>NW_025814843.1:1222500-2422500 GCF_022079265.1 Lynx rufus
ACAGGTGTGCAGGGGGACTCAATGAGTTAACATTGACGGAGCGCTCAGATGGGCACCTGCCGATCACGCAAGAAATGGTGGCTACCAAGCAGTGCGCCAGACGGCCGTTTAGGGAGCCGATTAAAGAGGAAGCTTCCTGGATTCCGTGCCCACAGGCTCTAGTGTAGACAGTTTCTGATGAAGCCTGCCAATCTGGCTTTTTAACAAGCATCCCACCTGCCCACCCAGTGCCATCTTGGTGCAAGGGGTCACTGGGCCTCACAGAAGGAGGATGAAAGAGCCTTGGGGACGCCCATAATATGAGGAGCAAGAAAGAACAGCAAAGCACACGAGGGTGGAATTTCAGGAAAAGACGAGTGAGCCATAGAATCAAAGGCTGCAGAAAGGCTCAGCCAGATGGGGACAGAGCAGCCTCTGCCCGGCAGACAGATAACAAGAGGATGACTGGCCACCTGTGGGGAGCTGGTTCCATGAAGTGGTGGGAACCGGACCGAGGTAAAATGAGGCCATTAGAATGCATTCTATCCAATCTGACTGGTGTCCTTATAAGAGGAAATTTGGACACAAGCATGACAGAGAAAGGACCATGTGAAGACACAGGGAAACGGTGGCCATCTACAAGGCAAGGACAGAGGCCTCAGGGGAAACCAACCCTGCCTATACCTTGATCTCAGACTTCCAGCCTGAGATCAGAACTGTGAGAAATAAATGTCTGTTGCGGAAGCCCCCCATCTGTGGTACTTCACTATGGCGTCCCCAGCAAACTGCTGCAGGAGGTGAGTCAGCAAGGCTCATAAAGATTCCAGATACCACCAGAAATCTGGGGCAAGCCTCTGAGGAGAAAGACAGAGACTCATATCAATAAACATGAAACAGCAAAAAAGAAACAAACTCTGCAGGAAGAAGAAAACTTTAAAAATGAGTAACAAGATCAATAATATCTTCGGAAAGATGAGAGAAGTACAGCAATAAAACAAGAACAGGATGTGGCAAAAAAAGAATCTTCATAGAACAGAAAAGGGTCCATGAAAATTATATCTATATCTATATGTTATATTTATACTATATATTATATTGTTGGTAAAATGTATTTATAGATACATAGACATACAGAAATTAAAACATCAGTGTAAGGGTTAAAAAATAAAACTGACTTTTTCAAGTGCAATGAGATAATGAAATAAAAAATGGAAAAGAGAAGAAAATGGAGCAGATCTGTACAGGAGCATCAACATCTGAGTTTTAGGAGTTCTAGAAAGTAAGAACAGAAAACAAAGAGGGAAGAAATCATCAATCACGTAAGTTAAGAAAATGTTCCAGATTGATGGGGCTTTTCCTGTCCTTTGCAGATTGAAAGGGCTCACCGAGAACCCAAACAATGGATGAAAATAAGAGTCACATCAAAACATCATTGTGAAGATCAGTGACAAAGAGAAATCCCCACAGCTTCCAGAGAGGGGAAAGAGGAGTTGGTCTCCTACAAAGGATCAGAAATCAGACTGACTTCAGACTTCTCAACAGCAACACTAGAAGCCAGAGGGTGATGGACTAGTGCTCTGGAAATAGTTGAAAACGAACTACTTCCAACCTTCAATTTCATACTCAGCTAAACTAGAAACCAAATAGCAAGGTAGATTATAGACATTTTCAGACATGAAAAGTCTCAATAAATGTACTTCCTACATACTCTTTCTTGGGAAGGGTGGAAAACCAAAATAAAAGGGGGAAAAAAAAAAACAAGAAAGGAAATCACAGACCTAGGAAACAGGAAATCCTCCTGGGGAGAGAGGTAAGAAGTGACCTGAGAGTGATCTAAGCTGTGCACCAGGCAGAAAGGGTGGTCAGACCAGATTAGGGCAGGGCAGAAATCTCTGGAGAGATTTCTTCAAAATAAAACTGATGACACACATGATATATAAGAAGTGAAATTTGGTCCAGACAAATGGCCGAGGCAGGGGATTGAGTTCACGGTAAGTACATACAAAACAAAGCAAAACCTCTCTGTTCTAGCCGCAAGGAGAGCTAAGTGCTGTGCCGGGAAGCACATTTCATCTCGGTAGACTGCATGACTCAGCTGGGAGTGGCGTTCACTTGGGCATGATGTCCACACCGAATATTGCTTGTGTCTGCTCAGGTTCTCCAGGGAGCAGCAGCTGAGATGATGTGAGAGCACAGAAGTTTGCTGGTGAGTGACGCCCGCGAGAAATAAAAGGGAGGAAAGCTGAACCGGACAGCGAGGTCACTGCTGTCCATGCAAATCTGAAAAAGTCTTGTCCAACCCAACCAGGAGCTCCAGAGCAAAGACTGCCCGCTTCAGGAGTTCCACGCTGGGGAGAAGTGGCTTCAGTGCATGCCGTCCCCCGTGCTCAGGAACTGGCTGAGGGCTTTCCCAGAGAGCATCACTTCAGCCCAGATGCTGCCCTGAATCCCAGGGGTGCCACAGCTGGACCACACTCCTTGTAGCAGAAGGCATTTTTTCTTAAAGGGCAGCACAAGCACTGTACCTCCCTGGATGACACTTTGATCCAAGTCATGACTAATTCTTTTTTTTTTTTAATTTTTAATGTTTATTTATTTTTGAGAGAGAGAGAGAGACAGAGCATGAGCAGGGGAGGGGCAGAGAGAGAGAGGGAGACACAGAATTTGAAGCAGGCTCCAGGTTCCGAGCTGTCAGCACAGAGCCGGACGCGGGGCTGGAACCCACGAACTGTGAGATCATGACCTGAGCCGAAGTCGGACGCTTAACCAACTGAGCCCCCCAGACGCCCCCAAATCATAACTAATTCTAATAGAGGGTGGGGGGTCAAGATAGCCCACGTTTGTTTTGAAAGGGAGGAGGGAGAGCACCATATCTCCATCTTCTAGAATGAGAAGGCTGAAAAAGCAACAAGCCGTAAGATGAGCAGTTTATTTAGAGGCATGGAGATAAACAGCAAAAGAACCAGCTAAAAAGTTCCAGAAGTGGCTTCCTCTGGGGAAGGAGGCAACTGAGGGAACGAAGAGAGACTGTTGTTGTTCCCAATAAACCTTTAAAACTATTGTACTCCTTAAGCTGTAGGCATGGATAATTTTGAAATAAAACTTAAAGTATAAACCATCGGAACAAGACTTTGGTTAAGAACTCCAAGACCTTCAGCAAAGCTGGTCAGGAAAATCACTCTGAAAAGACGGCATCTGAGCTGAAAAGTGAAGGCTGAGAAGGAGCCAGCCTAGAGGAAGGCAGAGGAAACAATCTGTGCAAATGGCCTGGGGCAGGAGCAAGCTCAGCAACTTACAGAACCAGCAATGAACTTAGCGAAGAAAGGGGGAATGTGGGGGCTGATGAGGTGAGAGAGTAGGCAGGGCTGGGTCATGCAGGAGAAATGGGGGTTTTATTTTAAGGATGACAAGAGGGACACCTGGGTGGCTCATTTGGTTAAGTGTCAGCTCAGCTCAGCTCAAGATTTCAGCTCAGGCCACGATCTCGCGGTTCACGGGATCGAGCCCCACGTTCGGCTCCATGCTGACAGCGCAGAGCCTGCTTGGGATTTTCTCTCTTGCTCTCTCTCGCCCCTCCCCTGCTCACTCTCTCTCAAAATAAATAAATAAAAATTTTTAAAAGATGATAGGAAATGGGGGGGGCAGTGTGGTATAGGGCAATGATGTGGCCTGTTTGAATCTTTAAGCACTTTGGCCGCTGTGTGTGGACTTTTCAGGAAGGACAGAAGCACCACAACCCTGAGGGCTGTGGATGGTGATGGCAGCAGGATGGGGGACAGTGATGGGCTAGGGACTTCGTTTGCAGGTAGAGTGGGCTGACCTTCAAGGACCAACATGGTGCCAAGGGGGCAGAGAGAGTCAAACACCCAGGACCTCACCAGGCCTGTGCCCAGCCCACAGACACTGGTAGGCCCCATTTTCTCTTTCCTTCCTCCTAATGGGGCTTCCGGGGGCTCTACCCAGGTCCCAAGGCCTCAGTCCCAGTCTGGGCAGACCCGGCGGGCCCTGTGGCGCATTGGGCCAGCGGGTCCCACGCAGCCCCTTCCTCTAACCTCAGCACTGACAACCAGAGCCATGAATATCACCGAAAGGGAGCTAGGGGCCCGAGTGGCCCACAGCAACCGCATGCCTGGTCTTTTCTGGGACAGCCCGGTTTACGCAGAATGGCTGAGCCTCCTCTCACTTCAGAAGTGGCCCCGTGTGGCTGGGCAGTTATAGCAGGGGCCGGCAAACTTCAGCACGGGCCAGTTCTGCAGGCCACGTGGTGCCTGCCACAGCAGCCGGGCCTGGTTTCGTGGCACCAAGGCCACTATATACCGTGTAAAGGAGTGAGCGTGGCTGGTCCAAGAAAACTTTATTCAAAAACAGGCAGCGGGCTGAATCCGGGCAGGATGGCAGGCCAAAGTTTGCTGGCCCCCAGATTAAATGGTCACCCTACTTAACCCTCAGTTCGGACCGGGGAAGGGAAGTGTTCTCTTCCCTTGCAAGAATTCCCAGGCCTTAGAAGCCAGGATTCTGGAAGAATACCTGTTTCCCCTACATCCCGCCATGGTGACAGGATGTTTTTCCTCATCCTCCCCTGCTTTGCCCTCAGGACTTCCAAAGGCCTGTCCAGCCTTATAGTACTGGGTCCTCCCAGTGGCCTGACGGGCTGTGACTTGCTCATCTGTACACAGCAAGTTGGGAAAAGTCAAGCTGGGCGGACCCCAGGGCACACCAACCCCTTTAGGACACATCAATGCCCAGGAATGGCCCCACATGTATCCCCCCCCAACCCATCGCAGCCCTCGGATTCCACCCCCACAAGTCTCTGGACCGAACCCTCTGCACAGGCTGACAGGTGTTGGGTAGTAGAAGCCCAAAGGGGGGTCAGCGCTCTCTGCCTCCGTGGAGCGCCCTCCACATCCTGTTTCCTCCCCCAGGCTGTCCTGGGGCTATCATTCCAGCGTGGGCTCCCGTGCTCCCAGCCCTCTGGGTAAAGAAAGCTGGGGTCCGGTGTTTTTACTCCCTTTGCTGCTGTAACAAAGTAACACAGAGGCGCCTGGGGGGTTCAGCCTGTTAAAGCGTCTGCTCAGACATGATCTCGCAGTTTGTGAGTTTCACAACTCCCCCTCCCCCATGTCGGACTCACTAGACTCACTACTGATCGGCTCAGAGGTTGGAACCTGCTTCAGATTCTGCGTCTCCCTCGCTCTCTGCCCCTCCCCTACTCACCCTCTGTCTCTTTCTCACTCAAAAGTAAGTAAACATTAAAAAGAATGTTTGTAACATTAAAAAAAAAAAAGTAACACAAACTTGGGGGGCTTCAAATGGCAGAAATGTTCTCTCTCACAGTTCTGGAGGCCCCGAAGTCTGAACTCAGGGTGGCTGCCCGGCTGTGCTCCCCCGAGAGGCTCTAGGGGACGGTCCCTTTTCATGTTGTCCTGGAGCCTCCCGCCATTCCCTGGCCTGTGGACACATCCCTTGAATCTCTGCACCACTGCCTGTCTTCCCCTGGCCTCCGTCTGTGCGCCTCCTGTCCTCTCCTTTTCCTGAGCCAAAACCAAGAGTCGGACACTTAACCAACTGAGTCACGCAGGCTCAAGAAGGCGGTGCCCCCCTTCCCACCCCCTGTTGTGTTGATCGTGGTCAAGTGGCCCTTCGCACCCATTCCCACCTCCTTCTCCTGTGTCTCTCGGGACAGTGAGGCTGGGAGGCTGAACCCATGTTCCTGGATCCCTTGCAGCTAGGGTGGGATATTGACTCTCGATGTGCTGTCATTCGATGTACCAGCCCCACGAGACCAGGAAGGAGGGAGTGAGAGGGGGGCTTCTCCCCGCAAGGAAGGCGTTTGCAGCAGCCGCCTCCCAGGCTCCAGGGTGCTGCTTTCTGAGTACTGAGAGGTTGCTATGGTGACAACAGCACCCTGACTTGGCTCCTGGACTAGATCTTGATCCCCCACCGTGCAGATGGTAACAGAGCCAGCAGCTCTGCTGGGCGGTCAGCTCTGCAGCCTGGTTCTGCAGGCCAAGCAACAATTCTATTGTTAACTGTTGCATTCGTCAGGACCAGCAAGGTTATGCTGTGGTAGGAAGCGTTCCCAAAACCTCAGCGGTTTTTAAGCCTTAAAAGAACAACAGTTGAGCAACGACTTTTTAGATACAACGCTAGAGGCCGGATCCATCAAAGAGTCGCTAGGTTGGCCCTCGTTACATTTTAAAATTTCTGCTCTACAAAAGACACCGTCCAAAGAATGAGGGGGCGCCTGGCTGGCTCGGTCGGTAGAGCACGACTCTTGATCTCGGGATTGTGTGTTCGAGCCCCGCGTTGAGGGCAGAGATTACTTAAAAAAATAAAGTCTTTAAATAAACAAAAAACAAACAAGTAAATAAATAATCCACAGCACAGGCATCAGATGCTGCCAAGGACGTGGAGCGAGGCAACTGTCATTCCCTCCTTGTGGGGATGCAAAATGGTACAGCCACCCCGGAAAAACCATTTGGCAGTGTTATGGATGGATATCTGTGTCCTCGCAAAATTCATACGTGAAAGCACCGGCCCCCAATGTGACTATATTCGGAGACAGAGCCTTTATGGAGAAAATTAAGGTTAAATGAGATAACCTTAAATGATTCAGTAGATTCCTATCCTTATAAGAAGAGACACTGCTTAGAGCTCTCTCCTCTCTCTCTCTCTCTTTCTCTCTCTCTCTCTGTCTTCCCCACCCCTACCATATTAAGTCACAAGAAGAAGGTGTATCTCCAGAACTTTGAAAAATAAATTGCTGTTGTTTGGGGCGCCTGGGTGGCTCAGTCGTTTGAGCGTCCAACTTCAGCTCGGGTCATGATCTCACGGTTCCTGAGTTCGAGCCCTGTGTCGCGCTCTGTGCTGACAGCTCAGAGCCGGGAGCCTCTTCCGATTTTGTGTCTCCCTCTCTCTCTCTGCCTCTCCCCCACTTGGGCTCTGTCTCTCTCTCAAAAATAAATAAATGTAAAAAAATTAAAAAAATTAAATTAAAAAAAAAATAAATCGCTGTTGTTTAAACCACCTAGTCTGTGGCATTTTGTGATGGTAGCCCCAGCTAAGACAGGCAGTTTCTTAACAAAACAAAACACAATCTTACCATGGAATCCAGCCACCACGTTACCCCCACGACTGGAAAACTTACGCCCTCCCAGAAACCTGCACAGAGATATTTACAGCAGCTTTCTTCATAATCTCAACCAAAACGTGCTTCAGCAAAAAATAGATGGATACCCTGTGGTCCATCCACCCACTGGAATAGGATTCAGCTCTAAACAGAATTGAGCTCTCAAGCCATGAAAAGACACGGGGACAAGTTAAATGCATATTACTAAGTAAAAGAAGCCGGTCTATAAAGGCTGCACACTACATGATTCCAACTATATGGCATTCTGGGAAAGGCAAAGCTACGGAGACAACAGAAAGATCCGTGGTTGCCGGGGCTTGGAGAGGAGGGAAGGGTGATCGGCAGAGCACGGAGAGCGCGGACGATTTTCGGGGCACTGAAACTGTTCTGTATGATACCATCACAGTGGATACATGCCAGTGTGCCTTGATCAGAACCCTTGGAACCTGCACCACCAAGAGGTTTACCAATAAGGTAAAGTGTGGACGGTGGGTGATAACAATGTGTCAATGTAGGTTCATCAGCTGTGACAAATGCCCTGCTGTGGTGAGGGACTCCGAAGCTGGGGGAGGCTGGAGGGAAGGGTACATGGGAAATCTCTGTACTCGCCATCTAATTTTGCTGTGAATCTAAAACTGCTCTAAAAAATAAAGTCAGGGGGCGCCTGGGTGGCTCAGTCGGTTAAGCATCCAACTTCGGCTCAGGTCATGATCTCACAGTTTGTGAGTTTGAGCCCCACATCAGGCTCTGTGCTAACAGCTCGGAGCCTGGAGCCTGCTTCAGATTCTGTGTGTGTGTGTGTGTGTGTGTGTGTGTGTGTGTGTGTGTGTGTGTGTCTGCCCCTCCCCTGCTCTCACTCTGTCTCTTTCTCTCTCTCTCTCTAAAATAAATACTTTAAAAATTGTTTTAATAAATAAATAAAGTCAGGAAGGAAGGAAAGATGGGAGGGAGGAAGGGATTCCTCTCACCCATGCTGCATGTCTGACCCAGGGGAGCAGGAAGACCCCCACATGTCAGAGTCACTCCAGGGTCCAGGCTGACCAAGACTCTGTCCTGACGTGGGGTCAGCAGGTCAGGGAAAAGGGAAAGTGAAGACTTGCACACCAGCCCTCGAAGTTGCTTCCTAAAAGTGACAGGCTCACTTCTGCTATTTCATTGGCCAGAGCAGGTCACCTGCCACCCCTGACTTCAAAGCAAGGAGGGAGTGCATCCTGTCTTGCCTGGTGCTAGGAGGGGAACCAGAGTGCTCCTGATAGCCACAGACCACAGTAGTCTCCAGGAGTCCCCGCAGAAACCTTCCCCTCCCTCTTTCTCTTACACACACACACACACACACACGCACACACACACACTCCTCCTTGGCAAGATCCTGATATCCTTGTCACTCCTGCCTCACCTGTTAAGAACAGGGGCCTTGGGACACCTGCGTGGCTCAGTCAGTTAAGCAACCGACTCTTGATTTCAGTTCAAGTTCATGATCTCGCAGTTCATGAGTTCAAGCCCTGCCTGGGACTCCACTCTGTGACAGTGTGGAGCCTGCTTGGGATTCTCTCTCTCCCTCTCTCGCTCTGCCCCTCCCATGTGCTCTCTCTTGCTCAAAATAAATAAATAAAGTTGTAAAATTAAAAACAAAAAAAGAACAAGGGACCTCAATGTTCGGCAGGAATCATTTCCAAATCAGTCAATCAAATATTTATTGAGAAACTACCCTATGGCCAGCAGAACCAGAGGTCATGGTTTACGGCCAGAGATAGTGAAGCATAATTTACACACATGAAATATATCCATTTTTAGCAGACTGTTTTATGGGTTTCAACAAATGTATAACACCGTGCGACCACAACCCCTCTTGTGACATTGAACACTTCCCTCACCCCCCGAAAAGTTCCCTCATGTCCCCTTGTGGTCAACCCTTTCCCCACCCCCAGCCCCGGACAACCACTGACCAGTATTCTGTCCCTATAATCTTGACACCCCCAGAATGTCACCTAAATCGAATCATAGTACCTAGGCTTTTGATCTGGCTTCGTGCACGCACCATAACGCATCTGCGATTCACCCTTGCTTTTTACATGTACCCGGTGGTGATGCCAAGAGTTCACTCTTTTTTATTACCAAATAATATTTCATCATATGGATGTATCACGTTTTGCTTCTCCGTTCATCAGCTGATGAACATTTGGGTTGTTTTCAGTTTGGGGCAATTACGCAGAAAACCGCCATGAGCATATGTGTGGACATATGTTTTCATTTCTCTTGGGTAAACACCTAGAAGTGAAAAGGGTTGCGTCATATGGTAAGTGCATATTTAGCTGCACAAGAAACTGCCAGAGCGTTTCCCGGAGTGACTGCAGTATTTTACCTCCTCGCAAGCAACGTACGAGAGCTCCCATTGTCCCAGATTTTTTCACCAGTACTTGGTATTATCCGATTTTTACATTTTAGCAATCCTAGTGGGGGTGGCGTGGTGTCTCATAGAGGTTTTAACTTGATTTCCCAGATGACCAAGGACGCGGAGCCTCTCTTCACGTGCTCGCACACCTTCTGCACGTCTTTGGAGAAGGGTCACATCTTTCGCTCGTGTTGATTAGGTTCTTTTCATGTCGTCGGGTTGCGAGAGTTCTAGGTTCGCTTTGCCAAGCCCGGCGCGCACGAGAGCCAGAGCAGAATCCCTCTGTGCAGGAGGGGAGGACTGTCACCCGCCTCCTGGGCCCTTCATGCATCTTCAACACCAGTCCCCAGACGTATGGGGCCTTTCCTACGTGAAGACCTGTCCAGGCTTTCTTGGCCCTAAACCCCATCCTCGGGCCCAGCATCCAAGCCCCCAGCCTGCCCAGGTCTACTCTCTCTTCTCCTTCCGTCCACCTCCTGCTACCTCACAGCCTTCTCACTGTGGAGCCCACGTGGTTCCAGCACATCGACTGTTCCACGGGCACCCGAACCTCGGCCCAACCTCAGGGCCTTTGCATTTGCTGTTCCCTCCGCTTGCAACGCTCTCCCAATGACTTTGTCCCTCCTTCCATCAGGCCTCTGCTCAAAGGTCACCTCCCTGACCACGCCACCCTCAGAATTCACCCCCCATGTCTCGGCACCCTCGTCTTGCTGACATCGCTGTGCTGCTATTTGCTCACTCGGACTTTGTCCGACTTCCACCAGGCTCCGGACTCCCGAGGGAGGGAAATTTGATCACGCTGTAACCCCAGAAGCTGACACGTCATCAGCCCTCAATAAATATGGGTTGAATGAACGCATTTACCGATGAGGATTCCGTGAGCTATCGAGTTTGAATGCCCTTCACACCTTGCCGTGCTTCCGGGGCTCCAAAAGCTACAGTGACCCACCAGGGCCACACGGAGCAAAGGACACCTGAGCCCACATCCCTCCCCACCGAGCCAGCCTCCCGCCCACCCTGCCCTGGGGCCGGCATCCCAGAGATACACGCCCCAAACACCCAGACCACACACAACTCCGACGCCACCCCTCCGTGCTGAGTCACCCACAACACCGACACCCCCAGCCCCACGCCTGCGGGAATTCTGCTCACGCTCCCACGTGCAGGCAGGTGGCCTCCGTGCCCACGGGAATTCTCTCCATACGCCCATACACACAGGGGCATTGCCTTGCACACTCGGGAATTTCACTTGCGCGCACACACAGGCGCACGGATTATGTACACCCTGCGTCCCACACCCTCCTGCCGATGTGCCCGCAGCAGCAGGCCGAGGTGACTGACGGGCCCAGGACTCCAGTGGGCCTCCGTCGCCATGACAACAGACAGCTCCTGTGTCTCAGGCTGCACGCCACGGCCCGGGGAAGGGTGCGCGGCATAGCCGCGGTGGATACTTTCCAGAGCAGGAGTGACCCAGGCCTCCTTGTAGACCCCTAGCGCCGGCCCCTCACGGCACAGAGCGGACCCTTCAGATGTGTGTAGAAGGAGCACTGTCATTGTCCACAGAAAAGATGTGGCCCCCACTCTTGCGTGCCTGCTGTGTGCCTGGCACAGGCGTGTGCCCAAAAGCTTGCACGCGCTTCCTGCCACCCCACCCCACCCCCTTTCTCACGATGTCCTGACGTGAATGCTGCCAGGAAACCCATTTTCCAGGTGGTGAAACTGAGGATCAGAGAGGGAAAGTCTCTTGCTCGGGGTCACACGGTGAGTCACCAGCAGCGCTAAAATCGGAGCCCAGGTCTGCCAGATCATGAGGGTCCTCTTTCCACCGCCCTGCACTGTATCTGAGCCAGGAGGGCTCCTTCCGGAGCGGCCCGGCTGTCCCCTCATCTCATCTTTTTGCACACACCCTTTCCAGACAGGAGCAATCAATGATCAGCCCTCACTAGTGGAAGAATTGGTACTACCCTTATGGAGCTTGATAAGTAGTGAAACCCCTATCATGAGTGGCATTCAAGCTATCAGAGCTGCTATAGAGAAGGATCAGGCATCAGGGAATAAGGGGTGAGATGAGATGGCCCCTTAAGATTAGTCTTTGAGTCACAAATGACAGGAAAAAAATTATTGGCAAACGTAACTAGAAAGAAACCAGCTTCAGGAACAGCTGGATCCAGCTCTCAGATATCAACAAGAACCTTCCTCTGGATTCACTTTATTCTCAGAGCAACTTTCACTCCCCCCAGGGTGGCCCCCACAGCTCCAGATCTACATCATACAACTTGTAGCACACCCCCCCCCCCAAAGCCAGCTCAGTACGTGTTCGTCAAGTGAGTGCTAGAAGCGTGAATAAGATTGGGAGTCTGACTCTAAGCAAATCCCGGCCCCGAGGCATTGGTGGTCACTCTGATGCACTCTGGCTTGGAAATTACTGTGTACCTGGTGGTGTCCTGAGCATTTTACAAATGTTAACTCACAGAAATCACATGGCAGCCCCAGGAGGCTGTCACAATCTCCATCTCATGCCTGGGGAAACTGAGTCACAAAGGAGTGAAGTATCAGGCCCGAGACAGGGCTTGGAGCCACACAGCTCCTTAACAAGCTGAGCTCAGGGGGTGCTGTACCACTAAACAAAGACAGGACTGTTCTCCGGAAGCCAACTTCCCCCAGGGATGCAGAGGATGGCCCCGAGGTGAGTGGCCTGTCTAGTCCAAGCATCCCCACCTGTAGGACGGCCAGATTACTCCTCTCAAAAGGGTAGAACTTGGGGCGCCTGGGTGGCTCAGTCGGTTAAGCGGCCGACTTCGGCTCAGGTCGTGATCTCGCGGTCCGTGAGTTCGAGCCCCGCGTCGGGCTCTGTGCTGACAGCTCGGAGCCTGGAGGCTGTTTCAGATTCTGTGTCTCCCTCTCTCTGACCCTCCCCTGTTCATGCTCTGTGTCTCTCTGTCTCAATTTTTAAAAAAAAAACAATTTTTTTAAAAGGGTAGAACTTATGCCAGTGCTAGAACTTTCTGTAGCAAGTTCTGTAGAACATCCTAACCACACGCAGCTTCTGAAAATTTGAAATGTAGCTCATGTGACTGAGGAACACTGCATTAAATGTTTTTGTGTTTCATTTTAATTAATAGAAATCCAAATCGCCACACGTAGCTAACGCCACGACACCTCTACGGGGCAGCACAACTGTACTGTTCTAGATGAATACCGGATATTAATTTGGGTTCTGTTCTATTTTTACCCACCCCTGCCCCACGCTCCGATTCCAGGCAGGCTCCTTGCATTTCCTGTCTAAGGGAGTGTTGCTGGTCTCTCCGCCAGCCAGGAAGTGTCGGTTACCTGTCCTGACCCACAGTCCTGCCAGAGGTGGTAGCCAGGCTGTGTGGCCCCAGGACCTTTGCATCACTCTGGAGGGGAACAAGAGTCCCAAGAATAGCGGAGATGCAATTTTCCACCAGTCAGCAGAATGGGGGCTTAGAACAGGATTTAAGTTGATTGAAAGAAAATTATGTAGGCTCTTTCTGGGACACCTGGGTTTTCAGCTGGGCCTCTATCACGTGCACATGCACCTGCTCCCTACCAGTACGGGAGGGCTGCATCTGGGCCCACATGTATATGTACGTGCACCAGCCCCACCCCCACAGACACACAGATGCGCGTGGACACACAGGCAGCCACCCCCTACGCTGCGGGCTCTTTCCTCCCACGCTCCCCGCGTGCGTCTGCATCCACGGGCGACGACTTTCTGTGCCCTCTGGGGAGGCTCGAGGGGACCTGTGGCCTCCCCAGGGAGGATCTCAGCTCCACTCCAACCCACAAAGGAGCTGTGGAGAGATCAGACGGGGCCAGGCCAGGGCAGTCCAGTGCAGCCACTGCTCCCAGAATCCCTGGGGATCCCAGGCCCGAGTTGAGGTCCAGCAGCTCACAGAACGCCAACATTGTCCGGGCTCCCCCCCACCTGTCCTGTCCCCCATCAGCCCCTGGGCCCCCGCCGCTGGCCTGCAGGAGTGAGCGAACGCCTACCCACGGACCCTACCCGATCACGTCCCAGCTCTGGTGAGCAGCGGGCAGGGAGGGGGCTCAGGGCGGTAGTCGAGAAATCCTAAAATGTACGTGTATTAGTTTCCTGTGGCCGCTGTAACAAATTACCACAAATTTGGTGGCTTAAAGCACAGACGTTTATTCTCTCAGTTCCGGAGGCCAGAAGTGTGAGACCAGTATCACGAGGCTGACTTCCAGGGGTCAGCAGGGCACCCTCCCTCCGGAGGCTCCAGGGGGTAAAATTCATCCCTTCCCTCTTCCTGCTTCTGGTGGCTGTGCCCTTCCTTGGCTCCAGCCGCATCACTCCAGTCTCTGCCTCTGTGGTAACGTGTGTGACTTCATGTGTCACCTCCCCCCCCCCCCGTGTCTGTCGCTTCTCTTAGAAGGATGCTGGTGATGGCATATAGGGCCCACCCAGATCAGCCAGGACGATCTCCCCATCTCAAGGTCCTTAACTAAGTCAGACCTGTTAAAGACCCTTTTTGGGCCACAAGTTCCAGGGTTTAGGATTTAGGTATGTTTGGGGGCCCATTTTCAATTTAAAAAGAAAAAATTTAAATGTCTATTTATTTTTGAGAGAGAGAGAAAGAGAGCAAGTCAGGGAGGGGCAGAGAGAGAGGGAGACACAGAACGCGAAGCAGGCTCCAGGCTCTGAGCTGTCAGCACAGAGCCCGACGTGGGGCTCGAACTCATGAACTTCGAGCTCATGACTTGAGCCAAAGTCGGATGCTCAACCGACCGGGCCACCCAGGCACCCCTGGGGGCCATTTTCAGTCTGCCACGGTGAGCCACACGGACTCTGAGCTGGAGCTCTGTGGCCAGCTCCTAAAGCCAGCCGGGTAACCGAGCAGGGCCATTTACAGCGACAGCCTTTGGAGACCCTGTGTGGTACCAACGTTGTGGGTCTGGTGGGCCTGTGGTCACAGCCTAACGAGAGCCGCCTAGAATTGGGGGTGGGGAGTTCCAGAGAAGCAGAGTGGGGAGACGGGGAGACAGGACTGGGTTCCAGCGCAGGAGAAAGGAATGAATGTGGGGAAAAGGCGTACCGTGACCTGGGCACTGAGTGACTACCACAGATAGTGTCTCTTTTTATCTTCCCTCAGCCCTCCTTGACAGATTGGGAAACTGAGGCTCACAGATATAACAGCTGAACAACCCCCACAGGACAGGTGCTATCAGCTCTTGGCTCCTACTTACACAGGGAAGAAGCGTCAGCTCAGAGAGGTGAAGTGACTTGCCCCAGGTCACACAGCAGCAAGTGGCAGACTTAACTACCCCCAGGCTGACTCCAGGACCCACCTTGCTGGTGTCTCACCAGACTCCTTAAAACCAGAGTTTGAGGGGCGCCTGGGTGGCTTGGTCGGTTAAGCGTCCGACTTCGGCTCGGGTCATGATCTCGCGGTCCCTGAGTTCGAGCCCCGCGTCGGGCTCTGTGCTGACAGCTCAGAGCCTGGAGCCTGCTTCAGATTCTGTGTCTCCCTCTCTCTCTGCCCCTCCCCTGTTCATGCTCTGTCTCTCTCTGTCTCAAAAATAAATAAACGTTAAAAAAAATTAAAAAAAAAAACGGAGTTTGAGCTGCTCTTGGAGGATGGACAGGATTCGGGGGAGTGGAGAAGGAAAGTGAATGCATTCTGAGAGCTGAATGGAACAGTGGGATTCTCTCTGGTTTCTGGAAGGAGGTGACGTGGAAGGTGAGAGCCAGTGTCTCTGCTCTTGGGGAGGTGTCCCCTCTCAGGGCCTCCAAGACAGACACCACCAGCTGGTGGTCCCCAGAGAAGGGGTAGACCTAAAGTGCCCATTTTTACCCATAAATGTTTCTCAAGCACCTGCCATGGCCCCTCCCTCCCTGGTTTCCTCTCTCTCCTGTCCGCTCCCAGCCCACAGGCCCTGGCGACAGCAGGGATGAGACAGGGCTGTGCACACACACACCTGCCCCCACACAGCGGGGCCTGAGAGCAATGATCAGACGCCCACAGAGACACAGCGCCAGTGGCTCAGGCCAAAACTCTGGAGTGCCCAGGATGCCTCTCTTTCTCTTCCCACATCTGCAAATCCTGTCAATTTTACCTTCAAAATATATTTGGGATCCGTAACTCTTCACACCGTCCCGGCTCACACCCTGACCAGGCCCTGTTGATGCCCATCTGGAGTCACGCAGCCGCGGCCTGGTGGCATCCATGCTGCTGCTCCCGGCCCACGTCTGTTCTCTTCGGCCTAGGATTGTTGTGGGGACCTCAAGGGAGATCACCCACTCACTCAGCGTCAGAGCCAGAGGCCTCGCTATGGCCACCCAAACCTTTCCTGACCCTCTGTGCCCTCGCACCCACTCCAGCCCCCCAGGGGCTAAGCTTCCCGGCACACTCCTGCCTCAGGGCCTTTGCACTTGCTATTTGCAGGGCCAAGCATGTTCTTCTTTAGTTCTCCACGACTTCCTTACAGAACTAAGAAGCCGTTTCCCCACTCTCCCGCCCCCTCTACGAGTCCCTGACATAATTATCCAGAGTCTCCCTATTTACTTTTCCGTTTTATTTGTCTGACTCTCCACCCCCAAAAGTCGACCCCAAGAGGAAGGAGTTGTGTCTGCCTGGGTCACCGGTGCACCCCTGCCCAGCCCAGCCCCCGGCATCGCAGGGGCTAACACCCGTGGAGCGAAGGAACCACATAAGACACAGGCGGACACCCACGGAGACTGGCAGGGGCAGGTGATCCGCACATATCTGTACACTTGGGGGCGGCGAGGCCCGGCCGCCCACACGCATGCGCACACAGGCACGTACGCGTCCTGCGGGGAAGCCGCTCCCGGTCCCCGGAGGCCCTGGACAATGGCCCTGACCCCGGCCCCGGCAGCATAGACGGCTGGAGCGTTTGTCCCCAGCGCAGGCCACTGGGTCCTTCCCCAGCCGTGGCTGCCCATCCCGCAGGTGGGCACCTGACGAACCTGACGCCAGTTCCCGGGAAGAGAAAGGACAAGTTCCCTGCGGCTGGACCTCCGGGCACAGAGAACAGCCTCACAGCCTTCCACACATCAGCCAGATCCCCAGCCCCTGTCCCGTCCTCTCCGTCCCTGACTCCGCGCGCGCCCAGCCCAGGTGTAACTGTCCCACTGGGCACAAGGGGCCAGAGGGCCAGAGCCGATGAATGCGGCTCCCTGCCCAGCCTCCCGTCCCGATCCGCCCCCAGTCCTGGTGACCACCCTGGGTGCCACGGGCGGAGGAGTGTGCAGCCGTCATGCGCACTCCCACCAGCCAGGCCCCTCTAGCCCCGTCTTGGCTGGAGGAGCTTATCACTGATGACTCTCCCGACAAAGATCGATAGAAAACATTTTATCTCCTTCCCCAGGGGCAGCTCAGCCTTAGAGCAGCACGGACTCCCGTTACTATGGCGACCCTCCCGGACCTCCCATCTCCCCCCTCCCCCACTCCCCACTTCCTAATCCCTCCCCTTCCTCCATCACCCCAGTCCCCCCTCCCCCTCCCTCACTACCTCACTCCCCACTCCTTCCCCACTCCCTCCTCCACCCCCCCCCCCCGGGCTCTGTACCCCCCACTCCCCACTTTGCACGCCCTCCCTACCCCCAGCCCCCCATTGCTTACCTCCCACCACCTTCTCTTTGCCCCCACCCCACAGCCCAGGACCAGCATTCTCTCCCCCTGGAGGCCTGGCAGCTGGACAGAGCCTTTACACCCTTCGGCTCCAGCATGGCTGTTCCGTGAACCTGACAGGGAGCGACCTGGGGGCTGTCTACCCAGACCAGACCTTGCCGGTCCTCCATTTCCCCTCCAGACTGCAGCTCTGGAGCCCAGCTCAGCCTCGTCCGTCAAGTGTCCTCAGTGTTCTGTGACTAGTGGCCGTACCATTAAGCTCAGTTTCCTCTCTGTACCATCATGGGGATCACAGTACCTCCCTTACAGGGCCCCTGTGAGCACCGCCCGAGCATATGAACCTGTGAAATATGGTGCACAGGGTGTGGCCGTGGCCATGGTTGACAGTCGATGCTCAAGAAATACCAGCCGCTGTTGGTTAAGTCTCAATCTGCACATCCATAGAATGGGTATATGAGGGATGATGGTTGTAGAGACTCAATGACAGATGGGAACAGTTTGACCCACTGCCTGGCACATTCTAAAGACTGAATTCTCAGCAAAGACCCTGGTCTGGGCCCTGCTGACCACCGGGGATGTGGGGACGGGGAGGAGGTGGGAGGAACGGCTGTGCCCTGTCTTGCTGGCAGTGGCCTCAAGGCCTCATCAGGGTCCAAGTAACTCATGCCCCACCCCACTCGGGGGCACTTCTGTGTCGGCTGAATAATGGCCCCCAAAGACAGCCCCAAACCCCGAACGCTTTGCACGTGACCTCAGATGGCAAAAAAGAGTCTGCAGTGATGAAGACAAGGATCTTGAGATGGGAGAGGAATCGCTTATCTGGAGGGCCCAATGTCATCACAAGTGTCGTCTAAGACAGAGGCAGCCCGAGATGTGACAAAGAGGAGAAGGAGATGTGACAACAGAAGCCCGAAGCAGCAGTGACTGAGGAAGGGGCCACAGGCTGAGGAACGCAGGCAGCCCCTGGAATCTGAAAAGAAAACGACACGGATTCTCCCCTGGAGCCTCCAGAAAGAACCAGCTCTGCTCAGAGAAACGGATTCTGGACTCCTGACCTCCAGAACAGTAAGAGAACGAATCTGTGTTGTTTTCAGCCACTAGGTTAGTGGTGACTTGTTACGGCAGCCGCAGGCAACATACACACCTCCCCGTGCCTCCCCTCCTCATCTGTAAAATGGGCTGATTTAGTATTTCCCTTGCTGAGCCCTTATGAGGCTGAAATGAATTGGTAGGTGCAAAGAGCCTAGAAGAGTAAATGGTACTGTTTTTAATCATTGCTGTGCAAAAACTATCTGCCAAACCCTGAAGAGGACAGCACTCCTGCCCTCAAGAAACTCTCCACCCCGAGCAAGAAAGACTCATAAAAAAATAGCGATCACCCAGAATTCCATGGGACAGTAAGCGTCCAGGCACCCGGCTGAAGGAGTAAAGGCCTGATTTGACCCGAGGAGCTCTGGGAGGGCACTCTGGAGGAGCCCACTGTTTTGTTTTGTTTTGTTTTGTTTTTATTTTTTAATGTTTATTTGTTTTTGAGAGAGACAGAGCGCAAGTTGGGGAGGAGCAGAGAGAGGGGGAAACACAGAATCCGAAGCAGGCTCCAGGCTCCGAGCTGACAGCACAGAGCCCGACGCGGGACTCGAACCCACGAACCGTGACATCATGACCTGAGCTGAAGTCAGACGCTTAACCAGCTGAGCCCCCCAGGCGCCCGGACCCTGGAGGAACCCACTCTCGAGTTGAGCCTGCAAGGGTGTGGAGGGAGCCCCGGACAGAGCAAAAAGAGAAAGGTGCAGAGAGAATAGCAGGTGGGGACGCTGGGAGGAGGAAAGGATGGGGCTGGGAAGGACACGGAAAGGCCAAGCCAGGCTTGGGGTGGGTTGCGGGGTGGAGGGAGGCAAGCCCGGGAGTAACACACTGGAAGGGAACAACTGTCTGGGCCACCGTAAGGAGGGCGGATGTTGGGGGGTTAAAACTGAAGGCAAGAGACTGGTTCCAGAGGCTGTCATTGGGGGACGACCAAAGGCTGAAACTGTCAGGATTTCACGACCACCGGGACCAGGGGGTGCGCAGAGGGAGGAGGGTGACAGTTTCTCCACTGAGGGGAGTGGCTGGGGGTGGGGAGCAGTTCCCTAACAAGCATGACAGTTCCAACTAGTGCTGTAACTGAGCACTTACCACACCCCGGGGCATGAGCAGAGCCCTTGATCTACCTTATCTCCGGCTCAGCCCCCACAGCTCTGAGGGTGAGGGAGCCCGAACAGCAGAACAGGGGAGGCGGCGGGAAGGGGGGGGCGCCGGAGGTGGAGAGGGGGTCATGGAGTTGCTTTTATTTTTTTTTTTTTTTTTTTTTTTTTTTTTTTTTTTTTTTTTTTTTAAATTTTTTTTTTTTTTTTTTTTTCAACGTTTATTTATTTTTGGGACAGAGAGAGACAGAGCATGAACGGGGGAGGGGCAGCGAGAGAAGGAGACACAGAACCGGAAACAGGCTCCAGGCTCCGAGCCATCAGCCCAGAGCCTGACGCGGGGCTCGAACTCACGGACCGCGAGATCGTGACCTGGCTGAAGTCGGACGCTTAACCGACTGCGCCACCCAGGCGCCCCATGGAGTTGCTTTTATAAACACAAGATGAAAAACTGTTTGGGGACTGCTTTTGTAATACTTCTCTATTATTAAAAAAGAAAGAAAGAAGGAAAATATATGTTTTCTTAGTGGCTAAGTGCTTTTATTTTCACCACTGGCAATCACAAAAAATTCTGCAGGGCCCAAAAGTATGGCAAGTCCCACCCCTCGATTTAAGAGAGACCCGTGAACTACATGTCCCTTGGGCCTGTGCGTATGTAATAAAAGCTTAAAGACCAGCAAGGGGACAGTGGGGGTGGGGGTGGGAGTCTGCCATCAGGAGCAAGGCTGCATTGGCAAAGTTTTATTTCTTGAGCTGACAAGAATGGATTCAGGGGCGATCGCTGAATTACTGTCTTATCTTCTTGAATATTTGAAATCTTTTTAAATTTTTTTTATTACTTTATTTATGTTTGATAGACAAAGAGAGACAGAGCACGAGCAGGGGAAGGGCAGAGTGAGAGGGAGACACAGAATCCGAAGGAGGCTCCAGGCCCCGAGCTGTCAGCACAGAGCCAGACGCGGGGCTCGAACCCACAAACCGCGAGATCACGACCTGAGCCGAAGTCGGACGCTTAACCGACTGACTCACTCGGGTGCCCCTTGAAATATTTTACGATGAAAAATGGCGAGCAAATGGTATTCTCCAGCTCTCCACTGAAGCTGGTCTGAGGTATGGAGTCATAGTCAATTACAGGATTGCTGTTCTAGCCAGCCTCAGGCCCTTTCATCACATCCTGCTTCTGTTTGCGTACCCCCAGAGACAGGAAGTCACCCTCTCCCTCCAGGTGGCGCGGGGTCCTCTTTGAACAGCTCTAACTGTGGGAAAGTTCTTCTTCGTAGAGCCAACATCCCGCTCCAGATCCTCCTGCCCACTGGAAACACACAATCTGTATACAAGGCCAGGGCCACCCTTCGGCTCTTTGGAGATAGTGGCCCTGCTCTCATTCTCACATTCCTGATTATTCTTCTCCAGGTAAAGCGGCTTCGGTTCTCTCTGAGACAAGTAACAGAAGATCAGCTCACACTAATTTATGCAAACGGGCAAATTTATCGGTTTGTGAAACTTCAAGTCCAGGAGTTTCTGAGCTTCAGGCATAGCTGGATCCAGGCGCCCAGGTGGTATCTCTGGGTGTATCTCCAGACAGCTTCTCTCCATATTGGCTTTATTCCCAGGCCCACAGCCAACTGGCTTAACAACTCCTGGAGGGCCTGGCATAGCTCAATGCTTCCAGCAAAACTCCCAGAGGGCTTGGATTCTGTGGCCTTTCCTGAACCAGTTACGGTGGCCAGGCAAATAGGGCATTTTGGTTGGCTAAATCTGAGTCGTATGACCATCTCTGCATCCCAGAAGTAGATGTGTTATTACCACCAAAAGACAAGGTTCTGGAAAGAGACCCATAATGGCTGAGACAAGATGGAATTTTATCCCCCCCCTCCTATAATTCTCGATGCAACCGTTCCTGGGCTGACCCAGCTAATCCAGGTGATGGGGGTCCCCCGCAGCTGAGCGTTTGTTATCTGCACTGGAAGTAAAAACTGTTAAAACGTGACCAGATTTGCCACTGTCCTGACGGCTTACAAACTTAGCCCCCACCCCCGCTGTTTAGCGCCACCTCTCCCCCGGCCCCTGCCGTGGGCATCTTTTCCATCAGTTTCACTTACACAAGTTGATGGTGAAGGAAATCTTCAAATCTTAACCAAAGCTGTAGAATCTCACAAAGTTGGTGAGAAGGATATTGGAGAACTCCTGGGGGCTCGTGCCCCGTGGCTGACAAATCGAGGCTCCATCTGGCTGGGTCAGCCCCATCTCAACAAGGAAAACCCCGAACATGAAGTGTTTCAGAACAGGATGGAATTCAGTGGCCTGAAGAATGCCCGGACTAAGTCGACAGCTACAAGCACTGAGCTGACCAATTCTGGGAATGTTCTCTCCCCTCTCTGGGCCTCTGGTTTCTCATCTGCAAAATGCAGACAGTGAGTCTCCACCTCACAGACCAAAATGCACAGGGCCTGGCACGTAGTAAGTGCTCAGTAAATGCTGGCTATGTACTTATGAATGGGAGGCTGCTGCACATGCTAAATTCTGCCTTGAGCCCCCAGGTGCTTTGGCCCTAAGACAGGAGACTGGCCGTGCGGTTGAGCTCCAGCAGGGCACTTGGACACCCCCGAATCCCGCTCTGTACTTTCTTGCTCTAGGTACTTCCCCTCCCTGGCCTCAGCTTCCTTGTGTGAACCAGGGGGCTATTTGAATGGGGGTGTCTACCCAACGAGGCTGAGGCTTGGTGAAAGCCTCGCTTTGTATTCTGTTGAGTGAGCAAATGATAAATAAGGCTATTCGCTCGGGATGCTCGAGCCAATCTTGAGAAAGATCCTTCCCCTTTTCCTGTCCTCCAGCCCACAAGGGTCTTTCTCCCTCCCCTAGGTAGAGGTCTTTGTCTCCTTTCAACCTGTGACAAAACTAAGGGTAGCCCAAGGCCAAGGCCACACAGAGGCAGAACTAGGTCTTAAGACCCCTGGGAAGAGGGAGGGTATCCAAATTCAAATGCATCTGGGGATTTAAAAGAGGGTATAGAACAAGAAGTAGAATTTATATTCCTTAACGGTATCTCAGGGGTGACTGGGTGGCTCAGTCAGTTGAGCATCTGACTCTTGATTTCAGCTCAGGTCATGATCTCATGATTCGTGGGTTCGAGCCCCACGTCGGGCTCTGCACTGACCGTGGCAGAGCCTACTTGGGATTCTCTCTCTCTGCCCCTCCCCTGCTCTTGCTCTCTCTTTCTCTCAAAATAAATAAATAAACTTAAAAAGAAAAAAACAAAACAGGTATTTCAACTCACCAAGAACTTAGATTCCTTAAAGGTACTCAACTCCAGATTTTCAAACACTTTGCTCTCCTCTCCAGTCCAAACAAACCCAGCACCCTGGATTCCACATTCAAGCTGCAAGTTTGAGACTTGTACCAACAGCGTCTTTACTGGGAGTCTGTTGCACGGTGGCCCCCTCCCTCCTGGCCCTCTTACCGCATCTGGCTAAGGATGACGAAGCAGTTCTCAGCAGAAGTCTCTCGGGCACTGGCTTTGCTGACAGTGACCCCTGTTCAGTTCCCTGCTGTCTTCTGAGAGGCCCCATGCCCTCCCCTGACTAAAACACACCGGGGAAAATCACTCTTCAGATCTCAGCTCACAGGTCACCTCCTTCAGGAAGCCTTTCCGGAATTCCTTGGCAGGCAACGGGTGAATAAACTCATGTGCTGGATGACCTTGGACAAGTGACTTCACCTCTCTGAGCCTTGATGATTTTCTTATCTGTAAAAGGAGTTATGATGAGGGAGAATTCAGAGAATGCATGGAGTGTGAGGCTAAACAATGACTCACAAAGATATTCATGTCTTAATCCCTGGCCCCCGTGGATGTTCTCTTATATGGAAAAAAAAAATTGGGGGGTGGGTGGGGGGGAGGGGGTGGGGGTGGTGTCCTTGCAGGTGTGATTAAATTAAGAGTCTGGAATATACAGGTGTCCCTAATGTAATCACAAAGGTCCTTAGAAGAGGAGGCAGGAAGGTCAAGGGAGGAAGTAGGAGGCGGGACAACAGAAGCTATTGTTTTCTTGCCTTTTCTAGCTTCTGGAGGTCACCGCGCCATCACAAGCCATGAAATGCAGGTGGTCTCCAGAAGCTAGAAAAGACAGGGAACAGATTCTTCCCTAGAGTCTCCAGAAAGAGCCAGCCCTCCCAACACCTTGACTTTAGCCGTGGGAAGCGGATTTCAGACTCTTCTGGCCTCTAGAACGGTAAAGAGTAGATGCGTGTTGTTTTAAGCCACTGAAATTGTGGTCATTTGTCACAGCAGCTGCAGGAAATAATACATACGGAAGGCAGCGGGTGCACGTAGGTGCTCAACAATGGCAGTTGTGAGTATTTGGACCCCACGCAATCTCCTTCCCGCAGCGAGGCCACCTCCTCCAGCTCCCACTGAGGTTCCTGGCGTCAGGCCTGCCCCTGGGCTCTCCCAAAAGCAGGTTAAGGCAGGGAGGGCAGGAGAGTGGACCATGGTGGGGGTTAAAAAGCCCCTGAACGGACGAAAGCGGCCATTCCCACTCAACTAGTACTTGACCTCTGGGCTTAATGCTTCACCCACCTTACTTAATTCAATCCTCTCAACAACCCCAGGAAGCAGGTACTGCTGTGACCCCCATTTTACAGATGAGGAAACCGAGACTCAGCAAGTCAAGTGGTTTGCCCAAAGCTGGCACAAAAGAGCCAGATTTAGAAACCAGGTTGGTCTCCCCCCAGCTCCCCCCAGAACCTGTGCTTAGAACTAGCTTAAAACGGTGCAGCTCACTTTGTGACCCAGCCCCTTTGTGACCATTCACCACTCTCCGTGGGAGATAGGTGACTGAGCCTCAGTGGGAAGGGTGCAGGTCTTGGCTCTGACACGTTAGCTTGGGAACCTGGGCGGGTGATTTCACCACTCTGTGCCACATGAACAAAATGTGATGAGTGAGCCAGCCTCACAAAAGGGCTGCCAGGATCGAATGAGACAACCCATACAAAGAAGGACAGTATCTCAGGGCACCTACGTGGCTCAGTCGGTTGGTGAAGCAGCTGACTCTTGATCTCGGCTCAGGTCACGATCTCATAGTTCGTGAGTCTCAGCCCCGCATCTGTCTCTGCACTGATGGTGTGGAGCCTGCTTGGGATTCTGTCTTTCCTTCTCTCTGACCCTCACCTGCTTGTGCTCTCTCTCTCTCTCTCTCAAAATAAATACATAAGCCTTAAGAAAGAAAGAAAGAAAGAAAGAAAGAAAGAAAGAAAGAAAGAAAGAGAAAGAAGAAAGAAAGAAAGAAAGAAAAAGAAAGAAAGAGAAAGAGAAAGAAAGAAAAAGAAAGAAAGAGAAAGAGAAAGAAAGAAGAAAGAAAGAAAGAAAGAAAGAAAGAAAGAAAGAAAGAAAGAAAGAAAGAAAGAAAGAAAGAAAGAATCTGGCACAGAGTAAGGGCACTGTACCTACTACAGTCCCTATTTTACCAATGAGGAAGCTGAGGTTAGATAGGGGACCTCACTAGCCCTGGGTCACCTGGGAGCTCTGATGCTTTGCCCTCCCCTCCATAGGACCAACAGACCCCAGAGCCTGGGGGGCTGGTGGGGAGGCTCCCAGAGCAGGTGTCTGTGGGTTTCTGCCTGAGCCCTGGTGAGTCAAAGCGTTAGAGCAGCAATTGTCTATAAGTTCACAGGCTCATTCACTCACTCGTGTATTCAACATTCCTCTGCTTAAAATCTGCCAACGGCTTCCTTCCCGTGGCACCAGAATCGCATCCAAATTCCTCACCAGGCCCTCTGTAGCCTTGAAGACCGAGGTCTTCCCTTACGGTTCTGCCTTCAGTGTGCCCACCACCTATCTCCTGGCCCTTTACACATGGAGCTGTCTCCTGCCTCAGGGCCTTTGTACTTGATCTTCCCTCTGCTGGGAATGGTCTTCCCCTGGCTCTACTCATGGCAGGCTGCCTTCCTGTTTTTCAGTTCTGTGCTCAGGCCTCCTTCTCTCACTTCCAGCTAAGTAGCCCCTATCTGTCACTTCACCTGCTAATTTGCTTCCTAGGACTCATTACTCCCTGAAATTATCTTCTTTACGTATGTAAGCATTTGTTTGTTGTCTGTCTGTCCCCCACAGGAGGTTAGCTCCCTGACAGCTTGGGACCATTTGTCTCTGTTGATTCCCCAGCGCCCAGCAAGGTGCCGGGAACCCAGTAAGTGGAGAAATTTATGTCCGACCTATTGAGTTTAGACGTCAAAAATGTTTCCCACCCTGTAAAGAGGAGGTCACGGTGACGGCTGATGGTGGGGCGAGGGTGGGAGCCTGGCCTAGGAACCAGGCCAGAGACTGGAAGCATCTGAGGGCAAGGTGCCAGTCCAAATCCGCCCGAGGTTGCAGCCCTCACCCAGCCCCCAGTCCCACGGCGTCCCCAGGACCCAGGCTGGGCGTGCGAGTCCGGGAGGGCTCCACCTGGATCCCACGCAAGGCGCCCTCCCCCCAAAGCCGGCGGGCGAGGTGGGGGGGGGGGGGTGACGCGCAGTGGGGCGCGCGGACCGCCAGGGGGTGCTGTCGGGGCGCGCACGGCCCACCTGGCGCCCGGGGCCTCGAGCGAGCGCAGCCAGGCCGCCCGGGAACTTTTTTCCTCCCGCTCTCGCTCTCCTTCTCCCCCCGCGCGTCGCCCGCCCGCTCGCTCTTCCTGTGCGGAGGGGATCGCATTTCCCCGCGGCACCCGCGGACACCAGGCAGGCCCGGCCGGGTGCGCGGCCAGGGCCCGCTCCCCGCGCCGCCTGCTCCCCGCGCCCCCGGGCGCCGCCCCCGCCGCGGCTGGGCTCGGAGAGTCGAGTCGGAGAGCGAGGTGGCGGCGAGGGCGAGAGGCGAGCCGAGCAGGCCGCCCTGCCCGCCGCCCGAGCGCCGGCGCGAGGAGGGGGCGCCGCGGCCCACCCTCCTTCCTGCCTGGCCGCCGGCCGGCCGGGCCGCCGCGCCCTGACCCCCATGGCCGCCCGGGCCTGCGGGCCGCGAAGTCGCAGCGCGAGACCCAGGACCCCCGAGTGAGCGCGGGCGCCGAGGTGAGCACGGAGCGCTGGGGCGCGGGGGCTGCGGGGGGCGCTGCCGGGGTGGGGGCGGCGCGAGGCGTCGGGAGCCGAGGCAGGGTGAGGAACGGAGGCGGGCTCGGGGGCCGAGCGCACCGCGGGCCGCGATGTGGGGGTCCGCGGGGTCACCGCTTTGTGTGGTGTGGGGGTGCGCGAGGTCACCGGAGGGCCGCCCCGGGGACGGTGCGTGGCGTGGGGGCGCGAGCGGCGAGGGGCGCGTGTGGCCCGGGGCTGTGTGTGCGCCGGGGCGCGGAGTGCTGCCGCGCGGGGCGTGGGGACGCGGGGGGACACTCGCCCGGCGCCGGGGCGGGAGGGGAGCTTTGTGAGTGCGCCCGGGGTGGGGGGCGGGGAGCCGACTTGAGCGTGTGGGACTCGGGGCCTGGCGTGCGGCACGGCGTGGGAGGCAGGGCGCCGGGGGCGGTGAGGGCCGTGCGTGGGGGAGATGGGGCGCGCCGGGGGTCTCCGCGGTGCCCCCACGCGGGCATCGGCGCCCGGGCCTGTGCGCAGGCCCCGCGACCGGGCAGGAAACGGCCCTAAGGCCCCGGGAGCTCCGGCGCGGCCAGGCCCCGGGCTCACGGGCCCTTCGGGGGTGACGTCACGGTCGGGGGCACCGGACGCGTGAGCCCCGAGTCCCCGGACAGCGGCGCGGCGAGCCGGCCGGGTCCACGGCCCCCCGCGCCCTAGGAGGCAGGGGCCCGGGGAGGAGACGTGGAGGCCGGGCGCCAGGCGGCGTCGCCGAGTGCGGAGGGGGCGAGGGGGTGTCAGGGCGCGGGGGTGACATTTGGAGCCTTGGTCGCGCCGGGGGCCTCGGAGGAGGGGCGGAGGGGAAGCGAAACATCAGTCAGGCCCGAGGCCGCTGCGGCCCCAGCTTCCTGGGGCGCCCGTTTTCCCAGCGAGCCCGTTTCCCTTCTGGGGGCTGTGAGTCCACGCCGAGGGCTGGAGTGCCGGCCGGAGCCGTGCCCTCTTGGAAGCCCTCGATCGGGGGAGAGGGGGCGGGGAGCGCCGGGGTTTCGGCTCCGGACAGACAAAACCGAGCGTAACAATGCGCTATTGGGGGGCTGGGGGAGGGGAGGCAGCGCGCCTGAATGGCGGACCCGGGCCCCGAGCTGCCCCGCTCGTAGCTCTCCCTCCCGCAGCGCCTTCCCCGTGGTTTCGGCAGGCTCGGATCCCAGGACCCACGCGGGACCCGCACGGTTCCCTCCCACGCAAAGTGCCGCACCTCCACCCCCCTCCTGCTTTTATTTCTCCAACGCAGCGGTGTGTTGACGATTCAAGGGCATTACATCTGGTTGCAATCCAGTTTTCATGCCGCTGCCGGGCTGTTAAAACCTCGCGCTGACGTCAGAGCAGGGGAATTACTTCTTTTATTTTATCTTTTTTTAGTTGTCTGCTGCCCTGGGAGGCGAGGCGGGGGTGGGTTAGGCGAGCTGCGAAGTGGGGGCGCCAGCGCCCTGGGAGCCCCAGGCCGGGGGCTCTGCTTCTCTTCCCCCACCCCATTCTCCATAAAGACCTCTCTCTCTGCCCAGGTCGGGCTCACCCAGGGTGGGGGCAGCCCTCGCTGCAGACTCAGTGGAGGCCCTTCCCGATTGACCACACAGCTGTGTTTCCAGAGGCTTCCCTGGGATGTGGCTCTGGGGATGTGGAAGCTGGAAAAGAATCTTGTTTCCCACCCCGCCCGTTTGACGGCAGAGGGTGTATATGGGACCCCAGGAGCATCCTTAGGAGCTCTGGGTGCCACAGACGAGTGAACACAGACCTTCTGGTCTCTGGGAGGCTCGTTCCCAGAAATCTGGCCAAGCCTCTCACAGGCAAAAGCCTTGGAGGGAAGCAGTCTTATCAAGAGATGAGCCAGGCCCCAGAAGCCAACTCTGGAGTGGGCTAAATAGGGCTTTTCCGAGAACCAGGGGCCCCTCTGGCTTCTTCCCAGAGTTGGAACTCACCCACTCAGACCGGACCAAGAGGCTCTTGCAGGTGCCCCCTCCCCCATTCCTTTTAGACCCCCCCCCCAAGTCTCTACCCATGGTTTTCAAACTCTTGCCAGTAGGAAGAAGTACATGTTAGGTCACAATCCTGTTCACCCCACTATCTAAAACTGAAACAAAAGTTGAGTGAAATAACTCTTTTCTCTACTTTGCTGAGCGGATACTTTCTGTTCTAGCCTATTTGAAAAAAAAAATTTTTTTAATGCCGGTTGCAGCCCACTAAATTGATTTCACAATCCACGAATGGGTCATACCCAGACTTAGAAGAAAACAGTCCAACAAAATGAATCTGGCTTCTGTTCATTCCACACACATAAACTGAGGCCCTGACAAGTTCTCCCTTTTTAAATTACTCGACTAACACGTGGATTCATGCTTACTGTGAAAAATGCAAATAACCCAGAAGTATATAGAATAAAAGTAAAAGTGTCCTCCACAACGCCCCCCCCCCAGGTAACCTTAGTTAAGAGTTTGAATGTATCCTTCTAGATGATTTGCTACTCGCATACATATACATGTATCATATATACCGATATATAGCTTTCTTTTACCCCCAATGAAAATGTATCTCAGGCTCTTACTGTTTGGCTTCCTTTTTCCTTTCCATTTGTCTTTGGAAAGTCACAGGGCGAGGTGCTCCGGGGCCAGGCTTTGGATTGACTCCTGGTTCCCCCCAACCCCACACACACACTGAATGAGTCATTTACCTCTCTGTGTCTCAGTGTCCTATCTTTTGTTACTTATTTTGAGAGAGAGCATGAGTAGGGGAGGGACGGAGAGAGAGAGGGAGAGAGAGAAAGAGAGAGAATCCCAAGAAGGCTCTGTGCTGTAAGTGTGGAACCTGACGCAGGGCTTGAACTCACTAAGCATGAAATCACGACCTGAGCCGAAGTCAAGAGTTAGACGCTTAACCAACGGAGCCACCCAGGCGCCCCTGTCTTGTTGCTTGTGATAGCCACCTGTGGTTGTGCCCCCTCCCCCCTTTTAATGTGTGGCTCACAGGGAGGGACAAGGTGAAGCCATGCGCAGTGCGAGCAGTGTTTCTGTGGGAAAGGTGCCTAAGCTCACCGGCCCCAAGGGAACAGGTGTTTTCTAAGGACCCAGCATTTCCGAGGCCCTGTACACCTGCCTCCAAAAAGGTCACAGCCCGGTGGGTGACTGAGACCCAGATAATACCCAAGGGAACCAGCATTGTCATGGGAGCTCGAGCCAGGTTTCAAGCAGGAAGCAGGTCCCCCGGTGAAGGCACCCTGTAGGTGTTATGGGGATAAGAAAGGCAAGAGTGTGGGGCAGCATCTTGGGTAAGACTTGCCCCCGTGAAGAAGAGCAGAGGGAGCCACTGCAGAATTTCTTTCTCAGATGGGTGGGACAGAGAAGTTGGGCTTTAGGATTCAGTCTTGACCAGAGCTGGGAGCTTTATGGAGGCAGGGGCTTCAAGCGCAGGTAAGTAAGAAGAGGGGCATTCCTGGCAGAGGGAACACACAAGCAAGTGTTTGGAGGCTGGAACGGACGTGGCCTGTGTACCGCGGCCAAGAGGGGTGGAACTAGCTCAGAACGAATGGTGGCCAAAGAGGTTGTGCTGGGCCTCACTGGCCTCCCTGCCTCCACCCTGCCCCTCCCAGCGGGGTCCACACTACCAGAGTGATCTTTCTCAACCTCAGCAGATAACTTCCAAGGGCTCCTGCTGGACTGAATACAGGTCCGGTCCGTGGTCCTTCCCACACTGTAGGGGCCCTTCCTGGTGTGTCCCCCCCTCCCCCCGCCTGCTCTGCCCTATTCAAGCCCCTTCCTCTCCCTCCAGCCACAGCACAGCCTTCTTCCCAGGACTCAGCCACGGACATCCCTGCCTCCGTGCATTTCCCTGGTCGTTGCTTCCACCTAGGATGCCTTTCACCTTCCTCCCTGCCTCCCAAGACCAAAACAGACGTCCTGTCTCCTCCTCCTCTGACCTGTGAGGCAGACTGAGTCATCTCCCTTTGTCTATACCCGTGGCATAGTGTTTATCATGGAATTATCGGTAATTCTGTCAGTGTCTGTCCTCCCCACCAGGCTGGAGCATCTAGGCCTGAGAGCACACCTCCCTCCTCTCCCAGCCCCAGTGCCAAGGGCGAGGCCTGGAACATGGGGAGACGCTTGGAAATGCTTCCTGGCAGGAAGGGCTAGGTGCGGTGGGCCGGGTGAGAGCCTGACGCTGTTTCTGTGGGCCCCTGAGATCTTTGGCAGGTGCTCAGGGCCCTAGTCAGAGGATTCTGTTCTGTCAGACTTCTGAGTGACAGGCAGGGCCAGAGAGGGGCCCAGCACCCCCAGGCTGCCCCCTGAGGGGGCTGAGGAGAAACTGGCTCATCCTGTTTCCCCAGGGATCAAGGAGACTACGGTTTGAGGCAGGGCTGTGCCCTGTGCCGGGGTGGGTCACTGGGGATCTGAGACTGGAATGTGATGGGGGGCGGGGGGGGGGGCGGGGTGGGGGGGATGCCAGGGGCTGGAGGCAAAGACTGGGGCTCCACTGGCAAAGGAGAGATTTTGTTCTGCTGGTTCTTCAACTCTGAGTGAATAGTGTGTGTGGGACAGAGGGAGGGAGGGAGGGAGAGAGGGATGAAGGTGAGGCAGGAGAAGAGAGAAGGCAGGGGAGAGAGAGAAAGACGCGGAGGGAGGGGGGACGGAGATGCTCCTGAGGCTAAATTGTATGCTCAGTATCAGCAAAGGAAGTATCCAGGAGTTCTAGGCCTCTGACACTGAACCTTGCTTCCTTCCTTCCTTCCTTCCTTCCTTCCCTCAGCAGACATCCCCTCGGGTTTTTGGCCTCAGCCCCATGCTCACACTGGGCCCCAGAGAAGAACCACCTGTGGTCTGGCCTTCCAGGCCTTCCAAGTCCAAGATCCAGGTGGACCCTGAACGTCCAGCTTCTATATAAAGTGATCAGGCTCAGGTCAACAGGCGCCCGGGGTGCCACGGAGGGGCACGAGCGAGTCCTGGGAGGGGAAACAGATACAGCTGGCCAGGGACCGGGCACTGGTAGCCATCGGTGAGGAGCTGTGGGGACACGTCCCCTCTTCCCTCAGGCCTCCGTTTCAGCTGTAAACTGGGAGAAGGTCAGCTGCTTTCAGACTGATGGTGCGTGAGCCCAAGTCAGCAACTCTGCATGAAGAAAGTAGGGGACCGAGTGGAGGGGGCAGACAGAACAGGGACGGCGGGGGCTCACTCAGAGCGTGGGCAGGCCCGGGGCTGGGGGTCCAGAGGCAGGACCTGCAGACCGGAGCAGAGCTGGGGCCCCCTTTCCTCGAGCCCCCTCCTTGGAGACTGTGCACAGGACAACGTGGTGGGGGAGCAGCAGAAGCGCTGGTCGAGAACCAGGAAAAGGTTTCGTTGCAGCTGCTGCTTCAGGCCCGGCACCTCCCTCCCCCGTCAAAGATGTGAGCGTTAATTTCTGCGAACATTAAACGTGCTGCCAGTGTTAGGGTGTCTTAGGATCTGGGACGCAAGGAAGGATCTGAACCTGGGGCCATAAACACAGGCTTTGGGGTTCGGCCAGCCTGGGCCAAATCTGGGTACTGACTGCCCTCTCTAGGCTCCGTACCCCCACCTTTATGATGAGCATAATCAAAAATAATAACAACAGGCATAATCACAGGCCCCTCCTGATTGCGCGCAGAAAAGATGGCAGGTCTGTGCCAGGTTGCCTCTAAACCTTCCCCGCCGCGACACTGGCCAGAACAAAGTTTCTCTTCCAGCCCGGTGGAGGAGATGGATTGTGGGGGTCTTTGTTACACAGCGGGGCAGGTGAGAATTCTACGAGCTTTCTGGCCAGAGCTTCTGTTTCCAAAGAGGCTCTGTCCCAGCGCTGTGGGTGGGCTCTGAGAAAGCATCCGGCAACTTGTGACTTTGGCGGCAGTGGATGTGGCCGTGTAACCACAAACTCACTCATTTGTTCGTTCAGTCATTCATAAATCACACATTGAGACCCTGTTGCACACCAGCGTGCTGGGAGCACAGCCACAAGTGTGATGCCTCTCTAATACGGCCTCGCCGACAGACGAGCGCTTGTATTTGGAGTTCAGCGGCCGCAGTTCACATCCCCAGCTCCGCCACTGACTAACTGGCACAAGTTACTTGTTTTCTTTGCTCGTGTGCCTCATCTGTAAGATGGAGAAGATGGTGACACCTACCTCATGGAATTGTTGGAAGGATTAGTGAGTTAACGCAGGTAACATACAGCAGTGCCTGGTACATAGAAGGTGCTAGGGAATGGCTCCTCCTTGTTGGTTTGTTTGTGTTGTTTTTTTAAGTTTATCTGTTTATTCTGAGACGCCGAGGATGGGAGAGGGGGAGGAGCAGAGAAAGAGGGAGAATCTGAAGCAGGCTCTGTGCTGTCAGCGCACGGCTCATGTGGGACTCGATCTCATAAAACTGTGAGTTCGTGACCTGAGCTGAAATCAAGAGTCAAGTGCTCAACCGACCGGAGCCACCCAGGTGCCCCCGCTCCTGCTTGTTTTTTATTCCCTCCCTGAAGAACCTTCTCTGTGCTGGGGGAAGTGTTTCCCAGCCAGGGCTCTCCTGAGCAGAGTGATGACGCCCCAGGAAGGGAAGGGAGCGGTGGGTGGCTCTCCAAACCCCATCAAAGCAGACCGATTTCAATTAGCACTTACCACCTCCTGGACTTTGTTGGACCTTTCTATGGTGACCTGAGCTCCTTCTCTACCCAGGGGGCTCCCAGGGTAAGGCCTGATGATAGGAATAAGGCCGCAAGAGCCTTAATCACTGGGAAAGGCGGGCTTCAGACTGTAGGAAAGATTTCAGTCTTCTGATGAAGGGGCGCCTGGGTGGCTCAGTCAGTTAAGCGTCCCACTTCTGCTCACGTCTTGATCTCGCGGTTCGTGGGTTCGAGGCCCGCGTCGGCTTTGTGTTGGCAGCTCGGAGCCTGGAGCCTGCTTCGGATTCTGTGTCTCCCTCTCTCTCTCTCTGCCCTTCTCCCACTCGCACTCTGTCTCTCTCACTCTCTCAAAAGTAAATAAACGTTTAAAAAAAAAAAAGTGTTTTCTGATGGAGACATTCTCAGGTGCCAGAGGCTACCAGACCACATATGCGTGTCTTAGGCAGGCCCCTCCAGCGCTCTGAGCCACTATTTCCTCACCTATCAAGAAACGAAAATAATAGTACCTGCTTCATACTTTTCTTTCTTTTTTTTTCTTTTTTTTTTTTTAACGTTTATTTTTGAGACAGAGACAGAGCATGAACGGGGGAGGGTCAGAGAGAGAGGGAGACACAGAATCTGAAACAGGCTCCAGGCTCTGAACTGTCAGCACAGAACCCGACGCGGGGCTCGAACTCACGGACCGCGAGATTATGACCTGAGCCGAAGTCGGCCGCTTAACTGACTGAGCCACCCAGGCGCCCCTTTAGTTTTCTTTTTAAGAGGATTGAATGAGATGGTGCCTCGAAAGCACTTAGCTGTGCTCGGCACATTGCAAAGTGCTTTATCAGTGTCACCAGTTTTGATAATAAAAATTCTCAGAATATGTAAATGTAAATTGAAAACCACCGGAAAGACTCGTGTCCAGTAGGACAGAGACTTGTGACAGTGACTGGAGAGACACCGATGCCCAGAGAAGTTTAGCTAGTGTAGCAAAGTCACACAGTCATCCAGGGCATTGGCAAAGGGGGAGCCAGGACTAGGCCTCGGTCTGGCGCTCTCTGATACCTTGAGAGTTGTTTTTCCAGGGAATAGTTATGGGCAGTCAGCATTGATACACGGCTGAGGTCACATGGGCCTGTCTTCTGGAAGCTTCTGGTCCGATAGGGAAAATTAATTTTGCACATGATTATGATAATAGGTAAAGAGATTAAAAAAAAAAATCGCCTGTTCTGTTAGGGGAAGGAAGGAGGAAGCACGCATTCATTCATTTTCGGAGGGCACTGTGCCAGGCCTTAGAGCTGTAGTTCTCAGGTGGGGGCGAGGGCACATGTGGGCCACGTCTGGAGACATTTTTGGTTGTCTCAGCTGGGGAGGCGCTGGCATCTAGTGGGTAGAGGCTAGGGCTGCTGCTAAACATCCCAGGATGCACAGGAATAGCCCCCACAACAAATTATCTGGTCCACAATGTCAACAGTGCCAAGGGCGGGTGACCCCACCCTGTAGAAACGGCGGTGACCAAGTGGATGCTGCCCCTGCCCTTTTGGAGCTTAGAGTCTGGCAGGTTCGCAGACATTAAAGACGTGATTGCATAGATGCGGATTTAATTGTAATTGCGTTGCAAGCCAAGAAGGTAAAGTGCACTCTATGGAGGAGAGACCTTGGGGGAGGTTTTTCCAGGCAGAGGGCACAGCCCAACCAAAAGCTCCCAGAGGTGGGGAGGAGAGAAAGTTCCAGTAGGCGCTCTCACCCTCCAGCCTGGTTTGAGGGAACTACAGCTGCCAGTGCTCTGGGGGCCTGAGCTGTGGGGGCCCGCTGAGACTTCATGGGTGGGAGTGCTGCCCTCCTGTGGGGGCCCGGCCTCCTCCCTTTCTCTCATTTGCATCCCTCTGATAGGTGGGAAAGAGAGGCAGAAAAAAGGAAAGAGAGAGAAGAGGAAGAACATATTTTCATTTCAAACACAGGAGGGGTGGGGGAGGTAGGAAGGAATCTGGTTTAGGGTACCTTTGAGACAAGCACAGAAAATCCCCACCGTGGCCCGAAATAGCACGAAAAACAGACGTTTTGGCAAATCAGACTTAATTGAGTGGTTCTCTTTTCTGGAGTCCAGCAGGATGTGGACGGAGCTGGCTTTGTTCCCTTAGGGTGACATTGTCTCCTGGGGCCCTCACCCTGGCTAATTAAACAGAGAGGCCCTGATCTCCTAGGCAGGACGGGAGCCTGGGGAGCTCAGCTTGGCAGCCCTTGGCCTTAGCCTTGAGTGTTCCAGAGGGCCAGAGAGGGTGACTTGGTGGGGGGGAAGGGGGACCAGGGTACCACTGGCAACAGGGCCAGATGGGTGAAAACAGAGGTGGAGAGGTCTGGTTCCTCTAAGGAGTGGAGGTCTCTCTGGATGCTGAAAGGGATCATAAAGAAAAGCCATCATTTAATGAGTACCTGCTATTTTCCTGGGCATCTGTCCTCTCTGAGCCTTACCAGCTGCCCTATACAGATTCTCAAGGAAGCTGAAGCCCAGAGAGGTTAAGCGACCTGCTTGAGGTCACACAGCAAGCAAGTGGCAGAGCTGAGATTGGATGAGATTGGATGAGTGGTGGTCACTCATCCACTTGGCAGATTTCACTGGCCGTGAAATGATACTGCAGCCTGGTGGGAAGTTTTTAGGGCTTAGAGTCGGACAGAAATGAGCCTGAATTCTGAGTGGGGCAATTGGTCTCTGTGGCTTTCTCTCTTAGGGCCTGCTGTCATTTGTCAAGTGAGCATAATCATGCCTTTATCCTGAGTTGCTGTAAGGGTTAAACTCTGCGTGGAGGGGACAGGAAGGGGAAGAGGGAGGCCCAGGGAGGTTAGGACCTGCCCTGGGCCACCCAGTGTGGCAGGGTGCAATAAAAGAGCCCTGGGTTGAGGGAACCAGGAGAGGTTGTTGTATCTTGTGCAGTATCAGTATTGGGTTTCTTTATTTGAACGGGGAGAGAGGGCAGCCCCTACTCTGCAGGTAGAGAAGGTGGTGTGGAATGCGGGTGTTTATTTTTCTTTGCCTGTGAAAGCCCTGTTTCAGCTCAGGCTGATGAGGCTTCCCAGGACACTGCAGAGGGTGCCCGAGGCTGCACACTCTGGGGTGCCCCCCATGTAGAGGCATCTTCTCAGGTGCCTGCCCAGGATGGGCACTGAGGGGGCACCTACCGTGTAAGGCTCCCAGTGCAGCCTGTAAGCTCTCGTCCCAGAGCCCGGGATACCCAGGACGCCCCCGAAAGACTGATGGGGGGAGGGCCATAAAACCAGGGTGTCCCTCCGCCGCCTCCAGTTCAGCCCTCCTGGCCCCATTCATCTCCTTATCTCCTGGCAGCCCGTGGGTTGCTGGGAAGTCAGGGCAGCCTTCCTGATTGACGAACAAAACAAGCCTTGCTCACAAAAGGAGAGGGGAGGTTGGCTGGGCCTCTTGGGCTCCCCTCCCCCTGCCCCAGCCCCTGGCTGCAGGCATCTTTCCTGTTCCACCCCGCTGGCACCCTCCGTTTTCTGAGAGGCAGCAAGGGGGCTGCAAAGCCATTGTGGGTCAGGCTGCCCCAGCTGGGTGCCCTGGCACTGGGGAGGTGGATTCGAGGAATGTTGGGGTGGCTGTGAGGCAGGGCTTGCTGGAATGGCCGCCCCCTCCTTCCCTTCAGCTGGCTGGGAGGGCAGCTTGGAGAGGAAGCCAGGCCGGCAGGTAGCAGAGAAAGACATCGGATCCAGGGGGAGCAGCAGAGAAAGCAAACAAACAGGGCTTTGTGTGGCTGCAGATTGGCGTCTCAGAAGGGAAGCCAGGCCTGTGGTGGTGGGGAGGAGGAGGGACTGGGAGACCAGGCCATTGCTCTGGGCCAGAGATAGGCAGCCGGACCAGCCCTAGCTAGGCGGCCTGGGAGCAGGGAGTGCCACTATGTGTGGACAGGCATCCGGAGTACTTCACTCCTTAACAGATCTGGGCTTGTTTGCCCACGGAACCTGGGCAGAGTCACTCATATGCAGGACTCGGGAAGATAGTCATCTGGCCAAACTGGCCTGGCCCAGTCAGTGTGAGTTCCCATCCTACTCTTGTCCCTCATTGTTGCTGGGAGAACACAGGGTAAGAGGGGATCAGGGTGTCCCTAGGGGAGCTGTCAGCTTAGCTGGATCTCCTGGAAGGGCAGGGATGGCTGCTCAGAGCTGCGGGCGCTTTGGGGGCTTCGAAGGCAGCCCCACTGAAGGGGAAGGGGTCCGTGCTGTCCAGTAACAGATGCCTCGGGTGTAGGTGGGTAGAGGCTGGCATCTCAGGCCCCCAGACCTGGGGAACCAAATACTGTCCGCTTCACTGGCGCACTCGGTTGGGGGAAGGGACACAGCCTGGAAGACGGGGGCCTTCTGGGACCTTCTTTCCGAGAGGGCAAGGGGGCGTTCGGTGGGGGGGGGTGGGGGGGGGTGCGCGGGTGGGGGGAGGGGACGGATGTCAAATTCTGGATCCTAGCGCGGGCTGTCCCAGCTCGGCCCGCCTCTGGGGGCCGGGCAGACCTCGGGCCTCCGGGGAAAGGCTTAGTTAGGTAGGAGCTGTCAGGCCAGACACACTGGCAGCTCGATTATCGCCTCCGGGGCCATTTCCTCTCCTCTCCTCAACCTCGAGAGGGGGCGGCGAGAGGGCAAACGCCCGCGCTTCCTGCCCTCCCCTCCGCTCCCCTCCCGCGGCGCCCACCATCTTGGCCGCGCCGGGGCCTCCTCCGCGGCGTCCGGCCTGACAAGCCCCGGCCGGCGGGCCGGCGACGCCGGGAGGGGTCGGGAGCCTCGCGGCGCGGGGGGCGGGGCGGGGCGGGGCGGGGCGGGGCAGCCCGCTCCCGTCGCCATGGCAGCGCTCCGTCCCGGCGTGCTCCGCGGGGGCGCGGGGCGGGGCTACCGAGGCTCCGCCCCCCTCGCCGAACCCCCTGGCTTTCCGGGAACCCGGGACTGAGGGTAGCGGCCTCCAATCCCGGCGCCGCGGCTCGAGGCCCGCCCGACGACCGGGCTCTGCGTCCGAAGCCCCGCAAGCCCACGTCAGGGGCAGCAGGAAGCGCCTCCCGGGGCCAGGCTCGTGGGAAGGCTGCACCGCTGACTCCCGCGGCAGGGAAGTTGAAAGTAGCGGCCAGCCTCCAGGCCGCGCTGCCCCGGAGCAGCAGGCTCCCGGCGGCCTCCAGCTCTGTCCTTCTGGAGTCAGGCCCGTGGGTCAGTCGGGCCTACCTCCCCGCTAAGGGCCAGGGACGCACCCCACGCACACACCACGTCGTCCAGGCCTGGACTCTGCCGCTCAGACGGCCTGCCTCCAGCCCAGGAGCACGGGCCTCCTCTAGTTGGCAGCCAGTGGACTGTCTGGCCAGGAGACACATTCCTACCTCCCTAGCCTGGGCACTTCGCCTGCCCTGGGGGCAGCCTCTTCCGGAACTTTGCTGCCAACGCCTTAAGACCCGGCACTCCAGGGCCGCAGTGCCGCCTTCTTTCCCCCAGTCTCTTCCGAGGTACCGACCCAGCTGACCCTCTGTTCCCTCCTACCTGGATTGGGCAGGAAGCAAAATTTAATGCCAGCCTTTAGGTGTTGGAAGGGAGGCTGTGTGCCTGTTGGGCAGCTGCCCTTCGGCCTTTCCGAAGCCTCACCCGGTGCGCACACACGGAGGGAGAGTGAGTATGTTCAGTGTGACCCCTCAGTTGCAGCAGGAGAGACTCAGGCTTGATATCAAAAAGAACTTCCCAGTCCTAAGCATTTTGTTTTTAATGAAATTATCATGTTATTAATATGTTGAATTTAGAAAAATCTATATACAGGAAAACAAAAAAATTCCGTATGTTTCTACTCCTAGGACATAATCTCTTTCAACATCCTTTTCTAGACATATGATAAAGAATATACGATAAATACATGTAAAATATGGGACCATTCTATATATTTGGTTTTGTAAGGCACTTGCTGGTTTTAGTAGCTTTTTTCCCTCTATAAAAGGAGGACAAGCTTATTATAGACTTTTGGAAAATGTGACAAGTTAGAAGAAAAACAATTCACCCATAATCCCAGTCTCCGAAGGCAGGCACATTTGACTTTGCCCCCCTGTTCATTGGTTTTGTGTTGTTCAAGCATGCCATAGCTCATCCTGTGTATACCATTTGATATCCTGCTTTTCCCAAAGTTGTGTAACACTCTCCTTTTTCCTGAGTCTGTGGGAGTTTTGAGAGAACTGGAACCACGTTCTTGTGAGAACTTCAGAAAAGCCAGGCTAGATGATCCCTTTCTCTTTTTTTTTTTTTTTTCAAGTTTATTTATTTATTTTGAGCAAGTGTGTGGGAGGGACAGAGAGAGGGTGAGAGAGAGAATCCCAAGCAGGCTCCACACTGTCGGCGCAGAGCCTGCCACGGGGCTCAAACTCGCAAACTGTGACATCATGGCCTGAGCCGAAAACCAAGAGTTGGCCACGTAACCGACTGAGCCACCCAGGTGCCCTTAGATGGTCCCTTTCTGACTTTGTTTATCCTCTCTCCACCTGCATACCCCAGGCAGGAGCCCTTCCTCATTGCCCCTAATAATGAAATAATAAATAATAAAAATAAAATAAAATAATAAAAATAATAAAAAGCAGCTTGGGCCAGGAGGTTCTGCTAGCTCCGGGCCAGGAGATCACCTGGCCTGGTCCGGGACACTGAAGACTCATGGCCCCAGCTGAGATTCAGGTCCCAGCAGCAAGGGGCTTTTACTGGCCCCAGCTGCATGAGGCTGCAGTGAGGTCTCATTCCAGCCTCCTTTGCCCCAGCCATCCTCAGACCCAAAGACCCCTTGTTGGTCCTGGAACACACCTTCTGTTCCCTCTCTACATCCTAGAGCCATTTTTGCTGCCCGAAGCTCCTCAGCCTCTCCCTGGGGGGTGGCGAGCCTGGCACCAGGCTCAGCCTCCCTATGCCCGGCTGCCCTTCAGGCCTCGCTACAAGCTGGCCTCGCCCCCACTGATCCCTGCAGCAAGGGCTTCTGTTCTTCCCCATTCCTGAGCAGTTCAGTTCTAACACATCCAAGCCCCGTGTGAAACAGGCCTTGGAAAATCACAGTTGCCAGGGATGGATTGGCATTTAAAAGGCATCCAAGGCTTGGGGGGAAAAAAAGCCAAAGAGACAAGAGAATGCAGGGCCCTGTCTCTGAGCAGCAGCTGGATTTAGTGGATGGAAAATCACAGAATGCCCCTTTCCCTGGGAATAACACCCCTGGCAGAAGGGCAGCGGGTGGGGCACCAGACATCATGCCCCAGTGGCCACCACCTGCCACCACCACGTGCTCTCCAAAATGAAAAGAGGTGGGAGGGATATTGTGAGCCTACAGCCAATGGCCCTGTAAATTACATTCTCTTAACAGGTTTATTCATTTATAAAATATTTAAGACCCGTTTCGCTTTACCTGCAGCAAAGAGGCAGCCAGGTTGGGGCCGAGATTGATGCTCTGAACATGATTTATTTATCTGGATTTGCTCTTCTGGGCTGGGCACCGCCTGCCATGTGGAATTTAACCAAGTGGCAAGATGGGTGTGTATGTGTGTGTGTTCCTGGGCTTGGAGGCCTGTGTGTGCAGCATGTGGCTGTGTCCGTTGAGGGGGGGTGGGTTCTGTACATGGAGGGGTTGATGGTTCTCCCGTGGCTGCCGCATCCAGGCAAGTGTATGAGTCTGTCTGTGCTGGATTGCTGAATATGTGCCTGTGTGTGTGATTTGTGCGTATTGTGGGGGTGTCTGTGTTTGCGACTAGGATCGATGTGCGGTTGTATGTGTGTGGTTTTGTGTGTGTGTGTGTGTGTGTGTCTTGGAGAAATGACAGAGGGTTGGTTTGTCAGAGCATCTCCTGGGTACCCATACGTGCAGTGGTACAGTAGGGGCGCCTGTGCACCTCTGTGTGTGAGTGTGGTTTGTGTGTCTGTGTTTGTGGGCAGAGAACCTGGGTATGTGGCTGAGGGTCTGTCTTTGTGTTCATGTGTATATCCTGTGGTGCGAGGCCTGTTCCTGTGTGCATGTGGAGTGCGGTATAAGACTTTTCCCACCTGCTTTTTATCAATGGTAGAGGGAGTGGTCAGTGACTGGGTTGCTGGGCATCTGTTTTTCCCCCCAGCCCTGGGCACCGGGAGGAACTCGGCACCTAGGAAGTCTGAGTTCTGTGACCCCTGTGTGTAGCTGTGCCTCAGGCTCCAGGGAGGGCTGGCTTTGGGGGCTGAAAGGACACCCATAATCCCTGACCCTGGCCCAAAGGCCAGAGGAAACTCCAGGGTCACTGTGGTCCAGGCCTGCGTTTCACATATGGGGAAACTGAGGTCCAGAGGCCAGACAGCTTATTAGTGGCCTAGCCAGGACCTTAATGCGGAGCCTGGCACCCACTCTAGTACTCTGCTCTGGAGCAGCACCTCCCTGGGCCTCAGTTTCCTCTTCTGTTACACGGGAATGGGTTCCCAGCTTTCCTGGGTTCCTCTCACACAGAGCATTGAAACTGTAAGGGCTGAGGCACAGAGAGAACGGGTTTGTCAAGGATCACTCAGTGAGTCGATTCCAGCTAGGAGGCAGGCAGCAAGAACAGCAAGAATGACGGGGAGATCCCTGCTCTGGGCCCTGAGACCCAGGGGTGAGTCCCAGCCCTGGGGGCGATTCTGTACTTGGGGCATTGTCTGTGTCCCTTCCCCAGCCACAGCCCCTGGCACAGATGGGGCCCAGTGACCCAGGAAGTGGCAGGCATTTGGTTTTCTTCAGCCTTGTGACAGCCCTCAGGCACCCCCCCCCCACACACACACCCTTAGCAGCTAATGCGTCTGTCACTACTTTCCTAATGAGGCTGCTGAGGGCCCCCCTGGGACAGATACCTTTGCAGGCCAGCCAGCAGCTGAAGGGGTGGGCTGGCCGCAGGGTCAGGTTAGGAAGAGGGGGGCTGAGCCCCTCTCCTGCCTATGGAGGCATCGAGGCCCATCCAGGTCCATGAGCCAGCTATGTGGGGATGTGCTTGGGGATGCGTGTCGGGTGGGGGGGAGGGATGTCTGAGGGCTTGGGGAAGCAGGAAAGCCCACACCAAGCATTTTTCTTTGGCACTGTGACTGTAGTAATAATACTTCGTCTGGTGGACAGATACGTTTGCAAGCCTACTTCGTTCCAGGACTGAGATGCGCCATGATCTGGGTTTTCGTAATCCCTGCCCCTGGGATGTGTGGCCAAGGGGGAAAAGACAGTAATCGAACAGTCAAATTACTGGTGTCATTATACATTCATGTATGGGAATGCACATCATCACAAGCCAAGACAGAGGCATGAAGATACGAGCAGAGCTGTTTATGGAGAGAGAAGTCCTGTGTTTTGGCTGTAGGCTGCTCCGGACACCTGCTAAGGGCATATCTAGGACTGCATGAGTCAGGAGATTTTTTTTTTTTTTTCCTTTTTGCTGTGTGGCCCCTGGCAACTGCCTACCTTCTCTGAGCTCCTCAGGGGCCAGAAGTTTCCTTCTAGCTCCATTCCCCTCACAGTGGAACTCAGGCGGCCTGTGTCTCCTCTTCCTGTGCTCTTTGCCTTAACCACCAGGCCCTCAAGACATCTTTCGGCAACAACCTTGACTTTGGAATGCCCGAGGCACTGCCCCAGGGGACACCCAGAGCCACAGCACAGCAAGGCTGCCTCAGGCCCCACCTGCCATTTCGCCTTAGCCCTTTTGCTCTCACAGAGCCACCTCCTCAGCCAAAGGAAACCTGGAAGAGATGAAATCTGAGGACCCGTCCCCCTCCCCCCAATGCTGTAGAGGGAGGCACGTATCCGTGCATTCACTTGTTCATTTGCTCAGGCCGTGTTTCTTGAATTCCTATTAATTGCCAGGCATTAGACAAAGTGGCAAACTGGTTGTCCTCTTGCCGCATCTGGCCCAGACCCATTTTGAAGGCCCACCAAATGTTTGTGGGGGGAAATCAAATGATTGCCAGTGAATAATCAATCCTTGGGCACGATTTTACCCCCAGTTTCCAGTTTACTGGAATTCTGTATTATTACAACCTGCTTCCCCCAAGGCCATGATTGGTGGCACTGGCTACAGTCTGACCCCCAGTTGGGGTGGGACGGACCGACCCCCACCTAGCCACAGCCCCCTCCTCCTCCCTGGTAACCCCTCCTGGCTGTTGTGTGATTTCCTGGTTATGAGCCCCGCCTCAGGAGCCAGACTGCCCTGGTGCAAATCCTGCTGTTGGCTTTTTACCAGCCATGGGACCTGAGATAAAGTCCGTCTCCCAAGCCTCATTTCCCTGCTCCGTAAAATGGGGATCACAATTGCAAGTACCCACTAGCTCCCCGTGTTGCTGGGGGTGGGGGATTAAGTGAGAGAATTTCTGCTAAGTGCTGAGAAACAAGGCTTAAGTGTGGGCTGCTACTGTTGTTAATAAAGGAACCACTTGCAGGCTGAGACTTGGGTTCTCGCTTCCCGGTTGTGGGACCCCCTGTGTGAGTCACATGGCACCTGCAGGCCTCAGTTTACCCAACTGTTTCTTTGGGAGAGAGACACCTGCCCTCGCTGGTGGGCCTCCTCCCTCGCCCTCCAAAGACCCCTTCTTGGGACCTGGGCGCGGTCGCGGCCAGACCTACACCCCTCTTCCCTGGCGGGACGCACGGCGGCGGGGGGGGGGGGGGGTTCGTCCCCGGGTCTGCAGGCTCCGCTCGAGCCCCCGGCTCTGGGCGGCCGCACCCCGCCGCCCCTCCGGCGCTCGCCCGCTGCCCCTGCGGGGTTGCCGCCATCAAAGCGCCTTCTCGTTCTTATGCTAATGAGCTGCATTAATGCTTAATGGCCGCGAACGCGCGGGTTTAATTGCACCTGCCCGGGCCGGAGGCGCGGCCGGCCGCGGAAGCAGCTGCGCGCCCGCCTGGACGGCCTTAATTACCTGGAAAACGGCGCCCGGCGGGGAGGGGACGGAGGGAGGGAGCGGCTGGGCCTCGGCAGGCGCTCCTGCCTCCGCCGGGCCGCGGCCCGGCCCCGCTCATCCTCGGAGCGCGGCGCAGGGTGGGGAGAGGCTGGCGTGGCAGGTTCATTTAATTAATTTATCGCCCTGCCTCGGCGGAGACCTGCTCCGCCGGCGGCCCGGCGTTCGATCGCGCGGCGCTCCCTCCGGCCCGTGGCCGCCGCCGGCTGCCCAGCATCGGGCCACCTTTGGCTTGGCATTCGAGGCCCTTCGGGACGGCCGCTGCCGGCGACCCGGCCGGTGCCACGCTGCTCGGCGGCAACAATAATGGTGGTCGCTGGCTGTGGGCCAGGTGCCCTGGAGGGCGTTCAGCGTGACCTCTCAGAGGCCCCCAGATGCCTCCTCTCTCTCTCTCCGCCTTACCTTCCTTGCCTTTCAGAAACTGTCCCTGCTGCCTGGAACGAGGGCCCCTCTCCTCCCTCTCTCAACCCGCCCTGAAATCCATCCCCGTCCCCTCCAACAAGGCAGCCTCTGTCTTTCTGCTCCCTCTCTTGAGGGAAGGGGCGGCCCAGGATGAGGGGTATCTTGGTGTCTCCTGCTCCCCCAGACCGACAGTTCCTTGGGGCCAGTCTGGTCTGATTGTCCCAGCATGCAGTGCTGCCCTGGGCCCTCTGCCCAGACTGGGGGTCCTGGGGGCTGTAGGAAATGATAGGTCAGGACACCTCAGACGGCAGGTGTTCTCTGTGGGACCTGCCTGTGCTCCTCCCCTCGGGGTGAGCCACTGGCAGGGGCCTGCATCCCGGGTCTCTCCCTCAGTCCTGCTTCTCCCCACCCGCCATCTCGTCTCTGCAGACAGAGGGAGAAAATGGGAGGAGCAGGCTCCTCCTGGTCTTATGGTTTCTCCAAGTTTCTCCCCAAACCCCCTTCTTCACTCCTCCCTTCTGCACTGCCCCTTGCCCACCAGCCCCTCCTTTCTGCTGCCCCCGCCCCAATTTCTCTTCCCCTCTGGTCTGCACCAATGACCTTGTTTCCCCAAGTGGGCTCCTGTGTCCTTCCTTTGTGCCATCTCAGAGACAGAATTCTAAAGGCTAAAGTGATGTCCATCAGGAAACCACCGATCCCTGCCCTGCCCTGTGTCAGGCAGTGCTGGGGCACGGAGGGGAGTCAGATCAGGACTCTGCCCTCCAAGGACTCCTGTCGGGGCAAGGTGGCCCGAGAAAGGAATACTTGTGCTCTAATGTAGAAAGGAGCAATTTGCAGGAGGCAGAGAACTGACTTTGAGCCCAGACGGGGAAGGTCCGGAGAGGCTTCTAAACTCAACATAGGAGAAGCATGAGCTAATCAGAAGGGCTGGGAACGGTTTGAGGGGAAGAACCGTTGGGGCAAAGATTTGGGACAGAACATCGACTCATATTCGGAGTGGGGGGAGTAAGGGACAACTACAAAAAGCTCAAGCTTACTAGAGGGTGGGGAAGCATGAGGCTCGGGAGGTGGGCAGAAGTCCCTCTCCTGGCCAGCAACCTTCTGTGGCTCCCTATTGCTGAGACATCAAATTCAGTTCCTCTCATGGCCAGCTCGTACTACCCACCTCATCTCACGGCACAACCTAGCCTCAGCCCGTTCCCCACCCCACCTAGGATGTCTACTGTGGACCTACTGTGTGAGCGCAGCATGTGTTGACAGTGACCTTGTGTGGGCTCAATGGCGGTGGGGCCTGCTGGGTGAGCCTCTTCTGGTTTGCTGGGGTCCCAGCATGCCTGGCCTTCAGCCAGAACTTGGCATGCTCCGTCCCCATCCCCAGATGTCCTTGCAGACAAGATGGAGGTGAATGGGCAGGCTGCCAGGGGCGTCAGGTGGCATCCTAGCCGGGTGGACAGTCCTTTCTGATTAATGAGGTGGTGGAAGCCTGGAGGGAGGTCTATTCTGGCATGCCTCGGGACTCTGCCCTTGCCCAGTCAAGGCGAGGAATGAGGCTGAACGTGGGTTGACCTCCTATTATATGCCGGGCTCTGTGCAAAGCTCTTGGTACCCGGAAACTTGTCACCACCCACGAGGTAGATTCCGTTACCATCTCATTCTGCCCATGGAGACACTGAGGTTAGTGGGGGTGATGCCATGTGTCCAAAGTGTCTCTCAGCTGGGAGGTGGCAGGATTGGGCCCCGAATCCAGCTCTGTGCAACTTCAAAGCCTGTGTTAGCAACCACCGGGCTGTGGAGCGTCACTAATGCATATGATGTTTCTGCTGCACTCTGGGCTCACGGGGATGTGGGGCCATGCCCTTTCAACTCTGCCTCTCTTATGGTGCTTGGCATGGTGCTCTGCATGTAGTAGGTGTTCAATAAATGCTTATGGACTGGATGATGGGGCAGGGAACTATGCGTAGGATTCATAGGCAGTGGAAAGGCTCCAGGAGCTGGGGGACAAGGGGCGAAAGGGTAAGGAGACTTGGAGGCTCGGGGCTTCCTAGCAGAGGGTGGGCTCAGAGGAGGCTGGGAAGGCCTTGACTTCCTGTCCACGTTAGGAGGGTGGCTGCCCTTGGAGGCTGAGCTGCTGGGGCGGACCACGTTGTGAGTCGCTGGCACTGCTCGGGGGTATGCATGCCACGCAGGGTTTGCGTGCAGGGTGGGGGCCCATTCTGACCAAACTTCGAGGCATAAAGTCTTTGGGAGGAGGGGCTGTGTGAGGGGAATGCATTCTTGGGGCCGCCAGAGTGAGAGTCTTTACCCATAACCTTTCTAGTACGGAGGCCCCACTGCAGCTCAGGAAGAGTTCATCATGGTCTGGGGCCCAGGTTTGGGATGGGAGGTGGAAATTGGTGGGCAAAAACAGAAAAAAAAAAACAAAAAACTAAAAGAAAACCCAGCTGGAATCATAACAGCCACAGTGTTTGTTGAGTACCTACTAGGTGTCAGATATGGGCTATGTCAGCTGTAATCTTGATCGCGACCCCATTTCACAGATGACAAGACCAAGGCTCAGAGAGATTAAGATCACAGAGCAGGGCTGGGATCTGATTCCAGGTAGGTGTCTCTCTCCCTCTCTCTCAAAAATAAGCCAACATTAAGAAAACCTTTTTGAGATAGTTGGGGACCCTCAGAGCACCGTGGACAGAGACTTAAGATCTCATCTCAGCCCTGCACAGCCCAACAGTGTGACCTTGACTCAGTCACCGGTCCCTCTGAGCCTCAGTGTCTCTCTCAGTAACATTTGGGACCACCCTCATTGCCTTCGGGGGTTGGGGCACTGGAGAAGTCTGGGAATGTGCTGTGGCAGTGTGAGGAGGGATGGTCAGTATGGCCTTCTGCATGAGGGGACTTCTGGCCTAAGGGCCATCCTTCACCCCAGGGCAATGGGGTGCACAAGGGCCTGGAATCACAGATGTGAGTTCCGATCTCAGCCCTACCACCTACAAGCTGTGTGACCGTGGTGAGTCGCTTCACTGGCTGGACTCCAGCTGTCTTTTCTGGAAAATGGGAATATTCATAGCAGCGGCCTCAGAGCGATCCTACGAGTATTAAGTAAAACTCCACTTCCAGTCCTAAGCCCAGTGCCCAGGACACAGGAAATAATAAATGGCCTCTGCTGTTCATAGTGTTGTTGGTGTTTCTGGAAGTGTCATTAGAGCTGTTGGCCAAAACTTCAGTTCCTCATCCTCCCAAGCCCATGGTGGGATCAGGCTTCCTGGACGGCTTGTGGTTGGGCAGGGTCACGTGACCGGTTCTGGCCAATGATCTGCGCGTGTCTCTCAGGCTGAACATCTCACTACTGCCGGCGAGATGCCAGAACTCTCTTTCTCTCTGGCAGCCCAGAGCGGTGACTGCTCAGTGGGCGGGAGCCTCCCTGCCACCCTGCTGGATGCATGGTGTGAACGAGTGAACGAGAAGTAAACTTTGGTTGTTTCAAGCCCTTGAGATTTGGGGGGTTTTGTCGTAGCAAGGTAGCCTAGCCTAGGCTGACAGGTAGGTCTGTTCATATCATTGTCACTCAAATGTCATTCCCACACACACCAGGGGTCCCTACAAGGGAACAGTGAGCTGTAGAGAAGGCCTGCCATTTCTAGAATGACCTATTTCTAGAATTGTCCCACTCAGACTCTCACTTATTCACCTTCTTCCTCATTTGTGTACATCATTTATTCGTTCGTTCATTCATTCATTCAGCAAATGTCACATGGGCACCTGTTTCGTAGGCCAGGGGAGCTGACGATTGTTGTGCAGAGCAACAGCACGTGGCCCAGGGGGGACGGGGTGGGGGCTCCCCTGTGGGGCTCAGAGGTGGGGAACGCTGGAAGGGGCAAGGCGGGCCTCAGACTCGCAGAGCCAGGCGGAGGGACAGACTGGCCATCTCGGCAGTGGGTCCTGCTTGAGAAAAGGCGCAGGGGTGGCAGCTGGGTCTGGCCAGGCTGCAAGGAGACTTTGGCCTTGGGCCTAGTTAGTGCTCTGGGCCGAAGGATGAGGAGGCCACGTAGGTAAAATGAAAGACCAGCCGTAGGAGGGAGGGAGGGAGGCCAGGCCAAGGATCTAGGTGGGTGAGGGTTGAACAGCGGTCTGAAAAGGAAGCCCAGGGACCAGGAGAGCCCAGGGCTGGGGGGCAGTGGTTGTGGGCAGCACCTGCAGCCTGGGGGAGCAGTGGGGTGGATGGGGCTCCCTACACGGTTACCGAGAAGATTTGGGGGGTGGGTGTAGAGTCAGTGGCCCAGGCAACATCTAGGGTAGCTGTCTAGGAAGGGGGGTTGCTTAGTCGACTGAACATGGAAGAAAAAACGAGGTCTGCCTGTCTCATCCAGAGCAAACCATTGATTTGGGGGTGGGGCCTAAGCTGAGAGCGGATGGCACAAGTTTCCTCCCTGCACTGTCTCAGAAGAAAAAAAGAATTGAAACTCCCACAGGGGTAAGGTTTCTAAAGATTTCACCACTCAAATGGAGGCTTTCCTTTCTTGAATCACAGGGCGTGCTATTCATTCCCCCACATGGTTATTGATCCCCTACTGTGTGCCCGGCACTGTTCTAGGTGCACGTCGATGAACAAAGCAGAGACCCCTCCCCTGGTGGAACTTCTGTTCTATTGGGAGACAGTACCTCAGAGTATGCTAGAAGGCACCGTGTGCAACGAGGAAAATAGAGAGCAGAGAAGGGGCTCGGGAGTTGGAAGGTGTTTGTTTGTTTACATATTCATTTACTTGTTTTGAGAGAGAGAGCCGGGGAGGGGCAGAGAGAGAGGGAGAGAGAGAATCCCAAGCAGCCTCTGCTCTCTCAGTGCAGAGCCCAGTGCAGGGCTAGAACCCACGAACCGGGAGCTCATGACCTGAGCCAAAATCAAGAGTCTGACGCCGACCCGACTGACCCACCCGGGCGCCCCTACAGTTTTAACTTCGGGAATCAGGAAGAGGCCTCGCGAACAGGTGATGTGTGAGGGAGGCAAGCGAGGTCTGGGGGGGGTCTGGGGATGGGGCACTGTGGGCAGAGGGTGTGGCCGTGCAGAGGCCCGAGGCAGGAACGTGCTTCATGTGTTGCAAAAACAGCAAAGGGGCCTGTGTGAGGGTGGTGTGATGGGAGAGGGTTCGTGAACAATCTGCAGGCCGTGGCCAGGACTTCAGCTTTCAGTCTGAGTTGGGGGGGGTGGGGGGGAGGGAGGCCTCTCCCTCCCCTGTCTCCTCGGGGCCTTGGTCAGGGCGGAACCGCCGTCCAGGCTCCCTGAACCCCAACACCAGCTTCAAAGTGGTGTGTGTCAGGGCATCTGTCTGGGCAGAGGGCCTGGAGCTTGGCTCTGAATCCTAAGGGGGCACACAGATACGAGGCCCCTGCGCACGCGTGGGTGCTGCTCGGGGGGGGGGGGGCCTTTGGAAACCCCTTTGTCATGGAGCCACAGAGCCCGAGGGCCCCGAGGAGGCGTCTCAGCCTGGGTGGAGGCCGAGCTGGGGACTGACTGGGGCAGTCCGGGAGCTGGCGCTCCCGGCAGACATCCTCTCGCACGCACAGCCCTAGATGCCAGCCCGCTGTGGCACTACCCATACTCACCCACGCTCAGACACACCCACACACCCCTGCCACGTGTGCTCGCGTTCGTGGACGCTCACACCCCCCGAAATCTGTCACACATATGCAGGCGTGCTTCCCACTGCTTGCCGGCCCTCGGCCAGGCGACCACTTCCACGCTCGCTTTGGGGCTCTGAGGACGCGCAGGCACAGGGAGACGTGTGGGTGAGGGCCCCCAGGCTGGTGCACACACCCACCTGTCAAAGGTGACGGCTGCAATGAGGGTGACTGAGAAGCTGGATTTTCACAAAGAAACAGAGCCCAGAGGACGCTTCAGCCCCAAGAGAGGGCATGTGAGGGAGACCCTCTGCACCGGCCCCCCCATCCTTCCCTCACGTGCCATGCGTCCAGACGTGTACAAGCACACGGAAGTTTGCACACAGTCCTTATCGATTTGGACCACCGGCTTCCAGCATCTGAGCCACATGACCACAGTCTCCTGTGGGACCTGTCCACCCCCCCGCCCCCACTTGTCCACGCATGCACACGCCCACCCACGTACACGTGTGCACGCACACACGGGCATACAGCCACAGCCATTTTGCTCTTCATTGCTGGTGTGGGGATTTTTCCTCCTTTTCCCAGCACTGTCTCATCCCCACCGCCCCCCCTCCCCCCAGAGCTGGGGTCTGCCCATAGAGACACACCTGATGGCCTGGCCCCTGGCTCTGTGACTCAGACGCCCAGTCCCCCTAACCCCCCCCCCCCCCCAGCCCGGGGAAATGCCTGCACAGGGAGGCCTCAGTGCAGGAGATTGGGACTTCCTGTGGGAGGACCCCCTGGCCCAGCGTTGGGGCCTGAGGCTGGCCTGGGCTCCGTGATCGGTTGGCACCAGCTGCTCTGCCCACGCTGAGGCCCCCTGCCCAGCTGCACCTGTCAGATGTGCCCCCTGTCCCCTGTGCCTACCAGGGACTTGCCCTCTCATTTCAGAGGTGGGGAAACTGAGACAAGGCAGCGGGCAGGCTGCTTTGAGGACACCCATGGCGTACACACACACACACACACACACACACACACACACACGCTGCTTCATTTGATACAGTTTGCCTTGGAAGCCTATGCATCCTGGAGGGGGAGACCTTCAGGGTCATTTTCTCCAGGGGCCCAGAGAGGGCAGGGTCTTGCCCAAGGTCACACAGCAAGTCCGCGGTACAAGCTGACCAGACTCTTATTCCAGAGCTTTCCTGGTCCAGGGGATGGGACGCATATGTGCATGGGAGGGGGCATCAACGATGATGAGATGACGGAGATGACGACAGGGAGCAGGAGAGAGGGAGGAGGCGGGGCTGGGTTTTCATCCAGCCTCCCCTCTCCCCCTCCCCTGCTCCCTTCTCTCCTTTGCACGCAGGGGTTTGTTTGGAGAATGACTCACAGGAATGCAGCAAAATCCTGATGGATGGGAAGGCAGGGCTGCAGTACCCTGAAAACCTCTTCAGGGTGGGGAGGCGGGACTGAACCATGGGGCCAGAGAGGGTGATGATCAGGGGAGCCCTGCATCAGGGGAGACTGAGGCCCTAGGAGAATATCGGACACTGCCCGCCGTGGAGCCCTCCTTCATCAGCATGAGCAGGCACGCACACACACACGCACACGCACACGCACACGCACACGCACAACTGCAGCAGCACACCCGGGCTCCAGCCGTGCCGCCTTCTCTCTGGACCCGTCTCCCCCCTGCTGGCCCTGCCCAGGTTTTCCGTCTTTGCGCACTGGCCCACAGTAGGTGACTGAACAAGTGCATGCTGGCAATGACCGTGACCCAAGCCGGACCCTCCCAGGTGCACGTGTTATCTCTTCGTTCCTCCAGCCCTTAAGGGTGTGTGCTATTCTCCTAGTCCTTTAGCCAAGCTTCCTGAGGGCCTACTGTGCGCCAGGCACTGCCAGGGCTGGGGAGGCCGGGATGAGAGGGTGCCACCCTCTGTTCTCCACCTCACAGTCAGAAGGAGGTGGCGTGTGTATGTGTGGAGGGGGGGGTCTCAACGGGCCATCAGGGTCACGTGAGGCCCCGAGGATGAAGTTGAGAGCAGGCATAGGGCGCAGTAGCTGCAAAGGGTGACCGAGCTTGGTGAGCCCAGGCAGGTGCCACTAGCTCACATGGCTGGAATCGTAAAGGTGGATGAGAGATGAGGCTGGGGTCAGCCAGGGCCCCCGATGCTGGGGAGCAGCTGTAGGGGAGGCCTTCTTCCAGGGTGCCACATCTGGGCGTCTCTGAGGAACCACAAGGCATTCACCTGGCAGGACCTCGTGGCCTCCCACCGGGGGATGGCCCCCCCCCCCCAGCAGAGGCAGCCCCCTAGCCTGGCCTCAGACCCCGGAGCCAGGACCCTAGCCTCCCCCCCCCCCCCCCACCGCCCCCGGGCCCTGCCTCTCAGTGCCTGCTGACAGTCGTCACGCGGGTGTGCAGCCCGGGATGACCAGATCTGTGTTTTCAAGAGAAACCGGAATTTGGATTTTTATGTGAACGCTCCTGGCTCAATTAACAAAAGGCATAGTGTGGTTTAAACCGCACATGTCCACAGGCAGAGGGCCTCGTTCATAACATCTGCTCTGTGGGGCGCTTGGTTTTTTGCATTTGTCCCTTTTATGTTGCTGACTTCACTGAAGACAGCCCAGATATTCACTGAGCTGCAACTCCATGCTAGGCGCGAACAAGACGCCAAGCGATGGAGCTGCCATTTTAGCAGAGGGGAAGACAGCGGACAGAAAGAGAGATAAGGCAGGTGATAAGAGTTAATGAAGAAAAAGCGGGGCTGCAGAGACGGCGGTGGGAAAAGCTGAGCAGACATCTAGGAGAAGGATGTTGTAGGTAGCTGGAACAGCCAGTGCAAAGGCCCTGAGGCCAGGGCGTGCCGGATGCATTTGAGGAGCCTCGAGGAGGAGGCCCGTGGCTGGAGCAGGAGGAGGAGGGGGAGAATGGGAAGAGATGAGGTCAAGGTAGTAGAGATCAGATTGTGTAGGTGATTGTAGGCTGTGGTACAAGTTTGGTTTTAACTCTTGTGTGAGGTGGGAGGCATGGAGTGAGGGAGGGATGCATCCGACTTGGGTTTCAGCAGGCTCCCTCTGGCTGCCAGAAGGGCCGAAGGGGGCAGGGGTGGGCCCAGGGAGGCTGAGAAGAAGCACTTGGCACTTACATGTAAAGACAGAGAGTAAATTAGTGGTTGACAGGGGCTATGGTGTGGAGGAGTTATGGGGAGCAACTACTAATGGGTATAGGTTTCTTTGGGGGGCCATGACATTGTTCTGAAATCAGACAGTGATATTATAGCTGTACCACGCCATGAATATACCCAAAACTACTTTTAATTTTTTTTAATGTTTATTTATTTTTGAGAGAGAGAGAGACAGAGAGAGAGAGAGAGAGAGAGAGAGACAGAGCATGAGTGGGGGAGGGGCAGCAAGAGAGGGAGACACAGAATCCGAACCAGGCTCCAGGCTCCCAGCTGTCGGCACAGAGCCTGACGCGGGGCTCGAACCCACAGACCGCGAGATCGTGACCTGAGCTGAAGTCGGACGCCTAACCGACTGAGCCACCCAGGCGCCCCCAAAACCACTTTTTTTTTTTTTAACGTTTATTTATTTTTGAGACAGAGACAGAGCATGAACGGGGGAGGGGCAGAGAGAGAGGGAGACACAGAATCAGAAACAGGCTCCAGGCTCTGAGCTGTCAGCACAGAGCCTGACGCGGGGCTCGAACTCACGGACCGCGAGATCGTGACCTGAGCTGAAGTCGGACGCTTAACCGACTGAGCCACCCAGACGCCCCCAAAACCACTTTTAAAGAGTGAATTGTATAGTATGTGGATTGTATCTCACTTAAAATATATATATATATATGTTTTGTTTTTTTTTTAGCACATACTAGGACTGCTAACCAAAATAGATGCCCACGGAGAAGAGTGGAAGGAAATATTAACAGGAATTGTCACAGGGTGAGGGGGATTCAGGGTTTTGTTTTGTTTTGTTTTTCCTTTCTACTTTTGTATACTTTCCAGCTTTCAAAATTGAAAGTAGGTATTTCCTTCTAAGAAATAAATGCTTTGCGATGTGGGAGGTGGGCAGGGGATTGATGGGGAGGGCTGGGCCTCTGTCCGCTGGGCTTTCACGTGACAGGTTTGGAGCAGGAGAGCGCTTGTCCGGGCCCCCAGCTCTGACCTTCTGGGATTCCATTCCTGCTCACATGGCCTTGGTCAAGTCACAGGACGAGAGCTCCCAGCCTCCTCCCCCAACTAGTGTCTGAGCCGCCCGCCCGCGTGCCGTCTCCACCCAGAGACCTCCTTCTTTCCCTTGCACGCCTTCAGCCACGGGTCGCTCACCACCTCCCAAGGCAGTTCACTCATTCCATTTCTGGGCAGCTCTGCCTGTTAGCAAGCTCTTCCTTATATGGAGGTGAAATCTGTCTTCCTGTTGCTTCTACTTCTCCTAAGCTCCCTCTCTGAGCCCCAGCGTCTGGGTCTGCAGCACCGGGCCTCCGGGCCCCTTGCTTGGTTGTGGGGCGGGTGGTGGTTGTGAAGGGATTTGGGGACTAGCAGCCCAGAGCACATGTCAGTGGTCACTCAGCACGGGGGACAAAGTGCGGGTGGGCCTTCGTCCCGGCAGCCCAGCCAAGTAGGATTTCCGAATTAAATGTTCAGACCACCACCGTGAAATTGAGACTTGATACTTATCCCAGCGATCGAGAACTCCCATCTCTCCGTAGACCGGGAGGGACTAATAGCCTTCAGAGCCGGCATTTTTCAAGGGTTCGCGATGAGGCAAACCCCATAATGACTTTCACGTGCTCATTTCCATGCCTCCTCAAGACAGAACCCAGGCCCTGCCAGTCTCCCATTTTAAAGGTGAAAAAACCTGAGGCACATCACGCGAAGCAGCTGGGTGTGAGACCCTCGTCACGCGTTTCGGGAGTGGTGTGGACTGTCTAAGAAAGTTGACCGCAGTCCTCCCCACCACAAAAATGTATGGAAACAGGGCCGGGGGGACGTCATACTTGTGGCTGGCTGGACCTGGCTCTTGGCCCTGTCAGTCTGTCTGGTGAAAGCCCCTTGTAGCTGCCTCGTCTCAGGGGCCGGGCTGGGGAGGGTTCTCCTGGTCTTGGACGGTAGACCATGTGCCAAATTTAGGGAGAAAGATTACAGCTTTTAGAAGGTTGCTTTCCGGCCCATAACCGCCCCCCCCCCGCCCCCACCATGAGGCAATAAGCAGGAGCAGAGAAGCATCACCTCTCTTCCCAGCTGTGGCGACTGTGGCCCAGAGAGCGTGCACAGCTGCCCAGAGACACACAGCCAGGGTGTGGCAGGACCGGACTTGCACCGGGGAGGGCAGAGGCAGCCCTTTTCCTGGTTTAAGGTGTGTGGGGAGGATGGGAGCCACGATTGCATCACCCGGTAACTCTCCTGGAGGTCAGAACCCAGGCAGGCGTGCGAAGCCGGGGGTTCAACTCCTTTCCTCCACACTCGTGCCCGGGCTGGACTGCTCTGAGTCGGGCCCCGGATGGAACAGGTGAATGAGAACGGCTCCCGAGACAGGACAGTGGTTCAGGCTCCACCCAAAGCCACTCAGGCCTCGTGCTCTCCCGTCTGCACATCTCCGGTTCCACATCTCCAAAATGGGCTAAGGACGCCTCCCTCAGAGGATTTCTGGGAGGATTCCACACGGGTGCTTGGCAGAGTCAACACCCCTCCCCGCCCGCCACCCCTGCCCCGTGGCACAGTCACCTGGGTTCCGCCGGGGAATTTGGGGATGAAGCCAAACTGGGAGGAAAAGCATTAGAACAATAATCCCCTCCTCCTCCCACCCCTCCCTCCTCCCTCCTTGCCCTCCCCACGGGCGCCCCTCCTCCTCCTCCTCATACACTCATGTGGTAAAAAATTCACACCGCACAATTAGCATCCCTCCCACCCCTACCCTCCTTTTTGATCAGCAGTTTCTTCTCCATCCTTCCAGAGGCAATCTGTGCAGATTCAGGCACCCCCTGAAAAGGGCTTTCCATTTGAATGTTCCTGGGGACTCACCCACCCTGGGAGACGCTGAGCAGGGCCTGGGTCTCTTGTCACATTCCCACAGCTGACAGGTGAAGGTGACAGGGCTGGGTTGTCCCCTAGGAGCGAGGGAGTTGGCCTACTTGTGCCAAAGACAGAGGGCATGCCGTAGCCAGCCCAGGTCCAGGCGGGACGAGGTCAGGAGGACTTCGGGGGTCCTCACCTGGCTGGGGTCAGGAACTGGAGGCCGGGAGAAGCCCCGGGGCAGCATCCCCAGTGCCACCAGGCAGAGGGAGGGCGCAGGCCCACAGAGCTCTCGGTTGAGTCAGGAAGGGGCTGGAGGGGCACCTGAGGAGTGGTTGAGCCACCTAGAGTGACCCATGATCTCTGGGGTCCCCATCCCTGGAGACTGCGGGGTCAGGGAACAAATGACGTGTGGAGGCAGGTGTGCCTACGCACTCTTACACAGAGGAGTCTCTGTGTGTCCTTACGTGTGCACTGTGTCACTTTTACACGGGTACATTTGTGTAGGTCCCTGCAGTACACGTCCTCGCATGCATACGAGCACATGCGTGTCTCTGATTTTGTGAGTGTGCATACGCATGGACGTGTGTGCCTGTGTCTTTCCACCTAGGAGACCCTGTGTGTTTGTGCACATCCTGGCTCCCCTCCCCGTCTGCTGTGTGACATGGGGCAGGCCCTCTGTGTAGAAAATGGCATCCATGACCCCCCTGAATTCGGAGGAGGGAGTAATCCTTGGGCTCTTGCTGGGTTCTCTTCCCCGGGGGGCAGAGGAAGCTGCTGGGGCTCAGGGTAGGTTCCACATGCTCTTGGAAGGAGAGGAAGAGGAGGGAGCTGTTGTCATTCCCATTCTTGGGTACCTGGGGAGCCGCTGGGCCCGGGCCAGAGGAGCCGTGCGGCTCAGCGAAAAGGGGCAGGGACAGTCCGTGTGTGCGTGTATCTGGTTCCATGGCTTTGCTTTACATCCATGTGCTGGTACCTGTGCATCTCGGGCTCCGTGTGTCTTTGCAGGTGAGTTTTGGTGTGGGAGCGTCTCAGGGGCTGGGCTGCCGGGTCTGACTGTGTGTGTCGGTCTGTCAGATCCTGAGTATGTCTGTGTGTTTGTCTGGCCTGCTCGCTCTGGCCCAGGCAGGCTTCCCGCTCCGCGCCAGTGAATTCTGCTTGGGGAAAGTGTCAGTGGCCTCGCCAACCCCCCCCCCCCCACTCGGTCACCGCCTGACCCTGAGGTCTCGGGGTGGGCCATGTACGGGGTTGATGGTGCTTCTTACCACGGCTCTGCGCTGGGCCCCTTCCGTCTTCCCACATGGTCCCCAGTGGCCTGGGGGAATGTGTGCACAGGATGGTCCCCAGAATGGCAGAGGGCCTCTGCCAGCATCGGGGTTCGGGCTCAGGCTGGGACTGGGGCCCCAGGTCGATCCCCAGCAAGAGCCAGATGTTGGTCTGCGGCTAGGGACTATGGCTGAGGTCAGAAGCCCATTCATGGCAGAGGGCAGGGGTCAGTCTGTGGCTGGAGTTGGGGCAGGAGGCTCACACTGACTGGGGTCAAGGGTCCAATGTGGCTGTGGCTAAGGGTCGGTCGGTGGCTGGGTCAGGGGGCCATCTGTGTTGACGTCGAGGACCGGATAGGACTCCCAGCCCCTTGGCGGCTCCCTCACCATGAAGGCAGGTTTGAGCCCTGGGCTGCAGCTGCTTGAGAGGGGGGGGCTCAGAGGCAAGAAGGTTCACGTGGCTCCCAGCCGGGCCACATGTGCGAGGAATTGGTGGCATTGGTCACAGCCGGGAACGAAGGGCTGTCCTCCAGACGCAGGACTGCTCAGGAGAACGTGTGGCAGGGGCAGGCCGTCCCCAGGCTGAGGGGATGCTACCTGGCGGACCTGGTGCCCTCCCCTCCCTTCATCCCTGTTGCTCTGTCATCCCCTCTCCCCTCTCCCCTTCATTTCCTCTGGCACCCTCCGCACACTTCCTGCTCCTCAGCCGTCTGCCTTCCCCTGTCCCTCCTCTGTCTGTCTAACCGGCTGCCCTGTCCGGCCCGCCTCTTTTTCCCACTGACTCCCCACACAGCCCTGCCTGCGGCCTCCGCCCTCTGACTCCAGGGCCTCGCCACCTCCTCCGAGCTCAGGGATACAAGCCCAGCACCTTCTAGCGCACTCGGATGCTGAGAAAGGGAGGTGACTGCCCCCGGGGGTCAGGCGCCAGCCTGGATCGCCCCGGGACATGGAGGCTGTAGGGGCTACGGGGTGAGAGAGAGTGTGCGCCCCCCTGCACAGCGTTCCTCCTCTGGGGCCCACACCCAGTGAAGGGTAGCCCGTAGCGGGTGGGCCTGCCCCGTGTGAGCCTGAAGCTGTGTGACCTCATCTGGTGGCCTCCCACAGCCTAGTAAAGAAGGATGGACAGACAGACAGATGGTAGAGAAAGCCACAGACAGCAGAGATCAAAGGTCATGCTGATCAAAGGCAGGAAATGGTTTGGTGTCTGCAGAGCCCGATGGGCAGACCAGCCCAAGGCAGATTGTGAAGGACTTGCCCCCTGCCCCCAGGGCTTTCTCCTGCCCCCACTTGGGCGAACCTGAATAAGGAGACCCCAGACCCTCCTCTGCCCTCCACTGCTTTCCCTGAGATTTGGGGCAGGGGGCATACCAAGTGTTTGGAATGTTCTGAGAGTTTAAGAGGACTTGGATGTTTATGATCCTGGCCCCCCACCCCCAGAAGCTGAACCGCCCAAGTGCTTTGCTTTCAAAGAAAAACATCTTCTCAAGTGTTTTTGCTCTCGGTCTCACATGGTGGCCCAGCTCTTAGGAAGTGCCAGGTGGGTAGAGGGTTTTGGCGGGGGACAGAAAGTAACAGGGCTGGAATTGCTTAGTGACCACGAGGGCAGGGGGTCTGCCTGTTTTGTGCATTGTCGTCTCCCCTGTTGCCCCCAACAATGGCACTTGGTGGGCACTCCAGAAATGCACCCTGGAACAGAGATTTGCGGAGTGGGTCTCACTCGGTTGGCCTGCGAGAACAGCAGTGGCCACAAGGGAGGGAAGGCCAAGCGGGCCCTTGGGCTGCGGCCCTGGACTGACGTGTTCCCGAAAAGGGGAAACTGAGGCTTGGAGTGGGAAAATGACTCGGCAGGGCGCTACTCCTAGTACATCTGATAAAAACGGGGCCTCCTCAGCTATCTACTCTGACACATTGGCATGAAGTTCATTAACCTGTCAGATGGGGCAGGTTTGTGCCTTTCCTAAGGAAGTGCCCTCCCCCTAGCCTGGGGCACCTGCCCCAGACCACTCTGCCAGCAGGCCTGGCTGCTCCGTCTGTCCGTCTGGTTCCTCAGGCCAGATGCACCAGCTAGTCCTGTTAGCCCCACCTCCAAAATAAAGGCAGAATTCTGCGCTGTCTTGGCTCTCCACGATCCGCACCCTGGCCAGGCCCTGTCCTCGTCCACCTGGACCTCTGGCCTCCCTGCTCCTGCCCTGCCCGCATGCCTGTTGTCTTTGCGGCTGCTGGGGATACTAGCAGGAAGGCCCTCAAAGAGATCGTGTCCCACTTCTGCTCAGAACATTGCAGACACACCTCTCCTCACTCCCTATAAAAGCCAAAGTTCTTACAAAGGTATATAGGGTCCTGTGGTGTGGCTTCTGTCCCCTCTCTGTCCCCATCTGTTCCCACTTGCCCCATGGCTCACTCAGCTCCAGCCACACCAGCCTGTGCTGTTCCATGAAAATTCTCACCCTGCTGCTGCCTCAGGACCTTTGCACTAGCTGTTCCCTCTGCCTGCACAGCTTTTCCCCCGACATAGCTGCATGCCCTACTATCTTAGTCTTTCAAGTCTGTTCTCAAATGTTTTTAAGTGCAAGTTCCCTGACCACCCAACGTGAAAACACAGCCCTTCCCCAGATGCTCCCAGTCCCCTTCCCTGGCTTTATTTATTTTTCCGCCTAAGTGTAACATACTATATAATTTACCCATTCATTCTGTTTCTTGTCTGACTCATGACCACAAAGAACAGAAGCTTTGTCTTGTTCCTTGCTCTGAATGCTCAACACATAGAACAGTGCCTAGAACATAGTAGGTGCTCAGTAAATATTGGCCAGGCAAATGGATGAGTACTAATGCTACACTCAAGTTCTGTGACCTTGGACAAGTCAATTGTTTGGACTTCAGAGACCCCGTCTTTGAAATGGTGACTGATGTGAGGGAAAGGTAGAGATTTGAAACCTGACTCTCTATAAATATGTATAAGATAGATGTTGCAATCTGCCTGGCCCACCTCTGACCCGGGGCCTGCAGACTTGCGTGTCCTCTCCTCGGAGAGCCGTGGCATCTCAAAGCCAGGAGGGCCTGGGGGTTACCAGATCAGGGCTGAGCTTGAATGAGACTTCGGTGTCTCAGTGGCACCCGCCTAGCCTGGTAGGTGGAGTCTAGGCCCCTCTTCTCTGCCTGTTGTGCCCACCTGGGTGGCCCTTGGCTAACCCCTGTCCCTGGTGGCCCGTCAGTGAGCCTAACATCTGGCAGCTGCACTCACCCCAGTGCCTGTTCTCCCCAGGCCCCTGCCTGGCGTCTCCTCCCTGGCTCCTGTTTATTATTTAACACTGGAATGGTATTTGGACACACACTTTGCAGGAAAGCAGCTCTATCCAGATTGCACTGGGCAAACAAAGGGCTGACCTGTCCAGGCCCAGGCTCTCCTGAGCACAGCCGCACCTCCCCAGGAAGCATCTGGCCCTTTGACACCCGTGAGCACTCCCACCACTCCCACCGTGGCCCATAAAACTCTCCTGCCAGCCAAGCATGAGGGGGTCCCCCTCCCTACTGAGCCTGGGGAAGGACTCATGTGGTGAGCAGTGGAGTCAGACCCCTGGCCGGAGCAGGGAACCTGCCAGATAGACAGCCTCCCCGGCCAGTCATTCCCTCAGCATTTGTGAAGTACCTGCTATGCGCTGGGTACTACCACCGTGATCCCATGGTCACGATCCCACGATCCCCCCCCCCAACCAGTGGGGTCTGATGGAACAGGTGAGGGTTCCGGGGGCCATGTAGACCTAAGTTTGAACCTTGACACTGTCTCTCCTTCATTCGTTCATTTGCTAAATGCATACTGAGCACCTGCTCTGTGCCAGGCAGAGGTGAGCAAGGTTTCTCTAGAAACTAATAGTCCAGTAGGGATCAGATGTCTTCCTGTGTGTTCTTGATGCATCCTGAGATGGCTCTCAGCCTGGGTGTCTCCTCTCAGAGATGAGTAGGTCCCCACTTGAGGGGTTGTCTTGGTGACCCTCTGTGACAACACTTATAGAAGGGCTCTGGTCAGGTTGGGGGTTTCCAACCCCCCCCTCCCAGGCAGATGTGAATCTGGACCCCTCTTCTACACTGCCCCCAGAATGACAGAGAGACCCCTGGGACAGATGATGAAGGGCTCTGCTCTCCTTTGGGACAAGCCATCCCCCCACCGTGTTATTCCTCCAAACCCTTAGGACGTGTGCCCAGATTCCAGAACGGGTGAAGAGTACTCACTGAGTGACCTCGGATGAGTCATGTGATGCATCTTGCCCTGATGTTCTCCATCCCCTTCCCCCATTCTTCTCCAAGGGGGCTATTGGTTCAAAGAAGAGAAAGCCCTGGGCTGGGATAGGCTCCCAAGAAGAAGGCTTGGGTCAACCTCATTCATTCATTTCACTCGTTCACTCATTTCTTCATTCAATACCTACTGAATGTGTGTCAGCCTCCATTCTAGGTACAGAGGGTACACAGTGAGCGCACAGACAAAAATAACTGCAAAACACTTAAATAAACAAAGTATATGGTAGATTAGAAGGTGGGGAAGAGCATTGCAGCCAGAGGGATAAGCGAGTGCAAAGGCCCTGAGGTAAGAGTGTGTCTGGTGAATTCAAGGACCATCTAGAAGACAAAGTAGTGGGTAAGGGGGAGGGGCATGAGGCCAGAGAGGTAGTGGGGGCCTGACTGTGTGGGATTTCATCAGAGACTGTGACGACTTTTACTTCACTCTGAAACCAGAGAGGGGAGGGGAGCCTGTCCCTCCCCTCCTGATAAAGAGGGCACACACTACCACCCTCACACCCTACCTGCCAATTTTGACCTTGTGGGTGGCTGTACGGAGGAGGTGGCTGAGTCAAATGTGACAGGGACAGTCTGAGGCTGAGGGGTCAGGCAGCACTATGATAGGGGTTGCAGGCCAGTCTGCGGCTGGGTTGGTGATCCCCAGCAGGGATTTGGGGTGTTTTTTTTTTTTTGTCTAATATTGCCTTTCCGCAGCCTCAGGACTGAGAACCCTGGTTCCCAAGGCCACATCATTGAAGATAGGGGCTAAGTAGCCTGGGTTCTACAGATGGGAAGACCAGAGCTGCCCAGGGCTTGCCGGCTGGGAGTGGGTGCCCCCGGTTGCCTTCTTTGTTTTTGCTGCATCCTTACCACGTGAGCTAGGGGTCAGCCCAGAGGGCACATTAGGGTCCATTTCTGGGAGTGAGGCTGGCTCTTTGCCCCTGGGCAGATGCACCCAGCAGTCTGGGGAGCCTGTAAGACGTTCCAGGCCAGTGACCACTGTCGAGCCTGGCTATAAGCTGTTGATTCCTAGGCAGGGGAAAGAGCATGTACAAAGGCCCTGGGCACTTAGATTGGTTAGGTCTGGGCTAGGGCCCAGGAATCTGTGCTTTTGGTTTCCCACTTGACGCTGTACCAATGGTAGGTTTGGGAGTGACTATTCAAGCCACTGGGGTACTGGCGGCCTCTGTGCCATCAGGCCCTAAGCCTGCACAGCCCTTAGCCAAAGACCTGGACACACAGCAATCCATGAAACCCCTTCTAGTCCCCATTCCTCCCTCCCCTCCCCCCAGCCTACAGGAGGCTGGGCCTTAAGGAGAGCTCAAGCAGTGGCAGTTGCCTGCCACTGCCCTCTCTAAGGAGCCACCAGACCTCAGGGAGGGCCTGCAGGGTGGGGAAAAGGCTCCCCACACCCAGTTGGCTCATAATTGCTGCGGGAGTAGAGTGTAGGATGCGTGGAGAGGTTAGTAGGGGCAGGGTGGGGGTTAATAGAGGAAGTCGGGCAATCACTGAACAGCAAAACCTAAGTGTGATAGAGGTCGTGGGTGCACTCCTCCCCGCTTGGCAGAACAGAGAGGGGCCCCGAGCGGGGAGCATCGGTGGGGGGCCAAGGAAAGCAAGACAAGCAAGACTGGCAAGCAGGAGAGAGAGTGGAGAGAGCCGGGTCTGACACGTCGGTGTGATCCCTGGCGCGATAATTGGGTGAACGGACGATAGGTCGGACACGTGTCTGGATGGAAGGGTGGGTAGAAGGAGAGACGGATAGATGAATGAATGAATGGCTGCGTGGGCGGTGAGCAGCCTGGCGAGGGGCGGGCCAGGCGAGCGCTCAATCACAGCCCCGGGGCGCTGGCGTCCGCCTGCTAAGCTCAGAACCCGCCCCCCCCCCACGCTACGGCGGCCCCTCCCGGGGCGTGTAATTCCGTGCCCCCGGGGCCCTGGAGCTGCTCCCCGAGGCGGCTCCCGGACTGGGGCTTAGAGGGGCTGCGCCACCGCACGACCGCCCCGGGGCTCCGCGCGACAGCCTGAAGCGCGCGGGCTGGGCTGCCCCTCCGCCGCGGGGGGGAACCTGGAGGTGCGGTCCCGCCTCGAGGCCCCGGCCCCGCTCTCCTTTGTCTTGGCCCAGTCCTCGGCCGTCTCCAGGCTGCCGCCCGCCTCTTCAGGAAGCCCTCGCCGCGCACTTGTGAGCTGCTCCGGATCTCCAGAGTCTCAGTTCCCACTGCCCCCACCAGCCCATAGGCGTCTCCCCCGCCCAGCAGGGTCCCCCAAACCCAGTGCCTCTAGGACCGCGGAGCCGGCAAGTACCAGGATCTCCAAGCTGCGTTTCTGGTGCGGAGGTGGGGGGGGGGGCGCAAGATGAAGGCCCCCTCGTCTCCGCCTTCTCTACCCGCCCCTCCTCCGCCACTACTCGTCGCGCTGCGCCCCGACCCCAGCGCAGCCTGTTCGCGCCTTAAACGGCTCTTCTGCGGCGGTGCCATCGTCGACACCACGCGGAGCCCCCCTCCTGACCCCCGCGCCCGCCAGGCCTCAGACCCGCACGCAGAACACAGCCCTACGCAGCCACACACAAGACCGCCTGCAGACGCACACCACAGCCTCACGTCGACGCACAGCCCCGCACAGGCGTACTGCCCCCTCCACGCGCAGACCCACAGCCCCAACAACCGCAATCCCACTCGCAAACAAACCCGCGCAGACACACAACAGCCCTGAGGCACACTCGGGCCCACGCAGACACAGTCCTGTACACACAGCCCCGCGGATACATGCAGCCCCACATGGGCGCAGTCCCACCCACGCAGTCACAGAACCCTCCATAAACGATCGCACACAAACACAACTCCACGCAGGCACCGCATCACTCAGTTCCTCCGAGGCCCAGCAAGACACTCGCAAGCTCGTAGCCAGACCCCCCAAACCCCGTGACATTCACACGTCGGGCAGACCAGAAATACACGGCCACACCGACACACACACGGACCTAACCGCGCAGCCAAGAGCTCACCCACGGGCTCGTAAGTCACTGGAAAAATATTAAAGCGTTTCCCTCCCTCCCCTTCTTCCATCTCTGACACACGCGCGCGTGCGCGCGCGCACACACACACACACACACACACACACACAGACACTCACCCCCCACCCCCGGTCCCTAAGCGCCTTGGAGCCTCCTAGCCGGTGACCCCGAGCCCCCGCGGTGAGAGCCGCGGGAGCGTCTCCCCGGCGCCCCCTCCTCCCGCTCCCTACCCGAGCTCACCACTCCTCCCCTCGCCTCCTCCCTCCCTGCCCCCTCCCCCTCCTCCCCCTCCCCCGCGTCTGGGGCGCGGGCTGCGCGCAGCCAAGCCCCCTCGTCGCGCGCCCCTCCCCGCGCGCACCCCGAGCCCGCATCGCGCTTGCAGAGTGGATGCGGCCACGGGGCGGTCTCTAATTACCTCCTGTCCTCCGGTGGCCCGTGAATAATGGCTACTGAGGGCGCTCGCAGGGGCTGCTGAGAAGGAAACGCGGGGCGCGAGAGGCGCGGCGCGCGCGGGAGCGCGAGAGAGAAAGGAGCGAGCCCGGTGCCGCCGCGAGCGGCGGGCGGAGAGAAAGGAATCGTGCGAGCGCTCACATTTTTTTCTCCCAAGGATCTCATCTGGCCGCCGCGTTCTGGAAGAGGCGAGGGGGAGAGCGCGCGCGAGAGGAGGAGGAGGAGAGAGACGGCGCGGGGAAGGGGAGACGGCGAGACGCGCAGCGCCGGCGCCGGGGAGATCCAGGAGGAACCCGCAGGTATTGTTGGCGGCAGAGCTTTGTGTCTTCGGGGGGCCGTTCCGGGGCGCGAGGGCTCCCGGAGCCCCCGGGACGCCGCCGCGCTCAGACCTGCCCCAAACCCGGGGCTGCCGGCGCTGGTGGCCGCCGGCCGCGGGCACCCCTCCCGCCGCGCCGCGATCTTGGCTGGAGTTGCAGATTTGCCTGTTTGGGGGTTTTCCACGCTGGTTGAGGGAATCGGTCTCAGGAGAAGGAATTTCTTTCTTTCCTTTTTTGTTTGTTTCTTTTTCTTTTCTTTTTTTTCTTTTTTTTTTTTGTGTGTGTGTGGCCGCAGTTCGGTTGTGTTGGGGACTTCCCCCTCCCCTTTCTTCCACAATACATTGGTGAGAGGTCTTGGCGACTGTGGCACTGGTGGACGACAGGGGGCTGAGATGGCGGGGCTGGTGGCCGCGGATGGGAAGGTGAGGGACGCCAGAGACGAAGGAGTTTTGCTCAAGTTCGCAGTTTGCGCGCTGGAGCCGGTCAGGCCGGGGAGGGCCGCCTGCGCACCCTGTCCTGCTCCAGGCAACCGGTGGGAAACTTCCCGAGAGCGCTGCCTCCCCGGGGACTCGGCGCCCCCGACGCCTGCGGGCGCTTCCTCCGGCCGCCGCGGCCCCTCCTTGCCGCCTGCGAGCGCTTAAGGTCGCGCTCTCCCCACCCCCGCCTTCCTCCCTCCCCCGGCAGCTTCCGGATCTGGACAGAGCTGGAGGAGCAGCTTCAAACACTTCCCCTGGAGACCCCTCCCCACTCCCCGCGCCGGAGCCTGCCACACAGGCCCCCCTGCCCTGCACCCCCGCCTCACGCGCGCCTGAGTGGCCAGGCTGACAATGAAATCTCGCGCCTTGCCGTCGGGGGTGGGGGTCGTAGCTGGGTCTCTCTGGGGGCTGGTGACCCGGAGCAGGGGGAGGGGGAGGGAGGATTTCTTGGGGGAGGGGCTTGTTTGGGTTAGAGACCGTTGACGTCGGATGGTGCTGTGCTGGGGGAGGGGGCGGGGGTAAGGTGGGGTTCTGGGCCCGGCCGGGGGTCGTGGAGTCTAGCCCCTCTTGGATTTGTTGATTGGCTGGTGACTTCAGGCACGTCGGACGCCCCCCCCCCCAACCTCCTCCCTGCAACTCGGCCTCCTCCCCTCCGCGTACAATGCGGGCTTCAGAGGTGATCCCGAGGGTGATTGTGTGTGTGTGTGTGTGTGTGTGTGTGTGTGAGAGAGAGAGAGAGAGAGAGAGAGAGAGAGAGAGAGAGAGAGTGTGACGGAGTGTTTGTCTCCTGCGATCCACAGCAGACGCCGCTCCGGTGACCCGGAGATCCGGACGCCTCGCTCCCTCCCTGGGGGGGGGGGGGAGGAGGGAGGGGAAGAAAGGGGGAGGGGAGTGGTGGGAACTTCTCCTTTTCCCACTGGGGCCATGGGAGGGGAGTTCTAGACCGGAGAATTTCTGGGGACCGCAGGCCTTTGAGGGTGTGCTCAACGCAAAGTAGGGGTCTTGGGGTCAGAAGGTTCTCGTCACTCCAAGCGCCCAGATCCTTTTGCTCTGGGGGGGAAGGTGTGGATCGGGTGAAAGGCTAGTTGGAACAGGACTAGGGGCCGAGAAGAGTCCATGGAAATCTGCCTCAATTGATTCCCAGGCGAGCTTCCTGGGCTCCTCCTTCCCGGAGTAGGGAGGCCCGGGGACCCCAGGCTGGCAACCCAGGCCGGGGAAAGAAACCCTTCTGCCTAGTTAAAGAGAGGACTCCTGGGCAGGGGGGCGGGGCGGGGGAGGGAAGGCACCTTGGGTGGGGGTGCGGGGGGGGGTGGCGGACTGTTTTCAGGCTGTTCTGTGGCTTGGTTCAGGAATATCGAGAGTTAACCCTTCCCAGAAATCTGTCAGCCCCCACACAGCAGGGACACACTGTGGGACCCTTTGACGTGCTAACAGCGTGACACTGGCTGACAGGAGCTAGCAGATTCCATACTCTGCTTCCCTTCTCAGCAGCCTCAGGCAGCGGGACAGGGCCTGGCTGGGTGGTGCCTTGTTCAAGGGAAGCAGAAATCAGAGCCCAGGGAGGGTCCAGCAGCCAGGTAGCCACCATGCGCCAGGGTTATGGGAACTTGAAGTAGAATCACCATGTGGGCTAAGGGGTTGGTCTTTGCCCTGCTCCCCACCTTGACCCTTAAACCACCCACAGCTGGATGGTTGGCGGTTAAGGGTGAGTTTCTGACCCGTGGGCTGGGCTATGAGACCCTAGGAGCTGAGGGCAGGCCTGGCTGAGGCTGGGGGAGGCAGGGCTGAAACCTGCAAGATTGATTTCTGCTCCCTACCCCCCAGGGCCCCATTATGGGGGAGTGCCTTGGTGTAGCTGTCTCCGTACACCCCCCCCCCCCCGCCCACGCATTTGTTTCCTGCAGGTGAGAAGTATTCCCTGCAGATCTTAGAGCCCTGGGCCTGGCACACCATGGGCACTCCGCTTTGGCTGGACAAACACAGGAGTGAATGAATCAATGATGAATGAATGAATACATGAATGAAAGGGGAAAGTTTCTCAATAGCAGACATGTAGTCATTAAAAAAAAAAAACCTTTTCAATATATACACATTTTACAATATGGTTCAGAGAACCATCTGAAATGTAGAGAAAAAAACAAGGTTACTGACAGTGGGCTACGACAATGTTAATATTTTGATGTTCTTTACAGACTTGGTGGTTGGTTTGTTTTTTTTAAAAGACTTTGTAGCCATTCTCTGTATTCAGATGTATATCCTGCTTTCTTGGTTGGCCCTAACAGGAGCCTTTTCCTGTTTTGTAACCAACTGTTCATAAACACCATGGTTAATATCTTCAGGCTTTTCCAATCTGGTGGATGTACCATCATTTACTTACTCTCCCCCTTTTGTTCAACATTCCGGATGCTCCTGATGCACGAGGTAGTGAATATATTTTGCACAGAGCACTTTTTTGTGATGTTTAAGATGATTTCCTCAAAATGACGTTGCTGTTGCTGAAGATTCCGACATTTCTGCAGTGGAAGAAATGGGCTTCTCGTTTTCCCAGAAGTGGGGCACTATTCCCCTTCCTTCCTCACAACCTAGAACCTTCTGTCAGAACTGAAAAGAGCCTGGGCAGTGAATCACCTGTCTGAGCCCCCTCCTTTGACAGAGGAGGAAACCGGGGGCCCAGAGAGGGGAAGTGAGTCCCAAGGTCACACAGCAGTCGCTGGGCCTTGCAGCAGCCAGGAACCAACTAGTGATCTGTCATTTTGGTTTCTACGTGTGGGAAGAGTTCCCAGGGATCTTTTAGGCTGACCTTGTCCCATTTCAAAGATTGCAGGGGTGGGGGCACTGAGAATCCAAGAGAGGAGAAGCCCCCAGCTTGCCCCTGGCATCAATGGCCAGCTGGAGCAACAGATAGGCTCCTAAGCCTGTCACATACTTTCTGTGTCACATACACTGGCCCTGCCCACAGGATCTGGGGTCACCAAAGTTGCTAGCCTGTGGTTGGCCAGCCGGGGGCTCCCGTGTTGCCCCTCCTCAAAACTCCTCCTTGCTCTCTGCCATCCCATTTCCCAGAAGGAGAAGTCGAGGATCCAAAGCAGGTGCAGTGAGAGGAGTGGGGCTCCTGTCAGAGGATCCCAGTGGTCGTGCCCTTACCCCTGTGCCTCGGCTTATTTGTCCAAAGACCAAGCTCTGGGTCTGTTCAGGAGCTGGGGGGGGGGGCAGGTGTTGGCACAGATATCCACTGTGGGGGAGTGGGGAAGGACCAGCCACATCTTCAACTTGTTTGGATTTTAGATTGACCTCAGGAGAGCCCCTGGGGAGGAAGGGGGAGGAGGGGGAAAGGGGGGGAGAGAAAGGAACTGAAGGGGAGATCAGTGAGGGAGGGATTAGAAAAGAGGGAGGGGAGCTCAAGAAGGAGGAGAATGAAAATGAAGAAGAGAAGAAGAGGGCACCCAGAGGACAGACTGGGGGACATCACTCCCAGGGCAGGTGTCCGGGCTAGCCAGCGCCGGACCGCCAGGAAAGGCTGGATGTTCTGGGGTGGGCTCTGTGAGGGCTGAGTGAAACAGCTGTTAGCCGGGGGAGGCCAGACCTGGGAGGCTTCTGTTCCTGGGTTTCCCTGCAGGGCAGGTGGCGGGGCACCAGGGAGGGGGCTGGGGCAATGGGCACTCCTAGGGGACAAGGTGATTGTGGCTCTGACTTCCCATCGAAGGATAGGAACCTTCTGTTTCCCCACTGCCAGCACACCAGCTGGCCACCGAGGTTCAGAACAACCCTCCCGTGAGCGTCGGTTATTTGGGCATTTCTGTGGTGCATCTCTGTGCTTGGACATGTCCCCGTGCATGTGTACACATCCACGCATGCCTGTGTGTGCATGTCTGTGTGTCTGATCCTATTTGTATGGGGGTGGGTTTGCCTGCCAGCCTCTGCGTGCGTGTGTGTGTGTGTGTGTGTGTGTGTGCGTGTGTGCCATGTCTGTCTGCCTTGGACCCTATTTGTATGTTTTTTAAGGGGTCTGTGTGTCTTCCAGCTTGGGCACGTGTGCATGCACGCACGTCTGTGTGTGTGTGCGAATCTGTGTGTAGCCCTGTGTGTGCCGTGTCCGTGGGTGTGTGCATATGTCTCTGAGTCTCTGATCCCATTTGTGCATTTCCGGCGGGGGGAGAGCGTGCCCCTGAGCTTGGGCACGTGCATGTTTGTCTGTGTGTGAGCACACACTTTCCTCCTAATGGCCCCAAGAGGGATCCAGGCAGCAGGCTTTTGTGCTGCTTTCAAGGTTGCGGCTGGGTGGGTGAAGGGGGGGGGGGCGGCCTTCAACTGGGAACGGGGGGAGGCAAAAGAAAATCTTAAAAGACCGTCTTCCCTCTGGTCTCCAAGGAGATCAGCCTGTGAAATGATCCGCACGTTAATTAAAAACGATTATATCCTGATTGAGCCATTCCTGCTCACATCCCCCGGCCGGGAAACGCCGAGACTGAGGCCAGAGGATGCAGAATGGGGCAGGTCTGGCTGCAGGGCGCAGCCCAAGGGAGGGGAGCCCGCCTGGGGAGGGGGGCACTGAGTGGCCGGGTGTTGGAGTTATATGCCCAAGACAGATTTGAGCTTCTCCTTTGAATTTTAAAGACCACCACCCCGCCCCGCTCCTCCCCTCCCCCCCCCCCCGCCCCCACCTCCCAAGGTGGTGCTCTCCGAGGTCCTGGGAGCTGGTTGGCAGGATCCCAGACTTCATGGATTCCCCACTCGTGGGCTAGACACTGGCCTTGTCGTTAACACAGATCCTGAAAGTCACTATTCATGGTTCAGGTTTTACAGAGAAGTGACATGCTTGAGTTGAGTCAAGGAGTCAGAAGTTAGGGACCCCAGGCTGGACCCAGTTCTCTGACCCTAAGCTCCAGACCCCACTTCCGAGCTCCCAGCTGCCCCTGACTCTCATGATTAGGGATCCTCCCTCTGTAGGACCCTGGGACGCTGAGGTGTCAGTGACAGGCCTTCTTATCCTTCGTGGCATCCTGAGATTGTTCCTTTCTCATCCAAGCTGCACAGCTGCACAATGGCTGTGGTGTCCATTCACGTGGGGAGCCAGATGGCTCCCTGGCCCTGGGCAGCTCTGGTCTGACTCTTGTCACTTGTGCCATCCTGGGCAGAGCCTCTTCTCCCTCCCTCCCACTGTCCCCCGTGAGGTGGCTGACACTGTGACGCCAGACCAGCCACAGGTGCTCCTCAGTGCCTGCTGGATACTGTGTACCCATAGTCCTGGGTGTCTGCCACCAAGACCTTTCTGGAAAAAACCTGGGCCTGGTCACGCTCTGCCTTACCTGGTTATCTCGTCCCCAGTCAGCCTTGGAAAGACTACTGTCGTAGAAAGTAGTCATAATAATAATAAACCAGGTGACCCTCAGCTTACACCCCAGAGCTATGTGTTGCCCTGGTTCGTAAGTGCCAGGTGCTTCGGTAAACCCCTTTAGCTCAGCATTTGTGGGGACCCAACTGTCCACAGGCATGGCCCACTGCCCTATCCCTTCTCGTTCCACGCACTTATGCACCTAGGCCCAGCTTCTCCGAGAGGAGGAGACCCTTCTTTAGGTCAGCCACACCCAAAAGCACATGAGAACATTGGCCTCAAGCAAGGACGTTTCACTGAGCCTTGGTTTCCCCTTTGGGCAGTGGGGATCATGGCTTTTTCCGGACCGGACTGTCAGAAAAGTAAAGAAAACCAGGTCAGGTTTGTTCAAACGTCTAGCAGCATCGGGACGCACAGAGGGCCTCATTAAGCATTCATCTGTCCATTCAGGGCATCTGTGTGTTAGCGCGACAGGGGCCTTGGGTTTGCTGGCTTGTAGGGTGGGAGACATGTTGTATTCCATGCTTTCTAGGAGACCGTCTGGGGTTGAGGTGACTGTCATTTCAGTAGAAACCTTCAGGGAGCCAAGAATCTCACTGGACACCCCCTGCAGGTGCATTATCAAAGATCGTGTCTGTGAAAAGGAAGGGGATGTTCCTCCTGAGCCAAGTTCCACATTCTAAGGGGGACCTTGACCAAGGGGAGGGTTCTGAGATCAGAAATGATGTCATGGGGAGTTAGAGGGGCAGATGGGACCCAAAAAAGTCAGCATCCACCTGTTCCCAAGGTCAGACTTGGAAGAGAGGCACGCAGATGTCACTCATCGCACAAAAAGCATTTTGAGCTGAAGCAGGCGGAGACACTATGCCTACCCCAGGTCATCCCTTGCAAGGTGCCACCTCCCAGGAGCACTTTGACCCATAGGGTGCCTGCTTTCCCAAAAAATATCTGCTTCTTGCCTTTCTCAGGGCCTGAGATGCCTCCTTTCGTCACTGCCAAAGGGTCAAAACATTGAAAGTTCTGCTTAAAATGCAAACCTATTACCTTGCAGGAGTGATCAGAAGCTGAACTCATGTTTGCATAATGTGGGGGCCAGCAACCTCGAAGTCCCACAGGGCCAGTGGGCAAAGCTAATGAGGATGTGAGGGCTGTCTGGCCTTCGTGGGGCGTGGCCTGTGGGGATGCAGCCCAGGGTGCCTGTCACCTACCTTCTTAGGAAGCAGGATTTCGATGTTTACATGACATCTCCTGGTTTGAGTCTGTTGTCACCTGATCCAGCAACCCACCTGTGGCCAAATTCAGACACCCCCCCCCTCCCCCAACCAGGCTGCCAGTCTGGAGCCTCTTGGCTTAATAGCTATTATCCAGGAGGCACTATATCCGCCCTCTGTGCCTGGCCTTGAACCTCAGTCTGCAGGGCCCTGAAAAGCGTGCACAGGGCCAGCCTCGTGCACATCCCACACTCGCCCTGGCCCTTGTTAGTAGTCTTAGAAGTGAGGGTGTGGGAGCGTGGAGATCACACACAGGGGTGCTGGGACCCGACTGGAACAGGTCGGCCTGACCCTGTCCGTGTGGCTCACCGTGGCCTGACCCAGTCTTGTACATGCACGACTGAGTTCCCACAGCTGCTGCCATTGACGGGGCTCAGCGGGGGGGGGGGGGGTTGGGTTGGGGAGGGACAGCAGGCATCTGGTGGGAGCCTGGTTTATAGGTCGAGTTTCATTTCCTACAATCCTTCATTCGGCGGATGTTTGCTGACAGCCCAGAGAAGCACATTCAGGCCATGAGAGTCAGGGTGGACCTCCCAGTGGAGGAAACATGGGCCCTGGGTCTGAAAGGGGGAGCATTTGACCACAGGAGGGACTGTCACTATACAGCCTGCCGGGAAGCCCAGAGGCACAAAAGGGCCAGGAGAGCTCTAGAAAGACAGGGGTGGGGGAGGCAAGGAGGCAGAGAGGCAGGAGTGGAGGCTGAAAAGGAGTCTGGGGACTTGACCGTGGTGAAGGGTTTTACCCTGAAGGCAGTGGGAAAAGAAGGCTGTTCCAGGCAGGGAACACAGCTGGAGTCAGTGCTCGAATGAGCCAAGGAGGAAAAAAGCCAGGGATGATCAGAAAAGGACCCGGTGGGGCTGTGAGTCCTTTGGCTGGCCGGCCGGTTCTCCTTTCAGAGCCTCTGTCCTCCCTCGGCACTGAGGCCTCCAGTTCTAAGTGCTGGGGCCTGAACTGGACGAGAGCATCCTCCCTCCTTGGACGGAGCCTTCGCCGACCCACTGCCGAATTCCTGCCTCAGTTTGGAGCAGCTCCGCCCAGCCCTGCGGCATCTGAGTCTTGGGAGGGATGATTGCCTCTCGCTGGGGAAAGAGGTGGATGTCCTCGGGGACCAGTAATTAAAGCCCAGCAGATTGTAATTCCCTAAAAAGAAGGCGCAGCACAGAGAGAGAGGAGTGGTACCCAGGGCCCCAGGGAGGACAGGAGGAGGAGCAGCATGGGGGATGCGGGCCACACAGGGTCGGGGGTGATAAAGTAATACCTGAAATCCTATTATTCAGAATGTTCTCTCAGCGAGGCCTCCCCAGTGCTGGGTCCTGAGCTCTTGGTTATTTTCCGTCTTCACTCCCATTTCACGGGGTGAAGGAGGGAAAGGTCCCACCATCCCCATTCCACAGATGAAGAAACTGAGGCTTGGAGAAGTCAGGCAACTCTGGTTCAAGGCCCCTCTGGCCTAGTAAGAAGCCGGGGACGAACCCAGGGCTGTGTCTGAGCATGGCCCTCCTTGCTGGGTATTTGTGGTGCGGAGGGCACTGCCCAACCCCAGGGGAGGCCCAGCGGGGCACCCCTCCTGACACTCCCCGTGTTTGGAGTCTCCTGTCTAGGGGAGGAGCAAGGGGATCATGCGTCCCACTGTGGTGACTGAAAGGAGTCTGTCATCCAGGGCTGACACTGTCATTCAGTTACTCACCTGCTCTGTGATGCGAGGCGAGAGCCACTTCCCCCTGGTCATCTCCTCATCTGTAAAAGGCTCGGATTATCTTAAGGTTCCTTGTAGCCCAAACAGCTGGATTGGCCAGTAGGGCAAATCCTGACAGCGGAGGTAAGTAACCTTTGAGAATTTTGCGCCCTCGGAGCCCTTTGTGATGTTAAGGGGCTTCAGCTTTTGCATGCTGGAGGGAGGCCGGCTCTGTTATCATCCCCGTGTGTCACAAAAGCACACAGAGGCTCAAAGAGGTCCCTGCTGCTCTGGGGAGAGCCCTCTCCTAGAAAATTAAGACCTACTTTCCACAGTCCTGCTGCCCAGCCCTAACTCCCCTTCTGCCCTCTTCCAGGGAGAGGTAGAGAGACCAGGGCCTGAGAACCCAGACCAGAAACTGTTGGCTGTGTGATGCCCTCAGATGGGTGCTGTTTGAGCAGCGCATAGTTTAAAAAATTTTTTTCAATGTTTATTTATTTTTTGAAAGAGAGAGAGAGAGAGACAGAGCATGAGCGGGATAGGGGCACAGAGAGAGAGACACAGAATCTGAAGCAGGCTCCAGGCTCCAAGCTGTCAGCACAGAGCCCGACGCGGGGCCCGAACCCATGAACCACGAGATCACGACCTGAGCTGAAGCTGGACGCTTAGCGACTGAGCCACCCAGGTGCCCCGTCCAGCACACCAGTTGAAAATATAACATGAGATTTCACATGAAAATCCTACTTTTTGCTTCTCTGAAACTAGAAACCCACCTATGCCCACGGGGTGCTAAAGGCAGAGCTGAGATGGGCTGCCACCTTCTGCCCGGCCCTGTGCAGTCCTCACCCCCCACCCCCACCCCACCTCCATCCTGCCTGGCCCTCTGTTCCCAGCCTGGCCCCTGGCTCTCACTTGTCTTGGGTAGATTACATCTTTGAACCTCACCTGTAAAATGTCAGAACCAAGGAACTGATTTCAAACTGTGTCTTGAAGTGTTTTCCAGAAATTCTCCAGGCAGGAAAAAAAAAAAAAAAAAAGGAAAGGGTGCCCCACGTGGGGGGGGGACCTCCTGGAGAAAAACGAGGAGGTGCAAAAGGGCTCAGAGTAGTACTCGAGGAGAAACATCGAACTCTCCTTGCCTGTTACCGCCGCGCTTGGGGGGGCCTGGATACAGACACCCTGGTATCTGGTTCCATAGCATGGTTCATTCATTGCGGTCACTCATATGGCCCTCACAGCACCCCTGATAGAGCACCATTGTGGGGGCTTTTATTCTCATGTTTACTGGACAGAGAGAAGTGGAGGGCAGAGAGGTGAAGTGACATGCCCTGGGTCCCAGCGAGGGCGGGATTCTGACAAGGGCCCTGTTCTTGACTGCTGGCCCAGTGCTCGTTCTGATCTAAGATACTGTAAAAATTGGCTCTTAGGTGAGCTGCTTTTTCCTGTGCATTTTAAAAAATGCTCTTTTAGTTAATATGCGGGAGGGATTTCGATGTTCTCGTACGTAACCTTTTGCTGAAGCGACAACGTGCGATAAAAGGGTCCCAGGAGAGCTGGTGTAATTTGGGCTGTGAGGGACAGAGAATACCAATGCAGAAGCCTCTCCAGAAAGCCCGCTGCTCCTGGGAACTGGGATACGGGCGGTGGGGGCAGCCCTCTCACCTCACCATGCCGAGGCCAGGCCCTGAGCTGCCTCCCAGCTTGGACCCTGGGACCATGTGTTCATCCAGATCATGCTTGACTATTTGGCTTTTCTTATTCCCTCACAGTTTTGAGTGAAGGTCTCAGTTCCTACAGGAGGAGGTCAAGGTAGAGAGGAACAGAGTATCCAGAACACAAAGAGCCTAAGAGTGGGGTGGTGGCTATGGGACAGACCCGAAAGCCCCATTTGTAGGCAAGAGCTGGCCAGTTGGCGGGGAGGTAGACAAAGGGGCCCATGCTGAGGGCAAATCGAAGGGCACCTTCAAGGTCTTTTCAGCATTTGCCCTTGGTCCCAAAGGATCCAAAAAGGGGGCTTGGGAGGTTCCAGTTAATTGAGGCTGATTCTAAATCGGGAGGCTTAATAAGTGGTAATTATCATCCTCTGGGAGCAGACCAGAGCTCCCAATGCTGCCAGGAACAGAGATCATGGATCCAGGGCCCCTTTCCCCTCCCACACCTGGAGGCTCAGAGCTTCCACCCGCAGAGGGGTCCGGGACCTGGTGCAGACCAGGGGCCGCCCCCTCCTTCCTGTGTGTGGGTCCCGGGCATGAAGGTGTATGGCATCCCTGCCTGTGTGCCTGCACGTGAGATCTTTAGACACTGAGGCACATCGCGTGTCTGCATACGTACCAGTGTGCATGCACGCACGTGAGTGTGCATACGCGTGTGCCGGTACCGGGCCACCCTCCGCTCAGCCACCTCCAGGCCCCCTTCCTTCCCCACCCGTCAAGGGACAGAGAGAAGAGACTCTCCCATGTAGAATCTCAGCAGGGCATGGACTTTGCGACTCTGGAAAGCAGTGCCCTGTGGACAGAGGTGACCGTGCAAGGTTTTGGTTCCACCCAAAGAGGGACCATGTAGAGTCATGTAGAGTGTCATGTAGAGTGTCATTTAGCAGAGGCGGCCTGGGGGGGTGGCTGCTCCAAGGGGAAGGGAGTGTCCCCTCTCAGCAGGTTTGCAAGCAGATGCCGAACATGTACTTTCCTGTCTTTTGCAGTCCCTTCTAAGCCCAAGTCCTGGCGCCGTGAATCCCCTCCCCCCACACCCCTCCACCCCCACCCCCACCAACCCCCCTCCCCTTGCTGGCACGCATCAGTCACTGAGGCCGCTGCTCCGTCTTGCCAACCCAGACTGGTCTGAGGGACTGGCAGAGGGCTTCTGCCCCCCTTGGTGTCCCCAGAACTTGGCTCAGAGAGCCCCAGGGAATGTGGATGAGGAGGATAGCTGTCAGTGTGTGTGTGTGTGTGTGTGTGTGTGTGTGTGTGTGTGTGTGTGTGAGAGATGGTGGATTTGTATGTGTACCTGTGTTGTGTGTGTGCATTTGCATGTGTTCTGTACACTTGAATGAGCAGGGCTGCAAGTGTTGAGTGTGGATTTCCATGTAGAGAGTGTGTAATGTGTGTGGCTCTGAGGGGTGGGAGGTGGGCTGAGGGTGTTTCCGTGCACTGTAGGTATTGACCATCAAGTGTGCATGTGGGCCAGTGGATATGCTTGTGACCAGGGTGGGGGGGGTGGGGGGGGGCTGTGTCCCGCCAACTCCTTCCTGGTCCATTTCTTCCCACCCCAGGTCCCTATCACCACCCTTGCCCCCAGATCAGATCCTCAGGGGCTCCCAGCCACCCCAAACCCTAACCATCCTCACCCCCACTGATGGGGACCTTGACACCTGCCAGCCCAGGTCTTGACTTCATCCTTGCTTCTAGCACAATAGCAGGCCCAGCATGGGGCTGAGAGATCCCAGGGGGCATCCCATAGGGACAAGGGGGGAGGAGGAGGAAGAGGAGGCCTCCGGTTCACTGCTCAGCCCCTCCCCAGAAGGTCCTGAAGGATGTGGGTTTCTGTGTTTCTGCAGCTTCCAGGCCACACAGGGAGGGAGGCCTTTCTGGGGCTACCACCGGCATTTCTAGATGCAAGCTGGAACATTTCCAGAGCTGGAATGTTTTTAGAACGTGAGACCTGGCACTTCTGGAGACAGGATGAGGACGTTTCTAGAGATAAGATGGAAAGCATTTCTGGAGGAGGGACAGGTGTGAGGATGACATGGGGGCATTTTGAGAAACGAAGTCTGAACATTTCTGGAGATAGGGGAGGGCATTTTCTGGAGTAAAGATAAAGCCTTTCTGGATTCCAAACATTGCTAGAGATGAAACATTTCTGGAAATGGACTATTTCTAGAGATCAACTGTAGTACCTCTGGAAATGGAGTGTTTTTGAAGATGATGCAGGAGTATTTCTGGGAATAAAATAGGGCATTTCTGGATTTGAGGTATTTTTGGAGCTGAAATGGAACATCTCTAGAGATGGGATGTGATGTTTCTGGAAGTGGAACATTCTGGGAGCTAAGATGGAGCCTTTATAGAGAGCACTGGCATTTATGGAGATGGATTATATTTGAAGATGAGAGAGGATTTCTGGAGATCAGATGGAACGTTTCTGGAGATGGAACATTCTGGAGATGGAATGTTCTGGAGCTGAGAATTTCTGGATTCAAACCAAGCGTTTCTGGAGAGGAAATGTGTCATTCTCAGAAAAGGATCAAGGATGGGATATTTCTGGAGATGGTGTTTTCTGGAGATGAGAGGGCCGTTGCTAAAGCTGGCTGTTTGCCTCTTGGAGTAGTAAATGGGAGAGGGTCTCCTGGGGGTGGGGGGGAGACCTGTACAGGGGAGACCTGCACAGGGAGACCTCCTACCTGTGCAGGAGATGGGCCTGAGGTCCGGAGGGGAGGCCCTTGCCCAAGCCCACTCCTCCTGTGAGTGGCAGAGCAGCCCTTCTGGGGACCTTTCCAGAGCCACCCCCTCCCTCAGGCTTGTGCTGGAATCCTCCCCCAAGGGAGGCTAGAACCCTCCCAGTTCTGTTCTTGGGGTCCCCACCCCGATCCTGGTGGGGCCCTGGCAGTCTCCAGGCTCACTGCAGGAACAGGCAGTGACTGAATGGTTAAATTTAATTTAATTCCATTTCTTTGGAGGCATCTGAGGCTTACTCCCCAGCCCCCTCTGCCAGGAGCCTCCACCCTCTCTGGAGCCAATAGCCCCACCACCCCCCTACCTTGGAGCAGCCCTGAGGTTGGCCTTGCTTCAGCAGAAGGGAAAGAGGGGTACAAGGCTGAACACCGGTGAAGGTCCAGGTCCCTCCCTGCTCAGGCCCAGGCTGACCGTGGGGGTGCCAGGCTACCTCCCCCCACCCCCCGCCCCAGCCCCGACTCCCAGGAAGCGGCTATTGAGGCCTGTCAGCACTTGAGCCGGCCTGGAGCCCCGGAGTAATTATTTCTCTTCCTTAATTGAAATTTCAGCCTCAGTGATCCTGCCTCAGAAGTGTGAGGTGGGGGAGGGTAGGGAGCCCCCTTCCCTGCCCCCAGTGCCAGCCTCCATGCCCCAAACGCGGGTGGCGGGCATGGGGTGGAGGGCCGCAGCTCAGGGAGATGAGGGTTAGGGTTAGTTACGGCCACACTGCAGTTAAAAAGCTGACCCTTTCACCTGACGGTTTGGGCGAAGGTCGAGGGGCGGAGGGCGGCCGGCCTGAGGCAGGTGTACAATTGGGGGCAGCCACGCTGGGGGGTTCTGAGCCAGGGTAGCAGGAGGGAGTGGGCTTCCAGGGGCGTCCCTGCCTCCTCCCGGATCTGGCAGGGATCTGAGGGGGTGGCCTGGGGGGCTGTGACTCGTGCCGAGCAGGCCATGATGGCGGCAGAGGCCCAGTTCCTGGTTCAGGGCTGGGTGAGGCAGCTGGCCTGGTGGGGTGGGGTGGGCTGTGGCTGGTGGGGGCAGCTGAGGAGGCTGTTTTCCCAGCTGCGGTCAGGCTGGGCGGAGCATCCGGGCTGGGCGCTGGGTCACCACACACACACATACACACACACACACACACACACACCCTCTTTCCCTCTCTCTCTTTTCCTCTCTCTCTCTCTCTCCCCCTACCCTCCTCCCTTTCTCCCTCTCCCTGTCTACCTGGGTGGTCCCTGCCACCCCACAGGGCCTGAGGCCTGTCTGCTGGTGGAAACGGAGGACTCTAGGGGCCAGCCAGGAAAAGCCATGGGCTCCAGACAGGCCAAGAGCCCACCCCTCCTGAGCTTCTGAGAGGCGGCTCTGAGGGGCTCAGGCTAAATGCAGAGGCTCCCAGCAGCTTCTACCCACAACTGCCCAGACTCAGGCCAGTGTTCCCATCACAAGGGAGCAACTGTGTCACCCTCCCCACCCCACCCCCAGCCCCTGGTGCTTGCCCTCAGGGTCTCAGTCTTCCCCAACTGGGAAATGGGGTTTGTGGTCAGCTTCGTGGGAGTTTTCAGGGCTGAAATGCCCGCCAGGTGCTCAACGAACACTGTAAGCACAGGCTGTTCTTCGCGCTGTTGTTATTAATAAATGTGCCTAAGCCTGAGCAGGCCCAGGCCAGCCCCCCGCAGGTAGTAGGAGCTCAGGGAATGGCAGCAGCTGTCATCACGGTTGTTACCGGGAGGGTGTTTTCTGGCACCCAGAAATGTCCGTCGGGGAGCTCCCGGCCTGGGGCCTTCTCTGCCCCTGGGTGGGCAGGTTTTGTGACCAGGGAGACTAAGGCCTTTGGGAGTCAGGACAGGGTGGGGACAGAGAGCAGGAGATGGCTGCCTCCTCCGTGCACACGGCTCACACACACACACACACACACACACACAGGGCATCACACATCATCCATTAAGAGCTCCTGGAAAACCCACTGAAGAGCCCTGCTCAGCAAGGCCATGTCACTGCAGCTTGCCTGACCCCTGGGTCGCAGAAGCTCACAGCCCATCTTCAGTGGGGAGCGGGCTACCACTGGCCTCCGAGGACAAGAGGGACAGAGGGAGCTGGATGGAGGGGACAGGTCAGTTCCAGCAGCTGAGAAAGGGGGCTGAAGAAGGCAGCGCCCACGAGTGGCCCATTTGCTTAGAGGGCGGGGGGGGGGGGGTGGGCAGGACAGACACAGGGGGAGATGGAGAGGGATGAGGGTGCGGGGAGACGACCTGGCAGCAGGCGTTGGGGGCCTGTGGCGTTGGAACCTGAGCTTGGCCCAGCTGCAGGATGCCTGCTGCTCATGTGGGCTGTGGCCCCCTCCGCCCGCAGAGCTTGGGGACCTCTGTTCTGGCTCTGCTCCAGACATATTCCAATACCTGCCTTTTCCCCTGACCTCCTGCTGCCACACTGGCTTCCCTTGCCCCTCTGCGTGCGAATTTTGAGGCCTTGAGCCACCACCTGCCAGGAGCTGGGCTTGGTCCTCCTGGCAGTGGGGGCCTGGGGGGACTGGAGCAGTGGGGGCGCCCCAGAGGCCGCCCGGGGTGGGTCCCAGGCGCCAGTCCAGCTCGTCAGTCGGCTGCTGGGCTGACCTTGTCACCTTGGGTCCAGAGAGAGGGCAGCCCCTCCCCCACACGCACAGAGCCAGCAGAGCTGACATGACTCACCTCACCGGTGCAAACAACTCCGTCTTCCCACTGGGGGGAAGCAGGAAGCTTCCTGAAGCTGCAGCCCTCCACAGCTGGCTTCCCAGAGGATATGGGGATCGCTCACCTCCATGGGTCAGACCCTGTGCCGCTCCAGGACCCACCCAGAACCTTAGGAGATCCTTTGGCACCGCCACGTTTAGGAGGGAAGGAGGTACGCAGACACGCAGATGCGGACCTTTGCGATCCCGTGCTCAGGGCCTCCCAGCTCCCTCTCCGCCCACAGAAACCCTGGGCCCCGGTGGCCAGTGCTGTGCCTTCTCCCTAACACGGCTGTCCCTGGAGGATTGGGATCACTGTCCCCCCGATGCGTCACATCTACCGAATTGGAAGAGTGGCGCGTCCCCTCTCAGCCTGGAGATGGCCAGTGTGGGGAGAGACCTGACACTGGGTCAGGGGCTTCCTATGGGTTGAGAGTAAAAGAACTTACACCAGGCCATACGGCTAGGATTTGAACTGGCTTCCGCCAACCACAGCTCCCGGGCGGAGAGGTCCAAGCAGCACAGGCCTGTGGGACAGTGCTATTTTTTGTATTTACTTCTGCCCCCCACCCCTTCGCCCACCCTGTCAGGCCTCCAGGGCAGACCCTGTCTTGATTTTCCCCAGAACAAAGCGGCCTCTACTAGACATGCCAAAGCGGAGGCTTCAATCAGAGCAGGTGAAAGGGAACTCCGTCTGGCCTTTTGTTACTCAAGGAGGGAGTGAAGGAAATGGATTTGCCCTTGAACAGGGAGAGAGGGAGACCAGGGAGGGGGTGGGGGGCATGTGCTCAAGGATGGGGCACACCTGAGATGAGACTTCTCCCCACCCGCTAGAGCATCGAGAGCGTGGTCGTCATTTTAGTATTCCGCATGCACACGCACGCACACACACTCACACGGGCGCGCGCACACACTCAGATGCACTCACATGTGTCAATCCCATCTCCCCCACCCCCCCACCCCCCCCACCACCGTCTGAGGTTCCCTCCAAACCAGGAAGCAGAGAAAAAAAGGAGAAAGGGAGAGAGAAAAAGAGATTAGTGGGAAGAAAATCCGATTCTGGAGTTACCTTAGTTACCAGCTCTAATGACTCGTGGGGCGGGCTCGGCCACCTTCCTGCGCAGGAGGACCCTCCCTCCCAGGCCCCTCCATCACCCCATTAATAAGACGGGGCCCTTGTTCATGAGTTCTGCAGCAGAAAGGGAAGAATCAAGGACTTTTCAATAAGAGAGAACTCCCTGGGTGGTTTTGAATAGTTGCTTTTTGTGTGGCAGCGGAGGGACTGTCCTCTCCTCGGCGCCCTGCCCTGCCCGCCTCCCTCCGCTGCTCCGTCTGGAGCCGCCTGCTCCTGGGTCTCCAGATGGATGAGCTTGTTTCTTGGGAGCCCAATCTTTTATTGTTCCTGCCTTTCCCTCATGATACCCTCAGCTTACCAGAAGCCAAGGGCAGCCTTTGCATCTCAGGAAAGCTAGAGAATCCCCAAGGTAATTCTAAAAAGGCTTAAACCCAGGGAGTGGGGCTCAGCGGGAGCACCTGGTTCCTGTCCTGTGCCAGGAAACAAAGGCACGCTCCCCACATCCCTTCCCAGGTGATAGGCCTGCTGGCCGAGGCCAAGCTCACGGCCATTGCTTCGGTGCCAGTAGAAGGGGCGTGAATGGAGGAGAGACGGGCTAAGGGGAGATGTTGGTGGAAAAGGAGAGAGACAAGCAAATCCGTTTTATCAGACGCTGCATATCTTAGGAAAGCACATTTCAGCTCTTTTGGCTTTTGGCAAGCTGGTCCTACCCTTTAATTTTCTAATAAAAAGGAATTACGTTTGCTGAAAAGGCAGTAACCAGTTTCATGTCAGTATCTCTTGTAGAGACCATAATTCCCGTCTTGGGTGCCTGCCGGCTCAGGGATAGGGGGTGGGCTCCTGTGACCACCGGTGACGCTGTACAGAGCCCAAGGGGCAGGGACATTGGGGCAGACGGCAGGCAGTGCCCCGTGGCTTTGCCCTGCCCGGCCTGCCCTGGGCTGTCCACCCCCAGCCAGGCCTCAAGCTATGGTTCCAGGCTCACCACCGAGGCCCCAAGACTCATAGCAGACGCTTAATAAATATTTGTGGCATGAATGAAAGCACGAATTCCTATAGCTGGGGACTGGGGTAGCCGGCGGGATGCTCAGAGTGTTGGATCTTTGTTGAATGAATGGATGCATGAGCGCGTGCATGAATCCATGCTCTCCAGTCTGAAATAACCTATCTGGCAGTATGTACCAACCCTGCACCACTCCCTCCCCCCACCCCCAAACCCTGGCCCTGAATTTACTGCAAACTTTGCCAAAAATCATCTAATCTTCTTCTTTTTTTTTTTTTTAAAGACAAAACAGAAGTGTGTAAAGTTGGAAGTTTCTATCCCCACAGCTCTGTGCCTGAGTCCCCAGAGTCAAGGCCAGGGGCCTCATCCTTTACCCCTTCCTCCTGTCACTGGGAATTCTGTGCCTTAGGTCCAGTTTGGGGGTTTCCTCCAGGGGACCCTTTCACACACACTGTTCTGGGGCGCCGTGGGGCTCCTTAGTCGTCCCCTGCCCACTATTCAACCTGGGCCAAAGGAAACACGCAGGAGGTACTTTTGGAAGTTCCTTGTCTCTGCAGGGTGGACACAGGACGGCTTCCTTTTGCTGTTACAAATACCTTCATTCCAGTCCCAGTTTTAAACAAGCTCATGTAGGCAGAATACTTACCACAGGCGGGCATTTGATAAGTAGTAGTCTTTGTGATTTGGAAGGAATCTGTTCCATGCCCCAAACGTTTCTTGTACCCCTTCTGTGTGCCAGGGACCCCACGGTTCCGGAGGGGTGAGGAGGCCCCTGAGCCCAGCTGCCCCTGCCCCCCACTCCCCCAGCAGCTCATCACTGCTGACACCTGGGCACTGTCAGACTGATTTATGCCACTGGAAATGCCAGGGCATGCAGGACAGCAGATCTCACACACAGCATTCTTTCTGGGGCTGACCGCAGTGTGAAGGCATGGAGGCAGCCCCCTGCCCCTGCCCCACATCCAGCTCCCAGGCCCCAGGCCCCTGTGCTTCCGCCCACAGACATGGGAGCAGCCTGGGGCTCATCTGCTTGGTCTCTTGGGAAGAGACACTCAGAAATGCCCAGCATAGCATCCTTGGGCCTGCCTGAATTACAGTCCCTGGGGGCGGTCAGGAATTGGAACTATAATAAACCCCTCAGGTACTGCTGTATGCCAGCCGGGACTGGGAACCAATATAAGGTGCGGCAATATCAAGGACATCTTTTAGGCTGGCCAGGGCCTGGTCCTTTTGGCAGTGGGAGAGCTGATGGGCCCAGGGTAGGGAGGGGAAGGGAGACAGAATTGAGTACTGGTGAGGGCACCAGCAGGAGGTGTTGCTTCCTAAGATTCTGGTTTGGGCAGTGAGATAGGTCACCTTTGTGTCTCCTGCACTGTCCTTTGCACATGGTGAATGCTTAACAGACTTTGCTTACAGACACAAGTGACTTTGTGAATCGTGGCACTTGTGTATATGCTGACTTTGGGGTGGGTCCCTGTGGTACTGCCAGGATGGGCCCCACTTTCTCACTGACAGCCAACTTGTCTGGGGGAGACCCAGCTGCAGCCTGGGGTATCGTGGGTTTCAGGTTCCCCATGGTTCAAATGCCAGCTCATCTGCCCTGGATGACCTTCCCTGCCCTGAGCCTCTGTTGGCTGGTCCGTAAAGTGGGCCACATCATCTTGGCACACCCAGGGTGGCCATGAGTGTTAGCAGCCAAGGAGGCAAGCCCCTGCACAGAACAGGGTCCGTACCAGGAGGTTTCCCCTAAGTCTCCTTGCTGTGATTTTCCTTCAAAATCACTTTTTAATTACAAAAGGAGAGAGATGATGGTTGTAAATAGAGAAGAAACATTGGAGGTACATAACATAATAGGTCAGAGCCTCTCTGCACAGAGGCTTCCTTGGAAGTCATTACTTTCCTAGTCTAATGTGGACGTTTGGATTCGAGGGAGGGGGAGCGCGCATTTGTGCGCGCGCGCGCGCGCGCACACACACACACACACACACACGCTTAATTCTTCATTGAGCACCTACTGTGTGTGGAACTCTGAGCGTTTAGAGACGACTCAGAGCCGGGCTCTGCCTTTAGGGGGCGCTCTGGGTCCTGCCGGGGAGGCTGACAGGAAACTGATCAATTACCCTTTGACGGGGAGCCTGCTGTAAGATGAGGTAAGAGGGGGTGCACAAAGGAAGGGGTTAACCGTGGGTGGCACGGTCGGGAGGGGGAGTCGGGAAGGGCTTGACAGGACCCGTGGGGTTTAAACTGGGCCTGCACAAACGCTGGTAAGTGTTTAGGTGGAGAGGAGAGGGGAGCAGGAAAGGCATTCGGGTCGGGGAGAGGGAGGTGGTTTGGGACGCGCGGGCTTTGGGATTCCGGCAGGACCGCCAGGGTCAGCCCCTCCGTGCGAAGCCACCCGTGGGAGCCTGGCCGCGGCGCGCAGCGTGTGTGTGCTGGAGGGCGGGTGGCGCGGGGCCCCGAACCCCTGGGCCGGAGTTTCTGCTGTGCTCTGTAAGTAATAGGAGCCACTGAAGGCTTTTAAGCCGGGAAGTGACCTGGCCTGGTGTGTGTGTTTGAAAACGGTCTCCCTCGAGCAGGGCTTGCAGGAGGGTGAGAGGGTCAGGGAGCCCCCCGGGAGGCTTGTGCGGTGGTCCGGGGCGCTGCGGAGCAGCGCTGGTGGCCGGGACGTGGCCAGAGGGGGGTCGGGGGGACGGGCTCGGCGGTGGGGGTGGGAGCGGCTGTGCCGGCGGCGATTGGACGCGGGCGGAGGGGGCGGGGTCTGGGGCGAGGACCGGGAATGGACGGTGTGCGGCTCCTGACGTGGGCGGGCGCGACGTGGGGTGGCTGGGCCTGCGTGGCCTTCCTCTCCGGCCGGGGTCCGCTCTCAGCTCCGGGCACGCCTGCCCATCAGGCCTCCATTCCCCCTTTCCGGGCAGAATGCCCTCCACCAGCACCTGGCCGACCCGCGTTGCAAACAGCAGCGGGCGGAGGCCTTTGTGCTTTCCAAGTCCTCCTCCAGGGACGCGGGTGATGACCGAGACGGCAGATGCCCCGCTGGTGTGCCACCGCCGCCACCCACCACCCTCTGACGCTCAGCTGCTCCCCAGAAAGAAAGACCTTGTCACAAAGGGAGGGAGGGAGAGGACGCGCTTCCGCGACGCAGCCCATCTGGGAGCCAACGTTATTTTCCTGATTCAAGGAAACATCTGTTCATGCGTCTCCTTTCAGAGAGAGGCGGGCAGCCGACCCAGGACGAGGGAAGCCGCGAGGCTGTCCCTGGCGCTGGGCAGGAGGGTGGAGATCGTGGGCTGAGCCCAGGACCCCTGTCCTAAGGGGTTTCGGACAAACCACCACCGTTCTCTGCCGGATTTCCACCCACCTGCTGCCACCTGGCCTGCCTCTGGCCCTCTGTGGACTTCTGGTCAAGAGCTCCCACCACCCCCTAGGTGCCCGTGGCTGTCACTGCCTCCTCTCAAGTACAGGGGCTCCTGGGGCAAAAACTGTAGCCTCCCCCAGAGTGCCATATGTGTTTATCGAGGGACCCCTTCATTATTTCTCACACACAAGCCATGTTTTTGAAAGATACGGCTGCCAAACAAACTGCATTTATTACATAATGATTAATTCATTGCCCCCATTTCTTATTAATCAAAGACATCCATAACTGCCTATCCAAGCTTTGGGTGGGGGAGATAGCCAGCAGGGCCTCGAGCTGACAGCCTTCTGGCCCAGGGCAGGGGTACTGCTAGATTTGTGTCACTGTGGCCTCGTTTGGGTAAATGCACAGTACCCCTGAGGTTTCTAGAAGAAATACAGACAGCTCGTGGACCCCCCCCCATACATCGCCTCGCCAAACCCCTGGGGCCACCTGGGATGTTTTATCACCCCCTTCTCCAGCCAGCTCTGAGCTCAGGCTGGCTGCTTGGCACTTGGCCACTGGCTGACCGGCGGCTTGGCAGAGAATGAGGGAGATGGAGTAGGCTTGTCCCCATCCCCGGACGCTGCCATTAGTGGCAGCCCGGGAAGGAGCTGGGGGCCTGGGCTGAGGTCAGGACCGTTCTGGGCAGAGCCAGAGGGCAGCTGACAGAGCACTGTCCTGGCGAGCTGGTCCCAGGCACAGAGGCTGAGAATCTTGGGGTTCCAGGGCATTTGAGATGTTTATCCTCTCCCCTCCCAGGGTCAAGGCAAGCTTGTGTTTTTAGCTCTTGGGATACATGAGGTTGGGCCAATGCCATCCATCCCTTCTTCACTTACCCATCCAACACTGAACGTGTGGCCTGGCACCCACCAGGGATGTCCCTGCCCTCAAGGTGTTCACAGTCTAGTGGGGACAGGGGCAGATGCCCAAATAAGTCATTGCTGTCCTGTGCGGTGTCCAGCCACAGGTTGCCCAGGAAGGTAGGGACCAACAAGAAGGCACCCAACCCAAACGGGGACATGTGGTCAAGCAAGCCTTCCAGGAAGAGGTGCTGTTGCTAAGTGCTGTTAGTTAATTTCGTTTTGTTTTGTTTTGGTCTACTTTTTAAATAACTTCTTTGTGCCACGTGCCATTAGGTGCTTTTCACATACGTTGTCGTGTTTAATTTGCACCAACAACCCTGTGAGGTAGGAAATAGCTTCCGCATGTTCTCGATGAGTAAGCTAAGTATCAGAGGGGAGGTTGCTTGGCCAGCTCACTCAGCCAGGATTAGAACTCCAAGTGGTTCTCAAAAGATGACAGAAAAGATGTAAGGGGATGGGCAGTGAGTCTGGCATGCCTGGCAGAAGAAACCGCAAATGCAAAAGTATGGCTGTGGGACCAGCTGGGGCATGAAGGTCTGTAATGCTAGAGCGAGCAGAGGTGGGCTTGGGTCATGGAGAGCTGGCAGCAGAAGAGCTAGGGAGCCACAGCAGGTATGTGAGTTGGGGGTGATGTCCCACTGCACGGGGCTCCGTTGGTCTCACTCAGGGCTCCAGCTCCTAGGCAGACCTCCCTTGCCAGCACTCCCCACTGCCTGCCTGTGTCTCTTCAGGTACCTGGCTACAGGCACCCCTCCCAGATCTGGTACATCTCTTCCTGCTTCTGACCTCAGGAGACGGGAGTCAGGCTGGCATCGAGCATCAGGGAAATGCCCAACACATCAGTCCCCGAGGGCCTCCTGGACCTCTCCACGAATCCTGCAGTGCCCATCTCAACTGTCCCTGTCCACAAAGAGGCTGAATGGCGGCCAGCATCTGCCCGTCAGCAGAGAGTTCCCGCTCTTAGCACCAGCTCGCTGAGCTGCCTCCAGGGACAGTCCTGCCCGCCTCCCCAGAGAGCCAGCACTTCCGCTGCTGCCTAATGGCTCTCCCAGCTGGAGACAATCCTTGATATTTAGCCCGCGTGGCAGGAGCCTTAATAGCAGCAACTCTCCCTCCCTGCTCCTGCCTCCTGTGCCCCAGAGACAGCCCTGCTCACCTTCTGAGCTGACCACGCTACCCCCATCAGGCAGAGGCCTTTCTGCCCACTCTTGGTAATAACCTGGAATGAACAGGCACCCAGCGGCACCGTGCATGTGGTGTTTTTTCTTCTGAGATCCAGAGATGCCCTGTGAGAGAGTGTTATTAGTGTGGCCTCCTTTTTTTTTTTTAGACAGAGAGTGAGTAGGAAAGGGGAAGAGAGGGAGAGAGAGGGGAGGAGAGAGAGAGAGGATCCTAAGCAGGCTCCACACTGAGTGGGGAGCCCTATGCATGGCTAGATCCCACGACCCTGGGATCATGACCTGAGTGAAATCAAGAGTTGGATGCTCAACCGACTGAGCCACCTGGCACCCCAGCCTCCATTTCAAAGATGAGAAAACTGAGCCTCAGAAAGGAGCCGTGATGAAGACTGATCATTGTGGCCTCACCTCTCTCCTCTTGGTGCCAGGAAGTGGACTGCGTTCCCTCACGCCCATAGGACCTTTACGGCTGCTGGTCTCTCTACCCAGAACTCTATTCTCCCTTCTCTCCCCTCCCCTGTCCTAGTATGCCTGCCCTTTGTATTTACTAATGATGGCCTTCCTCTATACACTAGGTAAGCTCCACAAGGGCAGGACTCCCCCCGCCCCTCTGTATCCCTAGCACCCAATATGGGGCATGCAGGCCCTCAGAAATATTTACTGAGTAAATAATTGAACAAACCCTAACGTTTCTAGAAGTTTATCCTCCGTGTGTGAGGGCAGCAAGAGTTCCTGGCTGGTGGACGGTTTCCCCCATGGAGTGATATGTTTATATTTAGCCTTCCGACCTCAGGGTGGTCCTCATACCTGGAATGGGTGCATAGATACTACTCAAATTCCATTGGCTAGAACTCAAGTCATGTGACCATGTCCATTTGCAAGGGAGGCTGGGAAATGTAGTCTAGCTGTGGCTCTGAGGCCAGACACCGGTTTTGTTGACTCCAAAGCTTCCTGTTCAGGTCTCTCTAACCACCACAGCAAACCTTTACTGGGTCCTTACCATGGTTCTAAGCTTTTCTCACGTTGCCCCATTGAGTTTTCATAACAGCCTGCAAGGTGGGTATTATTATTGTCCCCATCCACAAATGAGGAAGGAGGCCGAGGTCAAATGACCTGTTAAGGGGCAGAGCTGACTCAGGGACCCTGCCTTGCTTCCTTAAAGTACCTGCCTCCACACAGCTATTTAAGTAAACAGGCCAGTGTCCAGAAGAAATGAACTATATGCAGGCTGAGCGGCAGTTGCTGGCTTCCCTTTTTCCTGGTCTGTGAAGGTTCTGCCCTTGCCTGAGATGGGGGCTACATCTCCCTGAGGGCTCCGCACTCTTCCATCGTTTCAGCTGCCCGGTTTTGGAGGGCTTCTTCTGTTCCTTGCCACCTCCCCAGCTCCAGACCTGTGCCTGGCACCACCTGTGACTGGTGGGGTAAGACAGGACCCAGCCTCCCACACAGGAGGGGAAGGCACACACGTGGCTACCAACTATTGGCCGTCCACTTTGGGTTTTCTCTTCCAGCCCCTATGACTGGCAGGTGCTCTCCTGAGGGCCTTTCTGCCACTTAGCAGCAGCCCCCCTGCCTCTCACCCCATGCAGAGAAACGACAAAAGTCCCTGGTAGGAAAGCTGCAGGGGAACGTGCTGTGATTGGGTCTCTATGGAGGACAGCTCTGGGGAGTGGCCTCTTACCAAGTCAGGAAGCCCAGGCTTCCTGGAGGAGGTGACATTTGATTGTCCCTGGAAGGCTAAGGCAGTAGTTTGTCAGATTGAGAGATGGGAAGGGCATTCCAGGCAGAGGTGACAGTTTGCACACAACCTAAAGGAGTCTGGCTTCTTGGCTCCTATCTCTGCCTTCACCCCCAGAGCCAGGTTTGTTGCCCAGACCAGTGACCCAGGTCCTTCTGACCTATGCTGATAAGGGAATGTCTCCTAGTCCATGGAGAAGGAGAGGAGGCATGGGAAGAGAAGAGGAAGGAGGAGGAAAGGACACCCTAAAAGGAAGAAGGTGAGGAGGGAAAAGGAGCAGATGTTGACCGGGCTGAGCACCTGCTGAGGCCTTGAGGGGCCTGGATCTTTTTGCTGTATAACCTCAGGCCTCATCTCCTCTTCTCCCCTTATTCACTCAGCTATGGACGCAGTGGCCTCTTTGTTCTCCATCAGGCACACTGATGCCTCAGGGCCTTTGCACTGGCTGTTTCTTCTGGCTCTGGCTCTGATTCCAGTGCTCTCGCCTCAGATGGCCATGCAGCTGATTCCCCCTCCCCTTTAGCCTTCCCTCAAAGGTCACCTCTTGAGGAGACTTACCAGATCAACCCTATTTAAAACTACAAACCATCCCCCTCACATTCCCACTCTCCTTACTCCAAACCTGTTTTCTCCAAAGCTCTTAGTCACCTTCTAATGTCCTGTATGCTTTACTTGTGTTTTTGCTTATTGGCTGTCTCCCTTCCCCCCACCCCCAACTTCCCCACGCCCCAAAGTATAATCCCACCCCAGGGCCGGATTTCTTTTAAGTAAAGTCTACCCCCAAGTGGGGCGTCGCACTCACCACCCCAAGATCAAGAGTCGCATGCCCTCACCGACTGAGCCCAGCCAGGTGCCCCCGAATTTTTGGTATTTAATCTGTCTGCATCTCTAGCCCCTGAACACAGTTGGCACTCAAGAAGTGGTGAAATCAATGAGGGAATTCAGCCCTGTGACCCCATTTCACAGACGAAGGAGTAGAGGCCCAGGGTCTCGCGGCCACGTGGTGGGGGGCGGCCCAGCATCCCATGGGAGAGATATTTACCAGTCTCTAGCATCCTGCTGTCATAGCCGAGGGCTGGTTCCCCCACAGGGCTCGGGGCGGTGCGAGGGCGCAGGTAGTCATGGTTACAGCGCCAGAGACGCCTTGTATTTCCTGCCTTTTGTGTTCGCACAGGCCCCAGCCCCCAGCCCAGGCCGCCGTCCCTGATTAGCCGTCACGCCGCGGAGGGGCGGGGCGGCCCCATGAGCCCCGCCCGGCCCCGGAAACGGGCGGGGCTAAGACGTGTGGGCGGGGCACCGGGGTGAGGCGTGTCAGTCCTCAGGCGCGCGCGGCCCGTGATTAACAAGCCGATGTGGGCGCGCGCGGCTGGAAAAGGGCGGGGCTTCCGGAACAGCAGCCCTGGGAGCTTGGTTTGGGGGGTGAGTGCGCCATGTTGGCGGCCCCCAACAAAGGGCGCCTCGTGCCAGCGGCTCTGTCTCTTGCAGTTTTTTCTGGTCCCCCGGGGTCTGCGAGTGAGAGGCCCGACTGTGCCGGCGCTTGGTGGTCCACCCCTGCTGACCTGTCCCTAGTGGCCGACCCATCCCGGGGGCTGACCACCATACTTGCACGCCGGCCTGTGCCGCCCCTTCCCACCGAAGGGCCTTTGCACACCATTCTCTGTTCCTGGACATTCTACTTCCCTTTCCCTGGCCAGTTTCTCACTCTTCCTCAGGAAGCTTTCCACATGGGCTACTTGCCTGGATCTGCTTAACAGCTTGTCTCCCTTGCAATTGTGCCTTTATCTGTGCGTCCTCCTCCCACACCAGACTGAGTGCCATCGGGGCGGGGGTCCTGCCTGCGGCCTGGCACACAGTAGGTACTCAATTTGTATTGTTGAATGAACCCATTCATCAGGCTGCCCCCAAGGCCTCCTTGGCAGGCCCAGTGCTGGATGCCGGGACTTGGGAGAAAGGGAGACAGATGCTCCTTCACTCCCAGACACAGAAGAGCTTGTGTCCAAGGCCAGGCCATGGGGTGAGTGTCTGGCCTGAACCCCAGGCCAGAGGAGCCTGGTTTGGTGTGTGCCCTTGGTGAATAGCCCACTGTGTTGGCCAGATGGGGAGCCCTGGGGCTGGCCCTAGGAGGCAGGCGTGAAACAGAAGTGAGCTGGTGAGGGCTGCTGAGCACACACTGGGGCCAGAGGCTCCTGGGAGGCCCAGCCGGCTGACTTCTTTGTGGAGCACTCACCGTGCCCTTCCCTGGCTTGATGGGGTGTGCATGACCAAACCTCCAGAGGCCTTACCCCGACAGCACTCTGATGATGAAAAGGGAACTAAAGTCACGAAATCAGTTAGATAGTTATATACACAGATATGCTTTTGGGGGTTTCGATGGACTTTGGGGTGTATATGTTGGTCCGCACCGATACCAAAAGAAACACTACAACCCACAGCAGAGCCAGTAACAATGTAGTATTACATCAGACCTTCAGGAGTTTTGGAATTTGTACCAGGGCAATTCCTGGGCCCAGGGCACCCCAAATCACAGATCTTAAGGGGTGGGACCCAGGAATTATCCCTTTTTCAAGCCTGTGTGGTTTTGATGCTCAGAATCTTAAATCCAATTTTTGAGAAACAGAATGGCAAATGTTTGTGCTCCTGAACACGTTCAGATCCCTTCCTGGGCTCTAGCAAGACCCCCCTCTACCATTCTTTAGCCCAGACCTCGGCCCAGACTTCAGGGACTCTGAACCCTTTGGGAATTGGGAAAAAAAGCTCTGCGTCCTTTTCAGAAAAATGTGCTGTGCACCCACATACACACAAACTTTGCAGGTGATTTCAGGAAGTTCTCACACCTGGCTTGAGTGGTCTGAAAAGCAGGAGAGACCTGTTTGGTAAAAGGCCTCCATGCTGACGCTCACCTGAACCGGGGCCAGAGGGCACAGTTGTATGGGTTGTATATGGCACAAGGGCTCCTGGCAGAAATCCAGCCTGCCCTCCACTAGCTGAGCTGTGCAGCCTGGCACATGGGGTGTCTTTTCCTATTTTGTACAAAGGCATCGTATAGCATGCCCTAGCCCTCCTGCCTCCCGTGACAACTCAGGTTATGGCACTAATGAAGTTGGAGAAATGGTGCCCCCTATTGCTGACTAGATGACCTTCCGGAAACCCCATTATTAAAGCCATAGCGGATGACCCAGCAGCCCTCACCCGCCAATGCTTAGTTCCTGGTGCTTCTAGAATCCTGGGCTTTCACTGGGCAGTGGTTGGGGGCTGTCCACAGGCTTCACTTGGGATGACGTGAAGGAAGATGGTCAGGACAGCTGGGCCTGTTTCTCAGCAGAGAGTGGGGAGAAGAATAGTGGGTAGAGGAGCACCTACTACGTAAATGTTTATCCACTCGACATGAGTGATTTCATCGCGTCCATTCTATACATCAGGAAAACTGAGGCCCTGAGGTAGCTGGAGGTTTGGAGTGGAGATCTACCTGTTTGGGGAGACTTGATGAACAAAACCTCTGGAGTAGGACAGAAAGGAGGCCAAGGAGGGGAGAGGAAGTCGCTAAAGCCATACCTGACTACACCTCACAGCATGCAGCCGGGCTCCTGGAAGCCTCCCCTGACCTTTGGACTGGTTAGAGGCCTCCTCTGGGCTCACACAGCCTGGACTTTGCTGTCATGGTGCTGCCCCCCTTGTTCGGCAGGCCCATTTCTGCACTGTCTCCCCCAACAACCTGGCAGCAGCCCAGCACTAAACTGACAGCCCTAGACACAGGGCCTGGCGGATAGTGTAAAACGCAACTTTGGTGAGTGAGTGAGTAAGTGGCTGATTAAGGGGCCTCTAGGCGCCCGGCACCTTTGTTTCTAGACCCCCGTGGGAGAAGACCTGGCCAGTGGGGTTGGTCAGAACAGCAAGACTGGGAGGCCTGGGGTGGGAGGAGCTGGGGCAGGAAGGAGAGGCACAGGCCTGGGGTTAGAGAGGCCAAGGGGAGCATCGGGCACTGGAGCCGTCTCCAAGGGTGAGTTGGCATTTCCTGTTTGCCAAGGCCCCGGCGGCCACCCTCAGTGACCTCCCGTCCCGGCTCAGCCTGCCGAAGGGCAGCGGAGCCCAGACGGTGAGGCTCTGGGAGGCTGGAGGCTGCCAGACATTGAAGCAGAGCTCTCCACACCGGGGTCTGTCTCCACTGGGGCGTCTCTCTACTGGACACCCGCAGACCCTCCCCACCTGCAGGCTGCGCACAGCCTCCTGGGGGATCCCTGCCCTCTGGGGACTAAGGGCCCTGAAGATATCAGGGGTCCGTGACTGTTTAAAGCCCCCTCCCCAGGAAGCACTCCCAGTCACCATCAGTCAGCGTCCCCACCAACAGGGGTGCTTTCCTGAGCCAGAAAAGGGGGCACCCCTCACCCCCTGTCTCTTCCCTGCTTATCCCTCCGAGCCTGGGCCCCCCTCACCCTCAGATATGACTGGGTCACTTCGTGGCTCCTAACCCGGCACCTGGGACACCGCAGACCTGCTCCACACTCTCCCATGAAGACAATAATCGGTGTGTCCCTTGGGGTGCCCTCCAGCTGGGGACCAGGTCCAATTCCTTCAGTGTCCCCAGCATGTGCCCCACAGGGCCTGGCTCCGAGGAGGGCCTTGGAATATTCAGTGAGTGAATGATACCCATAATTCCTGCAGGGGCTGACTTCCTGGAGGAATGTGACATGGGGGTGGGGCGGGGTCTCGCCCAGGCAGGCAGGCAGGAGGCCTTACCTCCCAGGAGAAGCCTCTGCCTTGAGGCACAGTGCCTACGGCGGCCCTGTCAGCACCGGGGAGCAGGGGGCTGGTACAGCCTTCCATGGCCCCAATTCTTGCATGAGTCCCAACCACTCTGGGAGGGTCAGGAGGGCCAGAGCAGCTTCCATTTGGGGTGTGGGTGATTATTTAAGAGCCTGTAGGTGGGTCTGTGTGCCCTGGCTCCCCTTCGGATGGGAGCTCCAGGGTCCCCACTTGAGAGCATTCTGGAACCTGGGACACTTAAATGCCTCGCACAGGGACGGGTATAGGGGGTGTCTGGGGACGCGCGAGTGCAGCACGAGTGAATGAGTGAATGGATGAAGAAGGGGTGAGGGAGAGCGGGATGGGGCAAACCCGTGATTATACCCATGCCCTTGCACCCCCCTGCTGACCCCTGTGCCCCCAGGCCAGCCCTGATTTATGTGAGGGCTCAGGAAGGGCTTGTACACACAGGCGGGGTTCGTTCATTCATGCATTCGTGCATCAATTCATTCCTTCTCTCCTTTATCCGTTCAGCTTAACCCCTGTCATACACCTGCTATGTGCCAGGCTGTCCCAGGTGCTAAGGGCACAGCGGTGGTCAAGACAGACAAAAACCCTTGTTTGTGAAGCTGATGTGTGAATGGGAGGCACTGAAAAAAGGAGATGAGCCAGTCCGTGATGGAGCAGGGAGGTGGGATGGGGGGCCAGGGGAGGGGGTTTCTGTAGAGGTGGTCCGAGTAGGCCTCTCTCTATGGGGTGATGGGCTCACCCACAAGAATGGGGTTCTGGTCATAGTTATTGTCACTGTTATTAACAGCATTGCCACAGCCCTTCAGAGTTTGTGGGCCCTCACGTGCTGCCCCAAGAGGGTGTCTGTGGGGGAAGGGGTGTCACTCTCCTCCTTCTGGCCCCATGGTTGCTTGTGGGTCCACACCAGGCCCGTGCTGAACGCTGGACACCGGCTCCCTGCACGGGGAAACAGAGGCCGGAGAGGGGCAGGGTCCTCCCATCTGCTTGGTAAGTGAAGGCTCCTGGACACGTTCAAGGCCTGAGGAATGACGCAGAACACTGAGCCCAGACATACCCACATTTGTAAGTGGGAGATGATGTGATTTTGGGGGACAGAGCTGTGGAGGTGAGGGGATGTCATCTGGGTGTTGGGATATCCTGGCCCAGTTTCTCTTGCCCAGAGACCCGGGTCTCGGGGATTCAAGGAGGAGAGAGCCCATCTGGGCTGCCGTGTCAGGAAAGATTTCCTAGGCTGGAGTGAGAGGCCAAGCAGGGTTAGACGAAGGAGGCAGGAAAGAATTCCAGATGAAAAGACCAGCATGGGCAGAGGCTTGGTGGGGAAAGTCCAAAGGGAAGGCACCCTCTAAAAAAACCAGCTCAATTTCGGGGGTTGCCTCAGCAGGGGAGTGGCCCCACGGCAGGGTGGGGTGGCCTGAGCCCACGTTCAGGTGTTCGTCCATCCGGGCATGCGTGCGGGGGACTGAATGGCAGACCCAGTGGCCACATTGCCTCCAGGACAGCCTCCTACGCCCTTGCCCCCGCTTCCCCCCCCCTACCCTGCCCCTCGGGGCTCTGAGCAACCCAGCAAACGGCTCTGCTTCCTGCCCAGCCTCACCCCCTGCTCTCCGAGGGAGGATATTTTCCCCCCGACTCAACAACAGCCGCCACTTGCAGCTAAGCAGAAGGGAAGTTGGGACTTGCATTTTGCCTTCGTAGCGCCTCTAATCAGCCCCACACAGCCCCCGCCACAGGCTCCCATCAGTGCCGCTTCCGGAGACTACTTGAGATACACCTGCTCGCGCTAAAAGGAGAAGCTGCAATCCATCAAAACAACCCCAGGCGCGGGGCGGGAGGGGCCGGGACTTAGTTTCTCCTCCCAGGGACCGGGGCGGCACGGGGCATCTGGATCCCACGGCTCCTTGGCTTCTCCCCTCGGGCCTCGGTTTCCTGGCCTGTCAAAGGGGGCAGGGGGATGAGCTCCCGGCTCCTGCCTCTGGGCCTCCTCCCTCGCCCCCACCCTCATCTCTCCCTTTCCAGAGACATTATAAATCAAACGGCTTAGAACGTAAGGCATCAAAAATTCTGAAACCTTCATCTATTATTAACGCTGACAGTAAATTCCCCCTCCGAGCGTTTTACATAGCAACTGTTACCAAGACTCGCTGGTGGAGCTGCCGCATCCCACAGCTCCGGGCGGGATGGCAGCCTCACCCGAGCCTGTACCCGACCGGCCGCCACCTGGGCACCTGCCGGTGCCTCCCCGGGGGGTGGGTGGGAGGGCCCTCGGCAGGGGCAACGGTTGGCTTCCTGCTGCAAGGGGGCCCAGGCTGCTCTCGGTGAGCCCGGCCGGAGGTGCCCGGCCAACCTCAGCTCCTGCCTGGGGAGAGAGAAGGGGCCCCCCAAAGCTCTTCGAAGGCAGCGGGAGCCTTCCCTCCTCGCTGCCCTGGTGAGATAGAGGACGGGAAAAGGCTTCGTAAACTGTAAAGGGCTGTGCAGATGTTGTTTACCAACTCACCCACCTGTCAGCTAGACGCTCCCGCGTGCCTGTTTGTCTGCAGGCGGTCTCTGGGCACCAGGGATTTAAAACAAAGACAAAAAGGCCCAGTCCCCGTCGCGTCCGGTTTGGTAGGAGACAGACTTGTCAACCCCTAATTGCATTGAGTGTGATAATCAATGTGTGTTTGAAGAGCAGGAACGGGAGGGGTGAGTCACCAGATCTGGGGGAGGGTAAGGGATCAGGAAGGGTTCTTCGTAGGAGCCTGCACCTGGGCAGGGTTTTGAAGGATGAATAGGGGTGGGTCTGCCTGTTCTGGATAGAGGGACTAGCATGTGCAAAGGCCCAGGGGCGTGAGGCAGACCCACTAGCAGGTGGATTATAGGCTGGCCTCTTTGGGTGGAGGAGAGGATCTAGGGGAGGGAGCAGGTTTCAGAGGGTGCAAGACCTTAGATAACAAAGCTCAGAGGGGCGTGGTTATTTCAGGACGCTGGGGAGCTATGAAAGATTTTAGACTGGGGAGGAACAAAGTCGGATTTGGGCTTGCAGAAGAACCATAGATGTCGTCTGTCCGGTTCCAGCGTGGGGATGCTGCGGTGGGTGATTAGCTAACATCGGCAGGGGCTGCTGTTAGCGGCCTCCTTGTCCTGCAGAGGTGAGACCCCTTGCCAGGTGTGAAGCAGAGGCCACTCTGTGCAAGCTGTTATTTTGCACTTACTGTATGCCCAGCCCCATGTTGGGCCTGTGGTCTCTGCCTTGGGGAACTTGTCATCACAGTGAGGGGCCAGATGACTACAGACCCCCTGAGGGAACCGAAGCATACGCAGGCAGGCCGTGTGAGGCCTCTGCTGTTGGGGCTGGCAAGGGCCCAGGTGAAGGTCTGGGTGACTGCCTAGAGAAACACTGGCTCCCAGGCCGGGAGCCTGCGAACCCCTTCCCATGAGGAGTTCTGTCACTTGCTCTGTGCTGCTCCAGAAAGCAGGACACAAACCGGGACACAGACTTCGGCCCAGCCAAGTGGAGGCGTTGATTGGCAGAGTTCCCCCCTAGTGACGAATAATATACGTTCATTGTGGAAAATTCAGCAAATAGACAAGAGTCTCATGAAAATAAGGCTCCCCTGGGATCTTTCCACCTACCAATGGCCGGGTCACATTTTGGGCCCAGTTGCTCCCGAACCAGGGACGGTTATACATTTTTTTAAGACAGCAGTGGCATCATATTCTTTCCGCGTCCCTTTGGTGACCTGCTTTTCTCACTTAACCGCATTGGGAATAGTTCCCCACGTCCTCACAGATCCAGGGGTGAAGTTTGCCAAGGGCTGAGCCACCCGGAGGGGACCCAGCTGACCTAGAATGTCCAGTGCTTGTTTTGGGGCAGAGGCCATGGCCCTCCTACTGTTACACACGGCACCCAGCACAGAGGCTAGCACCCAGTGGGTGCTGAGTGAAGAATTACAGGAAAGAAGTAAGCGCTCCAGCCCCAGAGGTGAGTGAGCAGAAGTGGGGTGGAGCCCACAGGCATCTGCGAGTTAGACCTGGGGTTAAGTGGAGTTTGGGGTGAGATCTGTGCTTACCGAGGATTCCCACTGATTAGGGTTAGGGGGGTAGGGTGTTCAGAGAGGGCTTCCTGGAGGAAGAGGGCCGTGGAACATTACAGAAGGGAAGTAAATGCGTAACGGTCCATTCAGTCATCTAACAGTTGCTAAGGGCTCCCTCCTGGTCAGAACCCTACCCTGTGTGGGCAGGTGTGGGGACCTTGACAGGGTTCTGTCCCCACGGTGCCGCCAGGCTTGAGGGAGAGACAGACAAGTGCCCAGGACGTGTGGGTGTCCAGTACCCCTTGGCCTTTTGGGAGCTTCTAGATGCCGGGGCATCTAGGGCCCCCGCAGCCCAGTGCCCACTCCCAGAAGCCAGAATTGGAAATGCAGCTGTGTGGCCTGGGGCAGATCCCTTAACCTCTCTGAGCCTCGGTTTCGTCAGCCGTCAGATGGTGGCGCTGCCCACCCTGCAAGGCCCCGGCTGCCCAGGGCCATGCTGAAGAAGGCTCCAGGGAGAAGCCCTCACCTCCCAGAAGTGGGGGATGGCTGAACGGAAAGAGCAGTTTGGCAGCAAGTTATGGCTGTAGTCAGAGGGCAACAGGCGTTCGGGAAGGAACGCTGACGCTCACCCCTTCCTTCCCCAGAGCCCCTGGAGCCTCCTAGAACTGCATGCTTGGATGGCAGTGGCCCCTCTCAGTTCAAGACCCTGTGTTTTGGAGTCCAACAGACCTGGGTTCAAGTCCTAGCTCCCTCACTTCCCGGCTGTGTAACCTTGGGCTAGTTCCTTGTCCTCTCTGTACTCCGCGTACCTATCTCTACGTTGAGGATGGTGACGACACCCGTGTTGACTTGAGGGTTGAAAGAGGAGACCCATGTGTGAGTGGCCTCAGCATAGTGCCTGGTGCCCAGCAAGCACGTGGAAGGTGTTGTTTTTACTGTTGCCCGGGGCAGTGGGGGTGGCAGGCTCCTCGCTGGTGTCTTAGGTCCCTGGCACACGTCCAGCTACCGGCTTCGGCCTCTGGAGTCACACGGCACCGGTCCACTCACCAGCCCGCGTCCTTGGCTCTCTCTGAGCACCTACTGTGCGCCAGGCACCGGGGCCGCTGTGAGGGGACCAGAAGCTGCAGCTCGCCGGGAGGCAGACAGCTGCCGATCCTGACAGGCAAGTGACCGACGTGACAGTGGATGGTGGCCGGGGGCTGGGAGGGAAGCCAGGAAGGTGTCGTATGGAAGGTCACAGCGAGAGTTGAGAGGAGATGATCTTGAGCTGAGGTAGGAAGGCCTACTCGCGTTTTGCCAGGCGGACAAGGAGGGGGAGGCTCGCCCCAGGATCGTGCCCGGTGTGTTCAAAGGCTGGGGGGGCATGAAAAGAGCTGGTAGGTGCAAGTAGCTCCTGGGGGTACAGTGCTGCTGGGGCTTGAGGTTTGGGGGCCGAGAAGGTGGGTGGAGGTCACCCCTGAATGCCAGGCCAAGGAGGCAGGGACATTGTCCCATGGTGACAGGGGGCCGGGAGGGTTATGAGCAAAGGGCAGGGCCAGGAGAAAGACGGTGGAGTCTGAGGGGGAAGGGAGGGCAGGAGAGGTAGAGCGGGCTCAGGACGTGGGCCAGCAGGTGCAGGGTGAAGGGAGGGAGGACCTCTGGTGCTCAAGGGCCTGCAGGCTGAACCTGAACATGAGGATGTCCTGGGACCCAGAAGTAGCCCCAGGCTTCACTCCCAGCCCCAGGCCCTGCGCCTGGGTCAGGACTGGGAGTGCTGGCATCCACCACCGTCCCTTCAGCAAGCATGTGCCTGCTGTGTGCTCTGACAAGATAGGCAGGCCCCTGCCTCATGGAGCTCACCATCCTTGGGGCAGACAGACAAAAAGTGAGTCAACACATACACGAGGGAAGTGATCTCAGAGAGTGGGAAGAGCTGTAGGGGTGGAGGGCTGCCTAGGCCAGCAGTCAGGGAGGGCTTCCAGGAAGAGGTGGCTTTTGAGCAGAGAAGATTTAGGGGCCCAGGCAGAGGGAAGGATGTGCACAAAGGCCCCGGGGGGTCAGAGCCTGATGTGCAGGAGGAGCCGGTGGGAGCCAGTGGCTAGAGAACATGTGGGGCAAAGGGTTTAGAGATGAAGCTGAAGAGGGGTGGCCTCAGAACAGTGCCGGCTGAGCCAGGGGGTTCAGTCTGACCTGAAGGGAAGGTCTACACCCCTGGCAGCCAGGGAGCCCCCCACCAAGGCAGGAAAGCTAACCCACTATATTAATTAGCTTTCCTGTGTGACTTTGAACAAGTCACCTGCCCTCTCTGAGTCTCCAGGCTCTCCTGTGGCAGCGCAGAGGAAGACAGGTGCTTGCTCAGAGCCCTCCCAGCTGTGACTGGGTGGGCGTTTGGGACTTGGGAGAAGCAGGTAGAGACAGCTTAGTGGAATCAAGGGAATCGGGACACAGCGGGTCCAGGAGGCCTTTGATTCCATGGCCGATCGGCTCCCTGGTGCGCCCCCAGATTCTTGCCCACACAGCTCCCATTCAGCCCTCTCCTGTCACCAGGCTGGAGCAAGCTACAGCCGAGGTTCCCCCAGGACTATGCAGTGATTGGCCACTCTGAAACCCTGCTGCTCTGGGAGGTTCCCTGGCAGCCTTTGTAGCTGGGAACCGGGGCCAGTGCTGAGCTGGGATCATTTATCACGTGGCCTCAAAGGGAGGCCTTTCTGGAAAAAACGTTCTTCCCCTGGGGTTCCAATCTGTATCACCTAAAATAGGTTAATCGGCAGCACCGTTTCCCCCAAGGGGCCCCAGATCCTTCCTTGTACCCCACAACTCTCCCCAGCCGGCAGGAGGCCCTCGGGTGGGGGTGGCGTCCCGTAGAAACGTGAGAAGGGAGGGGAGGTGTAAGACAAGCCGTGTGGAGCTGTAGGAGTTGGCAGAGAGCTGGGACACTGTGGGGAGGGGGGCCTCGAGATCCACCAGGCACCTGGCTTTGTGATGACTCACGCAGGAGCTTCACTGGAGGTCCCTCCTGAGGAGCGGGGGGCCAAGCCTGTGTGTCTTTACTTCCCTCCTTGCTTGTTCTCGTGGGAAATAATGACTGCCCACCGACAGCAGCAAAAGAGGGTGATTCGGCTGGGGTCGTGGGATCCAGAAGGGGAGCAGCCACGAGTGGCAGTCCGCCTGGGAGGCAGGGCAGGGGTGGGATGCTGGGGAGTGCCAGGGGAACAGGATGTGAAAAAACAGGGTGCATTCGTACAGCCGATGTCCCCGCGTGCTCAAAGCCAGAACGTTTCCATTTCACAAAGCTGGGGAGGCTGTCAGGGCACAGGCCACAAAGACCCTGAATCAGCCTGGTGTACTAGTCAGGATGGGCTGGTTACGCCACATAACAAACATCCCCCAAAGATGAGCACCCTAAGACAGGGTTTATTCCTCGTCGGTGCTGTGTCTGTGGCCAGACAGGAGGGACTGCTCCCTGCTGTCACTCGAGGATCCGAGCAGACAGAGCAGCGGCCTTCTGGAGCGCTTGCGTGTCACAGAGGGAAAGAGACAGAGGCAGGTGGGCTTGTGGAGCTCTCCCCTAAAGCAGCACTGCCACTGTCGCTTGAATTCCATTAACCAAAGCGGGCTACACCCACCCTGACTTCTTGAGGGGAGGGGACGCACACGCTACCTGTGGCCGAGAAGACAGGGACATACCTGGTGGTGGGTTGACGTTGACCACCTAGGCCAGGGTGGGTTCTGTACTCCGTCCCAAGCCAAGTGAGGAGCCTCAGGAAGCACTGAGTAAAGGAAGCTGAAGTCTCCTTTGTTTTAATTTTGCACTTTTCCTTGACTTGCATACAGAGAAGGGCACAAATGAACAGCTGATGAATTGCTACCAATTGAACATACTTGTATGTAACCAGCACTCACATCGACAGAAAGAGCAGCACCACCCCCGAAGCAGGCATTGCCTGCCCAGGACCCATTTTTCAGCTTGCGAATTTCATCCGTATGCAACCTCATTGGTCCGATTTCTTTTTTTTCTTTTTCAACGTTTATTTGCTTTTGAGAGAGAGAGAGAGAGAGAGAGCGCGCGCACATTTGCATGAGCCGGGGAGGGGCAGAGAGAGAGGGAGACAGGATCCGAAGCAGGCTCTGTGCCATCAGCACAGAGCCCAGTGCTGGGCTTGAACTCATGAACCGTGAGATCATGACCTGAGCCAAAGTCTGACGCTTAACTGACTGATCCACCCAGGCGCCCCTCATTGGCCTGATTTCTTTTACCCAACAAGCCATTCTGCCCGTGTTGAGTACGGTACCTGCTTTCTTCCACTGCTGTGTAGTATTCCATTGTGTGCATATAGCAGTTTATCCCTTCTACCTTTGATGAGCATTTGGGTAGTTTACAGTTTGAGGATCTTAGGAGTAAACCTGCCATGAACATTCTAGAGCATGTGGTTTGGTGCCCCAGCATAGCATTCCCACTGGCTATGTGCCTGGGAGTGGAATTATCATGGCCTCGTGGTATGTAAGAAGTCTCCTGGGCACTGTGGAGACACCGAGGCAGTGACCCAGGCCAGGAGCAGGGAGAGGGACAAAGGAATGGGCCAGGCCCTCAGCTCCCTCAACCCCAGAATCCGGAAACATCGCCGGCAGTCCCTCTTCCACAGAACTGGGGCATCTGTGTTGTGAACAGAAGATGAAAATCACATATAGTCAGCACCCCCTAAAATCACATTAAAAAAGGCCCGCACCCGGGGCTGTGCGCTCAGCCCCAAACCATAGCCTGTAGGCCTTACTGTGAGTCATGCGGTGACATAGCACGTTCTGGTACGCAGGCAAGAATAATCGTGTCATATTTGAATGCATGGAACTCACATCTGCCAGGCGCATGTGCGAGGAGCACCCTTGTTCCCAAGTCGTCCGGTTGTGCCTCCTCGCCCACCTGACATGCAGGAAGACTGAGGCCATCCAGTGAGTCAGCAGAGGGGACTTCCGGGGCAGCCCGACTGGTCGAGCCCCCCCCCCCCCCACCCGCTCCTCCCTGCTCCTGGCTGCACGGGATCAAGGGTCCGGGGTCATTTGCTCAGAGGGTGGTGAGACTTGCTCTGTTACCTCTTGGGGCGGCATTTCTTAATAGAGGAGCCCAGAGAGGGTAGTTCTTCGCCCAACATGAAGCCAGGAGAACAGTGGGGTTTTAGGCTTTGGCCATTGGAAGACAGGACTGTTGGGGAACCTTACCTGCAGCTCGCCCTGCCCTCTCTGCCTGGCCTGCCCTCATTCACAAGGGCTGAGCACGAGAGGCCATGGGCCCTGCAGCCAGAGTCCCCAAGCCGGGGCCTCAGTGCTGGGCAGACTTGGCCTGTAGGCCTGGTCTGTGATGCTGGACAGGTGACCTGCTCAGCGGGGCTGTCTCACACGTGAACTTACACGGGTGCACGTGAGGCCACTGTGTGCGGCCAGCCCGCATCCTGCCAACACCCTTTTATTTGTCTGAGGCCAGAGCAAGGCTCTGCTGAGATCCTTAGACCTATGTGGTTGGATGCATGGCCCCTCCCCCAGGCCCTTCCGGGTTGGTGGGTTTTCATTTTGTTTTTGTTTTAATAAAGATATGGTGTGGTTATTCTTTTGGCTGACCTCCCCTGGCCCCATGTCTGGGTGACCCAGGCACGAGGTGGTCCCTGAGACCCCCCCCCAACTCCTGGAGAAGTGGGCCAGGCGCTGAAGGTGGGGGCCAGGGGGCACCCGGGGAAGCAGAGGGGGGACACTGGCCAGTCGTGAGAAGAAATGCATCTTTGTCACAGACACGTGTGGGGCTCTTAATGTAAATTGTTTCAGTGCCCAACAGGAAGAAGAAAAATGAGGCTTTGCTGTAAGCCGCCGCCTCTCGGCCTGGTGCGATGTCACTCAGGCGCGTCTGTGGCCCGCTTTTATTAAGGAGCTGTCTCAGCTCTTCTCAGGCCAGAGACCCAGGGGGCTCTCCAGGCAGGAGGTGGCTCGGAGCTGTCGGCGGAAGGCCCAGCGTCAGCGTGGGGGGCGCTGGGGGCCCCAACTCCAAAGGGCACAGGAGACTGTTGATGGATTCTCTGAGCACTGCACTAGGCCTGGGAGCTGGGGACATAGAAGGACATGGCCACCTGCTCTGGGCGGAGTGGGTGCGAGGGCAGGTGTTCCAGGAAAGGGACTGCAAAGGTGTGGAGACAGGAATGTCCGAGGAGCGAGCCTTGGTCTCTGAACGCTGGCCGTAGCCAGAGAACACTGGGGGCACTGGGATGAGGCCAGAAAGAGGTAGCAAGGGCCAACTGTGGGGGAGGGGCAGGAGTCTGGTCTTGTGGATCTCGGGGATCTGATTGGCTGCGATGCAGGGGGCAGGGGGCAGGGGGTGGGGGAGGCGGGAGGCTCTGGTCTGAGGGAGGCCTCTGGGATAGAAGGACAGAGGGAAGTGGGGACCAGTGGAGGGCAGAGTGGCTGTCCGGGCAAGATGACAGAACACATTGGGACACACTTCCTAACCAGCCAGGGTGACACCGAGACTCCCAGCTCCCGGAAGCCCACACCATCCAGAGCACTCAGACTTCCCTGGAGAACCAGGCAGAAACAACCCAGGAATAATCCCAGGCCCCCAGATCCTGAGGAACCTTCTGAACCCTCCTCCATGAAGGGAAGAGGGACCCAGACCAGCATGGCCCGAAACTAGTCTGCTGTGCTCCAGTTCTTGGGGGGTATGTAAATCCCTGCCTGGTATCTATGGTAACTCTCTATTAACCACAACTTGCTTCCACAGACTCCTGTCCCCGTTCATTCTAAAAAACTCAGAGCTGTTGGTCTTTTGAAAACAAATCTTATCTCACTGGAGAAAATACAGAAAATACCAAAGAGGGAAAAGAAGAAAATAGAAGTCATCTCTAGGCCCCTCTGATGGGAAGACACTGGCGTTAAGCATTGTTGTGCATTTCCAGCCAGTTTGTTAAACAAAATCAGGATCGTGAGCGCTTGCCCGAGGGGCAGAAAAGGGTCTTTGGAAACAGGGCTGCTGGGGACTAGGATTGGGGGTGCTGCTGCGCTCTGTGACCTCGTAAGAGCTGGTCGCCCTCCGCGGAGCCCGTTTCTGGGTCTCTACGAGGAGAGGAGAGGTAGAGCCCACATCGGGAGTGTAGGTGTTTTGACTGCCGCAGTGGTCTGTCTGCTCCAGGCTCGCCCCCCGGGAGAGCCTGGTGATGTTTGTTGCAGGGTGGGCACGGGGTGGCGCCCCTGCCTGGCCTGTGGTGAGGTTGGGAGGCAGCCCCTGGAGTCCAGGCAGCCGGGGCTCACTCCTGCTTCCAGCACTTTCCCACTGTGCGATCTTGGGCAATTACATTGCCCTTCCAAATCTCCATCTCACAAGCTATAGAAGTGGGTGGTTGTGATAGTTTGCTGACTCCGTATGTGCAAAGCACTGAGCACATAGTAAGTGCTCAGCAAATGGGAACTATCGTCAATATTACGGTTCATGTTATCTGTGACTTCTCAGGTGTGACTTGGGGCTTAAGTCACAATCTTCCCGCAGTGTTCCGTAGAGCGCTTGGGGCCTAGGGAACGTGGCCAGGGTGTGGCAGCTGGTACAGTGACCTTCTCCCAGCCAGGGCCGGCTATGTGACCCCGTGACCTGTGCAGCCACACAGGGCCTGCGCTCAGAAATGCCCTGTGCTTGGTCTGGTGCTTTGCCGTCGCTGTCTTAAGACTCATACTTTTTTTTTTTTTTAATGTTTATTTTATTTTTTGGAGAGAGAGAGAGAGAGAGAGAGAGAGGGAGAGTACAAGCGGGGAAGGGGCAGAGAGAGGAAGACAGAATCTGAAGCAGGCTCCAGGCTCCAAGCTGTCAGCACAGAGCCCGATGCGGGGCTCAAACTCACGTATTGAGAGATCATGATCTGAGCTGAAGTTGGCCGCTTAACCGATTGAGCCACCCAGGCACCCCGAGGTTCATACTTTTTGAGCAGGGAGGTTCCTGCATTTTTATTCCGGACTGGGCCCTCCTCATCACAGAGCTCGCCCCGGACTTCACAGGATTCCTCACAGCAGTCCATGGGCTTGCCTGGGTCCCCACGTGGAGTCTGTGCTCAGAGCTGTTCTCAAGGTAGAAGCCTGGCCAGGCAGGCCCCCCCCCAGCCCCCCGATCAGAGAGAACACTCCCCTGTGAGGCCTGGTGCCGTGCCCCAGGGCACACGTGGAGGCAGGCGCCAAGGAGGGCTCCAACTGTCACGCCAGGGTCTGCTGGTGCCGTGCTTGAAACCTGCCAAGGGCAGGAAGCCGTCTGGGTGGAATGCCAGCCGGGGCGGGCAGGGCAGAGCAGAGCAAGGGGCCTGCCGAGCTGCGGCCAGACAGACTGGGGAGACGCAAAACGACTCAGGTTGGAATCGATTGAAAGCGAGCCAAGCACTCGGGCCGCCGAGCCCACGTGAAGAGGAGAGGGCGGCACACCCACCCAGCACTGAAATGTTCAGGTGATCTGTTCCCCTCCCTCCGATCTGGGGGAGGCGGGCCTGATGCGCGCCCCCCCCCACCCCGCCCTCCAGCACCCAAACATGCAGGGAGAGAGGAAAGGAGCGGGCAGCAGGCCACGTGGTGTCCGGGAGGCCAGGGCAGCATCACAGGACAGGTGGGACTTGGGTCACCTGCACGTGCAGGGAAGGGGCATCCAGGACCCCGGTGGCCGGGCTGGTGGGGGGTGGGGGGGTGGGCGGGGCTTCTGGCTGGTGAAGGCAGCTCAGCAGAAGGGAACAGAGGAAGCGGAGGAAAGACAGAGAAGGAATACCTCTTGTGTCTTCCCAAGGTGCACATGCCTCCCCACGAAGGAGCCAGGGTACCCGAGGGGGTGCCTGCTGTCTCCCTGCTGGGTCACTCCCCGAGGGGTGCTGGCCCCAGAGAGAGAGAGTGACAGGGAGTGTACCCAGAAAGGAGAGGGAGTCAAGGAGAGGCTCCGCCTTTAAGCATCCCATGTCGGCCTTTGTGGGGTGACTCTGACACAGGAAGCCAGGTGCCGGGTCCAAGGAGACGAGGCACCCCATAAGACATAGGAGTCCTGTGAGGGGATTTTGTGGATCCAGAAGAAAGGGAAGAACTTCATCTAGGGAGGAAGTCAGGGAAGGCCCTCAGGGGCCTCTGCTGCCTTGCATATGGACCTGCAGAGGTGCGGAAGGGTCGCCCAGGAGGCGTGAACCTGCCCGGTGATGGGACAGCTGAGGCCTGATCCCCACCGCAGAGCAGGGCAGCTGGAGCCGGCTCTCCCCAGGGTGCTGGGGCTGGAGAGGTCTGAGCACCATACTGAGAATAGGAACTTGAGTAGGTGAACGTACTGAGGCGTCACTGAAGGTGTTATCACAAGGGAGTGCCCTGAACCAAGCCTGTGAGACTCCATACAGGGCTGAGGCTGGGAACCTGGAAACCCAGCATGGAGCTAGGTCATGGAATTTCCGGCAGGAGGCGATGAGGCCAGATTCTAGGCTGTGGCGATGAGGGTGGGAAGGAGGGGTCTGACGAGGACTTTGAGGCCTCCTCAGAGACAGGCCACAGAAGGACATGGGGCAGAAGGCAAGGTCTTTGGACGGGAGGGGGCCTAGGATGTCTAGGATGTATTGGATCCAGGGGTCTGGACCTGCAGGGGTGGTTGGGGTGGGAGGAGGTGGGGGAGCTTTGTCCTCAGGAGGCGGCCAGGGCTCTGGGAGGAGAAGAGGTCAGCCAGAAAGAGAGGCCAAACGATGGGACTGAGGACCAGCGCCATTAGGGAGGTGGGCGTGGCCCAGGGCCCTCCTGGACCCTGGTGTGGACAGGAGGGACGAGCTGTAACGGGAGGGACAGGGGAGTGGTGTCAGGAGGGCCTGGCGACCGGAAGTCTGCATCCACAGGGCCGTCCTGAGTGAGTCCTCTGGCCGAGGTCCTTGTCCACCTGCTGGGGGAGGACGGCCTGTCTCCCAAAGGGCGGTGGGGCTGCCAGGCCTCAAGGACAAAGGCAGGCGGGGGCAGGGGAAGGAGCTTGTGGCTGGGAGCTTAATGGCCCCGAAAAAAAACCATAAAACTGGAGAATTATGGGAGACATAAACAGAGCTGTCAGGGATTAGCCTGGGGAAGAGATGCCAGCGGCTGAGCCGGGATCCTTGCGTGTGCATAAAAGAGACAGAAGTTATAAAAGGAGAGAGATTAAGAAGATGCTGCCTCCACGCTTGGGCTCCCTGGCCGATTCCTTTCTCACGCCCTGGCGGAGGCCCCAGCCGCATGTTGACCCCGGGGGCCCCGGCCTGCGTGGCCTGGCCGGGGCAGGGGCCGGGCCCGCCGGAGTCGGCGTTGCAGGGACCGTTGGGGGGGGGGGGGGGACTCGGCCCAGGCGGGCGGAGGGGCCGGGGGGCCGGGGAGCCGGGCCCAAGGACGGAGGCGGCGCCAGCTCTGACAATTTATGGGCGCTCACACACCCTGCCATCTTCATTTTCGCCGTTCTGCTGATGTCATTAGCCAAGCACTAATGGGCTTAAATTTCACCTTAAACCATCCCCACTGTCCTCAGCAGATGACAAACGCCCTGCTCTCTCCAGCTCTGCAAAGCTGCAGGGCGGGCTCTGGCAGCCACCTGCCCCTCCTTCCTCACACGCCCTTCTGGCCTCCCAAGGAGAGGCTCCCTGGGACCCCCGGCCTGGGGACACCTACAGGTCAGGGGAATTCCCAGGGGTCTCTGGGAGCCACAAGGGGCGGGGGGCAGGGCGCAAAAAGGGGAGCTTCGGAGGATGTGGGATGACACAACCTGGGGAGGCAGGAGCCCGGGGTCCAGCAGGGCTGCTCCCCTCTGAGTGAACCGGCCCGGGTATCATGAAAGGTGGCTGCAGAGGGGACTTCTAGGACCCCGGGAATTACCTGCCATGTTCTCGTAAGCCTTAGGGAAATCGCATTTTGTTCAAGCTAACAAAAATAGCCATGGCTTTACTTGGGGCTGGAATCCCATTCCATCAGCCCACGCGCCCACCCACACCCATCCCCCATCCTCCACTCATTCATTCCACAAACATGCAGTCCACGAACCCCTGGCTTGCTCACGTCCATCAAAGGCCCCAGTTAGCAGTCGGATCCCCACGAGAGAGAACAGTGGGTGAACTCGAAACTCAGTTTGTTTGAGAGACAACATCTTCCCAGCCGCGCGTCTGAGGGTGGGAGGGGTAGGGACAAAGGAGCTCAGGGGACGGGGTGTGTGTGTGTCCTGTGGACCTGATGGCCCGTCTGGTCCTTGAGGGGCCTGTGTGCCTGAAAAGGAGGGACAGGAATAAAGAGAGTGCCTAGGGGGCGTCTGGGGGGCTCAGTCGGTTGAGCGTCCAACTTCGGCTCAGGTCACGATCTCACGGTCCATGAGTTCGAGCCCCGCGTCGGGCTCTGTGCTGACAGCTCAGAGCCTGGAGCCTGCTTCGGATTCTGTGTTTCCCTCTCTCTCTGCCCCTCCCCTGCTCATGCTCTGTCTCTCAAAAATAAATAAATGTGAAAAAAAATAATGAATAATAAATAAAAATAAAGAGAGTGCCTGGGCAGAAGCACAAGGTCAGGCGGCTTGGGGGTTTCCCTGCTGATGTTTGCACATGTCCATGCTTGTTTCGCAGTGAGGGGCAGATGCCCAAGGAGCTGGCTAGGACTTACCTGCCAGTAAAGCTGGCCTGTGGGGGGCCAGGCCCCTGGGTACCCCTTTCCCATGGGAATCATGCTCCCTCCCAAGTCCCCAGCACCAGCCTTTCATCACTGTGTCCCATCACGCCCAGACAGCCTGATGCCACACTGTCCCTGCAGTGAGATGGCGAGGGAAGAGGCTGGTGCCGGCCCATGGGTAGGACAGGAGGCTGGAGATGTGGACCTGGAGGGGTCCGCTCTGAGCCGCTGTGCCGCCTGGCCTCCTTGCCCTCACTGGGATCCAGACTCGAGATCTGCCACCTAAGGGTGTTCGCCCTGACGGGCGCTGACACATTGGCAGCCATGAGCCAGACTCGGGTCAGCGATACGTCCAGGAGAGGCTTTGGTGGGGCGGGTCTGAAGGGAGCAGGAGGGTAAGGATCACCTCACAGTTGGGAGAATGGGCTCTGGACAAACCCGGAGGGTTGTCCCCTCTTCTCCACCACTGTTTGGAATTGGCCGTTGAGTCCCAAAGTGCTCTGTTCCTGACATTTCTAGAATCTCACCCTTCCTGTCTGGCCTGGCACCCCTCATTGCTCCCTGGGAAACTGTCCTAGCTTCCTGGCCCGCTCTCCCCACATTCACCAATCTGCTCTCCACCACTGCCACACCGGGAGCTTACAACACACGTGTCCCGTAGTTCACGCACTCCCTTGCTTGCCCTCTATGGCTCCCCATTGTCGACGCACAATATCCAAGATCTTCATGTAGCTCACAAGGCCTATACCATGTGGGCCCTGCCTGCTTCTCACCTCCTGCCCCTCACTCACGTTCAACTTGCAAGCCATGGTCAGTCACATTTTTATTACCTTCGCCCTCCCTCTCTCATCTTCCAGAGGCCTTTCTTCATCCCCTCACTGACCTCAGGTCTCAGGCGAGGGCTTTCCTTTGGGAAGTCTTTTCTGATCCGCTGTTCCCACTCAGGTATGATTTGGGGGCCTTCCCTGTGTTTCGTCATTACCCGCTTTCTCTAAGAGGCTCTAAAGCCCACGGCTGTCTCAGTACTTAGCATGTCTGTGCTACACAGGAGGCACTCGGTAACTACTTCTTCGATGGATGGATGGATGGATGGATGGATGGATGGATGGATGGACGGATGGACGGATGGATGTGAGGGTGGGTGAGTGAGGGGGTGGATGGATAGGTGGATGAATACACGGAGGGGGTGTGAGGGTAAAGAAGGGACTGTGTGGTCTGTGACAGGAGCCCATAGGTACCCGGAAGTGGTTCTGAGCCCTGGAGCAAATCCCTGCCTTTCAGCGGGCCTCAATTTCCCCATCTGTAAAATGGTCCACCCAGAACCTGTGGCTAGTAAGGAGGGTCACAGTGAGGTGAAGTGAAGGCATAAGCCCAGAAGCAGCAGATCGGATGTCCCAAGGACAGTGCATGGGACAGAGCAAAATTTCTGGGAATCCCTGCAGTGTCCAAAAGTCTCCCTTCTTCAGGGGGGTCTCTGATGCCCACTGTTTTTGCTCGTGCCCAGGATCCTTGCCCTGAGTAGTGGACTTGGAGCCAGACGAGCCGAGTTTAAGTCTAAGTGTTGCTGCTCACCAAGAAGTTCCCTTTGCCTCCAGACCTTAATTGTGCTGTCTGCGAAATGGGCATGCTTATACATTGCTTACACAGTTACTCTTGGAATTAAAATGCTGTGGCAGGGAAGAATGCACCTCTGTCGATGCCCTGCATATGGAGGGCACCCGGGAAATAGGGGGCTCAAAATCCCAGTGCCGAGAGAGCAACTTCTGCCCCAGGGCCTGCCATGAAAACCAGAGCCAACTACAACACAGTGCTCCCTCCGGGGACTCCAGGAATGGAGTTTGAAGCTTTCAGATCCTAGGCCTGACTTCGTAGCGTGAATTATAACGATAATGTCAGACTTCCCATTGCTGACCTACTATACTGCTTCTGGCTCCTCACGAGCTATGTGACTTCGACCAAGTGACCTAACCTCTCTGAGCTTCTGTTGCCTCACCTGTAAGAGGAGTTAAAATATGCACGCTGCCTCTTAAAACAGGGCCCTGCACACGTAAGCGCTGCGTGAAAATTAGTTGCGAGGGTGATGACGACAGAGCATGTCCATTTTCCTGTTGGGTCTTTGCTTAACCCTGTGGAGGGGGTACTTGTCCCAATCCACATTTGACAGGGGAAGAAACAGAGGCCCAGAGAGGTGGGGTGACTCACCTGGGGTCACACAGAAAGTCAGTGCAGGGCCTTGGGTACTGGATGTTCTTTCCAAAGACTCACGAGGCTCTGGTCTGGAAAAAGCCAGCCTTAGAGCCGGGTGGAACACAGGAGGCTTTCTGAGCCCTCTCTCCACGGGCCTGGGGCTGTAGAGGCCTCCGGCCAAGTCTGTTCCACCCGACGTGCCAGCTAGGGAACACAGACGGCCAGCCCCGCTCCGGCCACACTGCCTGTCTGTGCCAGGACAGTGTGCCTGCCCACCCGGGCAGAGACCAGCTGCTCCTGGGGCCGGGTGCGTGGGGGAGTGCTGAGCTAGGTTCTTGTCACTCCAAGGAGCTCCCCACCGCCCCCCCCCCCCCCAGCCCCACCTCCAAAGCCAGCTAGGGCCAGTCAGGGATTTTCCTGAACTTTCCCTCTGTTAGAAAAAATTATATAAATATTTACCCTTTAGAAATAACAGCTCACTTGTTGGGCCCTCCTCTGCCAGGCATGGCTTGGATGACTGTCCACTTTCTCCTTTAATTCTCACCCACCCTCTGAGGTACTTACTCATACTGCTGTTTCACAGATGAGGAAACTGAGGCACGGGCGCTGGAGTGGCCTGCTGAGGCCCCACAGCTCAGTGGTGTGTCTAAGCCAGGATTCGGCCCCAGACCGTCCTGGACTGCCTCCCGATCAGGCCACGCCCTTGGGGCCCATGAGCGCCCAGAATGGCCCCTGCTTTTAAGTTTTATAATGTGTGTTGCCTTTGTTCTGATGACTGAAGGAAGCACACTGTGGTAGAAATGGAGTGGAACACACAATCTCACACAACACCAGGAGTGGTCCCGGGGAGTTCTGCGCCGGCCGGTGGTTTATCAGCGGCCCTGCTGCCCGCACAGCTTGGGCACGTCGTGTCCCCCAAGGCGGTGCCCCCAGAAGTGACGATCCAGACTCTAGGGGGATTCAGGTTTGGTCCCCCACCACTCGGAGCCTCAGTTTCCCACCTGTAAAATGGGGAATGATCCCCATCTTGCCCATTGCAGGACGCAGGCGCGCCGACTCCCCTCGGCAGCCGGCCTCAGGCCATCCTACTGATGAGGAATCCGAGGTCACGTGACCTGCTGGCCTCTAGACCAACAGCATGGACCGCGCCATGTCAGGTTGGAGCGCAAACCCCAGGCTTCTTCAGCCACCCTGCACAGCCCAGAGGATGGACATTCATTCATATAATAAGTTTTAAAACCTTTTTGTAAGGGTTGTATGCTCACGGCATAAAAAAAAAAAAAATTTTTTTTTTTTAAATGCACCGTCCCCTTTCATGCGACAAAGCACCTCTGCACACTTTCTGCCCTGTGCCTTTCTCCCCAGCTTGGAGGCTGCACCCCCTGAATACATGGGGCCCTTCCTCACTCCCTAGACTCCACTCTGGAATTCCCCAAATGTATTTCTTTCATCCCCCTCACACCGACATTTTAGGGGATCTCCAGTCTTTTCACTGCTGCAAAGGACATCACAGTCCTAGCCCCGTGGGGAGGAATCTGGGCCTGGCTGGGAGCCGGACTGCAGGGCGGAGGGCGCGTGCACTTTTTATTTGGGTCTGTCTTGCCCCCAAACTCTCCAGAGAGATTGTACTGGCTTCTCCCCACATCCCCAGGTGGATGCAGTATGCCATGCTCACCCCTGCTCCGTGCCTAGAAAATCTAACTGGGTATTCCCCTAAGGAAATCCTCAAAGGCCCCCATGTACGGTTGGGGGTCAGGCTGGGGAGAATCTCTGAGTCCAGTCACTGCAGGCCCTGCACCCCTTCACAGCGGTGTGACCTCGGGCAGTGGGGTTTCAGCTCTCTGGGTTGCAGTGTCTTCAACCCATAAAATAAGGGTGATAACAGTACCCCCCGCTCTCCCCCCCCCCCCGCCCCCAGCCATGGAGCTGTCCTGCGGGTGAGGTTTGTACATGCAAAGTGCTTATTAGGACCGTGCCGGGCGCAAAAGGCTGCCAGCAAAAAGTGGCTGCTGTTTGTGGTTAGTCTGGGTGACCTTTGGTCCCCCAGGACTGCAGCCCCTCGGGTCCGCCCCTGGGGTCAGTGCTTGGGTTGAGATCTGTTGTACCTTCGGAAGGGGTCTGGGAAGGGAAGAGGGTGTGGGGAGCCATCAATGGCAGCCGTGGGATCAGTTTATCCCAGCTTCCCGCTGTGCCAACGGTGGGGGGGGGGGGGGCGCTGAGGCCCGGGAAGCCGGGAATCGCAGTGTGAAGCTGCCTTTTATTGGCGTGTTGCGGCCAGGAAGCGGTGCCAAATGCAGGGTCCCGGGGGCTCACACCACCGCAGGGACTCAGCTCTGAGGTGCAGAACTCAGAGACACAGAGCCAGAGCCTTGTACTGGGTCCTCAAGAGGACAGGACAGGACCCGTAGCCCTTGGCTGAGCCTCGCCTCCAGGACTCGGCGGGACCCGAAGTGTTGGAGAGCCGAGATCTCACTCTGCCTGGAGTGGCCCATGACTCTGTTTGATTGCCGAATCCTGGGCCCCACCCCCAGCCCGCCACAGCAGAATCTGCCTCTTCCTAAGATGTGCACAGTAGTGTATGAGAAACACCGAGATTCCATCCAGGAAGACAACCCTCCTGCCATGGGGGCACAGGGCACAGTCTGTGGACAGGACTTAACGCTCAGTCCCAGAAGCTTCCCTGGCTCTGGGGGTACATCATCCCCCATAAGGCCCTACCTACCAGAAGACCTGTTCTGTCTCAGACACACAGAGTTCCCTGGAAGACGAGTACAACGCTTGGTCCTTGCCCCCCAGGGACAATGCCCAGAGGCTCTGGAAGTTACCACCCGTCCCTGGGGTTCTACCACGTATAAAACACAGCAGATCCTTCCCTCTCACGTCAACCCTGTGAGTGCGGTGTAAGTAAGAATAGGTTTCAGGTTTCATGAAGCCCAGAGAGGTTAAGTGAATTGCCCAGGGACACCCAGCAGGCCGAGTGCAGAACTGAGATCTGAACCCAGAGCTGTGTGGCATCAGGGCACAGGCATTTACAGTCAGGGTGGGATTGGGGGAAGATGAGCCTCCCTGCACCCCAAAGCCACACAGCTAGCCGCCTGTGAGCCCTCACAGCTGGCTGGCCTGGCCCCTTGTGAATCTGACATCTCTCAGGAGCAGGAGAGGCCTGCCATCACCAGCCCCACAGAACAAGCCAGGAAGCATTCTCCTGCAGCCTTCCAGAACAAGACAGCGCTGGGGTCAGGCTGAGTTAGCTCTGTAGGGCTGGAAGAGGCTCTCTCCCCCAGATGCTGAGTGACTGGAAGCCAGCAGGGAGGGAGTGCTGGCAGGGCCTGCTGCCGCTGGAGGTGAGGCCCGAGGGGGCTGGGCCTGAGGCTGGGCAGAGGGAACACGGGGTGCAGAAAACCGGCGCACAGGACAGCGACAGAAAGTATTCTGTTCCACCTTGGGAGAAAAATAGTGCTGTTCAAAACGGCCAGACACTGGACTCTGACGGTTGCCCTCCCTTCATTTTGACCCTTAAGCACCTCCACATTTCACGTCTGTGTGGAAGAGAGGGAAATCAGGCAGGATGAGGCGGCAGCTGAAAACCAAAGGCAAATATTTTCCGTCCTGAGGCAAGCGGTCCCAGGCCGCCTCCGGACCAGCCTCTGGGGCAGTGGCTGGTGGTTCACTTTCCCCAAAGGTCAATGCTTGTGGTCACCGGGCTACGTGTCCCGGGGGGCTGGCCAGGCTCCTCCCCCACCCAGAGATTTCTGGGGGCATCACGCTGTCCATCCAAGCTTTGTCCAGAAACGGAAGCTTCCTTCCTGGAAAGGGGCGGGGGCAGCCAGGGCAGTGGTGGACAAGGTGGTCCCACGGTCCCAGCTGTTCATCGGTAAGGGGTCCCCCGACTCGGCACCCAGTCCTGAGCCAGAGACGCCTTTCGTGTCAAAATAGGAGCTGTTAGTCCGTTGTTGGGGGCAGGAGGATATAACCACACAGAGCCACTAGGCCCTAAATGAATTTGTAATTTATTCATCACAACGGCCGTACGCGTTTGAAGAGCGCAATGGTACATGGCTGTGTGAGATTTATATTCGGGCTACAGATGAGTAAATGAGGCCTGTGTGGACTCCAGGCCTCACTACAATAACTCTGTAGCCCCAGGAGCCAACCCCCCACCTGGGAACCCTCAGTAGGGGGCCTGGCGCCTTGGGTAACTGGATCTGCCAGAGGAACTGGGTGGAGGGAGTTGGTGGTGGGCACTGTGACTTCTCTCTCCAGTTTCCCCCACACCAACCCCTTGCCCTTTTTTTTTATCTCCCAAGGAAACCAGTTTTCGGAAATTGCCGAAGGAGCAAACCAGGACCTCATTATCTTGCGCCCTCAAGCCCCTGGGCACCTCCCTGATGCCCAGCTGCCGGGAAGCAGAGCAAACAAGCTTGAGGCCCTACCCACGGGCCCAGGCAGGGGGACTGAGAAAGGTCCCCAGAATGGCCCCTTCCCCCCTCTGGAGCTCAGTTTCCACGGCTGTGAAATGAGAGGTGACGTCACCTCCTAGAAGGGCAATTTGAGGGTTAGAAGTAAAATCTATCAAGGCACCTTGGCCATAGGAGGGGGCCAGACAGCATGCCGTCTGATGCCGCTGCTGTTACACCCCAGCTGACAATCTGAGGTTACTGAGAACTTTCTAGAGCTGAGGGTGGCCCCGGGCTCAGTATCCAGGCTGGCTGGGGGGAGAAGCCCCTTAAGAAGCCCACTCTGCCCTGCCAGGTCCTGCTTGCGCTAAGGGACCCTCTCTCTCCTGCCGCCTCTCTCTCACCTCCAGGGCAGGCTGGGCCCCCCAGCTGCAGCTACTGGCCCAAAGGTGTCATCAGACAAGCCCAGTGGCACCTGCTGTCCTCACATCTGTCGTCCACATGCATCTTTTACACCCTCTGCCCGCCGCCGCCCCCCCCCCCAGGCCTGCCAGGCTTACCATAATCCTGGCCAGAGGCTGCTCCCATGGGGTGGGGGCCGGACCCTCCCCCACCTTCCAGCTAAGCTGGGGAGAGAAATCCGGCTCAGATTCCCAAATACGCTGTGTTCTTTCCTGCCACTAAGCCAGGCAGCTCCTTGCCGCTGGAACGCCCTTTTCCCTCCTTCTCAGCCCACCACTTCCTCCACAGTTTTCCCCTGTATTTTGCAGCGGCTGTCTTTTACCCCACCTCATTCAGGAGGGGGTCCTTAGGGGGCCCTGTGCCTGTGGGTCTCCAGGATTGGGCGTGAGCAGAGTCTGGAAAATGTCAAGTGCCTGATCCAGTCAAAGCCTGGAGGGGGGTTCTGAGCTCAGCCAGCTCTTCTACTGCCCCCTCCCTTGGGGGTAAGGACAGGCTGGGGTTTGGGTGGGTGGCCTTTTGGAGAGCAAGGTAATGGGAATGGACGTGAACTTCCTGCTGCCTCATTCCCCCAGAGGAAGGGGGGTGGGGGTAGGGGTCTGGGCTGCTGGGCGCGACGGGGAAGGGAGTGGAAGGGAGGGGCGAAAGGGGGCCTTACGGAGGCCAAAGCCCGAGAGGAGGGAGACAGGCTGGGGAAAGAGGCCCCCCCGGTGCGCCTTGGGCACGGGCACGGGCGGGGTCCGCCTTGAAGTTGGTGTGCAAACCCGCTGCTGTTTAAATGGTGTGTTTGTTTGGAGTGGCTCAGGGAGGAGGCTGAGATGGGGGGAGGCAGCACCCCACTTGGCGCCGCCGCTGCCGGAGGGTCGGTGTGTTAGAAGCTCCAGCTTTGTCGATGACTGAAGGGTGGGCGTTGAGGAGTGAAGGGCGAAAAGCGAAGGGGGGCTCGGCGCCCCGGCCTGGCCGCCCCCTGTTTTGCGGAGGGAGCGCCGGAGCCGCCTCTCGCAGTCACGGCAAGCAGGGAGGGAGGCGAGGGGACGAGAGCGCCGGGCTCCCCGCCCCCACCCCACCCGGTTCCAATATTTCGCAGAAAGGCACGCGGCTCCTAATCGGTCCTTTCCAGGCTGAGATTTAGCCGCGCGATGCCCGCGCAGGGGCGGGGGCCGCGGGCCGGGGGAGGCGCTCAGAGGCCGGAGCCGCCGAGCGAGGTGAGGAGCCCGCGTCCTCGGCTGGTGGAGCGGGCGGGCGGGCGCGCAAACCCGAGAGGCAGATATAGAAAGGGGGGCAGGTTAAAAATAACCCTCTCCGGCTGGGAAGCTCGCGCGCGCTCTCTCGCCTCGTTCGGTGCCAGAGGACTCCAGGGGAGGTGGCGTTGGGGAGGGCAGCGCGGGATTCCCCCTCCTCCGCGGGGCGGGGTGCCCGCCTGCGCGCCGCGGCTGCACGTGTGCGGGGCCGCGCGCCCGGGCCCCCTGCACCCGGCCGGGGGGCGCCCCCTCCCCAGGCCCGGGCGCAGCTGGCGGTGGCCCCCGCCCGCAGCCTGCGCGACTGGAGGGAAGCGCTCCATTATTCATTATTTACGAGCGTTAATAGGTTTGAGGCACCGGGGTGGGGGTGGGGGGTGGGGGACGAGGGCGCCGTGGGGACCGCGGCCTTAGGGGAAGAGGTGGGGAGGGAGGGGGCAGGGCGGGGGCGGGGCTGCGGCGCGGGCCGCTAGGAAGAGGTCTCCGCCTCGGCCCCGGCGTTCCGGGCGCACCTCCGCCCGCCGCCTTCTGGCAGCCGGGTGCGGGGGCTGCGCGGGGCGCCGGGAGGGAAGCGCGGCCCTTTGATTGTGCCTCTCGGCCTCTGTCCTCCGCGTCCTCGCCCTTTCCGAGGCGCGGGGAGGGGGCGGTGGGCCGTACGCCCCGCCCTGCGCGCCCCTCGCGGCCGCCGCCGCGTCCCCGACGCAGCCCGGGCCTCATTTATCATCATCTTTGGTCAAGTGGAGTGTGCAAGGAACAGCTGCTTCACTCGGCTGACTTCCGAGGGCGGATACAGCGGGAATCAGGGAGATGAATGATGGGGGCTGGGGGGGGGTGCAGAGCCCCCCGGGGTCCCAGCGCTGGCAGGAGGGAGGCGCGGAGCGTCCAGCGCCGCCTCCGCCTCGTGGCGAGTGCAGCGCCCCCTTCCTCTCGCGCCCGGTGCCTCCAATTACCGCGGATCGCGGACGGGGGGCGCCCCGGGAGGGGGGCCGGGCGCGGAGAGGCACCCCTCGCCGGCGGACGACTGGCGGGCGCGCTGCTGGCGGAGCCCGAGGTCGCCGTGACCTTGCTGGGGTCAGCGGGTTGGGCTGCGGAGGAGGCGGCGCGGCGTCTTTGGTGGCGCTTTCCGGATTGGCGCAGAGGCCGGGAAACCGGGCGGGGGCGAGCGGGGGTGTGAGGGGGGAACACAAATAGAAGGTGAAATTTTACCTGCCCCTGAGGGAGTCCTGCGGATTTTCTCCCGGCAGCAGCAGGCGCTCTGCCTTTGTCTTACACGGCTGAAACATCTGTTGCAGAGGGGCGGCGAGGCCGCAAACAACCCCCACACACCCAGCGCGGCTCCCCCATCCCCAGCTCGGCCGTAGCCGAGCTCCCGGACTCGGCACCGCGTTAACCCTGCTCGCGCTGGGGCGCCCGCCCCGCAGCCCCCCTGCCGTGGTACGCGCCGCCTTGCGCGGCTCCCTGCCCCCCAGCCTCGGAATGGGTTCTCGCGGGGGGTGCCCGGTGACCCACCCCCACTTGGAGTGGGTGCGTGCTATCCATCGGGGGTGGGGGGCGGATGCAGAAAGAGTTAATGGCCTAGTCGCAGACCCTAATTGTCAGACCTGGGCCCCGCTTCGTTTCAATTACCCTAAGTAGAGACTGAATGCGCAATTAACGAAGTCAGCTTGCCAACTGGAAAGCCGTCCCCGCTTTCACATTGAGCAGAATACTCCACCAGCTGACTTGGACTAAGCAATTTCCTCCTCTCCCTTTCTCTCTCCCTCTCTCTCTGTGTCTCTCTCTCCCTCTCTCTCTCTCTCTCTCTCTTTCTCTCTCTCTCTCTCTCTCTCTCTCTCTCTCTCTCTCTCCTCCCTCCTCCCTCCCAACCCCCTCCCTTTTTTTCCTCTCTCCTTAATAATAAAATTATACCAAGCAGTTTGCGGTGTGGCAGGCGGCCAGAAAAGCGTTTCTTTAAACGCCGCCGTCTCACAATTAGGCAGCAAGAGGATTTGACACGCCGTGGCGGCCTGACAGGCGGCTTCCTCCCCTGGGGGGAGGGGGGCGCCAATTCCCTGGCTCCCCCAGGTGGAACGGGGCTGGGAGGGGCTGGGATGCTGACTGTGGGATGCTGCGGAGAGGGGGTGTCAAAGGCAGGGAAGGGAGAGGTGGTTCCCGCCCAGGCTGGGAAAGGCGGGGGAGGGGGGCGCATTCCCTGGCTCCTCTGGGGTGTCCAGCTGGAAGACCTTGACCCCTCCTCTTTTTGGCTTCCAGCTCTGAGTTCATTTTCTGGTTGACCAAGGGGCACAGAGCTGTAGAGGGATCTCAACCCTGCTGGACCTCTTGGACGAGTCACTGGCCCTCTCTGGGCTTCTGTTAATCCTTCTGCAAAATGAGGGGGGAGTTTGACCTAGAATGTGCTCTGTGGAAAGTGGCTTCTGGTGGCTCACTGCTGCTAGCAGCTGGCCTTGTTGGCGGGAGGCAGAGGTAGGCAGCACCAGGTCAGAAACAAGCCAGAGACCCCTCTCCAGCTTGGACCCCAAAGGCACGTGGGAGAGTGTCCGCCACCCCCCCTCCCCCAGCAGCCATATCGGCAGCTAACAAATCGGGGTGACTTTGCAGGATTGCCAGGGATTGGAGCCATGAGAACAGAGGGCATTTGACCATTGGCTGTGGCAGCCAGGCCACCTGAGGGGGAGGAGGGGAGATCATGGTAGTGGCCCCACTTGTTCAGTCCTGCCTCCGGCCTCACTCAGGCCGTTCCTTCCATCTGGTGGGCCCTCACCCTTTCTCACATAATGGCCCCTTCCTTCCAGCCTCCCCGGACAACCTCCACTCTCCGCCGCGCAGCCTCCTGAGGGTCTGTTGGCCTCGGGAGGGCAGGGGCCCTGCTGCTTTTTCCTCTGGATCCTCAGCACCCAGCTCTCCCCCACCCCACTGTAAGCTGAGCCAAAAAGGACCCGACCCGAGAGGGGAGGGGCTGTGACCCAGGTCTGGAGTACAGAGCTTTTTGTCTTTCCTTCCTGGCTGGCTATTGCACGTGTCCTGGCTGGCCTTCAGGCCTGTCATCATCAGGCTTCTCTTTGGGCAGCATCCTTTAGAGCTGTGGTGAGGATGGCTAATGCACTCAACCCAGAGCTGAGCCCCTCGCCCATCCCATCTGCCCGTCTGTCCAGGCAATGTCTAATTGGCACCCACTCGGGACAGTCTCCGCGATTAGGGCTTAGGACCACACAGATGAAGAAGCCCCTGCCCTCATCAGGCTGCATTCTGGTGAGGGAGGCACACGTAACACAGCTCATTACACCATTAATTATGTAATTGCCACTGTGATAAGTGCCACCAGGGAACCCCGCAGGGACCCAGCAAGGGGGGGGGGGCGGGCAGCAAGGCCTCCTCATTTGGTGCCTGGGGTGGAATATGCCCTGAAGGTTGTTAGCACCCCTGGGGCCTCAGCTCCCCCACGGCTCTGCACCTCCTTTCCAGCGCTCCTCAGCTCTACCCTGCTGCTCCACGACATCGCTGGTTCGTGCTGGTCTCAGGGCTTCTCCCAGGGGCCAGGGAAGGTTCTGGGTGCTCCTCCTGTTCCCATTCCTTCACACTGAGCTCCTGTGCGTGCCATTGAGCACGTGCGGGGTGCCCAAATTCTCCCAACAAGGCCCTGGCTCTGCCCTAGCAAAGCTCTGTGTGCGTCAGTTACACAGCGTTTGACCCCTGGGAGCTGGTGATGGCTTGAAGTCCACATGGCTTCTCCTGAACTCCGGGTGTTAAGACTTTTTACTTGGTTGATAGCATATATTAAAAGGCGCGGCGAGACTTCCCTTTGAGTGCATATATATGTGAAATACAACTCAGAAGCTCTGGAGTTCAGTGGGGCTCCCCCTCGCTTTGGGACCAGGACCCTTAGTTTGCCTCCGTCCCCACCTGCTCACTTCACTCACGGGCATCGCCTGCCAGGCCCGAAGGAGATTGTTCTTTGTGGAATGAATGAGGAGTTGTGGCGATAAGCCTCCCGTGCCCCGCCCCCCCGCCACCCCACCCCGGCATTCGTTTTGCCATCGACTGCTTGTTCTGGATATTTTCTAGAGTTAATGTCACATTTACACATTATTCGTTCAACAAATATTTATTGTTCTGGGATACGGGGATGTAGCTGCGAACAAAACCGGCCAAAATGCCTGCTCTCACGGAACTGTAGTTCTAAGAGGAGAGACCAGTCATAAAGCCCGCCAGCCACATGGCGTACTAAAAGGAGGTGAGCACTCGATAGAAGCAGGGGAGGAGGAGCGCAAGGGGTGCTCTTCCAAGCACAGCGGTCAGAGAGGGGTACCGGGGAGGGTGACCTGAGCAAAGGCTTAGAGTCGAGGAGCAAGCTATGTAGGTATCAGAATGGTATTCCTAGCAGATGAAACAGCCAGTGCAAAGGCCCTGAGGCCCGGGGAGGCGAAAAGGTTTGCCCAAAGCCACAGAGTCCACAGCGGCACAGGCCACTGGCTTGGGGCCTTGGTGCTTCCACTTCCGCAGGGAAGTGATGGTCCCTTGGGGCACATGCGACAAGCTGGGGTGAGAGGTTGGGCTCTCTCTCGCCACCTTTGCCTCCCCTCAAAGCCAGCAGACACACAGATCCAATGTCATATCCACACTGTGCAGTTGCCTACAAGACCAGGGACTTCTGGGGGGTTGGTGGAGAGGCTAGCAGAGCAGACTGGGAGACCCCCTGTGGGTCCCTGAATGTGTAGGCCACCAGACCCCAGGCCTCTTAGCTGTTTGCATCTCAGCAGTCAATACCTCCCGTTTTTCTGGTCCTCATTTTGACGGTGGGGAGAGGTGGTGATTTTTTCTTGAACGGTGAATAAAGTGATCTAAAAACAATTACTGTCCACAAGAGACTGGTAAGTACAGAGCTGAGAATAGTTGAGCCCTCCCCACCCCAGGGGGGCTCTGGAGTACCAAGGGCACAGCTGCTGCTGAATCCCTTCTTGCTACCCCCACAGCTCCCAGTGGGGGAGGGCTGGCTGGCCATCTGCCCCTTCACCACACCTGGACCGTGCCCCCCCACCCCCGACGGCCCAGATCTGTGGGCCTGCTGGCCACCGCATCCCAGAAACCACACCATGGGGCAGTGGGGTGTGGGTGCGGAGCGGGGCTCAGCTTTAGAAGTCAGGCACCCAAGTTGAGATCCGGCTTCTGCTGCCCAGTCGCTGGGCTGTGGGACTCCCGCGGTGACTCCTCCTGGAAATGGTGTTGTGGCTTCCTAGCTGGGCCTGGAGCTTCCAGGAGTTAGCACACTTCACACACCCTGCCTGTGCCCCAGGGCCGGGTGGGGCGACCTCCTGGTGGGTTAGACCCTGAGGATGAGATATTCGAGTGCCTTAGGAGGGTCTCTGGGGCCTCCGCAGCTGGGTCCTTGGAATAGACAGCGTCGGTGGGCTTTGAGGGAAGGCTTTTCAAACGTCTGGAGTGTCCAGAAGCCTCTGCTCCCTATTCAGACCTCCTCCAAAGAGCCCTGAGATCCCCGCCTCACCGGGGGCTCCTAGTCTCAGCTACAGAGCCTGGCTGGGGACCCGCCTGATGTCTCGAGAGCATGCTGAGGCAGCCTTCCAGTTTCTTGTCCTTCTTGCCTAATATTCAGGACCTCCAGCCCCCAGCTCCTCCCACCCAAGGCCTGTAGAGGGGTATGGTGGATTGGGTTCTTCCAAGAGCACACATGGATGCCCACCATGAGAAGGGGTGCATGCCACGTGTGGGGGGGATGGTCGAGACAGGTGGGGCTTTGAGGTGGGGCTGCCTTGTTCTCTGGGATTCTTTATGCCCCAGGATCGTTGCCCTGTGCCCCAGGCAGGGCTCTCCCAGCCGGCTCCAGTCCCTCCCTCCCAACGAGCCCCTGGGCCCGAGGACCCTAACCTGTCCCAGGGGCCTGCAGGGACTGGGCTGTTTGTCTTGTGTGCTCCTTGGGAGCTCGTCCCTTCCCCTGTTCAAGCCAGGCCCTTAGTATTCAAGATAGACCCCACAGGACAGCAGGAAACCTGGCTAGTGATTTATCATTTTAATCAAGGCTTCATATTTAGTATTCATTACCCACCGCAGATGGGGAGGCTTGAGGTGGTCCTACATTCTTCACTCCTCCCTGGACAACCCCCGGCCCCATCCCCAGCCTCTTGACCCAGGTAACTTCCTCCTTCCTGGTTCCCAGGCCTTGAGTGGGTTGGGTTTTTACATTTTTCCCCTGCAGCTACAAATCAGGAAACCGGGTCATAAAACAACCTTGGATAAGTGGGTGGGATGGAACCAGTGGCCTCAGAGCCGCTGCTGGGAAACAGAAAGCTTCCTTCTCTCTCTCCTTTCCTTCCTCTCTCTTCCTCTCCATCTCCCCACCCTTCCCTTCTCCCACCACCCCTCGCTCTCAGGAAAACCTCCAGCCACAGCCTCCCAGCTGGGTTCCATCAGGTCCCCTGTGGGGGCCGTGGCCGCTCTGGCCCACACTGTGCCCGTGTCCCTGACCAGGGGGACTGCCCTGGGGAACTGGAGGGGCTGTGGGCCCAGGGACACCAGTTACCATGGTGATGGTGGGAGGCCAGTGAGCACCACTGCTCATGAGTGGACCTCCCTAAGGTGGGTCTGGCTCCCTGAATAAAAGGGGGGTCCTGGCCTGGTTTCCAGGGCCTCACATGCTGCAGAGGGAACCGCTGCCCTTCCCTTGCAGCACCTTCTTGCTGTCACACTCCGAGATGTCTTCCTCTAGGTGGGAGTTCTTGGTGTGGGGTCCAGGGGAGGGGACGTGCACCCTTGGTCTGGTCGCAGCTGCCGCTGCAGGCATCCCACAAAGGGAACTTCGCTGTGGGTGGGCTCGAAGGTAGGTCTCTTGCCCTCTGAACCTCACCCTTTTCTCTAGAAGGGCAGAATAGTCAAAGCATGCACTGAGCAAACCTGCACAGACTAAGCACCCAGGGCCAAAGGATGCCCCTGCGCCCTTGGACCTATAGTGCCTTTGGCGGGGAGCCGAGAGGCCTGGGCTCATCTCCCCCCACCCCTCCAGTTTCATGGCTGTGGAAATGGAGCGGGGAGGAGCAGTGAGGCCCATTGCTGTGCTAAAGGAAGTCCTGGGGCACTGGCTGCAAGGGCCGGGTCCTTGAACCAGCTTTGTGCTGTGTGTGGCCTCGAGAGCGTGCCTGTCCCTGACATGCTCAGTCCAGTGGCCGGGGAAACCAACTTCCAGGAGTTGTTATAAGGGACTTCTGTCATAAGCATTGCAGTCTGGTGCCTAGAGGACACTCGAGACTGACCTTCCCCTCAAGAACTTCAGAGATCAGGCCTTGACCAAGTGTCCACAAGAAGCAGGTGGGGGAGGCGAGGATGGGGAGGCTGGGCTGGCCCAGAGGGAGCCCCATGAGGATGTGTTAGGGGGGTGCCCTCCCCCAGCCCCCACCCCTTCTCCCTCCTGCTGAACCTACAGAGGCCGAACGCCCCAGGCTGCTCCCCCCATGGTCCCCTCTTGCCCTCCCCGGGTGGGTTCAGAGGTCACCATCTCTCTGCCAAAGGGGCCTCTCTCTGCCCCCCCTCCTGGTGCCGCCCACCCCTGCCTGCCGCCTGCCTCTCTCCCCCTCCTTGTCCTTTCCTAGTGCTCTTGAAAAGTAATCATAATCATAATAATTAATAACAACAGAGCCCGTGGCAGGCCTGAGGCAGCTCTTAAAGAGCCAGAGCCCCATTTTCTCCTGGCAGATCCAGCGGACCTTGTTGGCTCAGAGAGACCGAGACCGGCATCGGCTTTGATGCCGTGCCTTTGTTCCCGCAGCCCTCCCTCTCCCCCTCCCGCCGCCTGGGGTTGGAGGGTGGTGTTGGGGTGAGCATTTTTGCCTGCGTTCTCCATCAGGCACTGGGCTTCTCGTATTTTAATTGAACTGTCTTTTCTTAGAGATAGATGCTTTCACCGCATCCAGCTGCTCGTGTATTGGGAAACCCGCCTTTAATACGGCTCGGCTAAATTAAAAGACGCAGCAGCTGGACTGATTAAAGGGGGGGGGGGGGACACTGGTCCTAGTACTCTCTCTTTTTAAGTAATGTTTCTGGTAATGCATTTTGGAGAATGTGAAGAAAAATAAAAAATAAAAAAATAAAAAAGCTGTAGAAATGTTAATGATATCCACAGGACACTCAGCAGGAAATGGGAGCGATCTGGGACTAATAAAAGCCGAAATGTAATTTGTGCAGATATACGAGGCGCAGCCTCCAGAGTGGTCCTGGGTTTGCGCGTTTCGGGCTCATAAACACAGGCCGGGGAGGCAGAGCGCCGTAGGATGTCCTCGGGAGCGGGCCTTCCTCGCCACTGCCTGCCAGCCAGTGACACCCGAATAAAAGTGACGGCTGCTGCCAGCCGGTTGCGTGCCTGCTCATTTCCTGTGCCCGAGCATGGGAGGGGGCCGCCCGCCCGGCAGCCTTCTCTGGAAGGTCAGGTCAGGAGGCACGGGGCCAAGCAATGCCTCCCGCTCCTCTGGGTTGGCGTGTCACAGCAGGCACCCCCTGTAACGTTTGATCCCAGCCGCCAGGGATGGGATTGAAGTGGGTCAGAAGGGCGGGCGCGCTTTTCCTTGTTGGGGTGCCTGTGATAAATCCAGGGAGAGGCGGGAGGGAAGGAGCAGGGCTGTGTTTGCCAGGGGCCTGCTGGCTTTGATGGGCCCGGTGGGAAGGGGCTTGCCTTGTGGGACACTGGTCCCGTCTGCAGCCAGGGCCTTCTGTCCCCGAGTCGGGGCCGGCTGACTGCCGAGGTCAGGGGAGGTGGTCCTGGGCCGTGCTAACAGGGCTCCGGGGGCTCTGGCAGCCCCAGACTGGCCCTGCTCGGCCGGATGGAGCCCCTCCCCGGGCCCCAGCACTGAGAAAGGAATCTGAGTGGGATCCAGGGGAAGAGCTGAGGAGTGAGCTGGACCTTCTGGGGGAGCCCCCATCCCCCACTCCTCATCACTCTCTCTCCTCGTTCTCACATCTGCACACATCCGTCCGTCCGTCCGTCGGTCTCTCCTCTGTGTCTCTTTTTCATTTCTGGTCCCTCCTATAACTCTGGGAGCTTGTGGCCCCCGGCAGGCCACCTCTTCCTCTTTCGGTGTTGGGAACGAACGGCTGGGAACTGGAAAGTCCCTGGTGCCCCTCTGGGGGCCTGGGCCTTTCTGTCTGCCTCTTGGCTCACCCACCAGCGGCACAGTCGTGGGTTAAATCCTGACCCCCCTGGGCCTCTGGCTGAACGCAGGACTCCTTGATGTGATTTCTCTTGAGCCTGGAACGTTCCTCGCTCCTGTCTCCATCCCTCCCTCCTTTGAGGGTCTGCTGGGGTGACCCGGCCCTCGGTCAGTTAGGGGGACCGTTAGCCTGAATGCTTTGGGCCAGCCTGTGTTTGTGACTCCGGTTGCCCTGCCCTGAAGGGCCCACTCCTTCTCCGGGGTTATTTCCTGATCCAAGATCCTGCTTTGGGGCTGGTTAGACCTCACCAGGGGCGTGAGCCCCTAAAATAGTAACCAGATGGGTTCTTGGCCTGGTGTGCCCTGATCCTGACCCTGTAGAGTCCGAGACAGGAGGGGCCGACCAGGAGGGCTGGGGCTGCGTCACACCCAGCTGTGGGGCGCTCCTCCGTGGCCAAGGGACTGCGGCTGTGTCCCCCATTAGCATGCACTCCCTCACTCTGGGCCACGTAATCTGTTTACGCACCTATGATATCAAAAACAGGAGGCAGGTGCCGCTGTCCTGCGTTACTGGGAGTCAGAGAAGGGGACGTTTTATGCCTACAATGGCTCCACAGCCCCTAATCGACGTCTGCTAGAAGGAACAGACAGATTCCAGATGGCATGGCAGTGATAGAGGAGGTGTGTGTGTGCACGCGCGTGCGGGCTGTGCGCGCGCCTCTGTGCGTCTGTGTGTGTGTGTGTGTGTGTGTGTGTGTGTGTGTGTGTGCGTGCGCGCGCGCTCTCTCTCTCTCTCCACAGGCCTTGGTGAGTAGCTTCTCTGGGCAGGGGCAAACCTTCCTTGGTCCCTGCATGGCTGGGTCACGCTTGAACACTGCCGCGCTGGGACTGGATTGCAGGACCCAGGCGGCCCCCGGGGGGGGGGGGGGACAGGGGAGTGGGATTGCTCTGCTAAACGATTTTACTTACGCCAGCAGGGAAGCGCTGGGAGTGCTGGGGGTGGGGGGCGTGGAGGGGAGGAGCTGGCTGGGAGCAGGGTGGGGTGGTGCCTCCCGCAGCGGTGGCCATCCTTGGCAAGGCTCAGCTGGCAGCGGGCGATGTCGGAGCGGGAATTACAGAGCACACCTCCCTGACACAGAAGTTGTCAATATGTGCACAGCTGGTGGGGAGGCTCAGGCAAAGGGGAGACCGTTAAGAGCTGCGGGGAGAGGGCAGGGCGGGAGAGGGGTGGGAGGCAGGCGTTCTGAGGGGAAGGGAAATGGCCCGTCTGAATCGCTCTCCCTTCCCCCCCCCTCCCCGCCCCCCCCTCCCTTTCTCTTTTCACAGATAACCAGCCCGAGTCATGCAGTCTTTTCGAGAAAGGTGTGGTTTCCATGGCAAACAACAGAACTACCAGCAGACCTCACAGGAGACATCTCGCCTGGAGAATTACAGACAGCCGAGCCAGGCCGGGCTGAGCTGTGACCGGCAGCGGCTGCTGGCCAAGGACTATTATAACCCGCAGCCGTACCCGGGCTACGAGGGCGGCGCAGGCTCGGCCGCCGCCGCGGCCACCGCGCGGGGCAGCAAGGGGCTCCCCTCCCAGCAGTCCCTGCAGGGCAGGCCGGCCTTCTCGGGCTACAGCGTGCAGGACAGCAGCCCGTACCCCGGCCGCTACTCGGGTGAGGAGAGCCTGCAGGCTTGGGGGGCCCCCCAGCCGCCGCCCCCCCAGCCGCAGCCCCTGCCAGGGGGGGTGGGCAAATATGAGGACAACTTGATGAAAAAGGCCGCGGTGCCCCCCGGCAGGCAGTACCCAGAGCAGGGCGCCCAGCTGCCCTTTCGGACTCACTCCCTGCACGTCCAGCAGCAGCTGCCACAGCCCCAGCAGCCCCTGGCGTACCCCAAACTCCAAAGGCAGAAGCTGCAGAACGACATGGCCTCACCTCTGCCCTTCCCCCAGGGCGGCCACTTCCCCCAGCACACGCAGTCCTTCCCCGCCTCCTCCACCTACTCCTCCCCGGGCCAGGGCGGCGGCGGGCAGGGCGCCCACTCCTACAAGAGCTGCACCGCACCGTCCGCCCAGCCCCACGACAGGCCGCTGACCGCCACCGCCAGCCTGGCCCCGGGGCAGCGGGTCCAGAACCTTCACGCCTACCAGTCCGGCCGCCTCAGCTACGACCAACAGAAGCAGCAGCAGCAGCAGCAGCAGCAGCAGCAGGCCCTTCAGAGCCGGCACCACGCCCAGGAAACCCTCCACTACCAAAACCTCGCCAAGTACCAACACTACGGGCAGCAAGGCCCTGGCTACTGCCAGCCGGACGCGGCCGTCAGGACTCCGGAGCAGTACTATCAGACCTTCAGCCCCAGCTCCAGCCACTCGCCCGCACGCTCCGTGGGCCGCTCCCCCTCCTACAGCTCCACCCCGTCGCCCCTGATGCCCAACCTGGAGAACTTCCCCTACAACCAGCAGGCGCTCGGCACCGGGGCCTTCCCCGCCGGCATCGCCGACCACAGCCACTTCATGCCCCTGCTCAACCCCTCCCCGACCGACGCCGCCGGCTCGGTAGACAGCCAGGCTGGCAACTGCAAGCCGCTGCAGAAGGACAAGCTGCCTGAGAACCTCCTGTCGGATCTCAGCCTGCAGAGCCTCACGGCCCTGACCTCGCAGGTGGAGAACATCTCCAACACGGTCCAGCAGCTGCTGCTCTCCAAGGCGGCCGTGCCGCAGAAGAAGGGCGTCAAGAACCTGGTGTCCAGGACCCCGGAACAGCACAAAAGCCAGCACTGCAGCCCCGAGGGCAGCGGCTACTCGGCCGAGCCGGCGGGCACGCCGCTGTCCGAGCCGCTGAGCAGCACGCCGCAGTCCACGCACGCCGAGCCGCCCGAGGCCGACTACCTGAGCGGCTCCGACGATCCGCTGGAGCGCAGCTTCCTCTACTGCAGCCAGGCCCGGGGCAGCCCCGCCAGGGTCAACAGCAACTCGAAGGCCAAGCCCGAGTCCGTGTCGACCTGCTCCGTGACGTCGCCCGACGACATGTCCACCAAGTCCGACGACTCCTTCCAGAGTCTGCACAGCAGCCTGCCGCTCGACAGCTTCTCCAAGTTCGTGGCGGGCGAGCGGGACTGCCCGCGGCTGCTGCTCAGCGCCCTGGCGCAGGAGGACCTGGCGTCCGAGATCCTGGGGCTGCAGGAGGCCATCGGCGAGAAGGCCGACAAGGCCTGGGCCGAGCCGCCCGGCCTGGCCAAGGACGCCGGCAAGCCCCCCTTCTCGCTGGAGAACCACAGCGCCTGCCTGGACTCCGTGGCCAAGAACGCGTGGCCGCGGCCAGGGGAGCCGGAGGCCCTGCCCGAGTCCTTGCAGCTGGACAAGGGTGGCAGCGCCAAGGACTTCAGCCCGGGGCTGTTTGAAGACCCCTCTGTGGGCTTCGCCACCCCTGACCCCAAGAAGACGGCCGGTCCCCTCTCCTTCAGCAGCAAGCCCACCCTGGGGGCCGCGGTGTCGGACCCTGCCGCCGCGGCTTTTGACTGCTTCCCGGACACGACCGCCGCCGGCTCCGCGGACGGCGCCAACCCCTTTGCCTGGCCCGAGGAAAACCTGGGGGACGCCTGTCCCCGGTGGGGCCTCCACCCCAGTGAGCTCACCAAGGGCCTGGAGCAGGGCGGGAAGGCCTCAGATGGCGTGGGCAAGGAGAACGCCCACGAGGCTTCGGCCTGCCCGGTCTTCCAGGAGGAGGAGCCCCCCGGGGAGAAGGCCACGGTGCCTCGGGACTCCGAGCAGGAGGAGGCGGGTGGGGTGAAGGAGGAGGTGGGCGGGCTGCTGCAGTGCCCCGAGGTGGGCAAGGCCGACAGGTGGCTGGAGGAGGGCCGGCACTGCTGCTCAGCGGCCGACTTCGGGGACCTCCCCCTGCTGCCACCCACCGGGAGGAAAGACGACCTGGAGGCCGAGGAGGAGTACTCCTCCCTGTGTGAGCTCCTGGGCAGCCCCGAGCAGAGGCCCGGCATGCAGGACCCGCTGTCGCCGAAGGCCCCGCTGATGTGCACCAAGGAGGAGGTGGAGGGGGTGCTGGACACCAAGGCCGGCTGGGGCTCCCCCTGCCACCTCTCCGGGGAGTCTGTCATTTTGCTGGGCCCGACCGTGGGCGCGGAGTCGAAGGTCCAGAGTTGGTTCGAGTCCTCCCTGTCCCACATGAAGCCAGGCGAAGAGGGACCCGACGGGGCGCTGGCTCCAGGGGACTCCGCCACCCTAGCCCCGGACGCCTCCCTGGCCCAGAAGCCGAACAAGCCCGCTGTGCCCGAGGCTCCCATTGCCAAGAAAGAGCCTGTGCCGCGCGGCAAAAGTTTACGGAGCCGGCGGGTGCACCGGGGGCTGCCCGAGGCCGAGGACTCCCCGTGCAGGGCACCTGTGCTGCCCAAAGACCTCCTGCTCCCCGAATCCTGCACGGGGCCCCCCCAGGGACAGATGGAAGGAGCAGGGGCCCCGGGCCGGGGGGCCTCAGAAGGGCTCCCCAGGATGTGCACACGCTCCTTCACGGCCCTGAGTGAGCCCCGCACACCTGGACCCCCGGGCCTCACCACCACCCCCGCGCCCCCAGACAAACTGGGGGGCAAGCAGCGAGCCGCCTTCAAGTCTGGCAAGCGGGTGGGCAAGCCGTCACCCAAGGCGGCATCCAGCCCCAGTAACCCGGCCGCCCTGCCCGTGGCCTCCGACAGCAGCCCCATGGGCTCCAAGACCAAGGAAACAGACTCGCCCGGCACCCCGGGCAAGGACCAGCGCTCCATGATCCTGCGGTCCCGCACGAAAACCCAGGAAGTGTTCCACTCCAAGAGACGGCGGCCCTCAGAGAGCCGGCTCCCCAACTGCCGTGCCACCAAGAAGCTCCTCGCCAACAACCACCTGCCCGCCACGTTCAAGGTCGCCGGCAGCCCCCAGAAGGAGGGCAGGGCCAGCCAGCGGGCGAGGGTCCCCAAGCCCGGGGCAGGCAGCAAGCTCTCCGATCGGCCCCTCCACTCACTCAAAAGGAAGTCCGCCTTCATGGCGCCTGTCCCCACCAAGAAGCGGAACCTGGTTTTGCGTAGCGGCGGTGGGGGTGACGTGAAGGAGGAGGGAGCCGAGGACTCCTCCACCCTCTTCAAGAGGATGTCTTCCCCCAAGAAGGCCAAGCCCACCAAGGGCAACGGTGAGCCCGCCGTGAAGCCCCCGCCCCCGGAGACCCCGGATGCCTGCCTGAAGCTCGCCTCGCGGGCGGCCTTCCAGGGGGCCATGAAGACCAAGGTGCTGCCGCCCCGGAAAGGCCGGGGCCTGAAGTTGGAGGCCATCGTGCAGAAGATCACCTCGCCCAGCCTGAAAAAGTTTGCGTGCAAAACGCCAGGGGCCCCTCCTGGTAATCCTCTGAGCCCATCTCTCCCTGAGAAGGACCGAGGGTTCAAGAGCGCTGGGGGCAGCCCAGTTGGGGCAGGCGAAGGTCTCTTAAATGTGGGCACCGGGCAGAAGCTCCCAGCAGCTTCGGGGGCCGACCCGTTATGCAGAAATCCAACCAACAGATCCTTAAAAGGCAAACTCCTGAACAGTAAGAAACTGTCCTCGACTGACTGTTTCAAAACTGAGGCCTTCACGTCCCCGGAGGCCCTGTTGCCCGGGGGGACTGCCCTGGCGCCTAAGAAGAGAAGCCGGAAAGGCAGGGCCGGAGCCCTCGGACTCCCTAAAGGTCCCCTGGAGAAGCGGCCCCACCTAGGCCCGGCTCTGCTCCTGACTCCCCGAGACAGGGCCAATGGCACTCAGGGGGGCGGTGAGGACAGCTCTGGTGGAGGAGGCAAGAAGCCAAAGACAGAGGAGCTGGGCCTGGCCTCCCAGTCCCCTGAGGGCCGGCCCTGCCAGCCCCAGACAAGGGCGCAGAAGCAGCCGGGCCATGCCAACTACAGCAGCTATTCCAAGCGAAAGCGCCTCACTCGGGGCCGGGCCAAGAACACCACCTCCTCCCCCTGTAAGGGGCGTGCCAAGCGGCGGCGGCAGCAGCAGGTGCTGCCCCTGGATCCCGCAGAGCCTGAAATCCGCCTCAAGTACATTTCCTCCTGCAAGCGGCTTCGAGCGGACAGCCGCACCCCGGCCTTCTCGCCCTTTGTGCGGGTGGAGAAGAGAGACGCGTTCACCACCATATGCACTGTTGTCAACTCCCCGGGGGAGGAGCCCAAGCCCCACAGGAAGCCTTCCTCCTCTGCCTCCTCTTCCTCATCCTCGTGCTCATTCTCCTTGGATGCGACCGGGGCCTCCCTGGCCACGCTCCCTGGAGGCTCTGTCCTGCAGCCACGCCCCTCCCTGCCCCTGTCCTCCACCATGCATCTGGGGCCCGTGGTTTCCAAGGCCCTGAGTACCTCTTGCCTTGTTTGCTGCCTCTGCCAAAACCCGGCCAACTTCAAGGACCTCGGGGACCTCTGTGGGCCCTACTACCCCGAACACTGCCTCCCCAAAAAGAAGCCAAAACTCAAGGAGAAGGTGCGGCCGGAGGGCACCTGTGGGGAGGCCTCGCCGCCCCTCGAGAGAACACTCAAAGACCTTGAATGTGCAGCTGCCGCTGCCCCTGGAAAAGCCCCGAGGCCCGACGGCCCGGCCGACCCCGCCAAGCAGGGCTCCCTGCGCACCAGCGCCCGGGGCCTGTCCCGGCGGCTGCAGAGCTGTTACTGCTGCGACGGTCGGGGGGATGGGGGCGAGGAGGTGGCCCCAGCTGACAAGACCCGCAAGCATGAGTGCAGCAAGGAGCCGCCGGCAGAGCCCGGCGGGGACACCCAGGAGCACTGGGTGCACGAGGCCTGCGCCGTGTGGACGGGCGGGGTCTACCTGGTAGCCGGGAAGCTCTTTGGGCTGCAGGAGGCCATGAAGGTGGCCGTGGACATGGTAAGAGGCCAGCCCAGTTGCGGTGGGGGAGCTCAGGCAGGCAGGCAGGCAGGCAGTTGGGAATCCCCCCCTCATCTCTCCGGTGCCACGGTTTGGGCCAAACACACCCACGATCACAGGCTCCCGCGTGAGGCGCTTGGGGGTGGAGTCGAGACGGAGGCAGCACGGGCTCGCCCACCCCTGTCCGGGACTTGCAGCTTCAGCCCCTCAGCACCCGGCCCATCCCGGCGCCCCGCCCCTCCCCCATACACACACCTGACACCCACCGTCGGGCTCCCGTCGCCCACCCCCAACCCCCAGTCCACCTGGCCCCGTCTCGTGCCATCAGCTGACACGCCAAGACCCCCCCCAAAACAGGCAGCCTCCCAGAATTGAACATCCGGGCAGCCTAAAAAAAGCAGGTGCCCCCCTTCCAGTACGTGTCTCCTTGGCCTCTGAGGTGGAGCACGGGCCGAGGGAAAGAGCCTCTCGGGAGGTATTTGGGATGCGTCCCCCTCCCAGGGCCGGGTGGTCTGGGAACCTCTCGTGAAACAGTCACAAAATGCTCCTTGAGGAACAGTCACAGATCCGTGAGCAAGAACGCAGGCTGGCTTTTTGGTTCAGACCCCGGCACCGCCCGTCACGCACCGTGTGACTCTGGGCGTGGGGCTCGGCCCCTCTGTGCCTCCGTGTCCTCCTCTCTAACGCGGGCAGGGTGGTTCCCCGCCGCGGAGGGGCTGTGGGGCCCGAGCGGGTTCGTGCCCGTGAAGCTGTCAGAGCCGTGCCTGGCCTCAGTGCCCGCCGACCGTCCTCTGCTCTCTGCTAGGCCCAGTGATAGCGGCTGGGCCACGTCACTCTAGGTGATGCCTCCAGTCCGGCTACCGGGGGATCTTGCTCCTCACGCTCCCTTCTGAGGGGTGCGGGCGGCCGGAGTGAGCAGGCAGCTGGGGGGGGGCATCTGGGAGCCCCCTCAGGTCTGCCTGGTGGCAGTCGGCGGAACGTGCCCGGGACGTGGTGGTGGGGCCAGCATTCTGTTCCTGAGGCCTGTGCTCGTGCCCTCCCCCTCCCCCACTCGGCCCACCCCCCTCCTACTGCCTGTGCTGGGGGTCCCCACCCCCAGCCACTGGGACCCGCCCCTGTGCCTGAGGGCCTCAGCCTCCCCTCCTTTCCTGCACCAGACCTTACACAGCCCCGGGGGCGTGGTTAGAGACCTCTCCGCGCCCAGGCTTCCAGCCTGACTGAGGCAACCCCAGTTCCCAACAGGACACCTGCTAGTTTCTTGTCTTCCTCTTTCCCAGTCTCCTTTTCTCTCTCTCTCTCTCTCTCTCTCTCTCTCTCTCTCTCTCTCTCTTTCTCACTGGCTTCCGGCTCCTGCCCAACCTGTCTGACATAGGCTCAAGTCTCTCCCATCATTAGAAAGTTGATACCCTCAGATCACCGCCTCCCCCCTGCAGCACGCACAGCCCGCCCACCCCCGCGCAGCTCTGGCCTGCCTGTGCTGCCTCTCTGAGCCGGGGCCTGATCCAGCCTTTTCCCAGCCACCTGCACCCATCGTGGTGGGTAAGCTGCCCACGTGCCCCAGCCTGTTCCGGGCGCCCTGGTCTCCCCTCGCGGACCCGCACGCGAGTCCCGTTGGGCCGACGAGGAAGCCGGGGTCAGAGCGACGCCGTGCCTTCCCGGTGTCCGGCGGCTGTTGAGTACCGGAGCTGGAAGTCAGCCCGGTCGGCCCATCTCTGCCCGCTGTGCCCTATGCCAAAAACGGTGTGGTAGCCTGGCACCACCGGGGGCCTCCCCGGGAAGGTCAGGACGGGGCCGCGGCAAGGACACACAGCAGCAGGCACTTGCCGTTCGCCGGCCGCACCTCCCTCCCTCACCGGAGGCAGCTCAGATGGGATCTGAAGGGCCGCCGAGCCAGAGATGGTCCAGCCAGGCCAGGGCTTGTGAGCCTCAGAGGGGATCGTTAAGGCAGCCCCCCACCCCCCCCCACCCCAGCTGGAGGAGCAGACCGTGCCACAGAACGCTCTGGAGAGACGGGCGGGCTCTGGGACTTCTGAGGGGTACGGCTCCATGCCCCCTGCTCCCATAGCCCGGGCATCCTAGGCCTCCTGTCCCCACCAAGACCTCTTGCTGCCTGGACAGCTCAGTGGCAGCACACTCCCTTAGAGAGACGCAGACCCGGGTTCGAATCGCAGCTCTGCTGAGGGCAGGTTCTGTGACTCCAGCAAGTCACTGCCCCCTGTGAACCTCAGGAGGCCAAACCCCGCTGGCAGGGCCGCGGGGCTGCGGGGCTGTGGGGGTGGTCTTCCCTCCCCAGCACGCAGTAGGGGCCCTGTGCATCAGGGCTCCAGGCCCCGGCACACCTGTTGCTACCTTGGCCTCACTTTTGCTCTCTGGGGGACAGAACTTCCGTGTGGCCCCTCGGGGGCAGCCCCGTTTCTTCTCTGTCCCCTCCCGAGAGCCCCCACACGGCTTGCTGTCCCTGAGCCCTACCATGCCCACCCCCTGGGACCTCGGGTTCTCTCTCCACCAGCCTGGAGTCCTTTGTCAGGTTCACAAGCCCTGCTGGGGGAGCAGAGGATCAGAGCCTGGGTGTGACGGTCAGAAGGGCCCAAAGCCTCTGTCCCTCTGTCCCTTGATTTCTTCACGTCTGCAGTGCCACTCGGGATTGGGGGAGGGGGGGACACGGTGCAGGCATGGTAGCGTGAGGCTGCTCTTGCGACTGTTGTCCTTTAAGCGACAAAACCCCTGAGGGCGCAGCCCTGGTTTGGGCCCCAGTCCTGCCTTATTCCCTCCTTGTGGGCCAGAAATTGAGGGAATTTGGGGCCTCACGGTCCCAGGAGATCTCAGCCCTGACCGCAAGGAAACTGCGCGTCTAAAGGCATTGTATGAAAACCTGATGTTCCAGAATATACCCAGCCCCCATCCCTGCACCTCCCCGCTCCCAGCTTGATGCCAGAGGGAGCATTCCTGGGCATCTTCCCCAGGAAGGTGGGAGAAGACTCTCATTCCTAGTCTCCCCCAGATGCTGGGGGTGGGATCTGTCTTAGTCCTGGGACCTGGCATGGAGCCCCTGCCTCGAACAGTTTGGGGGGGTGATCGCCAGCCTGTGCTCCAGCCGGGCAGCTGGGCTCAAAGCCCGGCTCGGCGACTTAGGGGCTGTGTGCCCTCAGGCAGTTTAATCAGCCTCTCTGAGCTCTCGTTGGTAACCTGGGTAGAATTACGAGAATATCAACATAAGGTTATGGGGAGGCTGCTTCCAGGCACATGGGGCACATCGTAAGCTGCCGGTACCTGTTGGTAGCTTAGCAACCACAGCTTAGTCCTGCCACAGCTGCGCTGCCCTCCTGTGTCTACTCCCCAACGCATACAGTGAGGCTTCTCGTTTTGCGTCGCCTCCTTGGCATCGCCCAGCTGTCCCGGCCACGTCCCTGTTCAGACAAGTGGGCCGGGCGTGGGGCAGAGTGGGCTGGCCGCTGTGCTGCCTCGCATGAGATTTACATCACCTCGGCATGTCAGGACTGGCCGTGTCCTCTTCTCCGGGGGTCTGGCGAGGATGAATGGCCCATCGAAGGGTGGGAGAGTGTCTTTCTGGGTAGAAAGCAATGCTTCTTGCCTTCACTCTTGCCTGGAGCGGAAGCCTCAGTTTCACCATCTAGAAAATGGGGTTTGTGAAAGTTACCTGCCTGAAGGGCCGGTGGGAGGAACCAGTGGGTAAGGACACACCCGGTGCCTCGCACACACAAACCTGCTCAGTGCTGGCCGGTAGCCACAGCCGTAGGGTGAGTGGCCTCACGAGTTCTTGTCATCTGCTGGGCACACGGCGTCTCTTATTTAATCGTCACGACTGTCCCGTAAGGGAGGCACTGTCCCCACTGCGCAGACGGGGCATGGAGAGTTTGAGTTAGCGGCTGAGGTCACGTGGGGCAGAATGGCGGAGCTGAGATTTGAACCCAGGTCTGTGTGATGCCTAGACCCTGATATTTATCCACGAGATTAGACGTTTTCCTGCCCCAAGAGGGTCCCCTCGTCCAAGGCACAGCTCGGAATTCTGCCACAAAATCGCCCTTGGGGGCACTTGTGCCCCATACTGACCCTCCTTCCCACCGATGTACAGGGAGCGTTTCGGGGGAAAGGACGTGGGGTCCGTGGGAGAGCCTGTCTATAAAGCCCGCCTGCCGGGCTCCTCAGCCCTAGACTCACCCGTCTTCCCTCTCTCCTCACCAGACCTGTTCCAGCTGCCAAGAAGCCGGGGCCACCATCGGGTGCTGTCACAAGGGATGCACCCACACCTACCATTACCCGTGTGCCAGCGATGCGGGTAAGAGCCAGCCCAAGGGGACAGGAAGGCCCTGGAGGCCCACCTGAGCAGCCCAGGGGGACCCGGGCACCTCGTTCCTTGAACCCTGCCCCAATTGACGCCTTGGCTGCCCTCCTCTCCTGCCCCAGCAATTTATTTTCTCAGCTGTCTCTCCCCTGGGACCCATGATGGACAATGCTAAGGCCACAGAGAGGAACCAGTCCAGAGCCACCTGCTCGAGGGATGCCCAGAGGCATGCATTACAGGATGGAGGGCTAGCTCAGGAGCTATCAGTGCTCAGGAGTGGTAGGGGCTGGGGAGGATCTCCGGCCTCAGAGAGACAGGGGTACTGGGGCTAGGTCTTTGAAGGCTGAATAGGAGTTCACTGGGTAAAGAAAGATGGGAGGTACAGACCTCAGCAAACACCAAGTGAGGTAGGAGGAGATGGGGTTCAAAACACTCCTATTGGGGGCGCCTGGATGGCCCAGTCAGTGGAGCATAGGTCCCTTGATCTCGGGGTTGTGCGTTCCAGCCCCATGTTGCACAAGTGGAGCCTACTTATAAAAAAAACAAACAAGAAAAACCCCCTCCCGTTGGCTACAGGCAACGGTTGTAGGTTTTCAGCAGGACACTGGGGTCTGGAGACAGGATCAGGCTTCCCCTGCACCCTCACCCACCTCATTCTCTCCTCTTACTCATTCATCTGTTGCATGAGCGTTTATGAGCACCCACTGTGACCCAGGCACACAGAAGGACAGACTGCATGGGCCGGAGAGATCCGGGAGTCCCAAACCTCATCGAGCAGGCAGGGAGACCCAGACTCACAGACAGTCCCGATTTCATCCAAAGAAAGAGGCTGCTTATGGCGGAGCCATAGTCACTGAGAGGCAGCTCTGGCCCGGATTCAAACCCCCGTGGCATTCTTACCGCGTGGACTTGGGCAGGTTCGTGGATGCCTCTGCAGGTGGGCTCCCCATCTGTAAAACAGAGATTAGGATCATCCCTTTTAGCTGCGGCTGCTCGGAGCAGTGAGCCAAGTAATGAACGCCGCCCAGGGAAGTGCAGCCCTCGTCCCGTTTGGGGCCAGTCCCCTGGACGGTGGCCGCCTCCCCCTGCTCCCCACGCCCCCCCACCCCACCCCACCCCCGCCTCTAGCCTGGAACCCGGGTGAAGTTATCAATGACTCTGCCTCATGGATGACAGAGCAGAGGTGTCTCCTGGTAGGTCCTCCCGTTACCTGGAGCCCCCTCCTCCCCACCTGAATGCCTGCTGGCTCTGCCCTGGGCCGAGGGGACCACTCCCTGCGCCCCCACCTGCCCGCTTGGTCCCGGGCCAGCAGCAGCCCCAGCTTAGCCACCCCCGGGAGCACCCGCAGGACTGAGTGATGACAGTTCCTTGGCGAGGGCTGAGGTGCTCGCACCGTGCAGGGAGGGGGCCGGCTGGAGCGGGATGTGGGGCTTCTCGCCGGTTCCACAGCCCTACTCTGGGCAGCAAGAACCAGATTTTAGTGTGGACTCAGCCACTTAACCAGACCCGTGGCCTTACCCCAGTAATAGATAACTACTCCGAGTTGCACCCCTCCTTCTACAGTGATTAACTTAGCACCCACTGGGTGCCAGGCCCTGCGTCAGGCCCCTGTGCTTTCCCGGGCTGCATCTTTACAGACAGGCTGCCTTTCCCATGGCCACACAGCAGGACAGACCAGGATGCGACTACTTTGCCTGTCTCGCTCCCCATCCTGTGTTCTCTCTCCCACCCCAGTACCGTTCAGAACCTCCCGGGGGTTCCCGTTTGAGTGAGACACACAGGAAAATCATGATCTTTGCCCAAAGTTATGGCAACCAGGAAGGGCGAAGAGTGTGTCCCTTGGGACAGAGTCACCCTGTCTGAGCTGGGGGAGGGGGGTGTGTGTGGAATCCAGGAGGACTTCCAGGAAAAGGTGCTATTGGAGCCCGGCCCCACCAGGTCAGTAGAGGTGCCCCGCAGCTGGTTAGCGGTGGGATGTATATACCAGGCCGGACACAATACGCTTCCGCTCGAAAGGAAATCTTCGAAGGATTTCCCGTATGATAGGGGTCTCTGTAGAGCCCCAGAGCTTGCCATGGGAAGGGGCCCCGGAAGCCGGGCAGATGAGACACTGGCTCAGCCAGAGCCGACGGGGCCAGAGGTTGTCCCGGCGGGAGACGAGACCTGCTGATGCGGACAGAGCCTTCACTGGCACTGAATGTGCAGCCCTTAGGGTGAGGGGCGACGGGGTGTGGAGCCTGCCATCCAGCTTCCCCACGTCGGAGGGGACAGGTCTGGGGCAGCACAGGGGTGTGCCGAAGGTGTGTCGGCTACCGGCTCTCCCAGGCCCGGCTTCCTGGCTTCAACGCCAGTCCCCGGTGGTCTGTGCCGAGGGCGTGGTCAGCCGGCGGGCTCCGCTGCTCCCGCCAGCTGGCGGACCTCCTCGCCACCGACTTGGGTGGCTGCGGTCGCGTGGCCTCTCGTGCCCCCGCAGGCCAGGCTCGGCACCACACGGTTGACCAAACCGAGTCCCCCAGCCCGCCCAGATTCACAGGATGGATTCCTCTTCTGCCCGAGAAGAGCGACAGAGCCACAGCGCAGAGGATAGTGGCCCAGGGAGGGGGCCTGGAGCTCTTTCGGCAGTCTGTCCGTCCGCCACACGGGGCTGCTTCCCTCTGGACGGGTTGCATTTGAGGCGTCGGCAGACGTACAAGGGAAGTCGTCCCAGCTGGGCTCGGGACAGAGGCTCGCTGGCCATCAGCCCCAGGGCTCCTCAGGGTGCTGGAGGGGCTGGTGGGGGGGCGTGGGCACCGCCACTTAGCAGCTGGCAGAGGAGAGTGGGTGGAGCCCCGGGCACTGGAGGAGCAGCAGCCAGAGAAGCTGGGAGAACAAGTGAGCCTCCGGGCGGCAGGGAGGGCTGGTCACGGCCCCCCCGACCAGGCGGGAGGCTTGGGAGACAGAGCAACTGGGGGAGGAGGCTGGGGAGGCCATCCAGCGTTTGGCAGACAGGAGCCCAGGCTTCTGTTGGCACCTTCCACCTACCCGACCCCTGGGGCCTGCCACGCGGGGGCCCGTGGGGCTCTCCAGATGTCTGGGTCACGCTCTCAGACCGTAGGGCATCAGGGCCGTCCCGTTCTGCCCTGGCTCACTAGCCCTGTCCCTTCCACCCCATTAAGGACCACCTCGTTGGGGCTAAGTGACTCAGAATCGCTGGCAGAAGCCAGCAAGCCACGGGTCTGTCTGAGCCTTTCCACACTCAGGCCCCGGAGCCACTTTGTCAGCTGGGTCCCCAGGTGCAGACACCAGGAGAGGTGGCCTGGCCCTGTCCAGGGTGGATGCCGGGGGCGTGGCTGAGCAAGCTGGTTTTGGAAGTGGTGACCTCCTGCCCTCTGCTTCCAGAGACCCGGAGCCTGTAGGGCCCGAAGTGGGATGTGGGGCGGGGATGACATCACATGTGCAGGCCTGGGGTTTTAGCTCAATGCTCTTTGGAAGGTGTGAGTTCAGTCCCGGCACCGCGTCTGGCCTGTCGGAGCGTAGAGAAGAGGAAAAACTGACGATCCGCCTCCAGCCGCTGGCCCTGGAGTGCACAAACCTCGTGGGCAGTTTTCGGTCTCGGGCTCCCCAGCTCTGGCAGCGGTCGGTCGGAAAAAAAAAAGGGGAGACAGCCACAGGCCTGGAGCGTTCCCAGCCCTGTTCTCAGGCCTGCAGACCTGCCCTCCCCGCCCTGCCTACCAGCCACCACGCTGCCGTGATGCCACGGCACAGAGCCACGGCGTGAGCAGGAGGAATGTGCTGGAAGGAGAGGCCTTGCTGGGCCAGCTCCGGCCTCCGGCTATTTATGGGTTTGGGGTTTGTTCAGAGCAGTGGCCGGCAGGGTAGGGGTGGGGGTGAGCCCAGAAGGGGACGAGGGGGTGGTGACTGGGGGCTCCTGGGGGAGAAGCCGGGGCCTCCCTAGGTGGCATCAGGCAGTGGAGTGGCAGCTTGCTATGAGTGCACCCCTGGGCCGAGGTGGGCATCAGGGACTGGCCGTGCTCAGCGTCCTCTCTGTTCCCCCAGGGTGGGCACCCAGATGCCTGCTGGGATTCACTCAGACCCAAGACCTCAGTCCCGTCTTCCCCTTGCCCCCAGACTCAGGTCTGCCTCCCCCCTCGAGGCCCCCACAGGGACAAGCCCGTATCCTGAGTGTCTGCTCTGAGCGGCACAGGTGCCAGTGGCTGGTGAGCAAGTAACCGACACATAGACCAGTAGGAGGAAGTGACAAGCGTGGCCGAGTGAAGTGAGGCAGGGGCAGGGGAGAGACACACGCATAGGGGATCTGCCATAGGGAGGGAGTCAGGAAGTCCTCCGGAGTGACAAGCGGGCCTTCCGGGGCGGGCGCGGGGAGAACAAAAAGCACACAGGCCCCTCAGCTCAGTCGTGATGGGGTGGAGACCGGGAGGGTTTCAAGCATGGGCTGCTTTGCTTTTTGCAAAAAGCCCTGTAGCCTAGGGTCTCGTGGGCGCTGGGCCCCCCTCCCCGCCTGGCCCCCTGAAGACTCCTGCCGCCATCCTAACCACCTATACTTCTCTTTGGTGGCAGGTTGCATATTCATCGAAGAGAACTTTTCTTTGAAGTGTCCCAAACATAAGGTAGGTGACCACAGGCCTTCCCTCTCCCCACCCCCTGCCCTGCGGAGCCTCAGCAGGGCCCAGCCCCCACCTGCCCGTCTCCAAAACTTCATTATTCCTGGTTTATCCGCAGCCTTTGGGGCAGGTTGGCACGCGCTAGTCAGGCCGCCTTCTAACGAGGCAGGTCCTGAAGGAGGGGGCCGTCCGAGGTGGGGGCCAGTAAGGGCAGACAGGGGCACGGGACGACGGGCACGGAGGTGAAGGTGGCAGGGTGCGGGGAGAGGAAAGTTCAGGCCTAAGGTGAGGCTCCGCTGCCTCCAACGATACTCGAGCCCGGGGCTGGCGGCGCGGGCAGGGGTGGAGCCTCACGCGGGGGCGGGGTCGTGGGGAGGGGCGGGGCTGGGAGGAATTCGCTCCCGGCGCTGGTCCGCCACCGGCAATAACGGGCGCTTTGGCGTCTCTTCCCCTGCAGAGGCTGCCGTTGTAATCCACCCCAACGGCGGGAGAAGCCGCCGAAGCCCGCCTGCCCGCCCGCCGCCGAAGGAGAGGAGCCGCCTGCGCAGCCCCCGGGCCTTTGAGCTGCTCCCAGCGCGGGTCCAGAGCCGATCCTTGATCCGGATTCCGGATCTTGGATCTGGCCCCTAGGGCTGAAACTTGCGGTCCCGGGTTGGGAAGAAAACACGTTCCGGAGCCGCCTGCTTCCGGAACAAGACAACACTGGGCGTTCCCGCCCGCACCCCCCCCCCGGGCCAGGCTTGGAGAGAGGGAGCCCGTGGAGCGGCCAGACTCCTTGAGGCACCCAGGTTCCGGCGGGGATTGGAGACCCCTTTAGCCTGGGGACACGCTTCTCCCCTGGTAGTTCCAAGACGACGTGGCACACATTCCACGTGGGTGCTGCCGCCACCGCAGCCGGTCGCGGCTTGCAGCTGGGCGCCCTGGGGGTGGGAGTGGGGGTCCAAAGGGCCCAGGAAGTGGCCAAGGGCGGCTCCGGGCTCCGAGGCCGGGTGGGGTGGGGAGGGAGCCGAAACCTTTCCGGAGAGGACTAGGCCGGCGGGGGAGGAGGCCGAAGGCTTTGGAAGGAACCTTTCGAATTGCGTCCTAGAGCCCTTCCCACCCACCCAGCCTTGGCCAAAACTTTTCGTGCGGTTTGGGCAGAGCCAGGGGAGTCCGGGACTCATGCTCAGGGGATGCGGGCTCCCCGGGTGTGGGTGGGACTGGGGCACCCCTTTGGCTTCTGTTCGTCCCCTTTCCAGCCCTCTGCCCCACCCCTGGAGCGCGACCTGGGAACGCAAAGGAAAGGAGTGGTGACCAGAGCGCACCTCCGGCGAATGCGTGATCGTCCCTCTGCACGACCACCCGTCTCCAGGGACAGCAGCGCCCACTCGGCACGGGAGCAGAGACAGCGCTAGATTCGTGTACAAACCTGTGTACCCCTCTATATATATGTTACATAGAATGTATATATGTTGGGAACATGCTCGCTTCTCCCGTGTGTCGCCGCCGCCCTGCGTCGTGCGTCCCTCAGCACGGGGCCCTTGCCAGGAAGGGGGCTACGGCGACGCCCCCCTTCCCCGCGCAGCCACCACCGGCCCAAGCCAGTCCCCGCCAGTCCGTCCGCCTGTCCGTCCGTGTCCTCAGCTCTGTCCACGCTTCGATAGGCCTGATGCAGCCCCCAGACTGGGGCCGCCCTAGCAACTTCCTGTACATATGACTGTAAAATGGTAAACGTGTGTATTATATCTGGCCTCGTTATATAGTGTATATATATGTATACATATACATATATATAATATATATGAAGACTGTAAATGTTAAGACGACTAGTGTTCTTATTAGTATATTGCTTCACACTGAAGATTGTGTGTATCGAGCTGTTTCTAAAAGATGTTTATTTTCCTTAAGAGTAAAAAACAGTCATTGCATTCAGAAAAAAAAAAAAGTCAATAAAGATACAACGATTGTTTTGGAAGTCTGCAGCCCGTGGATTCTAACCAGATTCCGCTGGGAGAGGGGGCCAGGCTTTAGGTGGGGGGGTGGGGATGGAGAGGAAGGCTTAGTGGGGCACAAATGGATGACCGTCAAGGATCTGACCGGTTCTGCTGGGAGGGCACCCGCCCACGCACCCACACTCCAGGCGGCCTCGGGCTCTAGGGTTGCCATAGGGGTGCAAAACTCCCCCAAGTGCAAGAGACAGAGAAATGGGGACGGGTGGGGGAGGGGAGACGCACACCCCAAACAGGGATACCAGTCTGTAGTTCCTATCACAGTAGGTCCTTAAGGACATGGCGTCCTCTCATGTCCCCCGAGAGCTGATAGGGGTAGAAGTAAGGATGTGGGAAGGGGCAGCTGAAACCAGAACAGCTCTTAAGGATTAAGGGTTGATACAGTCCAAACGTGTGGCTCACAAATTGGAGGGATCCAGGTCGCCTAGAGGTCGTACCCACAGGCCTCCCACATCGAAGGGAAAACTTTAGTCCCTTATGGCGGATAAGAGTGGGAAACCTTTGCCTGGGTCTAGGGCAGGAAGCGGGTGGGGAGGGGAGACCCAAAGGACCCCCTCTGGCTCTTCTATCCGCAAAAGCGCACACCTTCCGCCCCCAAAGAACAAAACCCGGATTATAAATAATTTCATTTTTTATTCTCTGTACAAAACTTCTCACCTATGAAAATAAAGTTTGCAAAAGGCAAAGTAACACTTGAGCCTCAGAGGCCAGGAGGCTGGTGCGCCTGATCTACACTATGTACAAGTCTCTCCAGAAGGGAGAGAGGCGCCTTGGAGTAGGGCCCCCTTGCTGGCTGGGAAAGCCAAGTCAGCCCCCCTCAGCTCAGTGAAATGTACCCCTCTCTGAGACAGAAGGGGGGAAAAGCCACCGGGTGCCTACAGAGCCAGGAGGTGACATCGGCCGGCCAGGCCCCTGCAATCCCCCGATCGGCCACCAGAGGTCAGCACCATGCTGGCCGCCGCTCTTCCCTCTTCGGTTGGGGCGCAGTCGGGGTGGTGGGCTCGCGCCCCCTCCGGCCTCCCAGGTCAAGAGGCAGCAAAAGCACCTGAGTGCCTCCCATCTCCATCCCCCCCCCCCCAGGAGACAGTGCCGTCCGTGGGTGGACCGTCTCTGTCGCTGCCTTTGGCCGTCGAGGCTCCGTCCCGCACACAGGCCGAAGGATACCGGGGCGCTGGGGCCGCCGGCGAGGGGTCTAGCTGGAGGTGACGGTGGTCCCGCCGCCCAGGCGCATGAGCATTTGCTGGCAGTCGTGCAGCAGGCGGCGATCGCCGAGCTTCTCGAGCGTGCGCGCCGCCTCGGCCAGCATGCCCACGCGCTGCCCTGGAGCCGACAGGAAGCCGGGGGGCAGGTAGCAGGAGGCCAGTAACAAGGCCTCGGCGTGCTCCCTCCGCGTGGGCCGCGGTTCCAGCTCTGCCGCCGCGCCTGCGCACACCGCACGCGCGTCAGGGGCAGGGCCGTGCCGGGTGGGATCTCGGGGCCTGTCCGCGCCCCACTGGCCGCCCTCCCCGCGCGCCTCGAGGCGCACCGAGTGGAGCCTCAGACCCCTCCCCAGGGCCTGTCCCGTGCCACTGACTCAGAGAGGCGTGCACAGTCGTCCATCCCACGGAGGACGGTGGCCCCCGGTGCATTTGACAGGTAGGACATCGCCATCAGGCAAGCACCACTAAGTCCCTTGGTCTCTGCCTCTCTTACCCAGTCTCCCTCCGCATCCATCACACCCCTGGGCGGGGAGGGGAGGGGAGGGGAGGCGGGGCCAGGACCCGCCCCCTACCAGGGCGGTGCCCCTCTCACCTTTGCCGCAGGGGCCCGTCCTCCTCCTCAGACTGCGGTCCAGGAGCTGGTGTGTCCGCGTGGGGCTGGCCCCTGCCATTAGCCGGGCCGTGGCCTCGTGTAGGAACACCTGGGCACGAGGAGGCCGGGGGAGTCGGGGTTCAGGCCAGGCCCCGGCTCTCCCCGCACCTGCTGCTTCGTGGCCCCGTGGGCACTCACCCTCCGCATGGCAGGCCGGAAGCTCTGCGCCAGGCGCCTCAGGCCGCTCAGGTCCCGCTGGAAGCCACGCAGTTCGAGGGCGGAGGCCTGGGCCCCAGTGCCGGGGCCCTGCGAGGCCTGGGTGGGCGCGGGCGGCTGCTGCCGCCGCCACAGGCTAGTTCGTGCCACAAGGAGCAAGTCACACAGGAGCAGCTGCATGGCCTGGGGGTGGTGGGCAGGGCAGGGGTCAGGGGGGCTCCGGCTCTCGGAGGGGAAGGGTGGGGGCCCGCGGTGCCAGGGGCCGGCTCCGGGCTGCACTGCCGAGGCACTGCACCCGCCTCACTCACGTGCAATGCAACAGCAATGCACCGCGGGGCCGCCCGCCTCTCCAGGCCCCCACACCTGCCGCCTGCCACAGGGGCAGCCTCCAAAGAGGGCTCTGCCAGACCACTCACCCTACCCCTCCTCCTGGGGGTGGGGAAACTGAGGGCGGGGGCGGAGGGGTGGCCACTTTCCCCTGGGCCCAAGCCTCAGCCAGAAAAGCAAGGCGAGCCGGGCCTCAAGTCCTGTACTGTCAGGCTAACCCCACAGTCTTCTGCAACCCAAGGAAGAACGTCCGGGGAGTGGAAAGGCGGCGACCGCCCCCCAGACCTGCGAGGCCCCCGGCACCAACCCTCACCTTGTCAATGGAGCCGCCAGCTGGTGTGGTGGCCAGGCTGTCCTGCAGGTACCCGCTGGCCTTCTCACAGATGGCCAGGCTGGCCGGACCAGACTCTGCCTTCCTGCGGCCCAGGACGGCCCGGGCAGCCTTGAAGGAGTGCAGAGCCGCCCTGGGCAGGGGTCTCCTGTTGGGGCCAGGGCAGAGGACTGATGGTCAGACCGGGCCCGGGCCCTCACTAAGCTCCCCACTGCCCTGGTTGTGGCTTCACGGGGAAGAAAAGGCGGTGACCCCAACGGCCCGGAACAAAGGCTGGGGGGAGCAGCACTGTGCTGGGGGGGGCCGGGAGATTCCGGCCGGGACTCACTCGGACTCCTGCAGGGCGCGGGGCAGGTGTTCCACCAGCGGGTACAGCCGCTCGGCCGCCTCCTCGTCGCGCCGCAGCCAGTGGGTCACCACGGCCGTCAGTGAGGCCCACCACTTGGCCACGGGGTCTGTGCCTGTAGGGAGCAGGGGTGTGGGTGGGGAGGCTCCCCGCAACTCAGCCACACTGTACCTGAAGCTGAGCTGGGAGTCACAGGGCAGGGGCCTGGGGGCTCACCGGTGGCGGTGGCCATGCTGGAGCTGATGGAGAAGCTGCAGGCTGGGGCCCCGGCAGCATCAGAACAGCTGTTCAGCAGCTGCAGGTACCCAAGGGCGTCTGAGAATTCCCTGCATCAGAAGAGAGGACTGGCAGTCAGCGCAGGTGGCAGGGGGCCCGGGCAGGCCCCAGCCCTCCTCACCTCCCACCCGAGCACAGCCTGATGTGCTAGCTATACCGTGCGGCCATCTCTTCCTGCCAAGCCGGGGTGGAAGCGGACCCGGGGAGGAACTGAGATGCGCCTGGGGCCACCCAGCGGGTGGACAGCAGCCCAGCTCTGGCCACCCACACGGGGCCCTGGACGTAGCCACTCCCAGACTTCACCGTGGAGGGCGCCTGCCTGCAGGGGAGCGTAGGGCCCCTCACCTGTCCCCATCAGCTGATCCAGGGCTGGGACTGGGTTGAGCCACACAATTCAGTGCTCGCTCCAAGAGGTGTTCGCGGAAGAGCTGAGTCACCTGGGCCAAGGGGTCCACTGCAGGGAGGAGTGGGTGAGCGGGGTGGGAGGAAGGGCCCCCACATCCACCTCTCCCCACCAAGTGCTCTTTCCTGGTCATGCAGGTGGGACAGATAAATGCTCCCACCCCTGTCCTTGGATAGGATGACCCACCTTGGCCAGTGTAGTCTACTTAATAACGTGCCTCTGTCAGCCTGTCCCCTTCCATCTGATCTCCTTACTGCACAATGAATGGTCTTGCTTGGGATCACCTCCCAAATCAACCACCTGCCCCCAAATCTGTCTCCCTTTTTGCTTCTGAGGAGCCCCCACTGAGACAGAGCCAGTCTTCCCGTTCCTGCAGCCTCCACAGCAACGACACACGGGGGGCGTCATGGGCACGGGGGACAAAGGAAGAGGTGGGAGGACAGGGGATGGGCACAGGAGTGAGAGAGCACCTGGGTTGCCGGCCAAGCTGTACAGACTCTCCCTCGGGGCACTGCACACGGCCCAGTCCCCATCCACGAAGAAACGGTGGCCCACAGGGTGGCACAGCCACTGCATGGCAAGAGGCACCGAGCCACTCTGGGCCAGGCAGGCCTGGCGGGCACTACTCAGGAAGAAGCGCTGTAGGGGAGGGGAGCTGGGCTGTCACACTGGACCCAGACAGGGACTCAAAACCAGACCTTGGCCCGAGACCCGAGCTAGGCCCGGGAGCCCACCCGTGACCAACTGCCTCCTCCAGTGCAGCCCCTGGTCAGAGCTGCAGGGACAGGCCCCCAGCCCTGTCCCCACCAGCCCGCCACCCACTCACTGTCAGAAAATGCAAGGCCCTCGGGAGACTGGTCTTGACCCTCAGCGCGACGGCCACATAGATCTCAGCCAGTGTGGCCAGGGATACGGCATCCCCCGCGCATTCCGCCAGGTTCAGGGCACTCAGTGCCAGGTTGACGGCAGCCAGGTGCCCGCCCGTGTACTTCCCTGAAAAATGGGCAGGACGTGAGGCCGGGGTGTGGGGCAGGGGCGGCAGGAGCCCCTCAGGCCCGGCTCCCCACCCTTCATACCCATGGTGTGCAGCTGGTGCAGCTTGTGGAAGGCGAGCGCTGCGTCTCGGGCGCTGGTGCGGGCATCCGCCTGCAGGGCGCAGTCCCTCTGCAGGCCCCCTGCCCGGCCTGCCAGCCAACGGCCCACCCACAGCCGTTGCAGCAGGTGGCGGATGAGGTTCCAGAGCAGGCTACAGGCCAGGTCCAGGTGGGAGGTGGGCAGTGGCCGGCCCAGCGCCCGCAGGGCCAGCCACAGCTGCTGGGCGGCCTGGGCAAAGTCCCCCTGGGGATGAGGGTTTGCCAGGTAAGGAAAAGGGTGTCAGGGAATCTGAGCACGCGATACCCCTCCTGCTCTGAAGATCCTTCCACCTTGGGCTGTGCACCATGACCCTAGTGTCCCCCACTCAATGGGAGTCTGAAGGCTAGACAGGAGTGGGGAAGACAGGGCCCGATTCACCATGACAGGGAAGGGACGGGGAGTGGCACCCAGCACTTTCCCGGGGGCTGCCCAAGTCCCGGCCCCGCCCAGTCCCCACAACCCCACCTCCAGGATCTGACCCCTTACCCGGGCCAGATCCAGGTCAGCCTGCTTGCGATGCCTCCAGAAGTGCACAGCGGGGCCTGAGTGGGGCCGTGTGACCGGCTCGCCGTAGACAAAGAGGAGCGCCAAGAAGACCAGCACCAGCAATCCATTGGTCAGCCAGACCAGTGGGGGCAGCAGCCAGGGGGCCCAGCCAGGGCCATCTGGGGGCAGACAGAAGGATGGGGGACACAGCTCCCTGGAAACCCAGAGCCCCAGCTCCACGGGCCTAGGGTCCCCCCGAGTATCCCTTCCCACCTCTCACCCAAAGATACCCATGCTGGCCCGTCCTACCTCTGCCCTCAGTGCCCAGCACGCTGCGCCCAGGACGGTAGTAGGTGCTGCTGGCATCCGAGGGGGTGGGGAGACCCCGGCTGGCCAGCAGGGAGGCCAAGGGGTTACAGGAGAGACAGAGGAAGACGAGTGTGCACAAGGCCAGGCGGGAACGGTCCAGCATGCCCCGGCCGTGAGGGGACAGCAGCTGCTCCGGCTTCACCTGGGGGGTGGTGGGCAGGTCAGGGAGGGCAGAGCGGGAGTGGCCCAGAGAGGATGGAACAAGGAAGAAGGGCTCAGCACTCCACCCACACTCACTGTGGGACCTCACATGACTACAGGCCTCGGTTTTTCTGTCTATAAAATGGGAGGTGGGATATGTTAGGGGCCTCTTCCTGACCTAGTCTTAGGGCTCAGATGTTATCACGGGGAGACAGGCGGGGGGCGGGGGGCGGGGGGGGGGTGGGGAACGGCAGGACCCTACCTGGCTGTCCTCAAAGACTGGGCTGTCGGGCTCTGAGTCACTGCCACTGCCACCACTGCCACTACTCCTGCCACCAAGGGACAAGGGGCTGCTCTGAGAGGGCGAGCCGGCGTCGGAGGGTGGCGGGCTCAGCGTGTCCACCACCTCGGGCTTCATGCCCTCCATGGGCACGTCTGTGTTTCCTCCACTGCCACAGGCTGATACCAGGTCCTTCAGAGATTCTGTGGGCCAGAAAGGAGCAGGGCTGGGGGTGAAGGCTAGGATACCCACTCCAAGTCAGCTTAGGGCCCTGTGAAGAGGAGAACTAGGAGGTTGCCCAGCTCTTGAAGGTCAAGTTGGGGCCAAAGGAGGGGCTAAGGGCCCTTATAGGGTTAGAGCTTAAGGGGCAGGCAGGGGCGGGGGAGGTGGGCAGAGCCAAGGGAAGGGTGAGGCCAGGACTCACTGCTTTTGTGGGCAGCCGTGCGGAGACTCAGGTTCTCCTGCTTGAGCTTCTGGTTGCTCTGTTGCAGGAAGCGGATATAATCGATGGCCTTGCGCAAGACAGCAGACTTATTCAGCTGCAGGTGGTAGGAGAGAGACAGCACAGGGAGCCAGTCAGGCCTGGCAAGTAGGCACCTAAGCGAGGTGGGTGACGCTGCTTTACGACACCGCCGCCTCAGGCCCTTTGCATTTGCTATGTCTTCTACACGGAATGCTCTTCCCCCAGGAGAACCTAACTCCCCGGATGGGCATCAAGATTAATACGTAAAATGCACACAACAGTGTCTGGCTAACTGCTATTATTATTACCGTTTTCATGCCTCACTCCCTCACTTCCTTCAGGTCTTTGCTTATGTAATGTCACCTTTGCGAGGTGGTTTAGATGTGCAACTCTCACCATCCCTCTTCCTGCTTTATTTTCCTCCACAGTACTTACCCCCATATGGCGTGCTCTAACGCTTACTTATTTATCCTGTTTCTTGTCACCCCCCGTCCCCCCTAGAACGTCTGTTCCTAGAGAGCAGGGTTTTTGTCTGTCTGTTCGCTGCTATATCCCCAGTACCTAAATTAGCCCCCGGCACACAGGGGAGCCTCCCTCCATGAAGTGCAGCTGAATCACTGGCCCTGGCCAGGCCCAAGGAGGCTAAAGCCCACGGCCCAGGCTCAGTCTCAATCCTTCTTTTTCCTTCCGGTCACCTCCTTCCCCAGGGTCACCCCAGAGAGCGCCTCTGAAAACTGCTGCCCGTACCTTCGCCTCAGTGCCTACCACCAGGTCCTTGAGCTCGACGATTTTGTCGTTGATGGAGGAGCGGTAGCGTTTCTCAATCGCGTTGTGGGCTGTGCGCTTCTCGCCACGGCTCTGGGCCGAGCCCGGGGCCTTGCCGCCGGCTGCCAGCCGGTTGATGGGCAGCTTCTCGGCGTCCACTACCAGCGGCACTGTGGCCAGGATGGTTCCTCCGCTCACCAGGGTCTAAAGGGGCCGGTATGAGTCACCAGCCGGGCATGCACATGCGCAGACCCCTTGACCTCCTGCCCCACCCATGCCACCGACCTGCAAGGGCCCTGTCTGTACAGCCGTGCCAGGGGCCAGGGAGCTGATACCCGCCGTCTTCACGGTGGCCGCCACGTCTGTTTTCATGGTCGTCAGAAGCAGAGAGTCCGCCTTGATGAAGTGGGGCTGCAGCAGGACCTGGGAGAGGGGGACGCCTCAGCCAAGAGCTGGGAGTCTGAACCAGGGGCTGCCACCTCCCTGACACCCGGCCAGCCCTCCTCACCGGGACCTGCTGGATCTGCGAGGTCACGGTGGTTGTTCCAGGGGCTGCTGTGGGGGTGGCCGTGGCTGTCAACAGCTGCTGGGGGGCCGCATTCTGAACCTGGGTGTACAAGGAGACGGGCGGGACCCCTGGCAGGGAAGCCAGTGGCAGGCCAGGCAGCGGCTGCGGGGTGTTCCCTGGAGGGGTCCCTGCAGAGATAAAGGCTGGGGCTGCGGGCACAGGCTGCCCTAACCCACTTTCAACCTACCTTTCAGGGCCCTATCACCCTACGGCCTTGGATGAATCATCACCCCCCGGGGCCTATTTCCAATGGGGACAACCCATGCCTAGAGCTCGAATGCAGATGTACAGGCTTTCCTGGCGGGCGTTTGTCTTTGGAAGGATGGCGTGGATGTGGACACCCCGGCAGAGTGGGAGGCAATGCTTCACCCCACAATAACAAGAACACAAGGACTGCTAGTACCGGGGTGTCTGAGGCACTAGAGCAGAGGCCCAATGTCTAAAGTCTGCCAATTCCTCTCCCGAGACCGCAGCAGACCTTCCTCTCTGTGCTCCTGCTGTCCCCGCCCCCCAGGCCCCTCCCCCCCCTTACCTGTGGAGAAGCCTCCAGTGGGGCTGGGATAGCCCAACACAGGGGCAGAGCTGAACTGCGGTGGGGCTGGGGCCGGAAAGCTCTGGGGCAAGAGGGGCCCCGGCAGGGGCTGCGGGGTTGGGGGCTGCAGGATAGTCAGCGGCAATGGCTCCTCCTTGATACCAGGCCCAGGGGAGAAGGCAGGCACAGACGGGTACATCTTCAATGAGGTGGGTGCAGGCTGGGGAGGGGACAAGGGTGGAGGTGTCGCCTTGGGTCCCCCCAGGAAGCCTTCGAGTGGGGAGCTCATGGTGGCAGGAGATGGAGACAAGCTGCCCGGGGAGCTGGCATCAGGACTGGCAGGGTCTGTGCCCCCTGCCCCACCGCCAGCATAGGGTGGGTCGAACAGGCCCGGGAAGTCGCTGTCTTGGTTGTTGATGAGCTGAAGCATGTCTGGAGAAAGGAGAAGAGGCTGTGTGAGTGACAGCAGGGCAGGGGCTGGCCCCTGTACAGGGCATCATACACTCCCTGCCTCTTGTCCACACAGCTGTACGTGTGGAGCAATGATGCAGAAATAGAAAGCCACCCACATAAGCCCGTGCCCCCAGACACACAGCCATTGCTTGGGCACCTGTGACACCTGAAGCAATGCCTGGTGCTTCGTATGTATCCAACAGTCCTTGCAACAACCGGACAAGGTCACAGCCCTGGAGGGACCCGGTCCCACGAGGCCCATTCACTTGCCCCACACCTACGCTGAGGCAGAATTGGGGCTTAGGCCCAGGACTGCGGACGTCAGGGCTGCCATCACCAACCCATTCCTCTGTGGAACAGGCCGAGGCTTGGGGCTGAGCCAGCCGCTGGCCACGTGTGTGCCAAGCAGTGTGTCCCTGCGTGTTCTGGGCGCAAGCCCAGACCGACCCTGCAGCCAAGCAGCCTCGAGACCAGGCCATTCAGTTTCTCCTCTATAAAAGCGAATGCTGTCTGTCCTGACTCCTTCCTCCTCGTACAGACTGGGACACACTCCCCGCCACTTGCCCCAGCCTCTCCCCCAGCTGGCGGGAGACTAGCTGCCTGGCTGTGCTGGCCCGGGGCCCTCTAACCCAGCAGGGGCAGCCACCCACTGGGCTAAAGTGCTCTGCAGGACCCACGAGCACAGCCCTGGGACCCCCGCGGGCGCCCGAGGTCCCCAGCCTGAGCTCCCGGCCCTGCTCGCCACTGTTGGCCTGGGCCAACAGCCTCCTCTCACGGGGCCTCAGTTTCCTCGTCTGTACAACAAGAAAAGATGAAGCCCTTCACGGCAGGGCTGCCCCAAGGTTTTGCGGGACAGGAAGCTGGCCCCCCGTGGGACTCACTGTTGCCTGCCTCCTTCCTACTGACAGGTGCCCAGGCAGGGAGGGGACCTCCTTATGGGCTGCAGCAGCATGAGACGGGGGTGCCGGGCTCAGTCTCCCTGGGTCCTCCAATGGAAACACCCCATGGGTCCGCGGGGGGGGGGGGTTGATGCAGGTGGGAAACGCATACAGCACTGTCACTTGCGGGGCTTTCCATCCCTCACCCCAGCTCTCATGAGCCCCTCTGACAGATGGTGAAACCGAGGCCCTGAAAGGAAAATTGAATCCAGGTCTGGGATCCCAGATTTGACTCACGGGAGCGGGGTGGGGGGTGCTGGGAGATGGGACAGCAGGACTCCTCCCTGGAGGACTTGGGAAAGCCACCCTCTCACTCCAAACGCCTGGGTGGGGGTAAATAATGGGGGGGGGTGGGGGTGGCCCACCAACTCCAGGGAGAGCCGGGAACTGGCACTCCGCCCCCTCAGGAACTGGCTCTTCCTATTGGGAGCTCCACAGCCACGGCATACACACGCCCCCCTCTGAGGGAACCAGGGGTGGTGACCCCGCAGCGGAGGTGGAGGCTCTGTGATAAAGGGGTGGGGGGGGTCCTCCAAAAAATACCTTCGAACGTGCAATCCATGGCTCCGCGGCCCGCGCCCGCCGCCCCTTCGGGGCGCCCCGGCGGCTGGCCTGCCGGTCTCCGCGCACCGCAGACCACCTGTCAGGGCTCCGCCGCGCTTTAAAGCCCGCCGAGCGCCCCGCCCCCCGCCTCGCCCCGCCCCCGCCGGCTCCGCCCCCCCCGGGGCCGCGGGCCGGGCATGGGGTGAGCGCGCGCGGCCAATCAGCGACCGCGCCACTGCCTCACTAGGGCCCTGCCCCTGCCCCCGCCCCACCCCCGACGGCGGCTAGGGCTCGGGTTTCACCCCGCGGCACTGAATGGGGCCGGGGTTACTCGCGGGCGCGGGCCCTTAACCCATTCGGCGCCGACACCCGCCGGGGTTACTGGCGGTCACCGGCCCCTTTAAGGCCCCAGCTCCGACCACATCGAAGCGCCGCGGAGTGGGCTCGGGACCGGGAGGCCCCCGGAAGGGATGCCCCAACACTCTTTGGAAATCGCTGACACTCTAGGCGGCTCCCCACCCCTAGGCCTCAGTTTGCTTCTCTAGACAATGGGATGATCACATCTCCTTGGGCCTCTAATGAGAAAAGTGAAGGAGAAAATGGGTGCTGCGCTCAGTACCAAGAAGCGCTGACGTAAGGCCAAGGGCCGCCTGGTCTTAGGTGCGGGGACCTTCCCTTCCTGGGCCATCCCCCAGCACATGGATGACTAATAACTGGCCACAGCCGGGAAACTGAGGCCCAGAGTGAGGAAGGAAGACCCTTATCCCAAACTACTCATTCAGGTAATACTGGAACCTGAGTCCTCTGTCTGTCTGCACAGATGTCCTTTTGCAGAGAAATCTGGGTTTGGGGTGGAGGGAAGAAGGTCAGCAAAGTCTGCCCTGGCCCCCAAGGTCTCACCCCCCCCCCCCCCCCCCCCACTCAGCAATCGCCAGGTATAGCCTGACTCACTTATTCACTGCAGGGTCCTGGGAGCCCAAGAGGCAGCCTAATCCCTGGGGCAGAAGGTAAAGAAGGCATGGGTGACAGGCTCTGGGGGTCTTTTGAGGACGTACCTAGGACTGCCTCCCCTTCTGAGTAAGGTCAAAGTTCGACACACATACAGATGAACAGAGCCTGGCAAGCTGCCCAGGTTGCCAGTTTGGGCTTTTGTGGCCAAACAGACCACCAGCAAGTCCTGCCCCAGCCTTCAACTGTAGCACGGGGGCTTGCCCCTCCTCTGTCTCTGTCTCCTGCGGCCTTGGAGGGTGGCTGAATCCTGGGCAGGCAGGCAGGCATGGCAGAGTGAGCAGCGTGTTCAGGCCTGGAGTCCCTCCTGCCCCCAGTCTCTCTCCCTCTCCACCAGCCTATAAACAAGGAAACTCAGCCCCATCTCCCTTACACACATCTACTTCCTGATCTTTCTAGATCTTTCCACGGCTTCGGAGAGGGTGCCAAGGATAAGGAAATTCTCTAGCACCTCCACCTCCCTCTCTCCTCAGCTTATGGGTGTTCACACCCTCTCTCACCCCCCCCCCCAAAAACAAAACAAAGCATTGCTGCTGGAAAGACTGTGACCTCATCCAAAGCATTGCTGCTGGAAAGACTAAAGACAGGTTAGACACCAAGGCCTGAATTCAACGCACAAGTTTCAAAAGCAGACCCTCACGGCTCTGTTCTTCCTTACCACGTTCCCCAGTTTTTGAGCCCAGAATGTGGCAGGACCGACAAGTAAATACTGGCCTGAAACTTTTCAGGGCAGGGCCAGGGCCAGGGCCAGGGCCAGGGCCAGGGCCAGGGCCAGCCCTGAGGGTGTCAGGCCTGGGACACCCACTTCCTGTCTCATCCTTCTCTTCCCTTCTCCACAGTTTCATGCCTTTTTGTTTTCCATTTCCCACATCTTTGTGCGCTGCCCCCATTCCATCCTGAGGAGGTAGGAGGGAGAATGGTCACCGAATGCCCCCCTGAGGGTAGCAGGAGTCAGGAAAGTCTCTTGAGAGGGGGCGCCGGCCATGGGGCAGAGGACACGGTCTAAACTAAGATGCAGCGGGAAAGAGGGCCTGCGTGTCACAAGGCATCTGGTGGCATATGAGGGGCCAGCCTTTCCCCGAACTCACGGCCTGAACAGCCCCCCATCTCACTCTCCCCTGGAGCTGAACGTGCCCGCCAATTCCAGCAGAAGCTGGGTGCCAGAGCTAAGGGGGGGGGGTAAATTTGAGAGCAAGCCCTACAGCCTACCTCTTCCCCATACGGCCAACGGGGCGGGCCTTCCCTCTGTGCCTCACCTGCCATGTAATCCCAGGCAGGTCACTCCCCTTCTCTGAGCCCCCACCCCTGGTCTCCAGAGGTGACAGGGGTGGGGTTCTAGAAGAGCAAGCATATTTACTGCAGCATTTACAAAAGCCAAATTATGGAAGCAGCCCAAGTGCTCATCAACAGCTGAAAGAAAAATGAATATATACAATGGAATATTACTCGGCCATCAAAAAGAATGAACTACTGCCATTTGCAACGACATGGATGGAGCTGGAGAGTGTGATGCTAAATGAAAGAAGTCAGTCTGAGAAAAACAAATACCATACGCTTTCACTCATATGTGGAATTTAAAAAACCAAAGAGAAAAAAGACAAAGCAAAAAAGAGACTCTTAACTACAGAGAACTAACTGGTGGTTACCAGAGGGGAGGAGGGTGGGGGTGGGGATGGATGAAGGACGTGGCAGGGATTAAGAGCACACTTATCATGATGAGCACTGAGTAATGTATAGAATTGCTGAATCACTATATGGTACACCTGAAATTAATATAACATTGTAGGTTCACTAAAAAAAATGAAAAAAAAAATAATAAGAGAGCAAGTGTATGAAACACCCAGCATTCAGCAAGATCTCAATAAACGTTAGTCCCTCTGCAGCAAATAAAATGGTCTAGAACTGTTAAGGCAGGTAGTGAGTTGCCCATTACTTGGAACATTCAAGTCAGAGCTCCGTGACCATCTAATGAAGATTGTTTTACGCAGAGTAAATTGGGCTGGGACTAGGGCGAGGCAAGAGAAGTGCCCAAGACAGCAGGCCCCAAAAAGCTGGCCATGGCTCCCAAGTGGTGGACCCTTCTCCAGTGAGCTGAACACTAGGCTTCCGGCATAGAGAGAGACTCAGAAGGCCCGAAGGTCCATGTCCTTGAACACAAGGAAGAAAAGGAGGCATAGACTCTGAGCCTCAGTGGGCCCATCTCGCACCCCCTCCAATCTTTCACATTCCTCACCTCCTCCCCAAGCCTGGATTCCTCCCTTTTCCTCTCCTTTCTCCAGTCCTGCCCTGATTGTAGCAGGGCCCAACAGGAAACCTGAGCCCCTCTCCCTCCCTGGTTCTACCTTGAAACCTCCTTTGGAAGGCAGATGTGGGGCAGCCTTTTATTCTCTGGCCTGTTTATTCTGTGAGGCCATGATGGAAATCTTGGGAGGACCCAATACCACCAACTGGCAGGAGCCCAGATCTGATCATCACAGAAGCCTCTAGCCCATCCAACCTTCATGAGGCCTTGAACCCCAAACAAGCGCTGTGTGCAAGCCTCTTAAGATAGGGAGCTCACCACCTCCCTCACATGGCCTGGTCCGTGAAGCCCAGAGTCGTCTCTCTGACGATATCTACTGCCTTTTCTTAAGTGTCTACTGTGTGTCGGGCCTTTGCCAGGACTGAGGGTACAGGGACAAAGCATAAAGGCCTTCCCTCGTGGAACTTATGTTCCAGTGACCGACAGTCTGCAAATACATGGAGGAATTGTGGGTACAGATGGTGACGGGCACCATGAAGAAACAGAGGCCACATAAAGACAGTGCGAGGGGCCGCTACACATGTGATCAGCAAGCCTCTCTGAGGAGGTAACATCTGAGTAGAGGCCTGAATGAAAGAGGCCAGGAGGGAGGAAGAATGTCCGGAGCAGAAGGAACAGCAAGTACAAAGGCCCTGAGGTAGACACAAGCTTGGTGTGATGATGCTGAGACAGCAAGGAGGCCAGAGCAAAGGGAGCAAAGAGGGGACAGAGTTCAGGGAGGCAGCCAGGAAGCTGAGATTCCAGGCTGTCTGTTGCCTGAGCCAAGGACACCAATTCTCCAGGAAATGGGCAGGAAAAGGATTTGCAAACTGTCCCGTGTAATGCAGATCACAAAGTTGCACAACTCTGAGGAACAGTGAAGGATATAAAGCCGCACCGTCACAGGAGAGGACATGGGACAGGGCTTATAGGACGCCCGCAGCATTCCACCTCTGCCTGCTTGAAGGGCACGAGGCGGGGATGGGACACTCGCCGAACATTCTGGGAAGCCAGGGCTACGCTCTGCCTGCCATTCATTCCTGCTGCTCCTACCAGTACCTCCTTGATCCTCCTGAGGATTCAGGTCAGCAGGTTTGCACGACCTCGGCTGGTCATGGATGCAACGGGGACAGACTGTCCTTTGTGCACTCAGGGCTGCCTGGGGGTGCAAATGTGTGCTGGCTCTTCCTGGAAGAGGATGGGCCCATGGCTGCAGCCCCAGCATACCTGGGCATGGGCCCTCGAGATGGACCAGGAAACTAAGGCTCAGAGAGAGGCCGTGTGTCCAAGTGGCTGCCTCTGCCAAGGAGAGAATCTGGGACTCAGACACAGGTCCACCAACCCCAGAGTCCACACTGGTCAGCTCCAGCCTGCCAGAGACAGGAGAGGGCCCTCGCTCCAGCCTGGCTCTGCCCCAACCTGCTGGCAGCACTTGTATCCGGTCAGGAGGTGTGTGTGGTGTGCAAGAACGGAAGAGGAGGCAGCACAAAGCTCAGTAAGGCTCAGCTCTGGCACTGCCCCTTCCCGGAGGCCTTCCTGACCACCATTAGTGGCCGGGCCTTGCCTGGGAGGGCCCGAACCCTGGCATCACTCAGCACAGGGCTGAGCACAGGGGGGACGAGAATCAGAGGTTTGTACAGCCAGCCAGCCACCGTCCCGCTGCCGGTCTCCGGCCACAGGGCTCTCTCCCTGCCTCACTTGCCCCGTCTGCTTTCCGAACACGCCATGCTATTCGGGGCTACCATGCATTCGCCCAGGCTGTTCCCTCTGCCAGGAATGCCCTTCCCGGTAGCCTTTGTCTACCTAGCAAACTACTGCTCCTCTTTCAAAACGCGATCTGATGTCACCTTCTCAGATTCTTCCCTCCTCTGTGTCACTCCACACGCTAGTTCCCAACTGCACACACCAAACAACCCTGAACGTGACCCGGAAGATGGCCACTATACCAGGTGCAAGGAAGCACCAATTCAGACATCTTGTCATAGGTGAATGCTTGGGGCACCTACTCCTCATTTTGGCAGCTGAAAACCAACCCAGGGCCCGAGACAGTGGCAGTTTGGGGGCAGTCCCCTACCGCTGAGCAGCTGTCCCCTGTCTAAATAGTAGTGCCGTACATCTATTTCCCCCTTTTGGGTTGTTTCCCTGCAGCCTGTTTTCAACCTGAAGAGGATGTATTGGTTCGAAGGCCACATGCTGCTGTTTTGTTTAATGTGTATTTAGTTTTGAGACAGAGAGAGAGAGAGAGAGAGAGAGAGAGAGAGAGAGAGAGAATCCCAAGCAGGCTCAGGGCTGTCAGCACAGAGCCTGACATAGGGCTCATTTTCACAAGCCGTGAGATCACGACCCGAGCCAAAATCAAGAGTCAGACATTTAACTGACTGAGCCACCCAGGCGCCCCTAGTCTCTTTATCTTTAATGGTAGCTGAGGACTGGGTGTTGCTCCCCTGGGGATCGGGCAGGGGGAGAGGTGAGAGGCTCCCCACTTTACCCAGCCCCACCTTGTCTCCCAAGCAGAGAGCCAGAATCAAAAATGGTGGGTGCTCAGAACTTGGAACCACAGCCCATAGAAACTTCCAACATAGGATCCTTGGATAATAAGCTAAACATATTAGGTGCCTGGTCCTGGTTAAGTGCTCTAAAGGATGAAAATTGGTTGAGGGCCTACTATGTGTCCTGTGCTACGTAAGCCCTTGATCTAAATGAGCTCATTTAGAGGCTGAGCTCTAAATGGGCTGAGCTCTAACGGGCTGATTGCCCACAACTCCAAGAAAAGGTTTCTGTTTGTTTGTTTGTTTGTTTGTTTGTTTGTTTGTTCGTTTAGACAGAGAGATCACGTGAGAAGGGTACAGGGGCAAAGGAAGAGAGAAAGAATCTCAAGCAGGCTCTGTGCACAGTGAGGAGCCGGACCTGGGGCTCGATCCTACGACCCCTGGAATCATGACCTGAGCTGAAATCAATAGTCTGAGCCACCCAGGCACCCACAAGAAGATGCTTCTATCATTATTCTTAGTACACTGAGGAAAATCTGAAGGCCAGATAGGTTAAGCCACTTGTTCATGGTCACACAGCAGGGGTTGAATTTGAAGACCCCTGTGATCTGGTGGGAACACCAGAGCCCTAGGAGGGGTAGGCCTGGCATGTGACTGGGAGGGACAGGCTTGCTGGGAGAGAGCTGGAGCGTCACTCGGGGGGAGGGGGTGAGCTTGAGCAGGGTTCCATGTGGGGGTGGGCCTTTCCAGGACACAAACTCTCCCTGTGCCACCTCCCAAACTCAGCATGGGAACCACACACCTGGAGCCAGCCTCAAAGACCACCCCGCCCCTTTAGGGGCGCCTGGGTGGCTCAGTCGGTTAAGCTTCTGACTTGGTTTCAGCTCAGGTCATGCGTGATCTCATGGCTCATGAGTTCAAGCCCTGTGTCGGGCTCTGCGCTTGCAGGACGGAGCCTGCTTGGGATTCTCTTTCTACCTCTTTCTCTGTGCCTCCCCTGCTCGTGCATGTCTCTCTCTCTCTCTCTCCCTCCCCCTCTCTCAAAAAAATAAACATTAAAAAAATTTTTTTTGAAGATCCCCCCCCTGTGGGAGCCCCAAATCTGTCTCTAAGGCTCTCCTGCCTCCCCTCACACAACCCCCTCTGTGTAGCCACATGGGACATAGGTGTCATACGAATGCCATCCTGGTCGGGTCTGGGGATCAAAGGGCACATCCACAGGGCCGACGGCTGGCAAGAGACAAGGCCAGAAATACTTCCTCTGGCCAGTCAGTGCTGCCATTACCAACTGAGCTGCACCTGTTGTTCAGACAAAGTCCAGATCCCAGTCCTCCGCCTGGCGGTGACCCCTGCCTGGGGTTGACCAGGTCACTCAGGATGTTTGCGTCCACAGCGAAGTGAACGTTGGACAGGAGGTAACCCCCAGACACCTCAACCTACTCCCAGCATGCCTCTGTCCATCCCCCCGAAGAGACAGGTCTGGTAAGCCCTGCAGGTCAGGAACGCCATGCTGGGACAAAGGAACCTTATCTTGGGGGCACTGGGGAGCCATCGCTGTTTGGGGACTGAGGAGTTGTATGCCCGGAGCTGAGAGCTGAACAGTAAGCAGTCTTGCACTGTATTTCCTCTTGGTGGGACCGGGGGAAGAACTGGGCGTGAGATAACATGGGGAGAGGTGGGGAGGGGGGTGGCAGAATGGCCCCCAATGTGTGTTCTCTCCACCAGGACTGCCCTGGAGCCAGAAAACAGCCAGACAGGCCTGGGCTGAGACCTAGAAGGCAGGCCCTCCTGTGGTTTATTCAGGTACCTTGACGGACCCCAGGGCCGGGAGAGCGCCAGAAAACACTGCCAGTGCTGAGCTGGGGCGGGGAGGGGTGAGATCCAGGAAGGCCACCCTGTCTGGGAGGACTGCCGGGGTATGAAAAAGAGTGAAGGTGGGGATACCCGGGCAGAGAGGAGAATGAACTGTGCCACCAAAGGCTTCAAATAAACCAGCACCCCCAGGGTGACTACTCAGCCCGGCCCCTGCCGGAATCTCATGGCCACTTGCCTCTCCGGCATTTAAAAGCATGTACAAGATCTGAGAAATTAATCAGAGAAGTGAAACCTGCCGGGGGCTTAACACTAATCCCAAACATGGCACAGGACTGCTCTCCCGTTGCCTCCACCCACTGCCACAAGGACCCCCAAAGCACAGAGCCAGAACAGGAGGCCCTGGGAGGAGACGGAGCTCGCCGGAGGTTGGGGTGTACCGGGCCCAGGCAATGCCTTCACCCACAGAACTAAGGGCTCATGCTGGCAGCTCCGCCCCCAAACCCGTCACAGGACAGAGGGTTTGGCAAAGCCGGGCATCAGGGCTGGGTGGAGCTCAAGGCCTTTGGCCCCTTGCCTGGTGACAGTCCTCGTCTCATGACTCAAGGCTGCTCTGGGCTGGGAGAGGGAGGTGATAGCGTGGCCTCTGACCCTTCTTTGACCTACTCCCAGGCCCCCAGCATAGCCCCACATGGAGCAGCCTCCAGGACTCCCTGTTCTATTGCTTCCCACTCCCACCCCCACTCTTAGGAGTACAGCAGTTAAGAGCATGGCCTCTGGAGTCCACAGCCTGAGTTTGAATCCTGGTTCTGCCAGGTTCTGGCTATGTGACCTCAGGCAAGTCACTTAACCTCTCTGTGTGCCTCAAGGCACTCACTCATCTGTAAGATGAAGATCTGAAGTCTACCGCACTCAGGGTTGTCAGGGGGACCCAATGGTCAGCTAGGTGCCGGGATACAGTAAGTGTTCAGTTAGTGTTGTGATTCCCCCACTCCAGCGGCCAGAGGAAGCTTCCGACATATAACCCAGGCATGGCAACGCCTTGCTCCAATCCCCTCCAGGGCTCCCCACTGCCTCCGAGATTCAGTCCATCTACCCTTTCAGGCACTCGAGGCCTGCCTGGCCTACCTCTCAACCTTCTGTCATCTCAGGGGACCTGGCGACCGTACCTTTCCCACACCCAAGTCACATCTCTCTAGACCCTGAATCTGCCTCTCTCCAAGGACAGGGTAAAAGCCTCACAAGTAGGCCTGGTCTCTGACTATAAATTCCCCTCCCAGAACGTCTGCCTACAGAACTAAAGGAGGATCCATCCAAGCAAAGACTGGCCTGGGGTGTCCCCTGCAGTACAGTTTATAAGAACAGAACAACCTGGATGTCCATCAATGAGGGACCCAGTAGATAAACCAAGGAACTTGACTGCTGCCTGGCTTGTAGATACAGGAACAAAGCAAGTTACAACCTGCTGTGAGCTAATGGACCCTATTCTCTATAAAAGTATACATTAGCGGTTGCCTGGGCTGGGTGTGGAAGGCTGGGTGTGGACCAGGGAGCAGTTGTAAATAGAGGGGATGAAAATGTTCCACAACTAACTGGTGATGGTCAACACAACTTGGTCAACGTAAAAACTTATTGTACACTTAAAATGGGTAAATCTTACGACAGGTAAATTGTACCTCAATGATGTTTTCAAAAAGTAGATCACAAGTGTAGAGCCATTCAAAAACAAATATATATATATATATATAGATGGACATACACAGAAAATAATCCCCCACATAATTAACACAGCTTATCTCTGCGTGATGGGTTTAAGGAAGATTTTGGTTGTTGTTTTTTTTTTATTTTTGCTCACCTGCACTTTCTAATTTTTCTATAATGCAAAGAGATCCTCTGTGTAACTGGCGGGGGCGGGGGGCAGGGGGGGACAGAAAGTTTGGATAAAAGCTGAGAAATCTACTGTGGCAGACAAACGTCAAGCCCCAACCAGCAAGAGGCCCCAGTGTTTTCCCCTTCTCTCACAGAGTAGAGCTGATGCCTAATTGCCCCCAGCCACCAGTGGCTGGGAGGGCCTGGCCTTTGGGCCTCAGGACCTAATGCTTCTATGAGTCAATAAGAAAGGTCTATGCCAGACCTGTGTTGTGGATACACCTGCCCTGATTCCATTCTCCCAACTCCCCTAGGAAGAGAAGCATTTGTATCCAGAGTGGGAAACTGAGGCACAGAGGTTGAGAGAGCTTGGGCAGGACGTCAAAGTAAGTGAGTAGTGTCCGGATTCAAGTCCTGCTTTGGAAAAGCCCCACAATCGGGGTGTCTCCTCCCAGACCCTCCCCTGGCCTGGCCCGTGGGGAAGGGGAGCTGATAAGACCCCAGGCTGACAGCCAGCTGAGCTACCATGCAAGGCTGCAGTAAGACAGGAGTGGGTGACTTAGATGTGCCTGTTTTGGTAACCCCAGGTGCCATGGGCTCCATGGACATGTCTGTCTAGGTTGTGGAAGGTTTGAGTCCTGTGCTCTTGGCCTCAGGTTCCCCATCGACCAACCGCAATTTAGCCGGTGTTGCTGAAACTGCGAAGCGACCACGGAGGGCAGTCTGCTGGGGACTGTGGTTTGCCCTATCTACAAAGTGGGGCCACAGCCTCCCAAATGGTACCTGCCGCACTGTCCCCAAACCCCTCCTCTGTCAAGCAAACAATGATGCTTTCAAAGATGTGAGTAAACCTCAGTCCTAGTCCGCCCTCCAGCCCACAGGGGATCCTCTTTTTATCAACCGCCCCAACCTCACCTCCAGTGCATTCCTCTTAACTCCTCAAACTCGGGGCCTTCGCCCTTGCCACGCCCTCGGCTGGGAAAACATCCTTTCCAGGAGGGCCCGGGGCTGACTCTCAGTCTCAGCTCAAAAGTCTGCTCAATGAGGTCTCACCCCACCCCTGCTCCACCCCAGCTTGCAACTAAATATCCGTTTGCGGTTTTTCTGGTGGATTTACGTGCTCCCAAGAAAAGGAGGATCCCAGGCCGGCCTGGGAATCCCCCCTCCGCACAATGCCTAGGAAACAGCCTGGCATTCAGTAAATGTTGAATGAATTTGTGCAGAAGCGATGCCCGTCTAGGACCAGGGGAACCGGACGGGGGCGGGGTGGAGGGGAGAGGGAGGAGAGACAGGAGGAAGCGCCGCGCGCATGCGCGTGAGCTCTGAGCCGAGCTGAACTCTCAGGCCGGAGGGAATGACCGCGAGTAACCCTGAGCTGACGTCAAGGCTGGAGCAGGGGCGGGGCCTCGGCGACGCCCAGGTCTCAAGCTCCCGCCTCGGCCGACACTGGGCTGAGGACTCACGGGCTGCGCGGCGCGGGGCTCGGGACGCTCAGAGGCGCACGTGCCCGGCCCTGAGCCTCCAAGAGACCCGGCGAGGCGTGGCCCGAGACGCCAGGGCGGGCACAGGGACGCTCAGAGCGGTCTGGACAAGGAGGCCCACAGCGCGCGGCCCAGAGACGCGGGGAAGCCCCGCGCAAGCAGTACAGAGCCGGCGCCCCGCGCCGGCCGGGGAGACAAAGGCCGGTCGCCGCCTGAGCTCCCGGCTCCCGGGGAGCCCAAGCGGCCCTTGACGTACCTTCGATGTCGGTCAGCAGCGCCGCGTCCAGCTCGCACGGCTCGGCCAGCGCCTGCTCCAAGGCCGCTTCGCTGAAGGGCGGCTCGTCCATGGCGCAGTTGCCTCCTCCGGGCGGCCCGCCGGGCCCGCCGCCGCGTACGGACTTTCGCAGCGAGTGTCGCGTCCGCCGGCCCCGACCCGCTGCCGCCGCCGCGCGCGTTCGCGTCCTGTCCTGGCCCCGGTGGCGGCCGGGCGCCGGCGAAAAGTTCCTCGGAAACTGGGTTCCCCCGCTGTGGCTCCGCAGGGAGGGCGGGGCGGAGGCGGGGCCCTGTCGGGAGGCCCCGCCCTCTAGGGTAGCCGGCCCCACCCTACCTGGAGAGAGCCGGGACCAGGCTACCGGGTCAGCCTCGAAAACCTACCTCCAACCGGCCCCTCCATCAGTGTGCCCTCCAGTCATTCATTCTATCCAGCCTCTGGCCCACTGCTGCAGGGACGCTCGGGCAGGCAATGGGCCCTCCCTGGGCCTCAGTTTCTCCAACACCAAGCAAGGGGTCTGGGTGGAAACTCCAGGATAGGGCCTGTCCCAAATGTCTCTTGACTTGGGGCTGGTGAGCTGTGGGGTCTGGACAAGTCTCACTTCCTAGATTTGGCTCTTTAGAACAAGACAGATCTGTCCAAGATAGAGCGAGCTGTAAAGACCTGCTGTGAGCTCTCCTGCCAACTCTGTGCTTTAGTTTCATCAGCTGGAACTGGAGCTTGGTGCTGCTTCTCCATAGGCTGGTTGGGATGTTAGTGATTACATGGGGGGAGGGGGGGGCAGGGGGCTGGGCCTGTGAGATCAGTCTGCAACCCCCACCCCCAGTTTCCTTAGATCAGATTGGTCTCCTGATAAGAGGATAGCCCAAAGGGAGCCTGGAAAAGACAATTTCCCTTCCTGATTTAATCAGGTTTCCTCCCAGATCCAGCTGTGGTGACAGTACAGGCAGGGATTTGGGAGCCAGTGGACCCAGTACAGCCCCTGGAGGCGAGCTGGCCTCAGTAACCAGGAACACAGGAAGACCCAGAGTTCTAACTGCCCAAGCACACAGTTACCCAGGGACAACAACAGGGCTTCAGGGCTATCTGACTCCAAACTCGGTGCTTAGCACTGGCGGCAGCCAGAATGGGGACACAAGGAAGAGGTGGATTGTGCTTTAGACTTGAGCCAGGTTGCCCTGGATCATGACAGGCTGGGTCTGGGTCACAGGAGGCAGTTTCGCTAGGAAAATGGCTGGAGGCCAAACCCTGGGCCCTGTGGACTGGGGACAGAGCTAGGTGGCAGGGGAGGGACCCATGGAGACGGATTGAGATAAAGTAGAACATTTGAGTATCGGAAACTGGAAAGGCAGTGAGCTGCCTGTCCCTGGAAGTATGCAAGTGGAGAGTAGCCAAGAAGACCCATCAGAGGTCTGGACCCCCAGTCTCTCCTAGCCCCTGACCTCAGTGAGTCATGCCAGCCCAAATACTGTCTTGCTCAGGCTCCAGATATAGCTTGTCTGGCCACACCTTCTGAGGGAGTAAAATTAGTGGGGCACTTTAGAAGGGGGGTGCCTTGGCCAGGAGAGACTTGGAGGCCCAAGTCCCAAGGGCTCAGCCTGTAGATGCAGCTCTCTTTGTTTCCCTCCCAGAAGTGGCTGCTGTGGAAAATTACCCAGAACAAGAGTGGCCAGAAGCCATGGGGGTCTCCAAACCGCATCTGCCCCCCAAATGGCCCTGCTCTCGCATCCGCCCAAGGATCTAGATGAACTTCTGCTGGCGAGCATAGAGGGATCTGTGTTCTCCCCAACCATCTTTCATCTTGCCCCCCTACCCAGTCCCTTACCACCCCAAGCAGGAGCCAAGCACCCAGGAGGCCTTGGGAATCTGGTGACTAACCTGAAAATTCTAACAGTCCTTCCCAGGGAGAGGAGTGGGGAGAAGAGCGGGTACTGAGTGAAGCCTATGAAGGCCACATTTTCCAGGGGTGCCTGGGTGGTTCAGGTCATGATCTTACGGGTGTCGGTCGTGAGTGATCTCACGGTTAGTAAGTTAGGGCCCTACATAGGGCACTGACAGCTCAGAGCCTGGACCCTGCTTCAGATTCTGTGTCTCCCTCTCTCTCTGCCCCCCCCCACTCGCTCGCTCTCTCTCTCTCTCTCAAAAATAAACATTAAAAAGGGGGGGGCACCTGGGTGGCTCAGTCAGTTAAGCATCTGACTTCGGCTCAGGTCATGATCTCGCGATTTGATTCATGAGTTTGAACCCTGAGTGGGGCTCTGTGCTGAGAGCTTAGAGCCTGGAGACTGCTTGGGATTCTGTGTCTCCCTCTCTCTCTGCCCCTCCCCACTCACGCTCTGTCTCTGTCTCTGTCTCTCTGTCTCTGTCTCTCTCTCTCTCTTTCAAAAATAAATAACATTAAAAACAAACAAACAAACAAACACCTTTTTCCAGAGTCAGGATGCTGGCCTGGCTTGTCACCTGCTTGCTTAGTGACCTGGAGCCCTTCCACTTTTCTGAGTCTCGGCTGTTGGATTGTGAAATGAGAATAACCCTTCCTGCGTCACTCTGCAGAGGCAGGTAGGGTGTGTTGGAGTCATCATCACAACATACCTGCCTCACCGTCCTTTAAATGAATTTACCAGATATGTAAAGAGCATGAGTCAATAAATATGCATGCCATAACTGTAGGAGTTAGGAGAAAGAGGGTAAGGCAGGGTCCACAGGAGACCTGCAGCCCAGGCTAGAAATGCCAATTGAAATTGAAGCCCCTGCCATGGGTGATAGTTGGGGTGGGGGGTGCTTTATACCTTTGCAACCTAAAAGACAAAAAACTTTGCTTCACAGCCTTACGTTGCCAAGGGCAATTCTCAAGGTGACAGTGAGGAAAGACAGGATGGGGCTCCGCAGTTCTCAGGGAAAGCTCTTGGTGGCTCCTCCCCCTAAATAGCTTGAGACTCCCAAACAAGCCCCCCAGACCTCTCTTGGCTGGAGTGATCCGAAGTCACACAAGGAAGGAGTGTGCCAGGGCACGGAGGGGCACAGCCGTGGTGATGTGGTGATGCCCCCACCCCCACCCCCGGTCCTGGTGTGTCTAGGAGGGGCAGGGGTCCCAGCCTGGCCGACAGTGATGCTGGCAGGCTGTGTCTGTACTGGCAACAATCTTTGAACGCTTACCAGTGTTAACCCATGTTTTCGTCCCAACAATCCCAGGAGGACGGGGCTGTAATTCCCATTTTACAGATGAGGACACTGAGGCACTGGGAGGTAAAGCGACTTGCCCACGGCCGCACAGCGCTGTCGTCCCTGATTTTCTCAGGGTTTGGGCAGCCGGAGGAGCGGTGCTGGCTCCTCACCCGGGGCAGGGCAGCGGCCGGAGACCCAGGGGAGTTGGGGCGCGGAGCCAGACAAACCCCGCCCCCACGGGCCGGGGCGCAGCCAATGGACGCCCGGCCCCGAGTGGGGTGACGCGGCGTCAGCGCGAAACTCCCGGGAGCCGGGCCCTGGGTCACATGCACCGCGCCCGTTCGACCCGGGGTGGGAGTGGGGCGGGACCGCGGTGCGGGCTGGCAGGGTCTGGGCCCTTGGGACCAGTTGGGCCTGCTCTTTCGGCCCGGCCTCCAGGCCAGACACCTGGCTGGGACTGCCGCCAGGTGTGCGTCCGGACACGGGGGCGGGGCTGACCTGGGACGGCACCGCCCCCTGCCCGGGGCCCCTGTAGTCCCGGGACTCTCCGGGCTGTGAGGCCCGCCCAGCGCCCAGAGGCTGGGTCACCCAGCGGGGCCCCTGCCCGACCTCGGCTTTGCCAACTGTGAAATAGGGGTATCAAGACATTTGGGGCACGGACAGGGCCTCGGCTACTCATCTTGGCGGAGCTCAAGGATGGGTAGAGGGGCAGGCACTAGCGTTGCCAGGGCTGCTGGCACTGTGCAACCCTGGGCATTGCCCAGGAGAATACTAAGACCCCTCCCCACTCCGGGAGTCCCCCCTGCAACCCTGCCTGCCCCCATGTATGCTTCATTTCTGCAGTAGCTAAGCTAGCACCTGCTCAGGTTAGGGGGCCAAGCAGCACAGAGCCAGCCTGGGACTCTTTGCCCGCTCTTTCTCCATCTGGACGGCTGTTGACATGGATGATTCTGGTCCTGGATGACCCTATATTCTCATTCCGTGTTGACCTCTGCTGTGCACTGGACAAATGATTTCTAGCCCTCTCTGAGCTTCTTTGGGTCAGCTTTGCCCAAAGCACCTCACTAACAGAGGTCACTTCCAGGTTCATCAATGAGTCATTCAACAGACACTCCACCAAAGATCCGGTAGAACCACCAATTCTGCTGCACCATGAGGGATGAAGCTGACAGCAGTGAAGAATGGGGGGTGGGGCGGGGGGACGTTTGTCCCCTGGGTGCTAACAGGCTATCTGGGGTGGGGCCAGATGTAGACTCAGGGGGAGTCACAGAATGAGGTGGGTTGAATTGGTAGCAGGAAGAGTACATGGGGACCCCAAGACATCATCTGACCTCCACAAGCCAAATCCAATTCTGCGTGGGTTCTGATTTTGAATTAATTGTCAAGTGTGGAAGATTCCACTTAAAGGCTGGATTTCTGGTTTTTCTTGAAAAATGAGAATTTTGAGTAACCCTGGGCTCCACAACTGGGTGCCTTGTAGCCAGGGCTGTGACCCCCCCCCCCCCCCCGCCACAGTTCCTATCAGCCCCCGGGTATCACACCTGGGCCACTTCACTCATAAATGAATGTGTAATAAAAAGGCCCCTATAGGCATTGGGTTTACCACCCATGATCCCAATTTATAGATCAGGGGAGTATACACCAGGAAGGAGCAAGGACTTGTTCAGGGACCCACAGTGAAGCCTGCAACCCCTGCTAGGGTGCTCTTAGAGAGGGCGTGGGGGCGAGAAGGGGATGGCACCGGGCAGAGGAGTCCACTCGGTTTCCAGAAACATCCCGCCGACCCCCTAGTGCCGAAAGCAGAGATTTTGCTTGCTGGGATGCCTAGGGCCTGGGCGTGGAGGCCCTGACCAGACTCCCCTGAGGGCCACCCAACAAAAATGGGCAGGGGCTCCTCTGAAATAAAGTGGAATTTCTGGGTGGCTCATGCCTATTCAAGTCCTCTTGTTCTGCCCCTGGTCCCTGGGGACCCTAAGGAGACTCTTTTCTTGGAAAGGAGATGGGTTGGAAAAAGACTGTCCTCCTCAGGTGCATTAGCGTGTGACTGGCGAGCAGGGGGACCCTGCGTGAGCCATGAGAAGACCCACAGTGGTCCCACAGTGCCCCCTCCAGATCTCTGGGGAGGGCACCTATAGCTAGAAAGCAGCTCCTCTCAGGCTGTGATGAAGGGAGACAACCAAAGGTTGAGGAGGAATCCAGAAGCTTGTCTCTGTCCAAGTCTCCGCCCCTCAGTGTGTCAGTCCTATCTCTGGCCCTCTCCACCCACGCTGCAGTGACTAATGATGCTTCCTCAGTTTTCCTTTTTTTAAAGATTTTATTTTTAAGTAACCTCTACACCCAACATGGGGTTCAAACGTACAACCGGTGGTGCTCTGCGACTGAGCCAGCCAGGTGCCCCACCTCCTCAGATTTCATCCCTTCTCTGCTAATAGCCTGGTTTCTCAGGGTGGGTTCTGGGACTTTGCTTGAACTATTAAGAAGTACCTTCTCTCTGCTTATGGAAAGTCAGCCAGGGGTTGCAGGCAGCCTTCAGTTAACCACGTGGAAGGGCCAACCCAGAGGAAGCAGAGCCAAGACACGGGGAGGGACAAATTACTAACCAAATCCCTAAGCACCTGGATCCAGCTATGCCTGAAGCTGAACTATCAGAACTTTTCAGTTACATAAGTCAACAAATCCCTCTTTCTGACTAAATCAAACGTCTTTCTACCACAATGAATAAAGTTCCAATATGGCATCTCTGAGCAGTTTGGGCCACAAACCACCTTTATCTTGACTAAAGAGGTCTTAACACTGCTTAACTTTACTTCTACATTTCCCAGACTGTTCTCCATAGAGCCCCTTTTGAGGAACAGCTGTTAATGTACTGGGGAAATGCATGTTGGCAAGTCCCTGCCAGGGATCTTGAGGTCCCTCCCAGGAGTCTGGTCAGTTAGGTCAGAGTTGCCTCACCACCCTCTCCCTCCTGTGGCTGGCCTGCCCAGTGCAACTTCACACAGCAGCTCCTTACTCTGGGCCTTGCCTGCTCCCCCAGAGCCTCCTGGTCCTGCAAGCCCTGGAAAAGGGCTCCAGTGCCTCCTGGCTGCAGCGTGTCCTTGACTCTGGGAACTGAACCAGGCTGGGAGCTCCCTGAGGGTAGGACTCGAGCAGCCCCTCCCCTCCAGCACCAACCTGGTACACAGCAAACTCTCAGGCACATGCGCTGACCGCGTGTCTTGGCAAGTCCACGGTGGTATCTCAGGGCCAAGCCACAGTCCACAGAGCTCGGGCCTCTCACAGTGCCTCGTACAGGGCTGGGGGCAGAGAACGGGCTCAGGATACACACCTTCTATTCACCGGGACTGGGGACTGGGGGTCTCCCAATCTTCAGAGGCCCACTCCCACACTTCCCTGGTGTGGGACCCTCTCATTCTGACTGGCCAGAAACAGGCAGAGCCTCCACAGAGCTCCCTAGAGCAACTGGGAGCTGGGTGCTGCCACTTCTGACCTGGGATGGTCCCACTGCGGCCCCCCGTCGCGGTCCCTCCTGCCCTATACCAGGAGGCAGGGCAGCCCCCGCCTGAGCCACCCTCCTGCAGGGCTGGTGTTCAAGGCGGACGGGATGGCCTCGCCTGCTGCCCACCCCTCCAGGCCCGAGGTCTGAGTTGGAGCGCTGGGCAAACCCAGGTAAGTGCGTGGGTCTTCCCGGCTCTGTCTTTTCACCTGAATACAACAGGTTGGGTAGATGTCTTTGCAATTCTTCCAGGTTCACCTGGGGGCTTGATAAGCCCACCCCACTTCAGATCCTCAAACCCTGTGTGGCGTAGGGATTAAAGGGCTCTCAGGCTCCTCTGAGCCGCTCAGAGAAGATGCAGGCACCACGTGGCTCCCATAATGTGCTGCTCAAGGACCCCTGCGCCTCTGGGCCTGCCTCCTGGAGGACCGTGGCCTGGCAGCAAGCACCCAGAGTGGCCAGCTCCCAGGAAAGGTCAGGACAGGAGCCTTTTAAAACGGAGAGCGCTGGGGGTGTGGGGAGGTGTGTGTGGGGTACCGCTTTTTGGGGTGATGAAAATGCTCGAAAATTGATCATGGTGGTGCAGGGATCTTGAGGTCCCTGCACAACTCTACGAATAGACTGAAAACGACCTAATGGGACACTTAAAATGGGTGCATTGTATGCTATGTGAATCAGATCTCGATAAAGCTGTTTCTAGAAGCGGGGAGTGGTCCTTGGAGCAGCAGCTTTTAAACTCGGTGTGTGGCACAAGCTGTCCAGAGGATTCGGTGGATGCCTGCCTAACTTTGGGGAGCCCAGGAGGAGATGGCTCTGGCCTGTTTGCCCAAGGCCTGGATACCTGGGACAGGACTGAGGGCCTCCCGCAACGTGCCTAAGGCCTGGCATAACACGTAGGAAGAACCACGGGCTCTGGTAGAGCTCGCAAGCCGGCCATGGCAGGTTTCCAGCTGCTACAACCAACACCCCCAAACCAGCCTTGTGCCCCAAGATAGCCAAACTGGAACAGGCATGGGGATCTTCCTTTAGCCCAGACTCACCGGCACCCTCAAACAGCCTGGGCATGGGTGAAGGGGGAGTGGAGCAAGCTTCCAGAATGGCTTCCTTTAGCGGGGCCCCTGGGGCAGTCCCTGCTTAGAGAAAGCAGGTGCCCTCGGGCACCTGTGTGGTTCGGTGGGTTACGTGTCCGACTCTTGGTTTCAGCTCAGGTCATGATCTCACGGTTCGTGAGTTCAAGCCCCATATCGGGCTTTGCACTGACAGTGAGGAGACTGCTTGGGATTCTCTCTCTTCCTCTCTGTTCCTCCAGCTCTCCCTCCCTGCCCCCTCTCAAAAATAATTAACAAAAAAAAAAAAAAAAAAAAAAAAAAAAGCAGGTGCCCAGAACTGGCAGGTCCTTTAGACAGTCACAGCTGACTCCATAGAGATCACACAGGAACAGTTTGTTCATTTATTTATTGTATTTTACATGCAAGAACCCAAACTAGAGAGACAGTATCTGGAAGGAGAGCCAGTGGGTGGATGGACGCGCTGAGCCTCGAGTGCACCGACCCGCCCTCCAGAACCGGCTCTGCCCACAGAAACGCGCAACAGTGACAGGACATTAGACTTCCAGGACTGGACAACAAACTCAACACGTCTCTCTTTCAACAGCCCACCCCCCCCCCATCCTGAGACCCTCACAAATTAAGTGCAAACTTTAGAAAATAAATATCCATCCCCCTTTCTCCAGGGGAGCCTGGAGATTTCAGACACGAGAGGAGGAGAAGAACTTCAGGGCTGACAGCTGGTGGCCGCAGGGGCAGCCTGGCTTGGACCCCCATGGACAGGAAGGGCCGCAGACGGGCACTGGGAGAGGCGGGTACCACAGGGGGCATCTTCTGGAGGCACGCACACTCAGCCATGGTGGTGAAGCTGGCTGTTCCCCATGGGGGTGGACGAGCAGAGGGGCCCAGAGTCCCTACAGCACATGGAGGACAGGCTCGTGGTGGGCCGGCTGGGGCCAGGCAGAGGACGCGGCACTCCTGCATGGTGCTTTTCCCCTGATAGCCCACAGTCCTCCACAAACCATCCGGAAGGCTGGGTCAGACTGAGTTAGAAACGTGTGTAGCAGACGTGGAGACAAAGTGGGGGTGGGCGGCAGGAAGGAAGAGGAGGGACAAGAGTGTAGGAGGCTGAGCAACTGTCTGCCCCATGAAGCCGGAGGGGTCCAGGTGCCTGCTGCCACCGCTATCCACAGCCCTTGCCACCACTCTCCCTGTGGGAGGCCCTGAGTGACAGTGAGGGCCCCACACCTCCCCAGGCCCCCTTGCTCTGGACCCCAGGGGGAGGAAGGGAAGGGCAGTGAGCCGAGGCAGATGGCCCAGTCACTCACACCGATGGGGCTGACAAAACAGAAAGACAGGACGGACCACAGACGAAGTCACCCTTCCCTCCGGCCCCAGCCAGCATCAAGCCCTTTCAGCTCAGAGACCCCTTGTCCCGTGCCGGCTGAGAAGCAGGCGAGTCACCTCTCGGCCTGGCCCCAGTCGGCCTGCTCAGTCCCTGGGAGGGGGGCTCCCAGGCAGGGACTGCTCTGGGCCAGGCTGGCCCAAAGCCCACTAGTGTGCCCTGGGTCAGCTGCCCACTGGCCACAAAAGTAGGCAGGAAGAAATGGTTAGTTTTCTCATCTCAGCACACAATGAACACAGAAAAGGTTAAACACATTCCCAAGAAAATATTTTGACAAAATAAATATTTTAACCTATAATCAGGTATAATTAGTGCTTATAAGGAATCCCAGCAATAATTTAGTGTAATTAAGTACATACTGTATCTGTGATTTCTAACACTTGTGGAGCGGCTGGTGGCTCGTGAGGGTCTCACTCTCCCGGGGGGTAGGCACTGGCCAGCTTTCCTGCCGGAGCTCGGCTCCCTTCCTCAAGCAGGGAGCCTGGGAGCTGTGCTCCCCACATGGAAGGGAACCAGTGGTTGAGTGGCCTAGGGTGCCTGCGGGCCGCAGGACAGAAAGGGCTGAGCAGCACCCCCTTAAGGCCACCTAGGCCCCCGCTTGGCTTTTTGCGCGGGCCTCACGCATGTGTCACCTCAGCCTCCAGGTAGGGGCAGGCTGCCTCTGGACAGGACTCGTCAACAGGAAGGGCAGCCGCAGGCTGGGAAGGCAGGGGGCTCTCCCCTGTGTGAGCCAGTGCCTTCCTGCCAGCCCATAGGCTCCATCACCATCTGCCGCCCAGGGGCGGCCAGGACTCTCCAAGCCCTGCCTGGAGTTGGGGGGCAGCTCTGGACTGTGGGTACTAAGAGCAGCTGTGCTGGGTTCTCCCCCAGACAGACACAGGCCTCGGCTTTACTCCCTGCCAGGAGCCTCCTCTCCCCTTGGGCCCTTCAGGCTCCTGCTCTTGGGGGGACTTTTCCTTCCACAAGGCGGGGACGCTGGCTCTTCCCTCAGAGGCTGCCGGGCTTGGCCGCGGAGGGACGGGCCCCTGGCCCTCACAGAGACGAACGCTCCAGGCCGCTGGAGGGTACTAGCTGGGTCGCTAGGTGCAATCGGATCATCCCAGCCACCTTCTCGGCAGCTCACGTCAAGACAGCTGACTTAAGACTTCCTAACGTCCAAACAGGCAGACCTCAGGAGGCTCTGCCTGTGAGCAATGTTGACGAGAGGAGGAGAGGACCGAGGGGTGGGGTCGGGGTGAGGGGGGACAGGAGAGGCGTGGCACTGGCTGCCAGGGAGGGCAGGGCTGGAGTCAGGCTGGCTGAGCTCGGATCTCTGAGGGGGAGTTTCCTGCACGTCCTCTGAGGAATCGGGAGTGTGACACCCCCGGCTGGTCCTGCCAGGAGGGCCCCCAGCAAGACCCCGGACCAGGGCACAGGGTTCTGGGCTAGGCAGCGCCTCGCTTCTCCACCAGAGGTGCTGGGCCGTGGCCTAAATGCTTCTTCCAGAGCCTGAGGCACTGGTGTTAGCCTGCGCCCAGCCGGCCTCTTGACCCCACTCCGGCTGCCAGGTGGGAAGGGCTGGCCACGCCACGGCTCTGGAACACGTCTGCCCCCGATACCTGGGCAGCGCCTTCTGGAACACTGACCCGGGCCCCGGGACTCACGGCCGGCTCGGAGCAGCTGCCGCAGCATTTTTCTTTTCCTGGCCAACCGCGGCACAGGGGCGGGGCGGGCTGCACCCTGGACCGCACCGAGCCTGAGCGTCCTGCCCACGGCCAGGAGACACCCAGTGACGGGAGCAGGTGTCCTCAACCCCTAGCTCTCAGCCCCAGGCTGTTAGTCTTCTAGGTTGGCTTGGAGAGAGGGTACAAATCAGCAGCAAGGGGGGTTGGGGGCGGGGAGAGGGCAGGCTGTCAGGACGCTCTGTGGAGGAAGCGGAGACCGCACCAAGGAGCAGTGCAGGGACCCCAGGGTCACTCCAGCCCCTTGGTCACTGGATCTCCAAATATGGTGCAGAGCCATCTGCTCCTGGGCCCTGGAGGTAGGGGCACAGAGGCTGCCACGGACCAGGCCAAAGCCCCGAGCCTGGTGTGCTCACAAGCCCACCAAGCTTTCCCAAGCAGTCAGAGCAATTCCTCCCCGTGCGGGCCCCTCCACAGATGGGGACGCGGGGCAGTTTGGTTTACGGTTGTGTTATCTCTGCAAGAGCCAACCCGTGTGCCTCGTGACCATCATCCATGGATCAACATGCCGTCTTTGCAACTGCCTTTGGCTCTCCCTCTCCCTGGGTCCATCGGGGACCCCTCGCTCCCAGGCTCAGCTGCTTAGCCAGCCTGGCGTGGGCCCGGGTTAGCAGCTGAGCGACGGAGAGAGGGTCAAGAGGGTGAGAAGCCTCACACAAGGGCACCCACAGAGCCTTCTAAAGTGCCGAGCACGCCGAGTGCCACAAGGTGACACGCGTCAGGGAGCAGCATTCCAGGGAGGGAGACCAAGCCCACAGGTGCAGACAAGCCCTTTCTGGAACAGGGGCATGGGAGCGTAGGCCGGTCCAAGGAGACCCACTGAGTCAGGTAGGGGCAGGGCACAGGGGGGAAGGGGCTGGGGTCGGACCCCCTTCTCTGTGGGCAGAAACCGGAGGAAAGGCAGTCCAGGTGTCTCCTCAGGAAATGGTCCCACGGGGACTGCCCTGCCTGGGGCTGGGTCCCACTGCCTGTTCTTCTGGGGAGGACACATGGGTAGAGGGAGGCTGTGGGCCAGAGGGGCAGGGGCAGGGGCAGAGAGCCTCTGGCTGCATCGATGCTGTCCCACCACCCAGAGAGAAGAAGGTGGCTAAAGCTGGTCCTGACTAGTGGGAGGCCTGGGAGCAAACACAGTGGCATTTCCATGGAGACACAGCAGCACAGGACCGAGTGAGGACTGGGGATGGGAGGAGTGGCCAGTGCCTAGCGTGGACCGGGGGAATAAGGAGTGACCTGCCATCTGGGGAGCCGAACCGCAGAACAGCTCACAGGGCGAAGAGGGCATCCTCTGACCGCTCAGGCTTCTTCCGACCGGAGGGGTTTGAGGCTGGGGCCGGGGCCGGGGCCTCCCCTGGGGGCGAGGGGAGGTTGGGAACCATTTCAGCAGCTTTGGCTCTTTCTTCGAGGAACTTATCGAATTCTGCAATACAAAACCAGGGCAAGGGGCAGCGTTGGTAGGAGGCTAGGCCCACAGTGAGGCTCTAACCACCACATCTCACCTGCTCCCCTCGGAGCCCCATTCACTGTCCCCACCCTCAGCACACTAGCCTGGGCTGCCTGCCAGGGAAGGAGGGAGGCAGGGAGCGGCAGGGGAGCAGCCAGCCAGAGCCAGGGGTGCTTCTGGGCCGTCTGCTGCCCAGAGACCCAGGCTTGATTTCCCCCTCTGCCGCCTCCAGGGCAAGCAGGAAGCCTGGCTACCCGCAGATGGTACAGGGGGAAGGGGCAGGTACGATTCCAGCCCCACCCCTCTAAATTGGGGCTTTTCCACGCACCAGATCAGCACTGGAGGCAGGGCAGGGAAAGTTGGAGGGGCAAGTCCCCACTTAAACTTGGCAGAGAACATCCCCCTACCCTATGCTCATCCTCCAAGCAAGGTTCTGCCAGTGGAGGGGGTCTGACCAGATGGTCTGGCAAAGCAGGGAGGAGGCAGTGCAGAGGGGAGAGTGGCAGGGAGTGGGGGAGACAGGAGGAGCAGGGGAGAGAAGGAGAGGGCGAGATGGGGGGGGTTGGAGGACCTTGATGGGAACTTCCCTACCCGACCCGTCATCCACTGGCCCCCCAGAAGTGGGGTCCCAGAACGCCAGGCCCGATGAGTTCCCTATGCAGCCCTGTGGACTGCACAGCATGTCTTGTCTCTCTGCTAGATTAAGAATTCGGGGGTAGGGACAAACTGATTAGGCTTGCAGATCTGGGGGTCACGATGACCTGGGATGGCAATCGGGACCTACTATTCACTAGCTCTGTGACCTTCTTAAAGTCACATGTTCTGACACTTCCCTCATCAGCACGGGGCCTGGCTGGGACAGAGCAGAGAAGCCCCTGGCCCAGGAGGCCAGGCCAAGCAAGGATGGGCACCGGGAGATACGCTGGCAACGGAGGCTCCAAGACAGCGGGGTGCCGGCCCCTATGCACCTCAAGAGCCTGGGGCAGGGGTAGCCAACAGAAGGTGGGGAGCTGTCAAGGTGCTGGCCCAGTCGTACCTTCACTTGTGACGCCCTCTTCCAGGTCGTCGCCCTTCTGTGGGAGGAGCAGAGAGAGCAGTATTAGGGCCCAGCCTGGGCCAAACCCCCCATTCCCCGTGCCCAGAGCTCTGTGACAGTAAAATACTGCTTGTCTTACTGAAGACACGGAAACTTTTGTTTTCTAGAAAGCAAAAATAAAACCACCCCAAACTCCGTAGTTCTAGGCTTTGATCCTCCAGAAGAACCAGAAAGAAAAATCCAAAAAAAGGCGCAGGCCGGTTCTCTGGGTTTAAGGCTACAGGCAGGACCACAGCAGGCCTCTGGCCACCCAGTGACACTCCCAGAACAGGGCCCCAAGGAGGAGGCTGAGCTGCGCGCGTGCCCAGGACCCCCTCAGGTGCTCCTTCACTCAGCAGCCGCAGGACTCTGGGAACCCGCTGTCCATGCCAACAGCTGGGAACCGCATGAGGCCTGGAAGGGACAGAGCCATGAAGTCCATGGCACAGGGCCGGATACCAAGCAGTATTTGGCAGTAAAGTGCTGTCCGGCCAGAAGCCATGTCCCACGGCCTCCTGTGGCCCAGATTCCGTCACCTGCTGCCGGTTCCTGAGAAGCCATGGGAGCTCGGAGAGCTCTTAACGATGACAGTGGATAGGACTTGATTTGTTTGGAGAACGCAGTGGTCACTGGGAACTTACTGCACAGTGATAGGGAAGGGAGCTGGATGGGGAAGCAGACAGGGCCTTGGGCTCAGCCAGGAGACGTGGCTTCCTTCCTGGCCCTGCCACTGATCTGCTCAGCCTTGTCAGACAGGTCCCTCCCCCTTTCTGAACCTTGGGCTCCCGCCCCCCCCCCCCCCCCCCCCCCCGCCCCATGAGGTGAGGGCCTTGCTCCTTCCTGCTTTGTCTCCGTGACAAGAGCTAGTTCTTTTCCAGGCATTCCCTTGGGAAAAATATAACGTGTTTTCTTCCTCCCCTGGCATGGCACCTGGGTGCCTGCCTCGCTGGGCAATGAGTGTCTTCAGAAAGCCTGGCCTTGTGGGGAGGTGGCCCGGAGCAGTGGGAGGCCCTACCCTAGTACAGAAGGGGGCCAAGTCGGCAACCCACTGCCAGCCAGGCCGATCCTGTGGTTAACGATGCTCTGCTCTGGGGACAAGGCCCCCTGAAGAGGTGGCAGCTAGGAACAAGAGATGAGGAGTCTCTAGGACTAAGGGAGAATCTGCCCAGCCCATGACCTTGGGCAAGCCACTTCCCCTCCCAGAGTGCATTTCTTTGTCAGCCCCCCTGGCCAGCAACCCCCACTCTGCCTCTCCTGCAGCCGCCTGAGAGGGAAAGTGCTTTGTAAGCAGCAGCAGGAGGGACCAGCCCCTGCAGCCCTCCCTTTCCTGGGACCTGCTGCCATCTGCAGCTGCGTGATGTTCTCACCTTCCTGTCCTAGCTCTGCGGGTAGAGACAAGAGTCTCGAGGGTAAGGGTTCTTTTAAATCCAGGATACCAGAACATACTGGGGAAGTGGGATGACAAGTAAAAAATAAAAAAACAAGAACAAAAACAAAAGCCAAAACACCAACCAAAAAAACCCCACAAAAAAACAAACACCTGGCTCATCTCTGTATATACAGTTTACAGTGAAAAAGAAAAAATAAAACCCACAAAATCCCCCCAAAACCCAAACAAAACCCCAAAGCAAAAGAACCCAAGCACACACACACTAGATACAGAAAAGTAACTGGAGGCAAGTGTGTGTGGTTTCGGAGCCAGCCAGAGCCCTGCCTGCCGAGGCCCCGGGGCCGCGCCCGGAGCAGGTGCGCCGGGCCCAGTGGGCTTTCCTCCTCTGCCACCCCAGTGGGGAGCAGCCCCTGGCCCCGGGCCTGTCTTCAGAAGCACCTCTGCCTTGCCACGCCCCACACACAGAAGAGAAAAGTCGAGTCTCACCAGGTCCGTCCTGAGCCACACCTCAATGTCGTCCATGACAGAGGGCTGCGCAACGGGGATCTATGGAGGCGGCAAGCAGCGGGTCAGGCAGCCCCACAGCCAGGCGAGGGGAGACAGAACACCGAACAAAATAAATCGTCAAAAGCAACCCCAGAACGAAACCAAAACGTACACAGAGCAAAAAAACACGTTGGCACAGCAGGCGCGGGCAACACAAGGCAGCCACACATGAAATGGCAGGTGAGGGAAGCAATGAGGTGGCCAGTTCTAAGAAGCAGGGCTGACCGACAGGCGCTGGGGGGGGGGGGGGGGGGGGCGCGGGGGGGGGGAGAGGAGGAGGGAGGGCAGCAGTACGCATTCTTGAAATGGATAACTTTTTGACTACTCTCAGCCCAGGGCTGCAAAGCACCTTCTCATCTCAGGAATGCGCTGGTCCCACAGGCTGGTTTTGAACTCATCAGGTTAGGACCCTTGGAAGAGTCCTGCCTACCCGCCATCGAGCCCAGTCCTGGGAGTGACTGGAGGAGACACCAGGAAGCCCCTGATGCCACTGGGGATCCCAGGTGGCAGTCTGCCCGGAGCAGGGGGTGCAGGTAGCCAGGCGGGCGCGGAAAGTATTTTGGAATGTGTCCCAGTGCGTCGGAGTGGGAGGAGGGGAGCACCGGGGCCCGGGTGTGGCCTGGCTGACAGCAGGCGGGCACATCTCACCACCAACACAAGCGGGCAAAGCTGGGGCTTTGATGACCAAAGCGACGTTGGGGCTTTAGCTGTCTTTGTGTCTCTTCAGGGGAGAATCACGAAGCAGTCCTGAATGCAGTGGCTCGTTTAGTCTCACCCTGCCTCCCCAGCTCTCAATGGCTGGCTGCGCTTCGGGAGCCAAAGAAAAGTTCAACTGAGAACTAGGGAGCGGTAGCCGGGGTGGGGGTGACTGGGTCCCGAGAAAACAAAGACATGCCTCATGGGTGCCTGAGCAGTCTCCATGCCTGGCCCACCTGTGGAAGGCCTCCGGGGCGGTGATTCTGAAACGTCCATTTGGCTAGAATGCAATAGCGGCTCACAAGTCCACTATTTCTAGAAAATTCTCTAGCACTGTGTCTATAGCTGGTTTCCCCCCAGCGTCACAGTCTAGGGTAAGAATACAGTTAAAATAAGCACCGGGAAGACTGCCTTGGTGTTTGCCAAATCTAAAAAATAACATGAGCTTAACAAAGGAAAAGAACAAAGATTTCCTATTCCCAGCCCTGCCCTGACGGGACAAGCCGCTCCTTAGAGACGGAAACCTGCTGCTGGCAGAGTTTGGGGTGTGAGGTAGAGCGAGGGCCCCTAGGGCAGCCCGAGTGTGCCGAGCAGGTGTCCCGTGCACACACGCACCTGGCGAGGCTGGCAGCCCCCTCGCTCTGGTAACCTGGAGCGCCTTAACGTATATCGTGCCGCACTACAGACCCAGCGTGGGCACCCCACATGCATTTTCATAAAGGTTCAAGCCCACCCCTTGATCAGATTAGGAAGACTCTGTCTACGCTGTCCTTTTATCTCTTTGATTTACTGGGAATCTCGTGTTGGAATGAAAAAAACGTCAAGGAGTTCAAATCACCCTGAAATAACTCCTAGGGACAAGGAGCACAGGATTCTCATTCCAGAGGGCACAGATGCCCAGCGTGGATGTGCTAACAGCACCTAAGGCAGCACCCAACTCCTCCATCGAAAAGAAAGCAGTAAAGGCACGCGGAGTGCGATCTGCTAATTTTACGCTTGCTGGCAGGACTTCTGTCTTGACATGTTCCTGTGACAGAAGATGCCAATTTTCATTATCTTGATGCTTTTAAGTCAGAACGCCTGGCCTCTGGGAGGATGCGCGCCACACCAAGTTCCCAGAAACAAAAGCTTGGAAAGTTAGCGGCATCTCCAAAGAGAAAACATGGCCAACCACAGTTGTTGGGAGTGTGTGCTGGGCTTTCTTATACCCACCCAGCTTCAGTCTATCGAGGAGAAATGGAGGTTCGATGGGTAGAGCTTTCCAATGTGCTGCAGAAGCTTGAAAAACAGCCACTAAGGGGTCATGGGTCTTAAACCTTCAGATACGGCTTTACAATATTTTTGTTACTGCTCAAAAATAAGTCCCTCGAGGCTGGGTATCACGCTCCAGTTTTCTTCTTTGAGGATTAATCTTGAAAGCCAGCACGCTCAGAAAACAAACACTGACATCTGAGAAACTCCTCACCCCCTCAAAAACAAAAATTCCCCAAAAGCTGGATCATGGGAACGCTTTTCTTCCCCCTTTCAGATTTCTCCAAATAAGTAGTGTGTTTATGGAAGGGCATCCTCCAGGCAAAGCCCCAGGAGCCAGGCTGATGACAGAGCACTGGGCGATGGGTCGGCTGGGCTGGGCTAGTCAGGTCCCTGGAGCATATCACTTTTTTCTGGACTTGCTTCTTTCTTCACTCAGGAGCCCTGGAGTCTCTGCTGTCCTAAGAAGCCTCAGGACTTTGGGTAAAGAGCAGGGACAGGGGAGCTTGGGCAGTTCTTGGCCTCCGTCTCCCCATCAGAGAAGTGGCGTGATGGCTAGGTTCTATTTAGTTTTCACCCCACAGGACTCCGAGCCCCTTAACTTCCAGGTCAGGGTTTCTGTTTTCTAATTCAGAAACCAGGAATATCATGAACGATCGGAATTGACTCCTTCCAGTATGAAAGGCACTTGGCCTCAGGGCCGGAATCTCCGTGGAACTAGGGGGAGAGCTAACAGTAAAGCTTATACAACACAGGGCAAGGGTTGACCTGCTTGTGGTTGCACACAGTAACTTACCCATATACACCTTCTACCCTGGTAAATCAATGCCTTGACCGTAGCACTGGGGTAAAGTTCCTTCTAATAATGTGGATGCCACCAGACAGACTAAACGTGCACACTGCTCTCCAAACAGGAACTACAGAAACTGGGAGGGACGAGGAAGCGCCCTCGTCCATGCCGATGGAAGGGAAGGGAGAGGCCTTGGCCAGCCAAGAGGGCACTGGACTCTGTCACTGCCCCGTGGCTTTGGGCACGTCACCAAGCCCCTGGGAGGCCTCAGTGTTCTCATCCGTCAGATGAAGCCTGGCCCAGCTGATCCCTAAGAGACTGTGGCCTCTGACATGCCACGGTTAGAGCACCTTCTTGGGCAACGATTGAAGGCTGAAGGCTAATCCAAAGGTCTGAAGAAGAGTGTGTTGGGGGAGGGAGACAGAAAGGGAAGAAGACGCGAAGTAAAAAAAAAATAAGAGAAAGTTGGCACAGGACCACCCTCCAATAAAGGCCGGCGCATACGGGGCTGGCTTGGCTGAGGCAAGGGTGAGACGCGCCCGCCCATCTTCAGGGTCCAAAGAGAAAGCGGCGTGTCGGGGGCCACAAGTGGCAGATGTCGACGTGGGCGCTGGGTGAGCTGTCTGCCGTGCACTGACCCTCACTTGGCTCCACTTAGGGGGCGGCAGGTGGGGGGCAGTGGTGCCACCGGCTCGGCCACAGCCAGTGCTATTCGTGACTCTGGGCTTGCTGTGTCGGGGGGTCTGCCGGACCGGATTACGGCACCCCTCCATGCGTGGGCTTGGGCCGTAGCACACTCCTACTACTAACCTACTTCTGCTCTTGTTGGGACCGACGCTCGTTCTTCTCAGGGGATCTTTCTGGCGGCATCCTACTTATGGCCGGGGGCGGAGGTGGGGGGGGGCAATTTCCCAGCAGTCTCCAGGCAGAGCGGCTCATGACACTGCTCAGGGGTCTCTTCAACTTGTAATGAATCTGGTATTGTCAACTGTGGTGTTGGAAGTCTAGACCCCTGAAGTCCCAGGAGAGCACGGGCCCATTCCACGGCCCCCAACCCACGGGGAAACCTCAGAGTCTGATTTACAACGCAACAGGAACACTTTTCTGAAGAGCTCAGGTGTGCTATTTCACGAGAACTGAGAAATCCTCCCTACAACATGGTCCCCCCAAACATGAGCAGCAGCCTAAAAGCCCTTCAGCCTTACTCAATAGTACAAAAAGTTTCCAAGTAAAGAATTTGTACTTGGGGGTTTGGAAGGACTCAGGGCTTCTACACTATGGGAAATAAGGCAAAGCAATTAATATACATTGTTTAAAAGAAAAAAAAAAAACACTGCAGTCAGGCAGGTGAGATACCATGTTAGCTGTTAGTTGGGTTTGTTTCTGGAAAGTTGGAGACTGGAGCTCTAGTGGGGGGCGGGGGGGGGGAGGGGATCTTGTGTGGGCAGAGGCAGGTGCCACCACCAGCTGCTAATGCCACACTCAGGGTAGTTTGTTTGGGCAGTATCCTTTTTCGCAGGATTAACGGGCACAAGGACACACGGCTGGATCCTCCCAATTTGGAACTGGAGTCGACATGGTCTCCAGGAGTCCCGCTCTAAGGTCACCCACACATGAGGACCACAGCCCTAGCCTGTCTCTGAAGTAAATGAGGGGCCCGGAGAAGCCTGTGTCTCTAAGAATGGCTTTGGGGTCGCGTGCAGGAAAAGAGCAGTATGAAGTGCCTGCTGCTGACAGATGGAGGAAGGCTGGCCCCACCCGAGCGTGGCTGTGCGAAGGTCCCTAGCTCCAAGCTGGGGTGGTAGGAAGATACCCCCACCCCCTCGATTCTGATGGCTCTGTGTGGCCATTGCATGTCGGCCACACCTTGCTCAGACAGGTGACCCCTGCCGTGCCACCTACGGCCTCAGACATGCTGGCCTGCCTGAACGCCCCTCCGCCGGCCACAGCCTGGCCCGGGTTCCAGGGGTCGGTTATGCTTCCTCCCCAGTATGTGTCTAGTGTCTGCCTGGCTCCACCCCGGAGGCTGATGCCTGACTGCTTCTATCGTCCCTCCCTCTGTGCACCCTCTCCTGCTCCAGCCCTGCCACACACGCACGCACGCACAGACCTTTGGTCTCTATGTTAGAGGTGCTAGGCGAGGACGGTGGCTTCATCAGAAGTGTAATCATCACGCCGAGGCAAGTGGCCTGGAATGAGGTCACCCTCTCTCTCTGTAGCAGACTCAGGGCCACCTACCTGATCAGATGAGGCAGGAGAGGCCCACTCGGGTCTCTGTGGCAGAAAAGCTCTACTTGATGAGAACTGTGTTGATGATATTCAACTCCCCTGGCTTTGTCTTCTTTTTATTCTGTTCTATTGTGTTTGTGTGTTTAAGATGTCTCAAATTCTTCTGGGGGACGTAGTGGGCACACATTTACTCCATTATAAAAACCCATCAGCCTAGGACTGCCAGATCTAGAGGCTGGAGGGGGCTTCTCCAATTGATCAGGTGCTTTTCCAATTGATCAGGTGCTTTTGAGTCTGTTCTCTTAGAAATGTCCCCTCCTAACAATAAGCAAAAGCCACAGTAACTTGTGCTCATCCTGGAAAAGCGAATACTGCCGAGAGCTCCAGAGACAGTAAAAGGAGGGAGAGGGCCCTCCCCTCACTTCCACAAATGTCCCAGACCCTTAAGGCCCAGGGGCACGGACCTTAGCAGAAACCCAGAGGCGTTTCTAGGACTGAAAGTCTGTGGCTTAAGGAGATTGTACAAACACAAGAAGACATTTTGGCAGGGGGAAATTTGGCATCCAGTCATTAGGAGAGAATGGCCTTGTACTGTCTGACTCACAAGGGCTCAGCAGGTGACACAGGTAAGCGCTGGGGTAGACAGGGGGCTCGGCTCAGCTGGTGACCTCTCACCATTCCTTGGGTTATGAGCCAGCTGTCTATGGGCTCCAGGTCAGAGTCCCCACCTTTACCTCTCTTCTGGGCCGAGGACAGAAAAGTCCCAGAAAGAAAAGTCACAGCAAGACCCAGGATAAAGAAAGCAACAGTATATATCATGGAAATGGAAAAGTCACTGTTGAGAGTTGATCTTTTGTCACGTAAGGAGATGTGACCCATTGCCCCCGCCCCCCTCCAGCATGTCCCCCTTACCTTTCTGGAAAAGAGAAGAGAAGTTTAGTAACCAAAAATCCCAACAGGGTAACATAAACTCATGCCAACTATTCCCACACACTGGGAAAATCTCCACGAGGTCACAGAAGGCTGGCCACGGCCGCTTCTCCTGATTAGGGCTCTCGGAATTGGCAAAGGGTCAACTTTTCAAAGAGCCAGCTTTTACCAAATCATTTCTCCTTTTTTTTTCTAAGTTATTTCTGCTTTTTTTTTTTTTTTTCCTCCTTCTCAGTTCCTTGGGTGTTCTTTTTCCAAACTCTTAACTTGAACACTGAATTTGGGCATACTGCTCTTTTTGAAGTCACAAAGGTATTTAAAGTTAAGACTTCTGATTGGATTGCACTGTGGAGGTGTGGCTATACAATTTTCTCCCCTTCACTGTGTTCTTAATTTCTCCTTTGGCCCAGTTCTCGTATCCAGGTCGGTACGGTTTAGGATATGGAACATCATGACCTGAAATACTGGCCTCGAGATGCATGTGAGTGAGGGTGTGCGCACACACATATACGAAGACACAGACGCGCACACAGACACACACAGACAGGGATATACATATACTCACACAGATGGACACAGGCACACAGGCACCACAAGCCCTGCTTCCCCTCATCGAGCAGTAAACATGAAAGTAATCTGCCTGCCATCAGGTGGAAAACATGCTGGAGTCATCAAGATCTTTGAAAACAGGGAGATGGGCCAAGCCACACGCCCAAAGGGTGAAGGGCGGGAGGCTGGCCACATCTCCTGAGCTTGGATCCAGGCCTAAGCACTAAGAACAGCAGAGGTGGCACACCCTGGCACGGGTGGGGGCAGGCCCTGGGGACGGAGTGGGAAGCAAACCAAGTTGGCCTGGCTGAGGGACAGAGCTACAGGCCAGGTCAGGGTGGGCCAGGAGGAAATGTCCTCACCTGGCAGTGTGCTGGTGGCCTCAGCCCGGTGGTGGGCCCTCCTAACACCCTCTCTCGGTTCGGGGGGACACATTCTAAGTAATGGGAGAAATGGAGCCACAACCACTACGCAGATTTGGGGAGTCCGGGTCCCAGGGGTGGAAAGGCAGGGTGCTGAGACCCGAGGCAGTTGGGCTGGCTCTTCTGTGCCCCCTAGTGGCCAGTGCAGAGGGCCGCACACCCCTCACACCCAGTTGGCTGAGCCAGAAGAGAGGGACAAGTCCCTTCCCCAGGGTGAACCTTCTTCCAGAAACCAGGCTGCAGACTGCTGCCTGCCTGGGCCCATTTGGACAGGGGCTGCAGGAGCCCAAGAACCGTTGTTCTGAAGCAAACCTCCCCGTCCAGCGGGCAGATGAGCACTGCTCCTTTCTAACCCAGCTGGGGGACCCTGACAAGAGGTCCAGCCGTTCCGGGGCCCTTATCCCCACAGCTCTCCCCCTCCCCGTCCCTGCAAACAGACGCTCATTCACACACAGCCACACGCATTCCTAGGCGAAAAGGGGTACGATCTCATGAGAAGCATTAAGACACAAATCCTTTCCCCTGCAGTGACCTGAAATCGTACAGAATCCACAGCTGCCATCTGGGGCTCAAACAAGCACCACCCTCCACTTCCAAGCACCTCTGCCTTTAGCCGTGCTCCTTCCAGACACGGAGCTGCCCAGAGCACCCTCCTGGCCTCCACCCACTGCTCCTCCCTCCTCCAGCCCCAGATCCCCAGACAAATCCTGCCCATCAGCTGCCTTCTAGTGGGTTGGTACTGCTTCTCTAGGCCAACTACAAATGATCAGCAGAGATGCGGCTCAGGTGAGCATTTCCCTTCCTTGTAAGGGCCATTATTTTGTCGGAGCACTGCCCACCCCCAGGGCTGTGTAACATTTGGGAAGAGGCCCTATCTGGGTGTAGGAGACCTGCGCCCTGAGAGCTCAGGGCCATCAAGGTAGGAAGACAAGGGGCTGTGGAGCTGGACCTCCTAGGACGGACCCCCACTTGCCATCCACACTCGGTGCCCAGAGCGTGCTGTCCCTTCTCTGGGCCCGTCTGCTCTGGGCTTCGTGGGAAAGATGACTGGGTGGGCATCACCCACGGGCTGGAGTGAGGACGCAATGAGGCAGCACAGTGCTCTCACGCCCGTCTCCCCCCAGTGTGCCCTGCCCTCCACGCAACCCAGCTTCTGCTTCATTACCCCGCCAGCTTTACGACGCTGCCCGACTTTCCCTCCGGAGGACTCTGGGCAGGTAAACAGGGTGAAAGACCTACCACTTCGGAGCTCTGTTTCCGACTGTCTAGTGCAGAAGCGAGTCCTCCAACAGCCTGGGGGTCCTCGTAGGTTACCCTGGAGACAAGCAGCGCAAGCAGTCAGTACCCACCCCAGTGGTCCCAGGGGACGGGGCGGTGACCTATAATCACTTTCTAGTTTCCCGCAGACTTGGCCTTCGGGCGGAGGCTACGGTCCCAGCACTGGCTCAGCCCCTCATTTCCTCTGGGGTCTGGGACACCATACACCTCGTTGTTCCTCTCAAGTAACAATACCAGGGCATCTCTAAAGCCCAGTGACGGGACGTCAGAAGTGCCCTGACGCTGCAAGTAATACTATTTCAGAAGCGGCAGCCTCGGTAGCATCTGACAAGGAAGGTGGTCTCACGGTCTGGGATTGGGGTCTGTCACTGACCGTGGAGGTTCTCTCCCTCTGCATTCTGACCTCTTTTGCTGTTAAAAGCAACTTGTGCTGGTGAGAGGTGCATGGCGGCCTTGGGTTTCTGGTCAACTTGTTGATGCCTGAGCATGGGACTCAGAAAGCTGAGGTGCTGGGCTCCAGGAAAGCACCTGCCTGCCTTAAGGCTGAACAAGAAGCTCCAAGCATGTGTCTATGCCTCCCTGAGATGCGGGGGAGGGTGTCTATTTTGGGATCAATTTCCCCAGTTTCATATGGCTTATCCTGGCCAGAGCTGCCGTCAGGGAAGCCTCTGCCCACACACTCGGGCAGGAAAACCATGCTGCTAGGCCCTGCCCGGCTGCACCCTCCTAGCTCCTAGTTCCTCTTCAGCAGCAGCACAGGGAGCAGAGAGAATGAGGAGCACTCTCTTGCGGATGGGAGAGATCCGACTACAATCAACCCCGAGGCGGGGAGGTGGGGGTTGGGGGGGGGGGTTGGTGTTCATTCAAAATCTGTGCCTATTGCCAAGTCTTCGCAGCCATATTTCAACGTTCTTGGCAGTCCTGGATCTGGTAAATAAAAGGCGTCTTTGTGTTGGCCTGTGACCAGGCCTGGATCAATCCTCCCCCAATACCTTCCGAGAGCCACTGAAACGGTCCCCACGTACGTCTTGCGTTGCTCGGCCAAGGAATTCCCTCTCGTCTGGGCAAACATGTCAAAGCCATCACGGGGATTACACTGCTGGAGTGAACTGAGGGTGCCACTGACGCTCTCTGTCCCCAAGTCTGCGGCAACAAAACAAAGGAGGGTAGGGTGAGAATAAAATGTGGCCCGTGGGCTTAATGAAGGATCCCCAAGTTAGGAAGCCAGTGGGCAGGTTAGAGTTCTGGGTCAGGCAGGGGGAACATAGGCCTCTCCTCTGCACTCCCAGCCCACCACATGCAGGAGGAGCCACGGTGGGACCCAGATGGGGGACAGAAAAGCCACTGACCCTCACCCGCCCCCAGGCTACTCAAGGTGGGCAAAGAGTCCTCATGAATGGAAGCGAGACTGCTGGCAGTGGGGAGGGGCCCAGGGCCAGTACCCCTGCAGATTTCCCACAATTCTCTGACCACTGCGTGCCTCACTAACTCTGTCAGGATATCTAAGGGCCTGGGTCATGTATTTACTGGACAAATATTTTGCAGGCACCCACCACGTTCAGAGCCAGCTCCTGCGTGCACCAAACTGAATTTGACATGGTCCTCGGCCTAAAGGAGCGCAATGAGTAGGTGGGAGCCAGCCAGACAATACCAGTACCTAGCTTGAGACACTGGAAAAGACTCAAAACTGACCCAACAGTGGGGCTTGAAGGCCAAGTGGCCTCTGCTGCAGGGAGAAGGGGGAAAGGTAAGTACCAAGGTACAGAACCTGAAGTCCAGGGTGTGTGAAATGAAAAATGCTTGTGGACAGAGACTGAACGCTAGAAGGAAGGCAGCTAGGGCACCTGGGTGGCTCATCAGTTACGTGTCCAACTTTAGCTCAGGTCATGATCTCACAGTTCGTGATTTCGAGCCCCGCATCAGACTCTCTGCTCTCAGTGCAGAGCCTCCTTCTGATCCTGTCTCCCTCTCTCTCTCTCCCTCTCTCAACCTCTCTCAAAAATAAATAAACATTCAAAAAAAGAAAAGAAGGAAGACAGCAGAATTCAGTTTGAATTTTGGATTTTAAATATGGTGGCCATATGCTGGATGGATTCAAGGCAGAGAAATCTGTTCTGAAAGAAAAACAGTAGCTACAAATATAGGAGATGCCGAGAAGCCAGGATTATAGTAACTGACAGGCCACTAAATAAAAACCCTGTTTGACTGAAATGGAATAAACGTATAAAGAGAAATACTAAGAAAAAAAAAGGAAACAGAAAAAAGCAAGACAGAATTTTGCAAGGGCCATGCATTATTATTTCAATACTGTCATTTTGTTATAGATTCGTATCGTCCAGCATATTTGCAGCATCTAGAATCATATACACACTTTCAAACAGAGAAGTGGAAAAGTGGTGAGTTTCTTTTGTTTTAGGTTTCAGGCAGTGGAGCACTTTAGGCTGATGTTAGTTCAAGGAGAGCAAATGTATCAGTGTCATCGCTTCCTACTTCCAAGTCTGTGGCAGACATTACCAATCAACTACAGACTCATCTTCCAAGCTCTGATGTGGCTTCAGCATCCTTCTTAGACCAGTGTCCCAAGTAGCCAACGAGCTAAAACCTATTTGCCATCCTTGGCCTAATTTATATTGAGAAGACAATCACTTTAACCACATGGAATATTCCAGATAAAACACAGCAGCTACCTTTCTTTTAAAGCAAACAACTCCCTGTTCCTTGGAACTCCCTCCACCCCTTCTTTCCAACACAGGTTTAAACTTTTAAGTTTAGGGACAAGAGTCATGAACTAAAAATGGTACAATTGGCCAGGCCTCAGGAATACACTTTCCCACGGATTCCTCAAAATGCTCTCTCTGGGACTTCCAACAGAGAGAGAGAAATGGACCCTCAGCCCAGACTCACAATTACGAAGTGGCCTGCAAAGGAGACCCTCTTTGTCCCTATGAGACACTTACCCAAGCCTGCAAGCTGGGAGGAGAGAGAAGATGGGGGTGCCGTGTTCCCCACCATTGGGCTCACCACAGCTGGAGACCCCGGCCCCAGGTCTATTAAGTTGTCTTCGGTCACTTCGTTCAGTACCTGCCAGAGCATAAGACAGCGGTGAGCCTCGGAGCCCTGGTGCTGGGCTCCAAAGCCAGCAGGCATCGTGCATGGTCCCCGAGGAAAAGCATCGACGTTTCCCCAATACAGGAACAAGGCAGTCTCCCTCACCTGGGTTTCAGGGAACTTCAAGGGTCCGTGGTGGGCCTGGCTGTTAGTGAGCTCTGCATTGGCTCCTCCCCCCACCAAAGGAGGCAGGGCTGAACCAGCCACCAGGACAGTCACTGTCCCAGGAGCTGTAACTTGGGGCTTCTTTGCCACCCTCCTGCCAGGAATGTGCCTGTTAGCTCTTCCTCAGTATCCCACCAACCAGAGCTTGCTCTGTACTTTTTTTTCCTGAAGCTTATTTATGTATTGAGAGAGAGAGAAAAAAAGGGCACACACACAAATGGGGGGGGGGAGGGGGAGGGGCAGAGAGAAGGAGACAGGGAGAGAAAGAATCCCAAGCAGGCTCCAAACTGCCAGCACAGACCTAGATGCAGGGCTCGAACTCATGAACCGCGAGATCGTAACCCAAGCCAAAGTCAGACGCTTAACCAACAGAACCACCCAGGCGCCCTGAACTTGCTCTTTTTTTCTTTTTTAAGTAAACTCTACCCCCAATGTGGTGCTTGAACTCATGACCCCGAGATCAAGAGTCGCACGCTCTACAGACGGAGCCAGCCAGGCGCCCCTAATTGCTCAAATATTGAAGTCCCAATTAGAAAAACCAAAGGTGAGACAGAATGGAGATAGGCCTCCCAGCCTCTGGAGATGAGAGAATTCTGAAGGAATACTTACTCCGTTACTGGCATTTTGAACTGACCGGCCTGACCTGTATCGTTCGAACCTAACGGGGAAGGGAAAGCAGAGTAAGGGGCGTGACGTGGCACAGTGATGCTCCCTGGTCCCGTGAAGAGCTCCTGGGGACAGAGCCTCCAGGAAAGGAGACCAATCGGGGCCACCTGGGGACCAGGGAAAGTGGATCTCCCCACACACAACTTCACCACGCCTTCCTCCGTAGGGGGCGCTGCCCTGGAGGAGAACCAGCCTCCAGGCTCACCCACAAGCCGGCTGAGGGGAGGGACGAAGGTGCTGGTTGGCACATCCAGGGGACCAAAAGCTTTCCCAGCTGTCCCCTCACATCCTGGGCCCAGAGTGCCCCTCTTGCCCCTAGAGGGGGTGGCTGGGCCAACCACTTTACCTGGGGGGCGCTCAGAGGTCTATTTGCAAAGCCAGGAGAGACGCGCAGCCCCCTCCCTATTTCACAGAGCCGCGCTAGGAGTGATTAGCCTGTGTCGCTAAAATGCCCCCAGCTCAGCTTTCTGGTGGAAAGGGGGCGGAGCGCACACAGGGCAGACAGCCAGAGGAGGAAGACAAGCACAGGCCCCTGGCAGGGCCAGAAGACTCGCCAGTAGCTGAGGATGGGACTCAGCTTGGAGCGACCACAGTGAGCCTCTCCTGTGGCATACCCAAGTCACTCTCACACCAGGTGGGAACACAAGAGCAATTGTGAGGCACGTGTGTAGGCTGCCCTTGCACTTAAGAGTTCCGAAACGTCATGGGCAAAGCAGTAGCTAAGAGACTTTCTCCAGCCAGAGGCTAGAGACAGCAGGGTTTATGGAGATCTGCTGTCCTTCCACATAGGTCTCCCCACTGGCCGGGGTCTGTGCCTGGTGACCAGTGATCCCCAGGAAGGACCATCTGGTTAGGCGATGTGTATCCACTGTGGTCTCAAGAAAGACTTGTGTGTTTTTACGAGCCATGGCCTATAAGGAGAAGGGGAGTATCAACCCATCTGAAAAGTTTCTAATCCTGGGGTACCTTTCCCCCACCATCTTCGAGGGACAATTAGTCTTATCAAAAGGTCTCAAGCCAGAATGGTACCTCAGGGCTGCTGGCCCAGGCTTTGCTTCTGAATTTGTGGTCAGACTGGGCATGGTAGACTCGGGAAAATGCCCAATTTAGCCCGTCTTCCTATCCTAGGAGGGGCTGAAATGGGTTTAACAGGTGAAAGGCCACGCCCATTAAAAGTAGAGAAACCAGAACCACATGACAAAACTGAGGGGTCTCGGGCTGGGAGTTGAGGCACCCCAGATCTGCTCCTCATCTCCAACAGACACACGAGGCTCCTGGTGTGTCCAGGCTTTCTTTGTCTGTCAGATGGACAAAGGACCACCCCCCCCATCCCTACTATCAGAGTCAAAGCTGAGACAAGGCCCAGGGCTGGGACACCCAGAGCAAAATCACCCTCGAAGTCCCCTAGATGCAAGTTTATCTGTCACACTGACCCTGATGCCAGGGCCCCATGTCTCCGAGGGCCTCAGACTTAGGAGAAGGTTGGCCTGGTCAAGGTGCTTTCTGGTGCCTTCACTGGGGGGAAGCCCAAGGTACAGGCACCGGAGTGATGATATGGGAGCTGTACCTGCCATTACCTCCTATTGACAACTGCTGCTCCCGGGGGAGGCTTTGGAAAAGGAAAAGAATTTTCAAGTTGGTTACCTCAAATCCAAAAATGATTTGGCTGCAGAAAGAACTCAAATGAACGTGTATGTACGCATGTGAGTGTGTGTGTGTGTGTGTGTGTGTGTGTGTGTGTGTGTGTGTGTGTTTCCCTAAGCAGCAGCATCCGGCACTTACACCCTGCCTTCTTTGGAACACTCTAGACACACTGACATTTGCAAAGGGAGGGAAAAATCTTTTTCTTCTTTTTTTAAAGATGGGAAAGAGGAAATCTTTTTTCCTTAGTAGAGAATCCCCCCGCTCCCCCTTAATCCTTTTCAAACTCAAAGGATCTTCAAAGGAGCAGGTGCGAAGCTCTCGGGCCCTGCCCTCCCCACCCTCCAGGGGCTGGGGGTACTGGGGAAGGCTGGGCGGCCTGAGGCTTGCAAAGGGCAGAGCCGAATTCCCCACGTCACCTTCCGCCCAGCCGGCCCGGTTCCCAGGAGAACCGAGAAGCATTTTCCCAGTCAGCCGGGGAACACATTAGCAACTCTGATGACCGTTTTCCAACTCTAATCTCTCCCTCCCCCTCTCTCCATTGTTGAGGAAAGAAATCCCTCTGCCAGGGCATGAGCCTTTCCCAGGGAGAAGAAGGGCCCTAACCCCCACCTCTCGTAGCGGAGGAAGACGTTGTTGAGGTCATCGTTGACGTGCAGCAGCTCCTCGGTGACCTCCTCGTTGGACACGCGGGAGATGAGTTCCACGATGCGCTGCTGCATGGCCCGGCAGGTCCTGTTCAGCTCCTAGGGAACACACGCGCCTCTGGCTAGCCTGCTGGGGACGCTTTTGGTCACATTGCATTTCCTTTGGGAAAATGTGCGCCAATTCTTAAAAGTCACAAAAAGAGTGCACGCTTGTCCAGAAAGCTGGACGTGGGTGGGATGCAAAGTGGAAGGCTCCTCTCTGCCTCCTGTCACCGCAGGGGAAGTAAGCTCTTGTTCGACAGACGGACAAGCGTCCACAGCTAGCCGTCGTACGTACATCGGTACGTGTTTGCGCAGACCGTTCCTTACATCTTAGAACAGGATTCTTTGCAGCTTGCTTTTTCTCTTCAGCAAAATACTCTCGACAACCTTTTTTCCCACGGCCTTGTACAGCCGGCCTCGTCCCTTCGTGTATTATAATACACCCCCCCTTCCCCCCCAACTGCTGGGCATTCAGGCTGAGGCCTCTTTTTGGCCGGCCCAAACACAGCGCCAAGGAACATTCGCGCACACACACGTGCTCCTGCATCTGTGCCAGTGCTTCCACAGGACAAGCTACTAGAAGTGGAATTTCTGGGTGCAAGGGCATGGTCCTTTAGAACACAGACCGGTAATGGCAGAAGACCCTCCAAAAAAAGAGATCAGTTCATTTTACACTCCCGGCAGCACGACCACACCAGGTGTATTTCGGTGGCGCGTCTGACATTTCGCTGAGGTCTGAGCTCAGCAAGCTCTGATGTTTCTTCCCAGCTGATGACTCTCATGAACTCCCAGTCACCACTGGGGCCCTCTCTACCCCCAGAAGGGACTATCCCTCCGAAGACAGACCCTTACCACTTTATAGCCTGGCTACCGAAGGCTTTTCCTGCTCCAGATGGCAGCCTGACTCAGGCTCTCGTTGAAACTTGCCTGTGGAGCTCCCTCACCTACCTGCCAGGGCTCCTTGCCATCCTGTATCCCAGACTGGCCATGCAGCATCCCTGAGTACAGGAAGAGCCTAAGGACAAAAGCTCCAAGTCCCAATGGGGGCGAAGCAGGGGACAGCTTGTCCCTGCCCACCTAGACGCAGGAGGCAGCTGATGACCCAGTGAATGAAGGGGCTGAGGGCAGGGGCAGAGGTCCTTCCTTCTCACAGCTCGGCCTCAAAACCACCTCCTTTTGAAATGTTTCTGGTAGAAGTCACTGCTCTACTCACTGCACACACACGATCTCTGTTCAGCTCTGTATTTTGTCCAGAACTTGGCTAGAACTAGGTTTCCCCTCCCACTAGACCATAAACTCCATGAGGGAGGTGCCACCATTTATTCCCCCTCATGCCCTGTGCGGAGCTACATGCAGGGAAAAGGCCCAGGAATTATCTGCCGAGTGCACCACAGAGGTGGCCAAACGCAAAGCAAGGAATCCAGGCACCCAATGGCGCCCTGTAACACTGTGCTCACTGCACATGGGGCGTTATGACCGGGCTCCTGGTCTGCCTCACGCTCTACACTCTACGCTGAAGCTTCTTGAGGGCAGAGACGGCATCCTTTGTCCCTGTTTCTCCAGTACCCATGACTGACACGTAGGAGCTACTCCCTAAATGCTCCAGGGAGAATTACTGAAGGCAAGTTGCATTCCTTCTGTCCACACTCGGTCCAAGGCACCGAAATAGTGCTCCCTTACACACATTCACACACACATTCTTGCTTCACCACTGAAGGGGGATGCGTGTCCTAGGCTTGATCCTGCAGGTAAGAGCAAGGTCGGGACTTCGACGGACCTGTCCATCACAGAATAAGTAGACCATGACCAGCCAGACACCAGGCCTGGACACGGCTTCTGCTGTCACCCCTCCCTTGGCTGCTCGGCCTGCGGGGGCTGCTTCCCCAAGAGCGGAGGCAGCTGAGGAAAGCAGCTCAGCCCACGTGGGTCAGCCCAGAATCACCCCACTCCAGCTGTAATTTCCAAGACAGAAGGTATCTAGATTTGGACAGCTGGGTACAAACTAGTCTGGTGTTTACCAGCAGAAAAACAGCTTCATCTGGAGATTCTCTGGCTTGTTGCGCCCAGTCTCTCTGGTTATGGAAACACTGCCTTGGTCATGGGTCTACCCAGTTGCTGGCCCCCTATGGAGTTAGAATGCTAATGCTTCTCTTGGTTCTAGGGACAGCAAGCCCAGTGTCTAGACCTTCTAATTTTTTCTATGAACAGATTCCCACTCTTGGTTCTCCTAAGACCCCCATTCTTTGTTTGGGAGAAGGCAGGATCATCCTGGAAATAGGAGGCTCCCAGCAAATCACAGGATAGTCAAAACTCCTCTCTCCCTACCCCCGAGCTGGTACTTCCGGTGCCAGCTGAGCCCTGGACAGATCAGCCCAGGCAGGGAGTGGCATTCCCACCAGCAGGAGATGCAGAGGAGGGGAGGTCAGAAGCAGGCTGAGGTTGGAGGAAGAAGGATGGGGGCCTGGACTCTACGGTGCTCTGAGTCCTCGGTGCATGCAAACCACCAGCTCCCCATCACTGTCCTCACTCAGTTATCCACATCAGCTTAGCCTTCTACCTAGCACTCTCTCCACTCAGAGAATGGGGAATTCTCCTTCACCTAGAATCTACTTTTCCCTCTCCAGGACTCATCCCAGGCCCCAGTGACCCAGTAGTAAGCATTTATAAACATACAGCCATGTGTCTGAATAACAAGAGGCAAATACCAAAAATGAATTGCACAAGACATTATGTCCAGTAAAGAGTGAAATACCACAAAATGGCCACTCTCTACCATTGTGAATGGCTCGTATCCCCAGGCCGGCCAGGAGAGGGGCATTCAGGAACTGGCCTGGGACTTGGAGCCTTTCCAGAACTCGAGTGATGGACTGTCACACTAACTGCCATGGATGCTGGTGGACACTCACAGGTCAAATCCAGTCACCACAGGAACAGTCAAAGCCAAAGGCCCAGTGGAAACCCAAATTACAGACACAAAGTATGCTCATGAGTGAGGGCTAAAATGAAGCCAGGCCATCAACATAAAACAAAACAAAACGAAACGAAAGCCCACAGAGGCACTTATGAAAGAAGCCATCACAGTAGGTTGCATGAAGGATTCCAGGAGGCAGGGCTGACGTGAACGGTATAAATGATTGTAGTATTTCTTTTTTTTTTTTTTTCCAACGTTTTTATTTTTTTATTTTTGGGACAGAGAGAGACAGAGCATGAACAGGGGAGGGGCAGAGAGAGAGGGAGACACAGAATCGGAAACAGGCTCCAGGCTCTGAGCCATCAGCCCAGAGCCCGACGCGGGGCTCGAACTCCCGGACCGCGAGATCGTGACCTGGCTGAAGTCGGACGCTTAACCGACTGCGCCACCCAGGCGCCCCAATTGTAGTATTTCTAATACACTGTTAGAGTTCAAGGAGCACCTGCTTAGGGCCAAGAAGGAAACTCGGATTTAGATGAACTGTAAAAGACCAGCCCCCGTCAACCAAAAGAAAAAAGATGCTTGGCCATTCTCGGGTAGCAGATCCTGCCCAGCGCTTTGGAAGACACGCCAGAGACCAGCCAAAGAGCATGGGAATGGAGGAGTGGGAGAGACGGAGCCCGGGGACACAGGAGGCCGGGCAGTGGACAGAGCAAAGAGGCGCAGCGCCTGCCTCTCTGCTGTCTGCCAGGACCCCTTCCTGGGCCACCCTGTCACTCCCTCTCCCTGGGTGACGGCGTGCCTGGTATAGAGGAGACCAGCACTCAAGGTGTTTGCCAAAAATCTCTGAGGAGCCAAAGGAGCTCGATCTTTTCTGGAGACTCCCCCCAAGCCCAACCTTCTCAAGACTTCCACAGCACTCTGGACATACCTCTACTCGGGGCTGCGGCCCCAGGTCGCCAGAGCCCCTCCATCAGAGCCTCAAATAAGTGAAGACCAGCCCTTACCCCCACCCTAACCACTGGAAGCCTCAGAACGCAGAGCAGCCCTCAAGGATGGTCTACCGGAACCCACGGAGAACCAAACCAGATCCCTCAGAAGATGGCAGGGAGCGTCTCAGTAACATGGCTCCAGATGCCCAAAGCACAGAACCACTAGATGAAAAAGGGCAGGGCTGGATTCAGTCTCCCCCACGGAGCCCAGGCCCTCCCGTGTGCTGGGAACCAAGTGGCAGGCAGCAAGCAGTCATGACTGACTAGATCAGCTCTCTGAGTCTCCAGCACCCTCTGGAACGGTTTCTCTCCGGGGAAGGAAAAGGGGGTCAGCGAAGTGCTGAAGCTCTGCAGAGTGCCACTAAAGTGCCTCCACGGCATGGGGTTTTGGGACACCCCACCCCACGGCAGCTTTTATCTATTTTAAACAGTACAAGAGCGTCTGAGTGGCTCAGTCGGTTAAGTATCCAACTCTTGGTTTCTGCTCAGGTCGTGACCTCACGTTCACGGAATCGAGCCCCGAGTCCAGGTCTGCCCTGACATGGCAGGAGCCCGCTTGGGATTCTCTCTCTCTCCCCCTCGCTCTCTGCCCATCCCCCGCTCATGCTTTCTCACATGCTGTCCCTCAAAATAAATAAACACTGCAGTTCTCTGGAGAATTTTACTGGTGGAGAAAAGGGTTCCATTACTTTACAGAAGCGTTTGGAAAGTGCTAGATGATTTCTGAGACCTCTCCTGGCTCTAACATTACGACTCAGCTCTTGGGAAGAAGGAGACCCAAGGGCAGAGAATGTGTGATCTCGTGAACTGCAGGAACCAGAAACACCTGCTCTGAGCTTGCACCTGCTGCCTTGCTCCCACAGCCTCCAGCTGGCGTGGGGAGTGAGATGGCCCCCGACCCACCCCATGGGCAAAGCCTCTGTGGCCCAACCCCGGAGAGGTCCTCAGGCACCTCCCAAAGAGCTTTGCTTAAACTGGCCCAGAGAGTCTGGCCTGGAGCTTCTAAATCAAGGATGTCCAAGGGTCTCTGCACAGAGCAAGTTTTACCATCTCCTTCCTTCAAGTTTTTAAGTTACCACCTTTTCGGGGCGCCTGGGTGGCACAGTCGGTTGAGCGTCCGACTTCAGCCAGGTCACGATCTCGCGGTCCGGGAGTTCGAGCCCCGCGTCGGGCTCTGGGCTGATGGCTCGGAGCCTGGAGCCTGTTTCCGATTCTGTGTCTCCCTCTCTCTCTGCCCCTCCCCCGTTCATGCTCTGTCTCTCTCTGTCCCAAAAATAAATAAAAAACGTTGAAAAAAAAAATTAAAAAAAAAAAGTTACCACCTTTTCTGTTTGTTTAATTTTAAAGAATCTCCACACCCAACGTGGGGCTCGAACTTCACAACCCCAAGACGAAGAGTTGCAAGCTCCACTGAATGAGCCAGCCAGCACTGAATGTGACCCTAGGTCATCATCATTTTTTTTTTTTTTAATGTTTGTTTATTTTTGAAAGGGAGAGAGCGAGCACAAGAACGGAGTAGGGGCACAGACACAGGGAGACAGAGGATCCCAAGAGGGCTCCTCCCTGACAGCAGAGAGCCGACGCAGGGCTGAAACTCAGAAACCGCGAGATCAAGACACGGGCCAAAGTAGGATGCTTAAGTGACTGAGCCACCCCGGCGCTCCCATCGTCTTAAAATAAATAAACAGTGAGAAAAAAGACAGAGATCAAAGGGGAGAGAAGAACCAGAATGTTGAGATTTCTGCCACCAACCACCAGCTGGCCACCTGCATGACCTTCATGGGGTCACACGCAGCCAGACCCCAGGGCAGGCGCAGTTGGGGAGACCTTCCTCTGCCTACCTCCATCTCTAAACCAACCAAACAGAGCAACTTTCTTCTGGCCCGAAGTCTTGCCCAGGTCGTCCTTCCCACTGTGCAACAGCCAGGACAGGAATTTCCTACGTGTTGAAGATTTCGGCTTCTCAACAGAGGAGGAGAACAGCTGGTCAGTGTTCTTTGTGCGAAAGCCCTCCATCGATCAGAACGTATTAAAATATCCTCTTTCTGTCTAATTAATCCCAATGCCTTTATCTTTTCTTCAAGGGACATTCTCATCCCCACCTCATAAAACAATCTTTTAATCATCTTTATGGATTTCCTCTGAACCCTCTCCAAGTTCTAAGGAGCACAGAACAAGGTCCTGAAGATCTCTTTTCTATAGCTGCAAAGGAAGGGGGGGGAAGGAGGAGAAACTCTTTGTTGAAGAGAAGGGGGATAATGAAGCTAAACATGTAGAATAAACTAGATTTCTCTAGAGAAAATGGTCCTGGACATCCTGGTTTTTGCTGAAATGATGCAAGACGCAAGAGGGGATATACCATCTGCTACTTGAAGAAACAATGTGGAGGAGGGCTTCTTTTATTATCTGACGGATGGCCACGTAGGAATGCCCAATTTTGGCATCACTGGATTAATTAAAAGTTATTACTATTTGAAGACAAAGCTCGAGAGGCTAATTTGGGAGAGACAGAGAATACCGAATGACAGCCTCGGGATCTTTTAAAGATTTCAAACACTGGACTCACGGGCTGCGGCTAAGGACGTGAACTCTAGCAGACACAGACGCAGTCTCAAATTTCAGGCCCGGACCCAAGTGCCCACACACAGGATGGGGGAAGACCTGGCTTACCGGCCATATGAGAAAGAGATGGAAGGTTTTGTGTTGATGGAAATGCTCTCCATTTACAGCATCCGACTCCTGCTGAGAACTGACAGGTCATCTACGAGGTGGGCGGCCAACAGCCACGTTTGTCCCACACAGAGACTGGGCCATGGAAGGGCTTATGGCAGTCCTCAAACATTTAAGGACCCACCTTGCCAAAGAAGACTTTGTTTTGTTCTGTCGTCAAACATGACAGACCAGGGTAGCAGCTACAGGGAGACAGACTTTAGCTTGCTGCATAGAAGGGGGTGCCGATGGTAATCACGGGGGCTCCAACTTGCGTATGATGGGCCTGTGCGCCACCTCAAATGGACGATTCCTACCCTTCTAAGCTGAGTGTGATCACTCTGGGCCCTGAGGGGTAGGCGACTGGCCCAGTATCGCCCAGCCTGTCAGCGGGAGGGCCTGGATGTGAACCCGGTGGCTCTTTCTGCCTCGCCGCGGCGCTTCCCAAAGTCTAACTAGGACGTGCGTTTGGAAACCAAGTGCTTCTATGGGCTCACGTGAACAGCCTGTCGTGTCAAGAAGATGTTAAGAAAGATGAGGCAGGGACACCAGGCAACACGCTGTAGGTGGAATCCGAGCACATGTGTGGAGCCGGACTGCCCAGGACGACTCTCCCAGCTCAGGGAGTGGAGGATCCCACACGGCACAGTGTTCCCTCTGGGCACCCTGCCTCAGTTTCCCTCAGGGTCTCCGGCTACGCTGACAGCACAGAATGAGGAGTGGCCTCCGCTTCCCTTGAAGCAAATGGCTCTCCTGCTGAGGTTCGCTGTGGCTCTGCTCAAGGCCACACCTGAAAATGCTCTGCTAGGCACAGGAAGCAATTGGGACGTTCCCGCCCGTGGTTATGGTCGCCACACCGATGCGTCCCGGGACCGACACCTACAATTTCCTCTCTTTGCATCTCCTCCGACCCAGCAGCTTACACCCCAATCGGGAGCAGCTTCTGTTGGCGTGAACATTTGGGGTGGTGACAAATGGGTTTATTTCCACGGCCCTGGCCAGCACTGTGAGCTCTGGACAGCTTCTACCCTGAGCAATCTGGCTGCCCTCCAGCTCAACTGAGGGGTCCTCGGGGCACATTCCAATCCCATCACTTTCCAAGCAGATGGTGGCATTTTCCCATGTGGCAGTCTCGCTGTCTGGGGTGGCCCTGGCCTTTGGGAGCCCCTGCCCAGCTGGCTCCAACTGTCCCAGGAAGAAGAAGAGGGAAGATGTCAAGAATGACTGAGGAGCGAGGCCAGTGGCAAGGAGAGCCGTGGCTGTTCACACAGAGCTGCCCAACTCCTGAATCTCCCATGTTGGAAGGCCAGCCTCCCACTGGCACCCGGAGTCGTTCCTTCTCTGTTTGATTTATACGATAGCAGGGAGGGCTGGTAGGCTTGGAGTTGGAACAAAACAGAGGGAAGGAAAACGTCATGGGAAGCAACCTATTTTTGAAAACTGTGAGCTGATGCCAGGAGATTAGGTTCTGTTTGTCTTGGCTGATGGGCTTGTTTAAACACACACACACACACACACACACACACACACGCACGCATGCACGCACGGAGTATGCTTGCTGTCTGGGTCTGCTATGGCTGTCTGGAAGCATGCTGGCTTTGTTCGGCCCACCCCCTGCTGCCAGGAGCTCAGCTCTGTCCACTGCAAACCCCCTGTCAGCAGGAATTCGGACGCTGACACAGCACAACGCTGCCTCAAGAGGCCCTCTCAGTTTCTCGATTGTTTCTGGACTGCTCTCAGATCCCAGTGCCTGGAAGAACTCCCCCTGCAGGCTGGGAATGGAGGTCAGTGACGCATTAAGGGGACACTGGGTCCCCTGCAGTGGAAAGCTGGACCTGCCAAACAGGCCAACCTGGTCTGCTGCAGGTGTCAGGGGTGAGGTCTGCGAGAGGCCGCTCAGGGCTCCTCGTTCGGGCCGGCTGAGAGTACTCGGTTCGGCTTCAAGAGCAACCCGATGTCACGGCTTCGTGGACAGGAGCTGTTTCCTGTCTGCCTCCTGCACCAGGCTGGGACCAGAGCAGAGACCACACTCCATGTACCTCTGCTTTGCTCCGTGTCAGCCCCAGAACAGGCCTTCACCCACCCTCACCTCACCTCCTTAGGAGCCGATGGCTTCCCAGGAGGAAGCAGGCACAACAAGAGGCTGCCTGGGACCAGGTCACTTTCGCTGTGCACACTGCTGAAAGGCAGGGCCATCAGAGCCGGGCCTTCATAGGCTGCGAGCTGTGTGCCAGCAGCAGGGTGGGAGGTACGGCGCCTGGGGGGCCAAGACTGACGACTCTGAGCGCCAGACAAGAACAGCAGAAGCAGGCACGTCGTGAGGCACTCCTGCCAGCTCGCCAAGCCAGTCTGGCTCCTGACCTGTTTACTCAAGCATCTTGCCTCCCGCTGAAAAGATCCTGGCACCTGCAGTTTATGGCACCCTTTCTCCACCCCTCCAGAAGGTCACTGCTTCTAAGGGCAGTGCGGGTGCCATTTTCTACAAGTGCCAGAGTCGTCGGAGATGGGTGTGGTGGAGATCTGGTCACTAGCTTTGGATCTGGCTGGCTCAGACACTAGTCTGAGGGCGGCCCTGCAGGCTGGCCCTGCTACTGGACCCCTCTCTGTCATGCCCCCAGACCCACTCGGCGTCCAGGGGGCGAGGAGGCCAGTTAGCAACGGGTCCTCAGGAACCATAATGTTGGCGACCCCAGCCCAGAATCCTCAGTATTCAGTAAAAGAAAAGGAGCTTCTATTTAATTTCAGTCTCAGGAGTCTCTGGGGGATAAAGTGTGGCTAGAAGGGCTCCCTCGTGTAGGAAAGGTTGAGGAGGTCCTGTCACAAATGTTTACGACATAATGTTGAGGAAGCAAAGCAATACACAAAACGGGGCACATAATAGGATCTCAACTACACCTGAAATGAAAACAAACGTGAAAAAAATGCATCAAAACATCGACAGGGGTTACTTGTGGATGCTGGAATCAAAGAAAATGAGTTATCTTCTTCCTGATACTTCCTTCATCTTTTGAGGGGCACGTGTTCTACAGTCGGCAATTTATTATCAGGGCAAAAAATGTTATGAAGGCAAATAAAAAGGAGAGCCTGGTGCTGGCATCTGATCGCTGCCAGGAAGCATGAGGCTGAGTGTGAGCCTACATGTCCCTTCCCACGACAGTCCCCCCGGGCTCCGCTCCTGCCTCACTGCTGCTTCCCCAGGTCCAGACCTTCCACAAGACGAGGCCCCCCCTCACCTGCAGCAACTCCAGATCGGACGAATCCTCCTGCCCGGGGACCATCTCTGTTAACATCTCAGACATGACTTTTGTGTTTCCTCGAACGACGTCCAGTTCACTCCGAAGCCTGGCAATCTGTTAGGCCGGGGAGGTGGGAGTGGAGAGGAAAGCAGGAAGGAGAGGTCAGTCAACCTGAACCTGTCTGGTGACAGTCCCATTCACTGTGACATGTAGGTCACTCCTCTGCATGTGCTGGGCAGAAGGCGGCTTCTTATCTCACTCTGGTCTGGGTGTGAGGGCGATGGCAGCTCTAAGGGAGAAGCAAATGCGGGAGTGAGGCCACCCCCATGGGGCCCTTGGTTAACCAAGAGTTTGTCACAGGTGACGCTGCTGTGACACTGAGGCAGCGCTGTACAGGGAAAGAGCGCCGGGTCCAGTGTGGACTGAGCTGGCTTGTGGCTCGGCCCTCCCACAGCAAGACTCTGAGTGGGGCATTAATCTCCCCAGGCCTCCGTCCCTATTCTTGCCAGTGAAAGTGGTGGAGTGTGTGATCCCCAAGGGCTCTTCAGGACTGCGGTCCTCATAAGGAACCCCCTCGTTACAGACTCTGGCCCCAGGAGTGCACAATCTAAGCACTATGGTCCTCTGAGAGGCTGGCTGGCGTTAGCTGCACTTTCCCAGTGTGGCAAGAATGAGGGAGAGGGACCAAAAGAAGACTCCAGGGGAGACCCCCTTGCAAGTCAGCTCCCTACGAAGGTCCCTTTGAAAACTACCTGACCTTCCCATCCAACAGAGCTCCCCAAGGCCTGGGCCTGGGCCCTCTTTCTTGCAGTAGGGACACTGTAAAGGACAGGTGTTAATCTGAGCCTCAGTTCCTCAGCTATGCAAAGGTGAAAACGACGGCCTCACAGGGCTGCTGTGAGTAACCCAAGTGAAACCCTGCAAGGTGCTGGCCCACAGGCACCCAGTATCGATCCCTTTTCCACTAAAACATCCAGAGAACTGGATTTGCTATGGCTCTTAACTGCGCTTTGACCGAATTCAAATGACACCTTCTCTCCTCACTGAAGCCTTTTCTGACTCTCCCCTGCCCTCCCTGAGGCAGAACCAAGCAGCGCACCTCCTACCGCAGACCCCCGCCCCTGTCCTGGCTGACCTCCTGGGGACAGGGACTCTGCTGAGTTGAGGTCTGCACTCCGAGCACAGGGATAGCGACAGGAGACTTCGATAAATATGTACTGGATGGAAAATGGACAAATGGTCAATGAGAGCACTGGGTGAGATCCCTAGAGGCTCTTCTCCCCTCCGGTTCCGCCCAGTGGGCGAAGTCCTCCCCAGTCTTAGCCAGAAGAGCTTTCTGACCCTGGAAGCTCAGGAATGCGACAGACACCACATGGGATCAGAAGGGTCCTCAAAGCCAGGCCGCTCTTCCACTCTCCCCCTTCTCCAGACTGTTCTGGCTGCTGGCAGGGCTCTTCCCAAGCTCCCACGCAACCGACAAAGAGTCAGTGGAGGGTCTCAGTGACCATCCAACTCCAGACATGTCAGACTTCCCTCTGGGCAGAAAGGGACACAGTTTTGCCCGTAGCAGCAGAGCCTGCCGCCAGGGACCCTCTTCCCCAGGGCTTCCCTTCTGGGGACAGGTCCTGGCCACTGTGAGTAGCGAGAAAGGGCAGAATGGAGTGAACAGAATAGCACGTTATCGTACAGCCCGTGTTTTAGCTGTGGGTTTCGACCTCCTCTCCTCAAAAGGGCACGCGGCACTCGGGGGGACTATCACGAGGCCGCCCCATCCGGCTGCCCGACAAGCTCATGCCTACTCTGGGGGTGGGTAAGAGGAAGAACCACCGCCCCGTTCTACTAACAGTCGACGGAGGTCAAAGTGACCCAGCCGAAGCCTCACAGTGAGGAGCAGAGTGGGGACTCAAGTCCAGGCCCGCCTGACCTCCAGCTCACCTCCTCCTGCTCGCCTCCTCGGGGCCGCCAGAGAACGGAAACGTGAGCAACCCTGGCACAACGCTTCGGTTAACCACGCCTCATCGCTTGACCCCTCTGTCTACGTGGGCTTCCGTAAATAATGACGTTGTCACAGACACTGGAATGGATTTTCTTTTTTCAAGTCTGATCAGTTCTCAAATTTTACTGAATGGCAATTCTACAGATTCATCTAAATACTAGTCTCCACGACTCGTCTAAAAAAATCCAGGTTGGGATTTCAATGGCATTGGCCTCTCAGGAAATAACTCAGGGAAGGTGGGCAGGGTTTGGAATAAAGGCAGGAAGAATGCTTCCTAAGGGCCTTCCTCATCCCGGCCTCGGCCTCACGGCACCTTGCTGAGCGGGTCACCGGCCTCTGATGGCTGACGCCTCTTACAGGATCAATCCAAACCGCTCCGCGTGACTCACGAGGCTGTTCACAACGCAACTCCACGGCTGTGCGCTGGCCTCACCCTTTGTCTCTCCGATCCTGCACCTGCACTGATCCCCCAAACCCTCCACCTGCTGCTCCCTCGAGCGCCCCGCTCCTCCACGCCTCCGGCGCATGCCTTGTCAGACAAGCCCCGCTCCGGCTTCGAGAGCCTCAGCAGCATCGGCTCCCGGGGCTGCCCTCCAGGTAGCACTAACTCTCAGCTCCTGCTCCTGCAACCGCACCACCACACCGTCCACGCAGCCTCTGCACCCATCTCCCCACTGCACGGTGGGCCCTCCCTTCCGTCTGTGGGTCGCGGACACTAGCACAATGCCTGGTCAGGGAAAGCATCCATACATCTCCAGGAAGAGCGAGCAAGGACAGTCGGCCGACTTGCCTATGGCCTGGAAGTGTGCAAGTACCTGTTCTGAATTGGCCGTGATGGGGCCAGTCACGCTCAAAGCCGGGGCCTGCGGAGCGGAGTAGGGAGCAGGAGGAGGCGAGGAATAGGAGCTGGCACTCGTCCTCTGCTGCGACTGGGGCCTGGGCATGGTCGCGGCCGGATCCACTTCGGGGACGCTCTGGCACGGCAACAACAAAGTCCTCTGTTCACCTGGGCTGCCCGTGCAGCTGGGCCCGGCGCCTACCCGCCCCGGCAGCCCCTCCCGCCACAGCCACCTGCAGGGAGGCAGCGGGCCTGGCTCTACGGCTCACCTGTGAGGCTCGGGGAATCCCTGCCCCTTCTGCACCCAGTCTCTCCGTCCACAAATGGGGGGTACCAAGGGCTCTTCCCTCTACTTACCTCCCAGACAAACCAAGCAACTCAGAAAGGCAGCGCCAAGGGCACTCCATGAGAGCTCTGGTCAGGGTTCCCGTTATTAGGGCCCCCCAGAATCCGAGTGGAGGGGGGCTGCTATGAAGTTTTGCTAATCACACATCCCTATCTGGTACCAGAAGATTATATTTTGGCCTTTACAAGTAGACTAATATAAATAGCAATTATGCAATTTACCGAATGTTCTTTGTAATTATAGGCACAAAACAACGCTGTTCTGTGTCATTATTAGAAAAATAAAACAGGTTACGTTTATTCCACAAGGCATGGTAAGTGGTTTGGAGGGATCATAATGAGAACAAAGCTTTGCAAAGTAGAATTCCTTATGCTTTCCCTTTTGAGCATCTCAGAAAGCCTCAACGTTAACTGTGTTCACAGAAGAGACCTGCACAGGCACTCTGGACTCCTTGTCCCCATTTTGGAGATGGGCAGATGGGGCCAGTGAGGCAGAGTGTGTGTGCTGGCACAAGGCACCTCTCTCCCAGATCCTGGAGCTTCCTGGCTCCCCGCCCCGGGGCCAGGCGCTGATTCCCAGCCAGTAGAGGTACTCGCTTCCCAGGATGAACGGTCACCATCACCTGCGTGCTACTCATTCTGAAGCACAGAGCTGCCTCACGTTGTAAGAGGCTTCAGTGGGAGGAGGCCTTCTCTGGGCTTTGAATTCCAAGGCCGGAGGAATTCAAGCATGTCTGGATTGACACCGAACACTCAGTTCAAAATAAAATTTAGATCTATTTGGCTTGTACAGTCTAAAAAACTGAAAGCTGCCCTCTGCCCCACGATCAGTGACGTCACCAGCTCCTCTGCACTGCCGTGGACACGGAGGTGCTCTGGCACTCCCAAAGGGAGATTCCTGGGCCCTCGGAAAAGCGGGTGCTAGTGACCCTCATGGGATGGGCCCTCACAGGCTGGCTCCACCCAAGCAGCCATTTCCAGGAAAATCTCGGAACCGATCCCTCTGTTATATCCTCCTTGCACAGTCAGATGAGAACTGGGAGCGGGGGTGGGGGAAGACACTGCTGCCACTTAATCACCAGTCAACCAGCCGTCTCACTCCTGCATTCCCCTTGTTATTAAAAAGAAATGCCCTCGAGCTTTAAGAACGCGTGATGACAAGCTGAATAATTCAAACGGAGCAGCAGAAGGGTGGTGGCAGTGGCCTGCCCGTTCTGCAATAGGTCTTTCTAGAAAACGCCAGCTGGAAGCTTACCCGCTGTGGTGTGTGTATGGGAGACAGAGCGTCCAAGTCTGCCATGGGAAACTCGACCCCCTTCCTCTTCAGCTCCTCGTATATATGCACAACGCCGGTGAGGTCAGGACTGCTTCGAAAGGCATCAGCCCACGCCTGGGAGGATAAAAGAGGGCCTGTCAGGAAGCATTTCTCACCAAGGACAGCCCAGGTCCTCTCTCAGAGGCCAGTGCCCTCCGACCCTCAAATGCCAATCATGCTGGCCAAACCCACTCTGCCCCCGCGCCCCCCGCCAGCGCTGCCACGACGGGGCTGGCGAAATCTGGGTTTGCAATGGTGCTGTTGAGCATGAACAAAAACACAAAAACTTAATTCAGCGTGTAGCATTTCCTTGGAGAAGATGTGGAGAAATAACACCTAAGCACTGTGGCGCATCCTAAAATGCAGGCATTTCCCTAATCGCCGGGAAATCAATTCCTGGCGATGCTTAGCTGAAGGGCGTGCGGAGGCTGCCTCGCTGCCGTGCCCGCGGGATGCCATCAGGACCGGAGTGCCGCGGCTCTGCTCGGCAGAGCTCCCGTGGGCGGAGGCAGGAACCGTAGGCAAATTGAGCAGAAAGGAAAGGAGAAATTGATGTGTGGCGGAAATAAAGGCTAATGCAAGGTCTCCTCAGTGGATCAGAGAGCGCAAAAGCGGAGACCACCTCGCCTGGCCGGAAAGGGGAGGTGGCAGAGGCTCAGGGGAGGGAGAGCCCGGAGCTGCCCACCGTGGCAGCGCCCACGTGCCCACATCGGAGAAGCCATTGGAAAGCACGGCCACAAGAGCCCCTTCGCTGAAAACACAACACAGAGAGCAAAGAACGAACATCCCAGTAGACACTGATCATTGATTCATGACACTCAAAAAGGAATTGAAATATTCGGTTCTTTGGAAGTTACAGGATCAAAAAAAAAAAAAAAAAAAAAAAAAAAAAAAAAAAGCATCTCCAAAGGGCTCCCCCAAAACGAAGCCCAGCTCTTCAAAACGGTCCTGTCACCCTATACGTACCCAGAAGAGGCGGTGCGGCGTCTCACGCCCATGGTTCCGTTGCCAATTCTGCTGTTGTCACAAGCATTTCCCTGCCTCCCTGGCTCTAGCACAGCGTTCCAACCAATCCTGAGGCAGCCCCAGAAACTCTATCTCTAACCACCAGACCCACTTGAAGTTAAAAGGTCAGTTTCCAAAAAGCCTTGCTCATTACGACTGATACATCTCACCACAAACATTACTGTCAGCCTGGCTTCCTTGATCCATTTATCGAATGTGCACACTCAGGGATTTAATGCCCGCTTGAGGACGGCCCCTCTCGGCCGACACTTCCTCCTGGATTCTGAGTGGGGCCCATGGTGCCTGCGGAGGCCCATCGGAGCACCAGCTGGAGAGCAGCACCCCTGAGGCCTGCCCCCCCCAGGGAGTGCCCCGGAGCCCCATTCTCCACCAGCTGCTTTGGCTGCTGCCACCTGATTCAAAACCCAGCTGAGTCCTGCGACTCTAGCTTCAAAATGCAGCTAGCGTGTTCGTTTAGGGTCTAAGGCTAGGTTTACAGTCTGTGGTGGGAGGCCAGGGAGAAAAAAGCATGATGGTCCTTCCTGCTGCCACTTCCTGCCTCGATTTCAACAGGAGGACCAACAGTTCCAGGGGACGGCTTGTCAGTTATCTTGTTCTCCACCTCAGCCAACTCCAAGATAGGAAGAATGGAAATTAAAGAACCATCACTGTGCTCTCCGGACAGAGGACAGTTCTTGGGGCACCTGCCCAAACGGCGACTCAACAGGCCCCCTTTCTCCAGTACTATGTATTCTGTGGCACCAAGAGGGAAACACACACCCCAAGTTGGGCCAGTCAGCTTCCCCTCCACCCAGGAGCTAGGCCCCGGGCTTGGGGAGAGCTGGGCTGCTCTTCTTGGGTAGGTGACACTGTCCACTCTAGATGTGGGCAGCCATGTGCCCAGCGGGGACCAGGGAGCAAGAGCTAGCTTATATGTGGGACGTTGAGACCAGTGTGCTGAGAGGTGCAGACGAGAGGACTGGCGGGCTTTTCTGATCCCTCCTGTCCCTTCCCAGGTCCAGTCACACCCAGGGTTCTGGGAAGCCCTACCTTGTCCTGACAGACTCTCCTCTTTGCCTAGGCCAGCTGGAATTAGAATTTGTTATCTGCAACCAAGCAGTCTTGGCTAAGCTACTCGCTTCCCACCTGCCACTGTTTCAACCCCTGTATGAGACCCCTGTGCAGTGTGGCTGAGGTGGCCACTAACAGCACATACGTTCCTGGCAGCATTCTCTCCTGAACAAGATTCTGATGCCAACAGGGAACAGGGCAGGGGCACCTTTAAAGGAGGAGTCGTAGGTGGAAATACAGAACCAGGAGAAACCCAGAGACGCTACATGCCTCTCTCATCTTCCGGGGACAATGCCCAAATACCTGTGCTCCTGTCTTCTCTCCACTAGGTCAGACGTTTGAAGGCACACACCGAGTCTCGCCCTTGCAGAGAAGGCAGTCAGACGTCATTTGTCAAGTCAGATTGAATTTCATACTCACAGTTACCAAGCTCCATCAGAGAACACAGGAAGATGGCCAGAGAGGCTGTCCACATTCTGAGGTGACAGTGACAACACAGGAGCCTCTCTACACAATTGACCCAGCTGAGATTTCAGACTCTGCTCTAGGGGAGAGGTGGAAAACCTCAGGAAGTCTGGTCTACTCTGGGTCCCCAACCTAAAGCCAAGGAGCCACAGGGGTGGGGCTGGCAGGCTGCCCTATAGGAAAGCAAAGTGACACGGCAGTGCTGGCTCTCTGAGGGGTCCCTGTCACAGGGGCGGGCTGGCTAACAACAGAGTGACCACCTCACTGCTCTTTATGGAATTCTCCCTTTTCGGGCCTATGCCTACAATGTTAGGGGGTCGAAAGACCCAGGGGAAGGTCTAGGAAGGAGAGAAAGGGGAATTTCATGCTTCTCTCTCCTTCGCTCCTTGGGATTGTACACCAGACCCCAGACAGAGGCCTTATACCAACACAAACCGTACCCGACTTGCTTCTAAATCCCTCAAATTTTAACACAGTTTTAAATCATCAACTTTCAGATCAATGAACGACTGCTCATTTACACGATGGGTTCTGTTCTTCGCTTCTGCCATGTTCTGCTTATGCCCCCAGATCAGACCTCCTACTCCCGGTGACAGGGTCTCCAGAGAGCTGCCAGTCCATAATCTGGCCAAAGGTCCGGCCGCCGGGTCTCTGACACCTTCCAAGAACACAACACCTCCAGCAGCTCCGGCCCCCTCCTCCTCCCCAGTCAGCTCACTTTCTTTGGTGGAAAAAAAAAAACCCTTCAGTGGAAAGAGAGTATTTTTAGACTTTGTTGCTAGGAGGAGGGGGGTGGGGAGGCAGGGCAAGGGGTAAGGGGGGGAGGCACGCAGGATAGGCACGGCCACCAGGAGGCTACCCTACTGGGATGGTATCATTTCTGTTCCTGAAAACAACCGAAGGGAAAGGCAGAGGGATATGGCACAGAGCACGAGTATCCCCATCTTCTCAACAAATGGGACCCCCCAAGAAGAAACAGAAAGGCTCGCAGCCAAAGGCCAGCCGAGGGACCAGGATGGAGAGGGTGCTAAAAGTGGCAGGCAGTTCAAAGGCTGGGAGCGAGAAAGCGGCTCACCAGGCTTCCCTGCTCTCTTGCTGCAGAGAGACCAGCTCCCCTCAAGACGGGTCAATCCCTGGGTAAACGCTTCCAGCTGCCCTGCCTGGCAGTTCACGCACTGGGCTCGGAGGGCAGTCTTCCCCAGGCGTACGCAGCCTGAGGGGTGTCTCTTTTGGGGGGTTCAGTGGAGCTGGGGTGGCTACGGATGGCTAGAGGGCAGCCAGGGACACAGACGCCTCGATGACAGGAGGCTGGGATGTGGGGACGAGGGACAGGTGTCCACGGATTCTCGGCAGAGGGCTGCTGATGGCAAACATGTGGCTCCGGGAATGGCATCTGTGTGACCAATCTCAGGCCAACAATGCCTGTGATCAGCATCCCAGGAAAGGAATCAGAAGAAATGGTGGGCAGGAAGCCATGGGGACACGGAAGGACAAGCACCCATTTCTCTAAGGAACAGGGAGACTGTTAGAAAAGCTGGTTTGGGGTGCCTGGGTGGCTCAGTCGGTAAGTGTCCGACTTGTGATTTTGGCTCAGGCCATAACTTCATGGTTTGTGAGTTCAAGCCCGGCATCAGGCTCTGTGCTGAGAGCGCAGAGCCCGCTTGGGATTCTGTCTTCCTTTCTCTCCACCCCTCCTCCACGTGCCCTCTATCTCTGTCTCAAAATAAATAAAAATAAACTTAAAAAAAAAAAGAAGGGGCACCCAGGTGGCTTAGTCGGTTAAGCATCCCACTTTGACTCAGGTCATGATCTCACAGTTCATGAGTTCAAGTCCCACGTCGGGCTCTGTGCTGACAGCTCAGAGCCTAGAGTCTGCTTTGGGTTCTGTGTCTCCCTCTCTCTCTCTGTCCCTCCCCCACTCATACTCTGTCTCTCTCTCTCAAAAATGAGTAAACTTCAAAAAAGTTTTAAATAAGTAAATAATGAAATAAAACTGAAAGAGAAAAGAAAAAAAAAAGAAAAGAGAAAAGAAAAGAAGAAAAGAAAAGAAAAGAGAAAAGAAAAGAAAAGAAAAGAAAAGAAAAGAAAAGAAAAGAAAAGAAAAGAAAAGGAAAGGAAAAGCAAAAGCTCCCACCAGAGGCGGGAAGCAATCAAAGGGACAGTGGGCTCAGGCCATGCCTGGTTGTCAGAGCCACAGGTCTCGCAACCACCAGGAGCACCAACCAAGCGTCCTGGGCCAGGTTGGGGGGGGGGGGCACTTGTCTCTATAACCCCTTGGCCTCAAAAGCTTTTCAAGTGCTGGAGTATTACTTGACAATCAAAAAGAATGAAATCTTGCCATTTGCAATTATGTGGATGGAACTAGAGGGTATTATGCTAAAAGAAGTTAGAGAAAGAAATATCGTATGACTTCACTCATATGAGGACTTTAAGACACAAAACAGACGAACATAAGGGAAGGAAAGCAAAAATAATACAAAAACAGGGAGGGGGACAAAACAGAAGAGACTCTTAAATATGGAGAACAAACAGAGGGTTACTGGAAGGGTCGTGGGAGGGGGGATGGGCTAAATGGGTAAGGGGCACTAAAGAATCTACTCCTGAAATCACTGTTGCACTATATGCTAACTAATTTGGATGTAAATTTAAAAAGTGAAACTAGGGGCGCCTGGGTGGCGCAGTCGGTTAAGCGTCCGACTTCAGCCAGGTCACGATCTTGCGGTCCGTGAGTTCGAGCCCCGCGTCGGGCTCTGGGCTGATGGCTCAGAGCCTGGAGCCTGTTTCCGATTCTGTGTCTCCCTCTCTCTCTGCCCCTCCCCTGTTCATGCTCTGTCTCTCTCTGTCCCGAAAATAAATAAACGTTGAAAAAAAAATTAAAAAAAAATAAATAAATAAAAAGTGAAACTAAAGATAAAAAAATTAAAAAATTAAAAAAAAAAGCTTTTCAAGTGTCGATACGTTCAGAGTTTAGGGCTGCCCTTCAAATATCCCCAAGCCAGCTCAAGTGCTCCCCGGGGAGGCCCTTGGCCCTCTATCATCTGCAAGCTTCTGTCTCTCCATAAAATCGATAGCTCCCCAAGGGCAGGGCTGGGACTGGGCCGGTGCCACTTCCTGGCAGCTGGACTCCGCAGAGCACCAGGAAACATCCAGATGGCAAGGATGGTGAGGAAGAACCTGTTGTGGCTCTGGCACTCACACATTTAACTGAACCTCTTTCCTGTCTAACTGCATTTCCACTGTGGCCTGCTGCCCACTTACGGGCTGGCACAAGGTCCAGGGATCTGTCACCCCCTGCCCTGTTCTGTGTTACGGTGGGAGTAGCACATGCTCTCCGGGGGGAATATCAGACTCTCTGGGCGGGGAGGCGGGGGTGGTGCAGTTTTTAAATGTATAAATAAAATCATCTTCTTCCTCAAAGGAGTTGAGGGGCGCCTGGGTGGCTCAGTCGGTTAAGCGTCCGACTTCAGCTCAGGTCATGATCTCATTCTCATGGTTTGTGAGCCCCAGCCTCGTGTTGGGCTCTGTGTCTGGAGCCTGCTTTAGACTCTGTCTCCCTCTCTCTCTCTCTCTGCCCCTCCCCGGCTCATACTCTGTCTCTCTCAAAAGTAAAGAAACATTAAAAGAATTTTTTTAATTAAAAAAAAGGGGGAGTTGAGAACAGGTTGACAAGATGCAATGCCTCCACATAGGCATCAGGTGGGCCAGAATGAGGACGCATTGGTGAAAATGGGGCGCAATGAAAGCTCTCACATGCTGGTGGGAAAGAGCAGCAGGGATCTGCGAGAGTAACCACTCAACCAGAGCGCGGCCGTTCCCCACCCAGCAATTCCACTCCCAGGGATGAGGCTGAGCCACGTGAAACTGCTAATACGGGACTGTGCTTGGCCAACAAAGACGCAACTTCACCCACGTGCCTTAATACGTACCTAATAACAACGAATATGTATGTTCACCCAACGACACGTGCTAGCTGTTCACAGCAGCGGTTTTCCCAAAGGCTGCAAACTGGAAACACCGAGTGTTCAGTGGAAAGGAGACACAAATGGCGGCGCGTTCCCCCAAAGGGACCCGGTGCAGCGACATGAGCAGGGGGCACGGGAGGCCTATCTGGTCACACCAATGACAAGGTGAGGCCCACAAACAAGGCCCCAGACACACAGACCTGACTGAGTGCTGCTGCAGAGTCCATGCGGATGAAGTTCAAGTATGGGAAAAAACCTGGGGCGCCTGGGTGGCTCAGTCAGTCAGTTAAGCCACTCTGACATGTGGCTCAGGTCATGATCTCACAGCCCGGGAGTTCGAGCCCCGCATCGGGCTCTGTGCTGACAGCTCAGAGCCTGGAGCCTGCTTTGCATTCTGTGCCTCCCTCTCTCTCACTGCCCCTCCCCTGCTCGTGCTCTGTCTCTCCCTCAAAAATAAATAAACATTAAAAATAAATAAATTAATTAAAAAGTACAGGAAAAACCCATCTAGGCTGTGAGGTGGTCACCCCAGGCAGTCGGGGCTCTTTGGGGGCAGGTCACATTCTGCTTCATGACACAGAGGCTAGATTCTATGTGTGCGTTCAGTTCGTAAAAGCTTGTCAAGTTGTACATGCTTTTTTAACGTGTGATTTCCTGTACGTATAATTCAATTTTAAAAAAGGCTGAAGATCCTGTTTATACTTTCGTTCACTGCATTATAGAAGCCAAGCCATCTGCCAGCTCTGAATGCTATCTGTTTCTGTTGGTTGGCCATGACCAAAGATAAAAGTTCTTCGTGAAGCTCCAGAACCTGGAGAAGAAGTACCCTCCCCCCCAGGGCAGGTAAGCAAGCCCACTGGGAACTATACCCTCATCCAAAGCCCGTTGGGTTTTCCCAGTTGGACCAGGGAGACTGTCCAGTGCATCTTGGCCGGACAGGAGCGAGCAAGCGAGCGAGGCCCTCAGGGCCCCTTCCTGCTCCCGCCCCTGCAGGCGGTGCACATGCACTGCTGCCAGGCCAGCAGGGGGAGCCCTCAGAACATGGTGCCGGCCGCCATGCTGCCTCCGGGTGACCTCTGGGACCAGGAGTAGGTTAGGCAGGAACACAAGGCCCCCATTGTACACATACGGAGGCAGAAGCCCAGAGAAGTTAAAACACTTGCTGCGGTCACACAGCTGGGAGAAGCAGTGCGGAGAGGAGGTGGTGACCTTGATGGGAAGGTCGGGCTGCCCCTGGGAACAACCACAGCCACAGTCAGTGCACAAGGCTCCCTGTGTCCTCAGCCAGAGGTCCCCGCACAGTCCCAGTGGCACGGATCACAAGCCTTGCCACGGCTGCCCTTGTCAGGAGGTGGCCAAGCACAGGAAGGAGTCCTTCCACGTCTGACTACAGAAAGACCTTGCCTATGGCCACAGTGGGCCTGCCGAGGGTTCAGGCGGGGGTGCCCCCCTTTGGTGAGAAAAAGCCACTATTTACTGTCTTGCCATCAAATACTGGGGGTCTTGAGGCAGGGGAGTGTACTGGGGAAGTCTAGAATGAGGGAGTCAAGGGCAGAGGTGGGGGTGGGGAGGGAAGAGGGTAAGGTGGTTTGCACCTGCGTGTGCGTGTGTGTGTATGTGCGTGAGAGAGAGACAGAGAGAAAGGGATGGAGAGAGGTGGAGGGAGAGAGAGTTAGAGTGGGGAGGGGGAGGGAGGGAGAGACATGGAGATATGTCAGGTGGGCAGAATGAAGAGCTAGGGGAAACCTAAGGAACCATGGGAAGGGGCCCTGCTGTCACCCACACTCCTCCCCTTCCTTAGAGCTTCAGCAAACTACATTCACCCACTCATTAAGAAAAACAACTTATCAGACAGCTACTCTACACAGTCAACGGCTCTAGACCCTGGGGATATAATGTCCCTGGGCTCTCAGGAAACTCAGAGTGAGGCAGAGGATAGAAAAGTGAGCACAGAAGCAGAGAAGACCATAAAAGAGGGTGACAGGAGAGGGGGAAGTGCTGTCAACCTAGTGGTGGGAGGGCTCTGGGAGCTGTCTCAATGATGAAGAGGGCTTTCAGGCAGAGGACGCGGGAGAGAACAGACGGAGCCAGCAGACCCGTCGGCTGGGGCCCCACTTTCCTCTCCAACCTCAGGTGCCCCCACCACCTCGAATGCCCCGGTGCCCACCCCTGATCACAGTGCCTTCTGTCTGGCCCCACTCCCACCCTCTCCTTTTGACTCCCGCCAAAGGTAGAGGTATCTTTCCTCTACCACAGCACTAATCGCCCCACCTTGGATGTGCTCGTTGGCCTATGTGTCTCCCAGCCTACCACCAGGGTGCTCTGTCTAGAATCCAGATCTAGGGGCGCCTGGGTGGCTCAGCCGGTTAAGCGTCCGACTTCAGCTCAGGTCACGATCTCGAGGTCCTTGAGTTCGAGCCCCGCGTCGGGCTCTGTGCTGACAGTTCAGAGCCTGGAGCCTGTTTCGGATTCTGCATTTCCCTCTTTCTCTCTCCTCCCCAGCTCATGTTCTGTCTCTCTCTTCTCAAAAATAAATAAAAGTTTAAAAAAATGGTTTTTAAATCCAGATCTGTCTGCGTACGCCTAGCTCAGAAATGTGCAGTGGTTCCCCGCTGCCTACAGGACAAAGCATAAAACGTCAGCATGTATGGCCCACAAGACCCTGACCATCCCTCTGGCCTCCTCTCCCAGCCCCAGACACTCTTCATTACACTCTGTGCTCCACATGATGGTTTCAAAACATCCTCTCTCTTAAGAGATGCAGCTTCATTCCCATACTCTTGACGCCAGATCTGGTGACTCCCTTCTAACAAACAGAATATGACAGAAAAGACGGTGTGTGACTTCTGAGACTCAGTCCCAAGAGGCACCGCAGCTTGGATCACTTGCTCTAGGGAAAACCCGCTGCCATGTTACAAGGACACTCAGGAGTCCACACAGCAAGAAACTCAGGCCTCCTACCAACAGTCAGCAGGGCACGGAGGCCTCCTGCCAACAGCTATGTGGTGAGTCACCTTGGACGTGGCTCCTCCAGCTCATCGAGCTTGCAGATGAGGCAATTCTGGCTACCGTCTTGACCGCAACCTCAGGAGAGCTCCTGAGCCAGAATCGCTCATCTAGGCTGCTCCTGAATTCCTGAGCCACAGAAACAACAAGGTACTAAACATCTGTTGTTTTAAGCCCCTAAGTTTTGGGATAATCTGCTACAGAGCAATCAATAACGAATACATCCCAAACGTGTCAACTGCTGTCTTTGACGCACGTGTTATTCTCTTTGTCTGTGCTACTTACTTCTCACACCCTGACCTTTCCGCCAAGTTCCTCACATCCTTCAGGGTCCAAGAGAAATGTCATCTCCTTAGTGGATCACTCCTTAACACCCTCTCCCCCAACCTGGCACCACCTGCCACAGAGCTGGCTCTGACCCTGTGCCTCGCCAGCCCCTGCATAGGACTCTAGCATGGCCCTTCCTACCCCACAATGTCCCTGATGGCTCAGAGGCCTATCAAGGTCTCCCACCTGCCCTTGGGGGTAACAGAGATCCAGGCACCCAGAAAACTGGTGAAACCTCTGACAATTGGCTTGCGAGCTATCTACCACTCAGGTTTTTATTCCAGCGGAAGGAATGTAAAAAACTGGTGCTTTTTGCAACACATATTTAAACCCAAAGGGCCTCCCTCCATTCTTTCCTCCAAATGATGGGAAAGCATGAAGACCCACTGGTCAAGGGCCCCATCTTACTCCGTGCCAACAAACCTGACAAGGGGAGGTGACCCTACCTGGATCAGAGCTAGCACCTTGTCCTGGACAATGGTGGGAGGGTTGTTCTTGGGAGAGATGATTTTGACCAGGACGCTGTCGATGAAATCTCGGTTGGCCACAAGGATGTGGAAGCGGTGGCCACAGTTCTTCACACATGTCTCCAGCACCTGAGGAGGTAGGAAAGGAAAGAGAGGTCACCGCCGTGGGACCCAGAGGAGCTGCCCAGGCCACTGAGTTTCCACCCCCACCCTGCCCCCTTCCTTCTCCTGGATGGTCCTTCCCACCATCTCCTCCAGAGTGAGACCTGGATGGCTCCATCTCCCTATGCTCTAATTCAGTTGTCCCTTGCTGTCTGAAGTTGCCTGTCCCTGAACAAGAATCAGGCAATTAGTTGGGAACTGAGGCACCAGTTTTGCATGAGAAGGACGCTGGTGTTTTAATGAGATCGAAATGACTGAGTGGTCCCTGAAAATTAGCATTTTAACTCCTCTCTCCGGGCTTCTGGGTGTGAGACCTTAGCCAATGGGACATAGGCTCTGTCACAGAGAGGGCTGCTGTGACAGCCCAAATTACCCTGTGAATTACTTGCCCTTTTATGTGAGGAAGCGTGCGTGCGCGCGCGCGCACACACACACACACACACACACACACACGGGTGCACACGCCCCACACGACCCTGCCTCTGCAACTAAAATTGGCAATGACTAAGGATTTTGTACCCTGAATAAATGGTTTGTGGGCCTCAGCTGCCAATCAGCTTCAAGGTCCATGTTCACCGCAAACCCTGTTCGCCCATCCCTGGTCTGGAAAAAATGAGTTACACAGGCCATAGGCATTAAGAAAAGCATGGCGCGTGTGGGTTCTGGCCAGATGGCCATTGTGGGCTCGAATCTCAGCTCTGCCACTTGCTCCCTTAATGGCCCAGAATGAGTCTGTCTGCGCTGAGCTTCCTCATCTGTAATATGGGCACGTGAGTGCCCCCTTGCAGGACTGTAGTAAGGATGAGGGAGTCTGTCTGAAGCATCTAACACAGCGCCCTGCAAGGAGTGGGGCAGTAAAGGAGGACTATGGTGATATGATCATCATTTCAAAGGCTGTCGTACACACGTGAGGAACGGGAAAAGCTCTCCCGTCCCCACACGACAGGGGAGAGGCTGGCTGGAATTCAGAGGCACCAACTGGAGTGTCCCCCAGCCTTCGACACACCTTTCTGAACTTCTCAGCTCTCTGTAAACCAACCCGTACAATCACCCAGCCCTTCCCACACCAGGACCCCCCAATGCCACAGTCAACTAGCAGGGATGTGACGGACAACAGGGGACATTTCTGGCTGCCTCAGTTATCTTCATTTGCCCACAGTGAGCTGATTACTGGCTACCTTAGGCAGCCATTCCACAGGGCTGGGTTCACACAATGAGGTGTCACCTTGACAAAGCGTGACGGTCAGGAAAGGCCCACACTCTTAACATTAACTGAGCACAGACTACATGCCAGGCACCGTGTGGGAGCCCCCACATTACAGCATTTCATTTTAGGCTCACAAAATTAGATTCTCTTTAAGTGGGTCAGGCTTCTCTGGAGCCCTTGTCTCCTCACCCACAATGAGGCCACAGGGCCAACCCCCCCCCCCCATGGCTCTCGTCTAAGATCAGCTGGGAGTCCCTCAGATGACAGGCGACAGGTACTAGATTTCTTGTTCTTTCACCTGTAAGCCCTGTAAGGTGGGTGTTATCCCACTTTAGAGATGAGGAAGCTGAGGCCTGGAGATGCCAGTAACTTCAATGAGGAGGCCAGGGCTGGCATGTGCCCTGAGCCTGGCAACCGCAGAGCCAGTCAAAACTGTTCCTTTCCCCCACTGCTGCCTGCACTGTGGGAGACCCTAGGTTCTGCTCGGCTTGCCAAGGAAGACCTCAAAGCTTAGCATCCTTGGGTCATCCGCAGCCAAGGGAGGGGGGCATTCTCTTTCTTAGCCTCTGTACGTGCTCAATTCCAGACGATCTCAAGGTAACCAGCACTCACTCTTAACAGTGACCACGGGGGATACAGGGATGAACCAGAGGGGTTCTTCCTACCCTCCAGGAACTCACAGTTCCCCTTCTTTCTAGGATCCCCTCTCCTAACTTGGCCTATGCAGGCATCAGGCTGCTGCCAAGGCAGTGGCAGGAAGAATGGTTTATTTGGTCAGGAAGAGGTGGGGAAGGGAAGGGAGGAGGCTGGGAAGAAAGCAGGTGTGGTGGAAAAAGAGAAAAGAGGAGCAGGAAGGCCAACATGGCAGGCCAGCTGTGGCTCTCCTGCCAGGCTCAGGGCAACAGTGGGCCAGGACGCCTGTCCCAGGCACACCCTTTAGGGAGCACGCCCTTACATCTTCCAGGACAGCAGACTTTAAAGCCAGTGTGGCCTAGGCTAGACCTTCGGGCTCACACACAGGTTTGGAAATGCCCTGGAGAGAGATGGCATGTGCTACAAAGCAACCCTGAAGCCTAGCAGAGCAGGAGGAAATGCAGGAGGTCGTCCCTGGCTGGCAAGGGCCACTCGGCCACTCTAGGGACTCTGTCAAAAGTGCCTTTGGTGAATCAGTGTCCCTGTGGGTTGTAGGGCATGAAACACACAGCAGCCGTTTTCCAGCAGCCAAAGCCCACAGAATAACAAAAGGTGCCTCTAAGCAATCATTAACAAACAAGCGAAGAAAAAAGCAAAACACTCAGGAATAAATTTAACTAAGGAGGTAAAAGATCTGTACCCTGAAAACTACAAGACAATGATGAGAGAAAGGAAAGACGACACAAATAAATGGAAAGATGTCCCGTGTTCATGGATTGGAAGAATATTATTAAAATGTCCCTACTACTTGGGGCGCCTGGGTGGCGCAGTCAGTTAAGCGTCCGACTTCAGCTCAGGTCACGATCTCACGGTCCGTGAGTTCGAGCCCCATGTCGGGCTCTGGGCTGATGGCTCAGGGCCTGGAGCCTGCTTCCGATTCTGTGTCTCCTTCTCTCTCTGCCCCTCCCCCCTTCATGCTCTGTCTCTCTCCATCTCAAAATTAAATAAAAACGTTAAAAAAAAAATTAAAAACAAAAATGTCCATACTACTCAAAGCCATCTACAGATTTCGCAGAAGTAGAAGAAACAATCCTAAAATTCATATGGAACCATTAAAGACTCTGAATAGCCAAAGCAATCTCTAGAAAGAAGAATAAAGCTGGGGACATCATACTTCCTGATTTCAAACTGTATTACAAAGCTACAATAACCAAAATAGTATGGTACTGGCATAAACATAGACAATGGCACAGAAGTGAGAGCCCAGAAATAAACCCACATATACATATAATATTTGATGAGAGGCAAGAGGACTCAATGGGGGGGAAGGACAGTCTCTTTGACAGACGGTATTGGGACAACTGCATAACGACATGCAGAAGAATGAAACTGGACTCCTATCTTACACCACTCAAAAAAGTAACTTGAAGTGGACTAAAGACTTAAACTCAAGACGTGAAACGTAAAACCACCAAAAGAAAACACAGGAAAAAAGTTCCCTGGTCTTGGCAAAGATTTTTTTGGATATGACACCAAAAGCAATGGCAACAAAAATAAAAATAAACAAGTGGGACTACGTCAAACTAAAAAGCTTTTGCACAGCAGAAGAAACGATCAGCAAAATAAAAAGGCAGTCCACAGAATGGGAAACAATATTTGCAAACTATCTACCTGATAAGTGATTAATATCAAAAATATATAAGGAACTTAACTCAACAGCAAATAAATAAATACACAAACAAATAAACAAACAAATAAGCAAAACCAATCCAATTAAAAATGGGCAAAGATGGCCTGGCTGGCTCAGTTGGAACATGTGACTCTTTATCTAGGGGTTGTAAGTTCAAGCCCCAGGATGGATGTAGAGATTACTAAAAAAATAAATAAATAAACTTAAAAAATTTGTTTATTTTTAACAGAGAGAGAAGCAGAGAAGAGAGGGAGACAGAATCCCAAGCAGGCTCTGTGCCATCAGTGCAGAGCGTGATGTGGGGCCCGAACCCACAAACTGTGACATCATGACCTGAGCCAAAACCGAGCCAGACGCTCAACCAACTGAGCCACCCAGGTACCCACAAAATAAATAAACTTTTTTTTTTAATTTTTTTTAACGTTTATTTATTTTTGAGACAGAGAGAGACAGAGCATGAATGGGGGAGGGGCAGAGAGAGAGGGAGACACAGAATCCGAAGCAGGCTCCAGGCTCTGAGCCATCAGCCCAGAGCCCAACGTGGGGCTCGAACTCACAGACCGCGAGATCATGACCTGAGCTGAAGTCGGACGTTTAACCGACTGAGCCACCCAGGCGCCCCAAAATAAACTTTTTTAAAAATGGGCAAAAAACCCCTGAAATAGACATGTCTTCAAGGAAGATGCACACATGGCCAACAGGCACATGAAAAAGTACTCAGCCACTTATCATCAGGGAAATGCAAATCAAAACCACAATAAAAGATCACTTCACACTTGTTACAATGGCTAGTATCAAAAAAACAAGAGACAAATGCTGATGAGGATGTAGAGAGAAAGGAACCCTTGGGCACTGCTGGGAATGTAAATGGGTGCAGCCACTATGGAAAACAGTATGGAGGGGCGCCTGGGTGGCGCAGTCAGTTAAGCGTCCGACTTCAGCCAGGTCACGATCTCACGGTCCGTGAGTTCGAGCCCCGCGTCAGGCTCTGGGCTGATGGCTCGGAGCCTGGAGCCTGTTTCCGATTCTGTGTCTCCCTCTCTCTCTGCCCCTCCCCCGTTCATGCTCTGTCTCTCTCTGTCCCAAAAATAAATAAACGTTGAAAAAAAAAAATTTTTTTTAAAAAAAAAGAAAACAGTATGGAGGTTTCTTAAAAAATTAAAAATAGAGCTACCATATGATCCAGCAATCCCACTTCTGCGTATCTATCTAAAAGAAATGAAAACAGGGTATCAAAGAGATATCTGTGCCCCCATATTCACGGCAGCATTATTCACAATAGCCGACAAACGGAAACAACGTAAGTACCCACTGATAGATGAACGCATAGACAAAATGTTGAGATATATGTGTATGTCGTATTTCTTTATCCATGTGTACAGACACACACTGGAATAGTAATCAGCCATAAAAAGGAAGGAAATCTTGCCTTTTGCAACAACATGGAGCTTGAGGCCATTATACTAAATGAAGTAAGTTAAATAAAGAAAAACAAGGGGTACCCAGGTGGCTCAGTCTGTTCAGTGTATGCCTCTTGATTTTTGGCTCAGGTCATAATCGCACGGTTCGTGAGTTTTGAGCCCCACATCAGGCTCTGCACTCACGGAGTGGAGCCTGCTTGGGATTCTCAGTCTCCCTCTCTCTCTGCCCTTCCCTGCTCATGCTCTCTCTCTCCCCCTCAAAAATAACTAAAATTTAAAAAAAGAAAAACAAATACCTAGTGTTTCTCACTTGTATGCAGAACCTAAAAAAGCTGAGCTCACAGCCACAGAGTAGAATGGTGGCTATGGAGCAACGGGATATGGGGAGACGTTGGTCAAAGGGTACAAATTCCCAGCTATGACTAAGCTCTAGGGATCTAATGGACAGCATGGGGACCATAATTAACAACACTGCAGTATATATTTGACAGTTAAATTAGATCCCAGGGGCGTCTTAGGGGTGTCAGTCAGTTAAGCATCCAACTCTTGATATTGGCTCAGGTCATGATCTCACAGTTCGTGGGACGGAGCCCTGCATCGGCTCCATGCAGACAGCACAGAGCCTGGTTGGGATTCTCTCTCTCCCCCTCCAGCGCGTGTGCGTGCTCTTTGTCTCTCTCTCTCTCAAAAATAAACTTTAAAAAAAAAAAAAAGAAAGAAATTGGATCTTAAATGCTATCCCCTCCCCCAACAAAGGTAATTATGTGAGTAGACAGAGGTGTTTACTAACCTTATTGTGGTAATCATTTTGCAATATACACATGTGTCAAATCATCACACTGTGTACCTTAAACTTACATATGTTACATGTCAATAATCTCGTTAAAACTGGGAGAATAATAATAACAACAGACCTGACCATCAGGAAATGTTCAATGACGTTCAATGGTCTTCCAGAAGGAAGTAAAGGCAGAGACCCCTTTAGAAAGATTTTCATCCAACCAACACGATTACCATTAGGTTGGGTGTGTAAAGGGGTAGGTACCAGGAAAATGTTCTGATATGTTAGAACTCATTCCCTGGTGATTTTAGCTACTGAAAACAATTCATTTTGGGTATCACCCTGGGTTTCATGAATGCCAAGGATCAAATTCTGAGCAAAAACCAAAAGCTTTCAAGTCACTACTTCTCAGCTGGTCTTTTTCTTCTTTATTATTCAAACCCCAATTCCCTGGCAGAGAACTCTCTCCTAATAAGTCTTGGGTTTTCACTTGGGTGAAAAATCCAAACAGTTTTCCTGCTTTAAAAGGAAACATGTTAGAGCTGTTTGGGATAAACAAACTATTCAAACCTACAGAAAAGCCCACGTGCTGACCTGTTAACAGTTTTCATTGTGAGAACTCACTGTGGCCCAGATTTTGCCACATCTGAGTAACTGTTAGCTTTCTGGACAGAAATAACACCTGAAGTTGTCCCTTTGAATTTCCTAACATTTTAAGAAAGGGCAAAAATCTGATCTGTTCCTTCCTGAAAGGAGTCACTAGGCTGACTTTTTCCAGAACCTCTGCACCAATGACCAGTTTTTACCCCATAATTTACAGCCAGGCATTCACTAGCCACGAAGTCTGGGTGAACCCCCGGACCTCTCTGAGTCTCCATTTCTTCATCTGCATGAGGGAATGATGAAATCTGTTTGGGAAGGTTACTGTAAACAATCGCTTTACCCCCTGAAAAGCTCAGCACAGTCCCAGGCAGGTTCTGGGTGGAAGTCAGCAGGTTTGGAAGCAGGAACCTTGACACCTGGAGAGGCAGCTGACCTCGCTGTGTCATAGCAGACTGGTGGCAGCAAGGACAGCCAGACCCAGGCCTTTCTTCGGCTTCTCTGCTCTGGGATTTTGTAGCAGTCAGTGCTGCCCATGCCTTATCTTCTGCTGGTATGGACCAGACTGCAGCCCATCCCCCATTTCAGGGGAAGGCAGGAAAACCCAAGGTCACTACGGGAAGGTTCTGCTGCTCTCCAGTGGCACTTGCACCAAGCCGTCCACAGGCCACGGCTACCGGAGGCTGTGCTGAGTGGACAGTGGGAAGGCCCTGTAGGTGGGGCAAGGCCAGGAATGTGGATTTCCCCAAATGCTTCCCCCCACACTCCCATGCCCCATGAGGGCAGCACTCACTGTTAACGCCAGCATGACTTCTCTGTAGTTCCGGTTCCCGTTGAGCCGCTTCTTCAGGGCTCGAATGGCGTCCTTTGGCCTGGAGAGAAGGACATATTAAAACCCTCACGAGTCCACTTGGGGCACTGACCCACAGATTCACCCCCGTCTGTGTGGACTAGCATATATACGAGGTTGTATGTTATACACAAGGTTATAGGAGCCATGTTTATAAACATAAAAGAGGGGCGCCTGGGTGGCGCAGTCGGTTAAGCGTCCGACTTCAGCCAGGTCACGATCTCGCGGTCCGTGAGTTCGAGCCCCGCGTCAGGCTCTGGGCTGATGGCTCAGAGCCTGGAGCCTGTTTCCGATTCTGTGTCTCCCTCTCTCTCTGCCCCCCCCCCCCGTTCATGCTCTGTCTCTCTCTGTCCCAAAAAATAAATAAACGTTGAAAAAAAAAAATTTATAAACATAAAAGATTGGAAACAAACTAAATCTTCATCAATGTGAAACAGGTTAATTTTTGTAACTTTATTTTCAGAAAGAGAAGGCGAGCGGAGGAGGGGCAGAGAGAGAGGGAGAGAGACCAAAATCCCAAGCAGGCTCCATGCTGCCAGCACAGAGCCCGATGCAGGGCTCGACCTCACAAACCATGAGATCATGACCCGAGCTGAAGTCAGACACAACCAACTGAGCCACCCAGGTGCCCCTGAAACGCTTTAATTAAAAAAAAAAAAAATTTTTTTTTAAGATTTATTCTTTTTTAGTAATCTCTACACCCAAACGTGGGGCTCGAACTCATGACCCTGAGATCACCTTGGCGCCCTGAAACAGGTTAATTTAAATCATGTTTATACACACAATGGAACACTACATAGCTGCAGCCAAGAATAAAGACACTCCTGGGCACCTGGGTGGCTCAGTTAGTTAGGTGTCCGACTCTTAATTTCGGCTCAGGTCATGATCTCACAGTTCATGAAACTGAGCCCCGAGGCCCTCTGCACTCTCAGCACACAGCCTGCTTGGGATTCTCTCTCCCTCCCTCTCTGCTCATGCTTTCAAATAAACAAACAAACAAACAAACAAACAAACGTGAAAAAAAAAGAATAAAGACACACTCTATGCACCAACATGGAGGGAACTCAAAGATGTGAGAGTAGAGTCATCTGTAGAAAGTGTATAATGTATGCTATTCTTTGGCTTATAAAAGGACAACATACATACATACATACATACATACATAGTGCACGTGACAGCAGAGGAAAAAAATCCCTGAAAGGAGACCCAAGAAGCTGGTAACTTTGGCTGCCCCTGAAGAGGGGAACTGGATGACAGAGGAGGGGGCTGGACCGCTTTTTTACAGCCCTTTTGAATTTTGCCTCAAATTCAAGTATTATTTATTCAGAACAACAATGAACCCACTGGCGTGGGGTACACTAAAGAGACAACAGACACAGAAGCAGAAGAGAGGATGGCCAGGTCCTTGCTGAGGCCTGGCTGTTCTGCTCCTCCCCAATTCCATGGAGCTCCTTTTTGCCCTGAGAAAACTTAAGTCTCCTCAAAACCCACAGAACTATGTGCTTTTAGGTAATGGAGCTGATGTGGATTCCCAGAGGCAGGTTCATAAGCTGATCGTTTGGAACCTGGAACACGTTCTTTCTTAAATCATGGATTAGAGCCGGGGGTTGGGGTCCCCAGCCAGCCCTCTAGAAGCACCTAGTAGGTGCAGCCCGTGTGTCTGACAAGCTTATTTACTTTATTCTAAACCAGGATCCAACAAAGCTGTGGGACCTCAGGGTCACCTCTGGCATGAAGGCCTTGCCCTCTGACACCCAGCACCCGAGCTCCGGGGAGCCCCCGGGCTAGCTGCAGGCCGGCCCTTTGCTATCATAAGTGGGCCCCAGCCCTCCCCTGACCAGCGTGTCAGTACATCTGGGTCTCTTGAAAAACTGAAGGTCTGTCAGTCAGGGACCTCCTATTCCTGCAGCTCAGAAGTGTTTATGATTTCTTCACCAAATGAAAAAGTCCTTTCCAATATGTGTGAGAAAGCTGGGGGAAGGGAGGGTGGGAACTCTGCTAATCAGCCCAATTTAGACAGAAATACACAGGAGCAAGACAAGGCTTCTAGAAGAAATTTTAAAACACTGAGTCACCTATTTCCCATTCCCAACTTGAAACGTGGCTGCCTGCAGGAATTCTTGGCTCCTGAGCCCAAAGGCTGATGGGACGAGCTCTCTGGGGAAGGGGTCCCTGCCAAGTGTGTCTGCAGTACGGCTGCAGTTTCCAAATAGGGATGCTGATTTCTGCAAATACGGGGCTTGACAAGCTCCTGGCTTTGAGGACTGTTTGTGGACTTGAGCTGGTGAAGGTCAGCGGCTGCTGGCCAGGAGCATGGATTGATTTCCTCTTTCTCAAAGGCTCTGCCAAGCCACGGTCAGCCCTGACCCCCGGCTGCCATCCCTCTCCATCCAGCTTCGTCCCTCTCCTCTTGAACTTCCACGGAGCAGAAAAATGGGCACAGCCTCCAAGGGCTGCGATCACTTCTAGCTCACAGAGCATGGCACGCACAGAGCTCTCCCAGTGTGGGGGTGATGGTGGTGGTGGGAAATCAGAGAGTCAGCAGGCTCCTGGGTTAGAGTTAAAATGGAAATTCAGCGGCGGGAAGTACTGCCTCAGAGTGACTGGGTGAGCACAAAAGCAAGTATTTATCTCTCTCCCCGGGGGAGAAGCTTCAGAGAGGAGGATCAAAGTCATGTCAGAGGAATTGCAAAGTTTCAAGCAGCAGAGGCAGATTAGACAGCAAGGAGCTGGAAACAGGGAAAAAGGAGAGAAGGAAGAGTCAAGAGCCAAGATGGAGCAGGGAAAAGGAGCAGGAGGGGGGGAAGGGCCCCGTGAGATGCCCCACCGCCCTGGCAGCCTTCAGCAGAAAGGTGGGCCCCTCAGGGCAGCACCCAGGGCCTCAGGATCCGGCCTCTGGGCCATCTTCAGCCTCCCATAAGGTCTCCTCCACCCCAGACTCGTAAGAACCCTTCTTTCTAGTCATACTTGAACCCATCTTGGCCTTTGGCTCCAGAACTGCTGCTTCTGAGCCGCTTGCTCCTTATTCCCTCCCAGGAGGACATGACTACCCCACCTCCACCACGGCAGACTCTTCCTCTCCCTCCCATCCTCCAGCCCTCCCCCACCCCCCCCCCCCCGCCTTTCTGCTGCCATCGTGGTCTACTGCAGTCATGGAGGTGGTTATTCCTGAGCACACCCTCCAGCTTAAGAGGCTGGCGCACGAAGATGCCATCAACAAGGGAAGGTCTAGAGGTGGTCATGAAAATGACCCAGGTCAGCGGCTCCTCCTCAGAGCCGCACATCAGAATCACCTGGGGATTCAAACCCACACACCTGGGCCCTAACTAGGAAGGTCTGGGCGAGGCCTGGTAAACTGGGTCTAAAACATTCCCAGGTAGATTATTCAGTCAGGCGCTCCTGGTTAATGGCCGATGGATGATTCAGGGTATGGGGGACTGCCACACAAGGCCTGGGGATGGAGGGGATCTCAGCCTTGGACATTAGGGAAAGCCCAAGGAGGGGCCTGTGGGGCCGGTGACCGACTCTGTACCCACCAGGACCGCCACCTGCCAGAGGCGTGGCTTTGAATAAATATGTGCGGGCAAAACTTTGGTGGCTGGAGCCGGGGCAGACTGCACTTCCGTCCGGCCTCTGTCCCTTTTAGCTGTGCTGTGGGACCTTTGGCAAGTGAGCAAACCACTCTGGACCTCAGTTTCCTCCACATTAAAACAGGCTGTCCCTACCTTCTAGGGTTGTTGCGGGACTGAGTGCACGAGCGGTGCAATCCAGGGCTTGGCATGGGGGCCTGGCATACACACAGCAAGTGTTCAGAGAATGGCAGACAGGGTAAGGGCAGCAAACCCACAGAGATCACTACCAAGGACCGGCCAGATAACACCACAAATGAAAAGTGAAGAAGTCACGCCAATGCGAGTCTTTAACGTGTATAAAGAGCAAACTCCTATGTAGAGCAGGATATGGACACATATACGGCCAAACACTTCACAAATATTTACTCCTTTAATCCCTGTAACCACCCCATGGGATAGGCACTGCTGGCACCCCCATTTTATAAATGAGGACAGTGAGACACAGGGGTGCACAGCAAGGGAGTGGAGGACCTAGAATTCCAGCCTAGGCAGGTGGCTCCAGGCTCCCGCTACACTCCCCTTCCTACGGGCATGCTGCACACACTGTCCACCAGCCCAGGCGGCCACCTCCCTGCCCCACCCCCCACCATCCCCCCACCTTACCTGGCTGGTGCCCTCATCTGCTGTAAGACTCCACTTGGGTGTCACCTCCTCCAAGAACTTTGCGCTGACAGCCCCAGGGCCAGCCAGCTGCCACAGCTCTAGTCTCTCTCAGTCATATGCAGCTTCCCTGGTCTCGCCGTGTTAGGATTATGTTCTGTATTCCTCATCAGACCAAGTCCCTTAGGGACTCCATCCATTTACTCGCTTCCTTAACTAGCGCTTGTCAAGAGTCAATTGTGTGTATGTATACTGTGCTAGCGTTGGGATAAAATGGTCAGTGAAACAGAATCCTGCCCTCATGGAGCGCACAGTCGAGGGGGGTCCGCGGGGGGACAGCCACTCTAACAAGCATCGGGCAAATATGTAAGTTTCAATGGTGAGGGGTGCAGTATAATACACAGTGCCGTGAAATCACAGACAGGGCACTTGTCCAAATCAGGAGAGGGGTGTCAAGGAAATGAGATTCAAACTGAGATCCAGTGAGTGCCAGAACTAATCAATGAAAGGAAGAGGAACACCAGGACCAAAGCCCTGAAGCAGGGAGGAGCTGAAGGGGTGCCCGACCATTAGCTGACCTTTTAGAGTTTTTCTCCCAATTCAGAAGAGATCTGACACTCCCCCTCATTGCAGAGGCTAAGACAGAAAATCCCCAGGCGTCCATGAGGCCCAGGGCTCTCACTCAAAACTTCAGGAACAGGAGCGTGGGCCACTGTGGGAGGAAGGGGACTCAGGGGTTGGGAACGGAAGGTGATCCACCTCTTAGACCTGGGAAGGAGGAAGCTCCACTCTAACAGATATTCACATATGCCCACATTTGTGGAGAACTGCAAGTGGGAAGTTCAAGGAATTGAAAAGATCAGTGGGGTTAAAGGATGAGGACAAGGGGAGAGGGCCCCAAACGGAGTGGCAGAGGGACCGGGTTATCACGCAGAGTTCAGGCCACTAAGGACTTTTACAGTGAGCAAAGGCTTGTCTTCTAAAAGACAGTCAGGGGACGAGAGGGAAAGGGGAAAAGGTAGAGCACCTGGAGGCTACAGCCTGACTCTAGGGATGACACAGGAATACGGCTCTTTACAACCCAGCCAACCTGAAGCGCCATGCTAAGCCCTCCCTCCCCAAGGGGCACCCCCTCCCCACTATTTCCCTGCTCGTCCAGATTGCTCGTGTCCCCAGAACACTGCCCTTTCATGCCACTCTGATCTACACGCCACACTGCTTTCCCTGCCCCACTGAGGTCCAGCCCGGAGCCTGCCCCTCTGTGTCTGCTGCAAAGGGCACACACCTCGGTCACAGCCCGCCTGGCCCCACCGGGTGAGCCCCTCCAGAGCAGCTGAGGGACACTCATCTCGACATCCTGGCAATGGCTGTACCTCCACCTGTGGGGTCAATGAATGTGGCCGGACAATGGGACAAAGGAGGCCGTGAGTGGGAGACAAGAGGAAGAAAGGAGCACAGTAGCTCCAGTATCAGAAACGCACGGTCCCCAACAACTCTCTGTGACTCGGCTGTGTGCCAGGCACCAAACTGACCACCGCCACTTAGGAACAGCAATATGCCATCGTTCACGGAAGACCCCAGCACCAAACTCACACCTCCAGCGCAGGCCGCTGCCCCCAGCTCCATACCCCTCTGTGCCAAGGACCCAGCAGCACTGCACCCAGCGGGCAGCTCAGATCTGCGGGATTTTAGCCGACCTTCTGATCTCTGCCCCTCTGCCTGCTCCCTCCTTATGGCAGCTCAGTTCAAAACACTGCAGAGGGGGCGCCTGGGTGAATTAGTCAGTTAAGCATCCGACTCTGGCTCAGGTCGCGATCTCATGGTTCATGAGTTTGAGCCCTGCACTGCATCGGACTCCCCGCAGTCAGCGTGGAGCCCGCTTAGGATCCTCTGTCGCTCTGTCTCTCAAAAATAAATAAAACATTAATAAAAACCAAAACAGTGGAGTTTTCTTGGCTCTTCTCTCACGCCCCCATCCACCTCAAAACTCCACTGGCTCCACCTTCTAAATATGTTCTGAATCTGACCATTTCTCTCTCCCTCCTCTAAGGTCTTCTGGATCAAAGTCACCATCACCCCACACCAGGGTTATTGTATTATTCTAACTGGCTTCCCGTTTTCTGCCCTCTGTCCTTCCCACGCTCGACCAGACCATTCTGAACATGGTAGCCAGAGTGATCTCCTTAAAATGAACATTAGACCATGCCCCTCTCTGCTCAAATCCCCTCCCTCCACGTCAAGGCCAGAGCCCCGTGGTGCCCGCACTATTTGGATGGGGACAAGTCTGACCTCACCCCTCCTCGCTCTCTCTGCTCTGGCCCCAGGGACCTCTTGTGATTCCTCCAATGTTACTACCTGCCCTTTGTCCTGGGACTGCCATGCTTGCTGTCCCCTCCGTCTGGAAGGTTCTTCCCTGGTGTCATCCTCACACCTCACCCCCTCATCTCCTTCAAGTCCTTCTTCAATGTCACCTTCTCAAGTGAGGCTCTCCTTGATTTTTCCACTTAAAATGGCTAACTCCCGGCTTCGTTTCTCTCCAATCTTGTCACCAACTGACCATGTAATGTGAACACGTAATGGCTTCAAGGGCGTCTGTCCTGCTCCCTGCTGTGCCCTGGGCACTCACCCTGGGGCCCAGCACGAGGCTGTCACTCAGTAAGTATCTGTTCAGCCCCGGTTTACACAGGGCATGGTTGCAAGGGCCAGAGCCAAGATGTAAGCCGGAGTCCGGACTGTCCTCCTCATCACTCTAGGGAGGGCTGAAGAGGGCGTGGCTACGGCAAATACCATCTTTTACGGTGTGGACAGAGGGCCAAACACAGACAAATCGGTAAGAAGCGTAAACAGAATGCAGCTGGAATGCAGCTAGAAGAGGACATAAACAGCCAGAAGGACCGACCTGGCAGCACAGGAATGTGAGGGGGTGGCCTGTGGGGCAAGAGACACTCTGTGCCTCACGCGGACTTCCACTCCCTGCCTCCCTCTGTGGACACTGTGGGCCCTCTCCCTCTTGCGGGTCCAGCCCGGCAAAGCAGGGCAGAGACAGCCTCACTCTGGGGGAAGGGGAGGCAGAGCCAGGGAGGAGGGACCGGAGGAGGTGACAACCACGGGGGACCAAGCACCCAAGCAACTTCAGTTTCACTTGTGAGTCAAAGCAGGTTATTAAAAGAGGTCGTCACTGCTCTAAGGCAAGCGCTGCTGATGGGGGGTGGGCTGGTGGGGGGTGGTGGAGGCAGGAGGAAAGACAGAGTGTCAGTTTATTAAATGCCAAAGCAAACAGATGAAAAGCAAAACAAAAAGTACAACACTGCCGCCCTTAAGCCCTGACAGGCTTTGAGTGACCCCCCAGGACAGGTTTCACATGAGGTGGGGGTGGGGGAGGGACACATACCCTTCCTCCGTCTCATTGATAATGTCGCAGATCTCCATGTTCAACGTCCAGTCTTCGCTTTGCAGGGAGCCATCTGTTGCCTTTTCTGTAAAGTCAGAGAGAAAATGGATTTACATTCTTCCCAGAATCAGGGGGCCCTGGCAGGAAACACGAAGGGGCCAGAACCACCACATCCCCCTCCCAAGCACACGGGCTGGGCCGACAGAGCAGTTCTAAGGGTGCTATTTTCACAAGGGAGCATCCAGAGAGAGATCTGGCCCTGAGTGTTGCAAGATGGAAAGTTCTGGAGATTGGCTGCGTGACAATGTGAATGCACGGAACACTTGAAAAAATGGTTAAGATGGTAATCTTCACGTTACGTGTATTTTGACACAATTAAAAGTTTCAAAAATTAAATGAAAACACTCACAACCCCCCTAAGGTAGGTATTATTCCCTCCCGCGTTGAAAAGGAAGGAAACAGGCTCAGAAAGGCTGGGTACTTGTCTGGGATCTCATCATTGGGACTGGGGGTACCGGCATCCAATCTCAGGTTGCTTGTCTCCAAAGCCTACAAAGTTGCATGATCCTGCCCCACCTGCTAGTAAAGCTGGACTTTTTTTTTTTTTAAGTTTATTTATTTTGAGAGAGACAGCAGAAGTGGGGGAGGGGCAGAAAGAGGGAGGAAGGGAGAGGGAGGGAGGGAGGGAGGGAGGGAGGGAGAGAGAGGGAGAGAGAGAGAGAGAGAGAGAGAGAGAGAGAGAGAGAGAGAGAGAGAGAGAATATCCCAAGCAGGCTCTGCGCTGCCAGTGCAGAGCCCGACGCGGAGCTCGAATCCATGAAACCACAAGATCGTGACCTGAGCAGAAACCAAGAGTCCAGCGCTCAACCTACTGAGCCACCCAGGTGCCCCTAGGAAAGCTGGACTTTGGATCTGGGGTCGTAGCTTAGACAAATTCTAAACGTGCCCCATCCTACCTGTACAGTTCATGAGAGGGATAACACCACCACCATTTTCTTCATACAACCCACACTTCCACTGATAGATAAGAAAACAAACGACCTCTGTACATGCTGAAATTGTCCTTGTTTTACTGGATGCAGCTCTGGGGAAGTGACACTTGTTTTTACATAACATACTAGAACTCACACATCCAAACAAAGGCTGTACTTATAAGCAGTGACAATATACTCCAAAAACATAGCTACTGCTCAAGACATTTGTGCAACAGCTTCAGTCTGCATGTAAATGCCCCATTGTTTTAATTTTTGCCAAAAATGACACATCCCCAACTTTTCCACCCTCTTTGTTCATCAACCTTAACACCCAAAGACCCGTTGAAACAAGCAAGCGCGCCCATAAATGAGGCGGCTCTGTGTCTCAGGCGAATGCTGGGCCTGCAGCGGACTGGGCAGGGTGCTGGGAAGGCTCCGAGATCTGAGGAACCCTTAACCAAAGTCCACGATGGTGCCAGGCTGGCAGGGACAGAGGGAGTATCTGGTGTGTGCCCATAAGAAAAAAAGTGTGTGTGGAGAGGGAGAGGCAGGGATGAGAACCCGTGCCGGAGACTCACCGGAGGCAGACAGGTCCCCGAGACGCTGCTCCCCTGCCCCGTCCACCGCCTGCATGTGGAAAAGAGCAGCCACAGCAGGAGAGCCACCTGGAGGGTGAGGGTGGGGACAACAGCCACCGTGGGAAGGGTAGGGGCAGGCCCCCAGGAAGAATGGCCCGAAGCACCGGTCAGCTTAGCCTAGAGAAAAAGACTAAGTACAGAGGCTACAGGAAGGCAGAGGGGACAGGCATGAGGCAGCATCTGGGAATCACCCAGCAGCGTGTCCCCTTGGCACTGGGCATCAGCCGGAGGCGGAAGGCCACAGCCAGGTCCTGGAGCCGGTAACTGTGTGAGTGAAATGATTCGCGCCTCTGGCCCTCTGCTCTCCTTGCCACGCTCAGCTGTCTCTGAACGGCCCTCCCCTTCAAGGTGTCCACTCCCAGACGATGTGACTCCCCTCAAGGTCTCACACAACAGGGGAGCGTCTGTGGCCGTGAGTGCAGAGCACATGCTCAAGAGGAGACCAATCCCCAAAAAGCCACTCTGGCCGCAGGCCCGGGCTTTCAACCCTTCTCAGCCGGCCAGGGGAGAGGCCAGCTGGCCAAACGGCCACTCCGAGCTGGTCATCCGTCCCTGTCACAGCACCGGCTGCGGCACAGACGCTCATGAGGAAGAAAGTCTGTGACTGCACTTTGGTAGGGCCATAGGGACACTGTCTTGGGAGGCTTAATAGAGGAAATATTAAATCAATGAAACCTCATTTCCAAGTTCGGTTTAGCAGCAGAATCCATTAACCTTATATTCACCCGCTCCCTTCCTCTAATAATACCGGGAAGGGGTTCAAAGGCATGATAACTTATCCTCCGGGTAGCGCATTCTATTCAATTACTGGGATTCTGAGTTTCCAAGCTAAAAGATATATACTCGTTTTGATTATAAAGAACCAACCCAAAAAGAATGCTGCTTTCTTTTCATTTTGCTGGAAATGCCACATAAATACAACCGTGGGTATTTGGCTCTGCTGAAACAGATGAGGGAAGTAGGGCTGACAAAGGAGCTCAAATCAGTTCTTATTTTTCTCTGCTCATAAAAGAATTCCCAGCAATGGGAACAAAGTTGTATCTGATTGCCCCTGGAACTGCAGCCACTCAAAGCGTGCTCCCTCACTCAGTCCTGTCCCCGGGCCAGAGGAAGCAAAATTCAATCTCATTTCTTTTGTCACGTAAATCGTCAAAACCTAAGATAAATCCTGGTGCAACAGCAGAAACACAACGCTCCAGGGAGCTATGGGGCAAGTCATTCCCATCAGCCAGCCCTGGGGACGGATAAAGATCAAAACACCAGTGACCCTGGCTGCAAAAGCTGACCTTTCAGAGTTCTCTGGTGATATGCTAATGGCCAGGGGCTGAACTGGGCAAGACCAGGCAGGGCAGGGCTGCGCTGGGGCTGGGCAGGGCAGAGCAGGGCTAGGTAGGGCAGGTCTAGGCAGGGCAAGGCTGAGCAGGAAGGGGAGGGCTGGGCTGAGCAAAGCAGGGCAGGGCAGGGCTGGGCAGGGCAGAGCAGGGCTGGGCTGGGCTGGGCAAGGCAGGGCTGAGCAGGGCTGGGCTGAGCAGGGCAGGGCAGACCAGGGCTGGGCTCAGCAGGGCAGAGCAGGGCAGAGCAGACCAGGTCTGGGCTCAGCAGGGCAGGGCAGGGCAGGGCAGGGCAGAGCAGGGCAGGACAGAGCTGGGCTGGGCAAGGCAGGGTTGAGCAGGGCTGCGCAGGGCTGGGCAGGACTGGATCGGGCAGGGCAGAGCTGGGCAGGGTAGGGCAGGACTGGGCAGGGCAGGGCAGGGCAGGGCTGGGAGGCCAGGGCAGGGCTGGGATGGGCAGAGCTGGGCAGAAGCAAACACAGCTCCCATTAAACCTTCAGTGCAAGACAGTATATTATCCTAAAGCTATTGACAAGGCATTTTCTCCATTCACAAAAGGCTGCCTCCAGCCAGGTGGAAGCTGGGAGCCAGGATGTCCTGAAGCCTAGACCCTGACGGCAATGATCGTGTTCTCTCAGGCTTGGTATTTCTGTCCCCCCACCCCCACCCCCACCCCCACAGTCTGAAATCCCAGGCGGTCCTGCTGGGAGGAGCCTCACAATCCAGTGGCTTGGTTTCTTGGCTGCTGCTGTCTACACTTTGATGTTAAATATAGTGACTTCAGAGCAGCTAGCACCAGAAGGCAAAAGAGGGCTGGCTTTAGCATTTTGCATTCAGCAACATCCTTTTGGTGAGAATGGAGAAAAAATAGCCAAATTATCCACCTCCCCAACAATCAAGAGTGTGGGTCGCAGCCCAGAGGCACTGGCACAAAGGAACATCATTCAGGGTTCTTTCATGCCAGGTATTGAGGAAGAAGAAAAGGGGGTTGGGGTGGGCAGGAAGCTCCTCTGATAATATGCACCAATAATAGGAGATGAACCTTCTCGATTACTACATGCTAGTGAGGCAGGTTGGCATATACCAGTCGGGTGGAAAGAAAAATCAATCCTGACATTCTACACAGAGCCATTATTGTCTATTGCTTCAAATTCCTAACATGCTTTGTGAATGTTAATTGCAGCTGCTCCCCATCCACCGGAGAGACAAGAGAATGAATTCCAAATACTCATCCCTATTTTATAGGATGTCCTTTTCTATGACAGCTGTCCCTGCTCCTCTCGTACCCCTCTAAAGGAAGGTAACAGGACAAGAAGAAGGTATACAAAGTATGTCTGGTCAGCCTATAGACTATTGTGAGGCAGCTTTCTCTGTAACTTTAAGGCAAAATAAAACCCCACGGTGCCCGTGCCCTTCGCTCCAGATTGGCAGAGCCCGAGTCGTGCCATGCACTGCACTTGCAGATGACGAAGACCCTACCTTCAGAGGTCAGTATAATGGGAGAGGCCTCTGGAGAGTCAGACAGGCAGTCGGTTAAGGTACAGTCCAGTCTGAGCTGTAAGAGGACAACCACAGCCCTCTGAGTGGCTTTGATACCTGTGCCCTGGTGCCAAGGAGCCGGGAGGAAATTAATGGCACCCTGCGCACACACTGTGACAGACAACAGCAGCTTCTTTAAGCAGAACACAAACGTTGACAAGATAAACCAGAAAGAACCAGCCAGTGACCGTTTGCCGGCCCGGAGGAAGCGACCACGCCTCTCTCTCACACACCCTAGCGAGAGAGCTCCAAGGAGGGCAGGAGGTAGGACAGTGCTTCCCAAACTTGGCTGCAGGTTAGAATTACCCAGAAGCTTTTTATAAATATTCCTGCCGTGGTCCCAGTCCACACCTTCAGATCCGAACCTTTCGGGCACAAAGCCAGGTACTGACATGTTTTAACAGCTCCCCCCGGGTGGCTCATCATACAGCCAGGGCTGAGAACACTAACTCAGGGGAAGGAGAGCCAACAGAGTCATCCAGACGCCACAAATGTACTATACAGCTACCAATGCTGGACACTGGGGACACAGAGGAAGGCAAGACAGCCTAGAGTCCGCCCTCACGAAGCTCCTGGCCCACAGGAGGACAAAGAGTCAAGTGATCCTGGCTCGGCCTCTGTGGATGCTGAGCTCCCGGGACTACTTGCTCCCGTTTCTTCTCTGGGCGTTAGCTTTCCTGACAAGTGAGCCAACAGGCCGGCGTGATCTCTGACCCTCACGCTCCTCGCCGCCCACCCCATTCTGACAGTATGTTGGCCGATGTGTCCTTTTTCTTCTTTTTTGGTAATAGTGGGTTTTTTTTTTTTTATTGTGGTAAAATACACAGAACATCAAATTCACCATTTTAGCCTTTTGAAAGTGTGCAGATCAGCGGCACGAAGTACATTTCACACTGCTGTGCAACCATCACCACCACCGTCCACCCACAGAACCTCATCTTCCCAAACTGAAACTGTCTCCATTCAACACTGTCTGCTCACTCCCCTCCCCACAGCCGCTGGCAAGCATCATTCTGCTTTCTCTCTCCACGAATGTGAGGACTCTAGGAACCTCGGAGAAGTGGAAGCATCCACTGTTTCTCTTTTTGTGTCTGGCTTATTTCACTTGGCATAATGTTCTCAAGGCTATTCTGCATTGTAGCAGGTTATCAGAATTTCATTCCTTTTTAAGGCTGAGTAATATTCTGTTGCATGAATATACCCCACTTTGGGTATCTCTTCGCCTGTGGATGGACACATGGGTTGCTCCCACCTTGTGGCTACTGTGAATGCTGCTAAGAACAGGGGTGTGCAGACAGCTGTTTGAGTCCCTTTTTTCTATTCTTTGGGGTATATACCCGGAAGTGGAATTACGGATCATATGGTAATTCTATGCTTAATGTTTTAAGAACTGCCAAATTGTGTTCCACAGAGGCTGCATCATTTTACATTCCCACCAGCAACGGACAAGGGTTCCAACTTCTCCACGTCCTCGCCAACACCTGTTATTTTATGTCTCATCATGGTTCTGATTTGCACTTTCTAGTGACTTAGTGATGTTAAGCACCTTTTCACATGTTTATCGGCCATTTGTATACCTTCTTTGGATGAATGTCTATTTGAGCCAATTTTTGAGTTAGGCAGTTTTGCTAAATCTGTTTATGGGTTCTGAAAGGTTTTTTTTCTTTCTTTCTTCACGAAATCTTTAGGGTTTTCTACACATAAGGTCATGTCATCTTGGTGAGTTGCATAAGCTCTTTACATATTCGGGATATTAATCCTTTATCAGATGTATATTTTTTCAAATATTGTCTTCCATTCTACAGGCTGTCTTTTCTTTGCTTTTTTTTTTAACGTTTATTTATTTTTGAGAGAGAAATAGAGCACAAGTTGGGGAGGGGCAAAGAGAGAGGGAGATACAATCTGAAGCAGGCTCTAGGCTCTAAGCTGTCAGCACAAGAGCCTGATGCGGGGCTCGAACTCAAGGACTGTGAGATCATGACCTGAGCCAAAACTGGATTAACCAATAGAGCCACCAAGGCATTACAGGCTGTCTTTTCACTCTCTTGAAAATGTCCTTTGATGCCCCAAAGTTCCTAATTTTGATTAAGTCCAATTCACCTACTTTTTTCTTTTGTTGCCTATGCTTTTGGTGTGATAGCCAAGAAATCACTGCTAAATCCAATGTCATGAAGCTATTTCCCTGTGTTTTCTTCTAAGACTTTTATAGTTTTACCTCTATGCTTATATCTTTGACATATTTGAATTTTCCTATGGAATAAGGTAAAGGTCCAGCTTCAGTCTTGTGTCAGTGGATATCCAGTTTTCCCAGCACCATCTGTTGAAAAGACTGTCCTTTCTCTACTGAAAGGTCTTGGCACCCTCGTCAAAAATCAATTGACCATGTGAGAGGGTTAATTTCTGGGCTCTCTATTCTATTCCATTGGTCTAGGTCTGTCCTTATGCCAGTACCACATTGTTCACTGTTCTGATGACAGTGAGTTTTGGAATCAAGAAGTGTGAGTCCTCCAAATGCCTTTCCTTTTCAAGGTTGTTTTAATTATTTGGAATCCCTTGAGATTCCATAAGAATTTTAGGATGGATTTTTCTATTCCTGCAAAAAATGTTGGTGGAATTTGATTGGGGCCATATTGAATCTGTAGCTCATTTTAGGTAGAAGTATCATCTTAAAAATATTAAGTCTTCTATCCATGAATATGGGATGTCTGTCTATGTATTTATGTTTTCTTTAATTTCTCTTAACAATGTTTTGTAGTTTTTGTGTACAAGACTTTGCCTCTTTGATAATTCCTAAGGATTTTATTCTTGTTGATGTTATTATAAATGGATTTTCTGAATTTCCTTTTTAGATTGTTCATTGTATAGAAACAGCTGATTCTTGAGTGTTGATTTTGTACCCTTCCATTTGGCTGAATCTGTTTATTAGTTGTTTTTTGTTGTGTTTTTTTCCCCATGAAGTCTTTAGGGTTTTTTTTCTACATACAAGGTCGTGTCATCTGCACACAGAGATAATTTTACTTCCTTTCCCATTTGCAAGCTTTTTATTTCTTTTTCCTCCCTAACTGCTCTGGCTAGCACTTCCAGTACCTTGGTGAAGAGAAGCTGGTGAAAATGGGCATTCTTGGGCTAACACACACTTTTACAAAACCTGATCATATGCTGTAAGAACAAACAAAGCTGAAGAGAAGACCCATCTGAGTACTCACTGCACGGAGAAGTAGTTTATCTGCTGGGTGGGGCCGGGGAGGGTGTAAAAGCAAGAAGTACACCAGAATCCAGAGGACTCTGCAATCCAAGGGGCCTTGTATCTCTGCCTCCAGCCCTGAAGACATCACCTTAGACTTCCCTGGTTGTAAAGCCTTCACACCAGCTAACTCACTCCAATTCCATAACCTTTCCAGAGCCTCCTTTCATACCATCCCCAAGTGATGCCCTGAGAGGAGCTTCCCAGCACTTGAAGGCATAGTCTATGCAAGGATGAGCTTTCAAAACTATTCTAATGCTAGCATTGTGAGTTTCTTCCAATCTCACTGGCTTGATGAGCCATAAATATATTCTTGGCTCCATATCTAAACCTGAAGCTGCATGAAAGCAGGGCATCTTCAGTTCCTCAGGAAGGCCCAACCTTATGCTGATGAGGGCCTTTTAGAAGTCAGATGATCACTGTAAACCCTTCCAAGGCCCCTGGGTGATAGGCCCTGGGCAGTCTGGCAAAAGTGGAACTAGGTTCCCAGCTGTTTCTGTGTTCTCCCTTTGGACTCTGAATCAGGAGAAATGGGCCATGATAGTGGAGAGTGGAGAGTGAACAGGGGGTTTGAACTCAGACTTTGGTGAATCCTAGTTCTGCCATTTACTGTGTGACCCCAGGGCAGTAATTTGACCTGTCCAAGCCTTTCTTCATCGATAAAGTGCTATACCAATAACAGCACTTCTCACAACAGTTGTGGTGAGACTAAACAACACATACAAAGCACTGGACAGAGCCTAGGATACAGACTTTCATTCCTCCACAAGCAGTGATAATGGCTATTGCTTTTATTATTTTTTTAAATGTTTATTTTTGAGAGACAGAAAAAGAGAGAGAGAGAGTGAGCACAGGGAGGGGCAGAGAGAGAGAGAGAGGGAGACAGAGGATGTGAAGTGGGCTCTGAACTGATAGCAGTGTGCCTGATGTGGGGCTCAAACTCATGAACCGCGAGATCATGACCGGAGCCGAAGTCAGACACTCAACTGACTGAGCCACCCAGGCACCCCAGCTTTCATTATTACTGCAGCTTCTGTGAAAGGGATTCTGCTAACATTCCCCTGGGCGCCCCTTCCTTCAGCATTCCTGTGTCACCACTGCCACCTACAGGTAAATAGCTATCCAAGGCTGTGCCCAGCAGATTCAGTGCCCTAGGATCATACAAGGATCTCCAGCCTTCCTGTTTTCTGAGTTTCTGAGCCAGGAGAGCTCCATGCCCAGAAGCCACAAGGGGCTCCTGTTCCAGAAGGAAGCCCCCAAACAGCATGGCCCATCAGCAAGGTAAAGAAATAGCCACGGCACAATTGCCTGAGGAATCCAAATGTTAAAACTCCAAGAGATGTGAGAGGCCATCCAATAAGAAGATTCCCCATGAGTTACTCAAAACAGGTATCACATTTCCTGGACTTCTAGAAATGGGGCATGGGGAGGGAGATATGGGGGGGGTACAATGTTGCTGCTAGCTTCCCAATGACAGCTTCTTGCCCTCAAAGCTAGCACTGAAATACTGCTCTCAAGTCTTCAAGGAAACCGGCTCTCATTTCTATCACCAAAAAAAAAAAAAAAAAAAAAAGGAAGAAAGAAAAGAAAAAAGAAAGAAATCCAAAGTCTACCAGGCACAACACAAGGTTCTTTACTTGTGTTACCTTATTTAACCCTCCCCTCCCCCTCCGGGCAGGGTAGCCCCATTCTAACAGGTGAAGAGTATCATCAAGCCCAGATTGGTGACTAGTCCAACAGTGCATAGCTGGCAGGTAGCAGCACTGTCATGACCCAGGTCTTCCTGGTAGACCGCACCTTGGACTTGGACTCATCCCCAAACAGAGGACGGTGGGGCAAAGAAAAGCCTGTGGCCTCAGGAGTTCCTGGATGCAGGAACCCTCCTGACCACACAGATGAGGGCTTAAAAGACTCCTGGGGTCTGAAATGTAAAACAGAGTGCTGATAAAAGAAAGGTCAAGTCCAATTAGCTGCTGGATCCGTTTTTTCCCTTCTTTTTTAAATTTTTAAATCAACTTTTAACATGGGAATAATCTTATCTTTCCTGAAAAGTTGCAGAGATTATACAAACAGTCCCTATATGCCCTTCTCTTGGTTTCTGCGAATATTAACCTCTTACATAACCACTGTCCATTTATCAAAACTACAAATTACCACTGGCACAGTACTATTAACGAAATTCCAGACCAGACTTGGATTTCTCCAGTTTTCCACTCATGCCCCTTTCTGTCCACAATCCAATCCAGAATACCACACTGCGTTTAGTTTTCCCTTCTTTTTGATCTGTTTTCTTTAAAGATGGACAGACCCACAACATCCCAAACTTCTTCTCCTGTCTGGAGAGCTCAATTCCAAAGGGCAGCTCTGTCTGAGCCACAATTCCACGCCCTGGCCTAATTAGGACACCACATGCTCCCACTCCCCAAACAAAGGAGTCCTTCAGGCCAGCCAAACAACAGAGAAAATAGAAGCTTGTTAGCCACACAGGCCCGGGGCTGCTGATCCAAGTTCTTTTTTAACTGGAATTCCCTTGAGAGGGATCCACAGATTTTAAAATGCATTCGGGGTGTGTTCTCTAGAAGCAGAGCCACTGGTTTGATGTGCTCTCTTCTTTGTACTTACTGGAATATTTTATGTGTGGAGTAAACGAGTGTGCGAGAGAGGAGCTGGGGGAAGATACGGATTGAGGGCTGGGGTGGCAGTGGGCAACTGGAGGGAGGAGAGGTCTCTGCAGGGGCCAGGACAAGGGCCAGGCCCGGGCCAGGAGGAGGGTGTGGTAGTGGGCTGGGCCCAGCCCAGCCAGCCCAGCAGTTTGCTCTCGTAACAGCCAGGCAGGTGGGCCAGTGGACCACGGGGAAGATAAGAGGTCCCCGAGGAGCTGGTGCTAAGGTTAGAGCTGCCTTAAAGCAGAGCAGATATGCTGCTGATTCCTTCTTCCCCAGAGTGCCTCTCAAGGGGCCGTGCACCCTGAGAGCAGACGGGCGCGCCTGCAAATTTCACTCCCTGTGCGCTGCCCGTGCTCAGCGACTCCTGATTATGGAGGCCTACGTCCTCGAGGAGACTGAATGCCAGCCCTAGGGGAGCGGGAACACGCAAGGCCACCCTAAGGCTTCTCAGTTTAATTCAAAAACTTTAACTGAGAGGCCTCCCCCCGCCAGGCACTGTGCTGGAGTGGGACAGAAAAATAAGCAAGACGAGCCCGTGCCCTTAAGGAGGTCACCAGGCAGGAGACTTGCAAATAAGCAGCCAGTACAGAATGTGGGGAGTGTTCCAACAGGAGTGTGAGGGAGGGAGGAAAATAGGAAGACTGATGGGCAACAGATGACTGGGGGAATAGTTAATCACGCTGGAGAGAGGGGAGGAAGGGCCTGTGAAACAAAACGGCAGGAATCTGGAGGAGGAGGAAGGGTCCTCGCCCGCAGCACCAGCGAGCAGAGATGTGAGGACGGAAACGCCGGGCTGTGGTGAAGGGAAGCAGTGACAGGAGGCCAGCTGGGAGAGCCCTTTCATTTTCTGTAAGGAGTGTGCGCTTTCCGCAGGAGGCAACGGACGGGCCTTTCCAACCCGAGTGACAAGAATATTTGCGTTTGACACAGACCCCTCTGGTAGCAGCGTTGGGGCTGTACTGGAGCGCAGAGACTGCCGGCAGGAAGCAGGGGCAGGTTACCAGACCGGCTCCGTGGAAAAGCGGAGACAGGAAGGGCATTTGGTCAAGGGCATGGCTGTGAATTTGGTGTTGTAGGCGTCAGTCCTGGGTCATTCGACCCTGGGCACAGGTCTTAAACTCTCTGAACTACAGTTCGGTCTGCCATGAAAGGGGGCCAAAGAGTTGCTACGCCTCAGCGGAGTGGTCGTGAAGATTAGAGTGACTGATACAAAACACCAGATGGGGAACCCAGCACACAGGGAGAGTGTGGGGAATATGAACTACAATTCTAAACACACGCCTTCCGCGCCCTGGACCTGGGGGAAGACCGAATTCGCGTGCAGAGGGCAGAGGCGGGGGTAACAGTCTTTAAGGCAGAGGCTGAGGAGGCCACCCTAAGTCCCTCCTAGAGGGACCGTGACAGGGCTGCACTCTGTTGGCCAGGCACCAATCGGCCTACTAGACCAGCCAGAGACCACAGGCATCATCCTGAACCAAACTAAAAAGGAAGGTCTCCTTTCTGCCTCAAAGAGCGATTACAAAATTCCAAGCCCAAGCTGGGAGAAAGACTCCCCAAAGTTCCCCCGGGCTCACTCCTGCTGTGCTCAGTAAAGCCAGAGTGCTTTGACTAACTCCTGCAAAGCGCTGTCCTTCAGAACTAGGTAAAGAGAAACACTCTCCCTGCAGTCAAAGGCATTTGTGGGGAGCAGTCAAAGGCAACCCAGCAGAGTAAGGCTCAACTATAAGCTAGTCTTACCATCTGGAGGCCTTGTCTTGGGAGGCATAGCGGCTAATAAAAAACAGCCCCGGTAAAACAATAAAGTTAAATTCTTACTCTTAAATTAACACACTGTTAAAAGAATAACACGCACTGCTAGGAAGGTTGATGTGAAACCAGAACATCAGGTTCTTGAAGGTAGCATACATTTAAGAACTCTTTGGAAAAACAACTTGGACAATAGCTATCAAGGGGTATGCTGTAAAAGATTCTAATCCTTTGACCTAGTATTCTCTTTAGGACTCCACTTAAAGAAACATCTCAAAGAAAAAAGCCACCCACCCCAGCAATTCTCCTCATAGGCATACACACCCAAGAGACATGAAAACGTATGTCCACACAAAAACCTGTACATGAATGTTCATGACAGCATTAATGTAACAGCCAAAAAGTTGAAACCGCCCAAACGTCTATTGAGTGAGAAAAAGATAAACAAAATATGGCATATCCATACAATGGAATAATATTTGGCAATACAAAGGAACGAAATTCTGATATGTGTTTCAACATGGATGAACTTGGAAAACATTATGCCAAGTGAAAGAAGCAAAACATAAAAGGACAAATACTGTGGCTCGGTCGGTTACGTGTCTGACTTCAGCTCAGGTCATGTTCTCACAGTCTGTGGGTTCGAGCCCCACATTGGGCTCTAAGCTGATACCGTGGAGCCTGCTTCAGATCCTCTGTCTCCTCTCTCTGCTCCTCCCCTGCTCGCCTGCTCTCTCTCTCTCAAAAATAAACATTAGAAAAAAAAAAAGGACAAATACTGTATGATTGCACTTACGTGAGGTATCTAGAATAGTCAAATTCATAGACTCAGAAAGCAGAAGGGTGGCTGCCAGGAGCAGCAGGGAGGTTAATGGGGAGTTAGTGTTGAATGGATATAGTGTTTCAGTTTGGGAAGATGAGAAAGTTCTGGAAATGGATGGTAGAAATGGTTGTACAATAATGTACACTTAATGCACTTAATGTACTCGATGCACATAGGGGTGGGGCAGATGGGGGGGGGGAGAGAGAGAATCTCAAGCAGGCACCACACCAGTGCAGAGCCTGAAGCGGGCTCGATCTCACAACCATGAGATCATGACTTGAGACAAAAATCAAGACCCAGACGCTTAAATGACTGAGCCACCCAGGTGCTCCATGTTACATTTTTAATGGGAAAAAAAGACCACAGGTTGTATGAGTCCATGTATACAAAATGTCCAGAAGAGGCAAATCTATGGAGACAGAAAGTAGATTAGTGGTTGCCTAGGGTTGAGACGGGAATGGACTGCTAATGTGTATGGGATGATAAAATTGTTCCACAATTGATAGAGGTGACGGCTACACAACTCTGCAAATATGCTAAAAACCACTGACTTGTACGCTTCAAATGGGTGAATTGCCTACTATGGGAATTATATCTCATCAAAGCTGTTGAAAAAAGGGGAAAAGGCTACACACAGGAACATGTTCAATATAGAATTATTTAAAATTCACAACACTAGAGGCGCCTGGGTGGTTCAGTCGGTTGGGCATCTAACTCTTCATTTCGGCTCAGGTCATGATCGCACGGTTAGTAGGACTGAGCCCCGTGTGGGGCTCTGCACTGATAGCATGGAGCCTACTTGGGATTTTTCTCTACCTCTCTCTCTCTGCTTCTCCCTAGCTCACGCACACATGCCTGCATCCTCTCTGTCAAAAAAATAAATAAACTTAAAAAGAATAAAACTCACAAAACTCAAATATGAAATCGAAAAAGGATGGCTAAGGAAATTATGGTACATTTATCAACTCAACTGAGTATCATACAGCCATTATTAAAATCACATAGAAGCATTTTATGATGGCATAAAGCAAACAAGACACAAAATTGTTTAAAACAAATAAACAAAAAAAAAGATGCACCGGATATAAGGCCTGGGAGAGAAATAGAAAAAAGTGAAAATAATCAGTATCTTGAAGCATTTGGCATAGAGACATATCTTTTAAAACGTGTTCTGTCATCAGGGACGCCTGTGTGGCTCAGTCAGTTAAGTGTCCAACCCTTGATTTCGGCTCAGGTCATGATCTCATGGTTCATGAGTTTGAGCCCCGTATCGGGTTTTGACGGACAGCACAGAGCCTGCTTCAGATTCCCTGTCTCCCTCTCTCTCTGCCCCTCCCTAGCTTGTGCTCTCTCTCTCTCTCTCTAAAAATGAATAAACATCAAAAATTTTTAATGAGTTCTGTTATTATTGTTTTATAAACAAAGAAAGGGAATATTGTACCGCAACAGACTGAGAAATAAAATGGCAAGTTCATAACCAAAACTAAAACCCAGTTATTTAAATTCTTCCATCAAAAATATCCAGGCACCAGGAGCGCCTGGGTGGCTCAGTCAGTTAAGTGTCCGACTTCGGCTCAGGTCATGATCACACGGTCCGTGAGTTCGAGCCTCGCATCTGGGTCTGGCTCTGTGCTGACAGCTCAGAGCCTGGAGCCTGCTTTGGATTCTGTGTCTTCCTCTCTCTGTCTCAAAAATAAATAAACATTTAAAAAAAAAAAAAAAAAAGCCAGGCACCAGGCATAAGGCTGTCCTGAACATAAGTAAACCTTTTTATTGACTCTAGAGACTATTTTCCCTAAGAATAAAAGCCCTCTTACCCTAAGATCTAAAAGGCATTTGCATCCTGACCAAGCCTATTAACTCCCCCTTTTCCTAGACTGGGTTACTCATGACTTGGTTTTTCTTTTGAACCAATTTGTTTGTTTGTTTGTTTGTTTATTTTAATATTTATTCTTGAGAGAGTGCAAGCAGGGGAGGGACAGGTTGGGGGCAGAGAGAGGGGGACAGAGGATCTGAAGTGGGCTCTGTGCTGACATGCTGACAGCAGTGAGCTTGATGTGGGGCTCAAACTCACGAACTGCGAGATCATGACCTGAGTCAAAGTCAGACGCTCAACCAACTGAGCCACCCAGGTGTCCCATGACTCGGTTTTTCACCACCTAGTAGGGGCCCCAGCTAGTCAAGAAGGAGCAAACAGAGAGCAAGCTGGGCTGGCACAGGGGAGGTGCGGACATGATATACACATGTGATTAGCATTCCAAAGACAGATACAACAGGGTTCTGAATCATCTGGGAAATTGCTCCTATCCATCAACATAGAAAAATCAGGAATATCAACACTGAGAACAAACAGGGAGATTACATTTAAATGTAACCATATTTAAATATGAAGAAGAGACCAGACACAGCATGTATTCCTACTTGTACAATATTCAGAGCTAACAGACTTATCACACACAGGTTGTATAACTTATTAATGACAACGTGACTTTAAACAGTGGCTCTAACTGGGTCACCTTGAATAATACCAAACAAAGCCTGCCAAGGGAAACATGCAAATAAGATGATCATGTGGGGAATCCAATGGGGAATAGGCATTTTCCTAGCATCTAGGAATTTTATTGTAGAAAAAGAAACATAGTATCTATCTAGCTTCTTTAGCACCGAAGAAACAGCACGAGGATATTTCATTCTTCAATGGAGCGGAGTCCAAAGGGAGAAATGAGCCTGACGTTTTCTGCACATCGCACCCAAGTCAGGCTGGTATGTGGATACGGCAGTGCAGTCAGATTTATCTGAGGAAGCCTGAACAACGGGTGGATAGCACCTATCACCCCGTGTAGCACGTGCAGCACGAATCACACAAGACAAGTAGCAGAGGCCCTGAAAAGAGGCCTCTCCTCTCGCATTCTCTGAGGCTAGGACCCGCGGGCAGGGCACCCTTTTCCCTAAAGCAATCCCAGCCTCCGAACCGCTTGTCAAGTGAAACCTTCCCTCCTGTACACACCAGTGCAAACAGCCATTTGGCCTCCTGAAAATGGTCACAGAAAGTATTGGGGAGGGGCGCCTGCGTGGCTCAGTCAGTTAAGCGTCCAACTTCGGCTCAGGTCATGATCTCATGGTTCGTGAGTTCGAGCCCCGCGTCGGGCTCTGTGCTGACAGCTCAGAGCCTGGAGCTTGTTTCAGATTCTGTGTCTCCCTCTCTCTGACCCTCCCCCGTTCATGCTCTGTCTCTCTGTGTCTCAAAAGTAAATAAACGTTAAAAAAAAAATTAAAAAAAAAAAAAGAAAGTATTGGGGAATCTTAATCTTTCACCTGATGACTGGATATTTTACGTTAGGAATTTTGGTTAATTTTTTTAGATGGGATAATGAAGCTATGAGCATACTTTTAAAAGGTTCCTTATCCTTTAGAAACACACACTTAGGTATTTATAGATGCAATTATATGATGTCTGGGGTTCACTGCAAAACAATCCAGGAAAGGAGATGGGGTGGGGGAGGGCGGTGTAGATGAACTGAATCGGCTATGAGTTGATAGCTATCCAAACTTGCTAATATGTGTGAGTTCATCATCACAGCCTCTTTTCTGTACGTGTCTGAAAATTTCCCTAATAAAAAGAAAAGAACATTCAGTAGGAAAAGGCATAAAACCATTCATAACTTTGACCCAGCAGTATGCCCCGAAGGAAGTAAGTTAGGGGGAGGGGAGAGCTGATTCTGCAGATGCCTAATTGTGGAAAAACTCCGTTACTCCCAACAAATGAGACGATGGCCAAGCAGCGAGGGTACATCAATAAGGCAAAAATGCTACGTGGCTTTTTAAAATGATAAATACTTTGGCCTCGTGGCTAAGTGGAAATCGGTAAAGGAATGCTAAATGAAAAACAGGCAGCATGAAATATTATGTGCATACTAATCACCAGAAGGTAAAACGCGTGCTCACATAATGAAAAGGGTCAAAAGAGAACACAGGAGGCTACCTCCTTCCTTTAACAACCTCCTGCCTCCGCTCCGTGAGGCCCCCAACACCCTGCACGCACACACGCACGCACGCACACACACACACACACACACACACACACACACACACACACACCGGCTGAATTAATTGCGTTCTTCTGGGACCCACAGCCCTGGCTTGTGGATTCTCTCCAGCCCCTATCACCATGCAATGGCTCTTCCTGGACCTGCTGCCCCTAGTGCTCCAGGAATTCTATCAGCACACAGTAGGTACTCAATAAATGCTTGTCCATCAGATTAGAACAGAAATAGCTGCTGTCTATGTCTTACAGGTTTGGGTTTTGTTTTGTTCTGTTTTTTTTCTGTAGAGCTGTTTACATCCACAGTAACCATTCAGGAAAGGCATTTCTCAGTGACTATCAGAGAACAAAGCTTCCCTTTCTGGTTCACAAAGTGCTTCTGCCGCCGTGGGAGAGGAAGGCAAAACAAAGTCAAGTGACTTCCGGGTCCGGAGCCTCCCTGGACCACAGAGAAAAGCCTCATTTTGTTTTTTGCGAGCTTGTCATAAGTCTCAGTGCTATGGTTCCTAATCCCAAGTCTGGAGATATTCCCCAAGTACAGCTTGGAGAACAGGCCTTTCCTAAACCACCTGAAAGGGGAAATGCTGTGTGGCTGCTCTCAGTGGCTGGAGCAGCGGTGAAGGGCAAGAGCAAGAGCGCAGCCGGGAGACATAAAGGCTGAGGGTGCACAGCAGCCCCAGGCTGGGAGGACAAGAACTGCCCATCGAGGCTGGAGATGGCACTTGAGTTTAAAGGGCTCTGCAGGCAGCTGCACAGCCGGCCCCAAGACCTTCCAGGGCAGCTCCCACCCAGCCTGGGTGTTTTCCAGCCTTCTGCTTAGAGCTGCTTCGAGCAGCAGGCTCTGGGGGAAGTGGTTTCATACGGATATTCAAGAATGTTGGGAAGAAATCCATAGGTCATTTTTCATAGCCGTGGTTCGTAACTGTTTTTGGATAAAATGTTGAAGAATATATTCCCTTTGAGAATCGGGTAAGACCTTCCCAGAAAAGTGCACACATGTACACAATTCTGCACACACTTTCAACAGGTTCTTCAAGAACTCCTGACCCCGGTCAGAGACCACTCCTGCCCTAGAGGGTCTCAGGCACTTTAGCCGCTGTTATTAATAAAACACTTTAAAAAAGGCTAACGGCAACATGAATTTCCACTACAGCAAGGCAGCTGTGATATGTGAGGTACCGGCATAAAGTGATGTGCAGCAGGTCTCTGGGGAGGGGCCTGTGGCTTCACAAAGACCACCAGGAATGACACAGAGAGCCCATGCCTGGGCTCCCAGAGGAAGGCAACGTATAGCTAAGACAATCTACCCTGGATCTTCAGACATGAGACCGCCAAGCCTGACATCCTCAGGGCCTGTGGACCCTGAGACGGTCTCTTTTCTTTGGACTGGCAAGCCGACACCCGACTCATCATGCAGTGTCAATTTACCGAGGGTTTCCTTAAATGCTCCAGAAAGTGGGGTGTAGAAAACTGCCGACACGCTGTTACTGTAATTACTTCCCCTAATTAGAGCCAAAACATTGGATCCCAGTGGTCCTGGGGAATGACCAAAGCAGAGACTGCTGTGACATGGAGGAAAAGGTGGTCTGGGCATGGGAAGGACAACTTCAACTTGGCAGGGGCAATGGGGGGGGGGGCTGCAGAGAGCCCCTACAGCAGACACACACACGTGGCAGGCCCCTCATGACAATCTGAGGCCTCTCTGGACCCCTGGGGTTCCCAGCGACTGACTAATGCCATCCGCTGTCCCAAAGATACAATGCCCTTCCCAGCAGCCTCTTGCAAGCAGCCCATCAAGACGCCACAGAAGCTTTTGTCACTCACAGTCCTGTTGCAGCTCCTTGTTGCCCTATAACAGTGCAACAAGTCAGTCTTAAGTTTCTTCTTACCTGGCATTAAAATATACTTAAAGAATATATCCTGCCTACTTCCAAAAGGAATTTCAGGTAGTTTTTAATAATAATTTATACCCAAGGCAAATAAAATAAAGTAAAATAAAATAAAATAAAATAAAATAAAATAAAATAAAATAAAATAAAAGCAAGACTGGAAATCACATGAAATGAAAGATGAATTTTTTTTTTAATGTTTATTTTTGAGGGAGAGACAGAGCGTGAGCCAGGGAGGGGCAGAGAGAGAGGGAGACACAGAATCCAAAGCAGGCTCCAGGCTTTGAGCTGTCAGCACAGAGCCTAATGCAGGGCTCAAACTCATGAACCCTGAGATCATGACCCGGGCCGAAATCGGACGCTCAACGAACTGAGCCACCCAGGCGCCCCTGAAAGATGAAATTTTGACCAAGAACTGGAGAGATAAGACAGTAATTACAATTAAACAACAAATCAGGCCTGGGCTCCCTGGTAGCCTGGGCAAAAAGGGAAAGATATGGAGTTCCATAGTCTTTGCTTTCTGATTAATAAAGGCAGAAATAGAAAACATTCCACTGAGGAAGATAGTGATTTTCTTTGGCTGACACTCAGTTCTAATATGAAATTACGGCAGCCATCCTTTACATTAAGGAATAATGAGTAGCATCATACAAATCGTCTTCAACGACAGTTTTACATAAAATACAAAATGTTCTTCCTATAACTTAGTCAGGCGTTGAGTAGCCTTCAGAATCTGTCCCAGTTACTCTCCCAGCTTCATTTCCTTCTTCCTGTCCCTCCCATCCGCACGAGGAACTACATATTTCAATCAAACCAGACTTCTCATTCCGGGAACACACCTAGTATTCTCCTTACTTACCTTTACTCACCTTAAACTCTTTTTTTAATTACACTCTTTTTAAAGTTTATTTATTTATTTAGAGAGAGATGGAGATCGTACATGCACGAGGAAGGGGCAGAGAGAGATGGAGACAGAATCTCAAGCAGGCTCTGTGCTGACAGACTTGAGGCTTGAACCCATGAACTGTGAGATCATGATCTGAGCCGAGATCAAGAATCAGCCGCTTAACCGACTGAGCCACCTGGGTGCCCCAAACTCTTTTTTTTTTTTTTTAAGTAGACTCCATGCCCAATGTGGGGTTTGAATCAAAAAAATGTGCTCTACTGACTGAGCCAGCCAGGTGCCCCCTCCCTAAACTCTCTTTTTTTTTTTTAACTTTTCTTAATGTTTATTTATTTTTGAGAGGGAGAGAGAGAGAGAGAGAGAGAGTGTGTGTGAATGGGGGAGGGGCAGAGAGAGAGGGAAAGACAGAACCTGAAGCAGGCTCCAGGCTCTGAGCTGTCAGTGCAGAGTCTGATGTGGGGCTTGAACTCACCAACTATGAGATCACAACCTGAGCTGAAGTCAGAGGCTTACCTGACTGAGCCACCCAGGCGCTCCTAAACTAAACTCTTAAATTCCTGCCTCTTTGCAAAGATTTCTCCAGTTCTCCCAGTCAAAGAGGTCTCCTCTCACACCTCCCCAACCCTGCCACCACCTCAGGGGAGAGCACCACGGAGGTCACACAGGCACAGACAGGATGGGTAGCTCAGGTTGACCTGAGCTCAAATCTGATGCTATTTATTGACTGTGAGCAAGCAGCTAACTCTCTCTGAGCCTCAGTTTCCACATCTATAGAACAAAAACCACAATACCTATACCTTGCAAAGCTTTGTAAGGACTGAATGGACACCTATAAAGGCCTGCACAGGACTGCAGCCCCCAGGAAAAGGGGGCGTGACAATGGCTGCTTATGTACAGACTTGGGTAATCTGTCTTCTCTCCTGCACTACAAAAGGAGCTCCCTGAAGGTGAAAGAGTGAAGTCCCTCCCCAAATGTCTTCCACATAGGAAGACCTTGATAACGGAGTGTTTTTTGGAAGCCTATTTGGAATTAAGTCAGAGATCCTGACACGGGGTGGATTCAGACCCAGGTCCAAACACAAACCTCCTAACTCCCGGGCCACACTTTATCCACACAATGCTGCCAGCCCCTTGAGGCTCTCAAGCACTCCGACTTCCTTTGCCCACAGTGAAAACCCTCTCCCCCATCAGAAAGTCATTCTTATCATACAGGTCTCCAAATACCCATGCAAATCACATTATTACAACCTGAAGTGGCCACCTTATCCAAAGATCCTATTTGAAGAGAGCTGGTGTGTATTTAATTGTTATGAATGTACAGCACTGACCAATGCCTTGATGAACTAGAGATAAAATCTATCAGCCCTTGATGGCTAATTTGGTATAACATGAATACTGTGAGTTCTAATAACTCACAGGAGACTACTCTAGCACTTACAAGCTATATGTCTTCCACACTCATAAAACAACCATAATTACCTTTCATGGGTGAGATGTTCTAGTAATTCCTAAGTGACTTAACCCTAGAAAGTCTATGGAAAAAGCTAATTCAAAGAATTTTTGTTTCCAAAGCAGAAGGCAAGATCGAGAACCTATGAGCCCATTTTTTAAACAAACATTCCAGAAACCATACATCCCTTCATTTCCTGGGGACATATATGTGGCAGTGACGCCATCCCTTGACAACAGTGTAAAACTGTGTCAAAAACCGCTTTGAATTTGCTATTTTGGAAGTTCCTTTCAGAAGCAGTGCGGCTCTGTCGTGGGGTGAAAAGTGAGGCCTTCCCGGAGCAGGCAAGGGGGTGCACTTTGCAACCAGACAGACCTACATGTAAATCTCACTTTAAAAAAACTGGGATAAGCTATTTAACTTTCTTGGGCCTCAATGCTCTCATGTATAAAATGGGAATAATGGTATTAATGAATGCAGAAATGACTCTCCCATTTTACAGTGCATCAGAATCACTTGGAGAGTTTGCTAAAAATACAGATACGTGCGTTCCATCCCCAAAGATACTGTGTTAGTGTGTCTGATGGGGGGCCCAGAAATCTGTGGGGATTTAAATTATTTTTCATTTTTAATTACACAATATGTAAATACATTTCCCCCTTGTAAAATATTAAAACATTACCTTATCAGTTATGATTGCATTCAGCTGCAAGCAATTAAAAAAACTAACAGTCGCTTCGACAGATGGGGGGTTATTTTTCTCATGGAACAAGAAGAAATCCAGAAGCAGGCAGTACAGAGCTGGAGCTGCCCCTCGCGGATTACATGAAGGACCCAGGACCCTTCTGTGTTCTTGCTCTGCCATCCCTGGCCTGTGGCTTCCATGCTTATGACTGTAAGAGGCAGAAGGTGACACGGGGGGCCGAAGGGCTGTGCCGTTTTGTTTATGAAGGAGCGCTCTCCCCAGGAGCTAAGAAAATGTCTTAGCTAGGCACCCAGCCAGCCCAAACAACATCAAGGTTGTGTCAGCACAGGAGCGAGGCATGGGAGTTAGACAGCAAATGAGCAGTGCCTACTACGATTACGCTGAAGGTTCATGTCCCCTTGGCCCTCTCTTCCCAGTGCCCCTAGGGATCCTGGCCTTGTGGGCATCTGTACCAAGCTCCTGAGGAGATTCTGATGGCCACCGCGTGGCTGTTGGACCCCGCCACGCGTACGGTGCTCATGCAGAGGCTTAGGTCTGGCTCTCAAGTGCTCGGCCTGGTAGAGCCATCCCAGCGTCCAGCGAACACCCACCCATCCTCTCCTCCCCCACAACCCACCCAGAAAAACCTCATCTCACGCTGCAGCCACAGCTCAAGTTTGCTTTGCTCGGCATAGGACACTGGGGCGTGGTAAATCACTGGCTTGTTTTAAAAATCAAATCCATCCTTCAAAGCGTGATAATCTGTCACCTCTGGCAGTATTTAAAGAAGGTGACTTGCGTGCCCAGATCTGGCTGAAACCATGATACCCTGAGTGAGATGACAGCGTTGTCCCACAGGGGAACACAAGCCTAGGGAGGCTTGCTTGCCCTCTACTGACGCTTACAGCACTGGGTCAGGGGGAAAACATCTGATGGTGGGCAAGTACTCGTCACATATTAAGTGGGGGGAAAAAAACAAGATAAAAATGCTACATAGAGTTTTGTATTAAAAAGTGTACAGCTATGCAAAGCAAGAAAAGCCTGGAAATCTAATCCTAATTGGTAACAGCAGGGGACAACGTACTGGGGAGAGTAATTATGTTTTATTCCCTTCGGGTCTTTGGGGGAAGGGCTGGTAACTTTCCAAAAGTTTCTACGAAAAACATGCATGTCTTTTGTAACCAGATTTAGGATTTAAAAAAAAAAAATTGTGTCAACCTCTAACAGTCATCAGGAATCATAAAATAACTTTTGGAAGGCCTCTGGTGGGTCAGCTCATCTAACTCTATGCCATATCTATGCTATCTGGTCTTCGTGTAAAATTCAAAGGCAAATAAGAAGAACTTTAGCCAAAGCAAGGGCATGACCATGTGTATGTAGGGCACCGTGACACAGCCGCTGGCTACAATGGTAGCGTTTTAACAATCTGCCACCATTCTGATTTAACAGGGGAAAACACTCCAGAATGAAACACAGGCTCAAGGTCCCTGTGACTTCCTAATCGAGGAGCTGCAAAGAGAAATGCAGGGTCATTACTCAGCCACCGTGTGCGCTCAGCTATGCTGCACGCAGCAATTAGGGTGGAACTGGAGGTGCCATGCACACTGCATACAAAGCCAGCCCCCATCTGGGAAGAACCAAAAGGCACAAGACCCCACAGCACGGCAAGCATCCAGCTAGTAAGAAAAGTTTTTCCAATCAGGGTATGCTCTTCGCAAACCCCTGCCTGCAATTTCCTCAGGAAGCCTGTGGCTATCAAACAAGCAAGCTAATAAATATATTAATAGGCACGATCTGCAAGGTGGATGCTGTTAACTTTGGGGAGGCAGCGGAACTGTGAGTCGAGTCTGGGGAGGTAAACTTCACACCTAAGGCTCTATTCTCTACTCACCTTTTCCATTCTAGCAATTGCTTATGGCCCGCTGGCAATAAACAGCCTTGGCTGGGTTCTTCTACAACAGAGCTGTTCCAATCACTAAGGATGCCCTGGTTTAAATTGAGTTTGCTACAGCGGCTCAGTTAAGCCTCTGACTCTTGATTTCTGCTCACAATCTCAAGGATCATGAGATCGAGCCCCGTGTCGGGCTCTGTGCTGACAGCTCAGAGCCTAGAGCCTGTTTGAGATTCTGTCTCTCCCTCTCTCTCTCTCTCTCTGCCCCTCCCCTGCTCGTTCTCGGTCTTTCTCTCTCTCAAAAAATAAAACATAAAAATTTTTTTTAAATAAATAGAGCTTGCTGCACCTGGGCCTCTTTTTCCCAATCTGATGGCAGAAAAGTGACCTCTTTCTAGTCAACAGACCCTGAGCCTGCTGTACTGTGCTTTCCAAGGCACCAGAGAGGACAGGGGATGGTGCACCTTGGAAGCTACAACCGTGGTCCCAGGGACCCAGGGCATGACCTCCCCTTGCTAGGTTTCCAAGGGCTCTGATGCAAAGCTGAATTATGTGTCTGGCCACACCATCTTGAAGTGTGCAGGGATGGTGCCTATTTAATGTTCCAAGAGCCTTCAGGTCAGAAATAATGAAATACAGTTGGCAAATCAACATAAAAGTATCCAACCTCAGTAGGAATTAAAGAAATGGAAATTTAGATGAAATGTACTTTCTCCTGCCAATTTATCAAAACCTGAGAAGCCCCTCGTGTGCAGCAGTCCTAACCGGTCTCCCAGAATCCCTTCCTGCCCTGTCCTATCCATCCTCTACATAGCAGCCAGAGTGACCTTTCTCGAGTTGCAAACTTCATCATGTCACTGGCCTGCTTAAAGCTCCTTTATGGTTTCCTGCTGCTGTTAGGGTACGGTTTACATTCCGTCACCAAGCCTTGCTGACTCTTGTCCTGCCTTCCTCTCTAGCCCATCTCACTGCACCTCCGTGTCCTCTGGCCTCAGCATCTCTAGGCCTGTGCTCATTAGCAGCTCTGGGGCATTTGCACATTCTGTTCCCTCTGTCTGGATTTCTAGGACAGTCTCTCCACATGATCCCCATCTGCCTCCACCTTAGTTAATGTTCAACACCTTGAGAACATGGCCTAAAAACCCATCTTCGAGGAAGCCTTCCCCAACCCCATTCCACATACTTGTCCTTAGGTCCCCAACCCAGACCGGGTTAGGTTGGATCCCAATGAAGGCTGAGCACATAAAAAACAGGACCAATTTTTTCGAGTAAGAATCCTAAAAATCAGCATCCCCTTTGACATGGCAATTCTATTTAAAGGAATTTATTATAAGTAAATAATCTAGGGGCACCTAGTTGACTCAGTTGGTGGAGCATGCCTACTCTTGACCTCGGGGTTGTAAGTTCCAGCTCCACACTGGGCGTAGAGCTGACTTAAGCAAAAAGTAAATAAATAAAAAATTTTTTAAATTACAAAATTAAAAACTCATCCATGAAATGATAAAAAAATATGTAAATCATCTAAAATGCAGACAAAGATTTAAGCCCTACCGTATTTATTGTTGAGTTAATTATAACAGCCCAGGACAAAAGAAACAGAAACAATCTCAATGCCCAACATTTAGGTAATGAATGGTAAAATCAATGACAATACATCCATATGATGGAACATTATGTAGTCATTTTAAAATGATACGTATAAGCTGTGTTTTAATTAAAAATGCTTACTATATGTTAAGTGCAGGGAAAAACAGGGCGCAAAATTGTATTTACAGTATAATCTCTGCAAAGAAAAATGCATTAACCATACAAGAAGGAAATATGCCAAATGTTAATAGTGACCTTTGGGTAGTAAGATAATGAATGTGTTTCTCTACTTCTCTACATTTCTTCATGCTTTCAGATTCTTGGAGGAAAAAAACAAAGGCGTAAGAAGCTAAATTCAACCTCTCCAATTCTCCCACCTTGCTCTAAAGTGGCCTTACGCCACGCAAGGTCGGCTGGAGTGAACACACCTCTCATCCACTGCAGTGCTGACCTCCTAGGACTGTTCCGCTCAGGGTCTCCTGACCCACAGCATGTTTTGGCAAATACCAGGGGAGCAGGAAGGCTGAGGCCATCAGTCCCTGCACCCCAAAGATAAAGGACAGCAATCCCTGGCAGACTGTCCCAAGTTATCTGGTCACCTCTAAGCAGGCTGTTGAATATGACCTCTTCCTCCCACAGAAATGTCTAATTTATCGTCCCGGTCTTAGAACAGGCATTCTACTATAATCCTATTCAAGAAATACCAGAATTGTTACTTTTATCTTTGATAGGAGTCAACCAACAAGGAAATGGCAGCCTGTATGTCAAGATCCACCCCTGATGAATAGCTAGCCCATTCAATGCATGGCGTCTGGTTCCATCGGGTTTGGAATTAGGGTAATTTCACAGGGGTGGATGGTGAGGGCCAAAGATCTTTAACAAGTAGAGGCTGGTGCACAACAACGGGATGGAACAAAGATTCTTTCCTGCTTTTCTGTGTCACCACCGTGGGAGGGCCTTTCCCAGTGATGGAGGAGCCCACAGCACACAGGCTCTGCATCACCGGCTGGTGTCGCGGGCTCTCTGCTTGCTAGCAGCTTTCGAGGCTGACAAACTGCCCGGCAATGACACGCAGCCCACATGCTGCAGTGTCTTTTCCTGCGGGCTGTAGGAACGGGAGAGCGCAGGGATGAATGGCACTAAATAATGCAGGGGTGAGCACCATTCACGCGGGAGCATAACAAAGGACATCTGAGAGAGCCGCAGGGTGGAGGGGGCATGTGAGAAGGTTAACACTTCACACCAGGCTCCAAATCATAGCCCGGAAGCTTAAGGCAGTTCCCACGTCAGTCCCCCTCATGTCTCACCCATCCACCTGCATCGGACACTGTCTGATAGAGAATTACGCTCCATTCCTGACACGGCACTCACGGGAAGGTCTCCACCCTTACCCACACAAAGGCAGTGCCACATGCTTGGCACATCTGCTTTGAGGGGGCTCTCTCAAGAACACAGTGCCACCAAGAGCAGAGACCATCTCCGTATTACTCCCTCACCCTAGTCATCCACCTTCTACAGCAGCGTGGTACAATGGAGACCGCACCCAGGACTGGCAGGTGGAAACGAAAGGGAGGCAGATTTCAGATAAAATGAAGACAAGCCTTGCTGTTTCACTGGAGAAGAGGCCAACGGTGCTTACGCACTGCCTGTGAGACTAAGCTTTCCACCACTGGAAGTATACAAGTGTGGGCTGGCAGCTACCTAGCAGAACGCTCTAGAAGGGATGATTGCTTTGCCAGAGATGTTGCCCTTGGTAACCCACTGGGCTCCTTCCACCTTCGAGACCCTGGGTGCCGTTGATTTCACTGAAGGCCCAAAGCTGCCTTCTTCATTCACAACATAATGTTGACAACAACCATATACCCAATTAGATGTTCCACACAATAAATGACTGCCAGGAGAGGCACTGGGGAAGAATAAAGGAGTCACTCACTCCTCCACTAGGGAATGGAAGGCGGACTGGCCTGGAGGAAGCCTGTGACACTCAAATCAACCAGGAGGCTGCCAATCTCTCCAGACTCCACTTCTACCCACATATACATGACTTATTCCAGAAGACAGATGACTGTAAAATACCACCAACCAAACTTACTGAGCTCTTATAATATCCTAGGTATCTTACCTCGTTACTTTAGTTAATCCTTGTCAGAATGCTCACCTGGGAGGTGAGGCTCAGAGAAGCCGAATGACTGCTCAGACACACACAGCAAGCAGCAGGACCTGGACCAGAATCCAGTTCCGTCCAACTTCAAAACCCAAGCACTAGTAAGTTTATCCACTAGTAAGTTATAATGTACCTACTCAGAAAATGGTAAAATTAAGAACCCTGATATGCAGACAGTCTCTAAATAATTTGTTCTCACCCAATACACAGCAGTATCTTCCATTTGGGGGTGCCTGGCTGGCTCAGTCAGAAGAGCAAGCGACTTGATCTCAGGGTTGTGAGTTCGAGCCCAACGGTGGGTGTAGACATTACTTAAATAAATAAACTTAAAAAAAAAATCTTCCGTCTAAATTAAACCTTTCCCTGGGCATGCAAAGTGAGGCCAGCCCTCTCTGGTGTGACTTTTCCATCCTTAATACTGCCTTCCTTTTGGTGTGGAGACTGATACTGGGCAAAAAGTTGGCAGCTGGCATTTACAGCTGGAAGGAACCTTAAGCTGTAACCACCCACTGCCCCCAATCACACACTGCACTTCAGGCAGACCCCAGGTGAGCACCCAGGCTGCCGACACTCCCCCCCCCCAACCCCCCCCTCCTCTGAACGACTGAGGGTGGGGCGTCCGAGTCAATGGGAGAATTTAATGCCTTTCACAAGGAGGGCCCTTCCTTCCTTCCTTCCTCTTTTTTAAGTTTATTTATTTATTTAAGTGATCTCTACACCCAACATGGGGCTCGAACTCATGACCCCAAGATCGAAAATCACATGCGTGGGGCGCCTGGGTGGCGCAGTCGGTTAAGCGTCCGACTTCAGCCAGGTCACGATCTCGCGGTCCGTGAGTTCGAGCCCCGCGTCAGGCTCTGGGCTGATGGCTCGGAGCCTGGAGCCTGTTTCCGATTCTGTGTCTCCCTCTCTCTCTGCCCCTCCCCCGTTCATGCTCTGTCTCTCTCTGTCCCAAAAATAAATAAACGTTGAAAAAAAAAAAAAAAAGAAAAGAAAATCACATGCGCTTCCAACTGAGCCAGCCAGGCACTCCAGAGAGGGCTATTTCTTAATGACCGGCCAGTGAGCCAGGATGTTGGAAGAGGGGCAAGAATTCATTAATTAGCACTAATTCTTACTGAAGTCTTTTTTATGTCCAGCCCTGGGACAGGCATCATGAAGAACAGGCCCTCCAGGTAATTAAAATCCAGTTTGGAAACCATTCTCTAATCCCTAAAGAATCCATGGATCTAGGCACTGATCGACACTAGCTGCAAACATCACAAAGAAAAAAGACAACCAGACTTCATGAGCCTCCCGAGAAAGAAATATAGCACCTCCAAAGCAGTCTCGTCGAAAAATTAAACCTGGATTTTATCAGACTGTAGATCCAACGTCCAGGTTACGTGAAATACAAAAAACAGGAACATGTGAACGTATTCAACGATACCATGAAGTTACAATCAGCAAACTCTATAGTGGGAAACTCTATAGGGTAAAGGACCTGGTTTCTTTAGCAAATAAACTGCAATGAAATAAATATGGAGGAGGAGCAAATTATACGAAAAGAGACAGGAGACATATCAACTAATTGTAATGTTGGACCTTCTTAGATCCTATTCAAACGAACTTAAAAAAAAAAAGACATTATGAGACAACTAGAAATTTGAATACTAACTGAACATGAAATATTCAGGAATAACTGGTGATTTCTGAGCACAATAATGGTATTGTGGTTGTTTTTAAAAAGAGTTCATTTCCTTTTAGAGATACACACTGAAATATACGGCTGAACTACACAGCTGAACTAATATGATTTGAGGGATATACTTCAAGATAATACGGACGAGGGGCGCCTGGATGGCTCAAAGGAGCATGCAACTCTTGATCTCAGGGTCATGAATTCAAGCCCTACATGGGGTATAAAAATTACCCAAATAAATAAAACTTTCAAAATAATAATAACATGGACCGGGACAGGAAACAGATAGGCATACTGACAAAATCTAATAGGCTATGAGTTGAAAATTGTTGGAGTTGTTTAAAGGGTAAGTGGAGGTTCATTATACTATTCTATTTTTGTATGTGTTTGAAATTTTCTGGAACACAAAGCTTAAAAAGTAAGCCCAGAGTTGAAGGTAAGATCGATACACTCAGTATTCGCAGAGAAAAGTTAAGCATAGACCACACATTGCATGGACATTAAGATAAGGGAGACATTTAGACTCAACAGGTATTTATGCAGTGCCTATCCTGTAGTAGGCTCTGCATCGGGCAGTTTCCACCAGCCGTGTGATCTCTGCACCTCAACTTCCTCATCTACAAAATGGGGGACGTTAAGAATTCTGCTTCATCTTGTTGTTACTAAGAGGAGAGGAGCTTAAACACATCAAGCACTCAGAACAGTACCTGGCCCAAAGCAAAGGTACTCAGTAAGTGGTAGCTTCATGTAACGCTATGCAATAAATACTATTAGACCCATTTTATGGCTGAGGAAATGGGGGCTCAGAAAAGTAAGGTAACTTGTCCAGAAGGTCATGCTGCTAATAAGAGGTAAGAGCCTGGATTCCAGAAGCAGAGCTAGGTCTAGGCTGGGCTCCCTTGAGCATGCCAAGGGCAGGAAAGGGCCCCGTGACTGCTGGAGAACACAAGGAATGAAAATGTCAAGGGAAAAAATGAGCTCTGCGAACAAAGAGTAGGAATAAGGTTAAGGCTGAAAGAAGGAAGGAAGAAAAACACTCAAGACCCTCAGAAATGCCACTCTGATGAAGTTCAGGGCAAATTCTTCTTCTAATTAAAGACTGGTCTCCACAGCTGTCATTGGGGTGACCTCACTAATTCAAATAAATAGCCACGGGGTTTCAGAGGGAACAATTTTAACTCTGCTTTCCATAATAAGGATTCTGGATTACAGCCCAAAGCTTTAGCTAGTTAAGTGTGTGGGTCAGTCTCATAAATTGTTTTCTTGGCTGAATCCCAAGAAAGCCAGGCTGTCATTCCAGCAATGAGGTGATGGGTTTTGCATCCCTACCCAAAAGGAGGGAGGCTTCTCCACTCCTTATACCGCTGGGACTCTCTAAAATCTGCCCCTAAAATCTGTTCTAGTGCTGGGAAAATACACTGCTGAAGACGGCTGTCCAGACAGGTCACCCCAGAACACACCCCCCAACCCCAGGAGAAGACCATCTCTCCACTAAACAGAGGGACAAAGGTCATCTCAGTAGCCGAGCCTTCTCTGTTTGCTGACCGCCACATCTCCTACCACGGCAGGCCGAGCACCTTGGGGAAGAGCTCCAGGCCCCTGGAGTTTCTGTTCCGACCGGGCAGTTCTGCTGTTCACATGCTTGAGGGGGCACCGCTGACAAGCATTTTCCAGAGACCTCTGTGCTGGTGCAGGAAGAGGGCTGGTTGTGGTCCGAACATGCCATTCAAGTCCTCGCTCTGCCCCGGTGGCCACAGACAACTCACTTACCTGCTTGGCTTCCTTGTTTATGAAGCTGGATAACATGAGAACCTCACCGCACCATGAAAATGCAACACGTGTGGAATGCTAGACAAAATGTTGACCACTGGTATGATGACGCGCACTCCCATCAGGCCAGAACCAGACCAGATCTTTCAGAACAGGATTCTGAGCCAATGCTTCCTCCCGGAGACCAACTCTCCACTCCTTCCCTCTGGGTCTCGAACCTGTCTGCCCCTGGGGCAATATGGAACAATGGGCCCAGTCAGGCGGTGAGTTGGTCAGGTCTGGGTTTGATTTCCGGCTCCGCCACATTATCTTCGTTTTCCATTCCTAGCAATTTTACAGTTGAAATGGATAAATAAGCCTTGTCCGCTCCTCACTATCTTGGCCGATGGGAAAACAAAAATCCACAGATAACCTACGAACCTCATTTTGCCGTAGAGTTTCAGCCTCTTTTCACTAAAACTTGGCACAAAAGGGCTGATGTGAACATTTTATTTGAATTTTCTTCCTCATCCTGCTCTCGTGATTTCTCTCCAGTGCAGGTGCTGACGAACACTAACAAGCTCCTAAAACGAGCAGCAGGAAAAAGGCAGGAGACACGGACAAAGGAGCGTAGGTCTGCAACACGGATCCTCAGCTTGCACAGAACGAGGACTGGCCAAGGTAAGGACCACGTGACCTTGGTCTGCCTGACCCGAGCTCAGCATGTTCTTTTTCACGAGGCCGCATAGCAGGTTTCAACAAGGAGGCACAGTGAAAGTGGGGGTTTCGGGGGCAGCCAGACCTGGGCACAAACTCCTGGCTCTGCAATTTATGTGCCCCAAGACCTCAGGCAAGTTATTTTGTCTTGGTTTTAAGCCTCCGTCATTTCATTTGTAAAATGGGGCAGAGTAACTAAAACTTCGCAGGACTGCTGGGAGAATCAGGACTAATATCTATATTTAAAGGATGTTTAAGATAAGAACTACTAAAAAAATAAATTAAAAGAATAACAACTACTGTGTATTAATGCTTCTTATGTGCTGACACGTAGTCTCATTTAAACCTTAAAACTACCCTAGGAAGTAGCGATCACTGCCTCCCAAGTTTAAAGATGAGGACACGGAGGCTCAGACTAAGTAACGTGCCCCGAAGACACAGGAGGTGAATGTTGGGGCTGAGAAAAGGGCCCTGGGACTGTCTTCCCCCATGGTTGTGCTCTTAGTGCCACGACGGTGCCTGGCACCCAGCAGGTTGTAAACAAAAGACGGCTATGGAATAGATCCTGGTGAAGGCCTTCACACACCTTACTCACACTAGCCCTGGATGAGGAAACGGTCATTTCCATTGTACAGGCAAGAAGGCTAGGGCTCAGACAGCTTAGAATCCCCAGTGCAACAAAAAGCCCTTTCCTTTAGAGACACAGACTTCAGTGCTTACGGATAAAACTATACGAGGTCAGGATTCTGAAAATAATGCGGCGGGGGAGGTGGCGAGATTAAACAAGATCGGATGGGCCAGATGTTGAGAACCTTTGAAGCTGAGTCATGGGCACCTACACAGGAGTTCATTACACTGTTATCCCTGTTCTCGTTTATGTTTGAAATTACCCACAACAAAAAGTGCAAACAAAAAGAAAAATCACTTCACCTCCTAGAGAATGTGTAAGGCAGAAGTGGATCTCAAGCTGAGGTGTGTCTGTCCCCAGATTTCGAGTCCCCTCCAGTCCACTGTGATAATCGCTTTAAAGTACTCCTCCTGCCCTCCGGTACCATAGAGTCCAGCCCCGTGAGGGGACAGGCATCACTCGAGAGCCCAAGTGCTGCTATTCTGAATCAAGGAGTTCTGAGAGGCAGGTAGTCTCTACTGAGGGTCAAAGGGTGCCAGCCCATGCTGTTGTGGGGGTGCAGAGGAAGGGGAGCCTTCCTTCCTGGAGAGTCCAGAAAAGGCTTCAGAAAGGAAGCTGGACCAGGGTGTGGAGAGGATCTAGATGATCTGAAGGGGAAGGCAGGAATAAAAATGGGGGGGGGGAGGGTGCGCCTGGGTGACTCAGTCAGTTAAGCCTCCGACTTCAGTTCAGGTCATGATCTCATGGTTCATGATATCGAGACCCACACTGGGCTCTCTGCTGTCAGCGCAGAGCCCACTTCAGATGCTCTGTCCACCCCCACTTCTCTCCAAACTAAAAAAGAAAGAAAGAAAAGAAAAGAAAAGAAAAGAAAAGAAAAGAAAAGAAAAGAGAAAAAAAAAAAGAAGAAAGAAAAAGAAAGAGGGGGAAGGAGCAGTGAGTCAAACAAAAAGGGGGCTCAGGCTACCTCCTTGGCTCTCTTCCTGAGGTCCCTCGCTGGCCTCACTTCCACAGTCTCCCCTCCTACAGCCCACCCTCCACACTACCCCAGGGCAATCTCCCCCATACAAAAATCTGATCACATGCTCCCCCTGCACATTAAAAACCTCCCTGAGCTCCCCCATTAACTCCAGATAATGTCTGCTCTGTTCAACCTGACTCTCAGGGTGACTGTCACTCACCAGCCCTCACAGTGCCACCTCCCCCCTTGCCAGGTCCCCATGCAGGCAACAGAGCCTGTGGTCTGGCTGTGCCCCCCAACAGTGCCTTTCTCTAATGTCCCCTCTTTCTAGCGTGCCCCACCTCCTCCTTAAAAGCTCCTGCAGGGAACCGGCTCAGATGTCACCTCTTCACTCTGCTCCAGCACAGCCCTGTTGTCAGGACACCCCCATGCTGCACTGGTTTGTGGGACTGCCTCTTGATGAGAACATGGGCTCTAAGGCAGGGAGAGAACACCCCTCTCATTGCTCCCCATCAATACAGCAGGTGATCGATACAAGATGGCTATTATCACCATTAGTGTCTTAAACACTGTGGCTCCCGGGCAGGCAGGCAGAGGCTATGCCAGCCATCACAGTGCCTGGCATGAAGGGGCTTCCAGAAGGGGCTTCCAGAACAGTGACCGGACAGGGGAAGACGGCAGGACACTGAGCAGAGGGCCCCTTCCTGACCTTGGCTGAAACAGTCTTGCTGTGATACCCTTCGTGTGTCTGTACAGCCCGCAGCTGCAGGAGGCTTATTTAGTGCCTAAAAATGCCGTAACAGTTTCCTTCCAAAGGTTCCAGACAAACAGAAAATGATAACGACAGCTTGACACTCCCCTTACCTCCATGGCTGCAAACCTAAAGAATATTTATGATCCGTGAGCTCAGAGACTTCATGTCTTAGAAGCAAAGAAAGGTCACAAGATGAACTGACGCAGACCATCTGCTCCTGGGTGGGGACAGCGATCCCCGTATTCAGTTATTCCCCCCAACGTACCAGGCACCTGCTTTTCTTGCGAAAATCTGGGAGCCAACACGACGATTTTTATTTAACTTGGAATAAAACCGACGTCTCCTACAAGGAGGGGTAAAAAGCTGAACACAAACATGCCGACTCTCGGGGAACTGAGGAACCTTCTGGCAGGTAACGAGAGACCTCCACACAGGGCCCACAGCCCTCTCAGGGAAAGGGTACTTGTGCTCTCCATATTAAATTCTTAGCGACAAGGCTTAACGGAGGAGAACAAATGCTCCTAGAGATGTTTGCATGATTGCAAACGGAGAAAAACTCGTCAGGGGCTAGCGCTAGAAGAGCTTCCCTCCTCCTACATTTTTCATGGGCCTGCTGCTCCTGCAATTCCCAACACCACGCTTCTGACATTACAGCAGATGCTGCCTGCCTGCCGCCGCCGCCGCCACACTAATCCTTCATCCTCGGGGGCCAATGGAAATGTATGATTTCCCATTAATCAGAGCCGTGGACACCAAAATAGCTCATCTGACCTTTGCAAATACCAAAGGGTGGATTTAAAGCGGAAACTGGCAAAAGATAATGCAAAAGTCTTTAGCTTTTCTTTCAAAGATGATTTTATGTCATTAACCAAGAAACAGACTGCCGATAGGGCCAACGGGGTTAAAAATTGGGTAGAAAACAGTCAGATTGGAAGTGAGGCAGCCACCAATGTTTCAGTACACGCGCGTGCGCACACACGTTCTTTGGTGAATTATTTAACGTATATTAAAAATATATACGGCTCAGAAATCTTTTGGATTGAAAACAATGTCAAACTGGGAACTAGCAGTTCTCTGAGAGAATACACACACAAGGAAACACACATGGATTTCAATGCCCGGCACCGTTTGGACTCCATCACACAAAGAGCTAATACTGCTACAAACCGCAGATCTGCTACTGGTGAGAAGACAGACCCTCTCTTAGGAGACGCACATTACAGCTCATCAAATTCATTATTAAGCTTCAGCACATACATACCCACTTCCTCTCTATTTATAGGCCTGTAAATCTTAGTCAGTGGTTGATATTTTAGGAGCAAAAGTGACCCCTTGATATTTCATGGGGATTTTCTTTGCATTGCTAGCATTCAGCACCACACAAAATTGGATCCCAAGTAATCTTTATGAGATGTAGGACTCCGGGTTTCTCCACTTTAAAAAAGTAATTACAGAAAACTTAAGGAACAGAGAAAAGAAGAAAAGCCATTCGCATAAGCCTGCCACCACCCTAATTCAATTTTTTTATAGCAGCTCTATTGAGATGTAATTCACATACCATAAAATTCACCCTTTTGAAGCGGCACAATTCAGTGGGTTTTAGTATATTCACAGAGTTGTGCAACCACCACCACCATCTAATTCCAGAATGTTTTCCTCCACCCAAAAAACTAATGTTGTCCCCCATCAGCAGTCACTGCCCATTCCCCCCTCATCCCAGGCCCCCACAACCACTAACCTGCTTGCTCTCTGTATAGACTGGCCTATCCTGGACATTTCCCATAAATGGAATCATATAGTATACGGCCTTTATTGTCTGGCTTCTTTCACTTACCATAACATTTCACTGACTTCGGTGTTTATTAGCACTTTTGTTAGGTTTCCTATCTTAATTTTTATACACTTAAAGCATAATCCTTTGCTAACTTTACAAAGTCAAGCCTGGGTTTTGCTGAACAATGAGTTACTGACCCTTAGAGCTGGCCCAGGAGCTGAAGGAAGCCTGCCTCGTCTCTAAATGTGAGCCTACGATATTGGTCTAATTTTAACAGAAAGTACGGAAGATAGCGAATAGCACTACCAGCCCTCAGGACAACCACACACATTAGATACAATCTGCGGCAAAGAACAGTAAAGAATTCACGAACACAGAGTTAAATAGGAAGAGCTAGCCACCATCCACTGAGCTGTTTTGCAAACGTTATGGGTAAAATTGTATGTGCACTAACCCCCTGCCCAACGCTCCTGAAATTCATATGTTGAATGTGACTATACTCAGAGATAGGTCTTTAAAATAATGGTAAAAGTAAAATGAAGCCACTAGAGTGGGCACTAAACCAAACTGACTGGTGACCTTATAAGAGGAAATTTGGACACACCAAGAGACACCAGGGATACGTCCAAACAGTGTTAGGCCGTGTGAGGACACAGCAAGAAGGCAGCCATCTGTAAGTCAAGGAGAGAGGCCTCAAGAGAAATCAAACTTGCAGACACTTCCATCTTTAAATTCTCACCTCCAGAACCATGAGAAAATAAATTTTAAGCCACTTGGGCTGTGATATTTTGTTATGGGACCTCTATCAAACTTATCTCATACCCCTAAACGCTCTTTAAAAAGTAGGACTGGGGCGCCTGGGTGGCTCAGTCAGTTAAGCGTCCGACTTCGGCTCAGGTCATGATCTCGTGGTTCGTGAGTTCGAGCCCCGCGTCGGGCTCTGTGCTGACAGCTCAGACCCTGGAGCCTGTTTCAGATTCTGTGTCTCCCTCTCTCTCTCTCTGACCCTCCCCCGTTCATGGCTCTGTCTCTCTCTGTCTCAAAAATAAATAAACGTTAAAATAAAAAAAAATGATAAAAAATTAAAAAAAATAAAAAGTAGGACTAGTGGGGTGCCTGGGTGGCTCAGCTGGTTAAGCAGCAGACTCTTGATTTCAGCTCAGCTTGATCTGAGATCGAGTCCCAAAGTTGGGTCCTATACTGTCTGGAGCCTGCTTAGGATTTTCTCTCCCCACCCCCACCCCCCAGTGCCCCTCCCCTGCTTGTGCGTGCTCTCTCTCGCTCAATCAAAATTAATAAATAAACATTAAAAAAAAAAAAAGGACAAGTATCCCCATTTTACAGATAAGGAAGCTGAGGCTCAAACAGGTTAGTAAAGATGAGACTGAAACTGAAGTTTGTCTGATTTCGAAGTTTTGTTCTTTCCAGAAAGTACACTGTTGTAACCTATTTTTAACTTTTCTGCAGCACAAGGGGTCAGACTGTTAAAATAAAGTAAAACTTTTGTTCCATTTTTTAAAAACCCAGTATGTACTCTTCCCAGCGACACTTTCCAAATTCCAAATTCATTCATTTCAGAAACTTTAAAAATTTATGGGACGCCTAGGTGGTTCAGTCGGTTAAACATTCGACTCTTGATTTTGGCTCAGGTCATGATCTCACAGTCTGTGAGTTTGAGCCCCGCGTCGGGCTCTGTGCTGACAACTCAGGGCCTGGAGCCTGCTTCGGATTCTGTGTCTCCCTCTCTCTCTGCCCCTCCCCTGCTTAGGCTTTGTCTCTCTCTCTCAAAAATAAATAAATATTAAAAAAAAAACCAATAAAAACCCGTTATTTTCATTTGAGTTTCATTATTTATTTTGAGGGGGGAGGGGCAGAGAGAGGGAGAGAGAGAATCCCAAGCAGGCTCTGCACTGTCAGCGCAGAGCCCAACTCGGGGCTCGAACTCACGAACTGTGAGATCATGACCTTAGCCGAAACTAAGAGTCAGACACTTAACTGACTGAACCACCTGGGGGGGCCCCTAAGGATTTTATTATTTTTTAAATGTTTATTTATTTTTGAGAGAGAGAGGGAGCGTGAGCAGGGAGGGGCAGAGGGGGAAGGGGACAGAGACTCCAAAGCCAGCTCTGTGCTAACAGCAGTGAGCCTGATGTGGACCTTGAACTCATAAACAGTGAGATCATAACCTAAGCTTTAGTCAGATGCTCAACCCACTGAGCCACCCAGGTGCCCCAAGACTTTATTTTTAAGTAATCTCTACCCCCAATGTGGTGCTCAAACCCATGACCCCGAGATTAAGAATCAAACACTCCACCAACTAAGCTAGTCAGGCACCCCCTTAGAAACATTTTTGATGGTGGAAAAGACCATTTGATGTAATGAGTCAAGTGTTTTATATGCATTATCCAATTTGAGCTAAGAGATACATAGTAGTCATAACTGAGGAAACTGAGGCACAGAGACTTTAAATATCTGTATCATCCTGGCACTACCTTTATCTTCCATTAAGTTCTCCAGTCTAATAGTTTCATTTTGAAAGACCAACTGAACTAAACTCTAGGCACTGGCCTCTCATTGAAACTGGCAGTGTTGGGCACTCTGTATACCAAGATGAATGTCACCTGGTCCCTACCTAGGAAGGGGTGCAGAAGCCAGCAGGGGAAGGCCACAGCTCTCCAGGGCCCCTGCCAACCCATACGGAGTTTCAAGCCAATGAGAAAAGGCTCATTCTCAAAGCAGGAGCGGCCCCAGAGCTCCTGGGGTTCAGCAGCCCTGTGCCTCTCCCCGCCATCCACACCCACTCCTGCCAAGAAGGAGAGCAGCAAAGTGCATGGAAAGCGATGGAATGTTCGCTTCTCTCGCCCTCGCTGGCCGCCTCACCCTGGACCCACAGCCTCCCTCCCACACCCCTCTGGACCAAAGCCAGCCAGGCCATGAGATGTGGGCATGCTAACTCTGGGAGCGGGGTGGGAGTACGGAGCCAGGCCTACTGACGGTGGGTAGTGGGGAACACCACAAAGTGACCGTGCCAAGCAGGGGTCGTAATGCCAGAGGGGACCACATGACGAGGAGATTGTCCCAAAGACCAGGTGAATGCGGAGCGGGAGCCAGAAAGCCAAAGCAGGTCAAAGGCAAGAGAACACCAGGGCCCCTCGGCATCTACAGAGGACCTGACTTTGCTACTCTGTTCGATGCTGCTGGCACCCTCCATGAGGGCTTCGTGCCCTGCATTTCTCCCACAGGTGCTTTCTACCCTAGACAGCTGCTCCTGCCACCTGCTGCTCAGGGTCCCCATGCCCGCCTCTTCCCAGTGCTAGGTGCCGCTCTACAGCTGAGAGTGGCAGTTGTGGGAACACTGGCCGGGAAGACCCAGCTCACCAGCAACACTGCCTGAACATCTAGCACGGAGGAACAGAAGGCTCAGTGCAGGGAACAGCACACCCTGAGGCTTCCGTTCTATCAAGAGTCTGTCCCACCCACAGGCTTCCGGTTGAGTTGGAATAAATGGCTACAAAGCACCCCTCCCCACAGCTCAGAGTCACCACACAGGATAAACGCGCGCGCGCGCACACACACACACACACCCTACTCAATCTATAATCTGACCTGTGCCAGGATGCCAGGATAGATCTATGAAAAATGTAATTGGAGTAACCAGGACATCTGGGGTGAGGACGACAGTCGCTCTGGGATCAGAGGCCATGTCTTAGTAAGTGTAGCATTGGAGCCACACCTTGCAGGAGGAGAACCTGACCATGAGAGCAAGAGAGGCAGAGAGGAGAACCCATCCTGGTGGAGGCAAGGGCAGAAGTGAAGGCTCAGAGACAGGCAGTGCGCCTCGATCCAGGCACGATCCAGGGTAGCCAGAAGCCAACGGAGCACTCACCAAAGAGTGGGCTGGACCACCAGTGGATGACTTTAAGTGGGCCAGGGAGGTGCTGTTCAAACACTGAATCGGTTCTCTTGAGATTCTCCTGCTTCTGCCCTAGTTTGGCTGTTCCAACACTATGAATGCTCCCTGTTCTAACAAGGAGGGGGGCCTCAGCTGGGAGCCTTAGCAAGGCAAGAGGATCCAGTTAGAATAAACTTGTTTTGCTCTCTCTGTATTTATTTATTTTTATGTTATTTTGGATTACTGCCAAGTGGAACTGGTTTTCAATTCACAGTAGTGCCAAAGGTCCTTTAAAAGCAAATTTGCCCAAGTAAAAGAAGTGACTCAATATAAAGAAAATATCCTATAGATAGCAGCACAGGTGACCCCTGGATACGTGAAAATCATGAAGGTGATCCCCCAGGAGTTCATGGAAACAGTGGTATCCAGGAAACCCCGGGCCAGACAGAGCCTAGACATGCAGGAAAGGGAAGGAGGAGATACGCAAGTTTCTTCCAAGTGACCAAGAGACCTGGAAGGCCCACTAGGAAGGAGGTCCTGGTTCGTCTTCACCTCTAGGGGGAGGATCTCTGGGATGGCAACTCTTGGGATCTGCCTGGAACCAACCTATGAGCAGAACAGCGCTTTATGGCTAACCTGGGTTCATGTCTTGGCTCTGTCACTTACTCCCTGGGAGGTCTCTGGCATGTGACTCAGCCTCGCTATAAATCAGAGAAAATAACACCAGTGCGTGCCTTAAAGGTTGCTGCAAGGAGAATGGCCAGCAACCTTCACTAAAGGGCAATTTCCCCCTCACCCACTCCCTGGCTCTCTGGCAGAGAACCAAAGCTGAAATCCAGTCTTTCACAACGTTCCTCAGATTTGGAGGAAACCAGAACTTTACTCCTCTGCTCGGCCCCTAATGAAAGGATTTGCACAACGCCTGACTTTAGTTTACTCTACTGGGTTAAGCAACAAGGAGGGAGACCCTGTGGATTCTCAAGGTTCGCATGTCACCAGGAACGTGCAGGGGAACAGGAGTGTGGGCATCAAAGTTGCCGCCCTGGAGCTGTCCCTCAGGGCTGGCAGGCAGGCAGGAAGGGCCAAGAAGCGAGGCACCTATATACTTCCTATGAAAGTCAACTAAAAAATGCTGACCAAAAGGGTTCTTAGGAGCAAACCCTTCAACAAGAAAAGCAAAGGTCCTGGCTGGCCTGATAGAAGGCAGAGGGAGGCCAAGGAGGCAGGAGGAACAGAGCGTCTCTGCAGCTCCGCCAGCAGGCATTTTCTACCCTGCATTTCCATACGACGTGGCGCTCCAGAAGGAAGTCAGCCAAAGGCGGAGGCTTTCATCCACACATCTCAGAGACAGTTTTCCCTTTAGGGAGCAGGGACCACCACCAACCAAATGCCTTTTCCCTCCTCAGATGCGCAGAAACGGGCAAGATACCCAGCACGGATGCGGGTGAAGGGAAAACGGGCACTCTGTCCGTTTCATTTGCTCCAAGAGTCTGACCCAGGCTTTTACCTCTGCGAATTTAAACCAAAGAAATGCGTAAGTGTACCAAGACACGTTGCTACAGCATTGTTTGTAAGGATGAAAATCCGCTGCCTCCGAGTAGGAGCATGGCTGTATAAACTGCAGATCCACTCTAAGGAGTGCTATGCACAATGAAGTGCATCTGAATATGCTGCATGGAAAGAGCTCCAAAATCTACAAAGGCATGACAAAAGCAGGCTGTAAAATGAAACCTACAGTAGGATCCCATGGCACAAAAGAAACTTCAGGGCATAAGGACCACACACTAAGCAGCTGACAGGGTTGCCTCCGGGGAGCCAAGCGGGGGTGGGAAAGTAGGGACTCACACTTTATACAGAACATACTTCTCATTGTCTAATTTTTAAACAAGAAGGAGTGCACGGGTCAATGCCCATTCACTGAAAGGCAAATAAATAAACAGTTGGCACACAAAAAAATAAATAAAGAGCAGGCAGCCTCTGGGTAGAGGAGCCGCAGAGACGGGGGTTTGACTGCTGGCCCCCGCTGCAGAAGGCCCTTGGCCACCCCGAGGCGCCCCTTCCCTCTCTGCCTCCACCAAAGGAAGGCTGCCAGGGAGCGGGGCCCTTTCTCAAAGGCCGCCTTCTGACCACCACAGTGGGACTGCAATGGGGCTTCTGGGAGACCATACCCAAAAGGCTGCTCCCTTCCCCTTTACCCGCACCCTCCTGTCCCTTGTAGGACTCTGAGGCAGGTGCCATCTCACACCCCTCTCCCTAAGTCTATCAAGTCTGGAAACCAAAGAGCCCTTGGGACATTCTCTCAAACAAAAGCACACATTTGCTTTAATTTTTTTTTTTTAACGTTTATTTATTTTTGAGACCGAGAGAGACAGAGCATGAACGGGGGAGGGGCAGAGAGAGAGGGAGACACAGAATCGGAAGCAGGCTCCAGGCTCTGAGCCGTCAGCCCAGAGCCCAACGCAGGGCTCAAACTCACAGACCGCGAGATCGTGACCTGAGTTGAAGTCGGACGCTTAACCGACTGAGCCACCCAGGCGCCCCCAAAAGCACACATTTGAAGAAGTTCAATAACAAGCCCAATGGCGGGTTCCCTCCTCCAACTCTGTTCTCTCTCTTTCTGGCCAGCTCCTACTGGTCCGTCAAAACCAGGTTCAGGCAGTGGCACCTGGGTGACTTAGTTAGGCGTCTTGGTTTCACCTGAGGTCTTGATCTCACAGTTGGCGAGTTCGGGTCCCACATCGGGCTCCATACCGACAGCGCAGAGTCTGCTTGGGGTTCTCTCTCCCTCTCTCTCTGCCCCTCCCCTGCCTATTCTGTTTTTCGGTCTCAAAATAAATAAATAAATTTAATAATAATTAAAAAAAAAAGAGATTCAGGCAGCGCTCTCAGGGAACCTTCCTTCTGCTCTCTGAGCCTCCCATGTGGGCCTTGTCCCCACTTCTATCCCAGACTCCCCTGGGCACTGAAATGACGTTGTTTATCTCCCTCTCAGTGGAAAACTTGCTGAGGGTGGTGATTGTGTCTCACCAGGGGGCTGTCCCGCTTCCCCCCCCCCCCACCCCATCACACTGCAACCTGACTGTGTGCCCAGGGCAGTGAGTTTTCCCGAAGATAGGAGGTGTCTTCTCCTGGATGACATCAATTCACAAGGGGCCAGGATAATGCTACCAGCCCAAGTGAGGGCTCTAATTGTTACTCTGTCACTGAACCCACAACTGGACCCCTCAGGTTCCTCTAGTCCATCATCGCCTCTAAATCCGGAAGGCTAGGTGGGTACCGACAATGCGATTTTGTGTAACCACCACCACCATACAGCATCATTTAGCAAATAGGACATGCTGGAAAAGGAACGGAATACCCCCCATGGGATGGATGTTCTGCCTTACTCCAGATACACATCCTTCACTTAGGCTCCGAGCGATCCTGGATCTACGTAGATCCTGAAGGACAGACTCCCCCCAAAAGTGTGCAACCACCTCACACCTATGAGGATGGCTACTATCGATAAAACAATGTCAGCAAGGGTGTGTGGACACTGGCGCCCTCGTGCACATTGGGAGGAACGGAAGTAAAATAGCACAGCCGCTGTGGACCAGTATGGAGGTTCCCCAAAAAGAATTAAAAATACGGGTACCACATCTAGCAATTCCACTTCTTGGTTTATACTCAAAATAACTGAATGAGTATTTGCACACCCATGTTCACAGGAGCATTAGTTACAACAGCCAAAAGGTGGAAGCCACCCAAGTGTCCAAAGCTGGAGGCATGGATACGCGAACGTCATGTATCCATACAATGGAATATTATTCAGCCTTAGAAAGGGAAAAAAAATTCTGACACATGCTCCAGGATAGATGAATCTTGATTATGCCAAGTAAAACAAGCCAGTCGCAGGAGGACAAATGCGCTACGATTCCATTCATAGGAGGTACTCAGAGTCATCAAATTCATAGACCCAGAGTTGTCAGGGAACGGGGAGGGGTGGGGGGGTACATAGGGGGGGAGGGGAAAATGGGAGTTGTTTAGTGGGTACACTGTTTTAATTTGGCAGGATGAAAAAGGTCTGGAGTTGGATGTGAGTGATGGTTGCACAATAATGCGTGTACTTAATGCCACTAAATAGTACACTTAAAAATGGCTAAGATGATAAATTATGTGTTATGTGCACTTTAACACAATCTTTTTATTTTTATTTTTGAGAGAGAGTACGCAAGCAGGTGCACATGAGTTAGTTGGAAGGGCCAGAGGGAGAGAGAGAATTTTTTTTTAATGTTTCTTTTTATTTTTAATTTTTTTTAAACGCTTATTTATTATTAAGAGACAGAGAGAGACAGAGCACGAGCATGGGAGGGGCAGAGAAAGGAGATGACACAGAATCTGAAGCAGGCTCCAGGCTCTGAGCTGTCAGCATAGAGCCCGACTGCGGGGCTGGAACTCACAAACCACAAGATCATAACCTGAGCCGAAGTCAGACGCTTAACCGAATGAGCCACCCAGGTGCCCCAATTTTTTTTTTTAAGCTTATTTATTTTGAGAGAGACAGAGACAGTGCGAGCTGGGGAGGGGCAGAGAGAGACGAGAGATGGAGACAGAGAATCCCAAGCAGGCTCCGCACTGTCAGCGCAGAGCCCAATGCGGGGCTCAAACTCACAAAACCGTGAGATCACAACCTGAGCCAAAACCAAGAGTCAGACACTTAACCAGCTGAGCCACCCAGGCACCCCGAGAGAGAGAGACACAGACAGAGAGACAGAGAGAATCTTAAGCAGGCTCCACACTCAGCACAGAGCCTGACGTGGGGCTCGATCCCACAACCCTGAGATCATGACCTGAGCCAAAATCAAGACTCCTATGCCCAACCAAATGAGCCACCCAGGCAACCCTACCACAGCATTTTTTCAAAAGTATGCAGAGTTGTTCTGTGCCTTTGAGAATGAATTAATCAGGAAATGGCAATTTGGTCTCAGAATTATTCCCCAAAACTGATGGAGACAAGCAGGCAGGCCGCATTCCTTGGCCCCAGGAGGATGAAGAACCATAGTCCCCACCCCCCAAAGGGTTTCACCATTTACTTGGGGAACAGACAAGTTCCCAAACAAGGCCTAACATGGGGGCAGAGCCCTAGCATCACCTGGCCTCAACCCAGAAGGGAAGTCGCACCCATCAGCATACACACAAGTAGGATATGAAGCCAGCTGACACCTGACCGAATGACCTGTCCCCAACACCACAGAAGCCTGGGAAGGTGGGTAGGAAGCACACAGGCTGCTGGAGACCTCACTGGGTTTCAGTCCTGCTGGTTTCGTGATTCTGAGAAACTCACCTCAGGAGTGAAAGTGCCCAACTCACAAGGTCAAGAGGGTTAAATGAGATAGAACCAGTGGAGGCCCCAGCACTGTTCCTGGGTCACGTAGGTGCTCCATGCACACTGGGTCCCTTCCCTTCCTTCTACCCCACACACAGAAGCTTCCCTTTGGGCCAGTGCACCAAGCTCCTCTCAGGGCAGGCCTGGGGCATTATTCAACTTGGACTTCAAATTCCCACCCCCCTCTACATGGTACACTAAAACAGTCACATAATTATTAAATACACAGCAACAAACAGAAGCGCCACCACAGTTCATGAGTTTCTGGGCTAGCTTTGTGGCAGTGGGAGAATCCAAGCCAGGTCTTGAAGGACAGATGGATCTCAAGCATGAACAAGAGAGAAGCAATGCCATGCACAGAGCAAGCGTGAGGAGTGCAGGGAAGGAGGGCGCACGCAGAGGTCCGGGAGAGAGCCGACAGGAAGAAACTCTATCAGTGAGGCCTTGAATGCCAGCCTAGGTTTAGAATTAATTCTCAAGGAGACACGGAGTTCCAGAAGGGTTCTGGTAGATTTGTCCCAAGTTTTGAGTGGTCACTGTGTAGAAAGGGAGGGGGAATGAAATGAAGGAGACCGGCTGGAAGGTATCTGCAACGGCCCAGGCACGACCAGGGCTGGCCTAAGTTAGAGGTGAAAACTAAGAAAAGGAAACAAAGGCTAAAGATATTATGAAGAAAAACAAACACACAAATCCCCTCCCACTAACACTAGGGTCCACAGCCAAGAGAGGCCCCCAATACCTCCATCACCGTCTGGCTCCCCAGTCCGTCTGCTGGGCCCTTCCGGACCTCCCTTCCCCTCCCTTCCCCTCCCTTCCCCTCCCTTCCTTTTGCTCTTGCTCCCTGGAGCAGTCTGCCTTTCTGTTCAAAAGCATTTATGAGATTGAAACGAGTGTATCTCACGGGCACCTTGTCAGAAACGTGCCATTACAAGTGACATTTTCGGGTGTCAGAGTTAGTCTCTTTCGTCTGCTGGTAGATCCAATTTGCCCAGTTGACAAGTGGGAAGGCTGTGACACCAATAATTATAGAAACAAACCCAACCCAGTATCTGGAAACCAAGCTGTTCTCTCCGTGTCTTCCCTCACACTCAGCAGGCAATATGGTGACCCACTGGCAGAGGGCCCTCACTTCTCAAAGCACAGGAGCTCACGGGGACCGGCAGGACCCCAGACCACGCGACTTTTCAAGACAGCAGCTGGAGGGAATGCGTATGACTTCTTAGGACTGAAGGAGAAAGCACAACACTTCTTCAAAATACTACTGGGGTTCAAACAAAAGAGTACACACTGTACAGCTCCACATATAGAAGCTTCTAGAGCAGGCAGAACTCCTCTCTGGTGACAGAGCTGAGATCAGTGGTTACCTCTGCAAGGGGTGTGTTGGAGGGGAGGGCTGACTGGGTAGGGGCAGCAGAGAATGTCCCAGGATGAGGGTGAAAGTCTTTATCTTAGTAAGGGTGTGGGTTACAACTAACCAAGAATTTGTTGAAACTAACAATTCAGATTTGTGCGGTTCGCCATAAGTAAATTATATCTCAAGGAAAAATGTTACAAAATCTGCGTGTGTGTGTGTGTGTGTGTGTGTGTATAATACGTACATAAAATAAAAAATCCACACACACGTATATAAGTTGGATGCAAAAGACATCAGAATCTCCTATGAAGGCTAACGGTCTTACTTAAGAAAAACTAGGGGCACCTGGCTGGCTCAGTCGCTTAAGTGTCTGACTGCGGCTCAGGGCATGACCTCATGGTTCTTGAGTTCGAGCTCCCCATGAGGCTCCATGCCGATGGTGCAGAGCCTGCTTGGGACTGACTCTCTCTCTCTCTCTCTCTCTCTCTCTCTCTCCCCTCCCTCCCTTTCTGCCCCTCCCCTACTCACACCCACACATGTTCTCTCTCTCTCTAAAAACAAATAGGGGCACCTGGGTGGCTCAGTCGGTTAAGCGTCCAACTTCAGCTCAGATCATGATATCACAGCTTGTGAGTTCGAGCCCCACATCAGGCTCTGTGCTGACAGTTCAGAGCCTGGAGTCTGCTTTAGATTCTGTATCTTCCTCTCTTTCTGCCCCTCCCCACTCACGTTCTGTCTTTCTCTCTCACTCTCAAAAATAAATATATTTAAAATTTTTCAAAATAAATAAAGTTAAAAAAAAAAGAAAAGCAAAGCTAAAAGCCGCTTTGATTCAGGTCTTAAGCTTTCAGCATGGAAATGAACTTGGAGACTCTGTTGTTCAATCCACCCTTCTCCAAATGAGTTCAGGTAGGACATGACCAACCCACAGTCACACAGCAAATCAGCTGCAAAGTGCTGACCAATGCCAGGCCTCCCAAGGGCTAGCCTGGGATTAGGCTGTCTATTCTGGACTGGTGCCAGAAAAAGCAGCTGAAACAGATGATTTTATGAACTAATTTCATTTCAACCTTCAAACCTAAATAGTCACCCCCACCAAATTACGTGTGAGTGTGATTAACTTTCAAACATTAAAAAAACATTTGCCTTCATGAGCGTGGGTCAAGAACTGCCTTTCAGGGGCATCTGGCTGGCTCAGTAGGTGAAAAGTGCCATCTTGATCTTAGGGTCATGAGTTCGAGCCCCACATTGGGTGCAGAGATTACTTAAAAATAAAATCTTGGGCTGCCTGGGTGGCTCAGTCAGTTGGGTGTCCGGTTCTTGATTTCAGCTCAGGTCATGATCTCACAGTCGTGGGATCGAGCCCTGTGTTAGGGTGCCATGCTTAGCACAGAGCCTGCTTGAGATTCTCTCTCTCTCTCTCTCTCTCTCTCTCTCTCTCTGCCCTTCTCCCCTTCTTGAATGCTATCTAAAAATAAAAAAAATAAAAGATAAAATAGAGGCACCTGGGTGGCTCAGTCAGTTAAGCGTCTAACTTCAGCACAGGTCATGATCTCACAGCTCGTGAGTTTGAGCCCCGCATCGGGCTCTGTGCTGACAGCTCAGAGCCTGGAGCCTGCTTCAGATTCTGAGTCTCCCCCCCTTCTCTGCCCCTCCCCCACTCACACTGTGAGACTGTGTGTGTGTGTGTATGTCTCTCCCTCTCTCAAAAATAAACATTTAAAAATTAAAAAAGATGAAATAAAATCTTAGGGGAAAAAAACCTGCCCCTTCATTAAATGGCAGGCTGCTACTACTTTCCTTAGCCTCCCTGCCCATATACAGATATCCTTAACTGGGCAAAGAGCCCTGAGGTAAGAGGAAAGACAAGCCCCCGGTTTTACCACTGACTCACGTGGGACCTTGGCAAGTCACTTTCATACAGTAGGCAATACATATTTGATCTCTGTCCCTAGTTCCTGGCACACGGTTCCCCAAGACCCTTGGACTCTCTGGAGTGCTAAGAGTGTCTTTTGTATGAGAATGGGATGACGAGTTGGCTGGGGCCCCTGGACGGCTTCACGATGGGGGCCGAACACCAGGAAGATCAGGCATCAGAGGACTGGGAACTTTCACCCCCGCCCCCACCCCCGCCAACCTCCAGGATGAGAGAGGGGCTGGAAAAGGATTCATCACCAGTGGCCGATGACTTAACCAAATGCGCCTACATGATGTGGTTCAAGGAACTTCCGAGTTAGCGAAGACCCTGCGGTGTGGGGAGGATGGTGCACCCAGAGAGGGCACGGCCCTCTGCGCCCCTTCCCCTCATACTTTGTCCCGTGCGTCTCTTCCAGTTGGCTGTTCTTGAGTCGAATCCTTTACAATAAACGTAAGTAAAGTATCTTCCTGTATTTTGTGAGCCTTTCTAGCAAATTCCTGAACCTGAGGAGGGGGCCATGGGAACCCTCAATTTATAGCCAGCCGTGAAGGACAGACAGGTGGCAGCCTGGAACTTGGGACCGGGGTCCTAGTTGGGGACAGACTGAGCCCTCAACCAGCAGCATCTGCAACAACTCCAGGTAGGTCAGAACTGAATTGTAGGACACTGAGTTGGTGTCACAGACCTACTTTCCCTGGGCCTCAGTTTCCTCACCTGTAAAAATAAGGGGGGGTTGGACCGAATGCTGCTAATGCTCCTCTAGCTTGAATTCAATGAGTCTTTGAATTGCTGGATTAAGAATTTACAGAGTTAACACGAGGGATTCTCACTCTCTGGAAGCCACTAGCAAATTCTGCTTCCCAATGCCAAGCAACATCATTTCTCAGGCCTCATTTCCTATTTTGACTAATGATGTGCCAGAACTCTGTGTGGTTTCTCCTTTGAGAAGTGGCAAAAAAACTCAACAGCGTCCTATTACAGGGCTCCGTCCTTGTCCCCAGCTCTCAAAGATGTGCAGCCCGATTCTCGGAGATGAAGGAATCCGTCTCTCTCCATTACACTCGATTTTAAACCAAAACCTGAAACAGAATTTTTGACGTGCCTTCCAGACTACAAGGCTGGTGCTTCATGAATGATTAAAACAGCAGCTGGTAACGTCTTAAAGGCAAGTTGGTCAGTTAGACAACTTAACATCTGCTTAAATCCCCTCTCCCCCCACCTTCCAGCACCGCAGTTCTAAAACTAATCCAAAGAGAAAAGTAAATCCAAAGAGAAAATAAATACATGGGTATACACAGATCTTTCATGAGCAAGAAGAGCCTCACTGAGTTGTAAGAAAGCACATCCTTTGGGGTGCCTGGGGGGCTCAGTCAGTTGAGCGTCCGACTTCGGCTCAGGTCATGATCTCGCGGTCTATGAGTTCGAGCCCCACGTCGGGCTCTGTGCTAACAGCTCAGAGCCTGGAGCCTGCTTCGGATTCTGTGTCTCCCTCTCTCTCTGCCCCTCCCCTGCTCATGCTCTGTCTCTCTCTCTGTCAAAAACAAATAAACATTAAAATTTTTTTTTAAAAAAGCACATCCTTTAATAGAACTCTCAGAAAACGTGCTGGAAGGATGCAGACACTTGTGAACTGAAACACTAAGATTGAACTTGGTGAATAATTTCTAACACGAAGGCACATCTGAATTGGGGACAGCTACTGTCAGATTTTCAGCTGCCAAGTTCATTCAGGTGTTCATTCATTCAATCACAAATAGTTACTGAGCTCTCCAGTTTAGTGGTAACGAGCACTGGCTCTGGAGTGCACAGACTCTCAAGTCCACAGACTTGGGTTCAAGTCCCTGCTCTGCCACTTATTATCCACAGACCTTGGGGAAGGTACTTAATTGCTAAGCCTCGGTTCCCTGCTCTAGAAAATGTGAATGATGGCACCTGCCTCGCAGAGCTGCTGTGAGGATGAGAGGAAATGATGCATGTAAGGTACTTAGCCCAGTTCCTGGTGAAGAGTCATGCTGACTAGCAGTGCTGGCGTCATTGTTCTGGTCTTCAAGGCATGTGTTAGACTCTCCTGAAAAATCAGGGCACGACACCACAGGCAACAAAAGAAAAAAAAAAAAACTGGATTTCATCAAAATTACAAACTTTTGTGCCTCCAAGGACCCGAACAACAGAGGAAAAAGGCAACCCACAGAATGGGAGACAATTATTTGCAAATCACGTAGCTACTATTAATATCCAACGTATCGAGAAAGGTCCTAGACCTCAACAACAATCACAACAAAAAAACCACCTGATTAAAAAAACAAGCAAACGATTTGGACAGACTTTCTCCAAAGATACACAAATGGCCCATAAGCACATGAAAAAATGATCATTGTCACTAATGATTAGGGAAACGCAAATAAAAACTGAAACGAGAGATCGCTTCACCAAGTAAGATGGCTACCATTAAAAAAAATAATAATAAAATAAATAACAAGTTCTGGAGATGGCGTGGAGAAATCGGGGCCCTCTGCCCTGCTGGTAGAAATGTAAAAGGGTACAACCGCTGTGGCAAACAGTATGGCAGGTCTTCCTCAAAATATCAAAAACAGAATTACCTTGCGATCCAGTAATTCTTCCTCTAGGTATATATATCCGAAACTGAAAGCAGGGACACGAATGGGTATCTGCACACCCGTGTTCACAGCAGCACTGTTCACAGTAACCAAAAGGTGGAAGCAGCCCAAGTATCCAAAGATGCAGGAATGGGTAAATAAAATATGGTGGACACATATAATGGGATACTCTGAGCCTCAAAAAGAAAGGAGATTCTGAAACATACTTCCGCGTGAAGCAATCTTAATGCCATTACGCTAAATAAAATAAGTCGGTCACAAAAAGACCCACTTATGTGAGGGTACCGTGAGTAGTCACAGTCAGAGACAGAAAGTAGAAATAGTTACCACCAGGGGCTGGAGGTGGGGAGAGAGGAGAGCTATCAATGCGTCCAGAGTTTCAGTTAGGCAGAACGAAGGAAGTTCTGGAGATGGATGGTGGTGATGGCTGCGTGCCAATGTGAATGTACTTAAATGTCACTGAACTTTATTTTAATGGTCAGAATGATAAAGTCTATGTTGGATATATTTTACCCCAATTTTTAGAACTAAATCAAAAAATAAGTACAAACAAAAACAGACGCCCTCATGGAACATTTTAGTCTGATGCATAGAAGGAGCTCTAACGTAACACCATGTTTTGCTTTTACGTAAGGTATCTCGTTGATCCTCTTACCCCGTAAGACACCACAGAGCAGGTATTCTCGTCACATACACACCTCCCTTCCCTGTTTACGGATCAGGGAAGTGAATATTAGAATAGTCAATGGCCTCACACGGGCCAGTCACACCAGAGACAGAGACAGGACTAACTCGAATCTAAAACAAAAAGTGTCAAATGTTGGAAGAGAGCAAAGACAGAACAGCGGCGTCCACATTGCTCTAGAATTCCTTGATGGGACTATGCTAGCTTCCAGAACTCCCACATGCAATCAGTTAAGGCCCATCCTTGTCTAAATGGAAACAGACCAAGCTTGCAATCTACAAGGCCCTGGGAATACAAGCCTTGGAGCTTGATCTCCTGAACCTTGGGCAAGTTTCTTTGCTCCTCTCCTCTAAGCCATTCCTTCGTCTGTAAAATGGAGATCATACCACTGACTCAATGGAGTTTTCAGAGAAAATAATATTGCAACAAGCTAATGTGTGTCACAGGATGCCTAGAAGACGCTGAAGGATCAGTAAATGATGCCCAAGATTTTGAGCTCTGAAAGACACTAAAAAATAAGATTGATAGAAAGGAACCTTTGGAGTAACTATGCAGAGTGTATTCTGCCACATTCTGTGAAGGTCACAAAGAAATAGAAAGGCATCCTGCCTAAGGGAGGCTCCAGTCTCATTCAGAAAATAAGGGAATAAAACACGTGAGGAGACATAAAATAAATAACCTCAGGAAACTGTACCAGGCAGGACGAAAGGAATCAACAGGTCTGTGTATATTAGTCTATTAGTTGAGTGCAGGACATTGTACTAGAGACTTTATTCTCATTTTCACATTTAATCTTCACAAAAACCTGGACAGTAAGTAATACGCTTTTTTATAGGTGAGGGAAGACCCAAAGCAAATAACAAACACTTGAGTTCAGGTAAGAGATTCAGCACCATAAGCAGGGCGGCCTAGGAAAACTTCCTGGAGGAGGAGGCAGGTGCTGCCAGACAGCAGGCACGCTAACTAGAAGATCAGCAACATTCTTCCAGGTCAGGAGGATTAGCGGGAGCACTAAAATAAGCACCAAGTCTGAAAATGGTGTTTATTTATTTTCAGTTTTATTTGAGAGAGGTGGGGGAGGGACAGAGAATCCCAAGCAGGCTCTGCACTGCCAGCACACAGCCTGATGCAGGGCTCCAACTCACAAACCGTGAGATCATGACCTAGGCCTAAATCGGACACTTAGGTTGCCCAGGCGACCCTGAAAATGGTTTTTAACGGCCCCTCTCCTAGCCACAACAAGGTGGGTCACCACAAAAAAAAAACAAAACAAAACAAAAAAAAAAGCAAGCCTGAATGTTATTTCTATCTTTTCAGACTACTAGGTTAGCCTAAATTTCTGAGTGATTTATCTGCTAGGTCAAGAACAATAACCCTTAACTGAAACTCCTCTGGGCACTGTGTTTACACTCTTCCTCACTCTACATCCACCCCCCTCCAAGAAAAAAACAAGTAAATTACACAGCAATACACAAGAGTATTTATACAATGTTGCACCTCCAAGGCGTGAGCAAACAGGGTGAAATATACAAGTATTCCACTTATTACATGAAATGAGAAGAATCTCAATGAGTTTATAAGAAAACAGATCATGGTCATTTTTTTTTTCTCCTTTGCATTTTTTTATACATTTTTCAAATTTTCTACATGGATAAGCACTGTTCTTTAAAAAACGCAATTCTATAAGAATTTTTTATATCCCAAATAGTCCACTCTAAGCAATGACAACACCTTCAGCAAAGCCCTGTGAGTGCCTTAGCTCCTTGGTCTTGCACATGGAAAGCAGGGCAGGACAAGGAGACGCTGACCCTCACCACAGGACTGACTGGTGTTTTATAAGCTGTCCAGGCAGTTAAGGACAAATGCTCTCAGAACCCCAGATTTCCTCCCGTGGCCCAGCAACCTGCCCCAGCACTTCTCCTCTCTGATGGGGGCTCATAAGGAAGGCCATATCCCAAACCTGGGAGGAATGAGCAGTGACTGCTACTGACATCCCTGTAGGACCCCTGCCCTGCGCACATAGGGGCTTTGATGGTAAGAGACAAGAATGACCTTTGGTGACTGCCAAGGGGAAATCTCCCCGCCTCTGTAATGATACCCATGCTACTCCCCTCCCTAGATGTTCTTCCTGGCTCCCCAGTGCCACTAATGAAAGAGCCCAAACTATCTGGCCAACCTTTGAAGCCCCCTACCCTCAGGCCTAACCCTACCTTTCCAGTCTCACCTTCCGCCACACTCCCTTGTTAGGCCAATAGAACCCATGGTATTATGCACCTCCCCCCTCAACATCAGCCTGTGCTCAAGCTGCTTGCTGTCTTTGCCAAGAGAGCCCCCTAGCCTCCTCCATTTCCACCCGTCCATCAAAGCCCTGCTCAGCAGCCACCACCTCCTGAGTTTTCCAGAGTTCTTCCTTCCTTCCTAAGTTAGTGTTCCTCCTCACCCCTCCCCTGCTGAGGGCAGCACAACATAACAGCACACCAGCTCTGGAGCCAGAATGCTGGGGAGTTCCACCCCAGCTCCCTTCCCTAGTTGTGTGACCTTCTCTTTGCTTCGGGATCCCCGTCTGCAAAATGTAGACAATAACAGTACCTCCCTCATGGTATTGTTGTGTGGATGGATCATAGGGCTGCAAGGCATTGAAAGTGACCACTTCAGTCTCCAGCACACAGTAAGCCTTTGGCTATTGTTGTTACTACTGGAGGTAATAAGCCCTTCCATCCTCCACTCTCCTACTTCATTTATCTGTCCAGTCTAATGCCACCCCTTTTTACCATAGCTGATTTAGGTACTTGTCTTCACTCCCTTACTAAACGGAGCATCCCGGTAAATGCTCAACTTGATACATACACAGAGGCAAGATAGAGCCACTGAATGAATGACCAATTTCTAAATGATCCCACTTATGGTCTGTCCATAAGAAAACCCATATTTACCATTTGAAGACACAAAGAAAAGATTAAGGAAGCAGAACTTTTCAGAACTTTTCATGTAGAGCAACGGTTCTCAAAAGTGTGGTCCCTGGATGAGCTGTAGCATTAGCATCTCTTGGGAACTCAGAAATGTAGAATGCTAGGCCGCAGCCTGCACCTAGTGAATCAGAAACTCCAAGAGTAGGACCCAGCAATCTGTTTTAACAAGCCCTCCAGGTGATTCTACCGACCATGAATCATGAGACCTGAAGAACAAGAAGCAACATGGCAGCACAAAATGAGCACTGACCGGATCAGGAGTGGATTCCAGGCTTAACCCTGGCACCAATCTCTCGCACAAGGCCCTACACAAGGCTCTTAAACCTCTCAGGGCCTCAGCTTCCTTGTAGGCAAAACACTGAGACCATTAAACACCAGCAATAACATGGAGACCATTAAAACGTTATTGGGATTAAATGCAATCCCTGGAACAGAATTTGCATACAGTAGGTGCTTAATGGTTTTAAGCTCCTTTCAGTCAAAAGGACTCAAAAGGGCTTGGCAAATTGCAGAGCACAATAGCAATCTGAGGGATACTAATTCTTCTTGGAACAAACCCCCAGGCTGTCAAACACCTAGCATTCCCAGGGCACTAGGAGGCTGTTTATGTCTAACACCATCCAACCTATAAGCACAAACTCTGCAACAGAGTATCTGCTTCCTACCTGTTTATGAAAGCTGAACCAGGAAGAGAATAGATGGTCCTCCCTGAACCACCTCACCCCCCCACAATATTCCCATCAGAATTAACTACTCACTAATCTTTTAATTTAAATGATTCCAAACTTCACTCTTGGAAAAAGAATAATCTGAAAACGTTCTCCAGCCAGTAAAAGGAACTGTCAACTCTTGCAGAGCATCATGGACCTGACTTGGGGAACTCCTGGTATAGGACATCCAACCCCCCAGCGGTCATGGAGGGTTTAGATTATGACAGAAATCTTCCTGGGGCACCTGGGTGGCTCATTTGGTTTAGCGTCCAACTTTGGTCCAGGTCACGATCTCATGGTTTGTGAATTCAAGCCCAGCATCGGGCTCTGTGCTGACAGCTCTGAGCCTGGAGCTTGCTTCAGATTCTCTCTCTCTCTCTCTCTCTCTCTCTCTCTCTCTAGCTCTCTGCCCCTCCCCCGCTTGCTTATGCATGCTCTCTCTTGAAAATAAACAAACATTAAAAAAAAATTTTTTTTAAAGACAGTAACCGGGGCACCTGGTTGGCTCAGTTGGTTAAGGGTCTGACTTCAACTCGGGGCATGATCCCACAGTTCATGAGTTTGAGCCCCGCGTCGGGCACTGTGCTAATAACAGCTCTGGGCCTAGAGCCTGCTTTGGATTCTTTTTCTCCCTCCCTCTGTCCCTCCCCCAGCTCACACGGTCTCTGTCTCTCAAAAAATGAATAAATGTTAAAACAAAAATTTTTAATAAAAAATACAGTAACCTTAGGAAATTTGTTTCAGAGGAGAAAATCCAGAAATAAAAGTATTTTTTCTTCCTCCACACTTCTTAGTTCCTTGTACTACTGCTCATTCTGCTCTAAACCATGCATTCTACTAGGGAACCACCTTCTAGAAGGACAGGTAGGATGGAAACAAGTATACACAGGTGACTATGTCCGACTGGGGGCTTATCTGTGCATTCAAATAGCACCAGCTTACAATGTCCATGTGAGGCCCCAGGCATAAAATAACAATTATCCTACCCCTTTCCAATCTGGACCCAGCAGAACAGCTCCCACAAAGCAGGGTGGTGAGAAGAGCCATTCTGCCATCAGCGAGGCAGTGACCAGAAAACACACCATCAACTTTCACAAGTGCATCCATGTGGTGGGTTTCAGGAAGAGTGCCCCTCAGGCCCTCAAAAATATCCAGAAATTTGCCATGAAGGAGATGGGAACTCCAGAACTCCCAGATGTGTGCACGGACATCAGGCTCAACGAAGCTGTCTGGGCCAAAGGCACAAGGAAAGGCCCATGCCGGAACCTTGCAGGATTGTCCAGAAAGTGTAATAAACATGAAGGGTCACCAAACAAGCTATGCACATTCTCTACCTACGTACCTATCACCAAACTGTACTTTCCAAAATGTACAGTTAATGTGGGTGAGAACCAACCAGCCTGTCAAATAAAGATATAAAACCACCAAAAACAATGATAAAAATACTAATTATCAAGCCCTCAGACTACAAGCCTAATGCTTTGCAGCGCCACACCTTTGGTGAACATGTTACCTCAACTGAAAGCTCCCTGAGAGCAGCTTGTAAATATGTGTAGCCCAGAGCCTGGCACCCATAGGCACTCAAAAGGCCTACTGAACGAAACGGGTAGGATTCTTTCTGTACAAGCCCCACGCAGCTGTTGAGAGGTATTATTTCATGAGTGGGTAACCTGAGGACCAGAGAAGACTGAAAGTTGAAGTCAGAGAAAGAATGTTATCTTTGATGTTACCCCCACCCCCAAAACAAGGCTTCACCCTGGGCCCAAACCCAACTTGCCACTGTTCCCCAAAGCCACCTCTTTTCCACTCAGACTGGTGAACACAGATGTGCTCACACCCCGCTCCCTGCCTCATGTACCCTTCCCCGCACATGGGGTGTCCTCTTCCCTAATTCCCACCCACGGTCGTGAGCAGCTCTCGGGCTCAACGAAGCCAGTCTCATCTCCCCGGCTCTTATGAATTCTTTTGGACTCCTAAGAGCACTGAAAATCCCCACTACTCCGCTGAACACTTAACTATGGAGTGGCCTTCTGTTAGTGATCATTATTCTGTGCATCTGTGCTCTCTCGCTTCATACCATAAATCAATCCCTTGAGGACCAGGACGGCTATGAAACCCCAGCTCTCCCTTTTACCAGTTGACCAGTGGCTTTCTTTACTCCCCTGAGCCTCAGTTTCCCCATCTCTAAAGTGGGAAGGACAATAAAGCTTACACTGCAGAGTGGCCCTAAGAAGCAAGTAACGGCTGTAGAATTGCTTCCTGTAAGCTATAACTGCTGCTGTTAATCACCAGCTTTGTTGTTTTATTTCTGTATCCCCTCCCTCCCATCAACCACCTGGCAATACTTTCAAAAGAATACTAACAACACTAAATGTCATGAAAATCACTTTTATGCTTTGCTACAACAGCACAGAATATATACTAGAATGTCATTCCATCCTCTAATTACTTATCTGAACTGTGAAATTAGCTAGGCCTTGCCTGTTGGCTAACTGGCAATGAGGACGCTCTGATCTCTTTATGTTCAAGGGTCTTTTACAAGGGCTGGTGGATCTGGGACCTGGTCACAGGTCACAGATGGGCCAGTTGTCCCACATATCCTTTCCAGATAGCAAATTCAACCTGAACTTAACTATTCTGTTATTAACAGTGACAGCTATGATTTATTGAGCCTCTACTATGTCCCAGATACCACGCTAACTGTTTTATATCCATTATCTCACTTAAACTGTACTACTCTGTATGACTCTCTCTCTCTCTTTCTCTATCAGCAAACTAAGGTTCAGAAAGGTCACACAGCCAACAAATGGGTAAGGTAAAATTCAACTTAGGCTTTCCTGACAGAAGGATCATGTTCTTTCCACTCCCTATGTACCCCTATGGCCCTAATATTTGTAGATTTTTAAATGTCCTTTAACTTCTACCCTTTATCAGTTACCTTGGCACTTTGAAGGTGTAGAACTTCCTACTGTAAAGGAAGGAGGAAAAAAAAAAAATCCTTCCAAGTTCGCCAGGTCCCTCCAGTAACTTGCTGTAATTCAATACCCAACTGAGAAATGAGGTTTTGGAATAAGGCTGCAAGTGAAAAAGCCCCTGAGGAAAGGAAATGAAGAAAATCTAGATAGACATCATAGTCCATAAAGGTGGGAAGAGACTCTTCCAGGGCCCAGTGTCCATCATCCCTCACCAAAGACCTTATACTACAAAGAAAAGAAAGGTTCCAAAATGCCAGTTAGCCGCCAGGAGAGGCCTCAATAACTTCACATACCCCGCTAAAGGCTGATAAGTAAACTGGAAAATCGTAAGTGAAGCAGGAAATAATCAAATCACTACTGACAAAACCAGCCAGGCCCACAAGGACAGGAAAGGTCCGGTTCATAAAAGACGTTTTACCAGTCCTTCCACCAACTAGGAGGAAGCCGGTTTTAAAAGAAACCAATCAACATTCTCAACTAATCACTTGGCTTAAGTTCCTGCCTTGGGTGAAAAGGCAAGTTGCCTTTTAAGTAAAGAAATCCCATACAGGGGGGCCATTCTGGTGTTCTTTTACCTAGCCTTGGGCTTTCCTTACCCAGGATACTGGTCACCTCTGGTGCCCTTTTCCAGGTGTCCAGAGCCCCCATATAGGATTAACAGGTGCTGCACAGTACCCCTCTCTCCGCATTGTCACCAATAGACTTCAGCTTTGGGCAAACTTAATAGAGCAGAAAAGCAATAGTCAATGTGCAGAGACTACTATAAAGAATATTAAAACTTGAGAACTTGAAGGGACCTACCATATCTCACCTCCAAAACACTCAAACCACAAAGAGCAGTGATACAGAAAATGTCAAACCAGAAAGAGCAGTGACTCGCACAAGGTCATACAGGGAAAGTCATTGGCAAAGACCCTACCGAAGCCCAGGTTTCATGATTCCCAGTCCAGGGCTCTCATCATTAAGTAACGCAGGCTCCCTTCTTTCCCAGAGGCAGTCAGGCATGCCATCCCCACGCCAAGATAATCATCCTCTAGGAATACTTCCCCACAATCCCAGTCCCTCCTACAGCCTAGCTGAGTTGCAATTCTAATTAGCAAGTCTCGGAGCAGGCAGTATTCTCTGGGAGGGTGCCCGGTGTGAGGGCTGCTGGTACTGAAAAGAGGGACAAGGATGGAGGAAGAAGGGTGTGGGAGAACTAGGTTCTGCCGGCAGTGGCAGCGACACTGTCAGCCTGGATGAGGACGCACTCACTGGCATCTCCCAGTAGGCGAGGAGGTAAGCCGACCAGCAGCCAGCACCACCTCTATCAGCCAGGAAGGGCTGGGCCCTGATCCGGAGGGACGCGCGGAGCATCTCCGAGTCCCAGTTGGGCCTCGGGGAGCCGCCTGGCAGGGTGGCACCGGCGCCGTGAGCAGGCGCAGACAGCCCGTGGGCAGAGGCCCGACGGCAAGGATGCCCGGCACGCCGGTGAGGTGGCACCGGGGCCCGGCAGAGGCCCGCGGTCCTCACCAGCCCCGTCCACCGCCGCCGCCCACCCAGATTGCCCACCCTTCGCGCAGCCTTACCGAGGCACTGCCCCACCGGGGTGCTGAACGGGTTCCCCAGGAGGAACTCCATCTTGAGCGGACAACACGGCAGCGGCCCGGGCCCCCTGTCAGCCGCCCGGGTATCCGCTGTCCCCCGCCGCGCTCCCGACCTGACTGACACTTGCCCCCGCCCCACCCTCTCGAACGCCGAATGCCCGGCCCCTGACCCCACCCCTTGTCGCGTCCCTATTGGGCAACGCCTGCCAAGCCCTTCTCCGATTGGCCCCCACACCTCCCTCGCGAAGCCCCACCTACCCCGCGGCGTCCGATTGGGCGGAGCGGCGAGCTAGGTCACAGGAATCTCCGTCAGGCGTAGCGGCACCTCCCCTGGCCCGCCCCCGAACGGGAGTATGTGTATTTTGATTCATCTATATGTTGGTCAATCTAGTGAATCCTTACTATTATTGGTCAAGAGCAGGGTCAATCACTCCAATAGGGGGAGGGGGGAGAGGCGGGGCTACTAATATCCCTGCCCATAGAAGGCGCTGATTGGAGAAACATTTGTTTTTTCTACTGCTGGTTGGTGGTAGGAGTATTTCCCCACCCAAGAAATGCTGTCACGTGACCGTCAACTTTCACCCAGGATGTCTACCTCGAGACTTCCCCTTAGCAACCGACTGGCCGCGCTTGGTTCCCTTAGCAACCGAGCGAAGCATCTGCTGCATGGAACCAGTCCGGTAGCCGGCGCTTCAGACGGTGAGACCCTGGACCTGAGAGTGCGGGAGGTCTCGCGTGGGCAGACAGAACCCCGACTTAAAGCTTTCCTCTGACCTTTTTTCTCTGCGAGTCGGCCCGGCGCTCCTCACCTATAAGACAAGCACACAGGTTCTCTGTCAGCCACTTACGGCCGCGCTGAGACCCTGGGCTTCCAGCCTTTGGATGAGAGAAAAACGCTAAGGAAGCATTTCCCTGGGGGAGCAGGGCCCAAAGAGATTTTTAGGGGTTCCACCCCGCGCCTCCTGGCCTGATCTCTTTTATCGAAAGTTACCCGGTCCATTGATAACTTCTTCAGGTGTTTAACCCTCATATCCGACCTCTTCACTGTCATAAAATTGTGTCTCTTCTTTATTTTTATTCTTTACCTTGGTGCTGTATAAAGTATTTTGGCTTGGGATACAGTTACCCGAGTTCCTTGTCTGCCTCTTGTCAGTAGTTCATTGTATGACTTTGGACAATTTCCTTCCCCTCCCAGGCTTCAGTTTCCCTACCTGGGAAATTAGAGAATTAGGACTTCTTTCTCCAATGGCTTCCAGAGCCGACATGTAATCAAGTAATGAATGTGCACTTAGTACCCAGTAAGCACTCGGTAAATAGTTGATTTTTCTTATTAATCCATGGCCGATAGGGGCTTTGTTTTTCAGATTCAAATGATCCCAAGTTCTTGTTTCACTGGACAACTCTGGTTTTGTTTCTCCGTGAGGAGGCTGCTCCATTGACAGTGGTGTAAAACTCGCTGCTGCTTTTCCCATCTCCTGCCTCTGGTCTTCACCAACAACACCATTGTCAGGCAAGTCAACAGGAACCCAGGTTGGGTGGTAAATTATTGCTAAAATCCCCTTAGGGGAGGAGCGGTTGGGCCTCCACCCCGAGCCAGAACAGCTGCGAGAAACTCTGTGCCCTGTGACGATGAAAATCCACAGTGCCCTGGGTACGATTGAGTCAGGATTAAGGAAGTGGGCTCTGGAATCCTGCTCTCCTGCCTCCGCCGTATACCATATAGATGTATTAGGCATATTACTCAGCCTTTCCAACTAGCTTCCATTTCCTCATCTGGAAACTGCAGATGATTAGTCCTACCTGTAAATTAAGTTCCCTTTAATTTGACCACCACTCCCCTCATCTCTCCCCTTACAACCCTTGCAGTTCTCTGTACTGTAGCCAGAGTGAGCTTCTTAAAATTGAAAGCTGTTCACATCACTGCCCTTATTAAGCCCCAGGAGCTTCTCAGGGATCCTAGAATAATAAACTCCTGTAGGCCTCTTCGACCTTGCATCCCTTCAGCCCAAAGGAAACATGTCTCATTCTCTCCCACCTCAGGGCCCTCACTGTGCAGTTCCCTATTCCTCCTTTCCTACCCATCCTTCAGATCTCGGCCCTGTCTCCCCTGGCCAGGTCAGGTGCCCCTGATGTATGCTGTCCTAGTTCCCTACATCTACAAACTTGTCATGGTTTGTAATTAAATGTATGATTATCTGATTCACATCTGAAACAGAGGGAAGGAGATCTGTTTTATTCACAGCTTGTAGTAGCTGTGAATAAAAATGTGAATTCATTACACATGTGTGGGCTACACACACGATCTTAAACAAATGTAGGAGGGAGGAATTATCCATTTTTACAGATGGGAAATCAAGGGCTTAGACAGGTGAGGTTAGTTGCCGAAGGATGCACGCTCAAGTTCCAAATCCTGCCCTCGTGTGCTTAACAAAGATTGTGCCTCATAACCGTTCCACGCTGTGGAGTGACTGTGGGCTTGACTGAAAGCAAGCCTGATCCTTCCCAGGTGCCAGGCCTAGATGAGGTGGGAGTGATGAGAATTCAGTCAGAGTTTTGAAATCGGAATTAAGAAGCATTTCCCAGAGTACGGCATTTTTCTTTGAAAACGCACAAACACTTTGCAGGTAACATCTGCCAAATCCAGCACATTAAAATTTCCCCAAAGGCAAGCTGGTGTCAGGTTATAGGAAGTCTTAGAAAAAATTGTTTCAAAAGACTGGGGAGATGGAAAGAGGGGGAGGACTAGAAACGTCTTAGGGAGTTGATTCATTCACCCTAAGGAGTTGGAGCCAGCGTTGAGAGCCTGGAGAGGGGAAGATGGAAGGCGCAGGTGGAGAAGGGATGTGGGGGGTGGGGGTTAGTGCGGGGGGGGGGGGGGGGGGGGGAAGGGGGTGGAGGGGAGGCTGTGGCTCCTAAGGAGCAGAAGGAAAGGATGCACGAGGAGTTAAAGGCACAGGGACATTTGATCACGGACAGCTTACATAAGCTGCATCCAAGTGGATGGTGGGAGAGGACCGATGAGGGCAGCGGGCAGTGGCAGTCTCTAAGACCAGGTGGCAGGATTGCCCGGCCCACCCCAGTTTGCAGTGAACACCATCAGCCCAACACCGGGAGTCTCTCCAGCAGCACTCAGTGGAATAATACAGGGACTGCCCAGCATCAGGGAGAAGGCCTGGGTGCTGGGGACACAAGAGGGTGAAGGTAGATGGTGAAGCCAGCAGGAAGGAGAGACACAGGAGTGGAAAGAAGAAGGGAGGACTGAGTTTCCAGAGGGTTCAGGAGGCAGAATCTGGGAGCTTCCAATAGGGGGTGCCTTCCTGCAGGGTCCAACCCTTCTGGATATTGATAATGATGAGAATGAGGTTGGGGTGCCCAGGCTTCCCAGGGCCATGGCTCCGTCCAGCCAGGAACAGTAGCCCAGGGTCAGCCTACAACTGACCAACTCCACAGATCCCCCGTTTGCCTGCAGAGTCTCAGCCAGATCCCTTTGGCCCATTAGCAGTAGAAACCTAGGGACGCCTGGGTGGCTCAGTTGTTTAAGTGTCGACTTGGACTCAGGTCATGATCTCATGGCTCATGAGTTCAAGCCCCTCATCTGGCCCCTTTCCCACTTTATCTCTCTCAAAAATAAATTGAAAAAAAAGAAACCTACTGGTGTCAGTTTAACTAAAAGAGGATTTAATGTGAGGAGTCAGGAAACTCTCACAGGGCCTGGAATTAGGGACACTAGGGATGGGACAGCCAGCAAAGACTGTCAGTCTGTCCGCCCTTCTGTCTTATTTTCTGGATCACCCAGGTTCCCGTCTCTGTTTCTCTCTGTCCATCTGCCTCACCCCCCTCTTGTTATCTCCGCTTAACCACACGTCTGGCCAGCTCATGGCCCCCCCAGTTCCTCCCCAGCTCACACAGGCAGCTCTGATGAGACTTTCATCCCACTGCCCCAAGTTCACATTCCTCAGCGGGAGAATACGAATGGCCAGCGTAGGTCAGTGTCTGCCAATATCCATGCACTGGGCAGCTTGTGGTGAGATGGGGGGAGTACGGGTACCACTGCCTGATGGGGATGAGTCTCTCAGAAGGGGAGCCACCGGCTGCTATGCCTGGCTGGAGCTGCCAAGGATCATGGTCAGCGGTTGGTGGCAAGACACTGAGTAACAGTGGGTGAGGAAAGCCAGAGGCTTTGACGGCCATGGCCATAGGGCAGCTGAGCTCCCAAGGCTGAAGAGACCCGTGTGGACCACCAGTCCCTGGGGTGGGGGTAGGGTCACAGCCATGGTTGTGGGACCAAGGGGTGCACCCCTGCAGATGGGTGCCAGGCAGGACGGGTACAGACGGTTGCTGGAAAAGGCCTGGAGAAGCCTTAGTGCAAACGTACTAGCCTCTCAGTGCGGTGGGCCACGGACCGGGATGGGGGCAGCGTCAGAGCATCCGTGACTGTCACCGTGCTCCTTAAAAAGACCCCAGCCGAACCCTGTCTTCAAACAAAGGAAGGAGCAGATTGTGGAGGAGGAACGTGGTGTTTTTTAGGGAAAATGAACTGGCTGTACGACTCAGTGGAGCCAAGAGTGATGGACGAGGACATGCTCAAGCTGGCTGTGGGAGAACAGGGCCCACGGGACGAGGCTGGGCAGCTGGCCAGGCAGGAGGGCATCCTCTTCAAGGATGTGCTTTCACTGCGGCTGGACTTCCAAAGTGCGTATCCTGGGCTGGGCTGGGGCCACCAGGCGGCCCAGCGCCCCGCCCCTGGCTTCTCTGCCCCAGAACTCCACGCAGAGTCCAGGATCACGGGACCCACATCAGCGGGCGGGCCCGCATGGGTTAGAAGGCATAGGAATGGCAGAGAGTGTTTGAAAAGTTAATACTGAGTATCATTAGCATTTGAATGTCCACGGCACTGCTGGTTCTGAATAATAGGGAAAAAGATAAAATTCTCCCACTCCAACTCTAAATGAACCCAAAGGCCCCGCTGCTTCCGTCACAGATCCCACATGGAATTCTTGGAGCGGGGTCCCTGGCAGGTGGAACCCAGGAGCGTGGTCCCACGCAGCCAGGAAGAAGCCATGGGGCGGAGGAGGACGTGCGCTGGGGGCAGGAAGCAGGAGAGGCGCCTCAGGAGCAGGAGGACAGCCTCGTGGGAAGACAGGTCCTTAGTGCCTCCGTGTCCCCTTCTGTAAAATGGGAAGATGATGGTCCATGTCTCAAGCTCTGGTTAGGAGGAGAAAGTGAGGTAACACACGCACAGTGTGTTCGCTCGAGAAGGCCAGCGGCTCAGGACAGGGGATGCGAGAGGAAGCGAGAGAGGCGGGCAGGGTGCTGCGTGTATTGTGCGGGTGTCTCCACAGCAGTGACCCGGGCTGCTTCACATTCCTGCTCTGTCCTGGGGTTCTGTGCTGGCCTGCCAGGACATCCAGGAGACAACAGGGGAATTACTGAGGCCCTGCCTCAGCCAGTCTGGGGTGGACCACAGGGACACAGCAGTGGGCAAGGCAGGCACAGCCCTGGCCCAAGCCTCATGAACCCACAGGCCTCCCCAGAGCATGGCCTCCACGGCTGACCACCCAGAGCAGGAAGGGACCCTGGGCCCAGCCACTTCAGGGGTGGGAGGGGCGAAGGGACTGCAGAATGGCTGTCACCAGAGGGGGCTTTAGCCACCTTTAGCTCACCTCCTCCCCTTCTTAAGGTTCATTTTGCCGGTATTTATAAAATGCCTCTTATATGCTAGGTGCTGTTCTAGGCACTAGGGATTCAACTGTGAACAAAAAAGACAAAAACCCCTGTCCTCATGGAACTGATATCCAGGTGATGGGAAAATTAAAATAAAAATAGTGTATGTTAAAGGTAATATGTGCTATGGAGGAAAATCAAGGGGAGGGAAAAAGGGGAGTTGGGGGTAGAGCACGGTGTTTTATTGGGTGGTCAGAGGCCTCATCATGAAGGTGACAGTTGAGCAAAGACTAGAAGGAAGTGAGGGAAGGAAGCACGCAGAGATCCAGGGAAAGCATTCCAGGTAGAGGGAACAGCCAGGGCAAAGGCCCTGAGGCAGGCACCCCTGTATGGAGACAGATCAGAGAGGTGAGGAGGTCAGCTAGCATCAGTCTTGGGGGCCAACAGGCAGTGTTTGGCTTTTATAGTGAGTGAGATGAGAGCCCCGGGAGGGTCCTGAGCAGAAGAGGGACAGGATGGGACTTAGCTTTTCACAAGATCCCACTGGCTGCGGGAGGATAGAGTGTGGCACCCCAGGGCCAGAGCAGAGAGACTAGTGAGTGAGACAGTTGCCACTGCGGTCCAGGAAACAATGGCAATGAGCTGAGACCAAACCGGGGGTAGTAGAGGCAGATCCCATGTCTATGTTGAAGATTAGAATTGGATTTTTTGAGCAGTCCTGTCATTGCTAGCAACTCATTTAGAACTGGTGAATACATCCTGGTTTTTGTTGTGTTGTTTTGGCTTTTCCACACGAACTGCTGATGCCTAAGGAAAAGGCAGCACATAGGTGTGCAAGGCAGAGCACCCGGAGTGCGGGAGCCACCCACGGGAGCAGCATCTCCGGAAAGTCAGTCATAGCCAAGAGCTGTCAGTCTAAGACCAGGGCCAGAAAAGGCTCCTGGAAAATCCAGACCAGGATGGGTGGTATCTGAGGTCCTGGGTATCATTCTGGGAAATCTGGCCACAGCGAGCTGGGGAACAGACACCAGTCCCACTTGCCCCTGGGAATGGCAGAGGCAGGGCCCTGGGGGAGAGAGATGCGGTCCACCCATCCCCACCCCCACCTGGCTTGGGGAGGGCAGCCAAGAGGGGTCACCCGGCCTCCCCCAGGACCTCACAACCTCTGAATGAATGTTGAAACCACTGCCCCCGAATGTGTGGTTATTAAGTGTGCTTTTTTTTTTTAACCCCTTTTACTTCTATATTATTTCAGTTATTTTAATGAGCGTATTCTAATTTTATAAGTTTTAGAAATCCTTGCAAAAGCAAATATAGAAAAAAAGGGGCATGTAAACGACAAAGCTATTATGGCTGCTAGAGGAAACTGGGGGCAGGTTTAGGCCTCCAGAATTTTACATACGTAGCATCTCCTTATTTATACGTCAGCGTAGTTCAGAACTCTTCTGGCTGTCAGCAACAGAGACCGAACTCTGCCTGGCATCAGGAGCAAAAAGAATGAGTTGGCTGCGTGTCTATGAAGGTGGCCTTTAGGGACAACGGGTCAGGAGCTTCAGTGACATCAGGAACCTGCCTCTGTCATATGGGTGATTTATCCCGCTCCCCATATAGGGACATTTGTGGGTCCCCCGATCTTTTTGCCTCTCATGTGCCTATAGGTATTTCTTTGGGCACACACGCAAATGTGCCCTTGCAGACAGATTCCGAATAGAGGAATTGCAGGGTCAAAGGCGACAGGCATTAAATATTTCAGTTAACTCGGCCAAATTGCCCTCCAAAATGGCTGAACTAGTTGACATGCTCACCAATGTGCACGAGGGGTGGGTAGTGCAGGCATTCACCCTGCAGCCTCGTTCTATTTGTCACGCTGTGGCAGGAAGGACGCTGTTGGTGTCCTGTGTCCCGAGGTGTGACAGGCTCCCGAGAAGCCTCCTAGCTGGACATTAGAGGTGGCACGACTGAGTCCCATGCCCTGGGCAGGTCCAGCCCACACTCACGACGACCCTCCGTAGGCCTTTGAGTTCTGCTGCGTTCCTGGGTAGAAGCACTGATCACTGCCCGCTCTGCACTAATAGAGACTCTTGGGTGCTTAGCCCACATCCCCAGGTCACATGCTCCAGGTCAGGGCGGTGGAGTTATGGGCCTTGTGAACGGTTAGTATTGGCCGTTGCAATTTTTTAGTGCACCTGCACTGAACTCTTAACCCTAACCCCAGGCTGGAAGCAGCCAAGGCGCCTCCTCCAATCGTTTCAGACATCCTTCGCATAGACAGCCTCTGGCAGTTTGAGAACTTGAGGAAGCTACAGCTGGACAACAACATCATCGAGAAGATCGAGGGCCTGGAGCGTCTGGTACACCTGGTCTGGCTGGGTAAGGGCCCCTCCTGCATGTGTGTCTGCCCTAATCAAAGGTGACGCACTGCCAGGGTCATTGCCTCGCAGGCAATTTTCTGCTGCCCGCCTGGAATTAGCCGGTGTGCAGCTGAAGGTCCGTCTACTGGGAACAAGAAAGCTGCTCTTTTTAAAAGCCTGGGGCCTTTGCTGTGCAGAGCCAGCAAAGATATGCTTGGACACACCAGGCCAGAATATTCTGACCCACCTGCCAAACCTCCCCATCTGGGAGAGAGTCAAGGGAGCAGTCTAGTTACTCTAGACCCAGGGTGACAGACAACTGTGGGCCCTGCCAGTCAGGGGGGCCCAGATCAAGCCAGAAACAATTATCACAGCTGCTAGTGTCCCTTGAGCACGACTACCTGCTAAGCACGGGCCTGCCTGCTTTCCTTGTGAGGCCTTTTAACCCATCCATTTGCATCCCCATCGTAGAGATGGGCAAACTGAGGTCTCAGTGAGTAGTGAGGGCATCAGGCTCCCAGCTGAGCTCTGTCCAAGTGTAGAGCTCTGGCCCTCATTGCTAAGGCCTCAGGGGGTTTTGGTGAACAAGGAGAGGGGGCTGGCCGGAGAGCTCTTTGTATCGCTGTCTTATTTAGCCCCCACGGCAATCCTAAACGGTGAGTGTTACAATCCCAGTGCGGAGAAGAGGAACTGAGATTTTGCGAGGCCAAGGCACTTGCCCAAAGCTCCAGCGGAGGTGCCACACAAGCCCGTATCTGTGTGACCCCGAAGCCCATGCTCCCTCCGTCCGGTCAGGCTGCTCCCGACAATAGGCAACCCGGGGCATCGGCACACATCCGAATTTACAAAACACTCTCAGCTACAGTGGCCCCGACGGTCACCAGCCCACAGCAGCCCCACAGACAGGATTACGTTGCCACCTTGCAGATACAGATGCAGCAGCTGACGCTGGGCAGCTGACGGACCCGATGGGGTCACACGTTACAGGCAGCGGAGGCGAACCACAGCCAGGTCTCCTGACAGCTGGGCCCGGGTCTTTTGCCCCAGGCAACCCCTCCTGGCACCCCAGCACCCATTAATGCCGAGTCTGGTCTTGGCAGCCCACCTCCTTGGCATTGCCAGGAGGCATCTTCTCTGTAGGAGATGAGAGGGATGAGAGGGTGCCGGGCCAGCCCCGACCCTGAGCCACGCCCCCTCTGGAACACCTGCCAGGTACCAGCTGTCTGAGTGCCATGCTTTCAGGAGAGAGCCACCAGGCCCAGCTATCTCTCAGACCTAAAACAAGTGTCATGGGCCCCCGTGCAGTACTCCTGTGATACTATAGGGGTGAGAGAACAGGGGGGACATTTCTGGTAAGAGGTCAGGTCATCCCCCTGAGAGAAGCTGGCCTTTGTCAGTCACAGCGTTAGTCACCCAGGGACCCAACCACAGCCAGGAAGATCTGGGTCCCCGGGGTGCAGGGGGTGGGGCAGACGGTGTCTCCCACTGTTCAGCAAGCCCCCGCCTCACGCGAGGCCCTGCTGGTGGCGTGCCGCATCAGCTGTCCCAGGGCTGAGGCTGTACTGGAGCCAGCCAGGACTGGCTCTCCAAAGCTGATGACGCACGACTAGTCCCAACTGCGCCTTCAGGGATGTCAGGCCGGTAGCTTGAAATTGGCCACGATGGGAGGATTTACACCACAGAAATGGGCAAGCGCTGCAATTCAGGGCCTCCCCGCCTCTGCCAAACCCTGCCCCGCCCCCCGCCCCCCGCCCCGGTTAAACATTTACCAGCATGCAGCCAGTTCTAGTGGGCCAGGCCCGGCCTGTGAAGAACAGAACTGTGTTCTTGGCATCTCGCAGACTGCAGTTCAAGCCTCAGCTCTGCTCACGTACTGACTCTACACCAGTTCCTGGAGCCTTCTGAACCTCAGCTTCTCTATGTGCTGGGTGATGTTGGGCATATACCCCCAGGCCCCTTGAATCTTGGTTTTCCTCCACCAAACGCAGACGATGAGGCCTATGTTGTGAGCATCAGATAAGATGACACACTTAGAAAGGGACGATAAGGGGGTGCTTGGGTGGCTCAGTCGGTTAAGCATCCAACTTTGGTTCAGGTCATGATCTCCCAGTTTGTGAGTTCGAGCCCCACATGAGGCTCTGTGCTGACAGCTTGAAGCCTGCTTTGGACTCTGTGTCTCCCTCCCTTTCTGCCCCTCCCCAGCTCACGCTCTCTCTCTCTCTCTCAAAAATAAATAAACATTAAAAAGAAAAAAAAAAAAAGAAAAGGATGATAAGTTACCATTAGTCTCAACTGTCAGCCAGTGAGCGTCTCCTGATACGCCAAGGAGGCTAAATTCAGGTGTGGACAAACCGACTTCCCAAATCACCGTTAAAACATGATGGCCTGCAGCTATCATGAGCATATTTCCAAGCTCATGAAAAATTCCTAGTTTAGGCCTCTGGGCCCTTGGTGTTCCAGGACAGAGTTGCAACTCCAACCCCAACCGATCCCGGAAAAGCACGGTGGGAAAAGAGCAGTTTTATTCCCCGGGATGTAAAACTTGGGCCACGGAGGGCCTGGCACCTTAGCTGCAGGTCGGGGTTGGGATTTTGGAGGACCTGAGTCAGCTGGGATGTAGCTGGAGGGTCCTGGCCTGCCACATGTCCTGGGAGGAGCCCTGGATGGACTCTGGCACCACCATGGTTAGCTGTGTGGCTTTGGGCAGATCACTGAGCCTTTCTGAGCTTCAGCTTCCCAATGCTCAAATGGGGAGAGAAATCCCAAGCTGCCACTCAGGGCTGTTGTCAGAAGACTTACTCATAAGCACTTGATAAACTGGGAAGTGCTAAGCAGACAGGTGGTATTATTATGAAAATGCCCGTAGATGTGAGGGAAGGAGGCCCTCCAGACTGTCTCCTCCTGCTCCAGGATGCACCATTGTGGACCTCCCATTCATCATTTCCATCCCAGAACAACAGAGCACAGACTTGAGTATTTGGCCACATGTGCCCAGCCAGGAAGACAAGTGGCAGAATTGGAGAGGGTGGTAAAAGTTTGAGACAGGAGGAAAGAATCCGTGCATGGCTTCTAGAAGACCATAAGCTGTCAGTGAGTCAGTTACTGGCCTGACAGCTTGGTGCTGGCTCCCAGAGCATAGGTAGCCCCGATGGGTTTGTCCCAAGACAGTCCCACCCCTAACCCCAACCAGTGGACCCTCACCGCCCTCTTCTTTCCAGACCTGTCCTTCAACAACATCGAGGCCATTGAGGGGCTGGACACACTGGTGAACCTGGAGGACCTGAGCTTGTTCAACAACCGGATCTCCAAGATTGACTCTCTGGATGCCCTCGTCAAGCTACAGGTGTTGTCGCTGGGCAACAACGAGATCAGCCACATGATGAACGTGAGTACTCAGGGGCGGCGGGCGCCAGGACTGGAGTGGCTGCTCTGGCCTCTCCTGCTGGCCTCTGGCCCAGGGCAGACCCTGGGTCTGGGCGCCCGAGGGCATTGCAGTAGCTGGGGGTGGGGGAGAAGGGTCTGTCATCTGGGATGGCGGGGAGGGGAACGCAGCCTTAGCCTTCCAGATCGTCCCCTTTTCCTAGAAAAACCAGAAATCCAGATTATTCTACCAGAGATTTGATCATGTTTGAACACCGCGCTTAGCCCCTCGGTGGCTACCAGTCCGTACTTGCACCTCTTTCCCTGAGCCCCATGCTCACTTCACAAATATTTGCTGAGGTGAGGACCTACTGGAAGTGGGGCGTTTGGCCTGACTGAAAGAGGGCTCCCTGTTATTTTTTCTCATGCCCCATTTTTATATTCTTTTTTTTTTTTAATTTATTATTGAGAGACAGGGGAAGACAGAGCACGAGCATGGGAGGAGCAGAGAAAGGGGGAGACACAGAATCCGAAGCAGGCTCCAGGCTCTGACACGGGGCTCGAACTCACAAACCGCGAGATCATGACGTGAGCCGAAGTTGGACACTTAACCGACTGAGCCACCCAGGCGCCCCTCCATCTTTGTATTCTTACAGCACTTACCCCCAACAGTGATGATTTTATTTACTCTTTAAAACATTCCTGGTCCCTGCCAGTAGAACGTGAGCCTTTGCTCTAAGGGTGGTGACCACGTGAGCTTTGTTGCCACTGCAGCCCCGGGGTCTAGCACTGCCTCGGAGTCCTGGTAGGTGCTTAATCCTGTTGCACAAACAGATGACTGGGAGGAACCCTCCGGAAAAGCATGCTTGGTTCCTTCCCCACCTTTTGCACTGTCCAGCGTCTGGTGTGCAGAAAAATGCTCTCAAATGAAACAGTAGCTCTCTTGTTGACTTTTCCCCCACTTTCCTAAAAATGGAGTAGAGGAAGACTAAATGGCAGGTAGCGAATGTCCCAGTGTCATCCAGCTAATCCAAGGTTAACTACAAATTGGGTTCCATTTAATTTAAGAGATCTGGCCCTTCCACAGAGTTCACGGTGGAAAAGCGCGCCTGTTCTGGGGGACCAGCAGTAACGACAGCAGCAACAACTACCACCCTTTACGGAGTAGGCGGGAGGCACGCTTCTCAATGTTTCTCATAGCTCATTTCCTTTGGTCCTTGGAACACCTGTGGCACACATAATAGCACCCTTATGCCCATCTTACAGATGAGGGAACAGAGGCTCACAGATGTTAGGCAACTTGCCCAAGGTCCCACAGCTGGGCTTTGAACCCAAGCCTGCTGATCAGGATAGCCGTCCAGCCCGGAACCCGCCCCCCCCTCCGCCCCCGCCTGCTTCTCTCTTGTCACCCAGGCAGCGTGGAGGGTGTCACGGCCAGGCCGCAGACCCTGGCAGAGCGATGAGGGGAGAGGCCGCTGGAGGTGTTTTCTGCTCTGCGGCAGCCAGGAAGATGGGTTACTTTCCCCTCTTCCCCCCCAGATCATCTACCTGCGGCGGTTCAAGGACCTGCGGACGCTCAGCCTCTCTGGAAACCCCATCGCGGAGGAGGAGGATTACAAGATGTTCATCTGTGCCTACCTTCCTGACCTCGTGTACCTGGACTTCCGGCGCATCGATGACCACATGGCAAGTGTCTTCCTCTGGGTCTCCTGGCTCTGTGAGTCCGTCTTCAGGCCCTCCAGACTGCACGGAAAAGTGCGCTGTGGCAGAGCCCCTCTGAGATCTAACTCCTTCGACCTGCCCCCGTGGGCACCATTCCAGCAGGACCCTCATGCTAGCCGTTCAGTGCCTGCTCACGGTGGCCAGGTCCCTCCACGTGTTGCCTCCGGGCCACGTCCAGCCACCCGGCACTGTCTGGTGTTCTGAATGAAGAAGCTGGGGACACCAAGCGAGGGCCAGCAGTTGGCATCAGTGGCTCGTGGCAGAACCCGGGAGCAATAGAACAGCTAACTGTCCTCCCATATGTGTCCACCACACACACGTTGCTGTTTGATGTCGCTTTCACTACAGCCTGTCGGGGGGGCGGGGGGGGGGGGACCTGCTCTTGCCCTCAGCTGGCCAACCGAGGGCTGGCACCAGTGAGATGCCTCGCCGGGGAGCTCGCAGCCAGTGGTGGTTGGGCCGGGAGCCGGAGCCAGGCAGCCTGGCAGCAGAACCCAGTGAGGAGGGCCCTTCCCCCGCCTACCGCCTGGTCTGTCCACGGCTGCCGCGTTCCTGTCCCCCTGCTATGAGCTGCCCCCTTTCGCTCACCCCTTGCTCTTTGCAGTGTGGTCCTTCTCTGGGTGCCTTCCCCACTGGAAGGAAAGAACCTGGCCCAATACCTTGGGCCTTTGGTGGCAGAAACGGATGTCCCTGCGTGTTGGATGCTACGGAGACCAAGGGACTGTTTGACCTGCCTGCTCCTTCTCGCGGGAAGCTGGTGCCTTCCTGAGAGAAAGGAGCCTGGGCGTGGGGGCACTGAGGCGATGGGGAGCACCTGGGAGAGCCCAGCAGGAGCAGGGAGGACTCGTCCACAGGTCTGAAGGCTGACCCTGCCTGGCCTGGACCGTGTTGCAGAGCCCCAGCGCCCAGGTGGACAGGGGCACCTTCCAAGTGTGGAGCCCTCTGCTTGCCAGTGCCTTCCTGGGAGGTCCACAGAGATAGGGTGAGGTCAGAGAGGTGCCCCTCTGAGGACCGTGGCTTTCTCTGCTTCCCGTGACAGCACCAAAAGCTGAGACTCGAATTCTAATACTCTCAAGTATTTTTTGCTTCATGTAGATAATAGTTTGGAAGTCATCACAGGCTCCGATGCTTGAAATGGGCCAGAGAGCTGTTGGGGTAGGTTTCAAAGTCCGTCATAGAACCAGGGGACAGCCTGACACTGCACAGTTCCAAAGCCCCTCCCCAAGCATTCTCTCCTCAGTCCCCAGAAGCTTCCATAAAGGGCAGACAGCCCAGTCTGGGCATCCCCGTTGTGCCGCAGCAAAACAAAGGCTCCTTTCATGATTCAGAGACTTGCCTAGATGCATCAAGATAAATAATGAGTAAAAGGCTCTAAGAGCAGAGTTCTGCAAAGCAGGGGCACTTGAAACTTCCCTGTCCACACTACTGCCTGCCCTGAGGCCAGCCATAGCCTGCCCCAAACCCCTGGCCTCTTGGTGCTATAGGGCTTGGGCAGCAGAACAGCTGGGCCCAGATACAGGCCAACCAGGGGAGGGTCCAGGATGTCCCCTGGGTCTCTGGCCGGGGTGCTGGATGACTGAGGGGCCGCTCACCTCAGCAGGACTGTGGGAGGACAGAGGTTCAAAGGCAGGCTCTTGAGGTGCCTCTCAGCTCTGTGGAGCTCTCCCCCTGTTTTCATCAGGCCCCTGTTAAGTCGAGGCCCTGGACTGTGCCTGAAGGCTGGCCCTCCCCTCAATCCAGCCCTGAGGAACAGAGGACAGTCCCCCACAAACCACATGGAATGGGCAGGTGCTATGAGCTTGAGGGGCTTTGTGTGGGGAGGCGGGGAGACAGGCAGGGGAGGCAGGGGTCAATCAGCAGGGCCCTGCTAGGGTTTAAGGGTTCTCCGATTGAAGGTGGGGGCCCGTGGGGAACCCTGAGCGGTTCTTAGCAGAATTCTTGATGTGGTCCGCAGTTCAGGAATCTGGGAGACAGAGGATATAGAGAAGAGATGTGGGATGAGGTGGGGGAGGGGGGAGGGAGAGAGGGAGAAGGCAGGGCTGTGGGAATGGAGAAGAAAGGGTGGCCCGGAAACTAGAGACTTTTAAAAATTTGGGACACCTGGGTGGCTCAGTCAGTTAAGCATCCAACTTTGGTTCAGGTCATGATCTAACGTTTGTGGGTTTAAGCCCCACATTAGGCTCCTTGCTGATAGAGTGGAGCCTGCTTGGGATTGTCTCTCTCCCTCTCTCTCTGCCCCTCCCCAACTCATGCTTTCTCTCTCTCTCTGTCTCAAAAATAAATAAATTAACTTAAAAAACAAAAATTTAAATTACCTTATTAAAGTATAAATATGTAGGGGTACCTGGGTGGCTCAGTCAGTCAAATGTCTGACTCTTTGATTTCAGCTCAGGTCATGATCTCACAGTTTGTGGGGTCAAGCCCCATATCAGGCTCTGAGCTGGCGGTACGGAGCCTGCTTGAGATTCTTTCTCTCTCTCCCTCTCTTTTCCCCACCCCTTCTCTCTCTCTCTCTCTCTCTCTCTCAAAATAAATAGATAAACATTTTTAAAATATTTTAAAAATAAGGGCACCTTGGTGGCTCAGTCAGTTAAGCTCCCAACTTCAACTCAGGTCATGATCTCATGGTTCGTGGGTTTGAGCCCCACATCAGGCTCTGTGCTGACATTTCAGAGCTTGGAGCCTGCTTGGGATTCTGTGTCTCCTTCTCTCTCTGCCCCTCCCCCACTCATGCTCTGTCTCTCTCCCTCTCTCTCTCCCTTGCTCTCATAAATAAACATTAAAAAGTTTTAAAAAAAGAATTAAAAATATTTTAAAAATAAAGTATGAATATGTAAGAAAACAACATAAGCATACAGCTCAATGAATAACAGTTCTTTAGAAGGATTTCAGCTGTGCCATATAAGCTATTTGCAGCCAAGGCCCAAGTTAAGGCACAAAACTATAATGATACCTATACTCGCATCACGTTCAGGAGTAAGACAGGATGGGCTTCAGGCAGCACAGGAGAGCCAAAAGAAAGCTCAGTATCTGGAATCGAACAGACTCCAAGGAAGCCCTTACCTTTCTTTGTGGTGCCAACGCACAGAGACAGATCCTCTCACAGATACGTGAAAATACCAGGAGGTGTACAAGGCGGGGGTTGGTGGTTTGAAGCGTAGGATGAGCAGGAGTTGGCTGGTAAAGGGCTAGGGTTAGGACAGAGCACATGTAAAGGACTGTGGCAGGAGGCAGTGCAGCGAGGGAGCCAATGGCTGGCGCTCAGAGAGCTGGAGAGAGAGGGTGGCAGGCAGGCCTCGCAGGCCACAGCAGGAACTTGTCATTACCCTACGGCCAAGAGGAAGTCCTACAGGGCAGGCAAGGGACCTACGAGATTGGGTTTGCGTTTAACAGAGGTTTCTCTGGCTTTTTGCTCGGGAGCAGTGGACAGACTGGGTGAGGGGACAGGGTGCACAGGGGAGGCCAGCTAGGGGCCTGAGGCGGGGGTCGAGGCCAGAGAGAGAGGATGGTGAGATAGGATTAGGAGCTAGCACAGACAGGCCAGGGCACAGCCTGGGTCTGCTGGAGGAGGGAGGGTCCCACATGTGTCCCGGGTCTCCGGCTGGGGTGCTGGATGGCTGGGGGGCCACTCACCTCAGTGGGACCATGGGAGGACAGAAGTCCATCTTGGACATGGTGAGGGGGCAGTGTTCTCGAGGCAGCTAGGGGAGAGAGGCTCTCAAAGGTAGGGTCTGGGCTGAAGGTAAAGACCCGCATGTTGTCTGAGGGTGGAGCCATTGGACGTGCTTGCACTTGACCTTAGCACAGGTGAAATCACCTGGGGTGTGTCGAGTGAGCCGAGAAGGGTGAGGACTGAGCCCTACAGGCTCCAGCAGTGCCCGCTGGGTATAAGGGGATGAGCAGGAGGGCTGGGAGGAGAGCCAGGAGGTGGCAGGGCACAGAGCCAAGGTCCGAGGCCCTTGAGACCAGGCCTGTGACTCGGGTAACTCACTTTACCTGTTTCCCATCGTGCATCCCTGGAAGAGAGCGGGAGCACCTGTTCTGGGCATGTGCACCTGCCGGGGACGTGGCCCTGATCCCCGCCGCCTGCCTGTGCTTCCTTCCCCCCGTGCTGTTGGTCCTTCCCTTCATTTCCCTTAGACTCAGGATACTTGGAAAAGGCCAGGAGGAAGCAAGCCATCCTTGCCCACACAGCCTTCACTAGGGGGCTGTCCACACCCCCACCCTCGCTAGAGAGGCTGCGGGATGGCAGAGGCCGGCATGGCCGGGAGGGAGGGACCAAACATGCCCCAGTAACCGTGCCCCTTCCCATCCCCCCCTCAGAAGGAGCTGGCAGAGATCAAACACCAGTACGGCATCGAGGAGCTGAAGCAGCGAGAGAACCTGAGTCAGGCCCAGCTGGATGACGAGCGGGCCCAGCGGGAGGAGCTGGAGGAGCACAAGGTACGTTCTGTCGGGAGGAGCCCTGCCGCCCACCTCCCCCTGCCCTGGCTCCAAGATGCCGGCCACAGGGTATGGGCCCAGCTGGATCAAAGCCAGCAGGGCCCAGGCCCCAAGAACCGCTCTTGAAGGCGAACATATGCCGTGTGGCCTCCCCTGGCTGTGACGGAGCATGTACATCACCCACAGGCCAGCGCCCTGTCCCGCCCTGTCCCCTCCTTGCTCTGCTCGCCACAGAGCCAGCTCTGTCTCCGCCCGGATGCCACCTGCCTTGTCTCCTTGCCAGCCTGCCAGGTCCAGCACGAGGGCCTAGGGAAACAATCTGAGGGAGCAGCTCCTTTTAAGAAAAGGGCAGTTCCACGGGCAGCCAGGAAGGTTGAAGTCCTTCCCCGGCACGGCCCCGGACCCACTCTGCCCCACAACCCGCACCCCTTCCTCCAGGCGCACTGAGCCTCGTGCAACCTTCAGTTGATGCCTCTGGACCTCCGCGTGTGCCAGGCCCTTGGCCCGGCGTGCCTTCCCTGTCCTCCTGGAGGGCTAAAGCCCAAGGGCAGCATGCCCTCCCCCACCCTCTGCAAAGTGTCCACTGACCCCAGCGCCCAGCACAGGGCCCCACCCATGGAGCCCTTGCCAGGGGATCAGCGTCCCCCAAGCCCTGCTGTGTTTCTGACTGCAGGCCGCGTTCGTCGAGCGCCTGAACGGCTCCTTCCTGTTTGACAGCATGTACGCTGAGGACGTAGAGGGCAACAAGCTGGCCCACCTTCCTGGCGTCAGCGAGCTCCTTCAGGCATATCCTTCCAAGTTCATGGTCACCTCCCCTGGCAGAGCCCGGGCCCCACACCACCAGCCTGCCGGGGGCAGGTCCCCTTCTGCTCTGGGCCTCGGTTTCCCCATTTCTCTTGTGAAACCCTGGAAGATAAAACCCCTCCTTCACAGCCATGTACCCAAGAGGCAGTGGAGAACCCAAGAGGTCAGCTGAGTGGCATGGGGAAACGCTGCCTGGATTTCAGGGGACGCACAGCATGGCACGGGGTCCGCTGTGCTCGACAAGCCAGGTTGTCAAAGAGGGAAAACTGAAGTGTGGGTCTATGGCGCTAATCTGTAGTACTTATATTCTCTTGCTGTGAGCTTTGCATACAGTGTTTATAGTTTCCCAACTGCCCAGCAGATGGGTGCTGTTATTATATTAATCCCATTTTATAATTGGGGAAGGTAAACTTGGGAGAGGTTGACTTGTCCAAGGTCATGCAGTTAGAAGCTGGGATTTGAGCCCTTGTCTGTCACTCTAAGAGCCGGCATCCTTTCCCCCAGTCAGCTGGAGCCCAGAGGCTGTGACTGGCACTTGTCATGGCCGAAGCCATGATGACCTCAGTTGGCATAAACTATACGTTGAGGGACTCAGGTTAGACTCACAACAGACTGAATTAGCGCTGAGACTGGCAACGAGTCACACAGTATGTCTGTGGAGCAGCCATCACTGGGTAGAAAGAAACTTTCTCTTAAAAACTCAACGTTTTGGAAAGGGTGGGGGAGGGGATGGAGAGGGTGTGAGGCAAAGCAGAAGGTGACAATCAGGGCTCTAGGCCAGACAGACGGGCTCCCGGCCTGGCTCTGCCATCCCCCAGCTGGGTGACCTGGGCTCACATCTGGGCCGTAGCGCATGCCTGACCTCAAGGACTCCATGCTGCAGGTGAGGAAGCCCAAGTCCAGGCAGGTGAAGTGGCTTGCCAGAGAGGAGGAGCAGCAGAGCCAGGACTTGAGCCCGGACCTCTCTGCGTCCAGCCTGTGGTCCCCTGACCTTCGCAGGCTCCCTCGGCGCCCCTGCAACAGCTGAGCACAAAGACAGGAGCCCAACAAAGGTCCCCTAGATATCACGGCAGAGACAGTAACATACACTGCCCAGCTCGCTGGCTGGGGCTGGCTCCGCCTGGGCTCCCAGCCCCTCCCCGGCCCCTTTGGGTGCCCAGGATGCCTCTCCTGGGGCCTTTCTTAGCATGTCTCTCTTCTGCTCTGTAGCGTCCCCCCCATGGCCCCTGCCTGCTTCCCGAGACCAGTCCCTCACGGTGAGGACAGGGATGCCCCAGCACCACATTAGACTCCAAATCTCAACTCCTGGCCCTGTGCCAGGAGCTGCCACCACCCTCGACCTGCATCCTCCCAGCAGCCTGCCCCCAAGACAGCTTCCTTAATGGCCTCACCTACAAGGACAAATTCGTCATCATCTGCCTGAACATCTTCGAATATGGCCTGAAACAGCAGGAGAAGCGCAAAGTGGAGCTTGACACCTTCAATGAGTGTGTCCAGGAGGCCATCCAGGAAAACCGGGAGCAGGGTAAACGCAGGATTGCCAAGTTCGAGGAGGCGCACTTGCTGGTAGGCTCTGCCCCTCCCGTGTCCCCTCCCTGCTTCCTGCTCCAGATGCTGACCCCACCCCGCGGGCCTGGCCTCACTGGAGGGGCTGCACACCCTAAGACCCGCGGTCACTGTCCCCGTTTGCCAGAAATCACCCAGCTCAGTGGCAGAGCCAAGGGTTTAGCCTTCCACCGGTGCCACCAACCACAACTCCAGCACCATGCCAGAGCTGAGCCCAGGGTGATGCCTGTGGGTCCCCTTCACCTAAAACGCCCCTGGGGGCTAAGGCGGTGTCATCCTTACTGTCAACAATGGTGTTCGCGTTGTCGCTCCTGTTATTAGCAACGTCAAGAACTGCTACTTTGCTTTGGTTCATTCGTTCGTTTAGCAGACATTTTCTGAGCCTCCGCTCGGTGCCTGGCTCTGGGCAGCCAGACCAATGCTGGCCGTGGCTCCTGCCCTCGGCGAGCTCCCATGTGGTGTGGGGTGCAGACCCGGGCCCTCCCCGTTGCGGTGGTCAGTACGACACTGGAGGGGAGCCCAGGGAGCCTCTGGGAGTTGCTGGAGGGACCTTAACTCAGGCTGAGGCTCACAGGACAAAGAGAAATGAGCCAGGGGTGGTGGAGGAAGGGCATTCCACCTGAGCGAGCAGGCCTCAGTCGTTCGGGACCTGCTGGACCCAGGCCACTCAGGGCCATGTGCGCTTGGTGGGACTTGCTTCTTTTCGTTAGCATCATGTTTATTTTATTTAATGTTTATTTTTGAGAGAGTGCAAGTGGGGGAGGGGCAGAGCGAGGAGAGACAGAGGATCGGAAGTGGGCTCTGTGCGGACAGGCTGAGGGCAGCGAGCTCGATGCGGGCCTCCAACTCCCCAACCTGCAGATCATGGCCTGAGCCGAACCCAGATGTTCAACCCACTGAGCCACCCGGGTGCCCCTAGTTAGCATTATTTTTAAAGATGGGTTCTTGTTCTAAGTCACAGATCTTCGTGAGACTCTAAGGAAAGCTATGGACTTTCTTTCTCCTCAAAAAACTGTCCACATAAGGGGCGCCTGGGTGGCACAGTCGGTTAAGCGTCCGACTTCAGCCAGGTCACGATCTCGCGGTCTGTGAGTTCGAGCCCCGCGTCGGGCTCTGGGCTGATGGCTCAGAGCCTGGAGCCTGTTTCCGATTCTGTGTCTCCCTCTCTCTCTGCCCCTCCCCCATTCATGCTCTGTCTCTCTCTGTCCCAAAAATAAACGTTGAAAAAAAAAAAATTAAAAAAAAAAACAAAACTGTCCACATACACCGAGGATGTGGGCACTCGCCTGCTGTGTCAGGGGCTTCAAGGAACCCACAAAGCACCGTCTGGTTGAGAACTCTTAGTTTAAGGTCAGGCAAAATTCCCCAGATAATGCACGTTCAGATATAATAGGGTTGGCGATGAGCTCCCAGATGCTTCCCGGCCCTCCTCACTCCCCGTTCCCCGGTCTCATCTCATCAGCCTCACCAACGACCTCACATTCTGTGCGACTTAACCCTCAAGACCCTCCTCCTTATGTTTTAGGGTGGGGTGTGACTGCATTCACCCAGAAGTTCAAGCCTGTCAGCAGAAGAACACGTTTGGCTCACATATGTGTTTTATTTGGCCTGCAGAGGATTTTAAAACGTTTTGAACATCCTGCTGACGTTAAAAATGGGAAGATTTCACAGAAAAATTGTGGTTGCCAGCTTCTGTGGAGGCACTTGTCAGCAGGGCCTCAGTGGCAGTTGTCCCCTCTGGACAGGCCACGTCTCCAGTCCTCCTGGACCCTGTCCGGCACATCCTCCCTGAGGTTTCTTTTTTTTTCTTCTTCTTCTTCCTCTTTTTTTTTTTTTTTTAAATGTTTATTTATTTCGAGAGAGACAGAGACAGAGCACGAGTCGGGGAGGGGCAGAGAGGGGGTGGGGGAGACACAGAATCCGAAGCAGGCTCCAGGCTCTGAGCTGGCAGCACACAGCCTGACATGGGGCTCGAACTCATGAACTGTGAGATCATGACCTGAGCCGAAGTCAGACGCTTAGCCGACTGAGCCACCCTGGCGCCCCCTCCATGACATTTCTTATCTGGTGCCTGCAGCCGCTGGATTTGGGAGGCCTGGACGCCAGCCAGCAGGCTCCTCCCAGGCCTGGGCCCGGCCCCCTCAGCAACACATTCCCCTGGAGAAGCAGGACCTGGACCAGGCTACCGCCAGTGCTGTGCTCTTGCTGGCGCCAAGCCTGACTTCCTAACGTTCAGGGGGTAGTTCTTCGGAGCAGGCCGGCTCCCCTCGCTTCTGAGGCACTGGGCCCCACGGCCCCCATAATGGCGACACCCTCAAAGGCTGCCTGGGATGAGCAGACTACCCTGAGCGCCCCTCTCCTAGAGCCTAGAGCGGTGGTTTCATGCAGCCCACACACCAGAGTCCACAGGGACCCCACAGGGCTGGGGCTGACGCCCCAGCTCAGGGGGTGTGGCACGGCACTGGGATTTTCCAGAGCTTCCTAGGTGCCTCCTGCTCAGCCCAAGCTGAGCCCGCTGTCTGAGAAGTTCACAGGACTCTGTCGGCCTGAGGCCCCAGTTCTCTTTCCTCACAGGACCTCTTGATCTTGTCCTATCCCCCTCCTGCCACACCCACTAGACCAGGGCTCCTTCAGCGCCTCCTCCTGGTGCCCAGCGGGGCACGGCTTGGGGTCAGCGGGTCAGCAGAATGCTCACATGGACCCCTCACTGGTGACCCTCTGCTGGCTTCCGTTTCCTCATTAGAGAAATGGACGTAACCGCCTCCCAGAACTGTGGGGGGGGGGGGACAGGTGGGGAGCAGAGCAGGCGTAAAATTGTGACGGACAGTCTCTAGATAGGTAATGCATGTCTAAGCATGGGCACAGAATGACAAATGTAGATGGGGGTTGGGTACAGTCAGTCCAACCCTTCTGTGCATGTGTGTGTGTGTGTGTGTGTGTGTGTGTGTGTGATGAAAGTGTACCATGCTGTTTTGCCCTTTGCTTTTTTATCTATGCAGCTTAGAGATCCTTCCAAAACTCGAATCGCCTTCTTTTTTAATAGTTGTAACATCTCGGGGCGCCTGGGTGGCTCAGTCGGTTAAGCATCCGACTTCGGCTCAGGTCATGATCTTGCGGTCCGTGAGTTCGAGCCCCGCATCAGGCTCTGTGCTGACAGCTCAGAGCCTGGAGCCTGTTTCAAATTCTGTGTCTCCCTCTCTCTCTGACCCTCCCCCATTCATGCTGTCTCTCCCTGTCTCAAAAATAAACGTTAAAAAAAAATTAAAAAAAAAATAGTTGTAACATCTCTCATTGCATGGATGAGCCATGATTTATTAACCCAGTCCCTGCTGACGGACAATTCATTTTTTTCCATTCTTTCGCTCTTTCAAGCAGTGTTGCAGTGGGTAAGTTGGCGCGAGTCTGATCTGTAGGATGAAGTCCCAGAGGTAGACCTGGGTATTGCTGCTCTTATCAGTTACTGCTCAGCCGTGCTCCGCGGAGGCCATGGCTTCTGCCCCTCGGCCTGCTCCTTGTCAGACCGGTGCTCTCAGGCTTCCTCGTCTCTGCCAGTCTGGCACACTTGGAGCATGTGTTTATTTTCCCTTAAGTGAGGATAAGCATTGCATGTTTTATAAACATTTGTATTTTCTTTTCTTTTCTTTTTTTTTTTTTTTTTAGTGTATTTATCTTGAGAGAGAGAGAGAAGGAGAGAGAGAATCCCAAGCAGGCTCCACATTGCCAGCGCAGAACCCAATGCAGGGCTCGAACTCACGAAGCATGAGATCGTGACCTGAGCCGAAATCAAGAGTCGGACACTTAACCGACTGAACCACCCAGGCTCCTCTAAACATTTTTATTTCTTTTTCTGTGAACTCTTTGTTCTTCTAATATGCCCCAATCCATTGTTTTCTGTTTGGTTTTTGATCTATATCTCTTTCTTTAAAAAGAAATCATTACTTTGTACAAGCTCTTTATAGATTGAGAAATTAGCCCTGTGTCAGTGAAATGAGTTGCAAATATGTTTCCCACTTTGTTGTTTATCATGTCGTTTTTTTGTCTATGGTGCTTTTGCTATTCAAAATTTCTACACATTTTACGTAGTACAACCTATCAGTCTTTTTTCTGGTTATACTTAGAAAGGACTTCTCTACTCTGAGATTATTTATTAAAGTCCGTCTGTTTTTCCTTCTAGGACTGTATAGCTTCACTTTGTATGTTTAAATCTTCACTCTGTGGGAAATTTGTTTTCATGTAAGGTTCGAGGTAGGGATTGAACCTGATTTTTCTCCAGACGGGGTAACCATTATTATAAATATCATTCATCACACCGAATCGTGCCAAGGTACTCTGTCCTCCTTCCCAACTGATACCATACATCAGGGCACCTGGGTGGCTCAGTTGGTTAAGCGTCCAATTTCGGCTCAGGTCGTGATCTCACGGTTTGTGATTTCAAGCTGTCTGTGCAGACAGCTCAGAGCCTGGAGCCTGCGTCGGATTCTGTTCCTCCCCGCCTCTCTCTGTCCCTCCCTTGCTCTCTCTCTCTCTCTCAAAAATAAACATTAAAAATAATAATACCATATATCAACAGAAACAAGTTGACAGTGCACCTGATGGCCGAGTCCCCAGGACCTTTGTTAGTGAGTGTCTGGGATTCAGTGCCAGGCTTGGACCCCAGGGTGTTTTCCGGCCTGTGAGCATCCTCTCATTCCAAGGGGCCTAGCATCTGTTCACCACTGGCATCCCCTTGCTCAGTGGGGTGCTCTGTGGGTCCAACTGGTTTCCTAAAGACTGGCTCTGTCTTACATTTCCAGTGTCTCTCTGTCTCCCTGTGCCTGCTGTGGACCTTGTATTGGACTCTGTTAGCCGAGGCCCCACCGTGAACCAAGAGTTCATACACACTGCTAAATCCCCACAACGTTGTGACACACACCTCTGTCCCACTTTACATAAGGAAACCGAAGCTTAGAGAGTGGAGGTGGCTCATTCAAGGTCACGCTGCTGATAAGTGACCCAGACAGGATTCGAATTCAGGTTCACCCAACTCTGAAGCCATCGCTCCTTCCACCCAGCCCAGCCACCACTAATGAAAACCCGAGCTAACGTGGACCGAGAGCTCACTGACTAGTGCTGGCATCTGCTGTACCTGCCTCGAGGCATGGGGAGGGTGAGTAGCTTCCACAAGTCCACAAAGCTGACAAATGGCAGAGCCGACACTTGAACGTGGACAGGCCAAGCCCAGGGTCCACATTCGTACCCACAAAACCGATCGTCGCCTGTCATTAACTAATTACGCTTAGTTGTGGATTCCTAAAACCCAGGCTTTTGTTTCCAGAGTTTAAATGCCATTCGAGATGAGTCCGAAGTGACCAACCTTGAGATGAAGGTAGCGGAACACAGCAAGGACATCACTGAGCTGTTCGACATGCTCATGACACTGGAGATGCAGTTGGTAGAGCAGCTGGAGGTGAGACCGAGCCCCTGGGGCCCAGGTGTGATGCGATCGCGCCCTGCCAGTCTCCTTTGCGAGAACGTAGTGGATTCAGTGGCAAAACCGTACTTTATTTTATTGTTTTTTTTCATAATTATTTTTTGAATGTTCATTTTATTTTGGAGAGAGACAGCGCAAGCAAGCGAGGGACAGAGAAAAAGGGAGACAGAAGATCTGAAGCGGGCTCTGCGCTAACGGCACAGAGCCCCGTGCGGGGCTTGAACTCACCAACGGTGAGATCGTGACCTGAGCTGAAGTCCGATGCTTAACCAACTGGGCCACCCGGGTGCCCCCGAATGGTATTTTAGCTGGAGCCCTCCCAGGCGCTCCTCTGCTGTGTGACTCAGCACGGCGGACTAAAGCTTTCTTTGCTCATCTGTCCTGTGTTTGCTTTTAATATATTTCAGTCACTTAGATTGCAGTTGATTCTCACGCCCACATGTAGAGGTGAGCTCATTCCTCTGGAATGTACCCCCTATCCTGGAAGCACCCAGAGCCTCAGCAGGGAGAGCTATTTCTGTTTAGACCCCAGGAGTCATCCGGGTGCTTGAAAGACAAAGTAGGCCCCCACTCTGGGACAAACAAAGGCTCCTCCGCATTGCAGTGTGTATTTGCCGCATCTCAGGGCCGCGCGCGGAGCCTGCGATTCAGCACGAAGCAGCGGAAATGCAGAGCACCTCTCTCTAAAATTCCTTAGCAGCCAGAGTGCCTTGTGTGTTCACAAGGCAGCCGAGGCCGGGGCCTCCGAAGGCTGTGATGAATCAAACCTCATTGGATGCTGCCGTGGTCGGGCCAAGAGGTCGCGCCTAATCAATCCCTCACATGTCAAGGGACACTTCAGACAGGGATAGATCTCCCCATCACGTCACATGGCAGGTGTCGGCTCCCGGCGGGAGCGCTCAAGTGCTGCAGGAAGCAGCTCGCAAGCGGCGGGGGAGGCTTAGGCAGCGGCTCCCAGCCTTTTCATGCAGGGAGATCCCCACTGCAGCGTCCCCAAAGTCCCCAGATCTGTACATGGTCGGTCGTACTTGTGTCACCAAGCAGCCAAAAAGCTCTAAGGTGCAGTCATGCTTTCTAACGACCCCATTTTTATTCATTACAACAGTGCTTACACACACATTTGAAACATGTATAATTGGCTCGGCCTGCAGACAGGGGTCGGACTGCTGTAGATTCCCCGGGGCCCTCTGCCCACCCTGTAGCCCCGGGAGTCTGTGCTAGATCAGGGGCATGGCCTGGCCTGGGGCTCACAGGGGAGCAGGCCTCACATCACCTCTTCCATTGCTCCCTCACTCAAGTCCCATTTCAGCCCTGGGGGGCAGCTAAGCCCTGGGGGGCAGCAGTGCAGGGTGCCTCGGAGAGTGGTGGTAGGCATGCAGACAGCCACACTGATGGTGACAGGTCTGGGGCAGCAGCCAGCATCACCAAGGCACCTGGCAAAGCATTTCGTGTGAAGTAACTCATTTAAACTTCACAACTCCATGAGACGGGGACTACAAAGGAAACCCATTTCACAGATGAGGATGTTGAGCCCCAAGGACATTAAACACAGTGGTGGAGCTGGGATACTGATCCAGGCAGTCTCTCAGCAACTCTCTCCCGTTTCTCTGGAAGTGATGGATAGATGCCATCATCAAGAAGCCCAAAGGAAGGGGGTTAGCTCTATGTGTGTACGTGAGGGTTACGGGGGGTGGGACCCGGACAAGTGTTCCTGGCAAAGGGACCAGCACGTGCAAAGGCCCGGAGGAAGCTTTGCATTAAACCTTGTGGGGGAGTGAGTAAGGTGAAACGGCCGGAGAGTAATGCAGCTGTGAGAAAGAGGTCAGGAGAGAGGGCCATTCTTGGCATCTACCTGGGAAGGTCAGGGTGGTTGGTCTTTGCCCTGAAGGTCTGTGGTTAAAGCAGGCACCTGCTAAGTTCTAAGGAGTGCCTTTTGCTCTGATGATAGGTCAGTCAAGTTCATGTCTAAATATTCATGTTAACTGTGCTCTTTATCATTTCCAGGAGACTATAAACACGTTTGAAAGGAACATCATGGACTTGGTGGCACTCTTTATTGAAAACGTCCAAAGCCTATATCCTTTTCCCAGATGACCCTCCATGGGGAGACGCTACTGGCTCGTGGGGTTATCCTGGCCCACACCTGGGCTCCCCCTGCCTCCAGGGGAGCCAGAGGAGAAGCACCTGCATTTTATTTTTTATTTTATTTTTTTTAATGTTTATTTATTTTTGAGAGACAGACAGAGACAGAGCACGAGTTGGGTAGGGGCAGAGAGAGAGGGAGACACAGAATCCGAAGCAGGCTCCAGATTCTGAGCTGTCAGCACAGAACCCGACGCGGGGCTCGAACTCATGAGCTGTGAGATCATGACCTGAGCTGAAGTCGGCCGCTCAACCGACTGAGCCACCCAGGCGCCCCAGCACCTGCATTTTAAACAAAAGGCAGAGAAGGGTTAAAGCTTTTTCACCAACTAAGCAGGATGCAAATAAGTGGTCCCCTTCCAGGTAGCCACCTTTGGGGTCACCTCTACCCCCTCCCACTGCCACCAGGGCCCTAAACATGTTGGCAGAGATGGCCAAAAAGTCCGTACTTTAGAATACTTCACTTTTTGCCAGAAATACCTGAGCCCCAGTCTGATGTACAGAAAGATCTATACCTGTACCAGGATGATATCCACCCCATCACAGGACCCCATTTAGTGGGAATCTCGACCTGTGACGTTAGAGGAATAGAAATCCTCTAGTTTGGCACCACAGAAAAAGCTCACCTTCAAAAGATGGAGATTTGGCAACTACTTGGAATGTTCAAAGAATGTTCCACAGGGTCTGAGGGAGTTTCCCATCTCTCAGAACAATGGTGCCTTGTTAGCGTAAGGGTTTGGATACCTACCGGGCTTGCTGTGTGGGGCCCCATCGAGTGCAGCATAAGGCCTGGCGTATTTGTTCTCAAAGGAGGGATGTTCACGGAGAGACCACACCCCAGAATCCCTGTCTGCTTCCTACGTCGCAGGTACACACACCCTGGGAGTGGGACAGATACTGACAAATCATTTAGAATGAGATCGTCAGGTTAAATGTCAGGGTTAGAGCATTTAGGGCATGACCAACCTTTCTGCTACCTGAATTCAGGGCCCTGCCGTGTAGGGGACAAACTGCTATGCTCTACCCCAGAAGTAGCCTCCTAGTCCTACCTTTCTGGGTCCACAGTCGTGCAAGGAGACAGAGTTACGGAGGCAGTAAGTGCGCAGCCCACACAGAGATCAGGGCCAGGAGCCTCCCTGAGGGAGGGTCCACTGAGAACCTGAGTGTGGGCCAGAGGGACAAGGCAGAAAAGTGGGGAGGACATCCCAGGCAGAAGAGGCAGCCTGTGCAAAGGCCTTGAGGATGGGTCACAGAGATCCAGTTCTAAGACGGGGTCTTTAGGCCACAAGAGAGAGTGGGGAAGTTCCTGGAGAGCCATAGCATGGGAGGGATGAGGTCCGGTTACCTATGTTTAAGAGCGTGCTGGCTGCTGTTGGGAGAAAAGGCTAGAGCGGAAAGACCAGCTCTTTGCTGTCCAGTCAGGAGGCGGTGGCAGGGAGAGAGGTGTTGGATGGAGAGGCTCTGAGAGAACCCAGCGCCAAGGGTCAGTGGTGAGCAGGTGTGTGAGTGTTGATTGGGGGGGCGGGGGAGTGGGGATCAGGATGGCCCTGGGATTTCGTGCATGTGTACCACTGGCTGTGAAGGAGGTGATGCATTGGCACCTCCAGGTGTGCCCCTCCACCCTTCAACGTCCGTTCTTGCCTGGAGGAAACGGCCCCCCCCTCTGAGGGTCTGCAGACGTGCGGTTTGAGGGTCTGAGGGTCTGAGGGTGGGGACGCGCCTGGTCTGCTCCGATCCCTGGCCTTTGCTTAACTTGCCTGCACGATGGCTCAGTGCCGGGACCTGGAGAACCACCACCACGAGAAGCTCCTGGAGATCTCCATCAATACCCTCGAGAAGATACTGAAGGGTGAGCTCGACGAGGACCTGCCCTACGACGTGCGCGCTGTGAGCACTGTGGGCGGGGCTGTGGCTGCGGTGGGCGGGGCTCGGGCACAGTGGGCCCGCAGAAGGTGGTGGGCGGGGCTGACACCCCCCTCCCCCGCCCCACCGCTCCCCCTAGGCTGACTGGCACAGAAGCCAGACAGATGCGGTGGGGCCGGCTCTGTGGCTCTGGTAAGCCTGAAAGCCTCCCAGAGCTTCAGCTTCCCCACCTGCAGAAGGGACAATGATGCCCTTGGCAGGGCGGTTGGCAGATGAAATAGGCCAACAAATAGAACAACCTTGGGTGCTCAGTGGGGCCCGACTAAAGAGGAGCTCATGATAATGAAGTGGTTTCAACTTACCGACAGGTTGGTTTCCAAAAGGTCGTTTCTGCGGGGCTTCTGGCAGTTTCCAAGAGAGGCAGTTGCAAATAGAGGTTAAGTTCTGAGATTTCCCCCGCAGGTTTTCCTAACCCTTGAGTGTCTGCGATGGGCAGCACCGTTTCTGATCCGGCATGTCGCCCCTCCCACCCTCTCTACCAGCACTTTTGGTGATGCGTAGTCCCAGATCAGCCGTCAGCCAGAGCTCGTGGGTCTGCTCACCTAGGGCGCTCCCTGGGTCCCCTGCGTTGGGGTCCAGTGGTGGCGCTTGTCTCATCTGCATTTACCACCCAGTCAAGCCACATTGTCCTTTGCGGGGACCGCTGGCCTCCTCACTGCCCTCCTACAGGCTGTTCTCCAGGCGGCAGCCAGAGAGCCTTGGAAAACCACATCATTTTGTGCCTTTGCACAACACGCTCTAACGGCCTCCCGTGACCCTTGGAGTAAGCACTTCGCTGTAGTGCACCAGACCCTCATGCCTGGCCCGCCTGCCTCAGCGGCCTCCTCCCCTCGCGCCCTTGCTCCCCGCCTCGCTCCTTTCGTTTGATATTCCACCCAGCAGACATGCCCTTCCCTCAGGTCTCCAGGGGTCTGGCTCGTCCTTGTTCAGCTCTCCGCTCAAATGGCAGCTCCTTGGAGGGGCCTTCCCTTGTCACTTCCCTGGAGAATCTCCGTCTCTCTATCACACACCCCGTCCGTCGTTGTCAGAGAGCTTATTACAATTTCAGGCTCTCGTGCTTGTGTTGATTCGCTTCTGTGACCATTCACAGCAGATACAGGCTCGCAGGGAAGGCAGGGGTGGCATCTTCTCCAGCATGTACCTCCCCGGTGCCAGCGAGGGCGCCCGGCACGGCTGCCGCAGCTCAGCCCAAGTGCCAGGAGTTCTCCAAGCCCCGCTCTGTCGGTGCTGGCTGAGCCCCGCAGACAGAGCCCGGCAGTCCCGACGCCCACAGCCTCTGTCCAGGGCAGAGACAAACACCTAGCTCAGTGGCACAGGGGCGGGGCCTCCCCAAACACCTGCCAACTGCTATTGTTGACCAGACACAAGAAGATGTCATTTTCCCTGAGCCCTGAAATAACGCTGCCCCCAAGAGCCCACTCTGCTATCCCCCAGATGGACCACCGAGGGAGGGGTCATGCCGTTCCCTCACGGCATGGCTCCCAGGGCCGTGACACCTCGTGGGTGCAGGAACGAAAAATCCCTCCCTAATAACTGAGACGCACAGAAAAAGAAGGGCCCCGAAACTCAGTGGCCCCGAAACAAGCAGGCTGGACTGTCGGCAGGGGGGGAAAAAGGGATGCCCTGACTGTAAAAAGTAACAATAACAACAAACAGCTGACATTTACCGAGGGCCTCCCGGGGGCCAGCTGTCTGAGAAGCCCCACGCAACGTATTTGCTCTTTCAATCTCCGCATCAACACGGTAAAATGGGTACCATTACGGTTCCCTTTTACAGATGAAAAAACTGAGGCATCGAGAGGAGAGTAACCTGCCCGAGGACACGCAGCGTAGAAGCGGTAGAGTTGATCTGAACACAGGCAGTGTGATTCAGAGCCTGTAGCAAGACAGGGACGTACCCAAGAAAGGATCTGGCTTCTCTTATCTAATTATCAGTGAGCATATCACGGCTCAAAGTCCCACCGATGACGTTGTTTATCTCTTTAAAACTCCTCTCATCCAGTTGAGTGATTGTGATCAGCTCTTGCCGAAGTTCGGGCCAAATCTGTCTTTTGAAGTCCTTCACTGCTTTGGAAGGAAAGGCAGAAGGCGCGTGCGTGCTCCAGGAGCAAGCCTGGAGGGAGGGGGCGGGAGGGGCGCTGGAGCCACGGCTGCCCGTGGCACGGTCAGCGTGGCAGCAAGCACACGCCGCTGCTCCCCTCCACCAGGGCTGAGGGCACTCAGCCTCGTGCTGCGATGAGCCACTGCCACGTTTAGGGGGCCGAAGGAGGTCAGACTCGCTCCGGGGCTCTGAACAGCCGTGTGGCGTCTAGCTACGAGGGGCCTCGAGGGGAATCTGGAATACTCTACCCCTAAGAAGTATTCTGAGAGGGCAAACTGACACAGCCATCACCCCAGTTACTCCAGGACACCCGAGGTCCAGAAACAACTTACATTTTAATTTTTGAAAATGTTTGCTTATTTATTTTGAGAGAGAGAGAGAGCACGCGCGCACGTGTGCACACAGAAGAGCACAAGCAGGGGAGGAGCAGAGAGAGAGAGAGAGAGAGAATCCCAAGCAGTCTCCACGCTGTCAGCACACAGCCCGACACGGGCTCAAACGCACGAACTGCAAGGCCATGACCTGAGCTGAAATCAAGTCGGATGCTCAACTGACTGAGCCACTCAGGCGTCCTGCAACTTGCATTTCAAAATCCTTTCTTTAAACCAGATTCCTTTGATTTGTATTCTACAAATGCCACAGTTCTTCATGACCAGTTCTAACTTCATCAGTTTCTAAGCAGACTTTTACTTCCACAGTTCCCAAAGCATATTCTACATATCCAAACTCAGAGGGTGGGGGGGACGACGTCTCCCCTTGGCTTAGAGACCTGCTACGGCCCATTTTTGTATAAGGTTTGTTTATTTTTGAGAGAGCGCAAGCAGGGGGAGAGGCGGAGGTGGGGGCGGGGGGGCAGACAGAGGATCCAAAGCGGGATCTGTGCAGACATCGGAGAGCCCAATGAGGGGTTCAAACTCATGAGCCGTGAGATCACGACCCGGGCCAAAGTTGGAAGCTTAACAGGCTGAGCCACCCAGGGGCCCCTGACCCATTTTTCAAAACCACCAGGAACATCTTGTGATGAGTGAGTGTGGCTGTAGCTACTTCTAGGTCATCAGGACATGCTCCAGGACAGGCTGCCTCAAGCTGACAGGCTGGAAGGGCGTACACATCTTTGAGCCCTTCCCAGAGTCTGGCCTGGGAGCCTCTAGGCACAGAGGAAGATCTTGATAACTTCTTGTCATTTGTCCCATGTAGCCGTGCTAGCCGGTCCCCCAGGTGCCCATTCCCTGCCTCAGCTAGCCGGGCTTTTCTTTTCTTTTTTTTTAAATTTTTTTTTAACGTTTATTTATTTTTGAGACAGAGAGAGACAGAGCATGAACAGAGGAGGGACAGAGAGAGAGGGAGACACAGAATCTGAAACGGGCTCCAGGCTCTGAGCTGTCAGCACAGAGCCTGACGCGGGGCTCGAACTCACAGAGCGTGAGATCATGACCTGAGCCGAAGTCGGACGCTTAACCGACTGAGCCACCCAGGTGCCCCTAGCCGGGCTTTTCTACATGGGATTCTATGGAAAACCACCAACCCACAAGGTGTTCACAGGCATTACTCTGAAAAGAAGCCTGTGGCCAAATAAACTGGCAAACCAAGAGAGACAAAGTTAAAAGGGTTTATACTTTCCAGAGCCTTCTCTGGAAAAATGTTGTGCGCCCTGTGAAATTCAGGAGGGGCCTAGGGTGTGCAAGGCTTTCCCAAATGTATTCGGCCAAAGAAAAAGTTTTTTATCTCAAGATTCCATAGAACATATTTTTGGAGACTATTAAGTTAACCACTACTAGATTACAGAAAACAAACAAACAAGTATTTATCTGCTCTACAACGTAGAACATTCAGGTCCCCTGCCTTACACAAAGTACCTTCCTTCAAAGTGGAGGCAACTGTTGGCTAAGGCTTTGGAAGCCTTGCCCTACTCTAGGAAATGATTCCACCTGATTTTCAACAAGAGCTATAGTGTGGACACCTAAAACTGGCCAGGCCTGGTAAGGGGTGGTCATTTTCAACAACTTTTAAAACATTTTTTTTAAACACTTTTTATGAGAGACAGCACAAGTGGGGTCGGGGCAGAGAGAGAGAGGGAGACACGGAATTCGAAGCAGGCTCGGGGCTCCAAGTTGTCAGCACAGAGCCCGATACGGGGCTCGGAACCATGAACCGCAAGACCATGACCTGAGCCGAAGTTGGACGCTTAATCGACTGAGCCACCCAGGCGCCCCGTTTTTCGACAACTTTTTAGAAGGCAGAAAACAAGGTCGGGAACAAGAAGGCAGGAGACCCCAAGTGTACTCCAAGGTTCAAACTGGCTAACATGAGGGGCAATGGAGAGACAACATGGGGCGCAGAGGCATCGATTTACAGGGCCCTCTGTCCTCAGAGCAGCCTGGAGACCCCTCAGCCAGACTCACGCTTCCCACCTGACCAGCCGGTTTCAGGCGAGTCAGACTTGGGGGCAAGAGAGAACCACTGTGAGAGCAGACGTCCTGAAGAAAACACACTCCCAACTAGCATTGCAAAGTCGACGCCATGGTGGGCCCTTTCCCCATAACATTCGCCGCTGCTCGGGTCTAGGAGGCGTTGTCCCTGGAAGGTGGGCTGTGACACGAAGGTGGGTTCTCCACCTTCAGCAGCGCTGAGCAGCTGCCTCCACTAGCCAGGGGACACTCAGCTGGTTTTCTCTCTGGCCCTCTTTGTGCCGGGGCGGGGGTGGGGGGGGTGGGTGGTAACGAGACACACGCTCCCTTGACCTTTCTCGCTCACCAGCTTTTTGTCGACAAAGACACGATTGTTAATGCTGTTGGGACGTCGCATGACCTCCACCTCCTGAAGATCGACAATCGAGAAGATGAGCTGGTGACGCGGACCAACTCTTGGTGCTCACACTTAGTGGACGCGGTGAGTGAACGCGCGTCACGTACGCACTGTGCCCAGGTCTCTAGCTACCGGCCAGAGAGAAAGGGGAACTCTTTCCCCGGTAGCACAGACTCTTTGCAATAAGAAATAAAGTAGGATTAAGGATGGCAGAATTCCACACTGAAGACAGCGTTTGCCCCCACAGACTTTAAAAACCCCCGTGCTAACCCGTCCTCTAACTCCTGCCTCAAAGACACGGATAAGTGGATCGAGGAGGCTTTAAAGTAAATGCGGATGGAACTATGCACATTTCAAAGAACGATTTCCTTTCCCCCAAATCGGACTCAGAGAACGTAAGCGAGTTCTCTGACTTAAGGACCTCGGGCTTTGGTTTCACCCCTCAGATCCACAAGGATGAGATCATGAGGAACCGCAGGCGCGTGAAGGAGATCCATCAGTACGTCGACCACGTACAGAACGAGCTGGACAACCTGGAATGCAGCGAGATCATAGATTAGGGCCGAGCCAGCCCAGACGGTCCTTCCCGATACAGCCCTCAGCCCAAGAGCACACTCACGCGACCGACAGCCTCAGAAGCGTTTCTGGGAATTTCTCAACCCAGAACCCTCCTAACCCCATTCTTCCCCCACCCCTGGGAAGGGTAGAGAAAAATAAAGAATTATGTCATCTTTTCTCCGGTCTTTAAAAAAATAATCAGAATTCCCGTTCGTTCCTGAGCAGGAGAAACAGTCCAAGACAAACAACTGGCCAGCCTACTGAGAGCGACCTCTTGAGGGGGCTGCCAGTGAGCCAGGAGACTCTTGGCCAGGGCCCGGTGACAGCTGTGTGCCCACCGTTTCTGACGCGCCCAGGGCAGGCTGCCGGCAGTAGGCGGAGGAGGCGGACATGGTCTGAGCCCTTCTCTCCTCGTGCTGAGGAGTGACGCCAGAGGCCGCAGACCCCAGCATAGCCCTGGGGCCTGGGCCAGCCCCCCAAGGCAGAAGCCGTGGCTCCCTGTGGCTCTAAGGTTGGCTGCGGGGACCAGAGTACCCTCTGGAGGTTAAGGGCACGGGCTGGACCTCCCCCATCACCTCTGCAGCCTGAGCTTCGTCTATGAGGTGGGGGTACGACAACAGTGCCTCCTCTGAGCACGGTCAAGGGGGTCAGGGAGGGCACGTGGAAAGTGTGGAGAAGCACCCCCTCCACGAGGGGGGGGTGATGCCATTTAATTACTCGGGTACCAGGACAGGCGGCTCAGACTCTTTTGCTGCCCAAACTCTCGGATTCTTCCTGCTTCCCTTGCACTGGGTCCTGGCACCAGGAGACCGCACCTGCCACCCAGGGCAGAGCAAGTGGCCACGTCGGGAGGACACGGAGGGCTCCTGGAAGCAGGACACAAGTCAGGTGGCCTTGCCCTGCCTGCCTGGGCTTTTAACCCACAAACAACGCCAATTTTCTATTTTCGAGAGTAAATTATTTCTTCTAAAATACCAGGAACAGAAATAACCAGCTTAGAACAAAAAGGACTCAGTTTCAAAAGATGGTTTGATTAAAAACCGGGGGTGGGGGTGGGGGGGAGTCTTCAGGCCGAGGGCTGCACAGAGTTGTGTGTTGACGTGATTTCCCCAATTGCGTGAGGCTCCCAGCCACGGGCGGCAAATAGCAGAACGTGCCGTGGGAGGGAAGCTGTTTGACCTTGGTGAAACCCAGACACGACAAGAGGGACGGAGAAAAGTGGAGGTGCAAATGAAAACAGGGCTCCACATTTCCAGGGCAGAGAAATATTTAATAAAATCAGGTTGGGAGGAAGTCACTGGTTTGCTTGGCCGGCTCGCTGGCTGCCGGCCGGGGCGGGGGGACCCAGCTTGGACTCGAGCTGACCTTGACAGCCGCCCTGGGTCCTGGGGGCATCTCGGGGTAGCGCCGAGCTGGGGCGTCTGTGGCCGTGCGTGCAGCCTCTGTCCCGCTGGGGCTGCCCGCCCCGCCTCACTGCTGCAGGAGCTTGTGTTTCACCGTGGCGCTCTCGGAACAGAGGTGGACGAAGAGGGTGCCGGCGGCCGTGCGCGCCCGCAGCTCCCGCAGCTCGTAGTCGTGGGCCCACTCGATGTTGCCCCACTTCTGGATCTGAGGGGAGGACGTGACATGCCGCTGGGTGACTGGCCAAGTGTCCGCGTGCCGACCGGCCAGAGCCACATTCCACCCCAATAGCTGGGGTGGGGGGACCGGACTGGGCCCCCATCTTGCCAAAACACAAGACCCCCACGGGGGAGGCGGCAGGTGAGAACACGCAGGTGGGCAGAGCAGGCAGCCATGCTGACGGGGTGCGGACAGTTTGGGAGGGGTGCCGTCCAGGTCCAGGGCCCAGAGGCACCCACTGCCACAAATGCCACGTGCATCTCCCCCCAAGGGGGCCCAACCCGAATGCCATCCTCCTCCCACAAGGAGGCTGGTGGGAGGCAGCCTGGAAAATGTCATCCTCTGCAAGCTGCCTCGCTGGGCTGGGCTGCAAGTGCCCCCCTGCCTCCCCTCCCCACTCCCCCCCCCCCCAGTGTGGGTGGGATAAATAAATCAACCAAGGCCACATGGTCACTTCAGTTCCGACTCCCCGGGGGTGCTGCAGAAACCTGTGCTCTGCACGCTGGAGCCGACTTGTGGATTGTCTCCAGGGCTCTAACAACTGCAGGGGAGAAGCCCAGACACGCAGTGTGGCCATCCAGATGTCAGCGGGACTCCAGCCAGGCCCTGCTGGCTCCTCCCTGGCCAGAGGCCCAGCTGCCCCAGCCCATCCAGGAACTCGGGATCTGCCACGCCACACGAGCTACTGGGATCTTTGGGCAGCCCGGTCAATGTGGACAACTGTGATCTGTCGTCTGAAGAGCACTTTACAGCTTTGGAGAGGCCTCCACACGTAACCCAGGTAACTCCCTGTTTTGTGGCAGATCGAACCTAGTTCAGAGACTGATGGCCTGGCTCGGGTGCCACCATCAAATGCAGAGCCCAGAATAGAGGGCAGGTTTCCTGCCCCCCCCCCCACCTCTCAAAGCCCTCACACCCCCACACATCACTCCCTGCCTGTTTAATTGTTCCTAGCTGGCCTCTTTTGCGACAGAGAAACAGTTTTTACCCCTGGCATTTTTCTGAGCAGATGACTAGACGGACTTGGGAAATAATGTCATTACAAAAGGGTTTTCATCATGCTAGGAGCCGATTTGTAATAGCAATTAACCTTCTGAGGTTGGAAAGAAAGCAGTAAAAAGACTGCAGAGAACGCCATAATTCTCAGAGTTAAAAAATGCAAATGACAGTGTAGCAAAACCATATTAATTTCAAACCAACTAAATGAAAACTTATGTACAAACAGCAGCCACCCGTGTTTGCTCTGCCAGCCAGATGACCCACCGTGTGAGTCAGGGCGCCAAGGCTCAGCTTAGCCTCTGTGTGAGCACGAACGTGGCTCCTAGTCCTGTTAGCGGGGCCCGTTCTTCGGGGCCCAGGCAGACGACCTTGATCTGCCTGTGAACCTCTATCTGTAGATAGTGGGGAAGGCCTGGAGTCACCCAGACCTGGCTCCAAACCCTGGCTCCAGCATTTTCCGGGGGTGGGACCCATGCCTCAGTTTCCTCCTGTGTAAAAAAGGGATAACAGCAGCCCCCACCTGGCCAGGTTGTTCAGAAGAGGTGAGGCGTGAGGAGAGAGCTAAGCATAGTGTTAGAACACAGTGGGAGCCCTCCCTGCCCTTATTTTGTGTTGTTATTTCTTGACAATACTTTCATCGGCCCTTAGTTTTGATTTCTGGATGTACATGAAAGTAACAGAAGGCCAAATCTACATAAGAACATTTTAGATGGGCTAGCTCCCACCTCCAGTTAATCTGAGTCAGGGAGAGGAGAGGAGAGGTGAGGCCCTGAGGTACCCCACCTCGGGCCGCTGGCTGCCTCACCTGGTACTCCTCCTCCAGGCGTGACAGCAGCACGGCCTGCTCCACTGTCAGGCGCCGGTCAATCAGGCCCAAGGTCAACACCATGGACTTGAGCTGGGTCACCACAAACTCAATCCCTGCGGGGATACAAGCCAGGTCAGGATCCAGGGCCCACCCCACCCCAAAACAGGGCAGTCACTGGACCTACACTTTGTGAGTCCCTGCAGCCCTAGAGAGGTACAAAAGCGCGACCTGGGGGAGAAAGGTCACAGGGGACATACGCTTTGCGGTCGGCTCTGTATTCTTTCCCCACTCTTCTCAGACAGCCCTCTGGTTTCCCTCGGGGGTGTGATCCCACTTCCGCTCCTGCCCAGGGTGGGCACGGGACCTGAACCTATGCTGTCAAGAGAGCTCCACCCTCTGCCCAGTGACTGGTTTGCGGATGGCCACGTGACTGGAGCCAGGCCAATGAGATCTGAAGTTGAGATGCCTGAAGAGGAGAAAGCCAACCTTCTCCTGGGAGGGTGGGGAGCCTGCTGTCCCCCTTGGACTGAGTAGAAGGGTTAGCATCGGGGCCGCCCCCTAGAGTGCCCCTGTGACACTCTGGGCTTCGGATGCCTATGCCCATCAGGCCGCCCTCCCAGGCCCGTAGGAAGCGCCTCAAATACCTTGTAGGGCCCACATGTTGTAAGAGGCCAGGTGGCTGGTGAGCACTTCCCGAGTCCTGGCTGGGATGCTGGGCCCCATTATGCTGGTGGAGGAGCCGATCTCCACATCGTACCTGCAAGGAAAACACTTCGCTGTGTCCTATTGCGTTGAAGCGGGCTTCAACAATGACACATTTTCAAGAACGGTCCTAACTATACAAGGCACAGGAGAAACATAATGGAGTAAAGGCAATTTTTGTCATTTTCTTTCATATGTAACTCATTTTTCCTGTTGGTTTAGAAATATTCTTGCTGAAATTTCTAATAGTAACACCGTGAATGGCCAGGTTGTTTTGTAAACCATTAAGGATGAGAATCTCAAGTGGCACACAAAGCAGATAATTTTGTACCAGAGCAAAGATCTCCAGGCACCTACGCTATCGTTATATTTCATTAAACTCTGCAGTGACACCGTGCCTTCAGAGCCCTTACACAATGCTGTAGTGGTTACATTTTATGGGATCCTTTAGTGCAGTGGCTGTGCCTTTTACTATAAAACCCAAGGATACCCGGCACACTGTGGGCATTCAGGAAACGCGTACAAACGAGACTGACCGATATCACTTGGGTGAAAAATGGTTTGCCAAAAACAACACTGTGCACGCTTACAAAATACTACGGTCAGAGCAGTACCATGGTAGGAGCCCTTCCAAACTCCCCCGGAATGAAATGAAATTGAATTCATGTTGCCACCCCATCAACAGTTTGTTCAACTTTGCACAAAAGGACCTTTCTGCTAAGGAAACATGCTGGGTATCGTCAATTCCTAGAAGCCTTACATTCACAGGATAAACGTTACCAGACTCGTCCTCACGTGCATACGTATCACACACGCCGTTTTTGGATTTAGTTTAATGGTACAGCACTCGTGGCCATGATAAAGATGGTAACTGCCCAGATCTGAGTATTTACCGTGTACCAAGCGGGATACTGGGCATCACTTTGTTTGCTCCTCACAATACACTAAGAGGTGGGGATTATGAGGACCACTCACAGACAAGGAAGCTCAGAGAGCTCACGGCACTAGCCGCGGGGTCACGCAGCCAACCGTGGCAGAGCTGGGGCTCCATCCCTACGTTCAGCACAGCGCGAACGGACGGCAGGTGCTTGGTGCGTGGTGACTGATACTGACTTGAGGAGGATTTTTTCCCAAGGTGCCCAGTCCCGTCCCTAAACATGCGAGAGGTGCTGAATTCCGCAGGTCAATTAGCCAAGGGCTTTGGTGGTCCAGCGTGCCCCCTGACCGCACCAGCCTGCCCAACACTGTGGGGCCGCGCCTCTTACCTTTCTTCGGCCCATTCGATGATCGGGTCCCACTCGTTCCTTTGAAGTTCCACTAGTGTCGCTGGCTCATCCACCCTGTAGCTAATTCATTGCAAAAATCACCTTCGTTACTAAAAAAGTACAATTCTTTCACTCAGTGACAGACGATGGAAAAACACAAAAGGCCACCGCAAAAAACCTCTCCACTCAACTCCCCCCACCCAGCCCTGCCAGTCCTTCCTGAAAGCAGTAGTTCTCAAAGTGTAGCCTTGGGGCCAGCAGCAGAGCGTCACCTCAGAACCCGATAGAAATGCCAGTTCTCTGGCCCCACCCCCCATCTATGGAAAGCAGAAGCTTGAGGGGTGGAGACCAGCAATCTGTGTTTTAACAAGCCCTCTAGGGGATTCTAATGTAACCTTGGGTTTGAGAACCACTGTCCTAAATGTCCCCAGTCATCTGACAGGTCAAGGCTTGCAACGCGGTCAATGCCATTCTGAACACTAACACTGCACCCCCAGATCCACTGGGGTGCTGTGCCAGAAGCTCAGTCACTGCGTCCCTACCAACCCTAACCCTTCCGAGAGACCGTGCCCCTGGCCACAAATTGCCCGTGGGCACCTCGTGAGCCCACATGCTCCTGGCTACACATGCAGCTGCTGGCTCGGATGCCTGACGCCACGTGGTGCCACTTATTGTGACAAAGAGACCCAGAAAATGGGAGTCGGCTGAGGGGAGCTGCGCGGCAAGGCCTCACGGGGCGGGAAGACGAGGGGACACCCCGGAAGGCCACCGTGCGGCGTGAGCAGAAGGGAGAAGAGACACCGTGAGTGTGCAGGAAAATGGGCCGCTGCGATGATCAGGCCGTGGGACAGCTCAGGATTCTAGAGCATTTGGGCTGGCCGACACGTGCCGCTCAAGCACTTCTGTCCTTCCCCAGCTTGCCTTCAACACTACCGCCCAGTTAGCTGAAGAACACTGGCACGGGAGGGAGGATTCAGAAGTGGAAGCAACCAGCTCCTGAGAACGAGTGACCGTCTCCGGGTCCAAGCTGACGAGTGAGAACAACGATGCCTACGTGAGAGTGTGCCGGTGGCCACAGGTCCAGCATCGAACGCCCCACCGGGAGCTGGCCAGTGACCCCCTTGGTCCTGGAGCCCGTGAGAGCTACATATGCTACCCTACCCCGGCCCGGACAAAAGGACAGCTGCCGGGCTGCAGAAAGGAACGCCCGGGGCTCTGACACTGGTGTACCCCGAGGAGCCCTCCCTCCCAGGGACGCGCAGGGCGGGCGGCTAAGTGGTGATGTCAAGCAGACCGCCTCCCTGCCCTCTGAGATAAAGGAAAAGGGTCTGCGTCTTCCGCTGATAACTGTCTGGGCAAATGAGGCAAACAGCCCAAGGGACCCACTCAGTCCAAGGGGAATGCCCATCTAAATGTCAATTACCAGATGGTGTCGGTGTCCAGAAACTTCACAGCCGCCTGGATCAGCTGGTCCTTGTTTCGCTGGGTAGGGTTGTCTAGAGACGTGTTGCACAATGTGGTCTGAATCAGGAGGCAAAAAGCCCCGTCACCACCACTGGGCCCAGGCAAAAAGCACTGCGTCCCAGGGGACACTGCCTCCAACCACAGCAACACGGAGAACCAGACAGCACCGCCCAGGAAGTGCTGGAGCCAAAGCGAAGCCCCCGGCCCCACGTGTCTCCACAACTCCAGCTGTAGCACATCTACCGAGAGCTCCGTGCCACACGCTGTGTGTGACAGCCCGTGGGCCCGTGGGCTTCTCACAGCAGCCCTGGGAGTAATGAAGCTGCCCAGGTCTCGTGCTCTCCACTACGAGGCTCCGCTCTATGTAATTGAATCCTTATGACATCCTTGTTCTGAGCAGGGGGACTGCAGCGGGCCAGACCAGCAGGGGAAGGGTCAGCACGCTCAAGGAGGCGAGTGTGGCTGGAGTCCACCCCTGAGGGCCTCATCTGAATTTGGAAAAGACTCTCAATTTTTGCCAGGTACCCTAGGAAGCCAGCAGTCGGGGTATACGTTCATGAACTTGTTACCAGGTGCATGGTGTAGAACTTGATGGTGTCCTGCTGGGAGTCCCATTCAGTGGCCACTGCGATGGCCAGGGCCTCGCTGGGGACGGTAAAGAGCTTGGCTTGGGGAGTTTTCAGCTTCCTGTGGTCCAGGTTTATCTCAAAGCCACCTTGAAAGATCAAATGAAAACCTCTCAGGGATTGTTAAGTGGAATCGAGTGACCATTCCTATATTTAGCTACTTGAATTGGTGCAGACAAAGACAACTCTGAGTCCCTTCACGGAGGGCTTACAGAAACCTATCCAACAAAAGCGCGAAGGGTAATCTCACTGCTGAAACCAGCTAGAGATGAAAAATGTTTCTACCCATTCACAGAAAAAAAAAAAAAAAAGAAAGAAAGAGAGGCAGTCAAAACTTCAGACACTCACCTTCACCCTGTGTGATGCTGACATTCTGATAAAACCTCTTCCTTTCTATAAAAAAAGATTTTTCAAAAAGGCAGTTTAAAATAACGTCGAGACGGCTCAGGAAGTGACAAGACCGGCTAGTGTCATTACTGCTAATGCTGATTGATTGGCTTGATTTTCATATCACTATTCAAGGTCTGCCCTACTCTACGCGGCATAATCAACAGCTTCTGATTAAAGTTGGAAGGAGGAGGGCATGCACTCTCCAGGGATGAGGGAGGAACAGGACATACTGGTCATGCCCCCGCCAGCCCCCGAGCCCAGGAATAGTCTGATCACGAAGCATTGCAAAGCTGCAGACTGTCTGACGTGACAGATTTTTCCAGCACTTTGTGCTTTAACGTCTAAGCATGCTCCTCCCCCAACACCACCCCCACCAGCACTGCCCCCATGCCAGAACAAGGTGCTCCCATCCAAAGATCGTATCTGAATGTGATAAAGCCCGAGATCCATTTTGGGCAAGGGTCTGATGCCTCTAAGTAGGCAAGAGAGGAAAGCCAGTGTGGACGTAGGTGTGCACGTGTGTGGTAAGGGGAGATCCCAGGAGCATTTCTCATCCTCTCTATCCAATTAATTAACCTAATTAACCAGCTTGCCTGTGTATTCAACAAGAACTCCAGGCAATTCCTTTTTTTTTTTTTACTTAATTTTTTTTTAATGTTTATTCATTTTTGAGAGAGAGAGACAGAGTATGAGCAGGGGAGGGGTAGAGAGAGAGGGAGACACAGGATCCGAGCTGTCAGCACAGAGCCCGATGCGGGGCTCGAGCCCATGAACCGCGAGATCATGACCTGAACTGAAGTCGGATGCTTAACTGACTGAGCCACCCAGGTGCCCCTCCAAGCATTTCCTTTAAGAATGGGGAAACAGGAGTGCCTGGGTAGCTCGGTCGGTTAAGCATCTGACTCTTGATTTTGGCCCAGGCCGTGATCTCACAGTTTCGTGAGTTCAAGCCCCATATTGGGTTCTGCGCTGACAGCACAGAGCCTGCTCTGGATTCTCTGCCCCTTCCCCTCTCATGTGCCGTCTAGCTCAAAATAAACTTTAAAAAAGTGGGGTGGCGGGGGGAGAGGAATATGTGTCCTATGATATGTGAAAATAACTTGAATAAAATCTTGTATGAAAATGTAAACAAATCCCCCCTCTTCTGCTTGGAGGGCTTAAAAACCAAGAGGGCCTCATAGGAATTATGCAGATTCCTTCAGCTAATAAGGAACAAGTAGGTCACATTTTGGGAGCTAAAAACCATAACCCAGTCTTAACCTTTGTTAGCACAAAACCTTGACTCTTTCATTCGTTCCTGCTGTTCCATATTCACTGGGTGCTAAAAGCCTTCAGAGTCCATTAGTGAAGTTACTTGTTGGAAATAACAATGCAGCATGCGGAGGAGGGAACTCATTAGTTTTTAATGCTTTTTAACTTCTTTTAGTGCTTAAAAAAAAAAAAAAAGCAAACCAAACAAAATAAAATGAATTCAGGGGTGCCTGGGTGGCTGTCAGTTAAGCATCTGACTTTGGCTCAGGTCGTGATCTCGCAGTTCGTGAGTTCAAGCCCCATGTCAGGCTCTGTGCTGTCAGCTGAGCCTGGAGCCTTCTTTGGATTCTGTGTCTCCCTCTCCCTCTGCCCCTCCGCGGTTCACACTCTGTCTCTCTCTCTCAAAAATAAATACACATTAAAAAGAATTAATTCAAATAGACTATGAAAATCAGGAGAGCTTCGTTTATGCATGGCGGGGGTGGGGGGGGGAGGTAAAACGGAGGCAGAGTATCTGGTCTTCCTCCAAACGTGGTATTTTCAGGTTTTCCACGACCCATCAGTTTTTCCCAAATTTTGTGTTCTATCATTGATGCTTCAAGTCCAAACTGCATGTCCACAGTCACGCTTTTACTAAAGCCCAACGGGTTTCCCACTTCCAAAAACCGTATGCCTACCAGGTGCCAGGTACTATTCTAGGTATGTGGGATAAAACCATGAATAAAAATGACAAAAATCCCTGTCTTTATGGAGTCTAAACACTTAAAAAATAAATAAAGTGGCAGGGTCTGGCCACCGAGATGCTCCTGCATTATTATGGCACGAGTTACCAACTTTCCCTGAAACGGTAACAGTGATTCTCTCACACATTTGACTCCAAGATAGAAAGTCTGCACCATCCTGGTGCTTTCAAATGCCCCTACTTCACATGTCACGTTCGGGTAGCAGATGAAACACGAACCTGGAGGCCTCCTTGCGTAGGTCTGGAGGCACCCGGACCACATCCAGTAAGTTCTCCAATGCCTGAGCTGGGCAACGTGTCTAAAGCCAGGCCAGACAGGAAGTGGGAAGAGATCTGAAAGCTGACTCATCACCAGTGGGGGAAGGATCTGCCCCCATCGGCAGGAAGCGCCACCAGAGAGCATTCTAGCACACAGCGCGACACAGCCCCGGGAAGTGGGCCCAAGAGACCTGGACTTGGGGCAGAAACTGACAGCACAGGCTGAACCTTCCAAAGCTGGCAGGACAGTGAGGTTTCCCACGAGGGAAGTCTTTTTTTCTCTGCTTTGCTGGTCAGGCTTTGGTTCCTGTGTCCTGGCCAGGTCCCCCTCTGTATCTGATTCAGAAAACTGGAAGGGAGTGGGAAGGCCAGAAGGGCAAGGATGGGTTAACCCAAATTGCTCAAAACAGCAGTAAGCCATGCAGAAAGAGACGACAGCCCTGGGCGAAAGGGGCACAAAGTCTGCCGGGCTTCAGGACAGGGCAGGCCCACGTGCGGCGTGTTTTAAACACGTGCTCACCTGAGCGCAGTGGACACGTGGAGGGGCAAACTTCAGGCTTAGAACAAACTTCCAGTGAGTACCGACCCTGTTCCAGGAGGGGGAATAAGACCTGGGGGTCAGAATCAAAGCTCACCCCTGCTCTCAAGGCACTTCCTGTCTACTGGGAAGCTGAACGCGAATCCAGCCAAACAGTAAAGTGATTTTGAAGGCCCAAGTACAAGGAACACTGGAAACACACACAAACACACGCACACACACCAGGAGAGCCTAATCTCATCTCATCGCGGGCTAAAGGAAGACCTCCAGGCAGTCAGATTTCATCTGAGACCTGATGGAGAGGCAGGAGTTGGCCAGTCTGCACTGATGGATTCTTTTTTTGGAGGGGGGGGGTGGGGGTGTGTGTGGAAGGAATTTCCAGCAGAAGAAACTGCTTACAGGAAGGTCTTTGGCCTCATGAGAGTTTGGAGAACTAAAAAGATGGTCAGAAGGACAAGAACGTAGCTATCCTGCAGAGGATGGTTCGAGATGCCCAGAGAGGGGGGGTGAGGGCCAGATCTGGGGGAGGGGGCTGGGTAGGTCACAGTACGGAGGCAGAGGGAGCCAAGTTAGAGATTCACATAGGAAAACAAAGCCAGGATCTGGAAAACTAATTTGGTGGAACCCATGCCCCCCAACAATGTCAAAAGATGGAGGTTCTTCACCTGAGCCCTCAAAGGTCTTGGGTCACGTAAAATAAATCGTGAGACCAGGAACCTCGGAAGCACCCATATTCTCAGTGAACACAGGACTAGCTGTCAGCAACAGGGACCTCATCTTTAAAGATGAAATTAACACCTAAGCCTTGTAGGATCACACAGAACTTGGGTCTGTTCTCAGTATGAATCGCTCTCTTTACAGAACATCTGTTTCAGTGGCAAAAACACGGTCGGTGCCTTTTACACGTGGACTATGTAGATATAAAGACATAGGTATGTGAACAAGTATTGAATTTTAAAAGCTAGCCCCAAGAAAATAGGCTATATACACAGAGAAGCAGCGAGCGACTTTAAAAACCTGCTCGTAAAAAAAAAAACAAAAAAAAAAAACAAACAAAAAAAAAAAAACCTGCTCGTGTGATGAGTGACTTGGAAATTAATGACCATCAGGTCCTTCTCCTATGAGGTCATTTCAATCCATAAAAAGAAACAGGCCTGTTGGGGCTCAGTCGGTTACGTGCCCGGCTCTTGATTTCAGCTCAGGTCATGATCTCACAGTTCCTGGGTTCGAGCCCCGTGTCGGGCTACATGCTGACAGTACTGAGCCTGCTTGGGAGTCTCTCTCTCTGCTCCTCCCGCACGTGCACGCACGCACACACACTCTCAAAATAAATAAACTTAAAAAAAGAAAGAAAGAAACAAACAAACAAACAAACAGGCTGTTTTCTGTGTCCCTTCTCCTACATGCCTCCTCCTGTCCTAGGCTTCATGGACCAGTGAGCCATCTTTCTACCAGACTCAATTTTCGCCAGGCCTTTGCTTTGGAAAGACTCAAAGCTTCAGAACTACAACTCCCACAGTGCAGCAAGAACAGAGAAAGTGCCCTCTGGAAGGTCTCAACACCTTTATCTTTTTAAACAGTGCCATCTGGTGGGCCTGAAGCCTTAAAGCTAGATTCTGACTTCGGGCATGACTCCATCCATAATCCTTGGGCGGCTCCAGACCATCTATTTCAGAACTGGCAGCCTGAAAATAAAAAAGACAACCCAACTAAAAAATGGTCAAAGGATCTGAATAGACATCTCTCCACCAAAGAAAATGTACAAAAATCAGCACATGAAAAAGATGCTGGACTTCATCACCATCAGGAAAATGCAAAACAAAAGCGGGAGAAACCACTTTGTAACCACTGGGATGGCTATAATTAAAAACAGGTAATGATAGGGGCGCCTGGGTGGCTCAGTCGGTTAAGTGTCTGACTTCGGCTCAGGTCGTGATCTCGCGGTCCGTGAGTTCGAGCCCCGCGTCAGGCTCTGGGCTGACGGCTCAGAGCCTGGAGCCTGCTTCCGATACTGTGTCTCCCTCTCTCTCTGCCCCTCCCCCGTTCATGCTCTGTCTCTCTCTGTCCCAAAAATAAATAAACGTTGAAAAAAAAATTAAAATTAAAAAAAAAAGAAAACATACACCCACATAAAAAGTTGTACACACACACCACTTGTACACAAATGTTTAGAGCAGCATTTGGAATAGCCGAACGATGTTAACAACCCAGACGTTTATCAGGAGATGGATGGAGAAATAAGATGTGATATGGCCATACAACTGAATATTACTCAGCTATGAAAAACACGAGGGTACTGATACATGCTACAACTTGGATAAACCTTGAAAACAGTCTAAATGAAAAAAGAGCCTGCCCCAAAAAGACTGCATTCCATTTATGAAATGTCCAAACTAGAGAAATCTACAAAGACAGGAAGTAGAATAGTGGTTATCTAGGGCTAGAGGGATAGGGATAGGGAGGGAAGGAAAAGGTGATAGCTAAAGGGCACAGGGCTTCTTTTGGGGGTGATAAAAATGTTCGAGAACCATGGTGATGGCTGTACAACTCTGTGACGATACTAGAAACCACTGCATTCTACCTTTTAAATGAATGAATTGTAAGTGAATTGTCTCTCCATAAAGCTGTTAAAAAAAATTTCCTCAGGGTTGGGGTGCCTGGGTAGCTTAGTCAGTTGGGCATCTGGCTCTTAATTTCGGCTCAGGGCATGATCTCATGGTTCGTGGGATTGAGCCCCACGCTGGGGTCTGCACTGGCAGCACAGAGCCTGCTTGGGGTTCTCTCTCTCTCTCTCTCTCTGCCCCCACCCCCCCAAATAAATAAACTTTAAAAACTCTTCGGGGCAAATACATCTGCCATAGCAATTAATGTAAATGAGCTAAATCACTAAACACGTTTTTTTCCCAATTGCTCTAGCATCCTGAGGAGGGGTTGGCCAACTTTTCCCATAAAGAGCCAGAGTAAATATTTTAGGCTTGGCAGGCCATATGGTCTCTGTTGCAATTAGTCAGCTCTGCAGTGAAAGTAGCCTTAGATTATACGAAAATGAATGAGGATGGCGGTGTTCCAATAAAACTTTATTTACAAAAACAGGTGGCAGGCTGGGGGCTCTGTCTACAGAATCTCCCGCAACCCAACACAGCCGCTCTTTAAAGGCAGGGCAAGTAATGCCTCTGAGGTGGTAGAGATTCTGAGAAGCTAAATGACTTGTCCAGGTGACAATTTAAATTTTTTTTTAAATGTTTATTTATTTTTGACAGAGAGAGAGAGAGACAGAGCGTGAGCAGGGGAGGGGCAGAGAGAGAGAGGGAGACACAGAATCCAAAGCAGGCTCCAGGCTCCGAGCTGTCAGCACACAGCCTGACGCGGGGCTCGAACTCACAGACCGCGAGATCACGACCTGAACCGAAGTCGGACGCTCAACCGACTGAGCCACCCAGGCGCCCCATCCAGGTGACAATTTAAACAGAGGACACCAGCCTGGACTTTTGCTGGGCATGGCACTCAGCCAGACAAGCAGCCTCTCCGGAACACCTTCCCCCTCTATAAAGGGCTGGTGGATCGCGGACAAGCAGTATAGAGCTGGACCACCCCACACCCTCACACAGGTCTCCTTGCTGCAAAATCTCCTCCAACACCCCAGGGACCCTTTCCCAAACCCCTCCTCTCCTTCTGACACCCTTCAGCGGCACTGCCATTCCTAAGGAGCCAAGTTCAATCTGCTTGCCAACCAAGTCTTCATGGAGAAGTCCCCCACCTGGGTTTACTATTCCGCCATCCCAGAGACTCACAGAATCTCAAACCGGTAATGTCTTTGCAGTGCACTCATTGGCCTGGTTTCAGGTACCTCCCTCCCACCGGGCTTCATTCTTTCATTCCTGTTTTCTTTCATGTTTGACTAACTACCACGAGCCGGATACTTCCAAGAGCCTAAACTAGTAAAGTATGCAGTAGAAAGGAAGCAGAGATGGTGGGTCGTGGGCCACCATAGTGGGAGGTGGCATCCACGAGTCTAAATTAACCCTCTGCCTGTGCCAATTTAAGTGAACTCCTGAATGTGTCCCTTTGCTTGTGTCATTATCTTCCTGGGATATTGTAAAGGAAACTCTCGTTTTCCTTTACACATTCACACAGACACCCTGTACTCCAAATGTGTGGGGGTTTTGCCACCCATCAACTCTGTGACACCAGTGGGTGTCCTACAATTCAATTCAGTTCTGACGGTATCTGCCTGGAGATAGCATCGGATCCCACAAGGGCTCAGTCCCACAAGACTGCATTCCCCGGCTCCCTGCAGATGGCAAATGCAAGCCCAGATGGTCGGTCTCCTATGCTGCTGACCTACTGGCTATAAATCAGAGGTTCCCAGGACCCCTCCAATTTGCCAGAGTAGCTCATAGCACTCAGAAGAAAAGATTTTACTTACTAGATTACTAGCTTATTATAAAAGGATACAACTCGGGAACAGCCACACAAAGAGATGCACAGGGCAAGCTATGGGGGAAAGGGTACGGGGCTTCCGTGCCTTCTCGGGGCATGCTACTCTTCCAACATCGCTACGTGTTCACCAACCCAGAGGCTCTCTGAACCCCACAGTTCAGGGATTTTATGGAGGCTTCATTACATGGGCATGATTAATTAAATCACAGGCCATTAGTGATCAAATCAATCTCCCGCCCTTCTCCCCTCCCCAGAGGTCCGGGGGTGGAACTGAGAGTACCGAAACTCTAATCTTGTGGTCGGTTCCCCTGGCAACCAGCCCCCCCACCCTCCTCAGGTGCTTTCCAAAAGCCACCTCATTAACATAACCTCAGGTGTGGTTGAAAGGGCCTTAAGAATAAAACACTCCTTCCGGATTTTGTATCTCTGAGGCTATTTTAGGACAAGAGACCAAATAGCGTAACAAAAGCTTCTTCCGTAGGTCTTACTGCTTAGTAATTACAAGGGTTTTAAGAGATGCGTGCGAGGAACTGCAGGAAAACCAAATACATACAGTTGATCTTTGAACAACATGGGTTTGAACCGCGCAGATCCACTTATACCTAGATTTTTTTTTACAGTACAGTACTGTACATGTTATTTTCTCTTATGATTCTATTATAATTTTCCTAATAACATTCTTTAATCCAGCTTACTTTAAGGATACTGAATATAATACATATAACATACCAAATGGGCGTTCATCTACTGTTCATGTTATAGCTAAGGTTTCTGGTCAACAGTAGGTTATTAGTAGTTCAGTTTTGGGGGAATCAGTTACATGTGAATTTTTGCTGGTGGGGGTTGTGCTGGTGCCCCTAACCCATATGTTGGCCAACTGTATATTTCTCCTTATAGCTCACAATATCACAGATGCCCTTCCCTCTTTACTGGCTCTTCATGGCCCACGTCCAGGCCTTTCAACTTGGACCCTGACAGGTAAAAAAGCTCAGCTCCTTGCTGCATCCAACTCTCTCCATTTGCATAAAATTATGAAACTTAACAGAAGGATCCTCGAAGGCAACCTAGTCCTTCAACTCACAGAGGAAAATGAGGCCCAAAGGAAGCAGTCTCGTGCCCAGTATCACACGGTACCTCACAGGTTCAGCCAGCATTAAACCCCAGACCTGTACTTCGGCCACAATGCCAAACTATCTTAGAGTTCTAGATTTTCTAAAGCAGGCAGCATTACAGCAAGGTTCCTCAACCTCTGCTGTCATCTCTGAACTTGTTCTAGCCACCAACACTCTTCCTCCTCCTCTCCACTGAACTACTCATCTGTCAAGATTCAGCTGAAACGTCCTTTCCATCCAAGACCCTTTCTAGAGCCTCAAAACCCCCGAGGTGGAAACAGGTGCTTCTTTATGTTCTCCCAGCTTCCTTGTATTTCCCTTATCACAAAATACTACACACTATTGCTTAATCAGACTATTATAACCTGCAGTTGACAGTGAACATCATTAGAGGGAGACCACGACTGCCTGGAAGGCCACCGTGCCTCCAGCTCTCAGCACAGAAAAACTAACTGAATGAAAAGAGAGTGTTACTACTCTTCACTCATTTAAGGCAGTCACTCCCACTCTTTCCCTAAAAATTGTCCCCAGAAGCAGTGACAAAGCCACTACCTTCTTCTAGGCCTTATCAGTCAGAAGTAGAGGAAGGAGGCATCGGGGTCAACTCCTTAGCAGAAATGGCAGGGACCGTGGTAGGCCAGTGGGAGGGAGGGCCAGGAAACCCGCAGAGAACCTGGCCGGGATGGAAGATGAATGCCGACCGAATGCCCCGGTTCCAGGGTCCTTCTGTGCCCAGCCATCGGGACACAGAAAACAGGCCGATCTTTGCCCTCCACAAACTTCTCACAGAGTCTGCTCTGTGACCTTGGTGTAGTCCTGATCCAGAACCCAAATTTCCCTGTCTGAAAACCAGAATGCCATCTGCTTTCCTTACTGGAAAGGAAAACCGTAAGCGCTGAGAAAAGCTGCACGTGCCAAATGACCCTCAAGCGGTCTGCCCTTGCTTGCGCTTCTATTCGCCCTCCCCCCACCCCCATCTGTAGCAGGACCCGAAAGCACTGCGTAACTTCATGAGCCTGCACCCTTCTTCGGTTACCCTGCCCTGCACAGCCGAACCCCTCAGCCCACCTTAGCCCGGCTCGATCCCTGGCCAAAAGTGAATCTGCTCTGACCTCCCTCACCTGTTGGGGGGGCATAGGCCCGGGCAGGGGACAGGGGGTTTGGCCCCGGCCCCACGGAGGCGGTGAGGGCACCCCGAGGCTGGTTCAGGAGGCGGCGCCCCGCGTCCCGCAGCCGCAGGCAGCTCCTCCACATCGCGCCCGAGAGCCTGGGAGGACTACCCGCGCGAAACCTGAGAGCAGGAAGCAGAGTGAAGGGATCCCCAAGCCGCACGCTCGGGCTGTACGGAAACCGCTCACCACCTCCCCAGAGCCCTCAGCCTCCCCTGGACGCCGCCATCTTCCGCTTGACACCAGCGGCGCGCCGTCGCTCCGGCGCGCCTCCTGCGCACACCCCCAGTCAATCAGCATCACAAACGCACCTCGCCCCGCCCCCTCCACGCCGCGCCTCGGGATGAAGACTACAAGTCCCAGAGGGCCGCTCGCGCACCCCGCCACGTGTTTTCTTCGCCCGCCAATGGGTGGAAGCGCCGCGTGAGCCTGTTCCCGCCCCCCGGGCGCGCCCGAGCCAATCGGAAGGGTGGTGTGTGTGCGAGGGCAAGTGGGGAGGGGGACTCAGCTCAGGACAGGGAGGCCCTGCTCGCAGGTCCCGGGGTCCCGGTGGCAGCCGGAGCGCTTGGTCCGCAGGCAGCGGGCGGGTGGTCCCCCCTCCGCCCCCACCCTGCGCGTGCGCGCCCCGGCCCCTCCCTCCCTGCCACCCCCCTCGGCTCCCGCGCGGCGGCGGCGGTTCCTCTCCCCCTCCCCCCAGCCCTGGCTCCGGGGGACCCCGCGATGCCGGTCCGCACCGAGTGTCCCCCGCCGGCCGGTGCCTCGGCCGCCTCCGCGGCCTCGCTCATCCCGCCGCCGCCCATCAACACCCAGCAGCCCGGCGTGGCCACCAGCCTGCTCTACAGCGGCTCCAAGTTCCGCGGCCACCAGAAGAGCAAGGGGAACTCGTACGACGTAGAGGTGGTGCTGCAGGTGAGCGCCGGGCCGCGCCGGGCCGGGGCCCGAGGGCCTCCTCGCGGCGCTCACTGGCCGTGCCCGCCCCCGGCTCCTCGAGCCCGCAGCCGCGGACCAGGCCCTTGCCGCCGGGCCTCCTGCACCAGGCGCTTCACCCCCGGGACCTGCCCAGCTGGTGTCTCACACTTTCCAAGCCCCAACCCTGACCTGCCCCTCACACCGGAGCCTGTCGTGGGCAGCTCCTGGCCGACCCTGAACACTCTCCCAGACTCGAAGCCCGTGACCGGCCTGCCTGGGATCCGGAAGCCCCCTGTGACTGGCCACCCTCAGACCTGAGTCCTTCCTCCCCAGGACCTGTCGCCCCAAGATCAGCTCTCCCTCCAGTCCCTCCCAGAACCTGAAGAACTCTCCGTTGGTTTCTCCTGCCTGGGAACCCTAGCCATGGCTGGGCCCGTGTCAAATTATCCCAGACTTGAGACAATCCTCCACCCCTCCCCTTTCCTCAGTTCCAGGGATCCTCAAACCTTGGGGCCCTCCTCCCGGGATTTCTTCCTTGGGAGAGCCTAGTGCCCCCTCAGACCTGGGAGCATCCTCCCTCCCTTAGCCCCTGAGCCTGAGAGCCCCCAGTCCACAACTGATTCCTCGCCTCTGGTACCCCCTCAAGACCAGGCACTCACATCCTGGGTGCTGCTGGGTGGAGCTCCTCCCAGTCTGTTACGATCTTGCCTCCTGGGGCCCCCCACTGCCCCCCGGTCTCTAACTGGCGATCTTGCCTCCTGGGGCCCCCCACTGCCCCCCGGTCTCTAACTGGCGCAGGCAACCAGCTGCCGGCAGCCCCAGGCCTCCTACTCTAGGTTTCTTCTCATGCTCCCTATCTCCGTTCTCTGGCCACCTCCAGTCCCCTCCCGGTCTCCCTGACCTGTCTCCCCATACCTCCCCAACCCCTACCTTCATCTTCCTTCTCCTTGGCTCCAGGGGACCCTCTTTCTATGGTCTTAACTTTTATCTGCACAGCCAGGGCTTCCTCCCGGTGTCTGATACCCATGTGCTGGGAAATCGAACTCACCCAGCATTATCTCTCACACAGTATTTCCTTGCTGTCTCTCTACCTCCCCCCCGTCTGACCTGAATTTCTAAGTACCTGCTGCCAGCCCCTGATAGCTTTGGAGCTCAGCTTTACCCACTCTGGCCCTTTTCCGCACCTCACCCCTCTCATGCAAGTGGTAACACACTTGATATTTTTTCCCAGCCGGAGGAGGTCAACAGTAGTTATTACTCCTTTCTCTCCCCCTTCCCTGCAAAACTGTTCCTCCATAGCTACCCCTACCTGCCTCAGGACCCACTTTCCTCCTCCCTTTGCCCCCTTTTCTCCTTAGCCTGACGCCCCACCTCCTAGGCTGTTCCCCAAAGCCCCTCCAAACGTCTGGCCCCTTGAAAGGCCTCACAAGAGCTCTGAGGACCTAAGTGTGCCACCTTACTGCCCCCATGCGTGAGGACAGAACGTAAGCCGTGTCTTTTCCTTATGTGCCCTTGGCTCTTTAAAAATGTTAAATCTTAAACAGCCTCTCCTCTGAGCAAGTGGGTCTCCCACCCAAAAGTCAGTGGGGATACATTTTCTTTTTGCTAACAGCAGGGCATCCTTAACCTCTTTTTTCTTACTGTTTTGTGGGAATCAACAGTTTCCTCTTTTTTCGATTGGGAAAACATCGTGTTAATCGTATCTTTGGTCTGTAAACTTAAGTTGCTATCATGAGCCATGATATTTATTATAACTGGAAAACTAATGACTGAGCCATTCGTTCTCCATAATTAGATCTATGATAGGGTGATCCCTCTTCCCTTCTGCTTAAAATGTGAGAATTTACTATGAAGTAAAGGCTTTTTTTTTTTTTTCTGCAACAAATCATAAAATTCTGGAAGTGAGATCCTTGGTTGTGGGTCATGTTTGGAATGATCTTGAATTTGCACCCATTGTTTCATTTGATGGTTTCCGGGGTGGTAGGGGACGACTTGGCAGGGTAGCTAAGTGTCCAAGAGAAGTTGTCTTTGGTTCTCACAGCAGCCACCCCCTTCTGTCATGGGTGTGTTGTTTCTGAAGTCTTGTCAGATGCCCATTTCCTCGCGAACCAGTGTACGTGGTGATTGAGTTGGCGCGTGACTGGTCTCAGGGTAGCCCAGAGCGGAAACCTGGCTGATGGCTGGAAGCCACTCCGGTAGGATGTCTTGATGGTGGGAGCGGTGGTCATGCCCAGGAATGCTGCCCTACTTCTGGGCTGGTGACCTGTTTGTCCATCATTGAGACAGTCAGTGGCATGTGACTTATTCCATCATCTGGTTTTACATCACCCCCAAAAGAAACACCACCCCTTAGCATCACCCCTTCTCAACTCTAGGCAGCCACTAATTTTCTTTTCCCTAAGATCTGCCTATTCTGGCCACTTTGTACTAAACGGAGTCGTATGCTGTGTGACCTTTTGTGTCTAGCTTCTTTCTCCAAGTATAATGTTTTCAGCGTTCACCCATGTCATAGCATGTCAGTGCTTTATTATTTTTTGGGGGGGTGCATAATAATCCATTGTACGGACGTACAACATTTTGTTTATCCTTGGAGCAGTAGATGGATATTTGGGTTGTTTCCACTTTTTGGCTCTTGTGAGCAGTGATGCTGTGAACATTCCTGTACGAGTTTTTATGTAGGCGCGTCCTCATTTCTCCTGGGTAGAAACCTAGGAGTGGAATGCGGGGTCCTATGGTAACTCCATGTTTAACATTTTAAGGAACTGCCAGACCGACGTCCAAAGTGCCTACGTCATTTTGCACTCCCCCCACCGGGCGATGAGGGTTCCAGTTTCTCCACAGCCTTGTCAACACTTGCTATTTATTTGTCGTCTTTTTGATTGTAGTCATGCTAGTGGGTGTGAGGTGGTTATCTCATTGTGGTTTTGATTGGAATCTCCTTACTGGCTAACGATGTTGCACATCTTTTCCTGTGCTTTTTTGGAGCACTTTCTTTTCTTGAAATTCCGGTTTAAAGAGCTCCCCCAGACCTTCGTGAGATTCTGACTAGGTTTTTGTTGTTGCCGTTGTTACTTTGACGACTCTGTTCCTCCTCTGCCATCCAAAGAGCCAAGAGTAACGTGAAGGCCAGGGTCACCGTGACAGCATATTAAAAAGAGCAGCTGTTGGACACAGCTGTGCTGTCAGACTTCCTTGCCTAACGTTTGCCTTGTCATCCTTCCCATGGAGATGCTGGTCCGTCGTTGGGTGAAAGTTCTCTGCGTCGTAGTGTATTTGAGTTCACCCACCATCACCAAGATCAATTTGGGCAGAATGGGAGAGACCCGTGGTTGAACGGAGGCCAAACTGCAATTCTGATTCTCAGGCACGTGATAATCCGCGCAAAATGTTAGCCAATTTACAGTTCAGTTTTTAATCTCATTAGCAGGTATCCTGGCCACCTGATACCCTTTCCAGCAGCTGTGAAGCCCCAAACTATATTGAATTCAGTGAGAACTGCATACGTGAAATTTAAGGCCTCAGGTTAGAGCTGTGTGTCTTTTAATGAAAGTTCTTTGCTGAACCGTGTGAGTGCAGATCAGCCACTTTGGATGACGTCCAGCGCCGAGGCCCGGAGATGAGGATATTTTAAATGCTTGGGCGGTTTTCACATGGAATACCTTTGTCACCAGCACCGAACTGTGGGAGCGTTTTAGTTTTATCGAAGCCCATTTGCTTTGGTGCTGACCTCATCTGGCTGACTGCATTCATTACAGTTTTTAAAGATGGCCTTAGTATTTGATTTCTGGTGTAATTGGAAGTCGTTAAGTCCCCAGACCTGATAAACACCACAAGACTCTCCAAGTTGCTTAAAATGAGACCTCGCTTGACACGAAAATCTCAGCGTGCTGCAGCACCGGGGTGCTTTGTCTTGCTTTAATTCTGGGGGTTTGCTTTGTCCGTGAGTCCAACCAGCGTGAAATCTGAAAATCTGCCTGTTGGGGATCAGTCCATCCGGATTTGGGTGAAATGGCTCATTTAGGGCGCACTCAGCTGTAGGTAGCCATACCCTTTTCGGAATAGTTAAAAGAAGGGGTGAACCTGCCGTCTCAGGTTTACAAGAAGCCTGGAGGTGGCTTGGCTCCAGACTGGCTCATGCGGGGGCCCGTTTCCTTCCACGTTTCCGTGCCGCCATCCTTGGCATTTCCCGGCCTGTTTCCCCTCAGGGTCTTTACGTGGCTGCCCTGGGCACCGCGTGCAGGTGCTGCCACCGTCACGGGAAGAAAGAGAGCCTCTTTGGAAGCCCCAGTCTTTCCCAGCAGCACCCAGGAGACTTACACACATACCTGATTGGTCAGAATCGGGTCACTCACCCCCAAACTGATGACTCACAAGGGGACAGGGGCACGGGTTTGCCTTGCACCCGTCAGGCTGATCGGGTCTTGTGGGGGCAGGGTAGGTGTCAGAACGGGATCTGGGCCCTGCCAGCATGGAAAAGGAGGAATTTGGTTGTAGGGTAGGTACCGGGCCATGTCGCAGCAACCCGTAATTGGTACATACTACACCTCAAAATCTATGTTGCCTGTTACCCCTGTTTATTTTAGGCTCCTAACTCTTCATCAGGAGACACAAGCATTCATATATGAAATGGGCAGCGTGGCCCCTCCCAGTATTTTCCATTCTGGGGTCAGCGTCTTGGTTCACAACTGCAATTTTTGCCAGAGAAGTCTTCCGAAGATGCCTTGCCGGGATGTGCTGCCCATTTCGTAAAGAAATAATGCGGGATTGTGCTGAGTATAAATACGGGCGAGGAGTACATTTTTTAGACCAGTCGGAGACCTGTGTTGAGCGGGCCCACTGTTCCAGAAAGGCACTTTGGTCTCAAGATACTCAGCTGAAGGAGGTTGAGAGGGTCCTGAGATCAGGTAGCTTCTGAACAGGCACGGGGGCGGGGCGGGGCAGGGGGTGGGGGGGACTCACAAAGGTCTCAAAGGCAGGTGAGCCCTGGCCGTGCTAGGCGCCCACCAACCTCCGGGCCTCCCTCAGCCCACCTGGCCTCTGACGGCCGGGCACATGGTTTTCCGCAGCAGCCCCAGCTGGTCTCCCAGTGGTTCCTCCGTTTGTAATGAGGCTGTGTGTCCTTTCTTTCCAGCATGTGGACACGGGGAACTCTTACCTTTGTGGGTACCTGAAGATTAAAGGCCTTACTGAGGTAAGCACTCACTCAGACGAACTAGAACTGGAAGGTGGACCGCGTGCTCCTCGTGCTCAGAGTGTGAAGGGCCAGCAGTCAACTCTGAGGCCTGATTAAAGTGCCCTGTTAAGTGTCGTTCTCATACAGTGAGCTCAAAGCATGTGGTTTTCCTGTGCCCTGTTGGAAAGTATACAGAGTCACAAATCTGTAGAAGTTTATAAATACATCGTGTTGTTACCAACACTGTTGATTTCATTTTTAATCCTTTTGTGGAAAAAAAAAATGTGGTAAGAACACGGCTACGACCCTCCTCACCTGCCGTCGGAAGTTTTAAGGTTTCTAAGGCAAGCATTAATCCTTCCAGAGCCAAGGTCTTTGGAATTCCTTAAACCTTTTAGTTCACTGGAACAATGAAAAAGTCATCATCCAGTTTCTAACAGGAGTAGCTGCTGTGGAAATGTAGACTGTTTTCCTTTCCTTGAACCAACTTTTTAAATCTCAGAACTCCTGGGAATATAGAAAACCAAAGAACCCTGACGTCCTAGGAGCCTCGGAAACACAGCCGCCTTTCTCTAATTCAATGCCAGTTGAGGGCCACACCTGAGTCCACGGCTCAACCCGGCGCAGACCAGGTCTTCCTGTTTACTCACCAGCAGGAAAACACTTAACTTCATGAGGAAGCCAGCAACATCTGTCACCTGGAATGTTAGCACTGATTCTAAAACCAGCCACTCTGGTCATAGGAAGCTGCACGGAAATGGCAGGTAGCATTAAAAATCCCCAAACCGTGTACAGAACCTCTGTGACGTTTCCATCAGGAGCAGGTAACCCTAACAAGGTGGGGGAAGCTCTGAGTCATGAGCAGCAGGCTCCCTGAGGAGCTGCTAGCTCATCCCTTCGCTGGGGCCGGTTCGGGAAGGGGACTTAGGCTCATGACAGGGATGAGGAGACCATCCCCCTGGCCAGTTCTTCCCGCCCGCGCACGAGCGGCCTCACAAGCACATGGCCCCCCAGACTGGTCTGCGCCGGGTTGAGCCGTGGACTCAGGTGTGGCCCTCAACTGGCATTGAATTAGAGAAAGGCGGCTGTGTTTCCGAGGCTCCTAGGACGTCAGGGTTCTTTGGATTTCATCTCTTTTAAGAACCTTTTTAGTTGCTTTACTGACATACAGTTCACATACCACACAGGTCACCCGTGTAAGATGCAGGGGGTGCCTGGCTGGCTCCGTCAGAAGAACATGTGACTCCTGGTCTCAGGGACGTGAGTTCAAGTCCCACGTTGGGCATGGAGCCTACTTAAAAAAAACAATAATAAAATGTACAGTTCATTGGCTTCTAGGATAGTCATGGTGTGGTACAACTATGGACTCACCTTTGAAATTCTAAATCCAGTACGTGGTCACTGGACACGATCACTGAAATGCCAGAAAGGGTGAGGATTCTCTGAATGACTTTATACCCGTATTCTAAAATACAGCTGTTCGTGTTTGTTTGCTTTAACGTTTATAGTTGTTAGGATATCGAATATGTAATTGATTTTAATAAAAGCATTTAAATGGTTGAGTTTTAGCCATAGTCTTCCTCGTGTACACCACATGGAAAATTAACTATTAAGTTGGAGATCATTGGTCTCTTGGCTGCCTCACGTTCACGAACGAGCACAGTTATTACAAAGTCCGTGTGCCTTGTGGAATTGGAATGCCAGAATTGTGAAGAATGGGCATCAGGTAGCATTTTCTTTGCAATTCTGAGCCCGCCACCAGCAGAAAGAAGGGACATTTCTAGGGAGGCCCAGAAGCTGGCACAGGGCCTAGGAGCCCAGCCTTGGGAGAGTCACGGCCAGGCCCTCCACTCACTCACTAGACAGGTTTGAAAGCTTCTGCTGAGCTTGTGCTAGACTTGCTCTGAGCCAGGCCAGGGAGATAGGTCACGCTAATCAAACTCAGCAAGACTGATGTATAAACAAGAATGCTCATTTACTCATTTCTAAAATGAGGTACATGCACGTTCCAGAAGTCCTCTCTGACTCAGTAGCCAGTGGGTGTTAATCCCCCCAGAAGGCAGGTCTACACGGAAAGCCAGACCCATTACTGGAGAGTTTTTGGTGGGCCTGTTAACCGTGCGGGGAGTAGTTTGGACGACTTAAATGCCACGACTGCTAGGCCCACTGTAGTAAGCCCACGCCTGTTCTGGGGGTGACAGTGGGGGGTGCTAGCCGTGTCTCTTCTCTCTGACTCGTTTTTTTGACGACCTTCCCGCAGACAGAGTTTTTCCTTTGAGTTTATACGTTACCGCCACTTTGGCTGTAGTCAAGTGCTTAAATTTCCTGGTCCTGCCCCGAGAGATAGTTCGTGGTTTTGGTAACTTCTGTACATATTGACTCGCACTCATTAGGCAGTATTTATTTTATTTTAATTCTCAGAGTTCGGGGTACCTTGCAGTCACCCTTATCTACTGCCTGAGATATTTTTAGAGAGATGTCAGTACAGAATCAGCTCACTAGGAAGACTTTCTATTTGAACCAGAAGTATTTTCTTCGTATTGTAAGAGGGCCCATTTATCATTTCCTTCTTTTCTCTCTTGTGGAAGCTAAAAAAAGTTAAAACCTCAGAAAATCAATATGTATAGCTTTTCATTTAAAATCTCAAGCCTGGGTGGCTTGCTTAGGTGGTTAGGCGTCCGACTCCGGCTGAGGTCATAATCTCACGATTTGTGGGTTCCAGCCTTGCGTCGGGCTCTGTGCTGACAGCTCAGAGCCTGGAGCCTGCTTCGGATTCTGTGTCTCCCTCTTTCCGCCCCTACCCCGCTCACGCTCTGTCTCTCTTTGTCTCTCAAAAAAGAAGAAACATTAAAATAAAATAATTTAAAATCTCAAGTCAGGTACTGATACAGAACTTTCTCCCTTAGCAGTTCTTCCTAAAACAGATGAGGATAATTTATTTATACGTTTAAAATCAGGTTTCCATTTAGGAAATCTCCTCTTTAATTTCTTCACTCCGTATATATAAATACCTGAACGAGGAACCCGGCCACCGTGTCGGGGGTAAAGGGTTGAGGTTTGGTGGGGGGTGGGGGCGTTATATATCTCAGAGTTCACTGTGAAGACAGCCGCCAGCCTCGGTGGTGGGTAGTGAAGCAGGCCCCTTCAGTCTGCTCCTGTGCGGGCGGGCGGCCATACTGTTTCCTGGGAGCTACTATCTCTTAGCGACGTCCACAGCTACATCATGGCAGGCCAAGCCAAGAGAAATAGCAAAGCCATCGGAACAGATTTATCTTATTTTATTTTATTTTATTTTATTTTATTTATTTTTTATATAAAAAATTTTTTAATATTTATTTTTGAGAGAGGGAGAGGATGAGCTGGGGATGGGCAGAGAGAGAGAGAGAGAGGGAGGAAGACAGAGGATCCAAAGTGGGCTCCACGCCGACCACAGTGAGCTTGGTGCGGGGCTCAACCTCATGAACCGCGAGATCATGACCTGAGCCGAAGTCAGACATTTAACTGGCTGAGCCACCCAGGCGCCCCAGAACAGATTGATTTTAAACACACGTAGATGTTTGATGCAGAATAAGGGGGGCATACATAGTGTCTGAAGAAGAAAGTGGGACCTCTAGTCCCAGGGACATTAAGACTGTGATCCATGGTTTGCCAGGCCACTGACCACCATTATCATGCTTCCAAGAAGCACCAGAGGCTGGCAGGCTGGGCTGAAGGGTTGGTTAGTTGGTCAGTCAGTTGATTGGGTTTTACAAATGCAGAGAAATGGTGGACTTATTAAATTGTTAACTTTTTCTTCCATTAGTATTTTTCAGAATCTTTGGTGCCTTCTTCTTAGCGGATGAACAAATAGCAAATAAGATTGACAAGAGCATTCTAAGCACCCGGTTAGGATGACAGCTTATTTTTCCCCATGTTTTGTTTTTTTTTCCGTTGTGATTTTCCCTTGCAGACGTGATTTATGTATATTTTCCCTAATATAAATTGCCTTAGTTCATATGATAAAATTAAATGTTACTCTAACATATCAAGGTATTCTTTAAAAAAAGAACACAAAACAACCACAACGACAACCAAAAAAAAAAAAAACAAACAAACAAAAACACAAAAAACCCACTCCCCGGGGCGCCTGGGTGGCGCAGTCGGTTAAGCGTCCGACTTCAGCCAGGTCACGATCTCACGGTCCGTGAGTTCGAGCCCCGCGTCGGGCTCTGGGCTGATGGCTCGGAGCCTGGAGCCTGTTTCCGATTCTGTGTCTCCCTCTCTCTCTGCCCCTCCCCCGTTCATGCTCTGTCTCTCTCTGTCCCAAAAATAAAAAATAAAAAAAAAAAAAAAATAAAAAAAAAAAAAAAAAAAAAAAAAAAAAAAAAAAACCCACTCCCCAGAAACCTGAAGAACAGGAGACAAATGACTGAGCTAGTTTGAGAACCAGTGGGCATGGCGTCAGGGAGACTGAGCTGTGAATGCTGTGATTGTGGAGCCTCCTGGGGTGTTTTTCTTGGAAAGTAAAATCAACTTAGTTACCATCTGCTTTGCATCCTAGAATACTCAGAATTTACTTGTTCAGGTTCTTTTCGAGTGATTAGTACATAACAAACGAAGTCAGGGAAGGGTTCTCTGCTTCTGGCAAAGTTCATAACGTCCAAGAGACTTTGTGGGCACCTCCAATTCAAGCTGACTCCACAGCCATCGGCAAATCCCTGGACCTAACTCTGGGTTGTTACTTAGCCAGTATGACCATTTTTTCAAAGTCCTAGGAAGAAGTTAAAGAGCAAGGTTGATTTTTCCTTTGGGAAAGGTTAAAACTGCTGTTCAACATCTTGTTTTGGTATTTGGGCTTTTACCATAGGAGTATCCAACTCTCACGACCTTCTTCGAAGGAGAAATAATCAGCAAAAAACACCCTTTCTTAACGCGGAAGTGGGACGCAGACGAAGACGTTGATCGGAAACACTGGGTGAGTAGGTGTTTGGTCCACTCTGGGCCGCCCACGCGCTGCCGGGAAGCCAAGAGACTTAGCTCTCGGGGTCTTATCACTGTGCCCTGTCCTGCCCACCTGTCCTGACCGACACACCCAGGCTCAGCTGAAGTACCATCAGGATGTCACCGGAAATGCCAGTGCCCCTGCTTTTCAGTGTCAAAAGTGGAGTGTGTTCTAGCTCACCAGTAGGGAGCACTTGGAGACAACTCATCGTTACTGCCCTCAAGTCTTTTCATTGGCTTTCACACGAGTTGTTGTGTCTTCAAAAATCCATTTCTCTACCTGTCAAGATAGCCTTCCGGTTTAGCTGACCAGGGCGATGATGAATTTTGGTTTAACACTAGGGAAGTCCAATGTGCTCACCCTCTAAACCCACCAGAAATTCTTGTGTCAGTAATGAAGATTCTAGAACTCTTCGTGCTTCCCACTGCCACTCACACCCGGCTCTTCAAGTCTCTCCTGATTCTGGTACGATACTCCTTGGAGAAAACTCCTGACCGCAGACCCTCGTCTGGGTTAACATCACTATAGATTAGCTGCTTTGCTTATTAATGTTTCCTACTTGAGATAGGAAAGGAACATCTCTCAAATGTTGAGTTTCAGTTAAACTTAAGCTTTTAAAACCATTTTTTGGTGAGCTACATGTTTTGACTATTGTAGCAAATAGAACTGAAAGTCAGTCATTTGCGTGATACTAGAGAATACTGTAGAATACTGCGTAATACTGCGTAATACTCTAGAGGATACTAGAGAATACTGTAATACTAGAGAATGAACAAGAGCCAAGTCTCTGGGGATTCTCAGTCGGGGGATCACTCAGTGGCTCAGTCAGTGAAGTGTCCGACTCTGGGTTTCGGCTCCGGTCATGACCTCACGGTTCATGAGTTGGAGCCCCGCGTCGGGCTCTGCGCTGGCAGCTCGGAGCCCGCTTGGGATTCTCTCTCCCTCTCCCTCTCTCCCTGCCCCTCCCGTGCTCGCTCGCTCTCTCTTTTTCTCTTAAACTTGAAAAAAAAAAATACTCAGTTGGGGAGCCCGAGTGGCACACGGTCGTGCGGGCATCAGAAAGTGGTGGAGGGCTCCTCGGTGCCATCTGACCCCACCCTGCCCAAGGCTGGCTCTTCCTGCACAGCTCGACACCTCATGAGGTGGCTCCTTCCTCTCCCAGACAGTCCCCGTGAGAACGATCTTCCTGATCTTTCTTGTACCGAATGACAGCCTGTCTCCCATCCTGCTTTGTTTTCCAGCTCAAATTGGTTCTGCAAAAAAGCAAGGTCTTTTGAGACTCTATGAAAAGTCAGTTTTAAGTTAGGTTGGCTACGAATTAAATACATAGAAAGCAACTCTTAATTTTCCAGACTTCCATTAGAATACTGGGAAATATCTGTTCCTACCTCTGTTAGGCTAAATTGAAATATTTTGAGTGAAAGAGCGTCTAAGAAGGCCTCCCTGGGTCCTTCCCAGCATGCTAGATGGGGGAGGACCAGGAGCTGGGCCTAAGGGCTCTTCTTCACCCAGCAGCCTGGTGACCTGTGCAGGACTCAGAGTCTCCCGTAACTCTCCCGGCCCATGCAGGAGTCCCCGATGCCCATGTGGGGCTCCTGGAGCTCTGTACTGCACCTCTGTCTGCCAGGGATTTGCAGCACCTGATACAGGCCTGCCTCAGAGATATTGCAGGGTCCATTCCGGAACACTGCAACAAAGCAAACATTGCCATAAAGCAAGTCAAATGAATTTTGTTGGTTTCCTAGTGCATGTAAAATTTACATTTATGCTACACTGTACTCTGTTAAGTATGCAATAGCATTGTGTCTAAAACAATGTACATACCTTAATTTTAAAGTACTTTATTACTGGGGCGCCTGGGTGGCTCAGTCGGTTGAGCGTCCGACTTCAGCTCAGGTCATGATCTCACATTCATGAGTTCGAGCCCCGTGTCAGGCTCTGTGCTGACAGCTCGGAGCCTGGAGCCTGCTTCAGATTCTGTGTGTCCCTCTCTTTCTCTGCCTCTCCCCTGCTCATGCTCTGTCTCTCTCTGTCTCAAAAATAAATAAAAACATTAAGAAAAAAATTTTTTTTAATTAAAAAATAAATAAATAAAGTATTTTATTACTAAAAAATGCTAACCATCCTCTGAGCTTTCAGCAAGTCCCAATCTTGTTGGTAGAGGGTCTTTTTTTTTTTCGTTTATTTATTTTGAGAGAGAGTGTGGGGGAGGGAAGGGGCAGAGAGAGAAGCAAGAAGCATCCCAAGCAGGCTCCACGCTGCTAGAGCCAAACCTGATGTAGGGCTCAATCCTACGAATGGTGAGGTCGTGACCTGAACTGAAATCAAGAGTCGGATGCCTAACCAACTGAGCCACCCAGGCGCCCCACTGGTAGAGGGTCTCACCTGATGTTGATGGCTGCTGACTCATGAGGGTGATGGTTGCCAAAGGTCGGATGGCTGTAGCAATTTCTTAAAATAAGAGAACAGTGAAGTGTGCCTCATTGATTGGCCGACTCTTCCTTTCACAAACAATCTCTCTGTGGTGCGGGATGCTGTTTGATAGCATCTGACCCTCAGTAGAACTTCTTTCAAAATTGGAGTCAGTCCTCGCAAACCCTGCTGTGGCTTTATCAACTGAATTCATGTAATATTCTAAATCCTTTGTTGTCATTTCAACAATCTTCATGGCATCTTCACCAGGAGTAGATCTTATCTCAGGAAACCACTTCCTTTGCTCACCCATCAGAAGCAACTCCTCATTCGTTCAAGTTTCATCCCGAGATTGCAGCCATCGGTCACGCGTTCATGCTCCACTTCTGACCCTAGCTGTCTTGCCATCTCTACCCCGTCTGCCTCCACTGGAGTCTTGAATCCCTCAAAGTCATCTATAGAGTTGGAATCAACTTCTTCCAAACTCCCATTGATATTGATTGTTTGACCTCTTCCCATGAATCACAAATGTTCTTTCTTTTTTTTTTAAAAAAAATCACAAATGTTCTTGATGGCACCTAGAATGGTGAACCCTTTCCAGAAGGTTTTCAGTCTACTTTGCCCACATCCATCAGAGAGATCACTATCTATGGCAGCTATAGTCTTATGAACTATACTTCTTAAATAAGAACACTTGAAAGTTAAAACTACCCCTTGACCCATGGACTGCAGAACGGGTGTTGTGTTGGCAGGCATGAAAACAACATTAATCTCACCGTACGTCTCCACCAGAGCGCTTGGGTGACCAGGTGCATTGTCAGTAGGCAGGAATCTTTTTTTCTGAGCAGTAGGTCTTAACGGTGGGCTTTAAATATTCAGTAAACCATGTTGTAAACAGATGTGCTGTCATCCAGGCTTTTTTCTATTAATAGAGCACAGGCAGAGTAGATTTTGCATAAAATTTTAAGGGCCCGAGGATTTTCAGAATGGTAAGTGAACATTGGTTTCAACTTCAGGTCACCCACTGAATTAGCCCCTAGCAAGAGAGTCAGCCTGTCCTATGAAGCTTCGAAGCCAGGCATTGACTTCTCCTCTCTGGCCATGAAAACCCTCGATGGCGTCTTCACCCAATAGAAGGCTGTTTCATCGAGTGTGGCCATCATCATGAGTTATCTTAGCTCGATCTTCTGGATAACCTGCCGCAGCTTCTGCATCAACACTTGACATTTCACCTCTCACATTTACGTTACGGAGATGACTTCTTTCCTTAAACCTCCCAAACCAACCCCTGCTAGCTTCAGACTTTCCTTCTGCACTTCCTCACCTCTCTCAACCTTTACAGAATTGAAAAGAATCAGCCTCACTCTGGATTAGGCTTTGACTTCAGGGAACATTGGGACCGGTTTGACCTTCTATCCAGACCATTAACCCTTTCTGCACATTAGTAATAAGGCAGTTTTGAGGAGGCGCCTGGGTGGCTCTGTTGGTTAAGCTCCTGACTCCTGACTTCAGCTCAGGTCATGATCTCATGGTTCATGAGATCGAGCCCTGCAGTGGGCTCTGCATGGAGCCTGCTTGGGATTCTCTCGCCCTCTCTCTGCCCTTCCCCTGTTTGTGCACTCACTCTCTCTCCTCTCAAAATAAATAAACAAACATTTAAAAATAAACAAACAAGTAATAAGGCTGTTTCGCTTTCTTATCATCCATATGTTCACTGGAGTGAACTTTTCCTTTCCTTCAAGAACTTTTCCTTTGCATTTACAACACGGCTGTTTGATGCAAGGGGCCAAGCTTTCAGCCTCTCTTGGATTTTGACGTGCCTTCCTCAACTAAGCTTAATTGTTTCTAGCTTTTGATTTCAAGTGAGACACGTGCAACTCTTCCTTTCCCTGGAACACTTCGAGGCCATCGCAGGCTTTTTAATCGGCCTCATTTCAGTATTGTTACGTCTCAGGGAAGAGGGAGGCCTGAGGAGAGGGAGACGGATGGGGGAACAGCCAGTGAGTGGAGCAGTCAGAACACACACAACATTTATCAGTTAAGTTTGCCGCCTTATGTGGGCCCCCAAACAATTGCAATAGTAATATCAAAGATCTCTGTGGGGCGCCTGGGTGGCTCAGTCGGTTAAGCCTCCGACTTCGGCCCAGGTCATGATCTCGCAGTCCGTGAGTTTGAGCCCCGCGTCGGGCTCTGTGCTGACAGTTCAGAGCCTGGAGCCTGTTTCGGATTCTGCATTTCCCTCTTTCTCTGACCCTCCCCCGTTCATGCTCTCTCTCTCTCTGTCTCAAAAATAAACGTTAAAAAAAAAAAAAAAAAAGAACTCTGATCATAGGAGTGCCTGGTTGGCTCAGTTGGTTGAGCAGCTGACTTCAGTTCAGGTCATGCATGATCTCACAGTTCGTGAGTTTGAGCCCCATGTCGGGCTCACTGCTGTCAGCACAGAGCCTACTTTGGATCCTCTGTCCCCCTTCTCTCTCACCCCTCCTCTGCTTGCACTCTCAAAAATAAACATTAAAAAAAAAAAAAAGATCACTGATCACAGATCACCATAACAAATAAAATAGTAATGAAAAAGCTTCAAATATTGCAAGAATCACCAAAATGTGACACAGAGACACAAATGCTGTTGGGAAAATGGCACCAATAGCCTTGCTCGATCAGGGTTGCCAGGAACCCTGGCAGTTTATAAAAAAATGCGACATTTGCAAACAGCAATAAAGAGAAGTGCAATAAAACCAGGACTGCCAGGCCACCCGGGTGGCTCAGTCAGTTAAGCGTCCAACTTCAGCTCAGGTCATGATCTTGTGGTTCATGAGTACAAGCCTGCATCGGGCTCTGTGCTGACAGCTCAGAGCCTGGAGCCTGCTTCAGATTCTATGTCTCCCTCCCTCTCTCCCCCTCTCCTCTCATGCTCTGGCTTTCTTTCTTTTTCTAAATAAACATTAAAAAATAAATAAATAAAACTGGACTTCCTGTAAACTAAATTCAGAGGCACTGTATTATTTCCTGCTCAGGTTTTCCTGAGTGATAATAAAGTTGGTATCATGGTGGTACCATAAAGTCCAGATTCCATAAACTTAATCTACTGAGGATAGAAATACATGTGTGACAAATTCTATGGGTTACTAATTCTGTATCTTAAATTTTATTTGAGGTGTAATTCTTATAAAATTATTACATGCTTGTTTTTATTTTTTTTTTATTTTATTTTTAATTTTTTTTTTCAACGTTTATTTATTTTTGGGACAGAGAGAGACAGAGCATGAACGGGGGAGGCGCAGAGAGAGAGGGAGACACAGAATCGGAAGCAGGCTCCAGGCTCTGAGCCATCAGCCCAGAGCCCGACGCTGGGCTCGAACTCACGGACCGCGAGATCGTGACCTGGCTGAAGTCGGACGCTTAACCGACTGCGCCACCCAGGCGCCCCTACATGCTTGTTTTTAAACATTTGAATAAATGGAAAGACAAAAGGAAAAAAATTATCTATAATAATAATACCAAAGCTAAAACAAGTATTGACCTTTTTTTTTTTTTTAATAAAAATAGGATCATGAGACACAATTTTGTAATCTATTTCTGGTGTCCCTTTTTTTAATATATTTAATTTATTTTTTAAATTTACATCCAAGTTAGCATATAGTGCAACAATGATTTCAGGAGTAGATACCTTAGTGCTCCTTACCCATTGAGCCCATCCCCCCTCCCACAACCGCTCCAGTAACCAACCTGCTGTTTGTTCTCCATATTTAAGAGTCTCTTCTGTTTTGTCCCCCTCCCTGTTTTCATATTATTTTTGCTTCCCTTTCCTTATGTTCGTCTGTTTTGTATCTTATAGCCCTCATATGAGTAAAGTCATATATTTGTCTTTCTCTAATTTCGCTTAGCGTAATACTCTCTAGTTCCCTCCATGTAGTTGCAAATGGCAAGATTTCATTCTTTCTGATTGCCCAGTAATACTCCATTGTATATACATACCACATCTTCTTTATCCATTCATCCATCAACGGACATTTGGGCTCTTTCCATACTTTGGCTATCGTTGATAGTGCTGCTGTAAACATTGGGGTGCATGTGTCCCTTCGAAACAGCATACCTGTATCCCTTGGATAAATGCCTAGTAGTGCAATTGCTGGGTCATAGAGTAGCTCTGTTTTTAAATTTTTGAGGAACCTCCGTACTGTTTTCCAGTGTGGCGGCACCAGTTTGCATTCCCACCAGCAGCGCAAAAGAGATCCTCTTTCTCTGCATCCTCGCCAACATCTGTTGTTGCCTGACTTGTTAATGTTAGCCGTTCTTATAGGTGTGAGGTGGTATCTCATTGTGGTTTTCATTTGTATTTTCCTGATGACGAGTGATTTTGAGCATTTTTTCATGTGTCGGTTGGCCATCTGGATATCTTTGGAGAAGTGTCTGTTCATGTCTTTTGCCCATTTCTTTGCTGGGTTATTTGTTTTTTGAGTGTTGAGTTAACCCTTTATCTGATATGTCATTTGCGAATATCTTCTCCCATTCCATCAGTTGCCTTTTAGTTTTGCTGATTGTTTCCTTCGCTGTGCTTTTTATTTTGATGAGGTCCCAATAGTTCATTTTTGCTTTTGTTTCCCTTGCCTCCGGAGATGTGTTGAGTAAGAAGTTGCTGCGGCCAAGATCAGAGAGGTTTTTGGCTGCTTTCTCCTTGAGGATTTTAATGGCTTCCTGTCTTACGTTTAGGTCTTTCATCCATTTTGAGTTTATTTTTGTGTATGGTGGTCCGGGTCCATTCTCCTGCATGTCGCTTTCCGGTTTTCCCAGCAACACTTGCTGAAGAGACTGTCTTTGTTCCATTGGATATTCTTTCCTGCTTTGTCAAAGATGAGTTGGCCATACGTTTGTGGGTCCATTTCTGGGTTCTCTATTCTGTTCCTTTGATCTGAGTGTCTGTGTTTGTGCCAGTCCCATACTGCCTTGATGATAACCGCTTTGTATACATCTTGAAGTCCATCTGGTCTCCTTTTTTAAAAGAAATTAATCGTATATTACCCACTTCCTGTTTCTTCTTCACTAGCTGGCCCCAAGCCACTCTACTCTGTCAGAGGACCCCACGGTAGTAAGCCCTCTCTCCCCCTTCGGTGAGACATGCTGGCTCTCAGTTGTTCTGCATGACTCTTGTTGCTACTGTTGACTCCCTTACAGAGATGTCACTAGTCATTCCTGGCTTTGTGCAAAGTTTTCCTGAGAACGGGCCCCCAGAATAGCATCCATTCCCAACCCAGGGCCTTTCCTCAGACAACATGAACTAGGCAGGCGTAGCCCCATGATGCCTCAGCTGGAGTCCAGCTCTGAGGTCACTGGTGGAGACCTTGGGCTCCCCTTCCGGGCCTCGGCCTTTGCTGGCTCTGGTCAGGCCACCTCCAGCAACTGGCACGCATTTGCAAAGGCAGTCGCCGCTGGACACAGAAGGGTTGTTCTGACACCAGCCTCTCCCTCCGTAGATCAGTTCTCATGCTGTGTCTTTTGCTTTCAGGGCAAGTTTCTGGCTTTTTATCAGTATGCAAAATCATTTAATTCAGATGACTTTGATTACGAAGAGCTGAAGAATGGAGATTATGTCTTCATGAGGTGGAAGGTAAGGCCCCACCCCAGGCGGTCTTCTGGCTGTGCCAGTGCCTGCATTGGACCCACCGCCCCATCTGCCCTGTCCTCATGCGGTGCCTTTAACGCTCACGGAAAGCGGGCACAGCTCCAGGCCACTCTGGCAGACTGCTGCCCTCCCAGATGGTTTCTCTTTGGTTAAACTGTTTGGTGGTCAGCTGACGAATTCGTGGCTAGGGGGTGGTCCCCCTCGGTACCTTTGACCGTCCAGGTGGAGTCCTCCCAAGTGTCCTGTGGATTCAGGGGAGAACCAAAGTCAGTCACCCATCACCTCCGGTTCTCAGCCACAGGCTGCGACACCCCCTTAAGGGACCGCTCCCTCACCACGTCCTTGCTGAAGGCTCGGTGCTGTCTCAGCTTGTCTGGTTCCCTCCAGCTCAGGAAATGAGGGACCAGGAATGGAATTTGGGTTTTCCACTCACCAGCCCTCAGAGAACTGCATCTGGCTGGACTCGATAGATTGGCTTTGGGGCTGACAAGGCTTTTGTGTTCCCTGTTTTGATAGCATGGTATTTACTGTGTTCCAGCTCCAGGATAGCACAATCGTGAAGCCAGTTTGTGAAATCACTGTATGAACGGACACCCACTTCCAACCCCTGGTCCCCAATCTGCGGGGAAAAGCCGTTTTGTCTTGAAATCTCGCCAGCTTTCCGAAAAGCCAATCATTTAGAGTAGTGATAGAGTAGTGATTCCCAATCTTTTTTTTTTTTTTTTTAATTTATTTTTGAGAGAGAGAGAGAGCACGCGAGCGAGCGGGGAAGGGGCAGAGAGAGAGTGAGACGCAGAATCCAAAGCAGGCTCCAGGCTCTGAGCTGTCAACACAGAGCCCGACATAGGGCTCGAACTCATGGACCATGAGATCATGACCTCAGCCAAAGTCGGTCGCTTAACCGACTGAGCCACCCGGGCGCCCCAGTGATTCCCAATCTTTAGCTTGTATAGCTAATTTTTTTGGGGGGTGGGGGGGATCATCACTTTCTGAGTGGACACTTGCCAGGCGTGGAGAGTCAGAGTGGGGTCCTGCCCTGTAAGCTTGCCATCTAGTGGGAAGTGTGCCAGTGAAATAACATGTTGGAAGAAGTATCCTCCAAAGTTCTTATTTTAAAATTAATTTTAAAAACTACCATTCAGAGGTTTAGGAAAGGAAAAGATGAGAGTGTTTTGGAAAAAAAAAAAAAAGAGTTGAGCACCTGGGTGGCTTGATTTTGGCTCAGGTCATGATCTCGAGGTTTGTGAGTTCATGCCCCACATCGGGCTGTGCACGGCCAGTGCAGAGCCTGATTGGGATTCTCTCTCTCCCTCGCTCTCTTCCCCTCCCCCACTCTCTCTTTCAAAATAAACTTAAAAAAAGAACTTCTCAGGGTGACTCACTGTGGGCCTTCAGGAGACCTCCTGGAGCCTTGGGGCCACCGGCTTCATCTTACTGGGACAGTAGGTCCTTTCAGCTTGGCTCTAGCCAGAGATAACAAGCTTGCCTCTTCCCAAGGTGCTGTTCTGATGGCTGTCGCCGAGGCGTAGAGCTTTTTCAGGGGGTGTTATGGGGTGTGATCTGCCCTCAGAGTGAAGTGACTTGCTGTTGTAGAGGTGATCAGGAACCTAGCACCAGTTCCTGGGGTGGAGCAGAGAATTTCTCTCCCTGGGTGGTTCTGTCTGTGGGCTCTGAAAGGTAGGTAGGTATCGATTCACTTACGAGATATGTAGACCATAGGACCTTCTCTTCACTGCTGACCTCAGTGAGCTCAAGACACAGGCTCCTGTGTTAGCATCTAGAATACTCGAGCAACACACGGATGCTATTGGCAGGTTGGGTTGAAACGCACATGTTGGCCATTGTCCAGCAAGTCTGGGCAAGGCCGTGTGACAGTGGAACCTTAGAAGCACCTGGAGGCTAACGAGGAACACCAGAGGTGGCCGGGCCACACCGTCTGTTACTAACCTCCTCCGTCTGTGTGCAGGAACAGTTCCTGGTCCCAGACCACACGATCAAAGACATCAGCGGTGCTTCCTTTGCTGGGTTCTATTACATCTGCTTCCAGAAGTCGGCAGCCTCCATAGAGGGCTACTATTACCATAGGAGTTCAGAATGGTAAGGAACCCCGGAGGCGCAGGGGGCGGCTTGCTGCTGTCCCCCTGGCTCTTCCTTGGCTTGCCAAACCAAAAGAAGACCTCTCCCCTGTCTCTGCGTAGCTTTCATGCTCTGTCTGCATGCAGAGGGCCTCTCCAAGCGATCTCAGTTGCTGGTGTAGGGGCTCCTGTCCCTCTACATGGAGCAGAGTAAACAAGATGAAAGTGAAGTGCTAGATAAAGGAACTCATTGCTGACAGCTTTCAAGCAGTTCTGTATTATCAGCAATGTTTCTCCCAATCTTGCTGCTCTTGTATTTCCTCCCAAATTTAATCAGTAACTAAAATGTAAAATCCAACTATGAATTTTGCTGGGGTGAATTTTGCTGTCAGCAGCCTTTTCGATTTTGTGGTCACATTCCTCAGATGCTGGCCCCACATGCACTTGATCTCGGTCTGGTGACCTAGGGTCCCCCCGTGGAGCTGGCGGTCCTGCCCTGTGTCTCACCTGAGGTGAAGGACTGAATGCCACCTCGGGTGCTAGCTTCTGTCACCTCTTGGGGGGAATCTCCTGCCTCCTCGCTGCTTCTCAAAGCACCTGGCTGTACCTGAAGAAGGAACCATATCATAAAATACCTGATTTCCTCTCTGAATGTAGAGACCCCCTCATTCCCTTCCAAATTTTTCACACTTTGGTGACTTGTAAGTGATGCCACCCCAGCTTGACTCAACTTCCTTGTTCAGTGGCAGCACAGTGATATCTGCAAATACGTGCCCGTGGCTCAGTGCAGTCTCAGCGCCTCTGAGAGCCACAACTCTTAGGGTTTCAGTAGTTGTTCAGTTTTCAAATGAGTTTTCAAAACATGTTATATCCTGTTTTAAATGACAGCTTTATTGAGCTAATTCACACACTATTTGGTTTGCTCATTGAAGCTGTACAAGTCAGTGGTCTGTGCAGCCATGACTGCAGTCAATTTTAAAACGTTCTCATCGCCACAGGGAGAAACCCTCGTACCCCTTGACCATCAACCCGACTCCCCATCCCCTCCTGGCCCTAGGCAACCACTAATCTACTTCCTCGCTGTGTAGATCTGCCCGTTCTGGATATTTTATATAAATGGGACCATACACTATGTGGCCTTTGTGTCTGGCCTTTGAAGCTTCAGCCTTGTTACAGCAGGTGTCAGCACTCCCCATTTTTATTGCTGAATAACTTTCCATGGCCTGGATCCACAGTAGCCCCTCCTTATCTGCGGTTTTGCTTTCCGGGGTTTCGGTTACCCGCAGTCAGCTGTAGCCCAGAAGCAGACGATCGTCCTCCTGACAGTGTCAGAAGGTCAGTGGTAGCCTAACAGCCCGTCACAGCGCCTCTGTCATTCCGTGTTTCGTCTCCTCCCGCACCCATTTCGTCATTTCCCATCCTCACGGTACAATGAGGTATTTTGAGAGAGAGCCCACGTTCCCATAACTTTTATTGCAGTATATTGTTATAGTTGTTCTATTTGCTGACTAGTTATTGTTGCTAACTCCTTACGGTGCCTAATTTGTAAGTTGTACTCTGTCACGGGTATGTATGTGCAGGAAAAACCATGCCATACGTACGGGGCTCAGTACCATCCACGGTTTTCGGCATCCTCTGGGGGTACCTGAGCGTATCCCCCACAGATAAGAGGGGGGGACCACCGTACCACATTTTCCTTCTCTGTTCATCAGTTGCTGGGCACTTGGGTTGTCTTCACCTTTTGCCTGTTGTGAATAATGCTGTTGTGAGTGAGGGCGTGTAAGCATCCGAGTCCCGGCTTTCAGTTCCTTTGGGCAGATACTAAGAGTGGAATTGCTGGGTCATGTGGGAATTCTGTAACTTTTTAAGGAACCACCTCCCTGTTTTCCAGAGCAGCTGCACCCTGGTACGTTCCCACCAGGGCCCAAGGGCTCCAGTTTCTCCACATCATTCCCAACGCTTGTTATGATGTCTTTACAATTACAGCTCTCCTAGCGCTTACGACATCTGCAGGTGTCTTGTGGTTTTGATTCACATATTCCGATGGCTAATGCATAATCTTTTCCTGATTTTTTGTTTTGTTTTGTTTTTTGCTGTTGTTGTTGAGAAATAAACTGCTTGTTCCTGTGCTCCTCCTCACTCCTCTGTGAAACAAGTAAGAGGAGAGCTGATGTCTACCCCATCAGCTCTGATTGTCCCTGGGGGTTATCATCCCCTTGTGTGGATTGTCCCGGCCGCCGTTTCCCTTTCATCTGCTTAGCTCCTCGGAGCAGCCTGCCGACGGGGCAGAAACATACACGTCAGAGCTCTGATGTTCTCAAAGTCTAATAGCCGTGTCTAGGGAGGCCAGAAAATGAAGCCAAAGGGTCAAATAAGATTTACGGTTAGCGAGGAAGTTCTCTCTTCCATGGCCTGTTTGCATTGCATGAGAAGTGGGGTGTGCCTGTGTTACCCACGAAGTCCCGAGGGTGCTCCAGCCTGACACACAGGGGAGCTGAGGTGCTGGCCGTTGGGAGGCCGGGCAGCGTGGCAGGTGAGGATGAGGCCCGGGGCCTCGGTCTGCATCTCTCCCACAGCGTACTCTGCCTCTCCTTTTGCGAGACGTACCATGGTTGCTTCATGGTCAGAGCAAAAGGGAAAGGCCTAAAAACAGCTCCTCTTACCCCCATTCGGGAGGATTAACCAAAGAAACAAATAAAACCAGAGTCGGTTCAGCTGACGAGATCTGAGATGAATTCCGGTCCGAGAAAGTGGCCCGTCAGGCGCTCCGGTGGCAGGGAGGGAGTTTTGGACATCCTTTGTTTGGTTTTCAGGATGCTCAGACTGCCTCCCGTTTCTCTCTTTTCCCACATTGCAGGTATCAGTCACTCAATCTAACTCACGTTCCCGAACACAGCGCACCCATCTACGAGTTCCGGTGACAGCGGTTCAGAGCAGGAACCAAATAAAACTGAACTTGGCAAAAAAAGAACTCTGCCAAGAAAATTGTGTACCTGCCAGAACCAGGAGAACGTGTGTTCCTGTTTCTTCACGAGCAGACTCGCATCAGAAAGCATGAATGTTAACCCACAGAATCCAAGGAGCATGGCCAACCAACGGCAGGTGGAGGGAGTGTTCTCTGTGCTTCCTCCCTCTCTGTGGCAGTTTGGTCTTAATCTGTTGTAAGCTACCTTAAATGCACTTTTCCTTCCTGCACAGCTAACTTCTGTATCACTGAAAGGCCCATTCCTTCCTCCGTCCCCACCTCCAGCCGAGCAGAAGGTCAGCCCCCCAGTCACCCTCAGCCTTGGTGCTCAGTGGTCTCGGCCCAGGCCCCAGCCCTGCGCCCCCCACCCCCAGTTGCTCAGTCCGGTAGCTCAAGAGAAGGCAGAGCCCCAGCACACGTGTGCCCCCCCCCCCCCCCAGAGCTCTGCGCAGGGAATCGGTGACCAGCAGCACCCGCCAGTGAAACGTGAGGCGGAGGCCGATTGCTTAACGGGGTCCGCTGGCACTGCCCAGCCCTGCAGCGGTCACGCTAAGCTAGTCAGTGGCTGCCAGGTTCTCTGGGCCTGCCATCGGGGATCACTAAATTTCAGGCTTCCAGATCCCTGGCAGGAACGGATTCCAGTCCTGCTTACTCAGCACGTTTGCTCCAAACTTTTGAACTTGAGGGCAATACTAAACTTAAAAAAAAAAGAAAAAAGAAAAAAAAAAAGAGTTTTTTTATTACAAAATTATTTTTATGGTCCCTTTAACAAGGACCCTATGGCAAATGCACAATTATTCAGAATTACATTTTTATCGTTTTCACATTGAAAACAGCAAATGTTGACTTAGTAATTTTTATACCTATATCTATATGTAAATGTATATTTAATCAACCAGCAGTTTAAAACTAGTCATCCTGGTACAAAAGTTTTGCAGCATTGCATAAATTCTAGTGCTAAACTTGAGAGCTGTTTTTTGGGGCCAGTTTAGCATTTGTACCTCCTCCTTTTGCTACTCAGAACAGCAGTGCTTCGTGGCGACCTTTTCCGTCAAGCAGAAGGGGCCGTCATTCTCCTAAAACAGCAACTCTAAAATGTTGGGGTGGGGGAGGGGCGGGAACACGAACACGCTCGAAGAACTCAAGGCTCACGTGCCAAAGTGTGTGTGGGGGTGTGGGGTTGGGGTGGGGTGTGGTTTTGGGTGGCGGGGGGGAGTTGTTTTTTTGTTTTTTGTTTTTGTTTTTTAATGTTTAAAAAGCTTAATAGGTTGGCATCCGTTGTAGACCGCAGAGACAGGCCGGGCTTTGGGGGGCATCGCATTTGCTGGCGGTTTACAAGACTCACTCAGAACACAAGACAGAAAGCTACAGCCCACGGGAGCACAACCAGCTGCAAGCTGCAGATCCACGGGCGGTGTAAGGAAACACAAGGCCCTTCGGTCTAGACGAGCGGTGTAGGGAAACGCTTTATTCTTAACAAGTGACTTTCCTTTTGACGACACATGTACTGTATGTTACTGAGACTGAATGTCGGGGAAACCTTAGAGGAGAAGTACTTGGGATTCTAGTCAGTGGGCATCGGGACACCTAGGATGCATAGTCCTAAGGCTTTGTACGGAGGTGAGACCAACCCATGTGGTGAGGCCAGGGTTTTGGAGCCCCAAAACGCTGCCCCGGCGACTGCAGTGGAAAAATGATTCATGTCCGTTCCCAGAGATGAGTCAAATGTTTTCTTGATTCTGAAACTCCAGAAGGCATCAGGACGGCTGGCTCTGGTCACACCAGCTGATGGCAGAGTACCGAGGAGACCGCACTCGCGTGGCCTCAGTTTAGCTGGCAGGCGTCGCTTGACAGTAAAAGGAGACTGTGGGGCCGTGCTGGCTTTCCCTGGCCACACGGGCCGGCCATTTCACCCCAGATCCCCTCTCACGGCAGGCTCCTAAATCTTGCCTGAGTTTTGCAAGCTCCTTGAAGGATCTAGACCCCGCTTAGAACCCAACGAGGGGTGAGCTCATCGGGGCCCTGTATGTGTGGCTCAGAGGTCAGCCGGGCAGTCAGCGGGCAGGGAAGGCCATTTGGAAACGCTGCTATTGTTCAGCTAGCCAAATGGGCCAGGTCCCGTTGGAGGATTTCTTCCTCCCTCCCTCTCTTAGCTAGGTAATGAAGTTGTACTGGGGAAAATCAAGTGATACCTTTGCTAGATCTTTCGGGCACATCCGAGATGAAGGTTTGCTTGCGTAAAAATCTGCCCTTTGAGGACAGGGAAGGGATTACCTGCCCACCTCCTCTTAGTAATTCCCAAAGAATCCACGTCAACTCCTTCTCTTTCTCTCAGTTCCCCAAGGAATGTTGGGGATCACCCCCCTCTGTGGTTATTCTTTCCTGAACCTCCTCCGTGGTTTACGTGCCTCTGGTACTCTGTGCAATAGTTTTGGCTGACGCTCGTGTTCATCATTAAGAAATCAGTGCAGGATGCAGATTTTCTACCGTCTTCCTCCACCCCAAACAAACCTGCCATGAGGTGGGATCCTAGGGATTTGGCTGTTCTTTCCACTGCTCAGAAAGCTTCCACTCTGTACCCCCAGCCTCGTCTCTCCTCTGTGCTGGAATTCTCCCTCCCCACCCACCCATCCTCTCAAACTTTACAGCATTTCAGCTGCAGCCCCAAAGTGACTAAGCAAGCCTTCACATGAAGTAGAAAGTCCCATCTGTGTGCTGGTTCTGTTGATAACGTGGAAATCACAAACTCCAGGGGAGCAAAGGGGCTTTTCAATGTCTTTTGCTTTCAGAAACAGGGAATTTATATTCTAAGGCCTTGAATTGATTTTTTTTTTTCCTCATAAAATAGTCTGATAAGCTAATTTTTAAAAAGAAATGCCATTAAGTATGTTGCATTGTGGTTTAAAATTACTAACAAGTTCTGGGAAAGAAAAATATTTGATTTTGAATCTTACATGTTTTTAAAAATTAGATTTGAATGGGCACAAAGTATGAGTATTTTGTTTCTTTAGGGAGGACATGTGGAAAGGGTTTGAGGGTCTGGGATGGGAGAAGTATTTTGCAGAGCTATCAATGTCCAAATAATTTTTAAAAAATAATAAAGGTATTTAAGCAGTGACTTTGTCCTATTTCTATTTTTTTTTTTTTAGTTTATTTATTTTGAGAGAGAGGGAGAAAGAACGAGTGGGGGAGGGGCAGAGAGAATCCCAAGCAGGCTCCACGCTGTCTGTGCAGAGCCTCACTCGGGGCTCAGTCTCACGGACCGCGAGATCACAACCTGGGCCAAAATCAAGAGTCGGACGCATAACCGACTGAGCCACCCAGGCGCTCCTTGTCCTGTTTCTAACTCAAAACCGTTCTGGTAGAAGAACCTAGCCCCCTTTCTGGCCCTGTGTCTGTGGAGGTTTCCGGGCCGAGGCCCCCTCTGGGGGACTGATGCAGTCCGTGTCCTTGTCCCTCCTCGTTTCGGTGTTGTCAACTGCTGCTCAACACTGATGTTTGAGCTCCGTTTTGTTAATCTCTACACTTCTTTAAACATGTGGGAACAATTTTTTTTTTTTTTTGCATGTGTTTAGGATGTATGCTTTTACTTAACACACAGAAAATTAACAGAGGTATTTGTTCACTGGCTGCTTCTCAGACCGGCGCGGGCACCCGCAAAGCGGACGGGGACTGGTCCTCAGGGGAAATGCCTGAGCCCCAACGCACTCGGGCTCCCAGATGGCTGCACCAGCAACGTCCTGAAGCCAGATGTCAGCGGCAAGTTCAGGCCCTTGAGTTCTCCGCACCCTGTGGCCGAGGGCCGTAGCCCAGCCAGTAAGGCCTGACTCCGATTTTTACAAACCACCCCGACGGGCGTTGCCAGGACACCTTGGCTCCCTTGCTCTAGCGTTAGGTTTCTGGTACCACCTCCTTAGGCAGCGCCAAGGAAGACCGCGGAAACTCCATGTGAATTCTGAGAAAATGTTAATAATGTTGAAAAGGTTTAAGGTTGAGCAAGTTGAAACGCTAAGGGAACTTACATCCATGTCAGGGCACAGTTCCTATGTGGATATAAAGTATCATCTGATCTCCTGTTGTTCGAACAACAGTGATAATAAACTTCCTCCCAAGATGGGTCAAGAAAGGAATCGGCTGTTCACAAGGCTGAAGCCCTACGGTTGAAGACACCATTTACTGGTGGTTTTGGGGGAGTAAGGTGTGGGATACCTGGGCTCTCCCTCCCAGATCTACCTTTAAGGCCTAGAGGGACCTCCCATGTACCAGCTAAACCCTCTGAGCCTGGAAAGCAGAAGGAACAATCTCCACATAGGTCAGGGAGTTGAGGGGCTGGAGGAGGTGCTCCTGGAAGCACCTGTTAAACCGTAGAAATGCTCCACCCATGTAACATGTCATTCTTGCTTGGATAATGACACAAAGTATTTGCTGAGGCTTGCCATGTGCAAGGTGCCATTCCAAGCATTGAGGCAATGCAGGAGCATTCCAAGCCCACGCTCTGGGGCCTCAGGGAACTAACAGGAATAGAGTGGAAATTGACATTTTTCTGATCCCCACCAGGAGTCAAGACCCTCTTTCTCAGTGCTAGGTTCCCGCTTTTAACCTTTCCTTCACTTTGCTTTTAAGTCATCCTTGGGCATGGCGGAAAATGTGTGGATTGTAGTAGGCGTGAAACCCACTGCAGGACAGGACAAAGAAATTATAAATATCAACGCTGCCTGCATCGACCTCAACTGCACCTGAGGAGGAAAGCATTAAAATTGCTCGGTAATGAAACAGGCAGCTGGCTTTGACACAGAAAAGTGCCCGAAAATTGGATTGCAATTGAGCAGCTCTTTCTTCTAGATTTTTCTTCCAAAATATCTAAAGATTGAAACTCCCTACTTGCACACAGCAAGCAAAACGTGCAAGGCTTTTCATTTGTAGAGGAGCAGAGGCTGAAATTCAAGTTCATTTTGCCTTTTTTTTTTTCCCTTCTGATTTTTCAGCTTGCTTCACCCACTGGTCCTCATTCCTCTCCCTATTTGCTCAATGAATAGCTCCCTCCCTCCACACCTTCTTGAACTGGCACTGACTTGGAGCAGTGCTTCTCAAACTCCGTTGAACATCAGAATCACCTAACTCATTCAAAATGCTTTTGTCCAGCAGCACCCCAGACCAGTTCGATCACAACCTCTCCAGTGCCTTGAAGTTCCCAGATGATTCCAGTGTGCAGGGAAGGGTTGAGCTTCCCACAGAAATGAAGAGACGGGCTTTCAGGCTTGGGATGCTGGTTGGAGTGTGGAGGCAACATAGTTTGTTAGTATCTGTCAGAATAGCAAATGCCAGCCTAGATCTTGTTGGCTCATGTGTGGACAGAGCCAGTGAACATTTCACCCCCATCTAGAACTTCATTTCTTGTGTCAGTGCTTATGTTCATCAGGGCTTTCACTCATTTGGCAAATGCTTTTAAAAAATTTTGATTATTGGGGCGCCTGGGTGGCGCAGTCGGTTAAGCGTCCGACTTCAGCCAGGTCACGATCTCACGGTCCGTGAGTTCGAGCCCCGCGTCGGGCTCTGGGCTGATGGCTCAGAGCCTGGAGCCTGTTTCCGGTTCTGTGTCTCCCTCTCTCTCTGCCCCTCCCCCATTCGTGCTCTGTCTCTCTCTGTCCCAAAAATAAATAAAAAGTTGAAAAAAAAAATTAAAAAAAAAAAATTTTGATTATTAAAAACAGAACAAACTGAGGGTTGATGTGGGATGGGAGGGAGGGGAGGGTAGTTGATGGGCATTGAAGAGGGCATCTTTTGGGATGAGCACTGGGTATTGTATGGAAACTAATTTGACAATAAATTTCATATAATAAAAAAAATAAAAAATAAAAAAAATTTGATTTTGAGAGAGAGCACGAGCAGGGGAGGGGCCAAGAGAAAGGATCCTAAGCCAACAGCACAGAGCCTGACACGGGACTCGATCCCACGAACTGCAAGATCATGACTTGAGCCAAAATCAAGAGTCAGATGCTTAACCGACTGAGCCCTCCAGGCGCCCCTTGGCCAATGCTTCTGAGCACTTACTGTGTGCTAGCCACGGTTCGGTGTGCCTGGGATGCGTCCTTGCACAACAAATCCCAAGAATGGCCTGTGTTCTTAAGGGGAGGGCTACATAACAATAGCATAAAAAACTCCCGTAATATCAGATGTGTTGTTAAATGATAAGCCTTACAGGAAGAGTAAAAGCAGACTGGGAGCGCCAGCTGGGGGAGGGGTGTGGGTTGCCGGGCCTCACTGGGCCTCACTGAGCAGGTGACGTTTGAGCCAAGACCTGGAGGTGGGGGGTGAGCCAAGCAGATGTGTGAGGATGAGCACTCCAGGCAGAAGGACAGTCCGGGCAGAGTTCCCAAGACAGTGAGCCAGCTGTGCTAGAGGAACAACAAGGAGCTGAGGAGGAGGAGGAGGAGGAGGAGGAGGGGGAGGAGGAGGAGGGGGAGGAGGAGGAAGAGGAGGAGGAGGAGGAGAAGGAGGGAGAGGGGGAGGGGGAGGGGGAGGAGGGGGAGGGGGAGGAGGAGGAGGAGGGGGAGGAGGAGGAAGAGGAGGAGGAAGAGGAGGAGGAGGAGGAGGAGGGGGAGGTGAGGGCAGAGGTGACAAGAACATGGCCTTGGGGTGGGCAGTGGGGGAGACACATAGGAGAGTCAGCCCCTGCGGGACCTCACTGATCGTTGTCATGATAACGATTCGGGCTTGCACTCAGGAGTCGCTGGAGGATGTGAGCAGAGGAGGGACGTGACCTGACGCAGGTTGTAAAGGATTTTGGTGGATGGTGGGCAGCCTGAAGGAGCAAGCGTGCAGAGAAGGCGATCAGGAGGCCACCGTGCACCTGGGCGACGTGGTGGTGCCACAGCAGAGAAGAGAGGAGGGGTCCTCATCTGCATGTGTTTCGAAGGTAGAGCCAAAAGGATTTGCTGATGGGGCGTCTGGGTGGCTTGGCCCATTAAGCGTCCGACTTCGGCTCAGGTCACGATCTCGCGGTCCGTGAGTTCCAGCCCCGCGTCGGGCTCTGGGCTGATGGCTCAGAGCCTGGAGCCTGCTTCCGACTCTGTGTCTCCCTCTCTCTCTGCTCCTCCCCCGCTCATGCTCTGTCTCTCTCTGTCTCAAAAATAAATAAACATTACAAAAAAATAAAAAAAGAATCTAGAATTGACTAGTTTTAATAATTCCAGTGGGCCTTGGGGCATGTGGCTGTCCTTAGTTGTCTGGAACCTGGCTCTGGGGCGATCAGGGCGAGGGATATTGGCTTGGTGTGTGAGCATTTGATTAGGAGGTGGCTGGAGGCCTGGGGTGGAGATCGGTGGTTTGCACATGAATGGCATACTGGGAAGCGGGGGGAGCCCTTAGCTATCTTTAAGAATTGGCTGGCCCTGGGAGGGGCGGTGTCTCCTCAGTCAGCAAGGCCACAAATGTCAGAGCATCAAGAATAAAGAAAAGAGGAAAATACATAGTTAAAAGTATGGGTCCTGTAATGTAATGAATGGATGCTAAAGGGATAAATCTAAGATAACAACAGTTGGGGCATCTGGGTGGCCCAGTCAGTTAAGCGTCCGACTTCGACTCAGGTCATGATCTCATGGCTCGGCTTGGGAGTTCGAGTCCCACATCAGGCTCTCTGCTGTCAGGGATCCTCTGTCCCCTTCTCTGTCTACCCCTCCCCAGCTCATTCTCTCTCTCTCTCTCAATAAATAAATAAGTAAACTTTGAAAAAATAAAGAAAACAGAACAGTTGTGTATTCCAGCTGCTAGAAAGAGACACCCTGAACTCTCAGGACTTGAGCTAATGGACGTCTGTTGGTCGTTCCCACCAAATCCAGTTGGCACAAGGTGGGTGTGGGTTCTTCTCCACCAGTCATCACCAGTCATCAGGGACGAGGCTGTGCCATCTTTAACCCCTGCCTTCCGCAACCGTCCCGGGGGAGGCAGAGGATCAAGCTTCAGGCTTCCATGCGCCGGGTCTGGAAGGGGTGGGCATCACTTTTCCCTGATCAGCGGCCGCACCCAACTACAAGGGTGGAAAGGTGGCCTAGCTGGTTGCTTGGGAGGACAGGGGAATCGATTTGGGGACCAACTGGTCAGTCTGAGGTACAACAGCTGCAGGTGGAAGAGGTCTGGAGGAAGAGCAGAAGGTCAGCTTTGGATGCGCTAAGTCTAGATAAATATGCGTTAGATTTCCAAGGGGTGATGATGTGTGGCTCTGAACCTCAGGACAATGTCTGGACTGGAGCAAAAATGTAAGGGGCGCCTGGGTGACTCAGTCAGTTAAGCATCCGACTTCAGCTCAGGTATTATCTTGTGATCCGTGGGTTCAAGCTCCACGTTGGGCTCTGTGCTGACGGCTCAGAGCCCGGGACCTGCTGCGGATTCTGTGTCTCCCTCTGTCTCTCTGCCTCTCCCCCATTTATGCTCTGTCTGTCTCTGTCTCTGTGTCTCTCTCTCTCTCAAAAATAAAACATTAAAAATTTTTTTTTTAATTAACATTAAAAAATTCAAAAAGTATGTTTCCAGGGGCGCCTGGGTGGCTCAGTCGGTTAAGCGTCCGACTTCGGCTCAGGTCACGATCTCGCAGTTTGTGAGTTCGAGCCCTGTGTCAGGCTCCGTGCTGACAGCTCAGAGCCTGGAGCCTGTTTCGGATTCTGTGTCTCCCTCTGTCTCTCTGCTCTTCCCCTGCTCACGCTCTGTCTCTCTCTCAAAAACAAACATTAAAAAAAATATTTCTACAGTCACGGTAGCAGCGTCTCCAGAAAGTCTGTAAACTCTGTTTCAAAGATTCCTCAAGTGAGATGAACAAACAAGGCTTCCCAGGTTTGGGTTTGGAGAACCCAGACCTTCTGAACAGAAAGGGCCAGTTACCTAGACAATGCTTCATATTCAGCTTATCTCTCTCGACCCTTGAAGTAGGAATGAGCCTCATGTAATTTACGAAGCAACTGAGGCCCACGGGGACTGTGACCGAAGCAGACACAACAGCAGAGATGCCAGGACTCTTGGAAGGTGAGTCATATTTCAGAACACTTCTGTTTCCCCAAATGGAAACTTTGTAGGCACAAGCATAGTTGGAAAAGCAGCCCAGTGAACCACGTCATGTCCAATTTGGAGGCGGAGGAGTGTTGGAGACCTACTCCTGGGTAAGGGCTCTTACAGACCTCCACGTTGGCATGGGCCTCCCTAGGTCTCAGAGGGCTTTCACAGAACCTTCTTGAAAGCTTACCCAAACCCTCACACGCAGGTATTCTCAACCACAGTCTACTTTGTTATGTTGCCTTGGGGTCACTGGACTTGGAATTGGAGGCCCTGCTCTCAAATCTCAGCCCTGCTATTGAATAGCTTGAGCCACCAGACCAGGCACTCTGCATGGCTTAGTAATCGCACTTTGTAAAAGGTGGGTGAGAATTGCAAGCTCAAACCTCACAGAAGCCCCCCTCGAGCCTAGAGCCTGGCCTATGATAAACATTCAATAAATGTGGGTGGAATCTGAGGAGGATGTGAGACCCACAGGGGAGAAATCACTTACAGTGGCCCTGACATTCAAGAAAAACTTAGGGGCAAACAATGTGCCCGGTGCACATTTTCATAACAACCGTGTTATTCCCATTTTTAAGATACAGAAAGAGATTCAGAGGGATTAAGACATTTAACCAAGCTCGCGCTGTTATGAACCTCAGATCTGAACACAGAGTCATTTCCAAGGACCCACTTTCCACCCCCAGCTTTTTATGAAAAACATACAGAAAAGTTGAAAGAATAATTCAATACACACCTACACACTGTTAACATATGGCCCCATTTACTTTAGCATCCTTTCTTTAAATGTATACATATTTGGAACTATTTAAAGTAAGATACAAACATCATGTTCTTTAACTCTGATATAGACTGAATGTTTGTATCCCTCGAAATTCATATGTTGAAGCCCTAACCCCCCGATGTGTTGGTATTTGGAGATTCGTCTTTTGGAATCTGACCCTTTGGAAGGGTCAGATGAGGTCATAATGGGATCCACGCTCTTATAAGAACAGACACCAGAGAACTCCCCCTTCTTTCCTTGTGTGCACGCACCTAGTAAAGGCCATGTAAGGACACAGCAAGAAGGTGACCGTCTACAATCCAGGAATAGGGCTCTCACCAGAACCCAACCATACTGGCTTCCTGATCTCAGACTTCCAGCCTCCAGAGCTGTGAGAAAAATAAATTCTGTTGTTTAAACCACCCAGTGTGTGGTATTTTGTTATCGCAGCCTGAGCAGCCTAAGACAATCCCTAAATGCCACTGGGTACATCTGTTAAGAATAAAGACATTCTCTGGGGCACCTGGGTGGCTCAGTCGGTTAAGCGTCCGACTTCGGCTCAGGTCACGATCTCACGGTCCGTGAGTTCGAGCCCCGCATCGGGCTCTGGGCTGATGGCTCAGAGCCTGGAGCCTGCTTCCTGTTCTGTGTCTCCCTCTCTCTCTGCCCCTTCCCCGTTCATGCTCTGTCTCTCTCTGTCTCAAAAATAAATTAAAAAAAGGTTAAAAAAAAAAAAGAATAAAGACATTCTCGGGGCACCTGGGTGGCTTAGTCGGATGAGTGTCTGACTTCGGCTCCGGTCATGATCTTGCCGTCTGTGAGTTCGGGCCCCGCGTCGGGCTCTGTGCTGACAGCTCAGAGCCCGTAGCCTGTGTCTCCCTCTCTCTCTGCCCCTCCCCTGCTCATGCTCTGTCTCTCTCTCTGTCAAAAATAAACATAAAAAAAAAAGACATTCTCGGGGCGCCTGGGTGGCTCAGTTAACGGTCCAACTTTGGCTCAGGTCATAATCTCGCGGTTTGTGGGTTCGAGCTCCACGTCAGACTCTGTACTGACAGCTCAGAGCCTGGAGCCTGCTTCAGATTCTATATCTCCCTCTCTCTGCCCCTTCCCCGCTCGCACTCTGTCTCTCTCTCAAAAATAAACATTAAGAAAAATTTTAAAGAATAAAGACATTCTCCTACATAATCATACCCATGAACATTAGCAATGATTCCATAATATCTAATATCCTATCCAAAGTCGAAATTTCAATTGGATTAAGAATGTCTTTTTATAGCTGCTTTTGAAATGTTAAACCAGATTCTAGGCAAGGTCCACACATCGTATTTAGTATCTTTTTTATCTGGAACAGTCTCCCTATCGCACCTTTAGTCACTGACAATTTTGAAGAGCCCTGGCCACTTGTCTTACAAAACGTACCACGTTCTACATTTGTCTGATGGTTCCTCGTGTCTAAACTCAGATACGGTATTTTTTGGCAAGAATGCCACGTAGGAGGTGCTACTTTATAATGCACCACATCAGGAGGCATCTGATGGCAGGTGGTTAAGGCTAAGTTGGAACATTTCGTTAACGTGGTAAGGGGGACCCGCTTTCAACCTCTACACAAAACAGGAGCCATCAAGCTTTCAGCTCAGCGATTTTTGACACCAGCAGAGCCAGGTGCGCTTGGAACCCAAAGTTCGGGGTTCCTCACCCAACATTCCCTCTTTGTCTCCCAAGCTCGCATCCCGCCCAGCTCGCGCCTGGCCCAGTACAAAATGGCCCCGCCCCGCCCCGCCCCGCCCTGGCCCCGCCCCGGCCCCGCCCCAGCCCATCCTGGCCCCGCCCCGGTTCTTAGTTGGCGACGGTGGGGAGGCCAGCCCCGCCGGCCCAGCGGGCGGAACCAATTGTGTCTAGCACTCCGCTCGACGTGGCCGCCCGGACTCTGAATCCCGGAGCGCCGGGCGCACGAGGACGCTGTTCTCCGTGCGCTTCCGGGCGCACGCAGTTCGGCCGCCGCCGAGAGGGCGGAATTCCCGGTGCCGCTGCCGTCTCTGTCGGTGCGCCCGGTTCAGCCGCCACCATGGGGATCCTGGAGAAGATCTCCGAGATCGAGAAGGAGATCGCTCGGACGCAGAAGAACAAGGGTGAGGGCCGGCCTGGCGGGGCCTTCCTTTCTGCCCGCCTCAGTTTTCCTGTCTGTAAAATGGGGGAACAACTCCAGCGATAGAGCTGAAGCGGGCTCGAAGGCCGCAGAAAAGTGCCAGAGACGTGACCTCGTCTCCCAGCGCGCCGAGGCAGGCAGGACCAGGCAGGATCCGGGTCCCAACGCGCTGGTTTAAGTGCAAACGATCCCTGTGAGATCTGCTTGGTGCCAGACCAAGTGACCGAGTAGAGAAATCCCAGCGCGCAGCCAGCATCTGACCCAGAGAGGCATGGTCTGGGTTCAAACCCGGGTCTCCCGGTGGTCGGGCCTGGGGGAGTTGGCGCTCGCCCCGCTTTGTGCTTGCAAGTCCAGGAGGACCCCTTTTACAGGTACCCAGCACCAGGAGGTACCCCTTTTACAGCTTCACCCAGCACCTCGGGAACAGAGGCCATCAAGACTCGAGTCTGGCGGACCTGGATTTGAACTCCAGCGCCACCAGTACCTGCCGTGAAAGCTTGGAAAGTCACTTCACCTCTTTGCGCCTCAATGTCCTCATTTGTCCCTGTCTCATCTTAGCCCACAACTAGGTTAAACTAGATAGCATGTGCAAAGTACTAGGCACATGGGAAGCACTCAGTATTTAGAGTAAACCCCCGACAGAGGTAGCACATAATGAAGGATCAAATCTAGGCTTCAGATTGTAAGGGCTGGAAGAGCTCACCGGAGAAGAGCAGTGGGGAGAAACAAATGATGACACCCGAGAAGGCTTCCAGGAGGAGGTGGGGCTTGAGCTGCTTAAGGGGAGGATACTGCAGGTGAGGGGCACTGTGGAGGCAAAAGCATGGGAGTCCAGGTGAGCGTGGTGTGTCCATGGGACTTCTAGGTCTAAAACATTCTAGAACAGAAAGAGGATCTGGAGTAATGGGGGATACGACTGGCCAGGGCGAGTGAAGCCCAGTGCCTAGCCAGTCCTGCTTTGGGGTTGCAGGAGCAGGAAGCAGGGGATATTAGGTGGCTAGTTCTCAGTGTCTGTCCTTCCTTGGCTCCATTTAGTTCTGGAGGCTGAGAAGTTGGGGGCATCTTTCATTCATTCATTATGTAAGTCTTTTTTTTTTTTTTTTTTAAGTTTATTTGAGACAGAGAGCATGAGCAGGGTAGGGGCAGAGAGAGGGGGAGAGAGAGAATTCTAAGCAGGCTCTGCACTGTCAGCATAGACTCCCAACGAGGGGCTCGAACTCACAAACATTGAGATCATGACCTGAGCTGAAATCAAGAGTCAGACGCTTAACAAGTGAGCCACCCAGGTGCCCCTCATGATGTAAATCTTAGCAGAGCCCTTATCGTGTGCTAGGCACTCTGGTTAAGGCCATCAGCACAGCAGACACATCCTTGCCCTCTTGGAGCTGACCTTCCAGTGGATAGTCTGTAAACTAACAACCAAATAAATAAGATTGTTTCATCCAGCAATACATGCTGTGAAGGCAGACCAGGGTGACACAGCAAGGGTGGAGGTGGGGGCTGGGCCTGCTAAGGTGAATGATCAGAGAAAACCTCCATGAGGCGGGGACATTTTGAGTTGAGGCCAAAATGAGAAGGTACCAGCCATGCAAAGATCTGGGGCAAGACTGTTCCCAGCAGAGGAACGAACATCTCTGAGGCAGGAACGGACTTGGCTTGTTCAAGGATCTGAAGGTCTGGGGCTGGAGTGCAGTGATGGGAAAGGAAAGGGCCAGTCATGTAGGGCCCCGTAGGTCGTGGGAAAGAGTCTGAATTGTGTTCTCAGGGCAGCGGGAGCCAGTGGAGGGTGTTAAACAGGGGACAGACATAGTCTGATTGCTGTTTTAAAAGCTCCCACCAGCTGCCCTGTGGATGATATTCCACAGGATCAAGGAAAGTAGCAGGGAGGCTAGACGGTAGAAAAGGGGATGGAAAGGTGATTTAAGGATTAAGACTTAGTCCTTCCCTTCAAGAGGTGCTTAGAATCTCAACGACCTAGGGTGACAGGAAGGTCCAGATGAACCTGACGGTTGCCGAACCCATTCTTGACCACTTCTCCCTGCCATCCATTCACTCGTTCACTTGTTAGACGTTTCCTGAGTGCCTGCCCTGCGCCACGGGAGACTGGGGATGCTGCCCCACTTGAGTGAGGGAAGTAAAGAAACAAGATAGTTTCAAATGGTGATAAGAGCCATGAAGACCACACACAGGGTCATGAAGCAGAGCGGGGGCCTGAGGAAGGGCAGGGGTTACTGTGGATCATGATACTAACCAATTTTTCCTGGGTGCTTAATGGTGCTAGGCATTATTCTTAGTGCTTTAAGCCTTACAGAAATCCAGTGGAGTGGTTACTACTGATAACGTCCCCGCTTTGCAAATTGAGAAACTGATAGACAAGAAGATTAAGGAACTTTCCCAAAGTTAAATGGCCAGGAATGATAGGGTGGGATTCTAGCACAGGTTACTTACCTTTGCGGGACACTGCCCACCGCCCCCTCCGGCTGAGTAGGGGAGGCCTCTTTGAAGAGGTGACATCCGAACTGAGCCTCAGATGTCGAGAAGGAGCCGGCCCCGTGAAGACAAGGTTGAAATGGAAGGGATAGCAAATGCAAAGATCCTGAGGCACGAAGGCTGTCAGCATGTCCTGAAGAAGCACAAAGAAAGCCACTGTGGCTGGAATATAGTAAAAGAGAGTGGAAGGAGATGTTGGAGCAGTAGTGAGGGACCAGGTTACTAAGCCACAGCCCACTTTTCTAGTGAAGATTCTGTGACACCTTTACTGTCGTGAAATACCCCTCCCCATCACTGTGCAACTTTTGTACACACCGAATTTGAGAAAAATCAGTGTCGTGCTCTAATCCTAATACAAAGGCAGAGCGAAAGGAAAGTAACTTATAATTAAAATAGCGTTTATTTCAATATTTAAATGTTGGGGCACAGCCAAGGTACAGCGACGTTATAATGAAGTGAGATATTTGCACCTCTGGGCAGAATCACCGGGTATGTGGGCTTAGCCACAATCTACACCAGCGTACAGTGTGTTATGTTGGTGACTCAGGTACCCTGCAAGAGGCATCACTGTGAGCAGCCTGGGATCCCAAGATGGTGAGCACCTCTGGGTAAAGTTTGAAACACAACATGCTAGACTCTTTCCTTGACGTACACAGCAGTCGCATTCCTGGAAATTTCAGTGTTTATTAACACTGTAAGAAAATGTCCTGGGGTTTTCTTTTTGTGAAAGAGAGTTAGGCTCTAGGCCCCGGTGCTCCTAACCCAGGTTTTCCCTCCACAGATGTCTTAGGGCTGTGAAAAAATCCTATGGGACACGGGACAATTCTTGGCTGTGCCAGACTGACTCACACTTTGTAGGGCCACTGGCGTCCCTGGCCCCTGTCTGGTAAATGGCGATGGGGACCTCACCATCACACTGACCACAGAAAACATCCTCCGGCACACCCCAGGGAGTGGTGCTGTCCCCTGGTGCTGACATGGGGTCATGCGGTCTTAATAAGGACACTGGCTTGTATCCTAAATGAAGTGAGAGGCTAAGGTGGCATTTTGAGACAAGGAGTGTTTTCTTTGCTGATCTCCTCGACGATTGCCATCCGGTTCTGATGTTTCCAGCCAGCATTTGGTTGTATGTGGGGTTGCACCTGACCCACGGGGCTTGGATACCCTGGATACTTACCTTCTGTCTTGCTTTCCGTCCTTCAGCCACTGAGTATCATCTGGGCCTGCTGAAAGCAAAACTCGCCAAGTATCGGGCCCAGCTGCTGGAACCGTCCAAATCGGCCTCATCCAAAGGAGAGGGTTTCGATGTCATGAAGTCGGGTGACGCCCGTGTGGCGCTGATTGGATTTCCCTCTGTGGGTAAGGTCAGTGATGGTCAGCGTGGGCCTTGGGGAGGAAGCAGCCTGTCTTCCGAACACGACTGCCTGCGCCTCCTCGCGCTGCCTTTCTGAATTCGCTCCAGGGACCAAGAAGACCCAGCCTCCCCCAGGATCAGGTCCCACCCCTTTATCATCCTGCCTGGTGACCATCGTTTCCTGTCTCCGCTCAGTCTCTGACACATCCATCATGCACAAACGTTTATTGAGTGCACACCCTGTGCCAGGCTCTGCGAGGCACTGGTAATACGATAGGGAACAAGATAGTTCTGTCCCTGCCCACACGGAGCTCCCCTTCTTAGGGGAGAAAAGACAGTAAGCAAACAGTGGAAGACTGGTGAGGACTGTTGTGGAGGAATATGCAGGGCAGGGGTGGAGTTTATGTCAGGGAGTTCAGGAAGGCTGCTCTGAACCACTTCCTTACCTTCTGGTACCACCAGGATACTTCAGGCTCATCATGTATGTTCCCTGCCCCAGCCCTAGAATCGGCCGTTATTTCCAGGGAGCCCTGGTTCCTTTTCTTCTTCTGAGAATGCTGTTTAGAAACCAAGATCTGGGTGTTAACTCACTTTGTAGCAGAATCGTTCTGGCTGTTGCGCAGATAATAGGTCGGAAGGGGGGACCCCAGCTCAGATATAGGCCAAGGGAACAATGACCAGGTGGCTTGGACAGACGCTGGTGGAATAGCATCAGGGGAAGTTGGTAACAGCTCTCGCTTCCCGAGTGCTAACTACAGGCTGAACGCTGTGCTTTGTACGGATTTGGTTTTGTTTTCCCCTTGGCCTATATGATGGGTGTGTGTATCACAGGAGGTGGGAATTGATCTTGCGCTCTGTCTACACACAACACACACACACTCTCTGAAAATGGGATTATGGCTACATGGGGCCCTGGCATTTTCACTCCCCCGTGGGTATCCGTCTCATTCATACATTAGAGTTACCTCCTCTCTCTCTTTTTTTAATATATATATATTTTTAACGTTTATTCCCTTTTTGAGAGACAGAGACAGAGTGTGAGCAGGGCAGGGGCAGAGAGAGAGGGAGACACGGAATCCGAAGCAGGCTCCAGGTTCTGAGCTGTCAGCACAGAGCCTGATGCGGGGCTTGAACTCGCGAACCATGAGATCATGACCTGAGCGGCCAAAGTTGGACGCTTAAGCAACTGAGCCACCCAGGCGCCCCAGAGTTACCTCCTCTCTTAACAGCTGCCTAGAATCCCTCACTGTGGTCATAGTGTCATCAATAGTCTGCTCCTTCCCTCCTCTGCCATGGTAGCTAGGTCACCCCCAGGCTTTTGTTTGCCCACACGGTGCTGTAGTCACTATCCTTGTGCGTGGATCTTTACGAACTGGAGCCAGTATTTGTGGAGGACACATTTGGCCAAGTGAGCACAGCAGCTCTAGGATGTGGGTTTTAGAAATGGCCGTCAGCACACTGCCATTTACCCCCCAAAGGAGCTGTAGCCAATGCCATGTGGGGACAGTAGGAATGTCTCTAGTGTCTGCTCACGTACCCCTACATGTGATGCTGCATCAGCGCTGGGCTGTGAGCTGGCCCAATCTCTGCCTCAAGTTCTGCAGAAGGGTTCCTTCCCTATGACAGGCAGGTGCTTCTTAATCTTTGGGAACGCTCTTACCCCAGTTGGACCTTATTATCAGTACCCAGTTGGGTGCACTGCCCCCTGCCCTCCATCTGTGCGGGCTCGGGAAACAACGTCGTTTTCGTTATCATCCGTGCAGGTAGGATGAGGACGGGAAGGTTGCTGTAGCCGAGGGTGATGAATGCCCTGGAAGGGAGCCACTGTGACCCCCCTCCCCCCAGGCCGCTTGGCGTCCATCCAGCCTGCCCCTTTCAACCCTCATGCCAAACCCAAGCACCTGTTTGGCGTGCGGCTACCTGGCCAGCGCTCAGATACCTGTAGTGATGGTGCTTATGACTCCTCAACTGGACGCCGAGCAGCGCAGGGGCCTCCCGCCTCAGCCCCTCAGGAGGAGCCGGTGCTGCAGGAGCCCCTCTGGAGAGGTGGGACTGTCCCCAGCCGTGCCCTCTGCCAGCTGGCCACCCGCACAGTCTTCAGTCCTGGTGTGGTTTCCAGATCCCTGTCTTTTTGTCTGTTTCTCATTTTTCCCAATTTTGTGTAATAGAAATTTCCAGACTTGCAGGAGAGATGAAAGAACAAATACAGTGTCCCTGCCATCTGGGTCCATCAGTTTGCCATATTGCTCCATCTCCTGGTATTTGTGTGTATTTGTGTGCGAGTGGGCTTTTGTTGTTTTGACTGAACCATTTGAGACTAGATTACAGACATCATGCTTTGTGACCTTTGACCCCAGTATTTAAGCTTTATCTGTAAAGGATAAGGATATTTTCCTGCTGAGCCACAAACTATCACACTAGACAAGATTAACAGTAACATAGTAACCATCTAATGCCTGGGCCATATCCTGATTTCAACACTCGCCCCAAAATGACCTCTGCGGCTGATCTGTCCAAACGGAGGTCTGTTCTAGGACCACATGGGGCCCCTGTATGTATTATTCCTCCATCTGCTTTAATCTAGAACAGTCCCTTTTGTCAAGACCCTAGCTCTCAAGAGACCGGACAGTGGTCCTACAGAAAGCCCATGCTCTGCAGTTGTCTGCTTGCTTCCTTGTGGTGTGCCTTAACCTTTTCGTCTGTTCGTTGTTCTTCCTGTGAGCCGGAAGTCAGGTAGGAACCTGGGACTTGGGGCTTGGTTCCACATAGGAGAGGGGGTAGACCTCGTTTTGCACCATGCCGGAAAGCCCCTGATAGCTGGTTGCATTTCCAGAACCACTGGGTTAAGGGGAGGGATACCCTGTCTCCCCTCCGCATGGTTGCGTTAGCCTCCCCGCCCCCACCCTAGGGGACTGCAAAGTGCCCTGCAAGGTGTGCCTACAGTAGTGTGCAGAAGTCAGGCCCCGTTGACATCCTCTTGGTGTCCTTGACACCAGTGAATTGTCCTTGCCTGTGAGTTTTGTTAGTGGTTGCAGATGTCGACTTTCTAGTTCTCTTCTTCCTTCCTCACTAATTAGCTGACGTTCCTCAAGAGAGTAGCACTTTCTCTCATCAGTGTTGCTGTCTGGTTAGCCTGAAAAAGTTCCTGGAAAGGCGGGACAAATGCTTATGTGTTGCCTATACATGACCAGTAAGATGTTGGGTCATAGCTGTCCCACAGAGTGACAGGTAAGTATTTTCAGGCTTTAATTCTTCAGGTGTTTATCATGGACTCTATCCGTTTTCACCTTTTATTTTGAGTTTACTTTCCAACCTGCCGAGGACTTTTTTTCCAGATGAGAAGCCCAGGCTGGGAGAAGCCATCTTGTTTACCAAGGGCTATGCCCTTGAGGGTCTGCCCTGTGGCCAGATGCCACCGTCCTGTTGGGGATCTGGGCTCTCCAGCCATGGGAGGGCCCAGCCTCCCCACTGCAGAGGCCAGAGAGCCTTCCATTAGCGTCCAGCCGCCATCACTCAGTGTCTCGGCAGCTGTTGCTCTCGGGCTGCCCCACCTGTCCATACCTGTCTACCCCACTGGGTTTTTATCTTTCCTCGAGTTTCTAAGAGGTCCCCAGAGTGGAGAGTTTCTGGATTCGAGGGCAGTGTTTCCTTCAAGGCCTGAAGATATGTGAGTGAGATGTGCCCCCAGCCGTTCCGGTTGCCAGTGAGGGGCACGGTCCAGGCGGCCCCGTCACAACTGCATCTCAGACTTTTTATTCCAGGTGTCCTGTGACTAGGATGGGGGCAGGAGGCCAGGGCTGGCTTTCTTCCCCTTCTGGCTCTGCCCACTGCTTTGCTGGCCCTCTGGGCCACTGCATCCATCGCCGTGGTCTCGCCATGCTCGGGGCTTGGCGCCTCGGGTGCCTCATCATCTTTAACCCCACGTGGCCCCATGCGGTAGGGAGCGAGCAGATGGCCAGCCTATGCGTGAGGACTCTGAAGCTCAGAGGATGAAGTTTCTTGCCCAGGGGAGCCACATTTCTAACTCCCCACCAGGCCATGGCTCTGGTCCCACAGCGAACCGTGGCATAAATGTTCCCATCAAGACCTTTCCTGCCTGGCAGCACCCTCTCTTGCCGTCTGGCTCTGTCTCAGACCTCATCTGCCTCCTTGCATATCTCACCCCTCCCTGGGTGAGCAGCCACTTTGAGTGCCACAGGCTGTTGCCTGCTTGAAGTTCTCTGGGGCCCAGGAAAGGCTGGAGGGTTTGGTGGAGCTAGAGAGGGGCCCCTGATTTAGTTGGGGATCCCACTTGGAAACCAGGTCCCTGTGTCCACCTGAGATGGGCCTTGACGCCTCCGAGGAATAGAGTGTCCTTCTGGCGCCCTACCTGCCCTGGGCAGAGCCAGAGGCGACCTTTCCAGCTGTTGTTTTCTTTCTAGCTACCCAGGTCCCCACCCTGAGGCGGAGGAGGGAGTCTCTGTGATGCCTGCATCCGGCAGGCTCCTGGCCTCTGGGGATTCTCGAAGGAGGCTGGGACAAGACTCCTCACTGCAATGACCTCTTTTTCCTCCTAGTCTACCTTCTTGAGTCTAATGACCTCCACAGCCAGCGAAGCTGCGTCCTACGAATTCACAACCCTGACATGTATCCCTGGAGTCATTGAAGTAAGTCGAGGTGTGCTGGATTCCAGAAGGGGAAAGGGTACATGCTTGGGTTTGCGATTATATATTTGTAAGTCATGAGTGGAGGTGTCCCTGGGGGGGCGGGGGGCGGAGGGGGGTTCTGAACTGAGCTTCTTTGCTCTCAAGCAGTGGTACCTCTGAGGATTCTGGCTGCTGGGACCCCAGAGATGCCTGCCTGGAACCCTGGCTGGTTCCGGGAGTCCGGCCAGCACCTGGCCGCTCTTGCTGGTGCCCCTTTGTGCTCCACTGGCCCGCGCCACCCCGGCTTGGGTCACTTGGTGGTGGTTGGCTGTATCCCCCTGTTTCCTGTGAAGCTTCAGCGCCTCGGGTAGCTGGGGTCCTATGGCCCAGAGCCTCCGCGGTGAAGTGGTATTTTTGTAAGGTGCTGTTACCATCAGTGATGGGTGGGTAGGATTACAAAAACTCCAGAGTCTGTGCCTGGGGGCTCCTCAGCTTGCAGGATCTGGAGCTGGAGCTGTGCCAGGCTGAGCAGGCTTGGACCTGGCCCCCGAGGCTGAGCCCTGGGATTCCCAGACCCCTGAGCTGCAGGCCAGAGTGGGGGTCCTGGGTTCAGGCAAGCCCTTCCCACGGTCACCCCTCTTCACCTTACCTTCTCCCCCGCATCCTAGTACAAAGGAGCCAATATCCAGCTCCTGGACCTTCCTGGGATCATTGAAGGCGCAGCACAAGGTAGGGAGTGGGAACAGGCGGGTGGGAAACAGGGTGGATCTCTGCACCCCAGCCCGTCTTCTTCTGTAGGGATTTGCTGCGCTGGCCTCACCGTTAAAATTGGACATGGCTGCAGGGCTCAACGGGTAGGGGTGGGTTCAATGCCCTGTGCTTCAGGGACTCTGGCCTCATACGGTCCTGGCAGGCCCCGTATTAAAGCCGAGGAGACTGAGGCCCGGCAAGGTGAAGGGACCTGTACAAGGTCGTGTAGCTTACCTGGCAGGTTTGAGTTCCCACTTCCATGGTGTGTCCCTGGACAGACCCCTGCAAGGACTGGCCCCTTAGCAGCTGGCTAGCTCAGGCCGTGCTCCTAGTCCTGGGGCCCTGTCCTTTGTTTTGTCTTTGTTTTGTTTTTTTTTTTAAGAAAAGTTTTTTTTTTTTTACGTTTATTTTTAAGTTTATGTACTAAGTTTATTTACTAACTTTTTTTAAGTTTATTTTTAAGCTTTTTAAAATATTTTTTTAAGTTTTTTTACTTATTAAGTTTTTAAGTTTATTTACTTATTTTGAGAGAGACAGAGACAGTGTGACTGGGGGAAGGGCAGAGAGAGAGGGAGAGACAGAGAATCCCAAGCAGGCTCCGCGCTGTCAGCACAGAGACCGATGTGGGGCTTGAACCCATGAAATTGTGAGATCATGACCTGAGCCGAAACTGAGAGCCGGACGCTCAACTGACTGAGCCACCCAGGCGCCCCTTGTCTTTGTTTTCTGAGATAGGAACATGCCTGTGGCTTCTGGTGGCTTCCTGCAGCATTGCGGACACGGTAACCAGCTGATGGTTATCCAGCACTGGCTAAGTGCCGGGCTCTGCGCTGACCATTATCTCACTTAATCCTCACATAGTCCTGTGACTTAGGAAGTGTCATTATTTCCCTTTCATAGCCAGGAGGAACCGCAGGGACAGACAGGTAAAGGGTCTGCCCTAAACGACTCTTCACCCATCAAGTGGCAGGGCCAGGGTTGGTGCCCACCTCTCTGATTTAGTAACCCTGTCCAGGCTGGGCAGCGGGACCTCTCCCCGGGGGTCCAGTTGCCATCTCCTCTGCACGTTTCCGTACCCCACTGCCCCCATCGGGGCAGAGTCCTGCCTACTTGAATTGGGCTGGTGGAAATGGTGATGGTCCCCCAGGAACCTGCTGTCCCAGCAGCATCATGGGGCCTGGTGTGGTCTGGCCACTGTGGGGGAAGTACGTTTGGTAGTGACAGGAGGCCCCTGGCTTGTGAAGATCACTGGACCCAGCCCCCCATTCTCCAAAGAGGGAGGCAGATCGTGGTTGAAATCTACACTACCTGGATCCTAGTGCTGTGACCTTGGCAAGGCGCCTGACTTCTCTGGTGGTGCAATAACCACATGGTCTGACCTTTGTGTGGCAGTTCCTAAAGTACCTCTTCCTGTGGTGTCTCATGTGATCCTTTCTGCAGCCCTTGGATTGGGGGTGGGTTATATCGCCCCATTTCCAGAAAGGGCAGACATGTTCAAATCCTGATAGCACACTGGCTTTGTCATCTTGGGCAAGTGATGAGCTCCAAACCAAGCCTCAGTTTTCTCATCTATAAAATGGGTTTGATGACACTGACTATATAGGGTGGTTGTGAGGAAATGTTCACGAAGCGCTTAGCGTGTGGCCTGTTGCAGGGTAGGGACAGGAGGAGAATGTTACTTCTCCTGAGGTGGTGATGTCAGATTACCTTCTAAAACAAGTCTTCATGAGTAAAACAGCACACGGATTAGTGAAAAATGGCAAGGAAATCACAGCCAGGGGCTGGCATATGGCCGAGACCATGATGGGTCTGTAGAGGACAGGAGTCTGGGGCTCTGTGGCCTGGGTGGGGGTCACACAGATTGTGCCTATGTCACTGTGTAACCGTGTCCCTTCCACCTGTCCAGGGAAAGGTCGTGGCCGGCAGGTGATTGCTGTGGCACGCACCGCTGACGTCGTCATCATGATGCTGGATGCCACTAAGGGAGAAGTGCAGAGGTCTGCAGGGGAGTGTGGGGGGTGGGGCAGGCTAACATGTCTGGGGGGCGGTGGGGATCCCTGGGCGTGCTGGTAGGACACTGTGGCTCCAGCTGCTGTGTCCCTGATCATGATGGGTGATCCACGGGGCGCTTGGGCCTCTCACACGTGGGAGCAGCAGCAGGACTGTCCACAGGCTAAACCCGTGCAGTCAGCCTGGAGCGTCCTCTCTGAGTGGCTTACATCTGGCACGGAGATGTCTGGAGGCTGGGGACTGTGGTACGCTGCACCGACTGAAGCCTGTGTCACCCGTGAGCCCCATGCTGGCTCTGGCTCCTGCCTGCAGAGGCCAAGGTGCCTCAGTTGCTGCCCAGAACCCAGTGGGAGCCCAGGCCCAAACAACAGAAGCCTTATTCATGCCCTGACCTGCTGGCTAAGGGGCACAGCAGGCCTGCCTCTGCGTGCCAGTCGCAGGCCCAGCCAGTCTCCCTCGAACTGGGCAGAAGGTCCAGAGGCTCCTCAGCAGCTTTGGGTTGTTGAGAAGGAACGTTCTGGGTTCCCAGTGGTGGGTAGGAGGGCATTGGCCTCCCTCTGGAAGGGCAGGGGCTTCCTGTGTAACAGGGAAGCCATTTGGCCTGCCTCCGGACACCTGTGAAGGCTCGTGGGGGTTCTTCCCAGGTCTCTGCTGGAAAAGGAACTGGAATCAGTGGGTATCCGCCTCAACAAGCACAAGCCCAACATCTACTTCAAGGTGAGGCCCCCCCTCACCAGGAGGCCAGGCACGGGCGGGTTTGGGATGATTGCAGCTGCCCCTTTGTGAGCCGCTCTCCTTTCCTCTCTCCTCCAGCCCAAGAAAGGTGGTGGCATCTCCTTTAACTCCACAGTCACACTGACCCAGTGCTCGGAAAAGCTGGTGCAGCTGATTCTGCATGAGTACAGTATCCTCCCAAAAGCAGCAAGGGAGGGCCCAGAGCCCTCAGGGCAGGGGAGGGGCCACCCGAGACAGGAGGGAGGCCTTGCGGCCCAGGATGATCACAGACCACCCCAAGCCACCCCGGCTCCATCCGAGCGACTGCCAGGAAAGCGGTAGTGACATGGGACACTTCCTGTCCCCCCTGCCTCCATGCTCACCAAGCCGCAGGCTGGCTGGGCCAGAGCCGTGAACTCAGCAGTGGCTTCCTAACTCCCTGGCAAGTACTAGGCACTGGCAGCCAGTCACATCTGGAAGGAAGATGAGATGGTGAGGGAAACAGCGCCCGAGGACTGGGGGTTCCTGGCCTGGGGAAGCCTCAGGAAGAACCAGGGGCCTGGCTGCTTGTCGGGGGTGCTGGAGGACAGGGCAGGGCCCCAGAGGCAGAGCAGCTCAGCATGTGAAGAAGTCACCTTGGGACAGGCTTTGTGCATGGTGATGAGGCCCCTGTCACTGCAGGTATGCAAGCCTCCAGAGGAGAGCTTTGCATGAGGGAAGCTGGGTTAGACCAATGCTTGCAGACAGTGCTCCTGGCACCGAAGCCTGGGGTTCCACTGAGGTGCTTTGGGGATTCTGGCAAGTCCATTTTTCTTCTTGCCTAATGGAGAAGATTGAAACCACTGATGGAAACTTTATGTATCGTGGCTCCTTTTGAAAAACAACGAGGGCAGTCCCCAAACTTCAAAAGCTTGTAAAACCTCCAAAGCAGATGACCTCCGAGGTCCCTTTCGGCACTGTGTTTCCTAACTGGCTATCCGGGCCCCTCTCTTGCGGGGGCGCTGGTGGCTGCTGGTGCTCAGGTGGCCCTTAATCCGAGCCCCTCAGAGATCTTCAACGCAGAGGTGCTCTTCCGAGAAGACTGCTCCCCGGATGAGTTCATCGATGTGATCGTGGGCAACCGGGTGTACATGCCCTGCTTGTATGTAAGTGGCACTGGGCCCTAGGGCGCACATGTGGGAGCGGAGCTGGCCCTGGGGTGACCCAGATGGGAGACAAGCTTCCCCGAGGGGCAAGAAGAGCATGGAGCTGCCTTCACCCCCCTGCCCCTCTTCCCTGGCGGCTGCATGAGTTTTGCAGACCTCCCTAGCTTGACACCGGGTTCTATCCCAGCCTTCCCTTCTGGGGAGGGACAGCGGTCCCAGGACCCTGCACCGTTTCCCCACCCTTGAGGCAGCAGGGGAGGGAGGACGCTGGCATCGGCCCCTGCCCCTGTTGTGTTCCGGCACGCGGAGGGAGGCACTGTGGGCAGGGCCGTGGCATTTGGGGACCCGGTTCCTGCGCTACTGTATTCTTTTCCTTCCCCGACACCCACCTCCATCTTCTCAATCCCAGGTTTATAACAAAATTGACCAGATCTCCATGGAAGAAGTGGACCGCCTGGCCCGGAAGCCCAACAGTGTGGTCATCAGGTGAGGGTCCCAACACCTTCTTGTGTGTGTGAGCCCGTCAGGCCTCCCCACCACGTTGGCCAGGCAGAGCCCCCACATGCACCCAGGCCAGAGTAGACCATCTTAATAACGGCTTTGACCTTGGCCTGGTCCTACCCTGGATCGGCCTGGGCAGAGTGGATGATGTGGGATGGGCTCTGGTTAAGATAACAGAAGGATTTCATCCACCAAGGTAAATGGATAAGAATTGTTTTTGGTTGTTTTTTTTTTAATTTTTTTTTTTTTCCAACGTTTATTTATTTTTGGGACAGAGAGAGACAGAGCATGAACGGGCGAGGGGCAGAGAGAGAGGGAGACACAGAATCGGAAACAGGCTCCAGGCTCTGAGCCATCAGCCCAGAGCCCGACGCGGGGCTCGAACTCACGGACCGCGAGATCATGACCTGGCTGAAGTCGGACGCTTAACCGACTGCGCCACCCAGGTGCCCCTGGATAAGAATTGTTAACAGGCTTCGTAGCTTAGTAGTTAACCGCAGACCTCAGAAATCCCAAGGGGCGCCTGGGTGGCTCAGTCGGTTAAGCGTCCGACTTCAGCTCAGGTCATGATCTCACAGTTCGTGAGTTCAAGCCCTGCATCGGGCTCTGTGCTGGCAGCTCGGAGCCTGGAGCCTGCCTCAGATTCTGCGTCTTCCTCTCTCTCTGTCTCTCCCCTGCTTGTGCTGTCTCCCAAAAATAAATAAACATTAAAAAAATTTTTTTAAGAGATCCCTAGGGTGTGAGCCAGCTGCTTCTAATCCTCCAGAAGATGCGGCTACCACTGCATGGCAGAGGGAAGAGGGAAGTTAAGTCCTCAGGTGGGGGTTGGGGGGCATCCTTGCCCTCCTTGGAGCGGTGGGTCCTGGGGACTGTAGTTCATTTTTTTTTTTTTTTTAACGTTTATTCATTTTTGTGAGACAGAGACAGAGCGTGAGCAGGGAAGGGGCAGAGAGAGGGAGACAGAATCCGAAGCAGGCTCCAGGCTCCGAGCTGTCAGCACGGAGCCCCACGCGGGGCTCGAACTCACGAACCGCGAGATCATGATGTGAGCCAAAGTCGGACGCTCAACCGACTGAGCCACCCAGACACCCCTGTAGTTCATTTTTCAGTGTCCTTGTAAGTTCCTTCTTGGGAGCAGCCCGACCTGTGTGCTCCGCTCTCTGGCTTCCCGGCTATCACAAGGCAGTCTGTAGCTTCACACTGAGGCAGGGCTTACGGGGAACCAGATGCTGAGCGGCCAAGGGGGCGGGGTGACTGGTGCAAATGATGGGTGAGGGTCCCGGACCCCCTCCCAGGCGTTGCCAGCTACCGCCAAGAGCAGGAGAGCGCTGGCATCCCTCCTGAAAGACCGCCTCAGTTCCTCTCCTGCCGCTATATCCCAGGCTGCCTTCAGGGGCTGCCCAAGGATGTGCCGGTTCTCAGGGCATGAGGTCACCTCCTCACCACACCTTCATTTGCTATGCCAACAGCGTGTCAGTGGAGGTCAAGGTGCCCGCTCAGGCTCATGCCTCTACAAACGATCAAGCCAGGAGCCACCCCTCAACAAACCCCCCCCCCCCCGGGCTGAGCTGTCCTCGGCATTCTCCTTCCAGCAGGTGTCAGGAGGGAAGCCCCACCTCCTGGCGCTCTGTGTCCTTCAGAGATGCCACGTGCCCTCCACAGATGCCACCGGGACCCCCAGGAGAGACCGCTGAGCTCTGCTGGGCGTGACCGTGGTGGTGGCCGGAGGTGCTGGCAGCTGAAGTGTCGAGCCGCCATCAGAACTGCAGGCTCAGTTCCCCACGGGTCCCAGATGGGCCACGCCGGCCTCTCTCCCCAGGCCAGCCAGATGGAGGCTGTCCCCTGCAACAGTGAGAAAGCAGTTCTCACTGTCGAGAACAGAGCCCACGGGGCTACTCTGACCGGCCGCTTTCCTCCCTGGCAGCTGCGGCATGAAGCTGAATCTGGACTACTTGCTTGAGATGCTTTGGGAGTACTTGGCCCTGACCTGCATCTACACCAAGAAGAGAGGACGTGAGTTAGGCGGCGTGTGGCCCAGGAAACAGGCTGAGCCTCACCCTCCCGTAGGGCGGCCACGCTCTGCGTGCGGACCCTGTGCCCCTGGCTCAGCCTGTCCCGTACAGATCTCAGCTTTTCTCCCATCTCGGAATTGTCACCGCCCTCTACCCCAGGCTGCTAGAGACCTCGGCTGAGCCTTTACAGTACAGAGGGCCACTTCCTGGGACTGCTGGTCTTGATGAATTCCTTGGGAGCTGAGGCGGGGAGGGGCAGTGGGATAGAGGCTGTCCTGTGGTTCCCCACTGGCTACAGCAGTAACCCCCCTCCCAGCCTCCTCGAGCAGGAGCACGCCCCCTGGGTCAGGCCAGTGAATACACAGGAACCTTCATTCTGTCCCCCACCCCTGGTTGCACACCTCACACACCCTGTGACCTTGCAGTTGAGTTCTGGCACTTTGCATCAGCCTTGACCTTGTCGGCAAGGGAGGAGATGTAGCAGCTCTGACCGGTCCCCGGCAGCTGGCTGCCATGTCTTACCAGTTCCATCCAGATGCTTCACGTGGCTGGACTTATTCTCATGGCTGACCGGGTTGCCGGCCCTCCTGGATGTGGGTTTATTTTTATTTTCTGTGTTAAAGTCAAGGTTGTAGAACCCTGCAAGAGGACCTGTAGGGCAAGTGTGCCAAATAGTGAGGGGAAGGTTGAGCCAAGGCTGGGGGCTGGAAGGGCCTCTGTCCCCTGATGGAAGGGCACAGAGCAGCTTGGGGCCGTAACTGTGGTTGCCTCCCTCTACCTTTGCAGAGAGGCCGGACTTCACAGATGCCATCATCCTCCGGAAAGGGGCCTCCGTGGAGCACGTGGTGAGTTGCCGAGACCTGTCGGGACAGTGGGGTCAGGGAGCTCTCTGTCCCTGCTGCGGGGTTTTGCTGAGGTTCTCCCGTTGACTCTTAGATGCCGCCGGCTCAATAGCAGAGTGGCCCAGCGCGGGCTCTGGAGTTAGACCTGGGGTTGCATCCCGGCCCCTCTTCCTTGCTGCGTATGAAGCCGCCAGGCCTTTCCCGCCGGCAGGGCTGGCACTTTCTACCCCAGTGGTGGTTAGAGGGCGGGGTTGAAGGAGGTCCAGCGTGTGAATAGTCAGCGTGCCGCCTGGCACTTGGAAGGTGTCCAGGAAGCGGTGGTCGTCGCTGTCCTGTCACGTCTGGGTGTTGCAGGCTCAGAGCCACAGCTGTGCAGGTGTTCGTCAGGTAGAGCCACTGCCCTGGGGCGTTTCTGTGCTGTCACTCCACATTGTGTTTCCCCGGTGCCTACGGCTCAGAGCTACTGCCTCCATGCCCTCGGCCCCTCCTGGCTTCCTGTCCCTCAGTCAGCCCCCAGCAGCCCTCCCTGCTCCCACATCCTGCCCCCCAGCCCAGGATGGCTTTGATTGCTTTTTACACTCAACACACATTTATCGAGCACCAATGATAAAGCAGCCCCGGTTCCTGCCAGAACAGGGTCCATCGGGGTCAAAGATGCCAAATACCCAATCCCAGAGCTAAGCAGTCACACATAACGGGGAGTGGAACAAAGTAAGGGAACGGGGAGTGACCCTGAGTCTACACAGAGAGGCCAGGTGGTCTTGGGGGGAGGTGTCCTCATGGGGGCCTGTAGACCAAGTAGGACCTGACAGTGAAGGTTTAGGGGTGGTGGAAGCCCTCCTAGGCAGGGGTGCAAGGTATGCAAAGGTCCTGAGGCAGAGGGGCTCTGGGCTGAGTCTGTGGGCTCAGGGAGAGGAGGGTGCATTTCTGTGTCTAGAGTTTTGTTGCAGGCACAGCTGTCACCTGTCTCTTCAATGTGACCCTGCACCATCTTTTTCAGAGGTGTATTGGGCCCTACGGGAGCAAATGATGGCTCAAGCGCCTGGAACAATACTCCAGGTCGACACAGGCAACTTCTTAGGCTTTGGTTTTTTGGGGGTTTGTTTTCCATCTAGCTCATTTCTTCTCAGGATGTGTACTGTGCACAGGTGGTGGGCCAGCCTGCCGTCTGGGCTCATGCGTGCATTCAGTCAGCAAGCCCAGCCCGAGGCCTCTGCCAGCTAGAGGTTCCTGATACAAAAGGGCAGGGCTCGGCCTTGAACGCTAGCACGCCCGGCAGGAGCCGCATCCCTCAGATCACTCCTCATGACGGGGGGCGTCCCTGCCGCTGCAGGCCTATTTCGGAACCTGTGACTGCTGAGGTGTCTCTTGGGGAACCTGTGACTGCTGCGGTGTCTCTTGGGGACCCGGCAGCTGTCGATACGGGTGCCCCCATGTGCTGGCCCTCTGTGGAGTTACCCTGCACCTTCTGTGGGTACTTTCCTCAACCCTCTCAGGCCCTGGCTGCTTGCCCGAGAGGATGTAGGACTTCAGCCACTCCTGGGAAGAAAAGCGGGAGATAGCAGTAGGAGAGGGTTTTCCAGGCGGTGGGACTAATAGGTACCAAGGCCCAGAGGCAGGGGTGAGTGTGGGGAATGCTGGCTGTTTGTCATCAGCTGCACGGGGGTAGGAGGTGACAAGGGTCCAGTGAGGTAGGGGAGGGGCTCTGGGGGCCTTGCTCCAGAGCCTGGACTGGCCTCCTCTTCCCTGCTCACCCTCCCCACAGGTGCTTCCCTCCTGGGACACCCAACTGTCCCAGATGCCACAGAGTATAGTACAGGCCTGCCTGGATGCTGGCAGCGGGGCCCCAGGTAGACAGTGGAGCCAGGCAGACCGAGGGTCATAGTCATATTCTGGTTCTCCCCCATCCTGTGTCAGCCTCCCTGTGCCTCAGTTTCCTCATCTGGGGGTAACTGAACCCCCATCCCCAGGGCCTTTGCGATGCACCCAGCCTAGGCCCCGGTACGGATTCAGTGAGAGCTGACAAAGGCCTCGCTTCCAAAAGGGTCATGGGCCGTAAGCCCCCAAGGCAGAGAGGACCTTGCAGGGCTCTCAAGAGGTGGGGGTACAGTGGGCACTGAGCAGCAGTGGTCTTCCTGTCGTCGAACGACACGTTCTTTCCCATAGTAGAAAAGACGGCCGTCCATGACCTGCCATTGTCCCCCATTGCTAGAGATGCAAGTGCGGAGAAACTTCTCTGAGCCCCGTGGTAAATGGCTCCTAGTGTCACAGACACTAGGGTGCGGTGGGGCCTGTGGCAGGCTGGAGGGCGCACACCCTGTCTGCCTCGAGGGCAGGAGCACCCGCTCCGTGCTCCCAAAGCTGTCAGGGTCCCAGGGGAGTCCTTGCGGGGGTGCGGCCCTGCTCCATTGTTGTGGGTCAAGCTGAGGAAGACATAAAACCCAGAGACGACCGCTGGACCCCAGCGGATTTCATTCTCTGCTCTAGAAAATAGCGTTGGAACTACTTGTGTGGGTCTCTGTGCTCATTACTGGCAGCAGTGTCCTGGCCACCACGGCCACCTAGAGGAGGCCCTGTCAGGTCGGCTGCGCATATGTGCTCAGGAAATATTCTTACAGGCTCAGCGTCCCCACGGAAGCTGTCTCCCCAGCCCCCCTCCCCTGCGCAACCCGGGGCCCCCAGCCTCTGGGAAAGAGCTGGCCGCCCTTGCAAGTTCCCCTCCTTCTAGCTTCCTTTAAGAGCTCTGGGATTCCTGAGGTGGAGGCGGATGATGTCATGGGTGGGAAACTCCAGGTCACAGGGGACAGTGGCCAGGCATGGTGACTCCAGGCTGAGGTGGGGTGACCTGAAAACTACCGTCACCCATCTGAAGGAGCATCTGTCAGGGTTGGCATTCAGGCAAGGCCAGCGGAAGCCTGCCGACAGCCAGGTCCAGACCTTCTTCTGATGGCTTCGAGAACGTTTCTAGTGAGCTCCATGGCCTTTGGGCCAACCTGGAAGTGGGAGTATCAGAAGAGCCTGCAGCCATGCACGAGACTGCCTGTGGATTGAGCCTGTGGTGTTCACAAGGCCAGTGCTGTGTGAGCACCTGCCTTGGGGATTGCTACTTGGCGGAGGCCTTGGGCTTGGGTGTGTGGCTAGGCTCGGTGGGCTTGGTACTTATCTCACTGTTACCCTCTCCCGTCCCCCAGTGCCACCGCATCCACCGGTCACTTGCCAGCCAGTTCAAGTACGCGCTGGTGTGGGTGAGTCTCTGGGAAGGAGGAGGGCCGGGGTCATGCCCAGCATAGCCTCCGGGTTAGGCAGAAGCAAGGCGTTCATGCCACTCCGCGTGGTGTCCCAGTTTACGGGGTGTGCGTGCTGACCCGTATTGGACTTGGGCCTCTCCCATCTTGGGATCCGGGGATGGTCAGTCCACTGGGGACATCCTCCTGTCTGGGGGCGGGGGGAGTGTTGCCAGTGATGGGGCCCCCACTTCAGCCTCTGGCATTCATCTATCCCGTGACATATACACCCACCCACCTTCCTCCTGTAATAGCTATCAGCCTTGGCCTTGCTCAGTGCAGAGGCTGACAGGGCCCGTCTGCCTTGTTCCCCACCTAGGGCACCAGCACCAAGTACAGCCCGCAGCGGGTGGGCCTGACCCACACCATGGAGCACGAAGATGTCATCCAGATTGTCAAAAAGTAGTGCCTCTTGCTGGGCGCCCTGCCTGCCCACCCTGCCTCCCTGGGGAGTCGGCCCCAGCAGGACGCCCCAAAGCCCAAACAGGAAAAATACAAATACATACACCCCAGGAAGGGGTCTCTCAAGTCTCTGCTGTCTCCAGAAGTTTCTTCAGTAGGCAGATGATGAAGAGTGTTGGGGCAAAGGGACACGGTTGGGGGACCTGGGCTGGTCTGGTGGCATTTCCCATGAGACTGGCCCCTCGTGTTTGGAACCCTCCCCCTGGCTCCCTTCAGGCACGGGAGAAGCAAGTTGCCCGCTGCCCCACAGCCGGGGCCTGACATCGATGGCTTGCTTGGTGCTGGGGCTAGGAGCTGACCCTGCCCGGGTCCCTGGAAGCCGTAGTTACTGTTGTTGCACCTTGGCCCTTTAGAGCCTGCTGGCACCTGGGGAGGGCGCCTCCCAGGACAGACCCTCGGCCCCACCCCAGGCTGCTTCATGGTGGCTGTAAGCCCCAGCTCATGCCTTCCTCAGCCTGAGGAGTCCTGAGTATTGCCCTCCGAGGGCAGCCCCTGCCCAGCACGGACCCCAGGACCCAGAGCCTGCAGGGACACCTGGAACAGAGGCTTTGGCTTTTGGTTTCTGTATTTTTTTCTCTAAGCCCCTGGTCTCCGCTCTCCTTTCTGAAATAAAGAGTGAAAACAATTCCTGTTCAGACTGAGGACAATTCTATCGATTTGGTGAAGTCTGTGGCCAGGCTGGGTCAGGGCCAGCAACGAGTGTGATGACCAGAGGGGGGTGGTGCCTGGTTTGGGAAAGAGCAGGCCCAAGTCCGGGGTGCATAGGAAAATGTGGGGTCTTCCAGGGCGGTCTCTGCCCTAGGAGGTTGGCCAGAGGCTGTGGGCTCTCCGTGTGGCACCTCCTGAGGCCGGGCCTGGCTGCCAAGGTAAGCTGCATCCCCAGAAGGTCCTTGAGCACTGACAGGGGAGAGCAAGGTGGCTGGGTAGAAGACCCGTTGCCTCGGCAGGCAGAGGTCGACAGGCCTTGGCCTGGAGAGTCCTCGCTACGTGCCACGGTCGTGTGGAGCTGTCTCCACAGCAGCCTGTTCTCTAGGGGCAGCACCTTGCCCTGGGCTTCTACAGCTTCCAAGTGCAGAGCTGGGATTTGGACCCCAGCTGGGTCTTCTGGGCCATAGGGGAGGCTTCCTGGAGGAGGTGTGCCTCTTGGGAGTGCATGGTAACAGGTTTTGTGGGGCTACCAGGCACCGGGCTGGCAGGAGGCATAGAGGGCTCCCCTGGGGTCTTCAGATCCAGCTGGAGTGTGGAGCAGGCCCACTGCCCAGCTTTCCAGGCTGTTCTTGGCTCCTCTGTCAGCTGCTCAGGCTCCTTTCCGGAGACAAAACAGGAATAATAGACATCATTAAATATACATGGGGCCCCAGGCGGTCGGCGTGGTGGGCTGGGCCTCCCTTCCCCGCAACACTGAGCTGCTCTGCTAGGCTGGCCATGCTCCTGGGGCCAGCCACAGGACCCCCGTTAGGCGGCATGCAGGCAGGGAGCAGCCCACAGGACTCAGGTAAGAAGACCCCAGCCCGGGGCCCTTGGGGTCTGCCCCAAGTACCTCCCCACAGGTTGCAGCGAGGGGCAGAAGGGAGGGGGCAGTGGAAGAGCTGGGCCTTGCCCCTAACTCACTGTGAGGTGCTTCCCTGGGCCTCAGTTTCTTCATCCATAAAGCGTGCATGATGCCCATACAGCTCCCCTCTTAGTGATGGTGGTATGCCAAGACAGGTGAGTACTCAGTGGCTGACTTCAGCCCTTCTCCCGACTGCCACAAGGCCTGGCCATGAGGTCCCAAGTAAGCATTTCTGCCTGGGTGATGGCCACTGCCACTTCTTGCCTTACAGTTAGGGAAGGGGCCTGTGTTCGCAGAGCATCAGATCCAGGCCCATTCTGTCTGCCAAGCTGGCTGCGAAAGGGTGGGAGATGAGGCCAGAGGTCTGGGCGTCCCCAGGCTACGGGCTCAGGGCAGGCATTGTCAGAGTCTCCAGCCACTGGGCCACCGTGTTCCTCACCATGGACGGACTATTTCCTGGGCCAGGTCTGTGTGTTCCTAGATCAGGGCAACCGGTATCTCTGTGTTGAATTTTTTGGCTTTCCGGGGTCGGTGGCTGGCATGGGCCTGCGTGAGAGCCAAAGGAACCGCATGCTGTGCACCCCCAGGTCGGTGTGAACTGGCAGCTTGCAGTGCCCGATGCTAGAGGAGGTACCCCTAGGGCTGGAGGAGGTTCCCACCCCACCAGGGTGAGCTCCAAGGTTTGGGCCCCCCTGTTGCCACCTCTCACCCTCCCTGGGCCTTCTGTGCTAGGGAGGCTCTGGCCGGGCTGATAGAAGTCCCTTCCTGCTCAGACAACCTGATTGTCTTTGTGAAGGTCAACAATACCCAAGCCCTCTCTCAGGCCCGTCCGCAGACTACAGGGCTGCTTTCCCAGAGGGCCCAGCCTGCAGCTTTACAAGACTCAGGTGCAAAGGAGCCCAGGGCGAGAATGTTCACCCCTGTCTGTGTGTCTGCCTCCCTGTCCCTCAGCTTCGCTGAGATTCCACGCTGCCTCTGTCCCCAACCCCCTTTGGCAAGAATCCTTCTCAGCCGCCCTCCAGATGCCCTCTGGCTTTGCCCCGGAAACAGTGCTGGGAAGCTCGAACCACCTGTGGGGGAGGGTCTCCGACTGCTTCGGGCACCCCCTCAGCAGCTCTTCTAACCGCCCCCTGCTCCCCTCGGATCCCAGCTAGGAAACTCCTCACCCCCAAACGCTTGTGTTCATCTGCACCCACTTCTCCATGATGGAGAGGCCAAGTCCGGGCCACCTTCTCAGGGCTTTCACACTGCGTGGATAATTCAACCTCCCTCTGTTCTCTCAATCTCTCTCTCCCTCTGTCTTCCTGAATCTGTCCCATTGACCTGCCAACGAGTCTATTCGTTTGCTCCTGCGGCCGTAACCAAAGTGTCGCAGACCGGAGGTCCTAAGCAACAGAAATTTATTTTCTCACAATTTCTGGAGGCAGGAAGCTTGAGATCAAAATGTCAGCGGGGATGGTTTCTCCTGAGGCCTCTCTCCCCGGCTCACAGGCCCACAGCTCCTCCACGGAAACAATTACGAGCCCCTGGACGTGTCATTCCCCGTGGCCACCTCTTTTTCCTGGCATAGCTGCTCCGAGCACCTCTCCCCCGCGTCAGTCTCCTCACCCACCAGCCCTCCCCAACATGCTGCCCGAGCAGCCCTGCCCCGATGCCGCACATTGCTGAGCAGTGACCGTCCTTTTTTTTTTTTTTTTTTTTTTAATTTATTTTGAGAGAGAGAGAGAACCAGTGGGGAAGGGGGGCAGAGATGATGGACAGAGGATCCGAAGCAGGCTCCTCACTGACAGCAAAGAGCCAGATGTGGGGCTCAAACTCACGAACCATGAGATCATGACCCGAGTCAAGGTCGGACACTTAATCGACTGAGCCACCCAGGCGCCCAACGGCGACCATTCTAACCACGTTTACCAGGCCCAGAAAGGTTGGCACAGTCAGTGCCTCACCTCTACCCCACACAGTCGTTAAGGGCTGGCGTGGGAAGCCCCCGACTTCTTGCTCTGTCCTCCTTCACAGGCTCATCCCACCCCCTGCCTCTGTTTCATCTGCCCTGCGGGTCTAAATTTCCCCGACTTCCCTCTGTCTCCCCAACCCTCCGTGTCCTAGACCAACCCCGTCGTATTCCCGCCTCTCCCCGCTCATCTTAGCGAATGATTCCCCCGTTCATGCAGCTGCATCAAGCCAACCCAAGGGTCCCCCAGGCTCCACCTTCACCCCAGCCCCCGCGCAGCCCCTCACTGGCTGTGTTGAGTGCGCTCCATCACAGCTGTCCCAGATCGAGCCGCTGTCCTCTCTCTCCCGGCCTCCACTGTGCGTCCCCTCCTCATCCTTCGCCACACGGTGGCCCAAGAGCTTTTCCCACACCACTTTCCAAGAAGCAGTGAGAGGCAGTGGTTGAGGGCATGGACACTCTGGAGCCGGACTCCCCGAGCTCGAATCTGGTTTCAAGCTGTGTGGCCTCGGGCAACTTACTAGACCTCTCTGGGCCTGTTTCCCCACCTGTAACGTGGAAAGAATAACAGTACCTACTTCCCGAGGTTGTAGTGAGGGTTGAATGAACGCTGTGTGGCCCAGTAGTTCTCACTTCCTCGCTGGGGATTCTCTGCTGAGTGATGTAACTAATAGAGCACCCTTCATCTATAAAACGGGAATAGCAGTTCCTACCTTACACATCGTGTGAATTCAGTGATAATAGCAAGCATTCAGGACCAAGCCTGGCACAGAGTAAAACTTGTCAGTGTTGGTTATTTTTACTCTCAAAATGCATATCTGGTCATAGCATCCTGGCAGCCTGAAATCGTGCCAAGGCTCCCCACTACCTTAGGGATGGAGACCAAGGTCCCACTCCAGCCTCCATGTCTCAAGGGGCAGGTCCCTCCTGCCATCCTGGCTGCTTCTCGCTTTACATGCTCTGCATCACTTTGCCCCTCTCACCACTTGGCCTTTGCACATGCTGTTCCATCTGCCTGGAACACTGCTCCCTCTTTCATTTGATTAGCTCTTTCTCATCCTTCAGATCTTGGCTCAGGGTCACCTACTCAGGGGCACCTTCCTGGTCTTCCAATGCACTGGGCTGTGGCCTGGCCTTCAGAGCTCTTCTCATGGCTGCAGTTTCCCCTCGGTATGGCTTTTTGCTTCAAGTCTGTGTCCCCGTGACACTGGGAGCTCCACCAGCACAGAGACCATGCCTGGTGCCACTCAACCCTGTGACCCCCCCCCCCCGCCCCGGCACCCAACACAGTGGCTGGCACACAGTAGACACACAATCAATGTCAAGGAATGAATGGACGGATGAGAAACGTGACCCCCGATAGCCCTTCTGTGCCTGCTGCAGAGGCTGGGGACACCGAGAAGGAGGTGGGGCCCAGGCCCACCAGACAAAGGGTAGCCCTGGTCGACTGGGGACACTATCCCTATAGCCTGGGGCAAGCCTGGGCCCCAGAGACCAGAAAGGGTCATGGGAGCAGGCCCTGCTGCTGGCCCTCACCCAGACCACCTTCCCAGAGCGGACGGGAGCAGCCGGCTGTAATAATGATTCCAGCAATAATAAAATAATAATAATAAAATAATAACGACGATGATAAAATACGAATACTAATAATATTACTACGAATACTAATAGTATTACTAATAATAACGGCAGTTTACTCCAGGCTAGTCACTGTGCCAGGCTCTCGCGCTCATTTAATGCCACGTCAGCCCTGGGAGTGGGAGGTACTATTAGCACGAGGAGACCCAGGGGCAGAGGCTACATGACTTTGCTGTGGCCTCAGTTTCCTCAAACGGCACATACGGTCAGAGAATGGGGTTGGATTTTGTGGTTCCAGGCCCTGACGTTCTTCCAAGAGCTCCTCGAAAGGGGTGTTTCCACTCACTGTTTCCAATTCCTTTTTTCCACTTCCACGTTTATATTATTATTATTATTATTATTATTATTATTTTTAAAATGTTTATTTTGAGAGAGGGAGAGAGCGTGCAAGCACGAGAGCAGGGGACGGGGAGAGAGAAGGAGAGAGAGAATCCCAGGCCGGCCCCCCACTCTCAGCGCAGAGCCCGACGCCGGACTTGGTCTCACAAACCGCGAGATCATGACCTGAGCCAAAATGAAGAGTCGGACGCTTGATTGACGGAGCCACCCAGGCACCCCTACTTTTTTTCTTTTTAAATGTTCCTTTCTGGTGTGTTCATCTGGATCCGAAATACACTTACATGCTTCAGAAATCCAACCGATAACGGGAAAGTTGACAGCAAGATAGCCACTTTCATGAACTTTGTGAATATCTTTGCTAGTATCTCTACATGTAAGTCAAAGCAAATTAACGTACATTCTTCCCCTCAACACATGCACCTGTGACAGAAAGAAAGGCCTAGGTGTGTATTATCCGCCACGCACTGTTGGACAGTCCATCATGGAATGCGTCTCCGTGCAACGCGTAGCTTGGTGTGCACGCCATTCCCCTGTGCACAACGGGCTCCGCAGAATGGATTCTCTGCAACGGACTCCTTTCCCTCCCTCTTCCTTTTTCAGTAACAGCTTTATTGACGTGTAATTCACACACCTTATGATTTACCAACTAAATCGTGTGTGGTGCAGTGGCGTCTGACACGTTCACAGGCACGGACACCCCTGTGACCACCACACTCCCTTCTAGCTAGAACCTTCTCCCGTCGGGCTGTAACTACCCTCACCCCCACTGCTCCACTGGGGCCACCCTTATGGTTCCGCGTAGCCACATCCAGCGCGTCCTCAACTTACCTGACCCGTGTGCCCATTTGCCGCAGCGCCCTGCCCCCCTCCACGGCCACTCACTGCCTCCTTGTCCCCAGACGGTGCAGCCCCCGGGGTTCATCCCTTCTCCTCCATCTGCACTCATTCCCTGGTGCCATCCTCCAGAGCTGTGGCTTCAACACTGGCTGGATACCACTGGCTCCCGAACTGATGTCATCAGCCCTGACCTCTGCAGAGTGCCACCGCCCCCCCAACTCCCTGGCAAGGCCAACATGTGCAACGCTGACATCCGGCCATTTGTCCTCTACCTGCTCCGCCCACACTCTTCCTCCTCTCAGCCACTGGCCTCTCCATCCTTCCCCTTGTTCAGTAAGGAAACCTCAGAGGTACTCATGACTTCTCTGTAAATCCTGTGGGCTCTACCAGCAAAACACGCCAGCATCCCACCACCGCCCTCCACCTCCGCTGCCTCCAGCCCGGGCCAGGCCCCCGGCGTCGGTCACCCGGACCACCACGTGGCAGCTTCTATGCCAGTCTCCTGCTCTCGCCCTCACCTCCTGCAGCTCTTGGCCCCAGTGTTACTTCCTGGTGTCACCTTCCCCAACCCCTGCTCAACGCTGCACAAACGCCCCTTCCCTGCTTTATTTTAACCCACAGCACTTACCCACCAACTGACCGATTAGATCTCATTTTCCTTGTTTGTTGACAATCCCCCCCAGCCCTGTAATGTCAATGCCACAAGGGCAGGGTTTTCCTCGGTTTCCTTCTCAGCTGTATCCCCTGTGCTCTGACAGTGCCTGGCCTACAGCAGGCTTTCAACAAATACTACTGAATGGATGAATGAATGGACCAGAAAATGTGTGCTGCCTCCAGCACCCCTGGAGGGGCAGGGGCCGGGCTGACAGAGGAATCCAGGCGGGAGCCCTGAACACGGACATGGCCTCCAGTGGAATGTCAGAGATAAGCACCGTGGAGGCCTTGGTGCCTGACGGATGGAGGCCTCGCTGGGTTTCTGGCTTACCCAGTGGTTTAAGCAGGGCCTTCGGCCCCAGAGCTCCAGGAAAGCCCAGGCTCTGGAGTCGGCTCAGTTAAGCCCCTGCCTCCACCTTATGCGAATTGAAGATCTGTTTTCAGTCATTCAGAGCATGTCCTGATCCTTGATCCTTGGGCAGAGGGAGGAGGAAAAGAGGGATAGTGCTGAGGCCTCAGGTTCCAGAGCTGCTGCCCCTGAGGCCCCCCACCGCCCCCCACCTTCCACACACACCCTTTGTCTAACATGCCACAACCCCTACCACTTAAAGTGCAGATTCTCAAAAGTGGACTGGTCACTGGCCAGAGAGTGGGCGCATGGCCTTGGGTCAGATGTCCACCCTGGAGCAATCAGCTGCACCCACAGAAGGCAGGAGCTACACGATCACTACCTTCTCAGCAAGGGCAGAAACTGGGAGGAGAGGCCAGGGCTGGGTAGGCATCCCAGATGTGAGCCATGCATGTGGCCTCTCCAGCCACTTATGCTACCCAGCAGCTCCATCGAGTCTTGCTTCCTCATAAAGGGGACAGGGCATGGCTTATCACTCCCATCCTACAGATGAAGAAACTGAGGCCCAGAGAGGGTAAAAGGCTTTCTTGAGGGCACACAGCCAGCTGCTGGCAGAGCTGGAAGTCAGAGCCGGGACTGGCCCATCCTCTGTTTTTGCTACCCCAGCCCCCTGGCGTGTGGTTTCACGGGGCCCTGCGGGAGTTCCACCAAGATGCCCCCCACCTTGTCCTGTTTTCTGAGCTGGCAGCCCAGTTGTCCCCAATGCATTATTCATGCTCCTGAGAGCTGGCCAGCTCTGGTTACACTGACCGCAGCGCTGGACATGTGCTCTGCCCACTCCCCTCCTCCCTTGCCCAGGACCTGGTGGGTCCAAGTTTCCCCTCCAAGGTAACTTAGTGGGCTTTGAACATCCCACTGCGGCTCAGGGCATGTGGCTCCACTCTGGCCCAGTACAGATATGCTAGGTGATTTAGGGCAAGTGGCTTCCCTGTTCTGGGACTCAGAGTCTCCCTCTGTGAAGCAGCCGTGACCCCAGCATTTACCTGGGAGCTACCTGAGGCAGCTAAGGCACAGGGAGAGCTTGACTTGTCAAAACAGTCCCCCTCCTGGCGATTTTAACGCCAAGATGGTCGCCCCCAGCACAGGTCTGGGCCAGGCTTCCCCTGCTCCCTGGTAAACAACACCCATGCACTTTCCACCACCACTCGGGTGAAACCCAAGGCGGCTCTGGAGGAGATGAATTATGGATCCGCCCTCCCGTAGTCTGGTCCCAGCCAGAAGAAGCTTGGCGGTCCCTCCCCAGGCCACCCAGACCAGTCTCAGCTGCTCCCAGCCCGAAGAGGCTGAGTGTCCAGCTGCGGGCAGGAAACGCGGTGTGTCCCCTTGTCTCCAAGTCCCAGAGCTGGTGACACGGGCCGCGGCCCGGTGGGGAGCAGGCAGCCACCATGGCGAAGGAGGAAGAGGATGAGAAGAAAGCTAAGAAAGGGAAAAAGGGGAAGAAGGCGCCGGAGCCGGAGAAGCCCAAACGGAGCCTGAAGGGGACATCGCGGCTGTTCATGGGCTTCCGCGATCGCACGCCCAAGATCTCCAAGAAGGGCCAGTTCCGGAGCGCGTCGGCTTTCTTTTGGGGCCTGCACACCGGCCCGCAGAAGACCAAACGCAAGAAGAAGGCACGCACCGTGCTCAAGTCCACGTCGAAGCTCATGACGCAAATGCGCATGGGCAAGAAGAAGCGGGCAATGAAGGGCAAGAAGCCGTCCTTCATGGTCATCCGCTTCCCGGGCCGGCGCGGCTACGGCCGCCTGCGGCCGCGTGCCCGGTCACTCAGCAAGGCATCCACGGCCATCAACTGGCTCACCAAGAAGTTCCTCATCAAGAAGGCCGAGGAGTCCGGCAGCGAGCAGGCCACGCTGGACGCCTGGCTCAACCGCTCGAGCTCCCGCGTCGGTTCCCGCAAGCTGCCCTTCCCGTCGGGCGCCGAGATCCTGCGGCATGGAGGCCGCCTCCGGAGGTTCCCCCGCAGCCGCAGCATCTACGAGTCGGGCGAGCCCGTGGGCTTCCTGCCCTTCGAGGACGAGGTCCCCTTCCGGCCCTCGGGCTCCCGCAAGTCGCTGTACGGGCTCGAGGGCTTCCAGGACCTGGGCGAGTATTATGACTACCACCGCGAGGGCGATGACTACTACGACCGGCAGTCGCTCTACCAGTACGAGGAGGAGCAGGAGCCCTACATGGGCTACGGCCCCTACGGCCCCTACGGCCCGGCCTGGCCACCCTACGGAGACCACGCCCACGGGTACCCGCCCGAGGACCCCTACGACTACTACCACCCGGATTATTATGGCGGTCCCTACTATCCCACGTACCCCTACGGCTACGGCTACGACGATTACGAGCCCCCATACGCGCCCCCATCGGGATACGCGTCTCCCTACAGTTACTACGATGCGTACCAGGGCGAGGCGTACCCGCACGGCTACTACCTGGATCCCTACGCACCTTACGAGGCGCCATACCCGCCCTACGACCGCCCGTACGACCTCCCGTACGACGTGCCCTATTTTGATCCATACGGGGGGCCCTATGGCGCCCCCTATGGCATCCCGTACGGCGAAGGCATCTATGGCGGCGGAGACCAGGCCATCTATCCGCCCGAAGTGCCCTATCTTTACCCAGAGGAGCCGGCCTTCGCGTACCCGTGGGTGCCGCCGCCCATCCTGTCGCCCCACAACCCGTACGCCCACCCCATGGATGACATCGCGGAGCTGGAGGAGCCGGAGGAGGCGGGCGCCGAACGGCAGACCACCTCCTTCCGCCTGCCCAGCGCCGCCTTCTTCGAGCAGCAAGGCATGGACAAGCCCGCCAGGTCCAAGCTATCCCTCATCCGCAGGTTCCGCCTCTTCCCGCGGCCCCAGGTGAAGCTGTTCGGGAAGGAGAAGCTGGACGTGTCCTTGCCCCCCTCCCTGGACATCCCTCTGCCCTTGGGGGATGCGGACGAAGACGAGGAGGAGGAGGAGATGCCCCCTGTGCCTCCGGTGCCCTACGCCCACCCCTTTTGGGGCTTCCTCACGCCGCGCCAGCGCAACCTCCAGCGCGCCCTGTCCGCCTTCGGCGCCCACCGGGGCCTGGGCTTCGGCACCGACTTTGGCCGCCCCCCACCTCGCCCGGCCACCTCGCTGGCGCGGTTCCTCAAAAAGACGCTGTCCGAAAAGAAGCCCATCCCGAGGCTCAGGAGTAGCCAGAAGGCGCGGCTGGGAGGCCCGGCAGTCCGGGAGGCGGCCTACAAGCGCTTCGGCTACAAGCTGGCGGGCATGGACTCCGAGCGCCCCGGCACGCCCATCGTGCTGAGGAGGGCAGAGGCGCGGACGCGCAACAACAACAACTCCCACCGACCGCCCTCGCCCTCGCCCGCGCCCGCGCCCGCGCCTCGGCCGCCCTCCCACTGGAGCGCGCTCCTCTCCCCGCCCGCGGCCCGACGGCCCCCCAGCCCGGGCCCAGGGCCCCTGCCCGCCGCGCCCTTCTCCCCCGCCCTCTCGGGCCTGCCCCGTCCCGCGTCGCCCTACGGCTCCCTCCGCCGGCACCCGCCGCCCTGGGCTGCCCCGGCCCACGTGCCCCTCACGCCCCCCGCCAGCTGGTGGGCCTTCGTGGAGCCACCTCCCGTGAGCCCGGAGGTGCCCCCGGACCTGCTGGCCTTCCCCGGCCCCCGGCCCTCCTTCAGAGGCTCCCGCCGGCGAAGGGCGGCCTTCGGCCTCCCCTGGTCCCCGCTGCCCTCGCCCCAGCCCTCGCTGAGGAGCCTGCCCGGCTTAGGCTACCGCTCGCCCGTGGGGCCCCCGTCCCCTCAGCCATCGCTCTGCGCTCGGCCCTTTCAGCCTCCCTTCTCGCCCCCGCCGCGCCGGCCCCGCTCGCTGCGGGAGCCCCCGTCCCCGCACCGCCGCTCTGGGCGCCTGGGCCCACCCCGCTCGCCCGTGCTGGGCTCCGGGCGGCCGCCCTCCCCGCCCCCTCTGTTGGGCCACAGCTCGCGGTGTCGCTCCCTCAACGTGCCTTCTCACCTCCCGAACACATGGCGGCGACTCAGCGAGCCGCCCACCAGGGCCGTGAAGCCCCGGGTGCGCCAACCCTTTCAGCGGCCTCCCAACGCAGGGTCCTGGCCGGTGGCTGCAGCTGCCCCTGAGCGCCGGGAGAGCCAGCGTGAGCCTGAGGACTCAGAGACACCCTGGACGGTGCCCCCATTGGCCCCCAGCTGGGACGTGGACCTACCTCCCGCCCAGCGCCCACCGTCGCCCTGGCCAGGAGGTGCAGGCAGCCGCCGGGGCTTTTCCAGGCCACCTCCTGTGCCCGAAAACCCCTTCCTCCAGCACGTGGGCCCTGTGCCACCTCCTGCTTCCCAGTCTGAGGACCCAGCCTCCGCCGACCTGACCAGTGTCTTCCTGGGTAGGCACCACGACCCAGGGCCTGGACAATTGGTAAAATCAGCCAGCCCGATTCCTGAGAAGACAGAAGAAGAGACCACTCTGGAGGGCCCTCAGTCACCAGCAGAGCCTGAGCCCTCCACCCCCACCCCTCCCAAGGATTCCGCGCCAGAGCGGAAGACGCTAAGGCTCAGCCTCTCCTACCCGCTGGCCACATGTGATAAGATGAGAGCCACGTGGCCGCCATGGCGCCGCTGGGGGACAGTGCCCAGCGCCCCAGCCCCCTTGGCACCCACTGGGGCCCCAGGGCCCCTGCCCAGGGTGGGCGAGCGGCGCCAGGCAGGCCCTGGGCGTTTTGCAGTGGTCATGCCACAGGTGCAAAAACTCAGCGCTTTCCAGCGAGTTGGTCCTGCCCCTCTGCAGCCCCCTGTCCAGATAAACCAGGACCCGGAGCCCGGCCCCAAGCCAAGAGCCTGGAATTTGCTCTGGTCCTGTTTCTGGCTGCCGGCAGAAGCCCCTCGACCCTGGCCACGAGTGCTCGCCCGCCCCCAGTCCTGCCGCCTGGGCCCTGGAGCCAATTGCCTGCACCATGGGGGCCCCTGGGAAGAAGTTGGTCCCAAAAGCTGGTGGAACAAGGTACGAGGGCAGAGGGCAGAGGGCAGAGGGAGGGTTTGGGGCTTCTGTGCTGGGAAACAGGAACAGCCTAGGGATCTTGGTCAGCTGCCGCCTGCTTGGACCTCAGTCTTCCCATCTGTAACCTGAGGAGAACAGCCTTGGGCTCCCAGAGCCTCTGGAAGATTGAACAAGAGGATGCCCAGCACAGGCAGGCACAGTACAGAGACTCCCGAAATTCTTCCCAGTCACTTCAGAGAAGGGATCTTGTCCCAGCCTGTGCTCTGGGCAGCCCTGTCCTGGGCCAGGCTGAATGGCACGTCTGTCCCCAGCAGCCCCCCAGAGATTTTGGCTGAGTACACAACTTTAGGACTTGCCTGTCCACCCTGTCCCATCCCCACATCCACGTCCATGCTGTTCCTCCTGTCTCCTGCCGACCCTCCCCCAGACTGGAGTCTTTTTTCTCTTCTGCATTCCTGCTTAAGGGCAGTCCCCTGGGCTGCAGGACTCTGCACTGCCCAAGGGTGAGGGGCTTAGGACCCAAACTTCTGGGTCCTCAGTGCATGATGAGGAAAATGAGGACCAGAAGATCACACGGGGGACCAGGGGCTGAGCCAGGAGTCTGTCTGGGCCCTCTGTAGGGTGCAGGGCAGGTGGCTTAACTGAAGGGTGCCGAGCTCGTGCGTGGCTACCCTGCTCAGGGAGGAACGCGAGCCTGATGCTGGGTGGCCCTCTGAGGAGGGGGGTGGTCACCGGAGACTCCCCCGGGACGCCTGGGGTGGGCGGGGCACGCAGGGGGTGGCGGGCGTTTCTCAGCCTCTGCAGACGGTGCCCCGTGGAGCGGGCAGCTAGCCGGCCCGGCGATGGCGACCGGGGCGGCCTGGCTGCTAGGGGGGCCCTGGCCCCGGCGGCGGGTGCCCCGTGCTGTGTGGGCGGCAGCATTGTGGGAGCGGGGCGCGGGGCGCCCGGGGGTGAGGGGCAAGGATGCCTGGGCCCTCCTCACCCTGGAATACGTGAGTGGCTGAATTATTCAGGGTTTGTGGCCACTGGCGCACATGGCCAGACGGGTGGGCGGGAGGCCAGGGCCTAAGGGTGATACTTGCCGTGCCCTACTTAGCAGCCTGCTGACAGGCAGGCGGCATGCAGGGCTCTGTCCTGGTGTCCCCTTTCCTTGCCTGCTCAGAGAAGGGTGCGGGCTGGAGCTGAGAGGCTGGAGAGGCAGGAAGCACACGTGTGCTTGCAGACATGCAGGTCACATGCAGGCCTTTGTGCCCGGGACACGTTCTGAGGCGTACCGTGGCCCGACAAGGAAAGCGTGTGTGTGTAATGTGTGTGTGCCAGGGCCCGCGCGTATGTGGCATCCTGGGTGTCATGAATGTGCACATCAGTGGGCAGGATGGAGATCCCGCAGGCCACGGGTGGCATCGGGACTTTTGTCTTGAGACCCCCAGGTGTGGTTGAGACAGCCCCGGCTCTCTGTGCACACGAGAGTGTGTCAAATGGGCATTGAGAGTGTGTATTACAAGCGTGTGTGCCTCCGGCCAGGCCTCCCAGGCCTGCGTGTATGCCCTCAGGCATTCTGCAAGACCATGGGTATGCGTGGGAGTTGCATGAGCTGTTGCATACGGGGCTGCGTGTAGGGGTCTCTGTGCTCGCCCCGGGCTGGATGCAGGGGTACGGTACTGAGCGGGGCGGTTCAGTGTCAGCCCTCCCAGAGGCCCCACGCACCAGGACCCGGACGTGCATCAGGTCGTTGCAGAAGCAAGGATTTGGGGTCCACCCAGGGAAAGAGTGGCTGGGAGAACCTGAGGTTGGGAGGCCTTCTAGGCAGTCAGAGAGAACACCGTGTGTGTGCGTGTGCTTCCCCCCCAGGGTCAGGATACTCGGGAGCCCCTGGGAGCACCTGCCACAGGGAACGCACGGGCAGGAGGCCGGCATGTGTCCCCCGAGTAAGGGCTGCACGCAGGCTCCGTGGGCCACAGTATTCCACGGCAGGGAGGCCTCAGGACCTGGCCGGGCCCTGGCCTCGGGGTTCTCTTCTCCAGAACAAGAGCAGGTCCCAGGCGTGTCCAAGATAGGGGGCCACCCACAGGCGCTCTCCAGCCAGGCCGACCACAGACTCTCTCTCCCAGATGCACTCCATTCGCAACCTGCCTACCACACGGTTCCGTGACCAGTGCCGGGAGGATGGTGTGGAGGACATGACGCAGCTGGAGTGAGTGGGGTGGGGCCGGCAAGGGGTCACCTCGGGGCTGCACGCTCCTGGCCTGAGCACTTCCTCCTACGAGGGGTGCCCGTCACCTCCTAGAACATCTCCAGAGCCTCTGTTTCCTCATCTGCAAAGTGGGAGTTGTGAAGTGTCCCGGAGCCGGTGTGTGCGTGTCTAAGCTCTGAGTTGGACGGGCCTGAGTTCAAACCCCAGCCTCACCACCTACTGGCTGGGAGACCTTGGACGCATTACTTTGCCTCTCTGTGCCTCAGTTTCTCATCTGCAAGATGGGGGTGGGTGGCTGTTATTGTGAGGGTGCTGGCACGTTGGAGGTGCCCAAAACGTGAGGGCTATGCTGGTCAAGATCATTATCCAGTCACGGTGACTCAGCTCTCACGTTTGCTCCCCCAGAGAATCCCCCAACCCCACGAGGTAGTATATATCCATTGGACGGATGAAGAAATGGAGGCACAGAGAAGTTAAGGAACTTGCTCAAGGCCTCACGATTGGTTGGTGACTTGAACTCAGGGCTTTCTGACCAAGGCCCTGCACTGAGGGGGAAGGTGGGCCCTGATGTCCCCTCTTCGTGCCCTTTCAGAGACCTCCAGGAGACCACCGTGCTGTCCAACCTCAAGACCAGATTTGAACGGAACCTCATCTACGTAAGTCCTGGGACTGGGTCTGCCCTGGGCTCAGATCAAGAGGTAGCTGTCTCTCGGGGCCACAGTGGGAAGCACAGATTTCTTCTGCTGAGCCACAGAAGCCAAATTTGTGGCTTCTGGTTTGAACTCTGGGGTTTCTACCATTTGAGTATGACATGCTAGAGCCTGGGGTTCTCAAATCCAAAACGCTAAAATACAGAGTCTTAGACTGGTGGATGCCAGGGAGAGAGACCTGGAGACAGGAAACCCAGAAATGAGTGGCTGTTCACTGGGGACCTGATAGATAAAGCTTCCAGAGTCCTAGAATCTGTAGACCTGGATCCCAGGAAGGGGTTGGCCAGAGAGGTGGAAGGAAATCTCTGGCCCCAGAAAGTGGAACGGAGGGCCAGAGGCCCAGAACCACAGTGAAGGAGGGAAGGCCACCCACAAGGGCTCTGGCCACCTCGGAATGCCCTGGACTTCTGACTCCCTCCCAACTCCAGGCAGTGGAGGTTTGACCTCACTGCGAGGCAGAAGCTTCTGGGGCCTGGTGCTGACTATGAATAAATGAAGGATGCAGCAGCTGACACAGCCACCTTTGCACAGTTGTGGCAGGGCGGTTTTGCTCACTTAGCCTTCTCCCAGCCTCAGCCTGGTACGGTGCCTGAAATTCCACTACCAGAGTACATGACCCATCAAACTATGAGAGGGCCTGAGGTGCGAACACGGAGGCCAGGCAGCCACACATTTGGCCCCGTGAGAACGGGGCTCCGGGCTCCTGGGAGCAGGGAGAAGGGCCATGAGGAGGCAGAGAAACTGAGACCACCGTGTGCCCAGCAGACCTACATCGGCAGCATCCTGGTGTCGGTGAACCCGTACCGAATGTTTGGAATCTATGGGCAGGAGCAGGTGCAGCAGTACAGTGGGCGGGCCCTAGGAGAAAACCCCCCGTGAGTATCTCTGGGGATGGGGAGGGGGCTGTCCCGGGGTCCCCTGGGTCCCTGCCTGCCCCTGAGCCAAGGGTGGGGCCAGCTGGTGGCGGGTCGTCCACCTGCTCGGCCGAGTGGTCTCTCCCCAAATTTCTATGGCTCTGACCAGAATGGGGGCAGGGAGCATTTCCCCAGGGTGAAGGGTGGAGCAGAACTGGCTGCTGAGGTGGACAGAGGTGTTCTCCTACCTGAGGGTGTTGGGAGGCAGGGTCCTGTCCCAGTGATACCTGTGGCCTGTCTCTCTAGGCACCTCTTTGCAATCGCAAATCTTGCTTTTGCCAAAATGCTTGATGCCAAACAGAACCAGTGCATAATTATCAGGTGAGCAGCGGGTCAGGCCGGGGACCTCTGTGTACAGGGTGGGCGGGGGGTATGTACGGGAGGAGTCTCAGATGATGGGTCTGTATCAGGCCAGACCTGCTATGGGACCTGGGAAAGATCACGTGACATCTCTGGGCCAGCCAGCCCACGTCCTCTGGTGTCATAGGAGGTCGAAGAAGGGTAGGGGTAGGGGGAGCCCAGAACAGGCAGTGAACTGGTTGAGTCTCCTTCTGGTCCTTTTCCCGGTCAGTGGAGAGAGTGGTTCTGGAAAAACCGAGGCCACAAAGTTGATTCTACGCTACCTGGCCGCCATGAACCAGAAACAAGGCATCATGCAGCAGGTGAGTTGCATGGTCTGTCTGACTCCCCAGGACTCCCAAGCTCAGTGCTCCCCGAGAGACAAGGCTCCTTGGCCCCATTTAGAGGATGGGGAGGCTGAGGCCAGGGTTGCCCTGGGGGGGCTCCTAGGACTCTGGCTCCTTCAGCCACACCCCTGCCCGCCCTGGCCATGCCTGCAGGGAGCTCCCTCCTGCCTGTGCTCCAGGGCAGCTCTGGTTCCAGCCGTGCTGGGCCTGGCCAGAGAGGAAGCCCCATGGGCAAGGGGAGTCACTCCATTTCTGCTGCCTGGCCTCATCTTCTTGGTGGTGAAAGAGAAAGGACAGGCCTAGTCAAGGGGGTGGGGTGCAGTAGATGCTGGGGTGGTGAGGACACGGGACCGGGGTAAGCACAGGATTGGAACATTGTGGAGAGTGCTAGGTCCTCCAAACCTGAGAGTGTTAGACCCTCATAAAGCTTTCCCGAGGGCATACTGTGTGTCCCTCACAGTCCGGGCTAGGTGATGGCAGCAGCAATGCCGACAAGTGTTCCCGCCCTCATGGGAATTTCGTTATAGTAGAAATGGAAGAAAAAAAATACACAAGTAAATCGTGTTTCTGTGAAAGGGTGGGAATTTGTGGAGGGAAAAAAAGCAGGGAGGGAGATGGGGAGTTTGGGGGGGTTGTAATTTGAAGCATGGTGGTCAGGGTAGGCTCCACTGAGAAGGGGTGAGAGTGGGCCCTAAAGACATCTGGGGGAAGAGCAGACAGGGAGCGGGAAGAGCAAGTGCAAAGGCCCTGGGGTGCGAGGAGGTCTGGTGTGCTCAGGGGATGGCAGCATGGCATCATGGAGTCCAGGCAAGGGAGGACAGTGGCTTGGGCCAGGGAAGTGGTGATGGAGATGGTGAGCACAGCTAGACCCGGGTGCAGTTTAAAGGTCAGCCAGAGACTTGCTGAAGGCCAGATTGGCGTGTGACAGAGTGGGTCGGTCCGGGGGCAACCCCAGGCATTTGGACTGAGCCATAGGCAATGTGGAGGTGCCATCAGCTACATGGGTAGGGCTGTGGAGAACAGACACAGGTACTCTGAGGTGTCTGCTGGGCATCCAGAGATGTTGGGAAGGTGGCAGATGTACCATGAGCCTAGAGCTCAGGGACGGTGAGGCTGGAGGCGAAGCCCCACCAACTGAGACTCCAGAACCTGACTCTCAGACTCCCATGAAGATTTGCAAGTGGCCGCAGCGTCCCAGCCAATGGCAATCTTGGCAGGGGATCCAGGGGCATCAGGTGGGGGCCACGTGGCCCTCAGTGGGAATTGGGTCAGCCCAGGCTTAGGAGTCAAGAGGGGTTACTTCCCCCGGTCCCCTCTGACGCGTGCCTTGGCCTACCAGCCCCTCCTATCCCAGCCTGGGCCTCCGGGGCCCTCCCTTTGCTTTAGCCAGAGTTTTCAAAATCTCTTAAGTTCAGACTTCTGGAAGGACTGGCCGGGTAGCAGGGAAATGTGTGCGTTGAGCCCCTCCTATTTGCTCGGGGCTTTCATTATGTTGTCGCGCGAGAGCCTCACGGCAGCCCTGGGAGGCAGGTATGTTTGTGTCCATTTATGGATGCGGAGACTGGGGCCTGGGAAGGGAGATGACTTACCCAGTGTCCCCAGGTGAGAGGGTGGAGGAGCTGGGATTTGAAGCCCAAGGCAGAGAGCTGTCTTAGCAGGGGTCAGGGAGGACAGTCGTGGTCATGGGACGTGCCAGGCATTCTGTAGAGGTAAGGATGGGCCCGCCAGCTGGGATGGTCACCGCCTCATTTCCCAGCCGCCACTCTGCCCTGCTCGTGTAATCCGACAGTCCTTACCCAGGGTCAGTTTCAGGCACACTCTTAAACAATCCAAGGTTTTATTTATTTATTTTTAAAATTTTTTTTAATGTTTTATTTATTTTTGAGACAGAGACAGAGCATGAACGGGGGAGGGTCAGAGAGAGAGGGAGACACAGAATCTGAAACAGGCTCCAGGCTCTGAGCTGTCAGCACAGAGCCCGACGCGGGGCTCGAACTCACGGACCGCGAGATCGTGACTTGAGCCGAAGTCGGACGCTTAATCGACTGAGCCACCCAGGCGCCCCGACAATCCAGGGTTTTAAACAACGTCTTTTGCTTTGGCTCCACCTTACCCATCTATGGGCGTCATCGTCAACCTCTCTGTCATCAGTCAGCAGGGTAGTGCCACGGGGTACCACCCGAACCTTCCAACGTTCTGGGGAAAGTCTCAGGGTTCCCTTTTGTTGGACTAGTTCTGGCCATGTGTCCTCACTGGACCCGGTTGTGTCTTGATTGGCCGAGGCCCCGGCCACGGGCTCTGCGTCTGGGCCGGGAACGTGAGCAGCATTCCGCGGGGTGGAGGGTTGCTGGATGCCGCCCAGCCCAAACCGCAGGCTGTCACCCCACCTGCGGGTTGAGCTAGGGGCCCCCACAGGGCCAGATGTTCACCCGTCCAGTACACCAGTCCTCTCCCCAGCCCCAGGCTGGGCGCTAGGAACAGAGAAACAGCTGACCCACTCTCAGGCCCAGGCGGATCTCAACTTACTGAACCACCCTAGGCCAGTTCCCCCTCTCGTCTGGGCCTCATTCTGCTCCTTCACATGGTAGATGTGGTATTTCCTGGACTGAACGGGACCAGGAGAGTGAACAGATGGAGGGGGCTGGCACCTTCCCCAAAGTAACATTTCTGCAGACGCTGGGCCTTCCCTGCCTCTTCCCTGAGAATTTATCGGGAGGAAATGACTCAGCCAGAAAATGCTGTACACCCGACACACACATGCTTGTCACGGTGTTGTGATCTCACTCGTACAGACTCTGGAGTCCCCGGGAACGTTACCTCGCCTTTCCAAGTCTGTTTCCTGATCCGTAAAACGGGTGACATCAGCACCTACCTCCTGAGATTGTTGACACCCGTGTAATTAGGGCAAAGAGTCTGGCACATGGTAGGTGCTTAATAAATGGCAACGGTGATTGGCTACGCCTTGGGCAGTTCTGCTGTCGTGAAATGCTAGTCCTCTTGAGATCTGTGGAGCAGGTATCTTATGAGGGCCTCCCACGCCCCTGCTCCCGTGTAGACGCTGGGGTCCCAGAGGTTGCAAACAGACAAACATTCCTGCTGTGGGGGCTGACATTCTAGTGAGGGAGACGTGATACAAAGAAGTGAGGGGAGGGGCGCCTGGGTGGCTCAGTCGGTTGAGCCTCTGACTTCGGCTCAGGTCACGATCTCACGGTTCGTGGGTTCAAGCCCCGCGTCGGGCTCTGTGCTGACAGCTCGGAGCCTGGAGCCTGCTCCGGATTCTGTGTCCCCCTCTCTCTCTGCCCCTCCCCTGCTCCCACCCTATCTCTTTCTGTTTCTCAAAAATAAATAAGCATTAAAAAACATTAAAAAGAAAAAAAAGAAGTGAGGGATTTGCCAGTGGTGCAGAGGGAGTGGACTCTGGTCCACAGGCCGGCTGGGGCCTGGGTATCGAGGGGCCAGTCAGAAGGGCTGAGGTGCCCTTCAGAGAGGGGGAGGGAAGAAGAGAGGCCAGCCGGGGGCTGGACTGTGCAGGGCGTGTGGCCAAGGCAAAGGCTTGGCTTTGAGCCTGAGGTGGTCATGGGGATGGGGATGGGGTAAAGGGGATATCCCCAGAGCCTTTTGGCATGTGGGCCCAGCAGACTCCCACACCCAGGGGCCACGCTGCAGGCCCCAGGCCGGGACAGCTGGGGTCTCTGAGATTCGTGGGTTTGCCCACCCCGGAGGCCCAGAGGGGTCGGTGGTCCCTCCATGGTCTAAGGCCCCTGGTGACCTGGTGGGAGAGGGGGTCAGTCCTACAGGTGACCTGCTTCTGTTCTTGTGCCTCTCTCCTCCTCCATCCTGGGGACTCCTGAAGATAAAGGTACTTGGAGTGTGCACGTGTGCCTGTGTGTGTGTGCGTGGTACACACGCTCGTGTGCGAAGGCAGGATGCGCAGGAAGAGGCATCCAAAGGCCCGTCCTGGCTGGGGGCTGAGGTGGGAGGGGCGGGGCTGGGAGAGGGTAGCTGCGGCCTGAGTGTGGGGGTTGGCAGCATGAGGCAGGCATTGGGGGACACTGGGGAGACCCAAGGGTTCTACAGGGAGCCCACCTGCGGTTGCCCCTCACACAGGGGGTCCTTGGGGAGGTCTGTGTCTGGGAAAACCTAGGGGTGGCCCTAGCCATGCTCCCTACTCTAGGCCCCCAGAACAATTCCCACATCTTCTGGGGTCCAGATCCTGGAGGCAACACCCCTCTTGGAGTCCTTCGGTAACGCCAAAACTGTCAGGAATGACAACTCCAGCCGCTTCGGGAAGTTTGTGGAGGTCTTTCTGGAAGGGTGAGTGGGACGGTGGAGGGACCCCCAAAGGCCTTGCAGGGCACTCCGCGTCCTGGTGCAGCCCCTGAGAGCCCACACCAGCGACTCCACCCACCCAGCTACCCTGCACGAGCTGACTGTGCTCCCCCACTCCAGGGGCGTGATTTCTGGTGCCATAACCTCCCAGTACCTGCTCGAGAAATCCAGGATTGTGTTTCAGGTGGGCCAGGCCCTTCCAGACCCTTGTGTGTTGGGACGGGCTGGGGGTATGCAGATACTCAGAGCCTGGCACGTGGCAGGGCTGGGTAAATGTTGAATTAATGAACAAAGACGTGTCTGTGTGAGCATGTGATCTGCTCCCCTCTCTCCCCCCCTACAGCCACATTGACTCTTTTCTTGCCCCTGAAGCACACCAGCCATGATCCTGCCTCAGGACCTTTGTACCTACGATTTCTTCTATCTGAGCACTCTTAACCCCCCCAGACACCTACATGACCAAACCCCTCACCTCCTCCAAGCCTTCCCTGAAATGTCATCTGCTCAGGGAAGCCACCCCATTTAGAATGAAGTCCCTCTCCACCCCCCTGGAACCCCCCCACCCCCTCCTCTGCTTTATTTCTCTCCAGAGCTCTTGTCTCTATCTGACAGGTTTTAACCAGTGATTTGTTGAGTGTCTATCTCCCCAGCTATCAGGTGGGCTCCGTGAGGTCGAGGCTTCTGTCTCCCTTGTTCCCCCACTGGGTCTCAGGGGCCTACAGCAGGGCCTGGAATACAGTTGTCCCTCAGCCACGCTGGCTGAGTAAACCATCAGGAGGCCCCGTGTGTGCATATCTGGGCTGTGGACGCAGCATAGGCAGGTGTGTGTGCCCAGCGTGCACAAGCGAAGAAAGGCTGTCTTTCTCCTGTTTCTCCAAACGGAATTAAATCTTGACCGGAGCCCCCTCCCTACCACCATACCAGTCCCCCACCCAGTGCCAGGCTGGGAGCTTACTCGTCACAGAGGTGCCCGGTCTCAACCGTGGGCCCTGGCATCGTGTGTGTGTCTGGGGGTCACCTAGGTGGTGGCTCCCTTTTCTGCACCCACCTATCCGCCCTATAGGCCAAAAATGAAAGGAACTACCACATCTTCTACGAGCTGCTGGCCGGGCTGCCCGCCCACCTCCGGCAGGCCTTCAGTCTGCAGGAGGCCGAGACCTACTACTACCTGAACCAGGTGAGTACCCGCAGGTGTCCAAGGGCCCCCGGCCTGGCACCCCTGCCCCATCACCCAGGGGGGCTGAGAGAACCAACTCATGGTGTCCTAATAGCCAGCCAGCGTAGGCGATGGGGTTTGGGGGCATGAGTTTGGATTGAAAATGTCTCATCACGGCAAGGGTGACAGGCATCTTTAGGGTCCACGGTGGGGGTAAGAGAGGCCTATACGACTCTTCATTTCTCTATAGCTTAGAACAGCACTAAGCAGCTTGGAGCTCCTGCACTTCCCTTTTCGGGCCTCAGCTTCCTCATCTGTAAAGTGGGGACAGCATAATGCCACTCGTTAGGGATGTGGTGAGGAGGAGATGAGGAAAGCTACACCAAGGGCTTTACACAGGGCCTGGCGGGCAGCACCTGCTCAGAGCCTCCTGGCCCGTGGGAATGGGAGTGCCCGCCTTGGGCCACACTGCCAGTGAGCCAGGGCAGGGACCTTGAGAGCCCCCAGCCCCCAGGGCCCTTAGGGACCCTGGGCAGGGGCCGGGGGCTCTCAAGGTCCCCCGGCCCCTGCCCTCGCCCAGGGTGGGAACTGTGAGATCTCAGGGAAGAGCGACTCAGACGACTTCCGCCGGCTCCTGGCCGCCATGGAGGTGCTGGGCTTCAGTGGCGAGGACCAGGACAGCATCTTCCGCATCCTGGCGTCCATCCTGCACCTGGGCAACGTCTACTTTGAGAAGTACGAGGTGAGAGAGCCCACAGCTTGCCGTGGGGCCCTGGCACCCTCGGGACACAGATCATCTTCTCAGAGGCTTGCGGGCCATGCGTATTTGCCTTTCAGGTTCCACCACGCACATATCATTTGTTCCCTCAAACAATGGGGTTGCGGGGCGCCTGGGTGGCGCAGTCGGTTAAGCGTCCGACTTCAGCCAGGTCACGATCTCGCGGTCCGTGAGTTTGAGCCCCGCATCAGGCTCTGGGCTGATGGCTCAGAGCCTGGAACCTGTTTCCGATTCTGTGTCTCCCTCTCTCTCTGCCCCTCCCCTGTTCGTGCTCTGTCTCTCTCTGTCCCAAAAATAAATAAACGTTGAAAAAAAAAAAAACAAAAAAAACAAAAAAAAACAATGGGGTTGCTCATCTTCTTATGGATGTATCAGAGCTCTTTGTATATGTGAAGGAAATCGGCCCTTTGCCTCAGATATGAATTATGAATATGTTCCCTGAATTACCATTTATATTTTGTTTACAAAAATTTTTTTAATCTCAAAAATTGTCTATTTTTGAGAGAGACACACACACACACACACACACACACACACACACACACACACACAGGGTGCAAGTTGGGGAGGGGCAGAGAGAGAGGGAGACGCAGAATCCGAAGCAGGCTCCAGGCTCCGAGCTGTCAGCACAGAACCCAATGCAGGGCTCGAACGCATGAACCGTGAGATCATGACCTGAGCTGAAGTTGGACGCTCAACGGACTGAGCCACCCAGGCGCCCCGATATTTTGATTTGTATCCAGGTTTTTTTCATGTTTTACTTGGTGGTTGGTTTGGTTTGGGTTTTGCCATGTAGATTTTTAGAATTATTCTCAGGCATTTGGTTTATCAATCTTGTATAAATTTTAGATTTTTTTCTTATCACTTTTAGAGAGACTCATCTCTTTAAAATTACAACAGATTTCTCCCATAATTTTTTCAAACCCTTTTATGGTGTGTGTGTGTGTGTGTGTGTGTGTGTGTGTGTGTGTTAATATTTAATCTTTGGCTTATCAGGAATTTATCCCAGTAAAGTTTGAGGTAGGAATTCAATTCCTTTTTTTCCACATGATTCCTCAGTTTTACTAATCCTGTAATTTGAGAAATACCTACTCACCATGTATTAAGTTCTTATGTACATTTTTGCCTAATTCCCAATTTTCTGTTGTGCTTCGTTAACCAATGTATTATGTGTCTATTCCCAGACTGTTTTAATTATCGTAGCTTTATAGCGTCAGACTATCTCGTAGGGCCTCCTTCACTCTTTCAGAATTTTCCTGGTTATTCTAGCTTATGTTTTTTTGTTTTTTTTTTTTTTTTTTTTTTTAAATTTTTTTCCACATTTTTATTTATCCTTGGGACAGAGAGAGACAGAGCATGAACGGGGGAGGGGCAGAGAGAGAGGGAGACACAGAATGGGAAACAGGCTCCAGGCTCTGAGCCATCAGCCCAGAGCCCGACGCGGGGCTCGAACTCACAGACCGTGAGATCGTGACCTGGCTGAAGTCGGACGCTTAACCGACTGCGCCACCCAGGCGCCCCTCTAGCTTATGTTTTTAATTTTTATTTTCTTTAATGTGTGTTTTTTTTGGGGGGGGGAGGGGAGAGTGGGAGAGGGAGAGGGGCAGAGACCAAGGAAGAGAGAGAATTCCAAGCAGGCTCTGTGCTGTCAGCTCAGAGCCTGGCTAGGGGCTTGAACTCATTAACCGTTAGATGATGACCTGAGCTGAGATCATGACCTGAGCTGAGATCATGACCTGAGCTGAAACCAAGAGTCGACACTTAACCACCTGAGCCACCCAGGTGCCCCTACCTTGCTTGTGTTTTTTATATGAACTTTAAACCCAGTTTGAAACGCGGTCCTATTGGTATTTTGCATAGACAGATGCACAGGAGACGGCCTCGGTGGTGAGTGCCCGGGAGATCCAGGCCGTGGCGGAGCTGCTGCAGATATCCCCCGAGGGCCTGCAGAAGGCCATCACTTTCAAAGTGACCGTGAGTCCTTGGGGGACCCGGATCTACCAAGCCTCCTGCCGGCCCTTAGACAGCATGGGCTCCTCCCTCTGCCTGGCTCATTCTTCCCTTTTCCACGCCTACTCTTCCTTTAAGACCTGATGCAGGCATTCCCCCACCTCCAGTGGGCCACCCCTGACCCCTGTCTGGGTCATTACTTCCTCCAGGCTCCCACAACCGCTGGCCCTTTGTCCCATCCCAAGGCTGATCTCACTGTGTCTGTCTGCTCATGCCTGTGTCTCCCCCCTTAGACCAGCAGCCCTGTCCCTGCCAGTGTAGGCAGGCAGAGGGGGGATGAGGGTGTCCTGTTCCGCCGCTGGCCAACTGTGTGCCCAGGACCAGTCAGATCATCGTTCCTGCTCCCTTCCCCATGTCCTGCCTCCAATCCTCTGGGGGCTTCCTGGAGGTGGTGGCCAGCCTGCTGTCATTCAGGGGTCTCATCCCTCCCCAGGAGACAATGCGAGAGAAGATCTTCACCCCCCTGACAGTGGAGAGTGCCGTGGATGCCAGGTGAGTCCTGGTCCTCCACGCCTGAGCCCCCAGATCCGAGACCCCCCCGCACTAGGCCCACCTGCCCCACACCTTCTCTGCTGCAGAGATGCCATCGCCAAGGTGTTGTATGCACTGCTCTTCGGCTGGCTCATTGCCCGGGTCAACGCGCTGGTGTCCCCACGGCAGGACACGTTGTCCATTGCCATCCTGGATATCTATGGCTTTGAGGTAGGGCTGCACGGGTGGGTGAGGGACAGGGGACATAAAACGTCATCTCTCTCACGTCTCTGCCTATAGCCCACACCGTTATCTGTCCTCAGTCTCCTGCCATCACCTTCCCTCACCCGCAAGCACTCCCTGAGGCCACGGAAGGCAGGGAGGGCACTGGGCCGCCAGACGGGGGTGAGCGGGGCCCTGGTGAGGGGCACACATGGGCTACTGGCCAAGGAGGGAGCAGGCCCAGCCTCACCACCCACCTGGCAGGACCTGAGCTTCAACAGCTTCGAGCAGCTGTGCATCAACTATGCAAACGAGAACCTTCAGTACCTGTTCAACAAGATCGTCTTCCAGGAGGAGCAGGTGCGCGGGGCCTCGCTTAGCACTCTTGTCCCCTCCTGACTGGGCAGTGGGCCTCCTCGGAGCCTGACAGGATATGCTGGTCCTTTAGGGGCAAACCGGAGGCTGTCAGGTGAAATAGAGGGAAAGGCATTCTAAGCCAAGGGCCAGCACATGCGAAGGCCTGTGCTCTGGAGGGGAAGACGCTTGGTGCTGAGCCCAGAGAAAAGCCCTCTTAGGGGATCCTTCTCACCCCGTACCGGGCTGGCCCAGGTGGAGGGAGAAGCAGGGCTCAGAGGGGGTTCGTGTTGCCCTTCTGGGGAGGGAGCTTCCTGTGCAAGCAGAGGGGCCCCTGCTCAGGCCCCTTCAGGTGGATCCAGCCCGGGAGGTGGGTGGATGGGAGCTGGGCAGGGTGAGGAGGCTGAGCCCCTGACGTCTGCAGGAGGAGTACATCCGGGAACAGATCGACTGGCGGGAGATCACCTTTGCTGACAACCAGCCGTGCATCAATCTCATCTCACTGAAGCCCTACGGCATCCTGCGCATCCTCGATGACCAGTGTTGCTTTCCCCAGGTGAGCCACGGGTGCCCTGTGAGCCTGGTCAGGTTGCTCAACATCTCTGGGCCTCCTGTCCTCATCAGGCCTGAGTCCTGCATTCTTCTGTGCTCTGGCCTGGGGACAGGAGATCAGGACACCCAGCCGGCCATTCACAACCTGGGGGTGGGTGATTGAGGCTGGAGAGGGGGCTGCAGGTGTCCAGAGGAGGGTACTAGCCTGGGAAGTTATAGAAGCCATCCTGGAGGAGGTGACCTTGAGGTTGGGCCTCAAACTCTTGATTAGAAGACACGAGGGTAGGGTGGGCGCTCTGGGCAGTGGGACTAAAGAGTACAAAGAAGGCTGGGCTGGAGGGTGAGGCAGCTGGGAGCTAATGGGACACTCCTGTCTGGGAGGGGGGTCCACTTAAGCCTCCCCACCCAGGGCAATGGGTAGCCAGAGGAAGCTGTGACTTGCTTCTCCCCAGTGCTCCCTGGGAACCAGTTCTCCCTGGAGAACTTGTCACTAGCCCAGGAGCAGGGTACCCAGGTTCCCCACACACCCGCTGACCCTCGCCTGCCCCCAGGCCACAGACCACACATTCCTGCAGAAGTGCCATTACCACCACGGCGCCAACCCACTCTACTCCAAACCCAAGATGCCACTGCCCGAGTTCACCATCAAGCACTACGCAGGCAAAGTCACCTATCAGGTGAGACCCGAGACAGCACGCACGGCCCCCAGTGCCGCTGTTCCCCGCAGCTGAAGATGGAAGGGCAACGTGGGCTGCGAACGCTCCCACCTGGTTCTAGTTCTGGCCCTGCCGATCCTCAGCTGTGTGACCCTGGGCAAATTGCTTCACCTCTCTGAGCCCATCTCCTTATCTGGAAGATGGGGATAACGATAGTGCCCATCTCACGTGCTGAGTGTGAGAAGCCTGGGGCTGGGGGTGGGTGATAAAGAGTAACTGTTATCAGTAGTGATGTGGTCACTCTCATCACTGTTATCTGACACATTCCAGCTTTTGTCCCCACCTGGGCCTCATTTTCCTCATCTGTAGGACAGACACAGGACAGTGTCCTCCACCGAAGAGGGGGCTAAGAGCCACACTGGTCATGTGAAGCTTTGGCTAGGACTCCCCTCCCTGGAGGATGGGAAGGGTAGTGGAGGCAGAAGGGGAGGGGACCATAGCAGGGGGAAGAATCCAGCACCTCCTAGGACAGATAGGGAGATGGGAGGCCTGGAGGGGCAGGGCCAGGGTCCCCCAGGGGCTGTGAGCCCCTGACCTGCTGGAGGGAGGCAGGGAGGAGGAGGGGAGCAGACAGGCTGATGCATATGGGGGTAGGGGTAGGCTGTCCCCCCTGCCTACCAGTGGGTCCAACCCAAACTGCCCTGTTGTTCCCCCTTTGCAGGTGCACAAGTTCCTAGACAAGAACCATGACCAGGTGCGCCAGGATGTGCTTGATCTCTTTGTGCGGAGCCGGACACGGGTGAGCAAGCCTCGCCTCCTGCCCTCTGGCCCTGCCCCAGAGCACACAGCCTACCATCAGGCCCCTCTCTTAGTCCAGGAAATGGGGAGGTCCCCTGGCGCTGGTCTCGCCTCTGACTCGTCCTGGCCCCGGCCAGGTTCTGACCTTGACCCCAACCCTAACCCAGAGTCTTGCCTTGCTCTGTCTTTTCTTCCATTCTTGATCCTGTCTCCTGAAGGTCTGTGCCCCTGGCCGGCCCCACTGGATTGCCTTGTCTGTCCTCTGGCCCATCATGGCCCTGCCCACCCAACTGTGCCCTGCCTTATCCCCTCACTGAGCAGTTCTCCCAAATGGCCTGTTGTGCTCAGCCACCCACCCCACTCTCTGGACCTCCACCTTCTCTCTTCCAAATGGGAACCCTCCTCCTAAGGTCATTGCCAGAGTTCATGACCATGTGTGTAACAGGCCACCTCAGGTGTACAGTCAGTGCCTGTGTGTTCCCCAGACTGAAGAAAAAAAAGTCAGCCCAACCATGGGATAGGTCCTCTGCGAGGCACAGATCACCCTGACTCGGGAGGTGTGTGATCTGGGAGGACAGCAGCCTTGCAGAGAGGCAGGGGCCCAGTGGGTTAGTTTGCTGATCACTTCGGTTTGGAGATTTGACTCCTTTTGTTCTCAACTCCTTTTGTCCACCCCCTCAACCTCTATTCCCTCATTTCTGTCTCTCGGCCCCCATCTCTCCCCGTTTCCCTGTCTCTCGGTGCCTTGACCACTGTCCCGGCCTGCTGCCCGCCCCTGCTCAGGTGGTGGCACACCTCTTCTCCAGCCACGCGCCACAGGCTGCCCCTCAGCGCCTGGGCAAGAGCAGCTCTGTCACCCGGCTCTACAAGGCGCACACAGTGGCCGCTAAGTTCCAACAGTCGCTCCTGGATCTGGTGGAAAAGATGGAGAGGTGAGCATGGCGGGCGGGTGGGCACCCAGCCTCACCTCTGACCCACCCCGTGACCCTCGGGTAAGCACCTCGCTTCCCTGGGACCTCATACTACCCTCCTCCCACCTCCGTCCAGGTGTAACCCCTTGTTCGTACGTTGCCTGAAGCCCAACCACAAGAAGGTATGTGATGGCTGAGGTCCCTGGGAGAGCCATATTCTCTTCCCCATGCTGTGTGACCTTGGGCAAGTGGCTGTGCCTCTCTGGACCTCCATCTTCCCAGCCCACTGTGGGAGCTATTTGTCATCGATAGTGCCATTTGCACACGGGTAGGCTAGTATGCCAACTCCTCATTTGGGCTTTCCTTACAGGAGCCAGGCCTCTTTGAGCCAGATGTGGTAGTGGCACAGTTACGCTATTCAGGGGTGCTGGAGACCGTGCGGATCCGCAAGGAGGGCTTTCCAGTGCGCCTGCCCTTCCAGGTGTTCATCGACAGGTACCTCAGCCAGGGTGGGTCCTGAGCTGCCCAGATCCTTATCCAGCTCCCCCATGGCCCCAGGAATACAGAACCCAAGGCAGGACAGAGCTTGCTGTGCACAGTTGCTCAGGTTGTGTGCCACACAAGATTATTACCTGCTAGCTGCCACGTGGCAGGTACATTTCTTATTTTGCATTTTCTCATGCTTTTATTGTTAACGTGTGGAGATTCCCAGGGAGGGAATAATTCTAGGTTATTATGACAAGTTTCCAGCAGATGGCGGTAAAGCGTCTTATTCGACTGAAACTCTGTTGGGATTTTCTGACAGTCAGAAGTGGAGTCTGGGGATGGAGTGCCTATTTCTGATTAGAAGACACTATGACTAGAGCCTCTGCTGGAGACTCCGTGGTCTAGCGGGCAGCTGGGGGTAGGTCCCTTAGCCCCAGGCTGAGTTTGCGCCCCTGCAGGTACCGCTGTCTAGTGGCCCTCAAACACAACCTGCCAGCCAGTGGGGACATGTGTGTGTCGGTGCTGAGCCGGCTGTGCACGGTCACGCCAAATATGTACCGCGTCGGTGTCAGCAAGGTGAGTGCCACCCCACACGCGGTCCCTGAAGCCCCGCGTTCAGGGGTTTTAGAACCGGAGCCTCTGGAGTCAGAAATGCCCAAACTAAAGATCCCTGGCCCGGAGGCCGCGCAGTTGAGTTTGGTCGATGGAATGCTCACTCTGCCTCTGGACCTTTGCTCGGGTAGCTCCCACGGTCTAACGCACCGTCCCTCTTTGTTCTCCCTCTCCAAACTCAGCCTGCGCTGCTGCCCCATCTAGTCTGTCTCCACCGCCTTCTGGAGGGGAGGGGCCCCAGTCCACTCCCCAGGCCCTCATGTGCCTCGACGCCTGCCTCCTCTCCTCAGCTGTTCCTGAAGGAACACCTACACCAGCTGCTGGAGAGCATGCGCGAGCACGTCCTGAACCTGGCAGCCGTCACGCTGCAGAGCTGCCTCCGCGGCTTCTTCATCCGGCGGCGTTTCCGCTCCCTGCGCCGCAAGATCATCCTGCTGCAAAGTCGGGCCCGTGGCTACCTGGCCAGGTACAGCCCAGACACGGCAGGCCTCCCCGGAGGCCTAGGGCTAGGCGAGGCTTGGGAGAGGCCATACCTGAACTTGGGCAGTAAGCCCCCTGGCCTGGCGGCGTGCAAGCTGAGAGTCGGGGCCTCTGCGGGAAGGATGTTGGGATTCTCTAGGTCTCTGCTTTTGGACGTCCCGCCCACCTACCCCCTGGCGCTTGTGATTGATGGGTGGGAATGTTTCCAGCCAAGAGGGGTCCCACCCTGCATCCTAGGAGCCCCAGTAGGATGTACATGCTGGAGACAGGTTAATCCAGGCCCTGCCACTTAATGTGCTATGTGATCTTGGCTAAGTCACTGCCCCTCTCTGAGCTCCAGCTTCTCTTTGTAGCACAGGGCTGCCACACTGACCGTGGGCAGTGATACCCAGGCCAGGCTGGCGTGGGCATCTCCGTATCTCCGTCACCTTGTGATCCCAACCCCTGCCCCTCCGTCCCCCCCAGACACTTCTTTCCTCCCCACCCCCCAGGCAGCGGTATCAGCAGATGAGGAGGAGTCTGGTGAAGTTCCGGTCCCTGGTACACACATACGTGAACCACCGGCATTACCTCAAGGTACAGCCCACCCCTCACCCTCCTCCCGGGAGCCAGGCGGCAGGGAGAGGGAGGAGGCACTTAGCACCCGGGAGGAGACTGTTGGCCTCAGACAGTCTTGGGTTCGAATCCCCGCTCTGCCACTTACTAGCTGTGACCTTGGCCTCCTGTATCCTCACTTTACCCATTTACCCCCTGGGGCCTTGGAGGGGGGGGCGAGTTCAATGAGCTGTTGCGCGGGAAGGAATTGGCCTGTGCCGGGTTCACGGTGGGGCCTTGAGCAGTTGGGTATGATGGAATTTGTCGACCTGAGCAGCACTGGATATGGTCTTGCTCTTACCTTAATGCCGGTCTTGGCTTATTGTCATCTAAACCAACCACCAGAAAGACAATTGCAATCCCCAAGTCCCCGAAGAACCACCTGGCTTCTACTGAAGGTTTTGTGGAGCTCAGAGAGGATTCCATCGCACATCTCTCGGCTTCTTCCCAGAAAGCCCCCTGTGGGTCTTTCCCTTTCCCCAAAGTATTACTCCCTCTGCCCCTTACCTCTTTCTCTTTTTCCCTTCCTTTCCTGTTTCTCTGGCCACACTTTTGCCTTCCCTCTGCCATCTGCGAGGCGGGGCAGATGCCCCCTTTGCTTCTCTCGCCCGCTGCCTCGTGCCGGGCCGGCTGGGGCCGCCCCCAGGCCCGAGGCCTGCCGTCGCCTCTGCCCACCATTCCCCGCCTTGACCGTGTGCTCTCCTGCAGCTGAGGGCAGAGCGGAGGCTCCGGGCGGAGGAGGCGCGGCTTCGGGAGCAGGAGGTGGGTGTGGGGGCCGGGCGGCAGCCAGGACAAGAAGGGAGGCTTGCAGGTAGAGTTGTGGTGGGCCTGGCCCTCACTAGGCGCCGTCCCTCCAGGAGCTGAGCAAGCGGGAGGTGGTGGCCGTGGGGCACCTGGAGGTACCCGCTGAGTTGGCGGGACTTTTACAAGCCGTGGCAGGTACTTCCGTGCCGGACGGTGGGGTGGGGGTGGGCGTGGGCAGGCACAGGAGCCTGGCACCTCATACCCTCCTCTCTCCACAGGCCTCAGGCCAGCCCGGGTACCCCGGGTGGTCCCCGTGCGGACTCCCCGGCTCCAGGCCGAGCCCCGTGTCACACTGCCCCTGGATATCAACAACTACCCCATGGCCAAGTTTGTTCGATGCCACTTTAAGGTAATGGCTGGCCTAGGCCCAAGTGGCTCTGGCCAGTGGGCGCTGACCAATTAAAGCTAACGCTGTACTTGTCCGGGGGCCGGCTCCTGGCCGTGCCCTGTGGCATGGGGTAATGAGCCCTTGAGTTGTGGATCGTGAGGAGTCTGGGGGCTCCCGGGGAAGCGCTGGACAGAAGCAGTGGGCCCTCGGGGGCTTAGGAAGCGGCTCTTTGCCAACCAGTTGGAAATATTCCAGAAATTCAACAACCGGTAGGGCCACAGTCATCCCTACTCTCACTTCTCGCTCTCCGGGAAGGGGGGCTCTCCAAGGGGCGCAGATAGTCTCCACCGCCAGCTTGCTGAGGGCCAGAGTCTGCCCCTCTTCAAGCCTCAGTTTCTCCATGCATACACTGGGGAAAGGAGCCCTTACCTCACAGGCTTCTGTGCCCCCACCTGGCATAGGGTAGTGGATCCAGATGTGCCCATGAGTCCCAGGTCTGTCCCCACGCCCCTGCCCTGTGCCCCCAGGAACCTGCCTTCGGGATGCTGACCGTGCCCCTGAAGACACCCCTCATGCGGTTGCCAGTAGAGTGCCATGCAGAAGCTGTGAGCGTCTTCAAGTTGGTATGGGTCTGCCCAGGTCACCCCTGAATTCACAGGCCTTGAGGCCCCTTGTCTGTCTCCCCTGGATACTCCACTAGCCCAAGCCCTTAAGCCCAGCCCTCTTCTTTGGAGGAAAGACTTCTGGGGGTGGCGGTGGGGGTGGGGGTGGGGCCAGGAGATAAAATCTGGGCTCCACTCTGGGCTAGGCTTTGAGGATTGGGAGTCTTTCTTCTCCCAGCCATCTTCCTGGCAAAGAGGCTGCCCCAGGGCCTTTGTGGAGTTTCCCAGGAACAGCAAGAATAGATCAGGGCCTCTCCTCGAGGACTTCCTAGTCTGAGGGTGGAGGTAGAGTAGGCCTAGTCCGAGGGGGGAGGTACAGTAGTCCTGACCAGTGACTACAAACATGGACAGAGATTAGGCATGGCGGCCGGGGAGTCCAGACTGGGCCCCTAATCCAGTCCTGGACAGAATCAAAGAGGGGGCATGTGAGCTAGAGTGGAAGGGGTCAGAATTCACCAGCCAGGACAAATGGAGAAGGCACAGAAGGAAGAGGGACTTGATGTAGTCAGGACACATCAGTGGATGAGAGTGAGAAGAGCAGAGGCAAGAAGGGGTCAGGAGGTCTTGGCTGACAGATCTGGAACTTGGGATTTCATTCTAAGGGCCCTAGGGAGCCAAGGAAGGTGCTTCCGTGGGAGGTGGTGTGGTCAGATATGAATGTTAGAAAGTACTCCCCGGGGCCTGGATGGAGTAGGAGGTGAGGGGCTGGCTGGAGGCCAGGGATGCAGGGAGGGCTGGGGCTGTATGGGCAGCTGTAGTGGACCATTCATGAACAGGTGAGAAGGTCAGTATGTGCTTTGGATCTTGACTTTTCTCATAGTCGGGATGGGCCACCTGGTCATTTGGCATACGATGTGGCAATTAGATTGTAACACAGGGGGCCGTTACGTGGGCTTTCCTGGGACGCATGGGAAGCACGTGAGAGGGGTGCCTGTCGGGGGTGGGGCCCTGGCAGGAACAACCTTCCAAGAGGCCCAGGAGAATCTGTTTGTGGCCCAGATCCTGCGCTTCATGGGCGACCCCCACCTGTATGGCGCCCAGGAAAATGTCTTCGGGAACTACATTGTGCAGAAGGGTCTGGCGGTGCCCGAACTTCGGGATGAGATCTTGGCACAGCTGGCCAACCAGGTGTGGCGCAACCCCAGCACCCACAATGCTGAGCGGGGCTGGCTCTTACTGGCTACCTGCCTCAGTGGCTTTGCACCTTCATCGCGCCTCAACAAGTACCTGCTCAAGTGAGTGGAACCGGGCAGGGCCAGGGCATGGGGACGGTGACGCTGGCGTGAGACCCTGGGCTGGGATGTTAAAGGGCCGGCCAGGAGTGAGGTCTCTGTGCTTGGAAGCTGAGGCATGGGGGGGGGGGGGCTGGTCAGGGGCTGTTCTCTTTCTCTCTTGGGCTCAGAGGAAGAAAGAAGGGCAGGTCTTCACTATGGAGAGTAGGGCTCAGGTAAAACTGGATAAAGGATTTGCAGAGCTCAGAGGGTGGCAAGACCGGGGTGCGGGGAGTTTGGGAAAAAGGCACTGATCTCATGTCATGGGAGTAGAGCGTGTCTGGACTCGAGAGAGTCTGGGTTCAAATCCCAACTCAACCTATAAAGCGTTGTAATTGCTATGTGAGCGAGGTTATTGTCAGCATCCTGATGGTATTGATAATGATGATGAGGCCGATGATGATGATGATGATGATGATGTCACCCTGTTGGGTGAGAAGGATGATTTGCAAGAGAAAGAGCTCAGGCAGGCCCTGGGTGTAAACCCTAGCTCTGACACCTATCTGCTGTGTGTCCTGGGGCAACTCCCTGCCCTTCTCCGAGTCTCTTTCCTTCCTCGCCTGTAAATTAGGAATGGTAACAGGATCCACCTTACGGGGTGGGTGTGAGCCTAAGAGCGTGCAGAGCTTCACCTGGGCTGTGTGCAGTAGGTGGGCAGCTCACTTGGTCAGTCTTGGGACCACTGCCTTCCTGTGCAAGGCTTCCTATGGGCACAGTTCTAGGTTCCTTCTTTCGGCCACTCTGGGCCTACTCCCTGCTGCTCCTGGCCAGGCCCGACAGCAGCAGGAAGGGGGACAGGAAGCCAGGTATGTGGATCACCTGCCCTGGCAAGGATCAGGCTTGTTGATCCTGGGCCAAGCTGAACCCTCACGGTCATCTCCTGTATAGGTGGGAACTTGGAGGCAGGCTCAGAGAGGGCAGATGACTGCACAGGGATGCTTGGTGAAGGAATGGAAGGCAGAATCTTCCAGAGTCCAAGTTCTTGCCCATACCCTGCTGTAGCCCCCAGCCTGTCAATGACATTTTGCTCCAACAAGTTTTGATGGGCCTTTGTGGAACCTCTTTGGCCTATCCTTGGATCTCTGTGCCGGCTTAAGATACTTCTGGTTAGCCTGGGACCCTTTCAGCTTAGTCCTAGAACTCTGGGATAGCCTGAGATCTTTTTTAGTCTAGCCCCAGAACTCTGGGACCGACCTGAGGCCCTTCAGCCTAGTCCTGGACCTCAGGGCTGTCCTGGGACCCCTTCAGTATCATCCCAGAGCTCTGGACCATAGCCTGGGACCCTTCCGATCTAGCCTCAGAGCTGGGGCCTTCTCGGCTTCACCTTAGAGCTCTGGACTAGCTTGGGCCTCCGTCAGACTAGACTTAGAATCCCTGTCTATCCTGGCCTAGCCACAGATCCCTCTTCATCCTGGTTCCAACTCTTACCCACCAGGTTTGTGTCTGATTACGGGCGGAATGGCTTCCAGGCTGTGTGTCAACACCGCCTCATGCAGGCCATGGGCCGGGCCCAACAGCAGGGTTCTGGGGCAGCCCGCACCTTTCCCCCGACCCAGCTCGAGTGGATAGCAACCCAGGAGAAGGCCAACATGGCGTTGGATGTGGGCTGCTTCAACGGTGAGCTGTCCTCTCCACACCTTGTGATGCCTTCCCTTCTCCCTCTATCCTGCACAAAGGGGCACCTGGAGTCCACGGGCCCCAGTAGAAGCCGTGGGACGTTCTAGAGTGGGGAGGAGCCCTCTGGGTGTGGCTCTGGAAAGAGGTCAGCATGTGGGTGTGGGGGCCGGACCTAGAATGGGGGAAGGGAGCTGGGGCTTCGAGGATGCGGATCCAGGGTCCAGGACAAGAGTGGGGAGGCCTAAGAGCAGGGTGCAGGTGGGGAAGCAGTAGGCCTGGACCTCAGATGCATCCTGGCTGAGCCCAGCACCTGCTGCTCCCCCAGGTGACCAGTTCTCCTGCCCGGTGCACTCCTGGAGCACAGGGGAAGAAGTGGCTGGAGACATTCTGAGGCACAGGTCGGCACCTGGAATGCCCCACCCAGAACGTGCTTGTGAACCTGGGAAGGAGGGAGGGGAGGGGCAGAACACCAGATCCCCTGTGGGGTCCGCTGTGGTCATGCTTGGGGTCTGGCTTATGTCCCAGGGTTTTCCTAGGCAGTACCTGTTGGCTGCATCCCTCATTTCTGTCCCTCCATGTGCTGTCACCAGGGGGCTGACAGATGGCTGGCGTGGCTGGACAGTGGCCATGAAGAACGGGGTCCAGTGGGCAGAGCTGGCAGGCCATGACTACGTGCTGGACCTGGTGGCGGATCTAGAGCTGCTCAGGGATTTCCCGAGACAGAAGTCTTACTTCATTGTGGGTGCAGAAGGGCCCGTGGCCGGCAGGGGCGGCCCCAGAGCGTAGGTGGCTACCTGAACCCTTCGTGCAGATGGCCTCTCCCAGCGCAGTGCTCCCCTCCCAACTGCTGGCTAGGAGCTGAGTTCTAAACCTAGGCTTTAAGTAATCTCTGCACCCAATGTGGGGCTCAAACTCACAACCCTGAGCCCGAGAGTCAGATGCTCTACTGCCTGAGCCAGCCAGGCACCCCATTTTTAAAGGAGGAGAGGGGCGCCTGGGTGGCGCAGTCGGTTAAGCGTCCGACTTCAGCTCAGGTCACGATCTCGCGGTCCGTGAGTTCGAGCCCCGCGTCGGGCTCTGGGCTGACGGCTCAGAGCCTGGAGCCTGTTTCCGATTCTGTGTCTCCCTCGCTCTCTGCCCCTCCCCCGTTCATGCTCTGTCTCTCTCTGTCCCAAAAATAAATAAACGTTAAAAAAAAAAATTTAAATAAAGGAGGAGAGTCAGCCATTTCCAGGGCCCAGAGGAGAACATGGTGGTGGGAGGGGGGGGATGGTGATTCTGGGAGGGCCATGATCTCGTGGGAGGTCAGCTGCTCCTTGTCCCCCTTCCCTACAGGGTGTTTGGGAACAGCTGGGACTCAGACTCGGACACTCCCACCAGACCAGAGCCCCAGGGACATGTGCCCAAAGTGGCTGACTCCGATGGGTACTGCAGCCACAATGAGGATGGTACAAATGGGGAGACTGGGGCCCGGAGAGGGACAGCGACCCACCAAGGTCAACCAGCAGTGGCCACTGTCTCTGGTGGGGAGGGATCCTGGGGGCTGTACAGGGTGATCAGCAGGAGAAAATAACTTGACTTTGCTATCTTCCTCACACACCAGACTCAGACAGCCTTGGAGAACCCTCTGTGCCCCACAAGGGACTGGACTGCTACCTGGACAGCCTCTTCGACCCCGTGCTGTCCTACGGGGATGCGGTAGGCTTGGGATGGGATGTTTGCGGACAGCTGGGACCGCATGTACACATCAAGTCACACATCCACAGGGTGACACAGGAGCCTCTCCCAGCCAGGGCCAGGGAGTGGTTTGTCTCATCTGGGTCTTCCAGGGGCCAAAGGAGGGTGTCCTCATGGCTAGGGAGGCTCCTGGCTGGGACCCCAGAAGGACCCACGGCTGAAGGTTCAGCCCCCTCCTCTGGTGAGAGCCAGCCCCCTCAGGCACCCTTACTCATTCTGGGAACTCCCAGGAGCCCCTGTGTGGCATGATATGTGGCCCTGAGCAGGGTACAGCTCCTCTTTGAACCTGTTTACTCCTCCATGGAGGGCAGAATGGGTTGGGGGTTTGCAAGGCTATGGGGGTACTGCCTGGGATGCTGCAGGGGCAGAGGCCGGGCTTGGAGCAGACACTGGACTGGCGGGAGGCCCCCGGGACAGAGGAGGTGGCCGGTGTCAGGTGCCCGTTGCCTTGGAACCTCGGGAGTATGGCATTGAGGCAGACACTTGAGCCATTTGCTGTCCCCAGGACCTGGAGAAGCCAACAGCCATTGCCTACCGCATGAAAGGGGGAGGCCGGCCTGGCGAAAGTGGCGGCAGCAGCGCTGAAGACCCCCCCAGGAGACCCCCAGAGCCAAAGCCGAAGCCAAAGCCAAGTCAGTGCCTACCGCCAGGGTGGTTCCAGGGTTGGGCAAAGAGGAGGCCCCCCCCCCCCACCGCTGGTTCTCGGGGCTCCTTCACAGGCGACAATGGGGGCAGCCATGGGTGTGGTGGGGGCGAGTCAACGGCAGGGTGGGGGTTAGATAGGGAATTCCACTTCCCTCCACCTCTCACCCCTTGGGATCTACGCCCTCCGACTTGGCTCCCCCAGTCCCAGGCCTGGATGCCTCCACGTTGGCTCTGCAGCAGGCCTTCATCCACAAGCAGGCCGTGCTACTGGTGAGTGCCGGCTGGGCTGCGGGAGGTGCCCTGAGCACGGGCCCGCCTGGTCACCACCACCACCTCTTCCCAGGCCCGGGAGATGACCCTGCAGGCCATGGCACTCCAGCAGCAGCCCCTGAGTCCCGCCCCAAGGCCCTTGCTCCCAGAGGTGAGCCCGGCTTGCCCAGGTGAGCACTGCGCTGCTCCAGGGCATCACGGTGCCTCTCTGAGCCCATCCTGGGCAAGCACGGGGCCCCTGAGAACGGGCTGACGTGTCCCAGGAAGCGCGCCTTCTTCCCTGTTCTCTGCAGAAACCCCTCGCGCCAGAGGCGCGGCCGAAGTTTGTAGGCACGGGACCCCCAGCCAAACCCGTGCTCCTGCGCTCCACTCCAAAGCCCTCGGCCCCGGCCCCTCTGGCCAAGGCCCCAAGAGCCCCCACCAAGCCCGTGGCTGCCCCCATTCTAGCTCAGGACCGGGCTTGTCCAGAAACCTGTGAGTGTCCTATCCCAGCAGTGGGGGCTTCCCAGGACAGGACTGGGGGTGTGGTTGTGCTCCTTGTGGCCTTATCCTGTCCCCGCCCCTTGCCCACAGCTTCGCCCTGCCCGGAGCTGGTCCGGTATTCAACACTCAACTCGGAGCACTTCCCGCAGCCCACACAGCAGATCAAGAACATCGTGAGGCAGTACCAGCATCCTCCCCGGGGAGGCCGGCCCGAGGCCCTCAGGTCAGCTGTGCCCCGACCCCAGCCCTCCAGCCCTCTGGACGAGTGGCCTCCTCACCGTGCCTGAGTGCCCATTAGCAGTGTGGCCATCTACCCAGTTAGCAGCAACCTTTAGGGAGTGAGTTTGTTTATGATCTAGATGAGCCCTTTAGGCAGAGGGGAAGGCCCAGACTGCTGCTCTCTAGGTTGTGCTGTGTGATCTCAGGCCAGTCTCTGATCCTCTCTGGGTTCTCATGTGTAATGATGGGGGTCGGGGGAGAAGAAGTTCCCTGTCATAGGAATTTGTGGCTGGGAAGAAGAAACTCATGTCCAATCCACCAGGAAGGATGGCGGAAAGGTGTTCGTGAAGCGGCCAGACCCCCACGAGGAGGCGCTGATGATCCTCAAGGGGCAGATGGGCCACCCGGCGGCAGCCTCTGGCAGCCAGGTGAGGGGCGGTTTCTGGCTGGGCCCAAGCAGAGCAAAAGACAAAGCGGGGCCTTGGAGAGCTTCAGCAACCAGCTGCCCCCATGAGCTAAGACCTGTGGCCCCCTGAGCGCTCTCTTTGTGGTGGGGACAGGTGCCTAGAGAGGCCGTGGCCTTGGTGAAGCCAGTGACCAGCACACCACGGCCATCCATAGGACCCACTCCAGGTGAGGGGCCAGGAGGGGAGGAGGGGCAAAAGAGCTGCTGTCCGAGTGTATGAGGAAGCCTGTGTGAGCACAGGTGCGTCCTGGGCTACATGTCAGTGGCGTGCGTGTGTCTGTGTCCCCGAGCCCACGTGGAAGTACCAGGTGGACACTTGTGTAAGTGTGCCAGCACTTAAATAACACTGACTTCAGGCCAGGCCCACTCTGGCCTCACTGAATCCTCACTAAAATCTTTCAAGGAAGTACTATTTTTGTCTATATGTTACAGATGGAAAACGGACGCAGGGAGGTTAGTGACTTGACCATGATCACACAGTTCAAAAGTGTCAGATCACGTGTCTAAACCAGCCCTCCTAGCATCACCATTGGAACCCTAATCTTTACGTTCTCTGCCTATGGTAACTACAGTGAATCTTAACGGATGTAAATCAGCTCACATCATGTCCGTGCCAGAAATTCTCCCGTGACTCTAAGGATGAACTCCAGACTCCTCACTGGCCTATGAGACCCTGCATGATCTGCCCACCTTCCCAACCTCATCCCTTCCCACTATCCCCTTGGCACACACAGTTCCTGGAACACAGCAAGCCCACTCCTACCTCAGGGCCTTTGCACTTGCTCTGCTTAAAATGCTCTTCCTCAAAAGATCGTTGCATGCCTTCTCATCATTCAAGTCTTGGCTCAGTGTCTTCTCAGAGAGGTACGCCAGATCACCGAGACCAAAGGACCCTCACAGACCAGCCCCTAGACTCTTTCCCAGCTAGCCCACATTTATTTCCAGCCCAGCTCCTAGAATTGAGAGCTTTGTTGTTTCTTAATTGTTTGTTCTACCTACACCTATCACGAGACTTTAAACACAAGGGCAGGCTCTTTGTCTATAATGTTCACCGTGGTACCCCCAGCCTTTAGCACAGACCTGCTGCATATACGAGGGTGTTGCATGTATGTGTCAAGTGAAGGACTGAGCCAGGGTTGAGTGGTAGGATTGTACAGGTGTGCCCTCAGGATTGGTATGTCTGCTGCCTGGGGTGTGGGAGAGCACCCAGCCCCCGCCCCTTCCCCGACAAGAGGTCGCCCCTTCGTCCCCTTCCTCACTCTCACTCTCTCTCACTCATGCCTGTCCCACTCACTGTGCTCCCCAGTGGCGCCTTCGCGGTCACTGGAGCCCCCCGAGGAACCCCTGCAGACGCGTCTGCACCGCCTAGTCAACCCCAACTACTACGGCTACCAGGATGCCCCCTGGCGGATCTTCTTGCGCAAAGAGGTACCTGGCCAGGGTGGAGCCAAAGCAGGGGCTGATGGGGGCAGGGCCCCCTCCCTAGCAGAGAGCGGGGAGGAGGGGCGGGAGTGGGGGCACAGGAGCCTGGTCTGAGCCAGAGGGCAGAGTCAGAGCCAGGGGCCCTGGTGGTATGGAGCCAGCCGTATCTGGCTGGGGGTGGGGCCGAGTGTGAGGCACAGTGAGGGGACTCTCCAGAGGGCCTCACGGGAGCCCCGATCCCGCAGGTGTTTTACCCCAAGGACAGCTACAGCCACCCTGTGCAGCTAGACCTCTTGTTCCGGCAGGTGAGGACTTCTCTTCCCTTTCTGGCTCGGTGTACTCATCAGGGCAATGGGTACATAGACTAGCCGTCTGCCGATTTCACTTTTGTACTCTTAGATTTGGGGTCCTTGACCACAGTGAGGATGGGAGGTTGTTCTGGTGAATTTCCCGCCCTCATGGACAAGGTCAGCAAGCCCACGGTTCGATTTAACCAGACACACGGATTGTCTGCGTCAGATGGGACTCAGAAGTCAAATCCGAGCCCTACCGTGTGGATGAGGAGACTGAGGCCTAGGAAGGGCAGCACTGGTTGCGGAAAAGAGGAGAAAGGGGAGGGTCCTCAGTAAATGAGATCTGATTCACACAGATGACCCCACTGCTCTACCAATAGGACCCTCTACATTCCCACTCACCCTGGAACTGTCCAGCCTGAGTTCCCAGCTGGGGTGAGGGGGGTCCCACGAGCTCCCTGCGTTTGGCCCCTTCCCACAGATTGTCCACGACACGCTGTCCGAGGCCTGCGTGCGCATCTCCGAGGACGAGAGGCTCAAGATGAAGGCCCTGTTTGGTACCACAGGGGGAGGGGAGGGACGTTGCTGGCACAGCCAGCCAAAGCCAAGCCGGCCCTTTCCAGAGGATGAACCCAGCCCCATTTGCCTCCCAGACACCCCTGGCCTCTTCCACGGCCAGGCTGCCACTCTGAGTTCAGTTTTGCCTAACACAGCGTGTGGCCCTAGTCATCCTGTCTGTCCGAGGATCTTAGTTTCCCAGTGTAGCCAGTGAGGACACACTTTTCCAATACGTTCTTGCTGGGTGTCAGCCTCCCTCCCTGCAATGTGGGCTGGCGGGGGAGGGGAGAGACCCATCCCTGACCTGACCTGGCATCCCTCAGCCCAGAACCAGCTGGACACGCAGCGGCCGCTGGCAACAGAGAGTGTGAAGCGGGCCGTGGTCAGCACCGCACGCGACAGCTGGGAGGTCTACTTCTCCCGCCTCTTCCCAGCCACGGTGCGAGCCCCCTGCCAGCCCCTGCTCACCCAGAGGCTTCAGGGATGAGGCTAGGAGACTCTCACATGTCCCTTATCCCCACCCCAGGGCAGCGTGGGCACTGGCGTGCAGATCCTAGCTGTGTCCCACACGGGCATCAAACTCCTGCGGATGGTCAAGGGCAGCCGGGAGGCTGGTGGGCAGCTGCAGGTTCTGCGCACGTACAGGTGACCGGGAGGCAGGCAGGCGAGAATGGGGTCAGCTGGAGACGGGGTTAGCGGACTGGCATTAGCGTTTCCTCACTGACTCTTTCCCAGCCAGTTACCGGGTGCCTGTGATGTGCCAGGCTCTGTGCCAAGCCCTATAAGCAAGCCCATTTTAGAGATGGGGAAACCGAGGCTCAGTGAGAAAAGTTGCTCTCAGGTCAGCCAGGAAGCGGATGAGCTGGGAGCCCATTACTACCCTCTCCTGCCTTTCAGACCACACCTCAGCCCTGCCCTCACAGAGCTCACTGTGCAGCGAACGGTGTCTGTGTTGTGAACAGCCAAATTTTAGTGCAGCCGGGAAGGGAAGGGTGTTCTGACATAAGACCTCACTGAGTCCTTGGGCCCCCTCCCCTGCCGGCAGCCCCTTTTGTTCTCTGTCACACAAGGACAGGAGTAGAGCCTTGTTCATCGGTCGCGTGAAAGATGCAGAGAACTTGGTCAGTGGGTGAAAGAGATACGTGTGTGGGCAAAACCAGGGGGGTTGGATCAAGAGGCAAAAACAAAAAAAAAGAGAGAAAGGCAAAGGGTAGTGAGGGCTGGAGTGTCAGTTCAAACGGTGATGAGAAGTGAGCTGGAGCCACAGGCAGGATGGGGAGGGGAGGCTGGGCAAGTTGTCAGGTCCCCCGGTGGCAGGGGCAGGGGGGCTGAGGCGGGGCTGGGCTTTGGGAATGGTACAGGGCAGAATGAGAAGGATGGGTGGGGAGGAGGGCACCTCTGGCCAGGGAGCCCTGCCTTCATGCCACTTTCCCGTTCTCCAGCTTTGCGGATATCCTGTTTGTGACCATCCCCTCCCAGAACATGCTGGAGTTCAACTTGGCCAGCGAGAAGGTCATCCTCTTCTCAGCCCGAGCCCACCAGGTCAAGACCCTGGTGGATGACTTCATCTTGGAGCTGAAGAAGGTCAGGATCGCCCTACAGATGCCCCCCTCCTCAGGTGCTGGGCCCCTGGCCCCAGTGGGGAAGCTCAGGTGAGGGATGGAATGGGTAAGCCCTGTGCATGGACTCTGGTGCCTGGGTTCATCTGATTCAGGTCTCCAGTGCTTTACATGGCCCCCCTTCTACTTGTACAACGCCCTTTCCTCTCTCACCTGGGGAATGTTCCCTTCCCTGATGAATCAGGAAGGAATACCTATGGAGGAGAGGAGCAGGGGAGTGGCCCCAGGCTTCTGGGAGGAGGGGGATGGGACTGCAGCCCCTCACCCTGCCCCTGGCTGACGCAGGACTCAGACTACGTGGTCGCAGTGAGGAACTTCCTGCCCGAGGACCCGGCCCTGCTGGCCTTCCACAAGGGCGACATCATTCATCTGCAGCCCCTGGAGCCACCTCGAATGGGTCAGGGCCGTGGGACAGAGCGGGTACGGCAGGGGGAGGCTGGGCAAGGGGGCCTCCCTCCAGGTGCTGATACAGACTTCACCCCCAGGCTACAGTGCCGGATGCGTGGTCCGCAAGAAGGTCGTGTACTTGGAGGAGCTGCGGCGCAGAGGCCCTGACTTTGGTGGATATCCCCGATCCCCCCGGTCCGGTCTCCAATGCTCCCAAACCTGGAAAAGCTAAACAGTCTGCCCCGGTTTCATGCACTCACACTGCAGATGCTCCGTGGGGGTTTCTCGGTGCCCCAGGGGGGTCTGGCCCAGCCAGGTCTCCTCGGGTGCCTGCTCTGGCCAGCCAGGTCCTCCTGGTGGCCACCTAGCCCAGCTCTCTGCCTCCATATCTGGATGTGGGGTCTCCATGAGTATTCGTGTTCCCACGTATGTGGCCCAGGTCTCTCTCTCTCTGCCTGGGAGTCTACAAGCACCGTGTTTTCTGCTCCATCTCCCGCTGAGGGAATGTCTTCCCTTCCCCTGTTTCCTCGTTTGCAGATAGGCTCCGTGACATGCCTCCCTCACAGAGCACTGAGGCAGGGTCAAGAAGGTTCTAGAGTATACCTAGAGGGTCCCCTGAGTCCCAAGACGAGACCCTCCTGTTTGTCTCAGACCCTTTACCTCCCCCCCCCCCCCCCGCCAGGCTGGAGGTTTGGGACCATCCACGGGCGTGTGGGCCGCTTCCCTTCTGAGCTGGTGCAGCCTGCGGCCGCCCCTGACTTCCTGCAGTTGCCAGCCGAGCCTGGCCGGGGCCGTGCTGCTGCGGTGGCCGCTGCGGTGGCCTCCACGGCTGCCGCACGGGAGGTGGGCCGCAGGAGGGAGGTGAGACCGGCAGGGCCAGGTGATGGGGCTGAGACAGCGGAGGTGGGTGGGTGGTGGTCAGCCCGACTGTGGAGGTGGACAGGAGCAAGGTCGTCCTGGCCGGGACAGGGCGAACTTGGTAGGGCTAGCCAGATGTGTGACCCGTGGCATCTGACCAGAGGTGGTTGGAGGTGTGGCCAAATGGGGTAAGGATGGTGGGGGTCAGCAGAAGGGTTGTGATGAGGCCCGTGGGGCAGGACCAGCCTGGGGGCCAGCAGGTGGTCGACCTGGGAGGGGGTAGGGCCAGCCGAATGGGGCAGGGTCAGCCTTGTGGAATGGAACCAGTGAGGGGTGGAGTGAGGTGAAACTAAGAAGTGAGGGGCAGGGTCAGCTAGGACTAAGCAGTTGGGGAGGCCAACCCCGGGATGGGATGTGTATGGTGGGGGTGGGGGCAGATGTGGCAGGGCCGGGGGGCAGGGGGTCAGCTGGATATGTGGTAGGTGTGACCAGGCAGAGGGTGTCAGGACAAGTGAATGGCGGTGGGGCCAGATCAGGTGGGGTGGGGGGCAGCCCGAGAGGGTCTGGCCAGAGGCATCCTTGAGTGTGACCGGGTATGGCAGGGCAGGCCCTCTTAGCTCTGGCCCTCCCGCAGGGTCCCCCAGTCAGGGCTGGCTCCCCTGACCGTGCGGAGGACGGCCTGACTCTCCCACCGTACACGATGCTTGAGTTTGCCCAGAAGTATTTCCGAGACCCTCGGAGGAGACCCCAGTGAGTGGCGGCCCCACCCCTTATCCTCACTCTGAGGAGGGGAGGGTCTTTCTGGGGCTTCTCCCAGCCATCCAAGGCGGGGAGACCCCACTTCTGGCAAGGGGATGAGAAACCACCCCGATGTGAGGTCCGCCTGCGGCCTCCGCTTCTGGGAGCCATGAGAGCCTTCGTGCCTGGTTGACTGACACTGGGTCAAGAACATTCTGTGTGGGAAAAGGATGTAGCCAAAGGCTCGGAGACAAGACTTGTCAGTAGCACCTGTTTCCTGTTGCAGGGATGGCCTCAGGCTGAAATCCAAGGAGGGTCGGGAGTCTAGAACCTTGGAGGACATGCTTTGCTTCACCAAGGTGTCCAGCCCCAGGCCTGTTTCCCCATCTGTAAAATGATGACGCCAGAGCCCCCTCCCAGGCCCCTCGGGCAAACAGTCTTGTCCTCAGTGGGACCCCTCCCAGCCCTCAGCAGCCCAAGGGCCTGGATTCCTCCCAGGAGCAGCATCCGTCCCACTGTCAAGCCTGTCTCCTTTTTTGTGAGGGGGACTCTCCTGTCTCGTGTGGCCCTCCTCTTTCTGACTTGTCCGTCCGCCATCATGACACGGACCCTCCCTCCCCCCACAGACCCCGCTCCAGGAATCTCTCATCGAGCTCAGCGACAGCAGCCTCAACAAGATGGCCACCGACATGTTCCTAGGTGTGGGGTTGGGACTGTGGCCAGGGCCTTGGGTCAGGGGGGACCCAGCACTGTGTGACCCTGCTCATCCCACTTCTCTGGCCCTCAGAGTCTTCCCCCCTCCTCAACTCAGACCTGGGGACCCTTAAAGGGAAGAGGAGCCTCCCAGCTGCCTTTGGCCATGGCCTCCCAGGGACAGACCCAACCTTGGGATGCCCTGGGGTGAGTGGGCAGCTGGGTGTCTGGTGGCCTGAGTGGGACAGGTCTTTCCTACAGCTGTGATGAGGTTCATGGGCGATGCCCCGCTGAAGGGCCAGAGCGAACTGGACGTGCTTTACACCCTCCTAAAGGTCAGTCCAGCCGATTTTGTCAGATGCTTCCTTTCCTGCTGTGTGGCTCAGTTTCCCCATCTGTCAACCAAAGTTGCAGGACACGGGGATGGGAAGCCCAGAGAGGAGTACATCCTGCAGGTGGGGTGGGGGCTGGGGAAGGGACCCCAGGCTTCTCTCCAGGTGCTCACCCTGTTCTCGTGTGCCTGGTGTGTGTGGTGTGGGCCCTGGCATGGCCTCGGCATGTGACCTGGCCTGCCCTCCTTCAGCTGTGTGGGGACCATGAAGTCATGCGGGACGAGTGTTACTGCCAGGTTGTGAAGCAGATCACAGACAACACCAGCACCAAGCAGTGAGTGAGCTGGGCCTTTACCTCTGCCCTCTTGTCCCCACTCTGTGTCCTTGCTCTAGGAGGGGCCAGTTCAGCCTCTCACCTCCCCAGGCCTTCCCTCCTGATTCTCCCCCCTCATTCTCTCCTTCACTCAGTAGACAGAGTACGTGTACTTGGAATTGCCGGCTCTGGGACAAGCCGTTGTCCTCTGAGCTTCAGTTTCCTCCTTTATAAAATGGCAGCAGTAATGTGTATGTCCAGGTTCCTGGTTGCACGCGACAGAAGCCCAGTTCAAGCTGGTTTAAGCAAAAGAGTTCAGGTGACTAAAAAGTCCAAACGTGGATTCAGGCATAGCTGGATCCAAGTGTCATTAGGAAGCATCTTTCTCTATATTCTGGGTCTGCTTGTCTCTGTGTTGATAGTGTTCTTAAGTAGTATCTCCAATACGCTGGTAAGATACCAGCTCTGGAGACACATTTTCCAGCTCAGTAATCCTAGGGAAAGCAAGATTGACCCAATATTTGTAGCAAAAATGACCCAATCCAATCTTATTGGCTTACTTGGTCCCGTGGCCATCCCTGAGTCAACCACAATGGCTGGAGGATACAGAGATTTGATTGGCTGGTACTGGGCCAAATATTTGTCCCTAAACCAATCACCATATCCAAAGGAAGACCGAACCCTAAATTGGCCAGACCTGGACCAGATAACCATCCCTAAACCAAACATCATCGAGGCCAGCGGACTGCAGGGTTCTAGTTGGTCAGACCTGGCTCCCATGCCCATCCCCCAACCACAGTGACCTAGGGAGGCGTGAGTGTTTTCTTAAAGGAGCCCAAATGCCGTCCCCAGACACCAGCAGGTCCCCACAGATGAAAGCCTCACATCCAGGGCAGTGTGAAGGTGAATTTCCGTGTCTTGCGGGATGAGCACCCAGCAAGTGCCCAGTGTGTGATGTTCTTGTTACCGCCAGATCCATCCTCCTGTCCCCGTCTACTCTACCTCCCCCACTTGCCCTCTATCCCCCCAGGAATTCTGGAAGCACTCAGCACATCCCCCCCTGTCCCTTCACATGCCCAGGCCTCCCCTACCACTACTCCGCACAGTCCCAGCAGGCACCCCCTTGCCCTCCTTCAAGGACCTTCACCCAGGAGCCTCCACAGAGGGATTCTACCGGGGAATCCTCGTGGGGTGTGTGTGTGTGCGCGCACGTGCGTACATGTCCGGCGTGTCACGTCAAGGGCCTCATCTCCTACTCTCCCTATCTCCCACCCTGGCTTCCCGAGCAGATCGTACCTCCTGCATGGCTTTGAGGCCCACCCGCCCTCCTCTCACTGGCCAAGGAGGAGCATCGTCACAAGACAGGAGCTGCCCGAGAGCCAAAGAACTCCAGCCCCGTCCTGGAGACTCCTGGCATGGCCCTCCAGGGCTGTGGCCACCCGCAGTGTGTCCCTGTGTGTGTGTTCCTGCAGGGACAGCTGCCAGCGAGGCTGGAGGCTGCTGTATATCGTGGCTGCCTACCACAGCTGCTCCGAGGTCCTCCAGCCACACCTTGTTCGCTTCCTCCAAGATGTGAGCCGGACTCCGGGCCTGCCCTTCCAGGGTGAGGGGCCTGTCTTCATGGGGATTGGCTGGGAAGCCAGCTGCGGGCAGAAACGTAGAGGGCTTGGTCCCTCACATGCACGTGTTTGCTAGTATTAATTCTGTCCCCAAACATTCGCAGGGGTCCCACAGGGGCTGATGTGATGGGTTATCCGATCTAACGCAGAGAGTGGCATGTCAGGGAAGACTTCCTGGAGGAGGTGTGGCCCTGGGTAGTGAGCACATGGAAGGGATTTCTAGGTGGACTGAGTGGCAGGAGCAAAGGCCTAGAGGTGGGAATGTGTGGCATGTGGGAGAAGGAAGGAGGTGGCAGGGCCTGGAGTATGGGCTGAGGCCCTGCTTCTCTGGCCATTGCAAATCAACAAGGGTCTTGGGTGGGTCTGGGCAGGGGTGAGGCCCAGCCGGTGGCAGGGTCTCAGCCTCTCTACTCTAAAAGTATGCAGGGAAGGGGCCAGTCCTCGGCCTTACCCCCACCCTTGTTTCTGAAGCAACCCCTGGATTTCCCCTTAAAAACGTTTAGGGCTCTGTGGTCCTCATGGCAGTCATGAAGAAGATAGGAAACCTCAATTTGTCTGCCTCTGAATCCTCCTCTCTTTTGTTTTTTTTTTTTCAGTTTATTTATTTTGAGAGCGTGCACACAAGCAAGGGAGGGGCACAGAGAGAGAGAGAAAGAGAGAGAGAAAGAATCCTAAGCAGTCTCTCCGTGCTGTCAGCACAGAGCCCTATGTGTAGCTCGATCCAATGAATCCCATGAGATCACGACCTGAGCCAAAACCAAGAGTTGGACACTTACCTGAAAGAGCCACCCAGGCACTCCATGAATCATCCTCTTTGATTTGGTTAACATTCCCAGAGTCTAAGATGAATAGACCCAGCTCCATGAGGCAGGGCTCCCAGACCCATGAAGACAGCAGAATGTGCCCTAGAACTCTTGCCTCGACCTCCCCAGAGCAGGGTGAGGGCACATTTAATACAGAGAAACAGAGAAACTTGGTGGAATCTTCTGCCCTGGACTCTGAGTGAGGGAGGGCGGTTGGCAAGGGGGTCTCAGCTGGCAGGGGCACAACCACATTACCATAGCCACGCAGCCTGTTGGGGACATACCCCGCCAGTCAACAGCTGCAGGTGACGGCTATTTCCAAGGCTCCTAGTCAGCCAAGGGGACTGTGGGCTAGCCGAAAGGCTTTAACCACGTGAGCTGTGGGTTCGAATGCAGCTTTTACACTCCAGCTCTCAACCTTGGGCAAATCACCGTCCCTCCCTGAGCTGCTTCCTCAGCTACCAAACAGGAGAATAAATGCCCCATAGGCTGTGGAGAGAAGCCAGTGGGCTCATGGCTGGTGGCCAGAAGAGCCTCTCTGCCCCGCTGCCTACCCCGGGCAAGGCCTTGACTCCCTGTTTCTGTAGGGATTGCCAAGGCCTGTGAGCAGAACGTGCAGAAAACCTTGCGCTTCGGTGGCCGCGTGGAGCTTCCCAGCAGCATGGAGCTTCGGGCCATGCTGGTGAGCATGGAGTGGGGGGTGGGGGGTGGGGGGTGGGGGCACGTCAGGATGAGTGTGAGACATGAGCCCTGTCCAGAGACCCCGTGTGCACTCACTGCTCAGAGATGTGCCGTCAGGCCCTATCAGGTCCAGGTGCACAAGTGTTCCTGCGCAAGCCTGTCCAGAGCCCCTTGGCTCAGGGACTAACATGGCAGGGGACAATTGCTGGCCCAGGTCCCAAGTCCTAGCCTCTCTCATCTCCTCCCTTCTCTTTGTCCCAGGCGGGCCGCAGTTCCAAGAGGCAGCTCTTTCTTCTCCCCGGAGGCCTTGAACGCCACCTCAAAATTAAAACATGCACCGTAAGTGAGGGAACGTTTCTGGCAGGCAGGTGCCGGAGGGGTCGGGGCACCTCAGCCTCTGGGGTGGACCTGGCTCAGAGTCGTACTGCAGAGGCAGAATTTGAACCCTGAGTCTCTCAGACTCCAAAAACGGTGCTCCTTCCCTGCTTGAGGCTGATTGGCAGTCCTCAGAAGGATCCTCTGTGTCCCTGCAGAGGGCCTGAGGAACTCTGTGCTTGGGCTCCCGGGGCCTGGGTGGACTAGGAGGACAGAGATCAGCTTGGCTGGCACAGCCTCACCTTCCTCCCTGCAGGTGGCCCTGGACGTGGTGGAAGAAATCTGTGCTGAGATGGCTCTGACTCGCCCCGAGGCCTTCAGCGAGTACGTCATCTTCGTTGTCACCAACCGAGGTGAGCGGTCAGGAGGACTGAGCACACTGGGCCCGGCCTTGTAAGGCCCAGGTCAGATGCCACTTCCTCCAGGAAGCCCTTGCTGCCTTGTGTAAGAAATTTCCTGTGCGCCAAGCACCCCCAGCTCTGTACGTTTGTCTTGCCTACCAGACCCGAAGTTCATGGAGGACTGTGCCCTCCCTGACTCCCGCCTCTGCCCTTTCGGGCCTGTTCAGCCGGGAGCATGTGTGCCCTACCCTCAGGGAGCTTATATCCTATTTTTTTTTTCCTTTTTTTTTTTTTTTTAAATTTGAAAGAGAGAGAGTGTGAGCAGGGGAGAGGCAGAGAGAAAGGGAGACACAGAATCTGAAGCAGGGTCCAGGCTCCAAGCCGTCAGCACAGAGCCCCACACGGAGCTTGAACTCACGAACTGTGAGATTGTGACCTGAGCCGAAGTCGGACGCTCAACCGACTGAGCCACCCAGGTGCCCCACACACAGTCGGGATTTAAACCCCAGCAGATTGGCCTCAAGAGTCTGGGCTTTATCGTCATGACACGTCCCTTCTTCAGTACGATGTTACTGAAGATACGGGATGGGGAGCAGAAATGTCAACGCAAGAAGGAAAAACTGAAACGTCCCTCACAGACCCAGATCCCCTCACTGGCAGGCCCCAGTCCTCCCCACCCTCCGCCCGTTCCAGGAACCCGGCGAGAGGTCTCTCCTGAAGGAGTTCTGGAGAAAGGCACCCATTGGTCTCATGACCTGAGGTCTGTTGTGCTTCTCCTTGTCCCCAGTGTCCTCTGGGAGGGGGCCGGGCTTCCTTTCAGCAGAACCCAGGGCACTTTCCAAGACCTAGGTGGGCTGCAGCTTTGACTGGAGTTATTCCCGTCCCTGGTCATCGACGTTCCACAAACACTGGGCACCCTGTTCCACAAAAACATGCTCTGCTTTAGGGAGGACTCCGTGTCCTGGAGTGGGGCCGCGGCCTCGCCGGGGGTCTGCACATAGGCTGTCCACCCGCCCCCGGCTCTCCACAGGCCAGCACGTGTGCCCGCTCAGCCGCTGTGCCTACATCCTGGACGTGGCCTCGGAGATGGAACAGGTGGACGGTGGCTACATGCTCTGGTTCCGGCGTGTGCTCTGGGATCAGCCACTCAAGTTCGAGAATGAGCTATATGTGACCATGCACTACAACCAGGTCAGCGCGTGTGGTCCACTCTGCTGCTCTGGAACCTTCCAGGCGCCCCCGTGTGAAGTCAGACTGCACAGCCTTGGCATCTGGTGCCTTCATGTTTCCAGCCCCATTTCTAGCCCTGATGCCCAGGCTCCCTTGCATGGACTCTTGGGTGCGGTCTGACCATGTCACCCTCACTACCTAATTTGTGGGCCTTTCCACCCGCCATCGCTCCATCTGCCCTGTGATTCCTGCACTTGTGCTCACCTAAGTCCTCGCTGCCAGGGCCGCCCCAAACAGCACCTCTTCCACGAGGCGGCTCTGACTTCCCCTTTCCTCCTGACTTCCTCCTCTGAATGCACGATCTGTCCCTTGTCTAAACGCCTGACCAGCTCTTGCTGGCATTGTTATTTTTGTCTTCGTGTTATTCCCTTTTGAGATTCAGGTAAGTCAGGACCATGGAGTTTCCAAAACCTGGGTTCTCCCCTCCTGTGCTCACATTGGTGGGAGGGATCGGACAGAGGGCTCACGTTTTTGTCGAGCTGGTGCCAAAGCTTCCGCTATTCCAGGTACAGAATACTGCCACTTAGCCTTCACGGCCTCATGCTGTGGCTGTTGACGACCAGCCCTGTGCAGCCGGGCACAGGGTTAGTGAAGCTGCGGCCTACGGGCCAGCAGCATCCCTTGGGAACTTGGGAGGATGCAGATCCTCTAGTCCTGCCCCAGATCTAGTGTATCGGGGTCTCGCGGTGCTCCCCAGCATGCACAACTGGTGCGTGCCCAGTTTTCAGAAACCCCAGACCCCTGGCCATTCCTGAATGCTGCCTGCATTCAAGAGTGTCCACGACACTCTTTCCCGGCCACTGTGGGGACTCCCACAGGGACTTCGATGCCATGGCCCCCACAGCTCACCCTCACGTGACTATTCCCAAAAGCCCAGGGAGGGGGCAGGCTGCCCCAGCCCCGAAGCCAGTGGGACTGGAACTATTAAACTTGCACGTGTCCCCACCTTCCCCTCATGAAGGCAGGAGCGCATACCTGCCTGCAGGCCCTTGTGGAATTCTCCCCCGCAGGTCCTGCCCGACTACCTGAAGGGCCTCTTCAGCAGCGTGCCGGCCAGCCGGCCCAGCGACCAACAGTTGCAGCAAGTGTCCAAGCTGGCTTTGCTGCAGCACCGGGCCAAGGACCACTCGTACCTGCCCAGCGTGTGAGCACCTGCCCACCTGTCAGCCTCCTCCCCCCGCAGCCCCCCACCATCCCTCAGGCCCTGGGCCCCGCTCTTGCACCAGTGTCTGGGAAGCTGGCTGGGAAGGAGCGGCTGGCCTGGGTCTGGAGCTGAAATCTTTAGCCTCGCAGTGTGAGCTGGGACTCGGCCTCCTTCCACAATAGGTTGCTTCTGGCTGGTATTCATAGCTCAGAGAAAACGGGATGATCAAAAAGCTTTTGAGATACACGCACCCTGTGGCCACAGAAGCGTTCACCTCAGTGTCACCTGCAACAGCAACCCCAACCCCTGACAACAGGAGGTTCCTTAAATAAATTCTGGGGCGTCAGGCAGCCTTTAAGCCGACGTCCCCAAAGAGGTGATGAATCAGTCATCCTAAGACTTTTGGTCTCAGAATATTTTTACTCCCTTAAAAATAGGATCCCAAAGAGCTTTCATGTACGTGGGTTGCGGTGTCAATATACTTACCCGCGTCAAAGTTGAAATTGATTTATTTAAATATCGATTTCGTATTTGAAAAACAAATCTAATGTATTATGCTCGAACATAAATAATTGTATGTTGTAATAACGTGAGAAGTAAGGATAACTCAAGTAGTGTAAATTCATATTACGCATTAATGCAAACAACTTATAAAAAGCTGTATTTTCCAAAAAGAATTTAGTGAGAAGAGTGGCACGGTTTTACATTTTGCAGATCGCTTTACCAGCTGGCTTAACGGAAGGCCGTTGGATTCTCAGATGTGCTTTTGCACTCAGTCTGCAGGGATCTCACATGTCATGTGGCCTCTGGCAAATTCCCCTGCACATTTGTGAGAGAACGGGAGAGGAAAAGGCCAAATAATGTCTTAGCATTATTAGGCAGGTGGCTTTGACCTCCCAGACCCTCAGCCACACCTCGAGAACCCCTGGGATGAATAATAGTAAAGGTGACGTAGGTACAGCGTATGTCCAGGAGCTTGTAATACAGTAAGTGCTCGATATGTAAAGCTCCTTTTTTATTATAATTTTAAGCAAAAGGCCAAGGAAGCACATAAAGCTATAACCCCAGTCCTGGAAAACAAAAATCTCACTGAGTTTTCCTTTTTGGAAGGCACTCTGCCTGCGTTACCTCAGGTAATCTTCCCAACCACACTGTATTTTCCCCCTTTACAGATGGGAAGACTGAGGCTCACAGAGGTTATCGGGCTCACTGAAGCTTACCCAGTAAATCGTGGGGAACTGGAATCCAAACCTAGGGAGGCCAGGTCCAGATGCCAGGCCTTTACCCGAGCAGTATAAAGAAGGAAAGCTGTTGCCCCAGGGGTCTCTTGGGGGAAGGAGGCTCCCCAGACTTTCTCCCAACCTTTCCCCAGTCTGTAGCCCAGGGCAGCTGGGATGGGCTGGCATTGCTGTTGGTGTTTCTCAGATGCCCCATGAGGCAAAAGGGGGCTTCCCTGAGAGAGCCAGCATGTGTCCGAGAGAAGGGACTGGAGTAGGGGGTCTGATGGCCCTAGGGGTCCAGCCTGGGACCCAGTGCTTCTCTGCCCCATCTCTGACCAGCTGCTGGTGGTTGCTCTGCCTACCCTGTTATTTCCCCCACCCTTGTGCGTCTCACCCCTGTGGCCTGGGCTTCTCTTCGGGAATCGGGGCTACAAAGGACTGACGCATCTTGGGTCCAAGCTTCGGCCCCCCAGTTCACCGAGTCACTGTGTGACCGAGGACTAGTCGGGGACCTTCTCAGAACCTCAGTTCCCTCTTCTCCAAACAGGGAGCCTAGTGGTACCAGCCAGGGTTATGGAGCACCTGCTGTGTCCCAAGATGCTGAGCGAGCACTAGACAGCCAGCATTTAGCCTTCCAGGGAGGGTGCAAAGATCACATCCATTTGGCCTAACCCTGCCTCGCGGTGAGGATGGGCTGAGGCCCTGCACAGAGCACGCGTGGTGGTGGCCACTCAGGATCGCTTTTCCCTCCACGTGCAGGCGAGAGGTCCAGGACTACATCCCGGCCCAGCTCTACCACACCATGGCTGGCTCGGCCTGGCTCAACCTGGTCGGTCAGCACCGGCAGCAGACGCAGGCGCTCAGCCCCCACCAGGCCCGTGCCCAGTTTCTGGGTAAGAGTCTGGGGCCGGGGGAGATCATCATGGGGTGCTCTACTGATGAGGGGGCCCGGAGGGTGGGGACGGAGGCACCTTTTTCTTCGCACCAAGGCATTTTCGGTGCCAGCCAAGCTGAGTGCCTGCCTGGACAGAACATTTTTCTAAAATTGCCATCAAGGCAGCACCTAGGCTCTGGGTGGCCCTGGGCGGCTGGGGCGGCTGGAGAGGTGGGGGGAGCCCCGGGGCGAGGGCCCATACGCTGGACACAGCTGGGGGGAAACTCAGGCTGCAGGCTGGCCCTGGCCGCTGCCCTGACCGACCGCCCCCCTCTCCCCACACCAGGCCTCCTCAGTGCCTTACCCATGTTCGGCTCCTCCTTCTTCTTCGTCCAGAGCTGCAGCAACGTGGCCGTGCCGGCCCCCTGCATCCTTGCCGTCAACCAGAACGGCCTCAACTTCCTCAGCACCGAGACCCATGTGAGTGGCCTGAGCCTGGCCCTGCCCCTCGTCCCCCTCTCCTCTGAGCCGCACTGCCTTCCGGGGGGCGGGCGAGCTGTGTGGCTGCGTGACCTCAGGCAACATCTCTTCCCCACCACGAACCTCACTTGTCCATCTGGAACATGGGGATAGTGGTGCCCGCCCCACGGGGCTGTGGTGAAGGTGAAAGGTCAACCGTGAAAAGCGCTCCAACGGCGCACAATCAGCTCAGGCTGCTGTGACCAAGGTCCGCAGACCGGGGGCTCCAGCAGCAGACATTCATTTCTCACTGGTCTGGAGGCCGGAAGTGGGGGACCAAGGTGCTGACAGGGATGGTTTCCTCTGAGGCCTCTTTCCTTGGCCCGTAGATGGCCGCCTTCTCCCCGTGTCCTCACGTGGCCCTTTCTCTATGTGCATACCCTTGGTGTCTTCCTCTTCTCGTAAGGACACCGGTCAGGTTTGAATTGAGCCCACCCTGACCGCCCCCATTTCAACTTCATTTCCTCTTGAAAGGCCTTGCCTCCAAACACAGTCACATTCTAAGGGGCTGGGGGTTAGGACTTTATTTGGAGGTGATTCTAGGAGATGCTGGAGTGAGGAAATGAGACCAGGAAGGGACCCCTCCCACACCTTGGGAACGCACTGTCTGGAAGAATGTGTTAGCAGCAAGTGGCCCCTGTGGGGACTGGCGCTCAGTTGAGCTAGGGGCCTAGGAGATAGCATGGAACACACCCTTGGAGGATGCTCTCTGTTCTGGGGGCGAGGGAGCTGGGGTATCTCCCTGCCGTGTCGCCCTCTGTCATTAATCAAGGCATTAACTCTCATCGCTCTGGCTTTCCCTGCGTGTGCTCCGAGTTTGCTCCTGGGGGCAGAAAGAAAGCTCCAGACAAAGAGAGGCAGGTGCTAAGAAGCAGCTTTGATGTGAGGGTCAGGGCACCACTGGCATTTACCCACCCTCGGATCCCAAGCATTCAGAAAAGTGCCTGGCACGCTGTTAGTGTTTGTTGAAGTCCAGAGAGGTAAAGCGTCTTGCCCCAGGTCACCCAGCAAGTTGCCGGGGAACTGCTACTCCAGCCGAGACTTGCCTCCTGCTGATGTGATCTCAGGGGAGAGGCAAGCAGGGGTGAGACTGTCCCACCCACAAGCCTGTCTCCTCCCCTCCCCCTCCAGGAGCTGATGGTGAAATTCCCCCTAAAGGAGATCCAGTCCACTCGGACCCAGCGACCCACGGCCAGCTCCAGCTACCCGTATGTGGAGATCGCCCTGGGGGATGTGACAGCCCAGCGCACCATGCAGCTACAGCTGGAGCAGGTGACCCAGCCCCGGCACCCAGGCCTTGTCACCTGGCCCCTCCCTTCATTCCACTCACCAGGCTCTCCGCTGGGCCTGGCTCTATAGTAGGTCAGGTCCTGGCCATGCCCCAGAGTGTCCAGCCCAGTGCTGGGGACAGATCTAACCCAACTGAGCATAGAACTACAGGTCATTAGGGTGGTCTCCCAGTGAAGCGTCTTGGCAGGGAAAGAAGGGCCTAGGTTATTTGCAGTATATTGAGGAGTTTGATGGGGAACGGGGGAGACACGGGCAGGGCAGGGGAGGTCTTGAAAGTCCTTAAATGCCAAGCTAAGAATCTGGGGCATTCTCCTGAGGGCACTAAAGAGCCAGCCATAGAGGGTTGTTGAGAGGCAGAGACACAGGAAGTTTGAGGAAGTTCACGTGGACTGAGGCTTGGAAGATGGATGGTGGGGTCTGGGTTTGAAGGGAGGGAGGGGGAGTCCCCGTGTGATAGACAAGGAAACTCAGGTCCACCTGCCCTGTACCTTCCCATATTTGCAGCAATTATGGCTGCTCCTTAAAAAGCATGACTGACAGGCTCCTTTCCAAGTCTCATACCCCTGGAGTGAGAGTTCGCACCCCACTGAGAGAGAAGACTGAAGCCGAGGGACAGGTGGGATCAGGGCTAGGGCCTATCCACAGCTGCCCTTGCCAGCCTCCCACACCCCCTCAAGACCTGGGCCTAGGATCAGCCCCCACGCGAGGGCCTGCCTTGGAGGGGCTGACTTCTCAGGGCAAGAGGGAGGAACTCCCACCGCCCCAGCCCTGCCTCTGAGGGACACAACAGAGCCCTTTTGGCTCCCTGTGCCCCTTGGAGAGCCTGCAACTCAGGACCAAGCTCCCCAGTCTGCTTCCTGCCATGCCCTAATCCCACTCCTGCCAAGCTCACCACCCACCCTGGCCTTACGTTCTGGCCTAGCCTGCATCCCAGAACCCTCCTCTCTGAGCTCCCAGCACAGCGGACCTACCTTCTGCTCTTTCTTGGGCTCCTTTTTCTGCTGCCCCCTCTCCTGGATGACCTCTAAATGTTGCTGAGTCTGAGCCCTCCCTCCGGCACCCTTTCTGGCCCTGAGAAAACCACATCTGCCGTGACAGCCCTCATCTTTCTGTCTCCTGCTCTGACCCCTCGTCCTCTCCCCGCGGAGACCAACAGGCCTCTCCACCTTACCTTGGAACCTTCCCAGGCACTCAGGCCCTGCCCTAGAGGTCCTTTCCATCCCTGTCCCCTCCTCTCCTCACCTCTCTGGCCTCTGCTCTCACCGCCTCCCCTCTGTTCACAGCCATAGCCTCTTCCAGCTCCCTGTTGCCAAGCTTGCCCTCCCCTCTCTGCCCCAGACCCTTTCTACTCACTGTTCCCTCCACCCGAGTGCTCTTCCCTGGTTCGTTACAGGGCTCCCTCCCTCCTTCCCTTTATTTGAGTTTCAGCACAGACATCACTCTTTCCAGAAGCTTTCCTGAGCCTCCTCCCTGATATATCACTATCTCCACCTTGGTAGACCTCATTATGGCTTGCAGATCAGTTATTTGCTTACATATTATGTCTCCCCCACCAGAACGCCAGCCCCAAGAGGCCAGAGCTGTGTCTGTTTTGTCCGTGTTGTGTCCATAGCACAGCAATGAGCCTGTAGTAAATGCTTAGTAAGTGGATAGTTGGATGGATGGTTGGAGGAGGCCTTTTTAGCTTTTCTACTTCCTTGCAGACCCCACTGCTGCCACTTCTGCCTCTGCCTCTGGCATGTTCGAGGTTGGGGGGACACATTCACTCAACACACAACCATTGAACATCTCTACATAGCAGGCCCTGCACTGGCTGTAGGGATACCGAAGTGACTGAGACCCCCTCAGCCCTGACCCTCATGGAGCCCCACGTCAAAGAATCTCTTCGGTAAACCGTGGTCAGTGCTGAGAAAGGTGTAGCTGAGCTATCTGGCATGTAATCAGCGAGGGCTTCTAAGAGGAGGTGATGTCTGAGTATAGCAGCAGTGCAGCCGACAGTCCTAGGTCCCCGTGTGGCCCACCTCTGACAGGCTATCCCTTGAAGGGATCTCAAGGGATCTGAGGTCCACCCGCCCCACTTCTTCTTGAGCTTCAGTGTGCACCCCTGTCAAACGTGCAACAATCCCAGCAAGGCCTGGCATCGTAGCACGTGGGTGGCAGGGTTGGCTGGAGGACTGACTGGAGCAGAGGACGCCCATCATACGTACTCTGATCTCATTACGAGAGGTGGCCCCTCCGGGGTGGGGCAGACACCGCTGAAGTCAGCACGGAGCACTTGGGAGTGTGGCCTTGGGCCTCCTGTACCTGGGTTCAGGTCCCCATCAGCTACCAGATGTGAGGTCTGGGGCAAGTGGCTTCATGGCCGTGTCCTCAGTTTCCTCGCCGGTGGAATGGAGTCTAAAAGTGTCTGCCTCATAGGGACACGGTGCGGACTAGAAGGGGTAAGATACCAGAAGCTGTCAGGAGAGTTACAGCTCAGTGAGTGGTGCCCTTTATGCTTACCTTCTCTCCGAGCGGCCCCTGTGCCCCCTGCCCCCGGAAGTCCCTGCGGGGATCCCACCACCACCTGGGTCTGAAAACCACACACGGGTGGATTTGCCCTAATTTTCTTCTGCCTCTTACTCCGTACCCCATCCAGGAGCCCTGAGGCTGGGCCACCGCTTATTCTAGGCTGTGGGTGCCCGTGTTGACCATGGCAACGCATAGTTAGAAACTTACCACTCATTGACTAGAGTAAGATTTTTTAATTTTTAAAGGCTTTACATGTAATAAAATCTCACGGAATCCTCACCACAATCTGTGAGGCAAGCAAGCCCTGGTAAACTGGGACCCTACTGGCCCCAGGTCACACAGATCACACTCGGCAAGGCCAGAAGCAAACCAGATGCACTTGATCTCCTGCTTACTTACCCCTTCCAGCCTATTAACCCAACAATTCTCCCTTCCGGCTCCTCACACTCCTCCCGGGACCCTGGGGGAGGTGGGGACAAAGGTGGGAGCCACTGGTCCTCACCCCGAGGCGAGAGCCGGGGAAGCATCAGCGGGTGCGTGGACTCTCACGGTCTCTCCTGCAGGGCCTGGAGCTGTGTCGAGTGGTGGCTGTGCACGTGGAGAACCTGCTCAGTGCCCGGGAGAAGCGGCTTACGCTGCCCCCCAGCGAGATTACGCTACTCTGACCCGGCCCCCAGCCCTCCAGCTGCCCTCTGCCAGAAGGCTTGCTGTGTGGCCCCAGGGGAGTTACTGGGCCTCTCTGGGCCAGTGACCCCTGTAAGGGGCCAGACCCTTGGTGGAGGAAAGATCAAGAGGTGGTAGGAGGAATGACCTAAGTCCCCGGGAACCTGAAATGACAGATGCAGAGTTGGGATGGAATTGCAGTGTGCAAACTTGGGTCAGATAACAGGAGGAACTTCCAAAGGCGGGGCTGTGGGGCCCTCTGTCACATACCCACTGTGGGCCCCGCCCCTGACTCCCACCTGTGGTAGAGAAGCCCCACACCAATGGCCCAGTCAAATTGGACTTCGTGTGTGGCTTACCCACGTTCTGATGTTCAAATCTGCGCCACGTCCACATCTCAGCCCCTCATGCGTCCTCCTTGAGTGCTCCCCACGCAGACGCTCAGCTGGGATTTGTGACCCTTGGTCATTTCTATGCAAAAAGGTGTGCCTGGCGGCCATTCCTCTCTCCAGCCAGTTGGCCAAGGAGCTGGAAAAGAAGCCTAAGGAAGGAGGCAGGAATTGGAGGCCCAGCTGTGCCCCTGGCTCACTGCCCATGAACAGAGCTTCCTGCAGAGACCTCTGTCCTTTCCTCTCCCTTCAGAGCCCTGTCCCCCAACTCCATACTCCTTAGGTAGCCCCAACCCAGTCCCCCGTCATTGGGTGGGTCACGCAAGTTTTGAGAGTGGTGTAGTGGAGGGAGAGAGAAGTTTTATGTCAGGGTTGGGGAGGAAGAAGTCTGGGAAAGGCTTCCCAAAGAATGGGACATTGGGGTTGGGTTTTGAAGGATGGGTAGGAGTTTGTTAAGAATAGATGGAGGGGAGGGGAATGAACATTCCAAACGGCAAAAACAGTGTTTGTTCTCTACTGTATCCCCCAGAGCCTAGGACAATGCCTATCACAGAGTAGGCACTTGAAAAATGCTTGTTACATGAATGAAAAAATAAATAAATGTTGATGGAAAGTGTTGGTGCTTTGGGGAACTTGTGAAGGAGGGAAGCACTAGTCTCGGGAGAAGAAGGCCTGGTAAGTATGTGAGGGGATAAGTAGCTGGAGCCACGGTGCCGGAGGAAGGATTTATTTATTCCATCAATACCTATTTTTTTAATTAAAAAAAATTTTTTTAACATTTATTCATTTTTGCGAGACAGAATGTGAGTAGGGGGGAGGGGCAGAGAGAGAGAGGGAGACACAGAATCTGAGGCAGGCTCCAGGCTCTGAGCTGTCAGCACAGAGCCCGACATGGGGCTTGAACCCATGGACCGTGAGATCTTGACCTGAGCTGAAGTCATACTCTTAACCAACTGAGCCACCCAGGCGCCCCTTAATTTTTTTTAATGTTTATTTTATTTTGGAGAGAGAGAGAGAGAGACAGAGCATGAGCAGGGGAGGGGCAGAGAGAGAGGGAAGAAGACACAGAATCTGCAACAGCCTCCAGGCTCCAAGCTGGCAGCACAGAGCCCGATGCGGGGCTCTAACTCACAAACCACAAGATCATGACCTGAGCCGAAGTCGGTCGTTTAACCGACTGAGCCACCCAGGTGCCTCTCTATCAGTACCTGTTAAGCACCTACTGTGTCCTAGCCAGCTGCCAAGCCCTGGGAGTTGCTCACAGTTAAAGAACCATACGCCATGACAAAATCTGGGAGTGGGAGCTAGCTAGCTGATGAGGGGAGGGAGCAGCATGTGCGGAAACCCTGGAGGGGACATCACCAGTGGAGGACTTGAGGCTGAAGAGGCCGGCAGGGGGTACTGAGTAAGGCTTGCAGACTACACTAAGGATGTACGATTTCATCCCAAGAGTCACGAGGAGCCTTCAAAGGTTTTTCAGTGGGAGACGGGGGAATCTGCTCAGATCATGCTTTGAAAAGATCATCCCGGCCACAGAGCAGAGTGAATGTAGGGGACAGGGAGACCAAAGTAGGGGGGAGCTGCTGTAGCATCAGCTGGGAAACTCTGTGGTGCAGACACTGCTGGTGATGACAAGTGCAGAGGAGTTGTTATCTCTGGGGGATCGATCCGGCTGTCCGGAGACAGGAAAGGTCAAGGAACAGCCCTTCACGCCCATACCGCAGGGCTGTCCCACCTTCACCCGGCAGGCTGACTTCCCCAGAAAGCAGCCTGGCCCCGACGTGAGGAGTCCAGTGCATATAGCTGATTGGGAACATGGGGCAAGTGGAAAAGAGGAGGCAGAAAGAGTGAGTTATCCATCGGGCTGCCCCTGCCACAGTCACTCTGCCCAGGTGAGAGGCGAGAGGCCTTGTGGGCTTCAGAATACAGGTGGGCCATGTGAGTGAGGCCCTTTGGAAGTGGCTCCTTGAGGTTGAGGGGTCCTGCTGGTACGCATGGGACAGAGGGGAGCCTCTCGGCCCAGCCCTGGCCAGACTGCAGGTTGGTGAGCTGGACAGGTGACTGAAGTCTGAGTTTTGGGGGTGGCCTGGTACATGGCACTGGATAACCAGAACACCAGAGCTTTTGGATTTCAGGACCTGGGCCTTAAGACATAAGGCTCGTGCTTTTTTTTTTTTTTAATGTTTATTTATTTTTGAGAGAGAGAGAGAGAGAGAACAGGGGAGGGGCAGAGAGGGAGAGAGACGATCTGAAACAGGCTCTGCGCTGACAGCAGAGAGCCCGATGCAGGGCACAAACTCACGAACCGCAAGATCGTGACCGGAGCCGAAGTTGGATGCTTAACCAACTGAGCCATCCAAGTGCCCCATGGCTCATGCTTTTAATAGCTGTTCTGGAGACTCATGATAGCATCAGCAATTCAGGCCCTTGTAAAAGGAGGTAACAGTCCCCACGAGGCAGAGTGGAGAGAGTTGGGGGTGACAGAAGAGTCAGCCCCTGCTGTGTTCCCCAGGCATCCTAGGCCCCTCTGTCTGGGCCAGGACCCAGAAAGACAAGAATTCCAGGTAAGTGTGGGGAGATCCAGAGCGAAGGGACCAAGCCTCAGGGTTCCCAGACTAGTGTGTGGTGAGAACAATAAAGGAGAAAGGTCTAGGTGGCATGGGAGTCTGAGACAGTCAACTGGTAAAGGCTTGAGGTCCCAGATGGGTGTGACAGGATGTGCCTTATTTGGGCACCAAAAAGTAACCAGAAGGACTTCATTGCTACCCCTGTGTGCAACAATAGGCTAGACTTGGTCAGGTTCTGGTGTCCAGATACTCCCCTCCCTGCCTCGGGGTGCCTCCGCTGCCCAGAACCCACAAGCCTATTGAGAGAATCTTGGCTTGGTAGTTGAAGGTCCAGGCTGTAAAGCCAGAGAGGCCTGTGTTCAAAGTCCACGTTTGCTGATTAGCTGTGTGGCCTTTTGCAAGCTCCTTGCCCTCTGTGAGCCTCTACTCCCTTCTTCGGAAACTGGAAACGCTGACAGAAGTGTTAGAGCAAATACCTTCTAAGTGGTCATCGTTGGGTCCACCATAGGATACAAATAGATGTCTGGGGTGGGGAGTAATTTTTTTCTTTAAAAAGCTCGTTCTTACCAAGTTTTTACTCTGCACCAGGCATTGTACATATACTGACCCATTTAACCCTCCAAGTACCCCCAGTTAGTTGGTACTATTTTTGCCATCTCATATATGGGAAAACTGAGGCCCACAGAAATGAAGCAGGTGACCACTAAGCCTAGCCAAGATTCAAACACAGGCAGGCTGGCTCCAGAGTCTGCTTTCTCTTGTGAGGCTCTGAGAGGTGAGGGCTCTGGCTCTAGAAGTCAGGAAGGAGCACATGGAAGTTTTGGATGAGGTGCCTGGGATGGGAGGGGTTGTTGAGACCTAGAGAAGAGATGAGCCTCATTTTTGCCTGGGTGAGGGGAGCTGGGCTCCAGAGAGGAGACGCTGGGAGTTTTTCTCCTTACTGAGATGGTCACCTCTCTGTCAAGCAGGTGTGCGAGAGTCCAATGCCCTGTTAGAGGGCAGTTTAGGGGTGGGTGCTGGGCTTTCTAAGAGCCCAAGCCTTCACAGGCTAATTGCTCATCATGCAGGAAAGGAGGCCCTGCGCGGGCGTTCACACAGTATGGCCCAGGCAGGACTGGAGCAGGAGCCCAGGCCACCTGACCACAGCCTTGCCCACTGGCCACTTTCTCACTACCTGTAGTTGCCTTCCTACCACCAGCACCAGCACCAGCGCCCCACTAGGCTGTGTCAGAAAAGAGCCAGAACCGGACTTACTAGAGGCTGCCCCATTTTCCCCTGCACCTGCTGTTTCTTGGAAGGTGGCCCAGCAGGGAGCCTGGGGATGGCACCAGGTGTCCAGGATTCCCTATCTCACAGGCCCTGATGGCCTGGCCTTGCCTGAGTAACTACACATGCCCCATCTCCCGGACAGGGACCAGTAGGCCCTTCAGCTTGGAAACTGAGACCCCGACTACCGATGTGCAGTCTCCTTAACACACACACGACTGTGTTTCATTCTCACAACTACCATTTGAGATGGGTACTAATGTTCCACTTTACAGACCAGAAGTCGGATTTAGAGACGAGGAGTCACTTGCCCAGGTTCACACAGCCTGTCAGGAGGTCAAGATTCAAACCCATGCCTGTCAGTCTGTTGCTTGACATATCGGGGTGTGGGGACGGTGGTGGAGAGGGTGCGGACGCTGGCTGGGAGCAAAATGGCTGGGGCGGTGAGGTTGAAGGCAGATGCGGAAGCCAAATCATGAAACCAAGGATGCATTTTATTTCAATGAGAATCTGGGAAGTCAGCTAGGGATGTGAGGTGAGCCTCAAAAAATCAAAATGAAGGAGATGGGTAGAAGGGAACAGGCATTTCAGGAGGAAGAAACAGCTTGGGCAAAGGCCAGGAGGTGTGACGGAGTATGTCTGCAAGCCCAGGCAGCGTCAGAGCAAGGCTGGGGCTCAGAGTTAGAGGAGAGGGGAGAGGAGGCAAGGCCGGAAAGGTCTTGAACAAAGGCCTTGAACGCCAAGCAAAACAGAGGAACACGATCTTGGGAGTCGCGGGAGGTTTTCGAGAAGAAACTCCTATCTGGAGACCCCCCCGCTGCGCGGAATTGCCACCCCTTTGCTCACGCCGTGCACCCTATCCAACCGCACTGCTGCGAAACTTTTGAATCCTCTATAGTAATTCTCTATAGTTTTGCCTTCACCGTGAGCCTACTAGTCTCCGTGAGTTTCCTTCGGTCGTTCCCGAAGAGGTGCCCCTACACCCATCTCTAGCCCGAAGCAAGACCTACGCCGAATCCCCGCGCGTCCCGCGGCTGCGCACGCGCCCGCCATCACCGGGACGTGACTCGTGGAACGTCCACTCCCGGCGGCGGGGGCGGTGGGGCGCCGGGGCTGTGGGGCGGCGGGGCTGGGGGGTGGGGGGGGCAGGGAGGTGCGCCCTCAGTGCGTGCAGTTTCTGGGGCTGTCGGCCGTCCGGGCTCAGAGCTGGGGCCGGGTGCTCTCGGGCCCGCAGTTTGAGAAGTTTCCGCTGGTTTCAGAAGTTTCCTAAAACGTCTGAGGGCTTTTCTCCGTTGGCGTACCCATTCAGGCACTTACATAGCCACCTATTCATCCTTCAGGGGTCCTCGACGCCCTCCACGCACCTAATTAAGTGACGGACGCAGTAGCCAAGGCGACAGCCTGATTGACAGGCATGAACGCGAACCAACTTCCGGAAGCTACCGTCTGGGCCCGCCCAGCGCGTGGCCCGTGACCCAATGAAAGAACAGGAAACGCCAAAGGGGGCGGTGACCGGGCAGCCTAGGTTGTGGCGGTTCCCCGGTGGTTGCGCGTTTAGGGCTGAGGCGTTTTCGAGCATTTAGACAATGCCGTGACGCAGCACAGCGACAGCGTTGACAGCGTGAGCGCACCCCTGTGGAGGGAGCCCTTCGGTCGCGGAGGTGGCACGACAAGAAGGCAGGTTGCTATTTGAGGGTGCTCCCTTGGAGCGCCTCAGTGAGTGGGGGAGGGGCGGCGGACGCCGAGCGGTCCCCATCTGCGCTTGCGCCCGGCACCCCTGGTGACCCGGCCTACACGCGCGCGCATGCTTGCTGCGCGCAGAGCCGCGGTGGCCGGCGGCATTGCGCGTGCGCGCTGAGAAGCCCGCTGAGGAGCGGCGCTGGCGGACGTCGGGCGGACGGCCCGTGACGTCGTGAGGAGCGCTTTAAAGTGCGGGCTGGGCCGGGCGTCCGAGGGTCTGGCTGGGAGTCGGGTCGGTTCTCCGCAGCGGCCCTCCGCGGCATGAGGCGCTGCCGGCGCCCTTGCTCCTTGGGACGTGGAGGAGGTGGAGGAGGAGGAAGCCCCGTTGCCGCCACCGCTGCATGACCCTCCGCCCCTGAGGCCCGACCCCGCGCCCGGCCCCTTGACGCCCCCCGCCGGGTCCTCCGGCCTCGCATGGGGGCCTGGCGCTGAGGAACCCCTTTCCTCCGGGGGCGTCGGGGCGCGTCCTCCGAGAGCCATGCCCGGCCGCCCCTCCCGCCCCGGCGGACCCTAGAGCAGCGTCGCGGGGGCCATGGCGGCCGCCAGCGGTTACACGGACCTGCGTGAGAAGCTCAAGTCCATGACGTCCCGGGACAACTATAAGGCGGGCAGCCGGGAGGCAGCGGCCGCCGCCGCCGCCGCCGTAGCCGCCGCTGCCGCCGCCGCCGCCGCCGCCGAGCCTTACCCGGTGTCCGGGGCCAAGCGCAAATACCAGGAGGACTCGGACCCCGAGCGCAGCGACTACGAGGAGCAGCAGCTGCAGAAGGAGGAGGAGGCGCGCAAGGTGAAGAGCGGCATTCGCCAGATGCGCCTCTTCAGCCAGGACGAGTGCGCCAAGATCGAGGCCCGCATCGACGAGGTGGTGTCCCGCGCCGAGAAGGGCCTGTACAACGAGCACACGGTGGACCGCGCCCCGCTGCGCAACAAGTACTTCTTCGGCGAGGGCTACACGTACGGCGCCCAGCTGCAGAAGCGCGGGCCCGGCCAGGAGCGCCTCTACCCGCCGGGCGATGTGGACGAGATCCCCGAGTGGGTGCACCAGCTGGTGATCCAGAAGCTGGTGGAGCACCGCGTCATCCCCGAGGGCTTCGTCAACAGCGCCGTCATCAACGACTATCAGCCCGGCGGCTGCATTGTGTCTCACGTGGACCCCATCCACATCTTCGAGCGCCCCATCGTGTCCGTGTCCTTCTTTAGCGACTCTGCGCTCTGCTTCGGCTGCAAGTTCCAGTTCAAGCCTATCCGAGTGTCGGAACCTGTGCTTTCTCTGCCGGTGCGCAGGGGAAGCGTGACTGTGCTCAGGTAACCCACCTGGGAGGAGGGGGCGGCCCTGCATCCTGCTGCCTTAGCTGCCCACCCTCACCCAGGAGGCAGCAGCAAATGGCCCGCACTTTACAGTCTGACCCATTCTTCTGCTTTTTGGGGTGAAGAGGGTGAGGAGGAAAGGGGTCTGCGTTTAAAACCGCTAGTAAGAAAGCAGGGAGGGGTCAGGGAACCAATCAGAATTTTGTATCCCGAGGGCAGGTTTGGAGTGATCGCACACTTGATCAAGAATTAATACAAAGGCGTATTTCTAGAAGGCTAGGATTTTAGGAGTGTCTACGTGTGATTTTAGCAAGTCACTTTTCCTTTCTGGGCCTCTGTTTTCAAATCTGTTTTTAAGAAAATGAGTTGAATTTCTATTTAAAAGTTTTTCCAACTCTGCCATTCTGTTGTTTTTGTTTTTTTAAAACAGAGGAAATGTTTAAGGATTCCTTAACAGAAAATACAGAGGAACGTTCTCAAAAGTGTTGAACTGGTACACGTTCTCTATTTCCAGTATGGGGAGTGACTTCCCTGGAGTTGAACAGATTAGTGGTTGGGGCATAAATAGAGTGCAGCAAGCAGACTGAAAATTCCGCCCCCGTCGGCTGCAGAAGAGCCCGTTGGCCTTTTGTAAGAATGTGTTACCTGCTACCGGGGCCATATGAAACAAAAGTGGATCTACCTGGTATTTGGCCTTATAGTTGTGTCAGACACAGAACTTAGGTTCTTGGCCTGTTTTGGGCCCCAGATCCTGCTGAGAATTACGTAGTCTGGCCCCCCAAAATGATTGCCTGCTGGAACACCTTTGTTGTTTATATGAAGCAGAAAATATTTTTTGAAGCAGAGCCCTTCCAGCCTTAAAACAAGTAACCTAGCATGGTACTTCAGTAATCCCCAAAACCTCTTAGGGGATCGAGACTGCAGCTGCTCAAAGCAGCTTGGTTGACCACTGAATTCTAGTACAGGATCAGGACACACCAAATTTTTGTGAGCAGCTTAACCTTTGAAGTCAGTGCTATAGGCCCTGGTTATGGGGAGAAGCAGGTCTTTGGAGACCTCTTAACGTGAGGCAGGTCATCTATCTCATTTCAGTTGAACAGCTGAGGCTGCTTCTCTATCTGGGGGTGGCAGTGGAGCTTTGCGATACTCCAGGTCTTCTGATGGGAAAGTTTGGGAAGTCAGTGGTAGCAGAAACACTACTCTGGCTTCCTTAGGCATCTGAAACTTAGAGGACCATTTATCTGTCAGGTGCCCCTTTGTCATTTGAGCTTCCAAGCTTGTCCTCAGATCTAAGTGGCGCTCCCAGATTGATGTCTTAGCAGAGCCTTTTAAGATGGGATTTCCAGAGCAGACCTTCACAAGTGGCTTGCTGTGTAGGGCAGTTTGGTGTCTGACTTCATAGAATGGCTCTTGATGCTAAAAGGACCTCACATAAAGGCCATTTAGTCTCTTAAGGGGATATTAATTTTCTGCATAGTCATGGATCCTCAAGGAGGTCTAGCGGTGGTTGGGTGTGTAATGGGGAGATCATAAGAGGCGGTTTGTGACTGAGACCTTCCCCCCCACCCTCCCCGCACATGCACACCCTTGTATTGAAGAGCAGAAGTTTCAAGTTCTTAAAATGCAGGTCTGTTAGTGATCAGCAGGATTGCATCATCAGGAAAATTCTCTTCATCTTTTCCTTGGAATAGTAAAGTCCTAAAGCTTTCCCAGTCCCTTCCTGGATTCTGACTTGGCTGTGGAGTTAATGTGGGAGGTTCAGTCATGTCCTGAAAAGTGCTGCCCCAGGCTTTGAATCCAGCTCAGCTCTCATTTGCTTTGGGATCTTGTGGGCGTTTTCTGAGCTGGTTTTCCCATCTGTAAAGTGGGGTTAATGCCAGCTTCCAAAGCCTATGTGGTGATTTGGTGTTTCATACAGAGCCTGGCACAGGGTAGACACTTAAATGGGTGTTTGCTTTCATATACAACCATGTAATGATTCCTCGCTCCCTTCTTGGGGGAAGGGGCTAGAGATTTGGTGGACCCTATCACAGGGTTCTTCTCTTCATGGAGTGCACAGCTTAATGGAAGCCCAGGAAGGTAGCTGCAGAAGTACTTTGAAGGTGGGAGGGCAGAGAACCTTTTAAGCCATTTTGTAGTGTTAGAAGTTTTCAGAAGCAGAAAGATAGAACTTGAGGGCAGTAAGGCACTAAGGTGACTAGAAGTTAACCAAGCAAAGAAGCAGGGAGAGCTTGGCATCTTTGGTGGCAGTACCAGAGGGTGGCCATCGGTAAGATGAGGGGCAGGTGGATGCTGACTAGAGGCTGATGGAATTTGTCTTTAGTCCTCAGATTCAACCAGGACCTGAAGTAGAGATTCTGGTGAGGCATGCCATGGGAAAGCTCTAGGTCAGATCTTCTCAGTAGCAGTACTATTGGCATTTTGGACTGGCCGAGTCTTTGTTTTGTGGGGGCTCTCCTGTGCATTGTAGAATGTTTAGCAGCATTCCTGGTCTTTGTCCACTAAATACCAGTATCACCTTTATGATGACCACAGATGTCCCAGGGCGGGGTGGCAAAATCATCCCAGTTGAGAGCCTCTGCTTCAGGGTTCTGGATGCCCTGCTAATTTTAATCTTCCAGCACCTGCTCACTTAACACTCTAGTTTACTTGGTATGCAGGTGGGTGAACACCTGTCTTAGTGATTCTCTTTAAATGCTGCTTGGTCTCTTCCCCAAACTGGTAAGAGGGGATGCTTTCTGTCACTTTCTGGTATGTATCCCAGCCCAGAGTGATAAGCCCTAAGTCTGCAGATTGGAAGGGAGGGACTGATGAAAATAGTGGTTCTCTGTAGGTAGAGAGGGGTTCTAGTAATTCTCCTCACAGACATTGGTTGTTGGTGGCAGTGGAGTCTGCACTCGTCCAAGGCAACATGGCAGGGATACAGTTTTATATTTAATAGTTGTCGGTGTAGATGTTAGCGTGTGACAAACATTGACTCAGCAGTGTCCAAATGTGGACATTTAGAGCAAGGCCTCACAGACCCTTCTGGAAGTGCTTCAAACTTCTTTCCAAGCCCAGTTGTTTTTTGTTTGCTTGTTTTGTGACCTTTCCATGTTGGGCCTAGTTGGGTCACCTCTTAGTGCTATTTTCTGGGGACTTAAGTCTCTTTTTATCTTTTTTTCATATCACCTTTTCTTGTGTTCCTTCTCCTGTTCTCTATAGGGTGAATGAGCAGATTAAGACAGATTTCAGTTGGATTAATTAGAATAATTTCCTCAAGCCTAATTGCTTGCTTGTTGCTACTTTTAATCACTGTTGCATGGTCTGTGGTTGTGGTGGTCACATGCCTAGAGACCTAGGCCTTAGCCACCTGCCTGGAAATGACTGTTACACATCCAACCATGGCACATGCAGAGGTGAGCAAAGCCTGTGACTTCCAGGTAATAACTGATATCGGGTGGAGTGGGCACCCCTGTCCATTCTGGGCCAAGGGCTGATGTTGTTCAGCTGTTTGAAAGCAGAATTTAGCTTTCTGGCTTAAAATAGTTGGGAAAGTAGGGCAGATAGGTCCTGGGCCACATCTCTTGTGTGCGATCTTCTGATTCCACAAGAGGGGGAGGAACCTTAGGATGAAGTCAGGGCTGTGCATTCCCAGGAGGACCCCTGGGCCAGGGGGGTTGACTGGCCTTCGTTCTGCCAAGCCTAACAAGAAGGCAGAAGGCAGCAAAGGAAAGGAAGCTAGCAGGTGAACCATGGGCTTAATCATGAAACTCAGAGCAAGCATAAAGTAAATAGGCCATAAAAATTTCAGGGCTAGCTGGCCATTTTCTGGCCTGGGCAATCAGTGTGCATCCATCGCTGTGGTATGATGCTAGCTGTCTGGGGGCATGGGCTCATCTTTGGAGATTTCTTCTTTGGGGATGGTGGGTATGTGAATGTCATTTGTTGAGGCCAGTGCGGCCCTCAGGGCAGATTGGACCTTGTGATCAGAAAATGCAGATGGGCTTTTCTCTCTACTCCTCATTACCTACTTCCTCCCCCCAACCAAAAAACCAAAAATCAGTATAACATAGGTACTGAAATCAGAGTTGGATTTAGAGTTCCAGTGTCCCCACTTGAGCTGTTTGAAGTTTGGTAAGTTTCTTAACTTCTCTGGGCCTTAGTTTTCCTCTGCAAAATGGGGCTGTTGATGCCATAGAGTTGTTACCAAAGATTGAATTTCTTCCTACATTATTGAATGCTTGAAGTTTAGGTAAAGTGTCTCTGGAGACGAGATGCTTTCTGTGCTCAGGTACTGTCTATTTATACCTTGATGTGTAGAGAATTGGGATCTGAAGCAGGCCAACCTTCCTTATGTATCAGAAAGTCCTAGGACTTCTCATAAAGTTAGGTCATATGTCTTTTTAGAAGTTTGGGTCTGGTTATAATGAGTGTGAGCTCATAATCCCACCCTTGTGCCCATGTGGCTGGCATGCTGTCCCCAAAAACCTAAGTTTCTTAGTCCTGCAGGCCTATCAGTGGCATGACCTCTGGGGGCTGCCCAGAGCAGGTAGCTGTAGTTAGAGGGAGGCAGTCACTAGGCAGTCCTGGTGATGTTGGCCAGTCCCTCCATCTCTGGTTCTGTTCTGTCCTGGGCAGGGCACAGAGTAGATGGGCATTGGTGACCATCTTGGATATGTGCCTTAACAACCAAAACTTAACAGTCTCCAAAACTGTCTCCTAGAAGAGAGGTGTACAGTCCTGCACAGTCCCTTAGAGTTTTTCAGACTCCTCATTTAACCTCCATCTAATCTTCTAAGGAAGGATCTCCTGTGAGATCTGTTTTTTAGATGTAGAAACTGAGAATAGTTGAGCTTAACATACATTTTATTTAGGGACAACTGAGTGCAGAGATAAATAAGACCTTTGCAGCGCTTTGTCTTGTAGAGAAAACACAATTTCCATGAGGCCAAACATAGTAGAGAGGTGTAGGTGGATGGTGTGGGGGGAACTCAGTCTGGGAGATTTGAGGAAAGCTTCCTGGGGCGGGGGATGGGAGCGACTCTCAAGAGTTCCTGTAAGGCATAGTGCTAGTGGGTGGCAGAGCCAGGTTCTGTCACTCTTGATGCTTGTGGCATGTGGTCACTGCTACGTGGGGTGGGGAGATTTTGAAAGGGCTCAGGAGGGAGCAGGAGGCTGACCAGCATGAAGTATTTCCTCTTCTCCCTTCCCTGTGAAAACAAAAGAGCAGGAGGCACTGGAACTTTTCTTCATGCCAAGGGTAGGGCTGGACCCAGAGCATATTAAGTTTCAAGCTGGCAGATTGGGACTTTCAGACAGTTTCTCTTGTAGGTTCCTTAGCAGTGAATAATCTTCTGTGGTCTTTGTTGGACACTTTCTGCTGAAGTTTAACCAGAAGAGCTTCTCTTGGCCAGGACTTAGAGCCTCCTGCTCCCAGAGTAGCCTGAGGTGCTGAGGATGGGTCAGTGGGCTATGTCACAGCTGCCAGGAAGTTCTAGAAGACCGGTGCTAATGAGCCATTCAGGTGCGTTCAGTGCCATGGTCATTTCTGGGGGCCTGTATAGTCCTCTTTCCATACTAGTTCCTCTGAGGCCTGAACTCAGTGGCAGAATTCTGGCATGGCTTATTCTTCATCCTGGAGCCCTTTGGGAGGTTGGGGGCAGTTAAGGTGTGACAAACGTCTGGCTTTGCTCCTTTTGCGTTAAGGGAAATGGTTCTTCGTTGAAGATGGGAGGTGAGGACCCCAGGTGCCTATAGCCATGTCAAATGGACTGATACTTGTTAACAGTAGGTTGCCTGTGGCCAGTACTGTAGTCTCAGGCCTTAGAAATGTGCCTTGAGGGCAGCTGGGTGACTCAGTCGATTGAGTGTCCGACTCTTGATTTCAGCTCAGGTCATGATCTCACAGTTCCGGGAGTTCAAGCCCCATGTTGGGCTCTGCATTGACAGTGCAGAACCTGCTCCATATTCATTCATTCATTCATTCATTCATTCTGTAAATAAACAAACTTAAAAAAAAATGTGCCTTGGATTACCTTTGGAGAATTGGACTTAGTTCTTTCTGGGGATGTCCTGTGTTTATACAGAACAGTCTTGCAGCCCACAGTTGCATTCTTCCAATGTGGAGTGACAGGAGCCTAGGACAAGCTCTGGAACTCCTAGCCCTGGAATGGGACCCATGAGGCCTCTTCTGCTGGCATATCCCTGCAAAAGGAACCCAGATCACATTTCCTTGGCAGGTGCTGAGCCCAAGTCTCTAGCTTGCCCCAGGGTGGTCCAGGGCCCTCTGTCTTGGGTCGCGTGCTTGGTAAATGGGAGTGCAGTGCCAGGCACATTGCGTTATCCAACTTAATTCTCATAGCAGCCCTACAGCTTCCAGGGGTGCCAACCACGTGGTCCTACAACTCTAATTCTGCCTGGAAGAGAATTCTAATTCTGTCCACCCCTTTAAAATCTTGTTATTGTTGGGGCACCTAGGTGGCTCAGTTGGTTAAGCAATCAATTCTTGATTTCGGCTCAGGTCCTGATCCCACAGTCATGAGATCGAACCCCACAACGGGTTCTGTGCTGAACTTGGAGCCTGCTTGGAATTCTCCCTCTCCTTCTGTTCCTCTTCCCCTCTCCTTGCTTGCGCACACTCTCTTTCTCTCAAAAAATTAAAAAAAATAAATCTTGTTGTTATTAGTAGTCATAAAAGAATACCTAAGTATTAAGGCATAACAAAGTGAACACCCGAAACCTGCTGTCCTTATTACAGATGAAGAAACAGATTTAGGCCCAGCAAGTGACTTCACTAAGGTCACAAAGCCTAGAAGGTGACAAAACTCAGGTTTTAACTCGGGTCTCTTCAGCTCTTCCCTGTGGCATTTCTGTAGGCCTACAGATATTAATAGGTGTTATTTGAGAGAAGGTTCTTGGTCAGTGCTCAGTTAAACAAAGTCAGCAGATTCTTTTGCTGTAGTAATTCTCAGATTCTTTAACATACTAAACTCTTCAATATTTTTCAAACTGATTTGACTGTGGATGTTTGTCCGTAGTCTCTCCTAGGACTGGTGTTCACAAAAAAAAAAAAAAAAACCCTCAAAACCTCTGGCCTAGGAGGAGCTTGGAGGGGAAATATTTAAGATAAAGATTCTGTGTCTCTTCCCAGCATGGCCTCAAATCAGAGGGCTTTCCCTCTTCTTCTTCTTCTTCTTTTTTTTTTTTTTTTTTTTTTTTTTGTCTTCTAGTTCTTGCCCACATTGCGGCAGTCTGGCCATTTTGAGGAGTTCTTTCCTGGCCTGCAGTCTTTCTGACAGCTATACAGGTGTCTTTATAGCTGCCCTTAAGAGAGCTGGTTACAACCATGGAAAGGAAAATTTGTGGTCTGGGGGGCCCAGGGGGATGCTGAGCAAGAGCAGGCTAAGAAGGTGTTCACCTCCCACTAGGCCTGTGCCTGAGCATGTGTCTGGCTGTGCAGAGCTGCCTCAGCTCGGCAGATGAACTTGGGGTGGGAGTGCCTCTGGGTGAGGGCATGTGAGGAGGCTCAGGATGCTGAGTTTGCTTCCAGGGTTTCAAATCGGAAAGATGTTAGCTGTGAAGAGGACAGTCATCTACCCACATTCATTGGTCTAAGCAGTTTTAAAAATTGTGTAACTTGGTGAAAATAAATAGATATTTGAGTGTGATGGGAATTCTTAAAATATCCCAAACACAGCTGTCTTCAAGATTTTGGATCCCCCCAAGTGGAGGTTTTTGAAAGCTTGTTTTCAAGTACACAAATTCTCTTTTTGAACATTGCAGCCTTAGTTCTCTTTGGTGACTCAGGGCTGTCAGTGTCTTCCTTGGCTTCCTCTTCATGCCTAAAGGTAGGGGGAAGGGAGGGAAGAAGCGGAGGAGATGCACTTTGTCTTTTCACCAAGGTCTGGCCTGAGTCACTCTCGCTGCCTCCGAAGTGACTAAAGGTGTACCGTCTTGGGGGTCCTTTAAAAGAAGGGCTCCTGGCTTGTGTGGGGAGATTCCTGCTTTGGTGTCTGCCTCAAAGCCTGCCTTTGCCTCATCCCAGGTTTTGTTCTTGAGTGGATCATGCTAGAGCCTATGAGGTTATTTCCCTTTCCATGTAGATCCTTGAACCTCTCAAAATAATAGGGTAGAGGTGTCTATTAAGACCTGGACCATATTTCTGTCTCTTTACCCTGTAGGAACTTTGGTTGTTTGTTCACTTTCCAAGCTCATATGCTCTGTGTTTATTTTCAGTGGATATGCTGCTGATGAAATCACTCACTGCATACGGCCTCAGGACATCAAGGAGCGCAGAGCGGTCATCATCCTCAGGAAGTAAGTGTCCCGTTGTCTGGCACCTGCAGGCCTGTCTGGAGATGTAGGTCTGGTTTCCCTTAGAACTTGGCTCCTCTTTATCAGTAGCATGGCAGCATGAAGCCTGGGAGAGGAAAAGGCTATAAGGTTTCATACTTTTTTAATTCCGTGAGGAAAAAGCTGTTTTGGTTTTTTTCATTGGAAAATTAAGCTCTGTGGCTGCTTAACTTGGGAGTCGGGGATTGAGCAAAAGCACATGCTCCCAGTGTTTATAGGCATAGTCTTATTTGGGGACCCCTCTTCCAGACCTTCCCTCCGCCTCTTTTTTCCCCATCTCCTTGGTTCTGATTTGTCACATGTGCTCTTGCTGGTTATTTTTAGACTGCGCCTTAGCAGCCTGATTTAAAAATGCCTGGGTTTTCACTTCTAGGAGGAGCAGGGAGTGAGAAGAGAAAACAAAGGTGGGGCATTAGGCTGTAGTGTTCAGCCCTCACATAGCTTGTGACTGTCCCTCCTCTCTGGCCATGGAGTCAGGGATGTACTGACCTGGCCTCTTCAGTGCTTCTTTTTCTCTGCTCGTGAGGTATGTGAATGGACTAAGCTAAGCAGATGCTGGGTCAAGACAAGTCTGTCTTTAAAGCGGGGTCCTGAGAGGCTAGATGATTGTCCAGGGTTGTACAGACATCAGTGAGGAAAGCAGAACCAATGCTTGGACCCCCCCCCCCCCCCGGTTGGAACACGATGTCTTATAGCTTACTGTCTTTTTTTTAAGTACAATTTTTTAGAATAGCTTTAGGTTTACAGAAAATTGTAAAGGTAGTAGAGTCTCTTTGCGAGTCTCCTCATACTACTGTTTCTGTCGTTACCATCTTACATTAGTACGATATGTTCATTGCAGTCAAAAAAGCAGTATTGATACTTTAATAAAATCCTACTTTATTCAGATTTCCTTAGTTTTTTCGTAGTATAACTTTTCTGTTCCAGGGTGCCACATTACGTTTAGTTGTCATGTCACCTTAGGCTCTTCTTGGCTATGACTGTTTCTTAAACTTATTCGTGATAACAGGCTGGCCAAGTATTTTGTAGAATATCTCTCAATTAGAATTTAACCATTTTCTCATGGTTAGATTGGGGTTAGGTTTTGGGGGAGGGAATCTACAGAGGTAAAGCCCCGTTCTCTTCATGTTCTATCGAGGGCATAGGACTTAATCGCTGTTGATGTTGACCTCGCACATCTGGCTGAGGCTGTGTTCGCCGGTTCTCTGCACTCTAAAGTCAGTATTTTCCCTGTCTCAGGAGGGAAGTCACCACCTGCAGCCCATGAATAAGGAGTGAGGGGGGGGGGGGAATCGCTACACAAGTTATTTGGAATTCTTCTGCAGGAAGATTTTGTTTCTTCTCTCTCATTTGTATATTTCTTTTTCTTTATTCGTTTACTTATACCCATATGGATTTACGGGTATTTGTTTTATGCTCAAATTACTCCAGCTTGGGGCTTTAGGAGTTGTGTTCCTTTTTTTTTTTTTTTTTTTTTTTTTGAGTTTATTTATTTTGAGAGAGCACACGCACAAGCACGGGAGGGGCAGAGAGAAGGAGAGACAGAATCCCAAGTAGACTCCACTCCATCAGTACAGAGCCTGATGTACGGGTAGAACTCATGAACTCATGACCTGAGCTGAGATAGAGTTGGATGCTTAACCAACTGTGCCCCCCAGGTGCCCCACATTTTGTTTTGTTTTATTTTGTTTTGAACTATGTCTTTACTTTCTGGCTTGCCATCTTTTTGTTTTGTTTTATTTTTATTTTTGAGGGACAGAGCATGCAAGTGGGGGAGGGGCAGAGAGAGAGGGAGACAGAATCCGAAGCAGGCCCCAGGCCCCGAGCTTTTTACGCAGAGCCCAACGCGGGACTCGAACCTCTGAACTGTGGATCTCCCCTGAACTGAAGTTGAATGCTTAACAGACTGAGCCATCTTTTTAACTTCAGTCTATAACTTGAGCATCTTGGCCCTTTGGGTTCAGAACTCCAGAATAATGTGGTGATGAAGTCTCTTTGGCATGGCTCTGCCATTTTGTCAAGTCAAAACTGACAAGCCTATGGTGACTGCAGAGCACCAGGCACATGTGACAGCTCCAGACATGGGTCTGTTTGGGAGCTGGCAGCATCTCCCCTCTAGCCTAAGAATATTCCGGGAATTCATTAGAAAAAGGGTTTTTATCTGCCTTTTTGCTTTCTTTTCCTGTGGTTCCCAGCATAGGCCAAAACCTAGAACACAGAAGTGATGGAGCCCAGAGTGTAGCTCCCTTCTGGCCTCTTCTATGCATTCATTTCTTCTTAGGCTGGGACAAGTGATCCACCTAGGCCAGGCACTTGGAGAGGAACTCCCAGAGTGATGTAAAACCAGAGCAGCAACTTGCCAGGTGCTCCTTCAAGCCTCATAGTAGCTTATCCCCAGGAAATCTTCACCAGAGGTGCACATGGAAGTAGCCATAGCTGGAGGTCATTCTTCCAGCTGTTTCTTTCCTTTTGAATGATGGCTTCCATGCTTGACTTCCCAGGCTGCCATCCCAGGTTGGCTGAGTCAGATGCGTCTCAGGGGAGCTAGGGAGCCTACGGAGTTAACAGGTCCTCCTGGAAGCTCTTTGGCCAGTGGAGCCCTTGGCAGTGGTCTGACCTTGGAGAATGACTGTTGTGGGTGACTGGTACTCTTTGACCTTTTGACTTGAATGGGCCCAGGAGTCCGCCATAGACTGGGCTAGAGAGCAGAAGCACAGAGCTTTGGTATGAGGGGGCTGGAGAGGAGTGGGAGGGTAGCCCCCAGCTCCCCCAGGGCAGCTGAGCTAGAGTAGTGCCCAACTTTAGGGAGCCAACTCAGGTGACCAGATGAGAGGCCCAGGGTAAAATCCTTGTTGGACTTTGCCTATCCACCCAGCCTAATTTCTTGGAGTTTTCACTTATATTAACGTACTTGCAGTTCTTAGTATGACCCACGGACTAGCATCCTGGGCTCTTGCAGCAGTTTGATCCCATCTAACATGTTCATCTATCGTCCTCCTCCTACCCTGCAAGTGACCCATGTGCGTATGCTAAAAGTTGGTTAACCTAGCCATCTTTCGAGGCTCAGGTATTAACTGTTTTGACATGCAGGAAGCCTCATACACATACCTGCAGCTCTCTCAGTGCACCTCCCCGCCGCTGTAGACTGTTATAGCCCATATGCTTGCTGTTGTGATTTTCCAAAATCTGCATTCTGTGGGGGTGGGAGATCCCTGTCATCTGGGCCCAGCATTGAGGCCTGGCCCAGAGGAAGTACCAGAGGAGGACAATTCAGGTGAATGAGGAGCAGCTCCAGAGTAGCTGTATAGGCTTGTCTTGGAAAAGGACAAGTAGGTGACAAGATGAAAAGGGGAGCATCCTGGCCCTGCTTCTCGGAAGCACGGGGGATGGAGCCAGTCCTGCCTTCTCTTCAGTTTGGATAACAATTGCACAGGCTGTTGTGGGAGAGCCTGGTGGGGGGCTCTGTCACCAGCTCAGGTGAGTCAGAGCTGGGACAGTCCTTTTAAAGGCCTCATGGTGGGAAATGGGTGGTTGGCTACCAGGTGCTTTTTGGTTCAACAAAATGCAGCACCTTTGAATGGGATTGGTGCCAAGTCTTTATGTGAGTGGTACTATCGTTTCTCACGGGGAGGACTGGGAGGCTGGGAGTGACCACCTGAGAGCTTCCACATGAGTGGAATCCATGGGCTGCAGCTTAGTGTTATAGTCTGTTGGGGTCACAACCATAAATGGCTGAGTAAGGCCTTGTACTTGGGTCTGCTGATATATAATAGGCTGGCATTTTGCATGCCATTACACCACAAGCAAAGTAAGCATTGTCTTAAAAGCACAAAGTAGGTCTGCTGGGACCCAGCAAAAAAAAAAAAAAAAAAAAAAATTTGTTTTTTTAATTAAAAAATTAAATCCAGCTTAGTGGGATGCGGGGGTGGGTTGGGACAGGATTGGTAGATCTGGCTCCTAAGCTAGAAATTGCTGGGCAGGCAAAAATGGCTAGAAGGCAGGAAGTATAGAGGCTCTCTGTAGTTGAGGGGTAGTGTGGGAAGGAGTTCTTAGATCAACTCTTGATCATCAGGAGATGGCTTGTGGGCCTTCAGGGCTTTCCACTTGGTGGCCAGGGTACCCAGTCCCTTGGTCTACAGAAGGTACCCACAGCTGTCCCAAATCTGCCTACAAGACTTGTATTCCTGCATGGTTCTCCAGTCAATCAGATAAAGTGGCTCAAGACTGTAAATAACCCACTTCTTTGCTTTTGGTCAAGTGAGCTCGGCTTAGAGTGGGTTGAAGCTGGGAAGAACATCTAGAGGTTTATTTGCCAAATGTTAACCAAGGCTGGTGTGTGCCAGTAAGCAGTGGAGTGTGGGGTTTGCATGAGAGAGACTGTTTGTAGGAGGTTGAGTGAGCTAAACGGTTTATTTGGTCATTCAGGCCAAGGGGTCCAGGGGTCAGGGGGAGACTGTCCGGGAAAACAGAGTGGTCCAAATGTGAGATTCTGTGTGTGTGAGTGGAGGGTGAGAATGGAGGGTTCGTTCTGGGCTTTGTCCCTCTGGGCATGGGGAGGGGTGGCTAGCTCTAGGTTTCCCTGACTAGGCCTGGGACATTGCCCCCACCAAGACCCAAGCTGTGGCTTCTATCTCCATGATTCATGTCCCCTGGTCCAAGGGTTAACCTACTTTTGTTTCCTGGTCCAGTGAGTGTGTGTGTGTCTATGTGTGTATATCCTGCACAAGGAACAGTGGGGAGGGGGAGAGGGGGCGCTAAGACCACCTGGGCATGAAACTGGCTTAGGCTCCTGGCCTGGCTCTACCCCTTCCTCACTGAATACAGGTTGGTTATCTGAGTTCTGTGTTCTCACCTGTAAATGGGGGCAACAGTGGTGCTAGGGATGGTTAAATTCAAGAATGCTGTGTCTGCTTCTTCTAGCCCCTTTCTCACCATACTTCCCCTCTGATTTTGATGAAGCAAGGGTAGGGGATGAAGAAGACTGTTTATTCGAAGTAAGGTGTGAGCAGAGGCCCAGAGAGTGGGAGGAGAGGGAAACCTGGAAATACGTCATTCACTGGCTCAGGCTGGGAAAGCAAGCTTGTTGTCTGGCTATCTGGTGTCCTAGAGGATGATTTCAAGGCTTACTAGGCTTGAACAAGGGGATTCCTAATCACCCATGATGCTGGCCCTTTGTCTGTCTGTCATCTGGGGGGCCCTGGCTCCTGGAGCTCTGGGTTGCAAGTATGTGGTGTGACATGTTGGTCATTAGACTGAATGATTTGGAGAGGTCTTTGGGACCTGGTTATCTTGCAGGCCTGGGTATGGAACCCCTTTCTTCAGGATATACGCCTCATGTGCCTTTTAGGCCCTCCTGACCATAGCAGGCTTCTACACCTGTCTCAGAGCTGCTTTGTGGGGAGTGAAGTGTGATGTTGGAGGGAGGTTGGTGGAAGATGGGGGGTGGGTACTGTTGCCAGAGAGACAATGGTACAGGTTGGGGTTGTGTGGGAATCTGATTCTCAGAGGTGCTAGAGCTTAGACCTAGAGGCCCCCGATCACTTAGTAGACAAGGGGGCACTCAGGCCTGCTGCCTGCCTCTTTACTCCCATGGGAAAGTCCAACTTTGTACAAAGCACAGGGGTGCTTGGCGTGAGGGTGGAGCCAGAAGTTGTGGGATGGTTGACATCCAGGCCTGAGGTGCAGACTGGTTGCTGTTCTCCCAGAAATGGTGGTCAGCCTGGCCAGCTCTCTGCTCTCTGCCGTAGTACAGAGAGCCCACCTGGGCTTCAGAGGCCATAATGGGATGGTAGCTGTGTGACTTAGGCCAGTGATTCGGTCTCTGATTTAGCATTGCTTCCCCATCCCCACAGTGGAAATAATCCTCCTCAGTGGCTTCTCTGGAGTATTCATTCAGTGATTGATAAAGGAATAGGAGGGGAGCTCCTGGGACAGTCCATTCCCTCCTTCCCTTTAGGTCACGTGTTAATGTGTTAACATTAATGCTGTCATCCTCCCTTTGTTTTGGCTTTATCTGTACCTGGACCCAATCCCTGTTTTGTCCTGAGGGCTGTCCCGACACGTGGGTGACCTCACTTACCTGGGGTGCCTTGCTGTAACTGTAACCCCTGGATATCGACTCAGATCTACAAGGCAAGTCTCTATTCCTCTTGCCACCTGAGGAGGCCCAGGCCTAGCCCTTACTGCTAGAATTGGGCTTCCTGACTTCAAGTTTATGGATCTGTTTGCTGAATCCTGAGGGACCTAGGGTGCTTCTTGGAAGTTAGCTGCCTTTTAAGAGGGATGTGCTCAGAAATGAAGCTACCAGTGGGCTCTGCATTTGGGATCTTATTCTATCCTGGCTTCCTGCAGGATGGTAGCTCTTTGGGAGTGGAGGGAGGGCAAGAACTTCTCCAGCTGTTCTGAAATGTACTTGTAACAGCCCCAGGGGATGTGTCAGGAGCACTTTAGGGTCCCAGACACTTTTATGTCCCCAGGTGGGTCCAGGAGGCAAGGTTTTTGGTAGGGTCACCTCTTACTAACCCTTCTTCGAGGGTGCCTCCTGACGGCAGCGGAACTATCATGTACAAGGAACAACTCTCTTCCCCTCCTTCAGGCAGTTAGAAGCAGAGTCGGTCCATGTCCTTGGCCTTTCTAGTCTCATCTGGTCCCACCTGTCTCCCTAGCCTCTCCAGTGGTCCTGCAGCCATGGTGAGAGGCCACCACCACTGTCCCTGGCTGCGCAGACAGGCCGCCCAAGAAGGCAGCTCAGGAAGGGTGGAGACCCCTCCAGGGACCGGTGTGTGCCAGCTGTGCCTGCGTGGCAGGATGTGCTCGTGTTTTCCAACCTCAGAGGTGTGCAGGCCAGGCTCTCTTTGGTGGCCCTGCTCTTGGTTTCCTTGCCATCCCTCACTTACCTGAGGAAACAACTGCAGGGTGCTAAACCTTGCCCACCAGAGCTTTGTTGGGGCTTTTTCATCCTGCAGGGGTTTTCCTGTCCTGAGCATGTGCTCCTGGTATCTGAGGGGTCTTAGTGTTGGAAGTAGCTCCACAGGGCCAGAGGGGGACTTTACTCCATAAAGCTTCACATGCTTAGAATACTCTAAGCCAAGTTTAATGGCCAGTGTCTCATTTGGTCTGATCTCTGCCACCTGGACCTCTCAGCGGGGAGGGTTGAGGTGGGGGGGGGGGCAGGTGGGGGGAGGCCTGACCTGGTAAAGAAGAGGTCTTTGGGGACTCTGGTGATTTTAATTCCCACCCTCATGTCTGGGTGTTGCCTAGCACCACCTCTTCCTGGTACTCCTCTCAAGAATCTTAGCCTTGAAGGAGGCCACTTGGTTTCTAGAGCCTTAAGAACTGAAAGAGTTCCTAGGGCCAGCCGCATTTCTCCCTCTTTTGCTTAGATGGAGAAGTAGGCCCAGAAAGGGGTGACTACTAGCCTGGATTCTAAGAGGCACCATTAGTGCTGCGTCTTCTTCCTTTTGTTTCTAGATAGGTCCTGCTTCCCTGAGCCTGGAGTGCCCAGAGTGGAGGCTGAGACTGGTGAGCCTGTCAGTACAGATGGACCACTCTGGCTTCCCGGTCCATGAGGCCAAAGCAAAGGGGCAGGGAAAGTAGTCCTGCCTGCCTACCACTTTGGGCCTAAGGGTGTTAGAACATTGGTTCCCAGCTAGAAGGCGCCCCCTGCTGGCCTCAAGAGAAAGGCCCCTGCCTAGGGTCAAAGCCCTATGGTTCGGGCTTGTCAGGCTTGGCGTCTCACCTGGGCTTAAACCTTTTCCCCATGATTTCCAGGACCTGTGACTCATCACCTTTCCGACCTAGTTTTCCTCATCTATTTACAGCAGGCCAGCCAGTGGGAGTAGGTAGGGGGACCTGTGGGGTTTGGGTACAATTGTTACCAAGAACACCATGTGGCTTAGGCCAGGGCAGCTCTTGGATTTCCCTCCTGCTGTCTTGCCTGCAGTGTTATTGTGAGGATGCTCTGCCCTGACCACAGCACGTTCCTCAGAACCAGGTGACTACGTTGTGCACGGCTGCCTCTGGGAATGGTGCCTCAGGGCCTTCTACCACATGTGTCCCCATCACTCCCTACCCCAGGCTTCCTCCTGTCCCTTGCTGCCACCAGCCTGACTTGCCAGCCTTCTCTATATCACCCAAGAAGCCTCAGGGCTTCTTTGAAGTTTCCCAGGCTAGCTTCCTCCTAGCGTGGCTTCGTAAAGGACTCAGATCACTGCCCTGGACTACCTCCCTGCCCACCTTCTCCATCTCCTTCTTCCCCATATCTCTCTTCCTCATCTCTCTCCCCCATCACTGTCTTCCCCATCCATACGTGCATGTTCTCCTTGTATTGGACAGTGTGTTTCTTGAAACTCACACTCTGTGCTAGGTGGGGACTTTGCCTTCAAAAGCCCCCTGGCCTTGGATTGGTCAGCATCCTGTAACCAGCAAAAGCTGCCAGGTGGCTGTGGTAGGACCAGAGCCAAGTGTGTGAATGTTAAGTTGGGCCTGGGCTCTCTTGGCTCTGCCACAGTCTTAGTGTTCCTGTGTGAGAGTGTAGGAGAGTCTCTTTTTCCTTCCATAGGCTCAGACCAGGGGAACTTTCCTTCCTGTCTTGGTATTTCCGGGAAGGATGAAGACATCTGCTAGAGTATTTTAGGGTCCTCAGTACTCTGGCAGGTGGAGTAGATGCCCCTAGAGAACCCTCTGGGCCTGAGTAGGGTGAGCGGGGCTGCCTTGTCCATCTGAGAGAGAGCCCTGGATCTTTCCCCTGGGGCAGCAGATCCCTATCATTAGAGGTTTCCACATAAAGGTGTTCCTGTCCTATTCCTAAGCCCGAACTTAAGATGGAGGGTCTTTGCAAGTCAGCCAGACCTAGTTGAACCACGAGGAGACAGAGGCACAGAGTAGAGACTGCTGCCCCCCCCGCCCCCCTCTGGCCCGAGAGAGAATTGGTTTGATGGGGCCCATACCCTCCCCAGAGGCCCACTGATAACCCCATGCGTGTTTCCTTTGCAGGACGAGATTAGACGCACCCCGGTTGGAAACAAAGTCCCTGAGCAGCTCCGTGTTACCACCCAGCTATGCTTCAGATCGTCTATCAGGAAATAACAGAGACCTTGCTCTGAAGCCTAAGCGGTCCCATCGCAAGGCAGACCCCGATGCTGCCCACAGGTACTCAGCCTAAAACCTTCCACAAAGGCCAGCAAAGCAGCCCCCTGGCCTGGCTGCAGAGTGAGATGGGTGGGGAAGCCTGGGTCAGCTGCTTAGGAGTCTGGCATTGTTCACCTTTCTGAGATTTATGTCTGCCTCCTCTAGGTCAGTGGCATTGGTGGCATTCCCACCTAACCTGTGACCAACTACGTGTACCCCACAGAGAGAAGGGATTGGGCCGAGATTCTGAGAAGTGGGAATGCTTCGTGGCCTTCCCATGACTTCCCTTATTCAGTCTGCCCAAATGCTTTTGTGGTTGTATTTAAATGTTAGAAGGAAAGCTTGGGACTTGAAAGATAGTAGACCAGGGACAGGGACCCATTTCAGAACGATTCAGGAAGGTTTCTGGGGAAGTGTTTGAGATGAGAAGAATGAGAAAGCCGTGTGCAAAGGCCGGTCTAGACCAGAAGTACTGGGCTGAAACGGTGAGGCAGAAGGAGCTTGTTGGTTTCAGGGCCTAGTGGAGTCAGTGAGCAGAGTAGGGGTGGGCAGGAGCTACGTGGTGATGCAAACGGGGACTGAGAAGTGGAGGTGATGGCAGGACTGTGCAGGGTCTAAGAGGCTGTGGTAGGGAAGGCCGCCACCTCTCTGGCGTCTGGCGTCTCAGCCATGGTGGTGTCCTAGGGTACTGGACAGAGTCAGGCCCCACGGGGTGATTGAAAGGTGTTTCAAAGACTAGGTGTGGCCACTGCACTTCTTGGGCACAGAGACAGTGCCAGTACTTCTGCCAGTACTGCCCCTCACACAGAACCACCCAGCTGGGTGAGCCGTCCCACAGATGGTGAGGGCTCCACCCAGACACAGAGGTGGGTGTGAGGTAACGCTTGCATCCACCCCTTTCCTCGCAGGCCTCGGATCCTGGAAATGGACAAGGAAGAGAACCGGCGCTCGGTGCTGCTGCCCACACACCGTCGGAGGAGTAGCTTCAGCTCTGAGAACTACTGGCGCAAGTCCTATGAGTCTGGGGAGGACTGCTCGGAGGCAGCAGGCAGCCCCGCCCGAAAGGTGAAGATGCGGAGGCACTGAAGCCTGCCGCGCCCTCCTGGGAACTCTGGTTGATCCTCACGTAGCTGCCCTCTCCTTTTGTTTCGTTTCGGTTTTTTGGTTTTTGTTTTTATTTTTCATTTTTTGTTTTTTGATCCTTACATTTTTTTCCTTGGGTTTGCTGCCTGTTAAGGCTGAAGAACAGAATTGGTTGGGACCTGATTCTCATGTTCTTGGTTTTCCTCCAAAATGGAAAGGCTGTTGGCATCTGTAGAGGACAGAAGCTCACGCCGGAGTGGCCAGTAGAGGTGTGAGGGGCAGCTGTCCTCAAGTGGGGCTGTGTCAGGCTGGGTTTATTTAAAAACAACAAAATGTTTTGGTTAAGAAAATTCTTGTTTTGCTTTAAATGTAAATCTTCTCAGTGTTGTAAATGAAATTCAGTCTTCTGCCCCTTCTCCTCCCACTGATGTCTGCGTGCTGGGTTGAGGTCTCGTGCTCCTTGCTGGTTCTGCGGGAGGCCTGCTGTCCTCCCACCTCTCACCCGCTCTCCAGGCCCTGGAAGCTCACGCAAACCCCCTCTTCCTCCTGCGGCAGAGTTGTTCAGAATGACTGGGTGGAGGTTTCAGCAGTCATGTGCCACCCCAAAGTTATTGGCTGAGACCCCGGGCTTCCTCCACGCCCATTGGCCTGCTCTGCCCACAGGTCCCTGGGCTGCCGAGGGGCTGGCTACAGTGGTCCTGACCTTTCTTGCTGGGGGCACGCCTCTTTGGTGGGTTGCTCCTTTCAAGCATATGCGTGTGATTGTATGGAACAGTTAGACTTCCCATGTCGGGGCAGTTTTAGGAATTGTTTCTAGCTAGAGGGACTGGTGTCCTTCCAAGTCTAGCATTTGGGGTATGGAAAATTGTTGTGGTGTGTGGTAGGGTTTTTGTTTTCTTTTGTTTTTGAGTTTTTATTTTTTTCCTTTGGTCTCCTGGCTTTTTCCTAACCCTTTCCATTCTCCTACATTGGCCAGCTTGGGCCTTCTCTCCGTGTCATCCCCATAGGAAGGCGCCCACCCCCCCCCCACCCCCCCGTCTGCCTGTAGCATGCATCCAAGGCCAGAGCTCAGGACTGCAGACTGGGTTGGTGCCTCCTCTGCCTCAGGGGCGTGGGAGCTGGGAAGGGGCTTTTAAGAAATAATAAAAGGAAAAAATAAAGTCTTTGGCAGTTTCTACCTACTCAGATCCTCAAAGGCTGCAAGGTTCTGATGATGTAGATTCATTAGGAATGTCTCCTTGCCAGCCAGGGCCAAGCCCCAGGCCTGCTGAGAGCAGAGGCCCTCCCAGTACCCAGGTTGCCACCACCCCAGGGGCCCTGTGCCCTGTCTTACAGAGGCCCAGGCCTGAGGCTGCAGAAATCTGGGGCAGCCACCATCGAGAAGCCCTTCTCAGGGGCCAGAACTCCTTTGCCAGCGTGGATTCAAGTCGGGACTGCATAACTAAAGCAGTTGCAGTTTTATTTTTTTTACAGCTTTTTTCCCAAAAATGATTTGTAGTTGTGTGTGCAGCACTTTGCCCTGATATGTGTGCTCTACAATAAAAACCAAATCTAATATATTTTGAAACAGTTGTCTGATACTGTCATAAGAGAGGACTTGGTGCTTCCTTAATCCCTTTATTTTCTCCTTAACTCTGAACCTGGGCTGGGGAGGCCAGCGTTCATTGCCTACCAGGGAGGGCCCCACAGGAGACAGTAGGGCTGAGGGCTGCAGGTGGTTATGCCCTCTGCCTGCTGCCCTCTCTCCTGCTCCAAGGAGGATGGACCGTGTGTCCAGGTGCCCAGGACGCCGTGGGCCTACGGGAACCAGGATCACACCTTGCTGAGTTCTGAAGCCCTTCCTCCTGGGCGTGATCAGACAGGCTGTGTGCCAGTGAAGGAGGGACAACGTGAGCATGGGGAGAGCCTGGCCTTTGTAAAAGGTAGGCAAGTGGTTTTGCTCATTAAACAGTTCTTGGGTTCTTCTGTATTTTGGCCAAGCTCTCCCTGTGGCCGCAACAGTAAGCAAAACGCTTCTGGTGCCTGCTTTCAAGATGTACTACAGAATTGTGGGATACAGATACAGGCATGAGGCTGACGTGTTTAGGTGGACTGGGGTTCAGCCCAGAGGGTTTTTAGTCCCTCCAGATCCCGGTCCTGGCTGCCAGATTCTGGTCAGCTTTAGTCTGGAGTCTCCCTCATGCACTTCCAGTGCCCAAACCAGTCTGGCCAAATTCTTGCAATAGAAACCCGGCAAGTCCCTTAACTATCCATTTAAGAGAGAAGAGAGAATCTAGAGGGAGCAAGTGACCAGCTAGGGCTTAGTCCTACAAATTGGTGAGAGGATATGAAGGGCAGTGAGGTAGAGCCTCCGTATGGTCTGTGACTAGTTGGACCTGCAGGGGTAGCCACTGGGCAGGGTGGGCGGGGGGCCATGGTTGCCCCAGAGAGGAGGCAGTGGAGCTGAGAGGGAGAAGGACTTGCTCAAAGTCCTCCAGACTACGTGGCAAAGGGGGGCATCTTCCACTTTCTGCCCAGGCCCCTGACTCAGGCAAAAAATGGGGGGCTTATGTGGAGGGCTGGGGAGCTGGGACTCTACTGTAACTGTGACAAAACCACACTCGGGCTCTTTCTGGTCCCTGAAGGAAAAAGGCCCTTTGCTGTGCAGGAATGAGGGACAGGAGAGGCTGCAGGAAGGGGCTCTAGCCCTAACAGGTCCTGCTGTATCATTGGCTTCAGTCTCTGCACAGCAGTTCCAAGACACCCTGTCTCTGGACTAAGCTATTTTTCTGAATAGTCCCCAAGCCCTTGGGGGTCCCCCGTACCTGACTCCCTGAATCAGACTGCCTCCAGCCCAATCTTGCCCATGGTAGGTGCTCTAACAGCATCTGGCACCAGCCCTGCCTTCCTGAGGAGCCCATTCCATTCCCCTAACCCTACTGAACTGGGGGGAAATTGAGGCCCAAAGTCTCCTTCATTCATTCAGAACATTTGAGTGTCCTACTATGTGCAAGGTTCTGTGTTGGGTGCTGAGGATACAAGACAGATCTGGTATCTCTCTCTCTCTCTCACACACACACAGGGCTATTCTAAATTGTGCTGGCCTAAAAGAGGTATAGCATAGGAAATACAAATAATAAGATATACAGTACACTATAAGTTCTGCACAGCCAAGTGTTCTTCACAGAATGCTTTTGTTGATCTTTTTGAATTCTTGTATTTGTAGCCTACTTGTGGTTGTAATTCAACCATGATATATGGCGAATGGAGTTGTAGCCCATCTGCTGATACTAGTTTCCCAGGGCTCCTGTAACGAATTACCACAGACTTGGTGGCTAAAACATCAGAAATTTATTTTCTCACAGTTTGAATGTCTGAAAGCCAAAATCCCTGTCACTGGGCTGAGATCACGATTCAAACCATGCTCCTTCTGGTAGAGACTCTAGTCCTTGCGTCTAACAGTTAGTTTCTGGTGGCTGTCGACATTGCCGGATTGTGGCCACAGGACTCCTGCCTCTGCCTCCGTGGTCACGTGGCTGCCCCTTCCGTGTGTACCAAATCCTCCTCTGCCTATCCCTCATTAGGACACTAATGACTGGATTTGGGGCCCACCTGGATAATCAAAAATAACCTGTCCACGTAACAATCTTTAGTCACATCTGTGAAGTACAAAAATTTGCAAGTTCCAAGGATTAGGACCTGAAATCTTTGGGGGTCACTGTTCAGCCTACTATACCACTCTCTTCCCAGTAAGTTTGTCATTAAATTTGATAACGTGGCCTACTGGTTCCTCATCCTTGAACAAATTACATTAATTGGAGTGAAATTTCTCAGCCTCAGCACTATTAAAATTTAATCCCCATCATCAATATTTTCTCCATTGATTTCTTAAATCCAGACCTGTGCTCTCCAATACAGCAGCCACTGGACAATTTGTTGAACACTTGAAATGTGGCTGGTTTGAACTGAGATGTACTTTAAGTGTCAAATACACACCAGAATTTGAAGTTAGTATGAAAATAAAGAATGTAAAATAAATCCTGAGTTACTTTATATTAATTACACGTTGAAATGACAATATTTTGGACATACTGGGTTAAATAAAATACACTTTAATTTCACTTGTTTCCTGTTACTGTTTTAAATCTGGCTACTCATAGATGTGAAATTACGTATGTGGTTTGCATTCTCTCCCTATTGGATGGCACTGGTCTAGAAAGTCCCCAAATCCAGCCTGATCTGTGGTGTTTGCCAGTTTCCGTGGTGTAAACACTCCTCTAGTGGCTGATTGAAAGCTGTCAACATAAAGTCATTGAACGTGGAGTTGTGAAGAGGTGGACAGAAGAAGCACACTATTTATTGCACAGTATCTCCCCCAGACAGAGACAACAGATGCAAGGAAAAGAAAGTGTAGAGAGATGAGCAGAATGTTGTAAAATAGAAAGTGCTTAGTTCTGGATATTACCTTTGTTTTTAACATGATTTTATATAATTCTCAATAATGACCTTAACAACTGAATCACAAAAATTCCAAAAATTTTATTTTACTTAAAACTGGCTCCTGTGAGTGGCTTCCCAAGGGAGGGTTTTGAGCAGAGGACGTGATCAGACTTAGGATCCCTCAGGCTGCTGTTGTTGAGGACAAGTCGAAATCATTAAGAGATTGGCATTGGCATTAGCAAGAGATTAAGGGGCTCCAAACTGAAGAGCTGTGGCCTACTGGCAGGGTTGAAGCCACTGGGTGGTGTGAGGGGTCCTCCAGCTACGTGTCTGGGTGCTCACCGGTGCAGTTCTCCCTGTGCCCACAATGTGGCAGCAGAGTCTAGGTGACAGTGCTTCAGAGTGGAGCAGGGGACAGCTGTCCCTTGGCTTGGATGGGGAGCTAAGGCCCCAGAGGCAAGAACTTAGGTTCCTCAGTGCTTCTGCCCTGTTTGGCAGGGTTAATTGGTGTGTGGAGGAGGAGAGACCCAACCCACCAGGGTATGTTCCCATGAACCTTTGCACGTGCCAATGCCCTCTGCTTTGGGCAACTTCCACTGGAGGCTACCTTCTCTGGCCCCCTATCCAGTTTCCTCAGGGCTGCCTCTGGGCTCCCCAGACCCCTGGCTTCCTTCAGCACAGTCCATAGTGTGCTGTGTGGTCCCAGCACTTCCACTCCAGGCTGGGACACTAGGACCCAAATCCTCACTCTTCCTGGACTCTCATTGTGAGTGCAGCCCTTTACAAGCTGTCCCAATTTATTCTCACCACAACATTTAATACCTTACTTGGGGCCTGGGCCCAAATCCAACTCTGCTACGTACTAGCTATGTGACTTTGGGAAGATTACTTAACCTCTCTGATCTTGGTTTCTTCCTTTGTACAATGGACATAGGACTAAATGAACGACTACAGGGCCTGGCACAGACTAAATGCTCAGTGTTAATAAATGGTAGCAATTAATATTTTCCCCCATTCTGCAGATGAGTAAACCGAGGCCTAGAAAAATGAAGTAGCAGAGGCAGGATTAGAATTTGGGGCCACAGACAGGAATGAAGCACAGATAGGCCTGTGACAGTGTCAACCTGGAGCATCAAACCTGACAGTCCCTGCAGGGGACGGGTGCACCTGAATCACCAGGTCCTATGGCCCAGTAGGAGCTAGAAAAAAAAGCACAACTCAGGATCTAGGCTCAGGGGGAGTGTCAGGAGCATCAGGGCTGAGTCCTGTATCCAGAGAAGGACCACTGGCTGGAGGTCTAGAGACCAGTCACTTCTCTTTGAGCCCGCATCTTCCCTTGTAAAATGAGGATAGGCTGGGTCTGCTCCACCATTCTTCCTATCTGGCCTTTCTTTCACTGAGGCCCAGCACACTGTTCACCTTCTGGGGACTGAGGGCCCCCACATCCACCGGCCTCTTGCCTATCTAAACCCTAAGAACACCCTGAGAGCCAGCTTCATTCACCATGAAGGATGAGGTGCTCACTCCTCTCCTACCCCTGGGCCCAGACTCCCCAGTGACCTCCCAGTCGACTCCCCACCCGCTTTTCTCCCTCATTTCCTTCCACCCCAGGCCCTGCCCACCCCCAGCCCACACTCCACTCCAGGAATCCTAGGGCTGCCTGGCCCCCGGGGGAAGCAGCCAAGAAGAAGCTGCGTGTGTGGTTTGGGCAGCAGAGGAGGGTCGTGGCCTCGGCCGGGATCTGGGCCAGCTCCTGGAAGGCAGGGCCTGCCTCCCTCAGTCAGGTTTTCCTCCCACCCCCTCGCTGCCCCTACTCTGCCTCCCTTTGGGGCTTTCCCATGTCACCCTTCCCTCCTTCCCTTCTTAGGTGGCCTTGGGCAAGTCACTTCTCTACCCTTAGCTTCCATTTACTGTCTGTAAAGTGGGATCTTCCTTTGTACCTCCCTCCAGCGTGGCTGCAAAGATACAAGCAGATAAAGCACAGATATGGCATTTATTGGGGCGTCTGCCTCTGAGGAAGTCCTTGATGCACGCCAGCCTGGCTCGGGGATACCCCTGTTACCCACCCGCTTCTCCACATGCCGTCCACCGCCATTTCCTATGAACTTGACTCCTAAACAATGTGGATGATGATTATTTGTGTTTTATATTAAAAAACATTTTTTTAATGTTTATTTTTGAGAGAGAGAGAGAGCACAAGCAGGGGAGAGGCAAAGAGAGAAGGAGGCTCTAAGTTGAGCTATCAGCACAGAACCTGATGAGGGGCTTGAACTCACAACTGCGAGATCATGACCTGAGCCAAAGTCAGACACTCAACCGACTGAGCCACCCAGGTGCCCCATTGTGTTTTATATTTTTAATAAAATATTTCAAACACACTGAAAAATACTTAAGCTAACAGAGAAGCCACAAGAGCACCTACCACACATATTAACATTTTGTCTTAATGGCTTCAGATCTTTTTAAATATGTATGTTTTAATGTGTTAAATACCTACTGTGTGCCAGGCACTGTTATGGGTACTGGGGACACAGCAATGAACAATGGCATTAAAAACCACCAAGACCGTATTAGGGAGCTCATTCTCAAGCTGGGGAGACAATATCCACATAAAGAAGTCAAATAGGTAGTGAGTGGGAAGAGGTCATCAGAAGAATCAGACAGAGAAGGGCATCAGGAGTAAGGGAAATAGGCTTCTTTGAGCAAATATCATTTAAGTTAAAAGTAACTTACTTCTGGCTTGTTTGTGAGGGGTTTGGCTAAGTGAAAACCTGGGGGCAAAGTGTTCCAGGCAAGGAATCAGTAACTGCAAAGGTCCTGAGGCAGAAGCACATCCAGCACATTTGAAGAACAGTGAGGCAGCCAGCGGGTCCTAGGGAGAGTCCTAAAAACAGGTGGCTCACTAGGTATAGAACCTGCCCCATGCTTGACTCCTACTTTGAATCATCTCATTTAGTCCACAGTCTATTTTACAGAGGAGGAAACTGAGGCCCAAGGTGGACAAGTGTCTTACCTGGGGTCATCCAGTTAGCAAGATGTCTTGGGGTTTGAAGCCAGACCGAAGTCTCATTTTAGAGCTGGGCCAGGGCCCTGGAGTGCCCTAGGAGGAGGCGGGAGAAGGGAGAGGCCACCCCACCCAGGAAATGCCTAGAAGGGAGCAATCCATCCCTGGCCTGAGGTTGACCCGAAGCTGGGAGATCCAAAGGAGGAAACTGCTTTCCCTTCAGTGCTCCCAGGAAGGTATGGGGGTGCCTGAGATCATTGAAGATCCTGTGCTCAAGCCCTTGCCTGGGCTCCCCTGGGCCTGTTTCCTGCATCAAGTGATGAGCCTAGTGGCCTGGCCCTATTGCCTTGGGCTATTGTAGTAATCACAGGCCTGTTCCCAACCAGGCTCTTGGGGGAGGGGAGAGACAGAGTCATTAGTGCCCCAGACCCTCCCAGCCTGGGATGGTACCTTCTCCGGTGCCATTCATGGGCTGGGCAAGTCTGCCCAAGTCTCAGTTTACCCGTTTGTACTTCCGTGTACCCATTTAACCCCCTTCAAACTGATCAGATGAGGCCAAGCTGGGCTTGAGTCACCCGAGAAAGGGCTGTTTTAAAATCCACATTCTGGGGGCTCACTCCAGGGGCATTCACATCTGGGGGACCCAGAATCTGCATTGTTAACAAGCATGGGGGTGAGTTCTGACACCACGAATACCTCCTTGCCATGGGACCCTTCTCTGTCCACCCCCAGGTCTCTCTTCCTGTGAAACTCCTCATGCATTACAGGCAAGCTTGAATTTCCCCCTCCCTCCAGGACACCTCCTTGGGTCAGATGCCACTTCTGGGCTCCCACAGCCCCCGTGTGTCTCCCATCATGGTACAAGGTGGTCACGGTTTCCACTCAGCCCAGTCCCCCACCCCCTGCAATTGTGAGCTGGGGGTGTGGTGGGGAGGCAGGGCTGCTTACTGCCTGATGACTAAGTCCCCTTTCAAAGACAGAAAGATGGAAACTGAGGAGGGCAGGGACTTGCCCAGGGTGATAGAGGGGAAGAGCTCAGATAGCAATTAGCAAGAACTCTCTGAACTGCTAACACTCAACATGGCTCTTCCTGTCTGCCTGGAGCTTTCTAAGGGCTTTACAAGTCCTAATTCAATTCATCTTCACAACAACCCTTTGAGGTAGGTACTAATAGTCTGCACATTTTCACAGGTGAGGAAACAGGCACAGAGAGCTTAAGTAACTGGCTCCAGGCCACACAGCTTGTAAGTGATGATGCCGGGGTTGTAAATTGACAACGCTTCCCTTTGTGAGGCTCTCCTTTTGCAGAGGAGGCAACTGGGGCTCAGGGCTTGTCACTCAGCCAGTGGCAGGGTGGCAGGGACCAGAACCCAGGCCTCTGAGTTGCCTGAGCTGCCTGTGTTGGGGGTGGGATGGGCAGTGGCCGGAGGGATCTGACCCTTCTGTCCAGCCAGCTCTGCCCACAGCTCGGGTCAAAGCTCTCCCCTGGCCTTTGCCCATCTATCTTAGCTTCCTCAACTGTAAAGTGGGGAATACGGCTTCCTCCGCCCTCACCCGTAAGTTGAGAGTATGAAGTCATCTGAAACTAGGAAAGGTTTGGGAATAGTGCCTACCATAGTAGGTGCTCCTAAGATTTGTTGTTCTGATCACCTCGCTGCTCCCCCACCAGCTCCTCTTCCAGATGCAGCCCCAAGGGCGTGGGCGGGCCGGGAGCGGAGCGGTGCGGGGGGGGGGGGGGGGGATGGCCAGGCCCCTGTTGCTTGGCAGCTACCTCAGGGTCAAACGTCAGGCTGCTGGGGTTGGGGCCGGGTCCACCTGCCCCACCGGGGCTTCTGGGAACTCCTCCGTTCTGCCCAGCCCTGAGCCCGGGCAGCCTATGATCCTCAGCCTTGGAAGGAAAGGTTCAGCCTTGAGGCCATCGTCCAGATGAGAAAAGGCGGCCTGGGAGGTGGGTGGGGACAGGCCGATTGTCCCTCAGAGAGTGGAGGCGGGGTGCAGCTTTGTTTATACACTGTTCCCTGTGCAGGGGAGGCCCTTCCCCCATCTGGGAACAGCCCAAATCCAATCTCAGGATCGTCCCAAATGTCACTTCCTGAGGAAGGGCCTCTTACTTACCTGCCCCTGTCCTTACCTGATGGCCCTCCTAAGGATCCGGTGCTGCCACACGTAACCTTGGAGTTTGGATGCTGAAGGATGTGTAGGAGTTCCCCAGGGGCTAGGCGCTGAAGAGGGCATTCCTGACTGACCACCCAGCCAGGGTAAAAGCATGGCGGGGGAGGTGTTCTGGCCCACTGGGGTACAAAGCGGTGTCCCGTGAAACTGTAAATATAACTTGGCAATCACTAGACCATAGCGTAGATGGGGAAACTGAGGCTGAGGGGGTCAGGGAATTGCCCCAGTCAGAACTCTCCTGGCTTTCGGGACGGGTCTGCCTCATTACCCGAGTAAGCACGTCGCTCCTCGTTGGAGGAAGGAAAACGCCTCCTCCAAGTTCGGGAACACTAGCCGGCCCCCTCCAAAGCTCGTCCCCAGCCGCCCACGCAGGAGGCCTGGCTCAAGGACTACAAGTCCCAGCAGGCCCCACACCGCAGCGCATGCTCGGCGAGAGTACCTTCGCGAGCCCTGTCGAACCCGGGGGCCCAGTCTTCCCCCATTGTCTGGCCCGCAGGGGCGGGGCGGGCGGCGTATGGGCACACCTATTGGTCGGGCAGCACATCGGTTGCGCTCTGCGCCCGCCTCCGTGCAGGCCCCGCCCCGCGCGCCCGCGCCCGGGCCGCCTGGCGCCCCGCCCGCGCCTCAGGACCGGCGGGGCCGCGCGGCGCATCCTGCGGGCGGCGGCGGCGGCGGCGGCGGCGGCGGGCGCGGCGCCGGCAGCCGGACGCAAGATGATGAAGTTTCGGTTCCGGCGGCAGGGCGCCGACCCGCAGCGCGAGAAGCTCAAGCAGGAGCTCTTCGCCTTCAACAAGGTGCGGCGGCGGTGGCGGCGGTTCGGGCTGGGCAGGAGGGGGCGGGCCGGGGGCCCAAGCCGGGGGCCCGGGGGCCGGAGCCACGTCGGGCTCGGGGGGAGGGGGCGCCAGCTGGGGCGGGGCACGGGGGCCGGGACGCGCGCCCCTCTTCGGGCCCCGCTTCTCGCCTCTTTCCCTGCTCCACTCTCGGACTCTGGGTGGGTCTGGGTCTCTCGCTGACTTTCCGAGTCAGCTTGTCCGGGTCTCTGTGGGCCTCACTGGCCCTGGCTCTGCAGGTCTCTGTCTACCTGGGTCTGTGTGTCTCTGTCTCTGTACGACTCTTTGCCTGTCTCTGGGTCTCTGTCCCTGTCTCTGCCTGTGATCACCTCCCTATCCTCAGCCTATGCCTGTGTGTCCGGGGAGTGGGGGGTGTCTCTACCTCTGTCTCTGTGTATCTCTGGGTACCTCTTCTCTGTCTCCCTTCATCTCTCTGTCTCTGCATCTGTGAGTCTTTGCTGGTCTTTTCTTGCGTGTGTCTCTGCCTGCATATGTCCCTGTGCGGTCTCTAGAACTCTCACTCCGACTCTCACTCTCTGTCTCTTTATTTCTCTTCCTTTGGGGGCTCTCGGAGCCCCTGCTCAGCCCTGAGGGCAGCCCAGGGCCCCAGTTTGTTTTTCTTTTGCACCCAGGCCAGCGGGGAGGGGTGAGGAGGAGAGGCAGATGTTGGGGGGTGGGGCTGGGAAATCCCTTCCATGTTCCTCTCCTTCCTTCCCCCAAGGCCCTAGGCTCTGCCTTGTGGGGCTCTGACCTGCCCTGTGCTGCTGGGGGCTCCAAGGAAGATGCCTGGCTTTGTACTCAACTACCCTTCAGTGTGTGGGGCCTCAGTTTCCCTTGCTGTGAAATGGAGCCACCTGGTTGTGGGCTCTGGCTCCCTGTATCACATGGGCCAGCTGACCTGCCTTTGAGCCAAGGTGGAGGTGAGGGGGTGGAAGGTTGCTCCTTCCTTTCTTTTCCCAGGTAGGGCAAGAGGGGCCATGGGAAAGGGGCTGCCTGCAGCCCCCACCTCCTCCCACCCTTGCTCTGATGTGTGGTAGATCCAGGCCCCAACCTTTGCCTTGTTAACTTCTCCTGGGGTGTTGCTTCTGGCCTCAGTTTTACTCCAAACCTCTGATGCACAGCCCTTCACTGCTCTTGGGGATTAGAGTTGTTATCCCCGTCACACAGGTGAGAAAATCGAGGTTCAGAGAGGGGTGACGTCTGACTTGTCAAAGTCACAGAGCCAGTTGGGGCACTTTGTCCTTGTGTCCCCTTGTCGACAGGATTTGACTTTAGCCTTGAGGGGCAGGGATTTTTGGAGGGACTGCTGTGGTCCTGGGCCAGACTCAAGGACACTTTCGTCCAAGAGAACGCTCTGGGGTGACTGGACCTGCAGTGGCTGAGGTGGGAATGTCTCTCAGGGCAGGCAAGGTTTCCTGGTGATGGGGAGGCTGCCAGGACCTTCAGACTTGGCAGCTGAGTACTTGCCAGGGGCCTGAGGGGCCCAGAGGGGAGGCTGGTGCCCAGGGTCTCCCGGATGGCCCCCTTCCTATGCTGGGTGGCTATGAGGGCGAAGCCCTGGGAGGCGAGAGAATGATGGTGGCGACAGGCATGTGTTAAGGTGTCACTTCCTTAGCCATTGAGTCGGGTGTGAAGAGGAGAGGTGGTGGAGAGGCTTGGCTCCGCTTGGCTGGCCCTGGGTTGGTAGAAGCCGAGGGGTCCCTGCTAAGGAGAGTGAGGCCCCATTCTGAGTGGGCAGCATTGGCGAGAGGGGTGTGGCTTGGGGCAAGGGGCTTGGTCACAAGAGGAGGTGGTAGGTGATCACTAGAGAATAAATAGGCCCCACATTCCCAAGCGATGGCAGGGGAGTCAGAAGCAAGCCTGGACTTTGGACTCAGTCTCACATCCAAATCCCCGCCCTGCCCACAAGGTGCCTGTGGGATGTCCACTCTATGTCAGTTTAACAGATACTGAGCTCCTACTGTGTGCAGGGCCCCCTTCTAGGTATGGGGGACACCACAGTGACCAGAAGAGACAAGTGCCTCTTCACACAGGATGCTCATGTACTTGTGGGGGAGACAGTGAAAAGCCAAAGCAAAAGAGTAAAACGTGCAGTAGCTTGGATAACAGCCAGTGCTGTAGATAAAGTAGGCTGAAGGTGTGGAGTGTGGGGACAGGGAGGCTGCTAGAGCAGGGTGGCTTAGGGAGGGCTCTGAGGAGTTGACTCCCGATCTGAGACCTGAATGGTGGGAAGGACCCCTCTTTGGACAGTGCTGGGTGAAGCACGTTCCAGGCAGAGGGACAGTAGATGCAAAGGTCCTGAGGCAGGAGTCTGCCTAGTAAATTGGAGGAGAGCAGAAAGCCATTGGGCCTGGAGTCAAGTGAGCTGGGGGAGAGTGGGAAGAAGAGGACAGGGAGGGGCCAGGTGGTGAGGCGGGAGCTTGGAGAGGGTCCTGAGCAGAGGGTGGGGACTGGCTAGACACGGTCAGATGGTCAGATCTAGCAAACGTGTGGTGATGCTAGCGTGGGGGCGGGAAGGGAAGGGAAGCACTCCCCTCTACCCCCCAGCTAAACGGACTGTTCTGTCCTCAGGTTGGGCGCACTGCCCCTCGTGCCCAGATGGGAAACTGAGGCTTGGGGAGTATTGTGACTAGCCTGAGCCCATGCAGGCTGCATAAAGGGCTCAGTCCCTGTCTGGATTGGTGGAGGCCGGGGCTACAGGCCTGGGGACCAGGGTTTCTTCTGAAATGTGTTTCTTGCTGAGGCAGTGGTCAGGAGATACCTGGACCCACATGCGGTGTCCCACATTGGTGTTGAGGACAGTGGGTGGGGGCCCCTCCAGCCGGGCCTCTGGGGATGAGTAGGAGCTCCTTGGTGGATGTGGGAAAACCGAGGAAAGCACGAGTGGGTGGAAGGAAGGATCGAGAACCTGGTGGGCAGGGGTCTGTGCGGGGGGGACTGGCCCTGCCAAGAGGAGTGGCCCTGGGGGAGGGGGAGGGTCAAGAGCCTCCACCTAGCTGATCTTGGGTGTTGCCCTCCGATCTCCATGTGGGGCCTGTGGGGAGTGCCAGGGACATCATATGAGACTACGGACAGCATGGCGGCTCACCGCTAAAAGTGGGATGCAGAACCCTGCTCTGGGGGACAGGTAGGGTTGACTTTTGTGCCTGCACCCCGTTGGTCCTGTTTCTCTCTGTTGCCAGAGCCCTGCACACAGCGGGCCGGACACGGGTATTGAGAAAGACAGGGGCTTGGCAGGGGGAGGGCCTCTGCGGTGTGGACGGGACACGTGAACACCTGTTTCAGAGTTGAGGACACTGAGGCACAGAGCTCAGACGGACCAGCTCCAGTCCTGCTCTGCAGCTGCCATAGTCTGGAGGCTGCCTTGGGGTGGGACTCAGGTGGGCCAGGGGCAGCCGTGCCTGTGCCTGTGCCAATGCCACTGCCCTCCCCTCCCCCGCAGACCGTGGAGCATGGCTTCCCCAACCAGCCCAGCGCCCTGGCCTTTGACCCGGAGCTTCGCATCATGGCCATCGGCACCAGGTCTGGGGCCGTCAAGATGTATCCTTTGGGAACTGAGGCCTTTAGGGCCCTTCGGAAGCTCCTGATTGCAGCTCCCTGTATGTGGGCTCCTTGGGCCGGGTGGGGGGGCAGGGGGGCTGGCCTGGGAGGCCGCAGTAGGCGCCTCGATCCTGGTGGAGGTTGGTGGTGTGGCTTCTGCCCTGAGACTCTTCCTTGCGGAGATGGTTGGGGGGGGTGGGGATGGGGTCTGCTTGCAGTGGTCACAGCTGTCCATCGCTGCATTTCAGCCAGCCAGTTACCTAGGCGACCCTAGCGTCGTTCCAGCAATTAATTGACTGGGGACACCAGGCCAGGAGGCTAACCACGCACGGTACCCAGCAAAGGTGTTGAGTGGGCCAGGGTTACACAGTGGGCCTTGCCCTGGTGACTGGGCACACACGTATGCCAATGTGAAGACACGTGTGTTCGGCTGAGGGGCTGGGGGCAGTGCCAGGCTCAGCATGGTGAGCGCGGCGCGGCCCCCACCTGGATGCTGGCGGCTGCACAATGGGCCGTGTGAGCCGCACAAAGCGGGCATTTTCCTGCAAGCGCAGGGTGGGGGTGGGGTGGGGGCAAGCAGGCAGCTGAATGCTCCTTGCCTGCCATGGAGAACCCCACCCCCACTGCCCTCGGGGAAGCCCCTTGGGTGGGGAGACAGAGGTGTGGGGTCTGGCTGGAGGCGGCTCGGTGAGGGGTGCCTACCCTCACCCTTCCTCTTGGGACCCTCTGGCTCTCAGTACCCTCGTTGGGGACACTGGTTGGCAGAAGATGAGTCAGTGCCTGGAAGGAGGCAGGGTGGGGATGGGGGTCTTCCCACCCCAGGGCTGGGTGGCCAGACAGGGGTGGGCGTCTGGGCCTGTGGTCTGTGAGTTTGCCTTCTCCAGGGAGTGTGGCTGGGCCAGGATGCCCCTCCTCTCCCGTGGGCCCCTGAGGCACTGGTGGGGCAGGGAAGGGGGTGGGGAGGGGGCAGTGCCTGGACCCCGTGCCCCCAAGTCCCCACCTGCCCTGGAGGGGGCATGCACTTCCTGGCCAGCTCCCACTCCTTGTGGTGCTGGCCTGCCTCACAGGTATATTGTGGTCCCGAAGCCCTTTCTTCTTCTCAGTGCCCTGCTCCACGCGACTCTGTTGGCCACTTGAGCTGTCGCTCCGTGGTCTCACGCACAGGCTCCTCCCGCTCACAAAGAACCTGGTGTACTGGCGAGGAGACATCCCCGGAGGAAGCTGGGGCCCTCCTCTGTCCCCTTAGTCCTTCCCCCAGCCTACCCTAGCTCCCAGCCCTGGGTCGGGAAACTGAGGCTGGCCACAGAAGCCACCCTTCCCCCTCAAGGGTGGCCCGTCTCCTTGGCAACCCTGGTTCCCGCCCAGCGCTCCTGCCCTCTCTTTTGTCCCCTCTTCTGTGTTCTCCTGGCTCCTGCAGGGAATCCCAACTCTAGCTCCAAAGCAACCGGCTCCTGCGTTGTTGCTGGGCAACGCTGACCCCTCCCTAACCCTCCCTCCTGGGGCCCCCTCGGCCCTGCCCGACTGGTGTTGCTGTGACTCTGGCACTGACACCAGACACTTGAAGCGGGTCACCCAGTCTAAGCCTCTGCGGATTGTCTGTGAAATGGGCAGGCTGAGGCCTCTCCCTGGTCACAGTGGGGGCTGCTGGCTGCGTGCCCCAGAGGGAGGTTGGTTTCCTTGCCCATAGCCGGAGGTTGGCCTGGAGCTGTGGGAAGAGGCAGCCTGGACTCTCCTCTGCTCCAGACTTCCGTGCCCAGGCTTCGCCTGGCGTCTCTGCCTGTATGATCCGAACCTGGGGGGCCCAGCTCTTACGTACACAGACACACGCACACGGCTAACACAGGGCAGAACCCTGGCTGCCTGCCGGGCCTGGGCCAATTGTGTTGGGTATGTCCTTATTCTCACTTGCCCTGCATCAGCCCTACAAGGTGGGAGTGGGACTCACTAGCCCCTTTTACGGATGAGGAAGTAACTGACTTGCAGGAGCAGAGTGGAGCCTGCACGCTGAGCCTGGGGATATCTTGGGGGGATAGGACAGTGCTTCTTCAGGGAGGGGTCCCATCTGGACCTTGGAGGGCTTCTGGATAGGCAGCCCTGGTTGGGGCCCGTTGGAATCGTTCTCAGAAAGGAGGATCTCCCGTATCTGCTTCTGCCCTTGACCTGTGCTCTCAGCTACGGTGCACCTGGCGTGGAGTTTACCGGCCTACACCGAGACACGGCCACTGTTACCCAGATGCACTTCCTGCCTGGCCAGGTGAGCCTCCACCCTCACTGGCTCCCGTGGCCCCCATGCCCTCCCCATCCCAGGCCAGCCCAGTCTTGGTCTCTGCTCATCCACCAGGGCCGCCTCCTGACCCTGCTGGACGACAGCAGCCTGCATCTCTGGGAGATCGTCCACCACAATGGCTGTGCCCACCTGGAGGAAGCACTCAGCTTCCAGCCACCCAGTCGGCCGGGCTTTGACTGTGCCAGGTATCGGAGGACTTGGCTGGGGACCAGCTGCTGGGCGCAGGGGGTGGGAGGGGGAGCCCGGGGGAGGTTGTGGAAGCCAGCCTTGCAAAGGTGCTGTGGGGGTAGGAAGCCTCCCTCAAGCTAGGATACGGGGTGGCAGGGTACCTGGGGCTGGGCCCGGGGCCCGGAGAGATGTGCCCTGTGGATTTTGCAGGTGTGAAATAGGGGGCTCTGGCCAAGTCTGAGGTGAGCAGGTAGTGTCCATGCTCTGGGGACCGCTGGGGCCTTTAACAGTTTGGAGGGGGCGATGGGTGATAATGTACATGGGTGAAAGGGCAGCTGGGGGGCAAGGAGCGTTGTCCCAGGCTGTATGAGGTGCCAGCAGGATGCTCCAGGGGTCAGTGGAGTGGGCCTAGGCCCCCAGTGAGAGTGTAAGGGGCCTCTCGGTCTGGCTCTGCTGAAACAGAGTTGTCCTACTCCTTCTGGGGGCTGGGTGACACCCTCACACGGGGGTGGACTCCTGGGGTCTCCCATCCTCTTCAGGCCAGGTCCAATCTGGGGCCCTCCTGCGAAGTCAGGGAGACATCTTGAGGCTGGCGACAGGGTTCCTGGGTGAGGCTCACGAGGGTTGTGTGTGTCCTAGAGCCCTTGGTCCTGGCCCAGGCACTGGCCTGGTTCCTACCTTCCTTCCTAGTGAGGGGGAGGGGTCGGGAGCCCGTCTCCAAGACCTGAGGAGCCTATTTTTATCCCTCTCCTTCCCAACATCCTGATGAATAATTGAGTGAGCTAATTGTGATGCCCGCAGCCACCACCTTTGCCTTCCCAGTGCGCCAGCCAGCCCACTCGATAATCCGGCCTCTATGAGCGCACAGGGTCCATAATGAGCTGCCAGTAGCAGCCCAGCCCCCGCCACACCACTCCTCAGCGGGCGGACGGGCTTGCGCCCTCACCCACTCCCCTCATCCCTTGCAGTGGCCCGCTCAGCCTCGCCCGTGTCACGGTGGTCTTGCTGTTGGCAGCCGGTGACCTGGCGGCCCTGGGCACCGAGGGCGGCAGCGTCTTCTTCCTGGACGTGCCCACCTTGACGCTGCTCGAGGGGCAGACTCTTGCCCCGGACGACGTTCTTCGAAGGTAAGAGGCAGGCGGACCTCCCAGCAGCCTCTCCATGCCTGGGTGGTGCTCCTGCCGGCTCACCTGCGCCCCTCTGCAGCGTGCCAGATGACTACCGGTGTGGGAAGGCGCTGGGCCCCGTGGAGTCACTCCAAGGACACCTGCGGGACCCCACCAAGATCCTCATTGGCTACAGCCGGGGCCTGCTGGTCATCTGGAACAGGGCGGCGCAGTGCGCGGACCGTGTCTTCCTGGGGAACCAGGTGTGTGAGGGAGGCCGGCACCTGCCGCCGGGGCCCTCTGCTTAGGGCCCTGCTCACACTGCCCCCCCCCCCCACCCCCCTGCAGCAGCTGGAGAGCCTGTGCTGGGAACGCAGCGGCAACACGCTGGTCAGCTCGCACAGTGACGGCAGCTACGCTGTCTGGTCTGCGGGTGCCGGCGGCTCCCCCGTGACACAGCCCACGGTAGCCACCACGCCCTACGGTGAGTGCTGGGGAGGCTGAGGGCAGCCCTGCCACCTGAGCGTGGGGTTGACCGGGGACCCCGAGCTCAGGCACTTGGGGCTGCCCGGCCTTGGTGGGGGTACCCAGGAGGCCTTGTGTGAGATGCCATGCTGAGCCACGTCCTCGAAGGTGAGGTTGCTGGGGGGCACGGTTGGGCAGTGGGCCTTCCCCTCGGGGTCAGGAAGCAGCTGTGAGGCCAGGATGATGGAGGCAGAGCAGGAACGGGAGAAGCTTGGAGAAATGTGACCTGGGGCCCTTCTGGTCCCTGTGAGCGAATGAGCCCGACACTGTCCCACCCCTCCAGGCCCCTTCCCCTGCAAAGCCATTAACAAGATTCTGTGGCGAAACTGTGCATCTGGGTAGGTGGGGAGCTGGTTCTCAGATGTGGGTTGGGGGCTGTGTCTGCAGGGGGGAGGAGGGTGGGCTCTGGGGCACAGGGATGTCCTGTCCTGGGTCGGGCAGTGTGCACTTGGGGTCTGGGTGGCTCACGTGGCTCCCCGCCTGCCGTGCAGGGACCACTTCATCATCTTTAGTGGAGGCATGCCCCGCGCCAGCTACGGTGACCGCCACTGTGTGAGTGTGCTCCGGGCTGAGACTCTGGTGACGCTGGACTTCACCTCCCGCATCATCGACTTCTTCACGGTGCACAGCACACGGCCCGAGGACGGTGTGTGCCCTGTCCTCCCCACCCCATGCCCTGCGCCCCCCACCCCGTGGCTCTGCTCACCCAGCCCTCGCCCCGCAGAGTTCGACGAGCCCCAGGCCCTGGCTGTGTTGCTCGAAGAGGAGCTGGTGGTGCTCGACCTGCAAACGCCTGGCTGGCCTGCTGTGCCTGCCCCCTACCTGGCCCCGCTGCACTCATCTGCTATCACCTGCTCGGCACATGTCGCCAACGTCCCCGCCAAGCTGTGGGCCCGCATTGTGAGCGCCGGCGAGCAGCAGAGCCCCCAGCCTGCCTCCAGCGCCTCGGTGTGTGCCCAGGGCCTCCTGCAGGGGCGGGGACATGGGGAGGGAGGGTGTTGCAGGCAAAGGCCTGGAGGTGGGGATGTAGCAGGTGTACACGGGGAATTCAGGCAGCTTGGGCCCCGGGTGCCATGCTGAAGGTGAGGAGAGAAGGTGTTTGTCCTGACCTACCGCTTCCACATCTCTGCCTCCCTCTCTCAGAGCTGGCCCATCACCGGGGGCCGGAACCTGGCCCAGGAGCCATCACAGCGGGGGCTACTGCTGACTGGGTAGGCAGACACATGTGTTCCATGGCCAAGCACAGGTGTGACGTGTGCGTGTGTGTGTGCGTGTGTGTATGTGTGTGTGTACGCGTGTGTATTTGGGCAAATGGAGCGTGGTGCGGCCCATGCAGGTTCAGGAGAGCCCATCCTGGGCTGGTGGGTACTGACCTGCCTGGTGACTCAGGCCCCAGCCCTGGTGGGACCAGGCCATTCCCCTCTCCTGCAGGGTGGATTGGGATGAAGCCTCCCTAGGCCCTGGTTAAAGGCCCCGCCCTGCCCTGCCTTTTGGTCTAGAATTGGGCTCCACCCACCCGGCCTGCCCTGGGACCGGAAAATCTGGGCTGGCCCACGCTCATCTGCCCAGGGCAGGTGCTAGAGAGCCCAGTCTGGGCCTGGCGGGCGCTGACGTGCCCAGTGACTCAGGCCCCAACTTCCTGCCCTGCCCCTGCCTGTGCTGGGACCCTCAGGCCTCTGACTCCAGTGTCCCCTATCCTGCTTGAGAGCTCCTAATCATGGCTTTCAGAGCTTTTGGAGGTATCCCAACCAGCCCCAGAGACTCACACACCTTTTCTCGCCCTGGCTCTGGGCTCCCACCACCGCCCAAAGGTCCCTGACGTGGGCTCTGCAGCTGTGTCCTGAGGCTGCACCCCAGATTTGTCTGCTCCTGCCCCCCGCTTCCCCTCCCTGCTTCCTCCCAGCCTCCCCAGGCTTCCTGCTGCTCTGCCTACATGGCTGCCTCATGCCTCATGATCCTTCTGCTCTGTGGCTAACTCCCGATCGCTTTTTCTGGACGCGCCCGTAGTCCTCTGTTCCCTGCATTATCTCCTCTGTCATCTCCTGCTCGTCACACTGGTGATTATTTCCATACCTTCTCACCCTGTTTGAGGGGCCCCGGTGCATGTGGTCTGGCATACTGTAGGCACTCAAGATGTGTTTGCTCTATACAGTAGATGCCTCCTGTTTGCTGTGTGCAGTGGGAGTCTGGTCAGTGCTTGGCATATGTAGTAGGTGGTCAGCGCGTGGTCACTGGATGAGCGGGATGGGGGTGGTGCACGGGGACCCGGGGTGGGCCTGATGTTGCCTTCCCTACAGCCACGAGGACGGCACCGTGCGCTTCTGGGATGCATCTGGTGTGGCCTTGCGGCCGCTCTACAAGCTCAGCACAGCTGGCCTCTTCCAGACAGACTGTGAGCACGCTGACAGCCTGGCCCAGGCCGCTGAGGATGACTGGCCGCCCTTTCGCAAGGTAGGCCCTGCCCCGGCCCTGGGGAGCCGGGTCCCAGCTCTGCCCCATGTCATCGCTCCATCCCGCCCCGCAGGTGGGCTGCTTTGACCCCTACAGCGACGATCCTCGGCTCGGCGTGCAGAAGGTGGCGCTCTGCAAGTACACAGCCCAGATGGTGGTGGCTGGCACTGCAGGCCAGGTAAGGCGGAGGTGCCCCAGGCTTGGGGTCTCAGAGGGCTTTCTGGAGGAGGTGGGCCTGACCTAGAGGGTCTAGTGGAGTAGTGGGGGACGCACATGGGCAAAAGCCCGGAGATGGGAATGGGGCTGCAGGTGGGGCTTGCTGCGGTGAGGCCAGCCAGGGAGGTGGAACCTCTAGGAGGCCTGGAGTCCAAGCTCTGGCCGCCGGGAACCACACCAGGGGTGGGAGCACGGGTGTTAGGTGGGCACTGAGAGTGGGGACCAGCAGGTCTGGGTCGCTGCCGTGCCCCAGCACTCAACACGGTATATGGGGCTCAGTGGGTAATTACCGTTAAATGGGAGACAGGCTAGTGGGGGGTGCTTTGCTCCAAAGGCCAGTGGGTCTTGGTGACTGCTGTTCCCCTCTCACTCGTGCAGTATGCAGAAGGTGCTCAATGTATGCTCATTGCTAAAGGGAGAGAGACTTGCAGGGGTGGGATATTGTGCTCCTGGAAGGCAAGGACCAGCTGGTCTTGGTCACCATTGTGTTCCCCAGTGCTCAGTGAAGGCCCTGGGATACACTAGGCTTTCAGTGAGTGCTTGTTAAGCGGATAAATGAGAGACAGTACTGGGACTGGCCTAACGGTGGCTTTGCAGGCTCAGGTGGGGCCCGGGTAGTCCTGTCCTCCACACTGACCCCTCCCCACCCTGCCATGGCTGTGTTTTCAGGTGCTGGTGCTGGAGCTAAGTGATGTGCCATCAGAACAGGCGGTCAGCGTGGCCAGTGTGGACCTCCTCCAGGACCGAGAGGGCTTCACGTGGAAGGGCCACGAGCGGCTGAGTCCGCGCACAGGGCCACTGCCGTGGCCCGCTGGCTTCCAGCCCCGCGTGCTGGTTCAATGCCTGCCACCAGCTGCTGTCACCGCTGTCACGCTCCATGCCGAGTGGAGCCTCGTGGCCTTCGGTACCAGTCATGGCTTTGGCCTCTTCGACTACCAGCGCAAGAGCCCTGTGCTGGCCAGGTGTGTGTGTGGTGGGCCCGGAGCCCGGTGAGCGGGGGCTGTACTTGCACCTGGCCCCAGCCTCCTGTGAGACCTTTGGTGTCTCCCCACACCTGTCTGGGCCTCAGTTTCCCCGTCTGAGATCTGACATGGTGCAGGTAGGGCGTCCTTGAAGCCGCCTTCCCCGCTGGCAGCTCTGTCTTTATGAAAAGTGCTGCTGGTAGAGTGTTAAGCGCCCCCGGCTGTGGGTTCGAGGGGCAGAGGGGCTCCGGCTTCCTGAGCCACGGGGCCGGCAGGAGCGCGGCGGCTGCTCCAGGAGTCTGCTCCGTGGCACAGCTGGCACCTGCCTGCCCCCAGGTGCACCCTGCACCCCAACGACTCCCTGGCCATGGAAGGGCCGCTGTCCCGGGTGAAGTCGCTCAAGAAGTCTCTGCGCCAGTCTTTCCGGCGCATCCGCAAAAGCCGAGTCTCGGGCAAGAAGCGGGCCGCTAATGCCAACAGCAAGGTGAGGCGGGGCTGCGCTGCCTGGATGCCACCTCTCTGCCTGCTGGGGCCAGGCACAGCAGTGGAGCCTCAGCTCCAAGTGTCTGTTCCCTTCAGTAGCCCCGGCCCCTGGGCCCCCCTCCCATCCCCCCCCCCCCCCCCCCGCCCTGCTGATCAGGATGAACCGGGGAAGGTGCTGGGATGTCGGCACCAGGCTGTATGGGAGCAGAGGGGGTTGGGGAGGCGGAGTTCTGGAGGCTGTGCCCCTCCAGTTGCAGGAGGCCAATGCGCAGCTGGCCGAGCAGGCCTGCCCCCATGACGTGGAGATGACCCCCGTGCAGCGCCGCATTGAGCCCCGCTCTGCCGACGACTCCCTCTCGGGTGTTGTTCGCTGCCTCTACTTCGCTGACACGTTCCTTCGAGATGGTGAGGCCAGGGGGACGGGCTGGGGGGATGGGCCTGAGCCGGCCATCTAGGAAACAGGGAAGGGTGGGACCGTGCCGTCTGGGAGGTTGGAAGGCACACCCTATGCGCCGGACTGAGCTGGCGACAGTGCCCTGGCCACCCCAAGTGGTCCCCCCTGGAACTTCCAACTGTGAGGGGTTGGTGAGTGAGCCGGGCCTCTGAGACCTGAAGAGGGAGAAGGGAGCCCAAGATCTGGGGGAGGAGAGTGTGGGGGTCAGCCAGTGCCAGTGGCTGAGGTGGGTATGTGTTGGGGAGATGACCCGGGCGTGGTGGCTGCAGAGGATGGGGAGGCTGGGGAGACGCTGGGTGCTGGCCACCTCACTCTGCAGTGGCGAGTGCCCTGAGTGGTGGGAGCCCCGGGACGGTCTTCTGCAGACTGATGTGGTCTGGTTTATTGACTGATTCACTGATGGATTTTTACCTTGTATCATGGAGAATTTTAACCATACACAACAACAGAAGTGCAGTCGCCCCACAAAGACAGCCAGCCATCTGCTGCTGCACCGTCCCCGCCCCACACGGTGGCTTTTAATAAATTTTTATTTATTTATTTTTGAGAGAGAGAGAGAGAGAACAAGTGGGGGAGAGGCAGAGAAAAAGAGGGACAGAGGATCTGAAGTTGGCTCTGCACAGACAGCAGAAAGCCCAAGCAGAAAGCCCACTGTGGGGCTTGAACCCATGAACCATGAGATCATGACCTGAGCTGAAGGCAGCCGCTTAACTGACGAAGCCACTCAGCCCCCCTCCCCACCCCCCCCACAGTGGCTTTTATCTTGCTGGAGCATTTTCAATGAATATCTGTACATCAGGACTTGAGTGTGTGTCTAACAGACATAACCGGCAGCCGTGGTGCCTGCATCGCACCCCGCGGAACCGGTGCTGATCCAGTCTCTTGTCACACTCGGGCTGTGGTGGCTTTCTCCTTTCATCTCCAAAATGCCTTTTTATGGTTGATGTTGGGTCAGCATCTAGTCATTCTGCACTTGGTGTTTCACTGATGTGACTTTCAGGCTCTTGAATCCGAGCAGGGACCCCCCTCCCCCCCCCCCCCCCGCCTTCCGATGTCATGTATTTGTTGAGGATCTTTTATCCAGTGGATTTTCTCAGAGTCTGGACATGGTAGCCCCAGGCTCTTTACCTTGTTCCGCTGTCACCATGAGAAGGTTTATGGCGTTCAGGTTCCCAGCTGGCTGGGTGTCCTAGGTCTGGGCAACATTTTGAGTTGCTTATTTTCCCTGGGGTTTGGCTCCCCCTGGTGGTTGTTGCTGAGGCCACCGATTCATCAAGGGCACACAGCCGTGGCTGCTGGCTCCTGCTGGCTCCTGGACATTGAGCTGTGATTCTCCACCAAGGACCTTCCCCAGAGGTTCAGCCCACACAGGGAAAGCTGGCTAGACAGCGTCCCGCAGGCCTCATTTCTTTCCAGCCCGGCCCCGAGGACTCCGCGTCTGGCTGTTGGGCCGAAAGCACACGGCGGGGGGTGGGCTGTGGCCAGCTGGAACGCATCTGCAGGGTGCAGGCTGGTTCCAAGTCTGTCAGTAAGACTAGTGATGGCATATGGTGAGGGGGTGTCAGGGCTGCATGGTGGGGAGGGACTCTGTTCCTGAAATGGGGGCTGAGGGTACAGTGGGATGGGGTTGGAGAGATCAGGGTCTAGTTTGGGTGCCTGTTGACGTCCTCGAGATGTCCTGGAGGCCATTCCCACTTCTGCAGGAGGGCTGTATCTGAGGCCCCAAATTTCGTCAGTAATATAGAGAAGGTGCCTCGGGCCTGAGGCCCTCTGACGTCCCTGGGGAGGCGTGGGACACGAGAGAACTGATTCCGGGGTATCCGGAGAGGAGGGGAGGAACCTGTATCATGCGGCCGACACCCCGCCTCACCAGCCCCCGTCGTCCCGCAGCGGCCCATCATGGACCCACCATGTGGGCAGGCACCAACTCGGGGTCCGTGTTTGCCTACGCGCTGGAGGTGCCGGCGGCCGCGGCAGGTGGTGAGAAGCGACCCGAGCGGGCGGTGGAGGCCGTGCTGGGCAAGGAGGTGCAGTTGATGCACCGTGCACCCGTGGTGGCGATTGCCGTGTTGGATGGGCGCGGCCGCCCGCTGCCCGAGCCCTATGAGGCCTCTCGGGATCTGGCACAGGCACCTGACATGCAGGGCGGCCACGCTGTGCTCATCGCGTCTGAGGAGCAGTTCAAGGTAAACCACCGTGGCGACCCTCCTGGCTCCCACCTGACACCGTTAGACCTTCCAGGAACTCTGTCCTCACTGTGCTCCCCATCTGCTGAGACCCCCTGTCTGCCTGAGACACATGCCCCTGGACTAGCAGAGATGGCCCCTGGAGAACCCAGATGCTCCCTCAGCCAGCCACATCCCCCCAGGACCCTCCTGCCTCACCGAGTCCCTGCCAGGACCCTCTGAAGACTCCTCAGGGCTCTGTCTGGCAGGAACTCGTGACCTGAGTGGATACCAGCCACCTTACCCTTACAACCCAGTGTGACTGGTTTGGCCACAGATGGGGGTACCCTGGGAGGTTTCCTAGGTGAAGTCTGAGGAGAGGGTGCCCAGGCGGGAGGCCGCCGGGCGGCCGGGGCTGTAGGCCCAACTGGCAGGCCGGGTTCGGGGCGGGGGCTGGTGCCCGCATCCGGGAGGGTGGGCCCTGCGGGTGTGGACAGGGCCAGCCCCTTTCACCGGCCACCCGCCTGCCGCCAGGTGTTCACACTACCCAAGGTGAGCGCCAAGACCAAGTTCAAGCTCACGGCCCACGAGGGCTGTCGGGTGCGCAAGGTGGCCCTTGCCACGTTTGCCAGCGTGGCCTGTGAGGACTACGCTGAAACCTGCCTGGCCTGCCTCACCAACTTGGGCGACGTGCACGTCTTCTCGGTGCCTGGCCTGCGGCCCCAGGTACACTACTCCTGTATCCGGAAGGAGGACATCAGCGGCATCGCCTCCTGTGTCTTCACGCGCCACGGCCAGGGTGAGGGGAAGGCTTCTTGGGGCAGAAGCGGCCTGAGCGGGGCTGGAAGAGTTGTTGGGGAGCGTCAGCAGAGGGGCCCCAGGGCGGGCTCGGGACTGGCCGGCACAGGCCAGGGGGAGGCCACTGAGGGATTGTGGGTGCAGTCACACCCCCTAACTGCACCCCACTCTTCACCCGCCCACCCAGGTTTTTACCTGATTTCTCCATCGGAGTTTGAACGCTTCTCTCTGAGTGCTCGGAACATCACAGAGCCGCTGTGCTCTCTGGACATTAGCTGGCCCCGAGATACCACGCGCACCAGGTGCGTGGGAGGGGCAGCCCAGGGGGCCTTCACTAAGGCTGGTCTCATCCTCGTGCTCGGATCCTGCGTGGAACAAGGGTGGCCCTCCCTCGTGTCACCCCGCTCTGGTCCTGGGCCCCAGGAGAGGGAGGGTAGGGCCTGGCACTTAAGACTTGAGGTGCCTGCTTGTGGCACCCATCGTGGCCTCATCTCTACAGCCACAGGCTCCGAGAGTCGCCCAAGCTGAGCCAGGCTAATGGGACCCCAGGCGTGGTCCTGGCCCCAGGGAGCCGCGATGGAAGCCCTGGTCCTGCCCGCAGCAAGGGAGCTGGTAAGGACGCTGGATGTGAAGTGAAAGTGGCAGGATATCCACGCAGCTGAGGCAGGACGGGGGGCAAGCCTCCGTAGGTGGCAGCAACCTGACAGAGGCTGGAAGCCTGGGTGGGGGGGCCAGGCCAGGCAGGAGTGGGGGAGGGGGGTGGCGGTCTGCCTTCAGTCCCAAGTCTCACTGTGGGCTGGGTTCGGGTCCGAGTCAGGTCCCCAGGGGATGGAAGGTAGAGTGCAGAGGGTGCCCAGATGGCCAGGTGGGGTCCTGATCATTTCCTTCCTGCAGACACCCCAGAGCCACCCGAGGCCACGCTCTCGCCCATGTCCATTGACTCGGCCACCAGTGCTGACACCACGCTGGACACGACAGGGGACGTCACGGTGGAGGACGTGAAGGATTTCCTGGGGTGAGGCGGGTGGGCGGGTCCGCAGAGGGGCTGCCCTGGGTCCTCCCCAGCCTCCCTCTGCTACCCTCTGTCTGCCTTCTGTCAGAGCTGGGCACAGAGGCCCCAGGAAGGGCCAGGTCCCAGGACCCTCTGATCTCCGCTCCCCTCCCCACAGCTCTTCAGAGGAATCTGAGAAGAATCTGAGGAACCTGGCCGAAGACGAGGCTCGAGCCTGTGCCATCCTGATCAAATGAGGTGCTGCGGGTTTAGGGGCCCTGGGTCTGCCTGGTCCTTACTGTTTGACAGCCCTGATTTTCACGGTTCGGTACTAGAAAGGCTAGGCCGGCTTGTCAGCTCCTGGATGGCATGGGTACTGTTTGGAACCAGGCCAGAGCAAACCACTTAGAGGTGGTGGCAGCTCGGGGCTCAGGGGCCGGTGTGGCCAGCCCATTTTGCAGAGATGATCACTCAGGCTCTTGTGGTGGGGTCCTGCCAGGTGAGCCTGGTGAGTGGGGCCTGGATGTGGAGCCCAGATCTGGGGCCCAGAGGTCTGCCCAACCTATTCGCTGCCCAGTGCCCCTACCCACGCAGCCTGGCCCCACGCCGGGCAGAGACCTCCCACCCCCAAGCTCCCTCTTCATCTGCTGCCGGGGTTACTGCTGCCTCCTCCCTGGCCACGCCCTGGGCCTCAGTGGGCCCAGCGTGGTCAGTGGTCAGAGTCAGCAAGCCCACCTCTGGCTGTCCCTGCAAGACCCTTGCTCCTAAATGGGTGGGGTGGCCCTTTTGCCTGCCCTAGAGGGGGCACGGTGGCACTTCTGCAGCCAGGCCGTTTGCACTTTTAGGCTCCCTGGCTTTCTCTGACCCCTCTTCTCTTCCTTTACCAGGAAGGCCAGAACTGCTTGGCTACCCACTGCCCTTCTGGGAGCTGGGATCCAGGACCCCTGGCCCCTCCGCATAGACCCACACCTGCTAACCTACAGCCTCCAGAGGGACCTGCCCACCTCTGCCCCAGTGCGGTATGGGGGGGTGTGGGCCCGGGACTCAGCCCAGAGCCTCTGGGGTAGATTCACCTTGGCCGCTCCAGTAGGCAGTTAGCCATCTGGAAGCCAGGTGCTACAGGGCGAGGACTGCTGGGCCTGGCAAGCCCCATGCCACCTCCCACTCAGCACACCGTCCTTCCCCACTGCCTTTGCAAAGAATATTTTTCTAACGCCTGTGCCGGGCTGGACAGGCATTTCTAAAACTATTTTGGTACTTGCTCCTGGGCCAGCACCCACCCCCCCCCCCCCAAGTCTGTGATGTGCGCATATATACGACTGGGAGTTCTGCCGGGCACCCAGGACTGGGGGCCCAGTCAGGGTGTGTGTGTGTGCATGTGCGAGCATGTGTGTGCGTGTGTGTGTACGAGGGTGGGGGGCGGGGAGGTCGGTCAGGATGGATTTCCCTGTAGATTGTACCTTGGGGTTTTTTTCCTGTCATTTTGTTAAAATTAGCGCTGTTTTAATATTAAAAATACTGATTTTTAATATTGAAAATAAAAGCATTTAATATCTCTTAAAAGGCAGCCACATCTGCTTTATCCCTGGTGGGGAGGAGGCGTCACACAGGAGCTCAGGAGGGAGGGACTCCAGGTGCCCAGACGCCTGAGGGCACCGGTCAGGGTCTCCCCGTCGGTGCTGCTGGGACTGTGGCGCTGGGGACTGTGGCGCTGGGGGTGGTGGCTGGAGCGGGGGCTGCCTCTGCTGGCAGGCAGTGGACGGACAGAGGCCCTTCCTCGCCCTGGCGTGGGGTCGCAGCGGGGGCACTGCAGGCGGGTGATGGCCGCCCTAGGCCAGGGCCTCGCGGAAGGTGCTCCAGGCGTGGAAGCAGCGAGTGAAGGCGTGCTGCTCGTTGCCCTTACGGACCAGGCGCAGGCGGCGGGTCTTCTCGTGCTCCTTGGATCGCATGTGCTGGATGTACACCTGACCGACAGGAGAAGGCGTGAGTCTTGGGCGGTGCACCGGGACCACCAGGCCCGGCCCCGGCCCTCCCCACCACCGACTCACCTGGCAGGCCTTCAGACTCAGCTTGATCTCCACCTGGCTCGTCTGGGTCCCCACCCACATGTAGACCTGTGGGGACAGCAGGACAGGTGGTCTCACGGGACCTGAGAGTACCCCCATTCCAGCCCCGGGTTCCCATCTACCAGCGGGTAGGCCCCTTGAATGGGTGGGGGGGGCAGGGGGCTCACTTCTTGGCCATTGTCTAGCAGCATGATATCATCATCCGCCAGGTCATCTTGGCAGAAATCAGAGCACTTCTCGGTCACGGCGAAGTAGCCCTTCTCATTGGAGCACCTGGAAGTCAAGGGTCAGGGAGAGGCTGAGGGTCGCAGGAGCCTGCCAGGACTGAGGAGGGAGCGCGGGGAGAGGTATGGGCTCTGGCCTCACCGGAAGAGCCGAGTGTGCTTCATGTATTCGGCGTCACCGTCATAAGGCTTCTGTGCCCCGATGCCCACCCAAAAAAAGTTCTCGGGCTCCTCACCTTCGTTGATGACCTGTGGGGAAAGCGTCTGTCTGGCCCAGGTCCCCTGTCGGCCCTCGCACGACTGCCTGCCCACCTGCCACCCGCCCTGGTCACCTGCTTGCTATAGGAGGCATCAAACATGGTGTTCAGGATATCTTCCGCAAGCTTGGCCTCGTCCGGGTCCGCAGCCCGGCCCACCCACGCGTACACGATGCCCTGGTTGTCCTCACTCTCAAAGGGAACCTGGGGAGCGTGCAGGGGTTCAAGTCAGGTCCCGCCTACAACCCACCACCCTGAGCCACAGTGCTGGCCGCACCCACAGCCCACCTTGAGGATAAAGCAGAACTCGGAGTTGAGGAGGCTGGAGTCTGTGTTGATCTGGATGCACCTGGGGAGTGGGAGGGGTCAGCAGGGAGGTGCTGCTGGCCACTGACCCCCGTCTGCCCACCATATGCTCCCAGTCCCACCCCCTGCGCCCCCCTCCCCCTGCCCAGGCCAGGCACCGGGTGCAGAGGGCGCTGCCATTGGTGCGAATCTGGTAGAGGCTGGGCTGCAGGGCACCCTGAGCCGCCTTCCTCTTGCCACGGTGGATGATGAACTTTCTCTTGAAATGGGACAGGAACTTGGGGTTCTCCTGCTGCTGTGTCATGCGGACCACCTGGGGGTGTGGAGATGTTAAGGACAGCTCCTTGGACCCCCACCCTGCCCCTCAGGCCAAGCCTCCCCTGGGTCTGAGTCCCTCTCAGGAGGTGGTGGGGGGGGGGCGGTGGCTGGAGCTGGGGTGGGCGTGACAGACCTACCTCTAGCTTGCCGGGGAAGAGGCTCTCGAACTTCTTCTGCAGGCTGAAGGTGAAGGTGAGCCAGCCCATGTTGGAGGCTTCCCGGCCCTGCCAGAAGTACACGATGCACTGGAAGTCCTCCTCCGGCTGCTTCTCCTCTGCCTCAGCCGCTGCTTCCTCGCCTTCTTTGCTCTCCGCCCCTGCTTTCTCCTCCTCCTTCTCTTCCTTCTTCTCCTCCTCCTCCTCGTACTCCACGGGGACCCAGTACCTGGGGGGCCAGGGGGGGGGGTCAGAGAGCCGTGAGCGGGGGCTCGAGGCCCCTAGCCCCAGGGGAGGGGCCGGGCGACGGAGGCGCGCCGCGTTGGCACCTGCAGAGGAAGACGTAGCAGTCCTGCGTGTAGAAGTGGCCAAACTCCTCCTCCGGCAGCCTCGCGAACTTCTTGCCCTCCAGCACAAAACCCTCCATGCCGTCCAGGTCCTCGTTCCACTCCTCCATCAGCTGCTCGGCCTGCAGGCCACGGCCGCCAGTCACCACCGGGCAGGGCAGGTCCTGGGCCAAGTCCTCCCCCGCCCCGCCCCCGGGGCCCCGCCCCCACCTCCGCCAGTGCCATGGGCGGCTGCCTGGGCAGGAACAGCGCGGTGAGGTCAGCCTTCATCTGCTCTTTCTTCTCTGCGTCGCGCTTCACTTTCCCGGTGAGTCCCGGGCCCTGCAGCACGGCCTCTGCGTTGCGCGTGTAGTCCACTGTCAACACGTCGTCCCAGTTCTTGAACTTGGCCTTGAACACCTTCCAAAGGGATGACAACACCAGCTGGAATGGGGGTCTGATGCGGTTAAGGCAGAGGTCGGGGTGGCTTGGGGGCGGGGTCCGGAAAAGCGAAGGGTGGTCTAGAAATGAAGGCGGGGCCTGGTGGCCGGAGGGGCGGGGCCTGGCAGGATAGCCGGTAAGAGGCCGCCCCAGAGGCACACACGCACCTGCGCCTCCGTGCCCTCCAGGCTGCGGCTGACGGTGGCGTGCCGCGGCCTGTGCAACATCCCGCACAGCTCCTGGCCCAGCTTGAGGGCGGCGGCGCGCACCAGGCGCGGGGACTTGCGGCCCAGCCAGATGAACACGTCGGACCAACAGTCCAGGATGTACACGCAGCGCGTGTCCAGCAGGCTCTGCAGCTGCGGGGCAAAGGCTGGAGGTCAATGCTGATGCCCCACCACCACGGAGGGGTCCTGGCTCCCTCGCCCTCCTCCCTCTGTGTGTCTTACCAGCCGCATCCTCGGCATCAGTTCCACCTTGGGACGTGTCTTATGTTCCACAGAGAGCTTGTAGTTGATCTGTGGCAGCTCCAGATAGCCCAGGCCCAAGCCCACCTGGCAGGATGAAGAGGTGGGCGTGGCAGGGAAGGGTCTGGGGGAAGGAGCCCAACCCACCAGCAGCCCCCTGCTTTGGAGTCTGGCCTCTGCCCTGTTGTGGGTGCTCAGGACCATCGCCTGCTCCTCTTTGGACCTTTGTTTCCTCCCTCCACCAGTGTTTTAAGGGCATTCTATCAGTGGAAGGGCTTTTAAAAGGTGCTTTCCCTGCCAACCCTCTCCAGGTCCTTACTGTCTTTTCTAATCTTCTAACTCGTCCTTTTCTTGCTTGCAAAACCCCCATGGGCTTCCCGTCACCTGCAGAATTAAGGCCAGGTTCTCAGCCCTGGAAGCCAGGCACTTTGCAGCCTCTCTCTCTAGCCCCACCTTCCTGGAAACACACACCCTAACACTGTCTCTCACGGCCTCACTCAGAGCCTCTAGACCTTTGCTCTGGCTATTAACTGTCCAGAAGGTGGCACCCTCTCCCCGCCCAAGTCCACAGCCACCACAGTGGTGCGAGGCTCAGGAAGTCAGGCCAGCCCTGCACCCAGCACCACAGCTCACCTTATACAGCTTGGGCTGAGGTGGCCAGAAGTCATCAGGCACATGCTTCTTGATCTCAGAGGGCTCCCCGCCCAGCGCCTCCCAGAACTCTGGGGACTCCTGACCTTGTACCAGCAGTGTGATCTCTGCCTTCCCTTTTCGCTCGTTCTTGTTAATTTTCTCTGCAAAGAGCCTGGAGGGGGAGTGGCGTGCAAAGCCCTTGGTGAGTCCTGTGCCCCTTCTTAGAGGTGGCAGTCGGTCTTTGCAGAAGACACCCCACCATGTCCCAGCAGGGTGTAGTCCTCGTACCTGGCCTTGGTGGTGCTACTCAGTGTGGCCTGGGCCCCCCGCCACACGTAAATGTCCAGCCCTCGATCCAGCAGGAAAACAAACCTGGATGGGAGGGGCAGAAGGGGCGGTGCTAGACGTGGGCAGCAACTGCCCTCATGCCCTAGACCCGGCCCCAATCCCTCCTTATGGGGTTTATCCCCCTTGTGGGTACCACGAAACTCGGTAAGACAGGGGTCAAAAGGATTGCTGGAAGGCCTCTTCTTCTAAAACCCAAATCTGCCCCCCACTAGTGGGGAGGAGGTCTGGGCTCAAGCACTCCCACCTCAAGTCATGGGGGCCTACCTTGGGTCCAGGGAGGCCCCCTTGAGAGGTACAGGTTCCAACTTGATGTTCTTTTTCCCATACACACGGTACATCCTGGCAGCAGAGCGAGAGTGACCAGGGGGTGGGAGGTAGGGACACGAAGGGGCCGATTTAGCCCTAACACCCTCCCCCCAACCCTTCCCAGCTGAGTCCAGGTTAGTGCCACCTACCCACACACCCCCTCACCTGGTGACGTAGTGTGTGTCCTCCACAGTGTAGAAGCCACTGGCTGTTCCTCCCTCAATGTAGGAGATGTCGTTGTCAAACACCTGTGTGTGTGAGGGTGTGGTCCCTTGTCACTGAGCTACCCCCCCCCCCCGGCCCCCCTTCAAATACCTCCTGTCAGGGGGGCAGAGTTGCCTGACCCTGCATCAAGTGCCACAGGTCCGTGATGAAGTTCAACAAAACAACAAAGAAGAACAAGATCTGTGTCTATAAACGTAAACTCGTTATTTCAACGTCACCAGCTACAAAACTATGTGTTCGTGGTGCGTTCACTCTTGTTAAGGTTTAGCCGCACACAGCATGTCTAGATACGCGTGTGTCAGGGCACAGGACCAAGCAGGTTCATGGAAGAAAGCGGAGTAAAGCGTCGTGTGTATGGGCATCTCCACGTGCCAGCTGGCCGAAAGGACAGCACAGGTTGCTAACCCTGCTCTCTGACTCAGGGTCCTGCGTGTGGCCCCGCCTCCTTGGCGCTATTGGTCCCAGCTCCCCAGCTCTCTTGGCCACCGGCCCAGGCTCCCCACCACTGGCCTCACCCAGTTCCCTGACTGCCTTAGGTCTCCACCCCTAACACCTCTGGGTCGGCAGTGTGAGCCAGAGGTCTTGGCCCCCCGTCAGCCTTTGGCCACGCCCACTTCCCGGCCCCACCCCGCCCAAGGCCCCGCCCTCTGGCTGGCTGGCACCTGCAGGAACTCCTCGCTCTCATCGCCCATCTCCTCCCGCACGGTGCGACACTCGGCACCAAGATAGTTACGCAGGTTCACGGCATGGATGGCAGAGCAGGCCTTCTTGTCCAGCGTGGACTCCCCGCCGATCCAGTAGTAGATCTCCCAGTTCAGTGAGCCACTGTCATCCAGAAAGGTCTGGTGGGGGGCGGCGGGCAGCATAGGCCGTGTCAGCCCTGGCCAAGGCGTCCTGGCTTCCCAGCTCACCCCCCAAAGGCCACTCTAACGGCCACAGACTCCCCAGTCCCACGGTGGGCGGCGCTGTCACACCTCTGCCTAGGACATCCCCACCCCACCTCCTCTGCAAAGCCCTCCCCCTCCCACCTTGCCTCAAGGAACAAAACTGTGGAGCTGGGGGCCCTGAGCCATCTAAGATAAGGTTACTGGGGGGTCCTAGCCCCCAACAAGATGCCCAACTCTCACCTTGAGTACAATGTAGCAGTCAGCCTCATAGAACTTGCCATGGAAGGCTTCCTCCACCAGCACAGGCACGAAGTTCTCGATCTGCCAGATGGTCAGGCCAGGCAGCTGGCCCACGTCCTCCGTGAAGAACTCGGAGTAGTCAAGGCGCGGCTTCTCCAGGCTCTGGTCCCAGCGCCGTGCCTTGCCCCCAGGGGCTCGCGCGTCAGTACTTTCCTGGGGTCACGGTCACAAGGCATGGCTTGCCTCGTCACAGTCACTCAGGCAGATCTCTATTTGCTACCCACCTCAGGGCCTTTGCATGTGTTGTCCTCTCTACCCAGGACCCACTCTCCCTCTTGGCCTAGGTCACACAGTCTGTCTGAAGAAGAGCCCAGGGACACCTGTCCCCTCCCAGCCCCTGACCTGGCTTACCTCCTGCTTTTTGTTCTTCTCCTGGGCCACATCCGACATGCCCTTCAGCACCTGCTTAGCCTGGTCATCCTGGGCTGAGTCCTTGCGCCTCCGCAGCCGCATCTTGCGAGCCAGGGGGTCCTTGGGCCCACTTACTGCTTAGGGGAGGAGTAAATAGCTGGGCCCTCGGGCACGAGCCAACCAGGGGCCAACCCCATCTCCCAGGATCCAGAAGCTCTGTGTGTCCCACCCAGTGTACAGACGGATAAGCTGAGGCCGGCAGAAGCATGCCCCCGGCTCCCAGACCAGCCCGACCTCCTCTGCTTACCAGCTGCTGCCGCAGCCACCGTGGCAGGGGAGGCACCTGCCAGCCGCAGCTGGTTCTGCAGCGAGAAGTCGATGTTGTACCACTCGGCAGCACGGTCAGCGGGCTTGGGAGGCATGACCAGGCTGGGGTTCTCCCGCACGTCCAGGACCTGCCTCGCGGGGTGAGCAGAGGTGGTGGGCCTGAGATCCACCGCCCCGTCACGCCCACCCCCGTCTGTCGCTCTCGGCAGCCGCTAGTGCTGAGAGGTCCAGGGCGGGGGCTGGGGTTCTTTCTCATCCCAGCTCTGCAGCCGCCCCTCGTGGGCTTTGGCTTTCCCATCTGTGAAACGGGACCTTGCAGGCTGGTCACGGGGCTAAAACGCTGCCATCAAGCACGGGACAGACACGGGGATGCGGTTCACCTTCTCCCAACTGTGGCCCTGCCGCCGCTCCAGGGGGCCTCTGCTGGGTGTCCCCACCCCAGTGACACTGCTTTGTGCGCTCTTTCCTGAGGGGGTGTCTGTCTGCACCTCCGCCCTCCCCATCAGGCCCCTCTTGGCACTGGCCCCGGCCTGCCCAGACCTCGATCTCCGTCAAGAAGTGGATGGCCTCTGGGAGGGTCACCAGGCGGTTCTTGTTCAGGACGAGTTTCCTCAGCTTTGTGCACCTGTGAGGACAGAGCCGGAGCCTCAGGGAGGTGACAGATGAGGTTGCGGGGGAGGCAGGGAAACTTCCAGGACCCAGAGACGGGGAGCCGGGTAAGACCAGAGGAACTGAGTAGCCCAGCTAGTTACGAAACCACTGGGTTTAAACAGGCCGAGAGAGGCAGGAAAGGCTAAAGCAAGTGGAACTGGAGTCTCCTCAAGCTACGTGACTGGGAAGATCTTCTAGTGGCTTCTACGCAACAGCAGTTTTCAAAGAGGCCCTCTGCAGAGTTAAAGGCTCCTGCACGTGACCAACAGGACACTAAAAATCATTCTCAGGGACGCGTGGGTGGCTCAGTCGGTGAAGCGTCTGGCTCTTGATTTTAGCTCAGGTCATGACCTCACGGTTTGTGAGACGGAGCCCCACATCAGGCTCCACACTGACAGCACGGGACCCGTTTGGGATTCTCTCTCCCTCTCTGCCCTCTCCCCTACTTGTGCTCTCTTCCTCTCTCTTAAAAAATAAACAAATAGGGGCACCTGGGTGGCTCAGTCAGTTAAGCATCTGACTCTCGATTTCGGCTCAGGTCATGATCTCACGGTTTGTGGGTTCAAACCCCACATCGGGCTCCGTGCCGACAGTGTGGAACCTGCTGGGGATTCTCCCTCTCTCTCTCTCTGCCCCTCTTGTGCTGTCTCTCAAAATAAGTAAACTTAAAAAAAAATTTTCTGACCATTTAAAAAAAAAAAAAAGAAAGAAAAATAAACAAACATACTTTAAAAAAAAAAAAACCCAAACCATACTCTGCCCTCAAATTAGCGTGGAAGCCGCTGAGGGGTCCTCTGTTCTCTGCCTGAAGGACTTCTCAGAGTGTTGAGGAGGTCATGCCAGTGGACACAGTGACCTCCAGAAGGAGACAGACATGGCGCGGTGTCCCAAACTCATGCTGGCACAGGACGTGGGTCTTGACCCACAAAGCCAAGTTAACCCATCCATGTTGCATGATGGGCAGAGATGGCAGGGGGGGTTCTGACTACGAATCTGGGGTTTTCTATGCCATAAGTCTCCCCGCCCCCACTCGCCCCGGCACCTGCAGAGGCTTTCAGGGATCAGCTCCAGGTTGTTGTTGGCAGCCATGAACTCCTCTAGGTTGGCCAGCTTGCCGATGCCCGAGGGCAGCCCATCGAAATCCAGCTTGTTGGAGTTCAGGTACAGCTTCTTCAGCTTGGTCAGTTTGCAGATGGCTGACTAGAGGGGAGACACGGGCGGGGGGCGGGAGTCAGGGGCAGGAGCCAGGGCGGCTCGGCAGCCTTCCCTCTCCCCACCCTAGGCCCGGACGTACGGGCAGTGAGGTCAGCTGGTTGCGGGACAGGTTCAAGGTCTCCACGTGCACCCACTGGTCAATGCACAGGGACAGCTCCGAGATCTGGTTGCTGCTGAGGTTGAGGCGGCGCAGGCTGGGGAGGGTGTACAGGCACTCGGGCACCCGCGTCAGGTCGTTGCAGGAGAGGTCCACGTCTGGGGTGTGGAGTGGGGTGCATCAGCTGGGGCCCCCGCAGCCCGCTCCAGGGGCAGCCAGCCCTAATGTGAGCCCCACCTCCACTGGCCTCCAGGCTCTGCGGCCTGAAGCCAGTGACTTAATCTCTCTGAGCCTCAGTTTCTCCATTTGGAAAGACTTCCTCATACTGCTGAGTCTAGCCATAAAGCCAGTGCTTGTTACTGGCACAAAAACAGACACTCAGATCAATGGAACAGAACAGAGAACCCAAAAATGGACCCACAAATGTATGGCCAACTAATATCCAATGGATAGTTGACAAAGCAGGAAAGAATATCCAATGGAATAAAGACAGTCTCTTCAGCAAGTGGCGTCGGGAAAACTGGACAGCAACATGGAGGAGAATGAACCTGGACCACTTTCTTAACACCACACACAAAAATAAACTCAAAATGGATGAGAGACCTAAATGTAAGACAGGAAGCCATCGAAATGCTCGAGGAGAAAACAGGCAACAACCTCTTTGACCTTGGCCGCGGCAACTTCTCACTCAACACATCTCCGGAGGCAAGGGAAACAAAAGCAAAACTGAACTATTGGGACCACATCAAGATAAAAAGCTTCTGCACAGAGAAGGAAACAATCAGCAAAACTAAAAGGCAACTGATGGGATGGGAGAAGATATTTGCAAATGGCTTATCAGATAAAGGGTTAGTATCCAAAATCTATAAAGAACTTATCAAACTCAACACCCAAAAAACAAATAGCCCAGCAAAGAATTGGGCAAGAGACATGAATAGACACTTCTCCAAAGAAGACATCCAGATGGCCAACCGACACATGAAAAAATGCTCAACATCACTCATCATCAGGGAAATACAAATCAAAACCACACTGAGATACCACCTCACACCTGTCAGAATGGCAAACATTAACAACTCAGGCAACAACCAACAGATGTTGGCGAGGATGCAGGGGGAGAGAGAGGATCTCTTTTGCATTGCTGGTGGGAATGAGAACTGGTGGGGCCACTCTGGAAAACAGTACGGAGGTTCGTCAAAAAACTAAAAATAGAACTACCTGTGACCCGGCAATTGCACTACTAGGTATTTATCCAAAGGGTACAAAAATGCTGATTCAAAGGGACACACGCACCCCGATGTTTACAGCAGCGCTATCGACAATAGCCAAAGTATGGAAAGAGCCCAAATGTCCACTGATGGATGAATGGATAAAGAAGACATGGTATATATATAGAATGGAGTATTACTCGGCAATCAAAAAGAATGAAATCCTGCCATTTGCAACAATGTGGATGGAACTAGAGGGTATTTTGCTAAGCGAAATTAGTCGGAGAAAGACAAATATCATAGGACTTCACTCATATGAGGACTTTTAAGAAACAAAACAGATGAACATAAGGAAAGGGAAGGAAAAATAATATAAAAACAGGGAGGGGAACAAAACATAAGAGACTCTTACATACAGAGAACAAACAGAAGGTTACTGGAGAGGTTGTGGGAGGGGGATGGGCTAAATGGGTAAAGGGCACTAAGGAATCTACTCCTGAAATCACTGTTGCACTATAAGCTAGCTAACTTGGATGTAAATTAAAAGAAAAAAAAAAAAGCCAGTGCTCATAATTTGGTGTTACCACTAGCTGTCACGGTAAGGAAAGAACTACTCATTAACATAACCGCGTCCTTTGCCCTCCGGCAGGTGGGCAGGCAAGCAGGATCTATCCCTTCCTCCATAAGGGAGTAAGGAAGCAAGGGACCCGAGGGGACGAGAGCCCGAGATCACCCAGGGACTGCCAACCTGCGAGGTTGCTCAGGCCCTCCAGGCTGGTGGGGAGGTTGCTCTGGGTGCGCTGGGTGTTCCTCAGGTGCAGGGTCTGCAGGGCCGTCAGAGCTGGGAGCTGCCTGCAGGGAGACGTGGGTGGTCAGGCCGGGGGCAGGCCCAAGCGCACGGGGCTGAGAGGGTCTCAGAAGACAAGATCAAGGGCGGCTGTAGGGTGGGGTACACAGGACTCAGGACTGAGGTAGGACCTGATACTTAGGAAAGATGGGGCCTGAGGGGCCCAGCCCACACAGGAGGGGCAGGGATGTGGTGGGGGGCCCGAAGCAGGACGGGCCAGGGCTACTGGGGAGTTGAGGGACAAGGCCAGATTCCCCAGGGTTCGGGGGTGGGGCGTGGTCTGAGGAGGCGCCCACCGGAGCTGCGCGTGCAGCAGCGGGTTCCCGTTGAGCACCAGCGTCTGCAGGTGCACCAGGCGGCGCATCTGTGGGGGCAAGCTTTCTAGACGGTTCTCACTGAGGTCCAGGTACAGCAAGTCGGTAAGGTTGATGAAGAGCTGGTTGGGGATGGTGTCGATGCTGCGGATGGGTGGGGGTGGGGCAGGCAGGGGCCGTCAGGGCCAGATGTGCCCCCCCTGGATGGATGCAACCCCGTGTTGCAGTCCCCCCCAGACTCTGCCCCCCACCCCAGCCGACAGGCACCTGTTATGGCTGAGGTTCAGCACCAGCATGTTCTTGGCGTTCTCCAGCTCCCGTGGGCATTCCGTCAGCTGGTTGTAGCTCAAGTCCTGTGTAGAACGGGCGAGGCCAGGTCAGGGGTGTTAGGGCCAGCCTTGGGGGTCAGGTGGGGGACTGAGGAAGGAGTGGCTGAGGAGCTTTCGGGGCCAAAAGCAGACAGTCAGAACCCCGAGAGGAAGGGTGCCCAGGTTAGGGATCTGACTCCGTGAATGAGCTCAGGCAAGGCACTCTAAAGCCTCAGTTTCTCCATCTATAAAACGGTGTAACAGCGGCTGAGAAGACCACTCTAATAGAGGAGAACTGACTGGTGGGCCAACACAGGCGCCAGGTGGGTGGGTAGCCACTGACCAGAACCGAGAGATCATCCAGCTTGAAGATGTCATCGGGGACTCCGGAATTCTTCAGGCTGTTGGCTCGAGCCACGATGGCCTGGGGATACACCATGAGAGTCCATGATTCCTGGCTTCCACCCCCAGGAAGCAGCAGAGAGATCAGGGAAGGACACCTCCCCAGGAAACCCACCAGAGGCCAGGCTCAAGTGCTGTCCCACCCTGACTTTTGCTCATAGTCCCTCTACCTGGAGAGTTCTTCCTAGCCCCCCTTGATGAGCTCCTATGCACGCCTCAAAGCCCAGCTCAAATGTGCCCTGGAACCCAGTACAGCATGCTCAGGGAACCCTTTCTGACTGAACAATCCCTCTTCTTCCCAAGTCCAGAGGGCGAGATAAATGTGTAGCTCTGAGGCAGAGTGTCTAGGGCAGAGGAAGGGGGCTGGACCAAAGAGAAATCAGAGTGTGGACTGAGAGCAAGTCTGTTTTCCTCCTCTCGGGGCTGAAACCTCATCTACAGACATGCAGAAAGTCTGAGGGGGAGAGAGAACAGGCCAGAGAACTGTGCCGCGACACCACAACCCAGTTGCGACCAATTCTCCTTCAGCCTTCATGTCTGTGCAGCACCACCCTGCCCCTTCCCAGCGTCACCCACGGAACCCTCCCCAGAACATGGAAGGGGCCTCGTCCAAGGTCATGCAGCCAGGAAGTGGCAGGGCCCAGATTAGAACTCAGGCAGCCCAAGTCCAGAGGCTGTGCTCTTAACAACTCAGGGCTCTGGCCTTGGACAGAAAAAACCCTCACCGAGGCCCGAAGGGTCTGGATGGGGACCTGATGTTCTGGGACGTCAGAGGCTCCACGGAGAGCAGAGGGGCGAGAGGACCGCTCTGACCAAATCGCACTCTACCCCAGCTCTCCCCCTGCCTGGCCGAGTGACCTCAGCCTCGGGCAAGTGACCTGGCTCTGTGAACTTGGCGAAGGTCAGGACGATATGGAAAAAAACCCATAGGGAAGAATTGGAACAGTGCTTGGCTGCTGTCAACTGTTCTCACTGTATTTGTCTAAAATGGGTGGGAGTTTGGGTGTTTTACATATTTCCCCCCCACGCATTACTTAATGCAGCGGATTACGACGTCCTTTCCCCTTTAGGAACAGGTCCCCGAGTCTGACACAGGATGGCCAGAGGTGCTGGTCCAGCCTGGGGTCTGGCCCTGCCCTCACGCCACTGGCTGGACTCTGGCCCCAGCCCCCAAGCTCAATGGCCTCTGGCAGCACTCACCCTCAGTGACGGCAGGCTGGACAGCTCCCCGTGAAGCGTGGTCAGGTTGTTGTGACTCACAGACAAGTGCTCCTGGGCCAGGACGGGGGAGCAGAGGCTCAGCAGTGTGGGTAAGATGTCTACAGAGTCCCCCTACTGCCACCAGAACCTTGTACCATCCAGGGGGCCCTCAGCCACACACGCTCAGCCCACCTCTTGCAGCCTCCCACCCTCCCTCCCTCCCACGGTGGCCTTTTCTTGCATACCTCCCAGGACAGGGTGCTCACTCCATCTCATGGCTGTCAGCATCTTCCTCTATGTCGACTGCCTTCTGTGCAGGCTTGCCCACCTGGCCCAGCCCAATCCACAGGGACCCTCCCTGACTGCCCAGAGCCCCTTACCAGCTTCTGCAGGGCTGCCAACTCCTCTGGGAGGTAGCAGAGGCCCGTGCGGTTCAGCTTCAGCCATCGCAGACTGGTCATGGCCTTGACATTCTCAGGGAAGTAGCCGCCCTGGGGGTATGTGTCATGGTGAGACTGATTGGGATGACGGGCGCCCCTGCTCCACCACCCTCTGTGTCCCCCCGTTTGCATGGGAGCCTTGGGAGAGCAACAGAGCCACCTCTCACCAGCTGTGTGACCCTGGACAAGTCACTTTGCCACTCTGTGCCTCAACTTCCTCATCAATGTAACAGGGCTAATAAGAGCTCCTCATGATAAAAGTGTTAGGACCGACTAATTATCAGGATGGCTATTGGTCTAAGATCTCTTGTTGGATTCTGAGCCCTCAAAGGGCCAGGACGGAACTGGCTTGTTCCAGGGGTCATCCCAGTGCTCAGTTGTGTAGTTAGCTTGGCTCAAATGCCTGTGCCTGCCATTCCAGGCCCTACCTAGGCCGCCAGAGATGGGGGGACTCCTAAGGCTCCAACAAGGCCCTGACTGTGCCCCAACCTGCCATCGGCATACAAGCCACTGCCAAGGTCCAACCCCCTGTGCAAGGCCTTGTTCATGTCTTCGTTCCCCACATTCGAATGCCTGCCTCAGTACCCCTAGCCTTTATGGCAGGCAGTCTGAGGCATCACGTGCCTTCAGCGCCCTCGGCTGGTGTCCCCATTCCCCTAGAGCCACATTCTCAGTTGGTGACTCAGACTCTCCCAGTCTGGAGAGGACAATGGAGACCTCAGGTGAGGATGGTAGGGATGGGGACGGAGGAAAGTGGTGTGGCCGCCTGGGCCCTGGGTCAAAGGTGTGTGCACATGTGGGTAAATGCAGGGAGGACCTGCCAGCCTCCTCAGCCCTGGTCTAACCCAACCTTAGTCAAAGCCTGGGCCCCCCCAATGCTGAAGATCCAGGCTGACACGACACTGACCCCAGCCTCAGCTGCTTGCTCACTGACCCCTCCTGTGCTGGGCCAGCTCTTCCTTCCACTCATCTGGTTACCAGCACTGCCCACCTCATTCTTGACCCTCTAGAACCCCCTCACCCACCAACTGGCTGGAAGGCTGGGCTCCAGTTCCTTGAGGCCCTAGTCTACCGGTCTAGCAGCTGCTCAGACAGCAACCACCCCAAGACCTTGCACATCAGCCTGACAGTCTCCACACCAACCAATCCATGCCTCTACATTACAGTCCCTTCACCGGATGACAAAACCCAGACTCTGAGAGGGGAAGTGACTTGCCCAAGACCACACAGGATGGGGTGGCGGTGGCAGGGACAGGGCAGTGATGAGTGTGCTCCAGACCCGCCCCCGACAGCCAGCCGACAGCCGGTAGCCGGCCATGAGTCAAGGCCTGGCTTGGGCGTATGACCTAAGAGGGGCGGGGAAGGAGGGCCGGGGGGGGGGGGGCGGGAGCGGAGGCTCGCGGCCCCCCAGGCCACTCTCTGGCCCTGGCGGGGCCCAGACGCCCGGTCTGGGACGCGGGGTGGGGGCCCCCAGACCACTCCCCGGCGTGACTCCGCCCCCAAGCGTCCGTCAGGCCCAGGCCGGCCTCGCTCTTCCCGTGCGGGCCCTGAGCTGAGGCGTCGGGGGTCCGTTCCCGGCAAGGTCCCGAGCCCCGGGGGGAGCCCCACCCCGGGCCGTCCTCAGTCCTGGGCGGCGCGGGGCCCGGAGGCGGGCGGGACAGGAAGCAGAGACCGGCGCGGGCCCGGGCGGAAGAGACGGCCTGGAGGGAGGCCCGGCCCCACGCCCGGCCAGCTCACCTTGAAGTCGTTGCCGCTGAGGTCCACGCCGCGCACGAACGGCAGCACCCCGGTGGCCTCCATGGCGCCGCTCTTGCTGCGGGGCCGTACCGGGCGCGGGGGGCAGCGGGGCGAGCCGCGGGCTGGGCCAACGCTGGCTCCGCCCTTTTAACCCGCCCCCTCCCGGGCCCGCGGGCAGGCGGAGCCCGGGCCGCGCCCCTCGCCTGCCCGCGCACGCGGCGCGCCGCGGGGAAGCGCCGGGCCCGCCCACTCTGCGTTAGACCTCTCTGGGCCTCAGTTTCCCCGTCTGTTCGCTGACCCGAGAGGCCTCGAAAAGTCCGGGCTCCCCCTGTGCTCCCGAAGGCTTCATAACCCCCAGGCTAAATTCCAGAGACCTATGGTGGGGGGAGGGGTGTCACAGGCCCTGCAGGTCCAGGCACTGTCCCCTGGGCTGCTGCATCAGCTGGTGTTGGCCATGACCTCTGGAGAGATTATAGACCGAGGCCCCAGGGACGCAGAGACCTGGGAGCTTCTATCCCCGCACTGGGCCCTGCATGGCGACCAATGGTAGCATGACGCCTGGGTCCTTGGGACCTAGGACTCAAGGTAAACCCCAGGCCTGCTCCTGGCCTCAGTTTTCTCACCTGTGAAATGCTTCCTAAGGTTGTCTCCAGGAACAAATAAACTGTAGCTTGGAGCATACAGCAGGCACTCAGTAAGTGGCACATTAGTATTATTCCCTCTTAGAGTCAACACCCACCCTTATCTATTTCCTTGCTCCCCCACCAGCCGGCACATAGTGGGTCCCCAATAAATAAATGCCGAGGGAGCCACAGGTTATATGCATAATCATCCTTTGCAGGAGAGGAGGCGGCCTTTGAATACCCATTTTACAGGAGAGCAAACTGAGGCCAGAATGGAAAAGTGGCCCGCACAAGGTCACACGGAACAGGTGGCATGGGTAGCCTCCTGAGTCACGCTGTGTGCCCAGCAGACCAACAGATAAAATAACGAAGCCACCGAGGCGCCCTCAGAGGTGACTTAAAGGGTCAGGCAAGCGGGCCTTGGGACCAGGTAACACCTGTTTGCAGGCCCGGGAAAGAACGTAAGCTCAGATATCTTTCTCCACACCGCTGCCTCACATGCAAGCACACACGCCTTCACAACGGGCCTTTGGGCTGCCTCTAATGAGCTCTAATGAACATTCTGAACTCTAATGACCACCAACCACACCGCCGGGTCTCAAGTGGGGGCGGGGGGAACTCGGCCCTGCGCCTTTAAATCCGGAGTGCGTCCAAGAGTCCCGCCCAAGAGGGAGGGCGATTGCCGGAGAGGGGGCGTGGCCTACGTATCATTGGCTAAGCTGCGCAGTATTTTCGAACGTGGGCGGGGCCTCGGGCGCTCCGATTGGAGGCAGGGCTTGCTTGTCTGCAAGCGTTGGAGGTCAGCGGCAGGCCCTGGGGCCTCGGTGTTCGGTCCCCGGGTCCTCCAAGTTCCATTCCCAGGCGGGTTCGGGCTCAGGGGCCCGAGCAGACTCGCTGTGTCCTCCGGTCGCTGTGCTGAAGCCGCGACGCACGTACAGCCGGAGTGTGACGGGGCGGCCCCGGTCACCCAGTCCCGGGCGTGGAGCGTGCGTCGGACGCAGGTCGGGGGCGTGGTCTCCGCCGGGGCCCCTGGTCAAGGACCGGGAACGAGGGAAGGGCTTTGGGCCCCAGGCTGGGGTTCGAATGTCGACTCCGCCCCATCACGTCTAGCGTACCGCTCAGCATTTTTCAGGGCCTGGGTGCCATCCCGGTGAAAGGGGCCCTGGCAGGCCCACTAGGGTCTGCTGCGCGGCCCTCTCAGCCCCTGCCCTGGGTAGCAGGTGTGGTGGAGGAAGGGCAAGACGGGAGGCATCTCAGAGCGCTGTGGGGCCCGGAAGCCCAGAGTCCGGTTATTTTTAACCACCCGCGCCCCCTCCCCCTTCGGGGAGTTGGAAGGCTTCTGTCTGGGGCCTGTGCGACCCCGCTAAGGATTGCTCCGAGTCCACTTTAGATAGGAGGTATTTAAAGCGCTTTACAGTTTGTGAGTTGATTCTTGGTTCCTCTGGAAACGGGTGACAATATTGATCACCCATAAGGAGACTAAAAATGGCTTCAGGGCCTTGGTGGGTCATCACCCTAGCCTTTGACCAACCCAGGCCCCAGAGCCCTCTTGTCCTATTTTTAGTCTGGCCAAATTGGGGGAGGTGTTGGGGCTGAGTCTCGCAGTGATTCAGGCTTTAGCTGCTCTAGGCATCTGGTCACCTGGCAACTGAGCCGTGGGCACCCACAGCTGAGCAGGGAGGGCAGAAGTCCTTGGTGCCCAAGATGGCTCTGGGCCCATGGTCATCTGCTCAGGCATCTGCACAGAAGACGGTTCTGCCTGGTCAGGTACTGCCTGGTATGTGAGCTTGTGCTTTGGTCACACACCCCCTCAGCTCTCAGGGCCTGAGGGCAGGATTTCCCCTGGAAGAACCTGAGGCTGGAGCTTGGTGGCCTGGGTCTGGGAAGGATCTCTGCCTCTGCTTCCCAAGTGCCCGGCTCTAACCAACGCTACAGGTCTGGGCTCCTCGCTTGTGAATCCTTCCTCACCGCTGCCTGTGCCATTTTACAGGTGAACAAAGCTGGGGCTTCGGACCCTCCTCTCTCTCTGTTGCTTGGGCTCCCAGCCTCTGAGGACAGCGGCCACCGCCTCCCCCCACCCCGTGTTATTATTCTAAACCTGAGGGGCCCAGAGATGCACTAAGCCAGTTCTGTTTGGGGTCTTTAGAGAAACCTTGCTTGCTTGTCCCCACAACTGGGTCTTCAACCTTGACTGGCACCTACCTGTTGACGAGTGTCTCCTGCCCTCCCTGGGCGTCCTGGGCCATCTCATTCCTCCCATCCTTTGAGTTGATAGCTCTATTACCCTGTTGAGATCTGGGGAGGGGGGTAACTGAGGCTCCCTGAGCTTCACTGAGGTTCCCTCAAAGGCCTGAGGGGCCCTCCAGAGCAGCCTGCCTGGGACCCCAGCTGTGTCTTTAGGCCTCAGTTTTCTCCTGCTCTGCCCAGCCCTTGTTAAGAACCAGGATGAAGCAGCCTCTAGGACCTGGCCATAGGCCCCTGGAGACCGATTGGACGCTGGGGGTGGGCAGGAGTCAGGAAGCTTTGCAGTCGTGGGTCCGAGTCCACACCGCTCCCTGTGTGGTCTGGCAGCCTGTTTCTCTCTAAGATGGCAGTCGTGATGATAAGACCCACCTCACGGTCTGAGGTGATGCAGGGGGTCCTTGAGGGTGGGATGGAGAAGACGGGCCTCCTCCTCTGACCTGCTACAAGTTTCAGGCCTATGTGACCTTCCCTGTCCAGAGGATGGGTGAGCTGTTTGCAGGTTTGGGGGAGGAGGGTTTGGGCAGTTCCCCATCTCCTCCCAAGAAACCCTTTCTCCTAAGAAGTTCCCAGGATCGCCTCTCATGGGCTCTACTCTCAGCGACCCCAGCAGGATGGGGTCTGTCCCGCTGCCAGCCTGGCCGCCCCCATCTAGCTATCGCTGCACCCTGCTCTTTTACAGGCAGACAGACCATGGCAGAGTTCTCCCAGAAACGGGGGAGGCAGCGTGACGAGGTCCTGGGCAGTACTGTGGATTTCCTCCTGGCCAATGCCCGCCTGGTGCTGGGCGTTGGTGGGGCCGCTGTGCTGGGAATTGCTACCTTGGCTGTGAAGCGGGTAAGGCCAGACTGAGCCACTTATAGCTGGGGACCGCTGTCCTCCCTGCAGCGGGGACCCAGAGGGTGGTGGGGACAGCCCACAGCTGGGACCTGCTTCTCTACCCCGGCTACCTCGGCTTTGCCACCGGCTTTGGCACGGCTGCCCAGGCTTCAGATGCTCTGATCCTTGTCACTCGGCCCGCAGCTCATCGACAGGGCCACCAGCCCTCGAGACGAGGATGATGCCAAAGGGGACACCACGTGCCTGGAGGAGAGCTGGAAGGAACTGACCCTACTCAAGGCCACGCCACGCCTGCAGCCCCGGACCCCACCTGCTGCCCTCAGCCAGCCAGCATCGCTCCCCGCCCCCTTGCCATCTGCCCCCGGTGAGCGGCACCCCTTCCCCCCAAACCTGGGTAGGTCCCCCTCTGGTGGTCACATTTGGGAGATGCAACCCAGACTCCGCCTTGACTGCCCTGTGTGACCCGTGCAAGTCCCTGCTCCTCCAGGGTGCTGTCTCCCTGCATGATTAATGGTGGCGTATTTCTCTGCCCTGCTAACCTCCTGGGTGGCATCAAGGCTCCGGCCACCAAGACGCGACTGGGAGGGTGGTACCAGAGCATGGCAGCAGCGTTACGACGGCGAGGGGCCCCAGGTGGGGAAACTGAGGCCAGTAACCTGTTTTCCCTTTCTACATGAAGCTGTTTTAGGGTGCGGGGGATCTGAGGCAGTGAGAATTTGTTACCACGTGCTCCCTGTGCGTGAGGACTTGAGCTTAAGTGCCCTCTCAGGTGACTGTTTCACAGGCGAAGAAGACGAGACCCAGGATGTCACACGGCTAGTAATTGGGTAGAGTTCTCTTGGCTCTTCGCGGGGTCTTCTGACACAGTCCCTGACCCCTTCATTCTGCAGAGGGGCCCTCAGACACCGAGCCTCAGCCGTTGCCTCAGCCGAGCTCCCCAGCACCGCTGTGCCTGACGTTTCAGGAGAAGCTGCTGGCGTTTGAGCGGGACCACGTGACCATTCCAGAGGCCCACGTGGCTCTGGCCAAGCAGCTGGCCGGTGACATCGCCCTTGAGCTGCAGGCCTACTTGCGGAACAAATTCCCAGAACTGCCCTTCGGGGCCCTTGTGCCCGGCGGGCCGCTCTATGACGGGCTCCAGGGGGGGGCCGCCAGCCGCGTGCGCCTCCTGGTTCCCCTGGTGCTGGAGGTGGGCCTGTGGGGCCTGGTGCCCGGCGTGGACACCGTGGCCAGGGACCCTCGCTGCTGGGCCGTGCGCAGGACTCAGCTTGAGTTCCGTCCCCGCGGGAGCAGCCCCTGGGACCGCTTCCTGGTGGGCGGCTACCTCTCTTCCCGGGTCCTGCTGGAGCTGCTCCGCAAGGCCCTGGCCTCCTCCGTCAACTGGCCGGCCATCGGCGGCCTCCTCGGGTGCCTGATCCGGCCCAGCGTGGCCTCGGAGGAGCTGCTGCTCGACGTGCAGCACGAGCGCCTCGAGCTCACCGTCGCCGTGCTCCTGGCGGTCACCGGTGCCGACGCCGAAGACCGCCTCCTTCTGGCCTGGCCCCTGGAGGGGCTGGCCGGGAACCTCTGGCTGCAGGACCTGTACCCTGCAGAGGCCGCCAGGCTGCGGGCCCTGGACGAGCGTGATGCCGGGACCCGCCGACGGCTGCTGCGGCTGCTGTGCGGGGTCTGCCGCGGCCACCCGGCCCTGGGGCGGCTGGACCGCTGCCATCTGACCCAGGTGGTTCTGCGCCTGGGGGAGGAGGAGGTGGACTGGGCCGAGGCGGCCCTGGGGGAGCGCTTCCTGCAGGCCCTGGAGTCGCTCATCGACAGCCTGGAGCGGGCCAGCCTGCCCTGCCACTTCAACCCCGGCGTGAACCTCTTGAGCGGCCTGCGTGAGGAGGAGATTGACGACATCGGCTTCGCGCTCTACAGCGGCCTGCAGGCCCCCGAGTGTCTGCTCTAGATGGGTGGGGACAGGGCGGCCGGCACTCGTGCTGATGCTGGTGAGCTGTGTGCGCCTCCCCTCCAGGAATTTGGAGAGCACTTTTTCTCTTGCTTTAGCCAGAATAGAGGAGGGTGCTCTTAAGTCCACGGGGTTAGCATGTCCCGGGCAGCAGTCCGGGGAGCCCCAAGCCCGGGCCTCTGGGGCAGCCGGCCTCTCCCGCCCCTCGGGCCGACCCTAGGACCTTGGGCTCGGTCCGTCGTCACCAGCAGTGAACGCACTGACAGAACACGGCTTCTGCTCTCCTAGGCAGGGGATAAAGGCAGCTCCGTTTTTCTGTCGAGAGGGTGAGTTAGCGCTTTCCTCGGGTGCCAGCTGCAGGCATCTCGAGGCTTCTGGTGCTGGATGGTAAATACGACGTGTTTGTTTTGTCCCCCAGGGGCCGGAGTCACCTGGTACCCCCGGATTGCAGCTTTGGGGCTGATTTAAAGGCCGCGTCTCCCGACGTCACCTGCGTGTCTAGTTGGCTTGTCGAGCTCTCCCCTTTAGCCTGGAACAGGAGCTCAGTCTGGTGTGCTGCCCACCTCGTACCTCAGGGGAAGGCCCCTCTCCCTCCAACCGGGCCATTTTTCTCTTTGGGCAGAGAGGCCCCTGGGAGAGCCCCCTTCCGCTGCTGGGGGAGCCAAGGTTCCCTGTGCTGCCCACCTTGCCTAGAGGCAGGGCTGTCCGACTAGCTGCTGCTGGGTCCGGCCAGAGAGCGGAGGCCGCGCCTTCCCAGGGAAGCCGGCTGAGCGGGCCTGACCTCCACAGTGCCAACCTGAACTGCTCCCCGCTGACACCTGTGTCCTCACTGAAGCCTGGCAGAGGTGGGGAGGGAGGGCCGCCCCACCTCCCAGGCATCCCTCCCGTCTTTGGTATCCTTCTTGCTGAAGCAAAGCTATGCCTCAAAGAATGTGAATGAGAATAAAAGGAAAAATTCAAACGTCTGTGTGATTTGTGCTGGGCCCTTATACACTGGTCTTTGGAGTCCTGGAAGCTTGGCCACAGGTCTCGGGATCAGCCTGGAGGTGTTAGGACCGAACTGGAAAAGTAGGTTACGCGGAGGGATGATACTACAGGATTCCTGGTGTGACGTTTCACTTTAGTAATGGGAACCAACTAGTTAGGGACTCTTTTTTCCCCCCAGAGCCTAAACTCCTCAAGCCCCCATGTCTTCTGTGGCAAGCTAGGGCTGCCCCCCAGCCAGCTTGTCAATGTTCAGAGAAATGTGAGGTTCCCACCTCCCCCCCCCCCCCCCCCCGTGTGCTTTGGGCCATGAGTGCTCAGGGTGTGGCCACCACCGCCACTGTTCCCGTCCTGGTTTTCTTTTCCATCTTGGTGTGTTTCCTGAGGCGAACCCACCCCTTTGAACCGGGAGTACAGGACAAGGAGCAGGATCAACGTCCCCTCTCGTCTGAGAGCCTGCACGTGGAATAGACGAGATGCCTGGACCTCTGGATGTGGGACCGTGGGCTGCCTCTGAAGGTCATGAGGGCCCTGCCGCGGGCCTTCAGACAGCTGGATGGCTCCACGGAGAGGCTGTGGTGAGGGTCAGAGGGCGGGAGACTGGCTTAGCCAAGGTCCATTCGGGTCACTTGGCTTGGGAACCGGTGCACAGGGAGCTTTGAGCCGCTGTAATGGCAGCCGGGTGTTGGCAAGGGAGCAGCCTGGAGGCAGACAGAGGCTGGGCCTTGGTATTCTTGTTGGTAAAGTAAATTACGTAATACCAACTTCTCGGGCAGGTGTCCGGAGTAACTGCTCGAGTGGTGTTCGCGTGGGGCCTGGCTGACATAGGAACCAGACTGTTGGCCCCTGCCGCCTCCCCACCGACACAGCAAGGGGCTCCCGGCGCCAGGCCTGTGTCTGACCAAGCCGTGCTCCTCAGGACCCCCATGGAGGGCTGGCTGGGCACAGCCGGGGGCAGCAGTCTGGAAGCCAGCTGAGTCCAGAGCCCCTCTTCGTAGATGATCAAATCCCACCACGTGGTGCCCTCCGTGGAAGCCCCATGCTTCAGGTAGCTCTGAGGAATTCTCCCGCTACGATTTCAGTAAGAAAAACCCAGGATGAATTAAAAAAAGAGAGAAAGGAGGTGCTCGTGGTTAACATCACTCACCCAAGGTTAGTGTCTGGGACTTTCAGCTGCTGGCCAGAGAACTGGAAACAAATCATCATTTTGCTAAGAGCCTTTTCAGGACCTCGTGTGCTGGGCCAGCCCAGAGCGGTTGCTGATCAGTTTCACGCACCCCTTTAACGCAAGGGCCACTCCAAGTCTGTCTGAGCCACTTGTGGGCTCAGCCCAGGGTCTAAATGTCTTAATATTTAGACTCTGGCCACAGTGGCAAAAGCAGGCAATCTGTGTCCTTGACTTAGCTTTACCACGTGACCCAAAGCCAGGAGCTCTGATGACTGTGGCACAGCAGAGATGCTACCTGCTCAGAGAGAATCGCCGATGCAGATAAAAAACAAAAAACAGCCCCCCCCCAAAAAACAGCAAATAGAAACTTACTAATTTAAAACATGTCACCGACACCCCTTCCACCCTGAGTCCAGAATAAATCTTACTGTACATAAAACGTATCCTTTTTGTAAATCCACGTGTCTACACTTCTCTTCAGGAAATGCTTAGCTGCAGAACAGTCTATGAAGTGGGGCTACCTTTCATTCCCTAGAGCCGACCTGTCCAGTTGTTCCAATCTTCGCGATGACGGTAGATCCCCCTTACCCATGGTTTCGCTTTCCGCGGTTTCAGTTCTGCCTGGTCGACTGCGGACCAGAAGCAGATGACCCTCCTGATGTATCGTCGTGTCAATAGCAGCCTAGCGCTGCGTCACAAGGTCCACGCCATTCACCTCCCTTCATCACGCATTTTATCATCTCATATCCTCACAAGAAGGGTGGGTACAGTGCCATATGGTATTTTGAGAGGGAGAGAGAGGCCACATTCACATCTCTTTTATTACAATATATTGTTATAGTTTTTCTATTATAAGTTATTGTGAATTTCCTACTGTGCCTAATTTATAAATTGGACTTTCTCCAACTTTCTCATGTGTTCTGGGAAAAGGCATAGTAAAACTCAGAGTATATAGGGTTTGGTACTATCCGCAGTTTTAGGCATCCACTGCGGGGGGGTCTTGGGATGTATCCCCCACCCATAAGCGGGGGGATAATTGTACTTAAAAAACAATAAACCCTGGGGTGCCTGAGTGGCTCAGTCAGTTAAGCGTCCTTCAGCTCAGGTCATGATCTCACGGTTCGTGGGTTCGAGCCCCGTGTCAGGCTCTGTGCTGACAGCTCAGAGCCTGGAGCCTGCTTCGGATTCTGTGTTTCCCTCTGTCCCTCCCCTGCTTGCTTTCTCGCTCTGTCTCTCAAAAATAAATAAAAAAGATTAAACAACAACAAACCCTGAAGAAAGTCTCTGTGCACACAAGCTGTGGCACAGGACATTCCTGGGAGTGCAAAGCATTCAGTGTTCAGACCCTGAAGGATCCGGCCAAACTGCATTCTGGAAGGATGTGGGTCAGCAGGCCGGAAAACTGGCCCAGAGCACCGAACTGACACCGGCCGGCTGGGCAGGAAGGGCAAGTGTCTGCGTCGGGGAGGCGGAAGCCCGGGGCCCACGCCCACGCCCGCGCCTCTGCCCCATCGCGGCGCTCCCAACCTCCTTCCAGCAGACTTCACCACTTGGGAGATGCACGCTCCCACCAGCCGTGCCGGCTGTCTGTGGCTCTCCACGCTTACCTGGACCGCGCCGAGAAGCTGTCACTTCAGTGTCAGCTGAGGGGCCACCTGGTTCCTTCACGAGCCAGAATCTACCTCGAGAATTGCCTCTGAGCTAGCTTACGAGGCACGCGAGGAAGGCACTTCTCGAGCTTTGGTGGCAAAGGGCCCTTCCCCTTCAGATTTATGTGGCTGGCGGGGCCCAAAAGGGCGCTGGGGCCCAGGGGTGGGGGCTGGAGCTGCCCACCCAGCAGCCTGTAGGCCAAGGCCACTGCTCCACCTCCGGCCTGTTCACCCTAAAACGGAGGCCTTCAACCTGGCACATCGCATATGTCTTACGCATTTACGTTTTTCAGAAGTCAATTTTTCTTTTGTAATCAGAAAAAGTTATTTAAAAAAAAAAACAAGCAAACCCCAGCAACACGACCATTTGATTGCACTCGCTTTGTTGAGGACGCTAAGGCTGTAGCGGACGAAGCCCAGATTGTACCCCAAAGACGGGCTCCCGGGACACTGTTTTGCGTCCTTTCTGCACTCCTGCCAATTTCCTGAGACAGCACAGTCCATCGGGCCGCGCCTTCAGGCAGGTGGGAAGGCCAGACTCTCCAGCTCCTTCAGTCGTGACCTCGCAACCCGGAGCCCCGCTCCCCCACCATGAACACGGCAGTCTGAGGCGGGGATGGGGCGCACACATCTGACCCCGGAAGGGACGGCCAGGGGGGGGAGAGTGGTACCACCTGGCGCGCTCGCTGAACCTGCACCACTTTGTATTCTAGTCCCGGGAACTCGAACACCACGCGCGATCCCGGGGTCTGAGCAGCTGACGTGCTCCTGGGAGGAGCGTGGGCTGTGATTCACCCCAAAGGGCTGCAGCGTCTCCTGCCGCTGTCCCAGGAGCTGGTGCCCAGTGTGCCCGGCACGCGTGGAGCGGCGGGGGGCGGGGAAGGGGACTTATCTGTAGTTTCCAGCTGCTCTAAGACCAGGAAGCATCAGAGATGGATTCTGTGAGCCCGGGGCAGGCAGACCAGCTGACGGGGAGGTGTGCGCGGCATCAGCCAGGCTTCCTCTCCTCCGAGGGGCGGCAGGCGGCTCGCCCCGCAGCGTGGAGAACAGTGTGGACTCTCCCAGAGCTCCGAGGTGCAGGCATGGCAGCCGACTTCAACTCCTGCTTGACAGCTTCTAGGGGTAAGCAGGTCCCCATCCGGGCCGCGATCTCCACCATCAGACGGGCAGCAGGCGCTGCCTTGCAGGGAGGCTGGGAAGCCGATTAACACGGCACGTGATCCGCCTGGCCTAGTGCTCGGCTGCAACCAGGACTCAGCGAGCTGGGGTGGTCTTCGCCTCGGCCCTGCACCGCACAAGCTGTACGTGGGGGTCCATACGGGGGTCCAAACCTTTCCAGTCACCATTAGAGGGGGACAGATCAATTTCTTGTTGCCTGAACGCTGCCAGCCTGAGCAGGCCATCAAGGGACCTGGAAAACTCCCCCGCGGGTTCTGTCGGTGACGTTCTCACTGCAGCCAGTCAGGCCTGGCCCTGACCTCCCGCCAAAGAGCCCCCAGGTGCGTACCACCACCCTGTTACGGACGAGGCCTCTCCGGCTCAGCAGTTAGGGCACAAGTCCGGGGAGGCACCGCAGGCTGGTGGAGAGTCAGCACCCCAGCCAGGTCTGACCCGGGGACAGTCCAACCCGGTAGTGTTTGGTCCTGGCACACACGGGAGTTACCTGTGGGAAGATTAAAATCCGCAGATACGCACATAAAATCTAGAACCTATAAAGAACTCTTACGCAACAAGACAACAAGACACAGTAAGCGCATGAAAAGATGCGTGACGTCAATGGCCGTTCGGAAAATGCGCGTCAAAACCACAGGAACACTTCACACCCATTAGGATGGGTAATAAAATAATAATCCAAAGGAGGAAAATACGTGCTGGCGAGGATGTGGAGAACTCCCTTGTGCGCTGTTGGCGGGAACGTAAAATGGGGCACCTGCTGTGGAAAACCGCTTGGCGGTTGCACAGAATTACCCAGAGAGCTGGCAGGTCCAGTCCCAGGTGTGCACACCAAAGAATTAAGAACAGGGGATCGTGTCTTTTTTTTTTTTTTTTTTTTTTTTTTTTTAGGTGGGCTTCATGCGCGGAGCGGAGCCTAAAGTGGGGCTCAAACTCGCGGGGCTCTGGGCTGATGGCTCAGAGCCTGGAGCCTGTTTCCGATTCTGTGTCTCCCTCTCTCTCTGCCCCTCCCCCGTTCATGCTCTCTCTCTGTCCCAAAAATAAATAAACGTTGAAAAAAAAAATTAAAAAAAAAAACAAAAAAAACAAAAAAAACTCGCGACCCCGAGATCAGGACCTGACCTGACATCCAGCGTTGGATGCTTAACCAACGGAGCCACCCAGGCTCCCCACGATGTTCAAATCTTGTACCTGAGCGTATAGTAACGCCATTGATGAGAGCCAAAATGTGGAAACGGATCAAATGTCCGTCAACTTCTGCCCGGAGGGACATAGTGTGGTTCATCCACATGACCGAATATCACTCGGTCACGAGTACTGACACGCGCTTGTGGATGAACCTGGAAGACGACGCGCTAAGTCGGAAGAAGCCACAGAAAGTCGCATGCTCTGTGATTCCGTTTATAAGAAATGTTCAGGACAGGGAAAACCATCAAGACGGAAAGTAGACTGGTGTTGCCGAGGGCTGGGGGGAAGGGAATAAAACACAACAGCAGGGCCGTGACCCACCCCGCCGCCCGGACGCTCCACGAGCAACTCTGGGCCACCCGCTGCTCTTACAAAAACGCTGCCCGCTGCCATCCAGGCAGGGAACGGAGCTGTCGGTCAAACCGAACGGTACAGGGCCAGGAGTCCAAAACCCAAGGGCGGTTCACTTCGTCACCTACTAGCATTGCAACTCCGGGCAACTCACACCCCGTTTCTGCTTCTCTTCTAACCAGTGAAAGAAACCACACGGTTATGTATCATTCAGAGGGTTTTGTAAAGACAGACCAGGGACATGGCCACCTCTGCGAAGCGTGGAAGCATCCGGAATCTCGTATCGTGTCTCTGCTCTACGGGGCAAGCCGTTTGTGGGGCTGGGAGCGCTTGGGCTCACTGCCTGCCGTGTGGACAAGGAGGACGGGCAGGGGCCGGGAAGAGAGGCGCAGGGGGCCAGAGACAGGCGAGAGGTCCCCCTGAGCACTGGCTGGCGTCTGTGGCTGTCATTCCCGCCACCGTTCACCGGACACTGCACCACACCCACCAGAAGAGAGGGACAGAATTCTTTATTAAGGCACACGAGCTGTGGGAGCCGCTCCCACGGACACAATTCTAGAACAAGAGCCGCTCCCATCCCCTTCTCAGAATGTCTGTGGGCGAAGCCCCTTCCAGGCTGCCTGGAGCCACAGCGTGGGACGCACCTACCCTGCTGGTAAATGCGTTGCGGCGCCAGCAGCAAGAAGCCCAGGCGGGGAGCCACTGTCCACCAGAGACGGGACTTCTCGAGACAGCGGTCCGGATCCGGACTCCCGAGCACGACAGGCGGTGAGACTCCAAAAGCCGCCACTTTCCACAAAGCCTCCAGGGCAGCGAAGGGCAGCCTGGTCCCGGTGAAAACAGCTTATTCCTGAGACGGAAGGGGCAGGTGTGAGGACGTGGCCCTCTCTCCCCTCCCCTGCCTCATGTGTTCTGAGGACAGAAGGGACGGGTGTGTCCAGGCTGGTGGCAAACGCTGCATTTCCGGGGCTTCTTGGCCGTGGAGCCCGTGTCTGAGGAAGTGGCCCGGGCTCTTTTGCTTCTGGCCTCTGGCCCCTGGAAGCCCCTGCCTCTTGGCCAGGTCTGGACTCCGAGACTCCCTGTGGGAAGAGTCAGGGGAAGGCTGACTTTGGAACAGACACACACAAGTGGCCAGAAATACAGGTCCCAGCACTGGGCAGAGGGCGTCCCTCCGGCCTTTGTACGGTCACGTCCGCCCACAGGCCAGGCTCCCTTCCCTCCTCGCCGCACACGATGTGTCCCCCACTTCCGTTGCCCCGGCACCACTCCCTAAAGGACCCTGTGTCCTTGAAGGCCTTGGCCCACCATCACTATCCTGATAAGGAGGGCACTACTGTCACTTCACAGAGGCCTTCTTTACAGAAGCAACATCCTGCCAACTGGCCTGAGGCCACATGGAGAAGCAGCAAAACCCAGCAGGCCTGTGACCAACAACCTGCTCCCCACCGTCCGTGCCAGGAAACGGGAGTTCTGGATTCCTCCAGCCCTCAAATGGGCCTCTTAGTTTGGACCGCCCTGTGTCACCCGGGACAACTGATCAGCTGGCCTGGACGTCAGACACCACTTCCTGGACCACCTCTCACACACTGCAAACCGAGTCTGTCGTGGCAGTGGCTGCCTCCAGCCCCCTCGGGCACTGGTAGCCAGCCCTGCGCCTTCCCCAGCCTTCCGGGTTCTTCCTGTACAAGCAGAGCTGGCAATGTGTGTTAGAATCACCGTCTGAGACTTAACTCTTCTGAGACAGGAACCCTAAGGAAGGTAGGCAAGTGCCCAGCTCACCGAGGAAACTGAGGCGGTGAGGCCGGGCCCTTCGTTCAAGGTTCTATAGCTAGGCTTTGGGACCAGCTCTGTCCGACAACAGGGCTTTCGGCTATTCTCAGGTACCAACTAAGCTTCTGCCGCGCACTGGGGTGGGCGGGGACCGCTTCCAAGTGCCTCCGGGCACGTGATCTGCCTTGCCCCAACGTCTGGGTGGTGGTTCTCACCAGACCCAGTTACCGGGCCCAAACCATGTAACTCTGGGCAGGTTCCTAGACATCCCCAGGGCCAGGCTCCGCAGCTGAAGACAAGGACCTTGCGAGCCTACCGAGGCTAGAGGAGCGCAGAGCCGAGCGGTCCGGCCGACCTCGGGCTGTGCTGCGGTGCGACCCCCAGTGGAGGCGGTTCGCTGGGACTCAGCTGCCCCGTTTGTACAACTGTGAGCACGTGCTGAGCTGACGGGGGCGGAAGACGCACAGATAGCGTGTCTAGCGTAGTGCTGGGTGCGCAGTGGGCAGCTCTGTGGGCTGCAGCTGGCCTTGAATTTGGCATGAAGACCACGCGCGCACCTGCCGGCCCCACCGCTGTCCCGCCCTCCCTTCAGGGGCCGCCCTTGCTCTAGGAGGTGGAGCCCGGCCCGGCTACGCATCCCGTCTCACCTGGGGCCACATTCTCGTCCGCCCACTGGAAGAAGCCGCACTGCTGCTCTCTTGGCTTGGCGCATGTGTGGAACTGGCGCCCCTTGTTGGGCCCGTCCTTCTGCACCGTCCGGGTGACGGTGGGCTGGCTGCACAGGCACGACGTGCCCCCTCCGCTGTCATCGCCAGGTCTGCCAAACCCACCCCGGCGATGCCCCGGGCCAGGCGGGCGTCCTGCCGAGCCACCTGAGGGTCTTGGTGCCGAGGGGGGGGGCCCCCCTGCATCCGGGGGGCTGCTGTCGGCCCACAGGAAGAAGTTGCAGCCGCCACCGTTGCACTTATAAAATTGCCGGCCCTGGTTGGGACCCTCTTTCCGGACGGTGAGCAGCACAGCCTCCTGGCCACAGTTGCAGGTCACAGAGTCACTTTCACCAGTGGCAGCGGGTGGTGGCAGGGCCCGGGGGGCGCTGTCGATTCTGTTCAGGGACTGGCTAGCCTGCAGGTGGTTAGAGGGCTGGCTGGCTGGCTGGCTGGCTCTGGGGGCGCCCCGTGAGAATCTTAGGTCCAGGAGCTCCATCAGGGTCTCATCACATCCTCCGACGCAGCCCACAAACTCCAGAGGCATGGTCGGGGGAAGGCTGCCGCGTTTAAACTTGAACTTCAACCTAGTGAGGCCAGAAGGTTAGTGCAAGCATGAACCACCAGCTGTAAGTCTTCTGGTCCAAAAAGGGCTGCGCCCACCCTGGGCCTCCCCTCGGTGCCCCAGGAGCCCACGCCAGCCACCTGCCAACCGCTAGCCCATCCAGCTGTCATGAGGGCAGAGGGGGAGGCAGGGGAAATCTAAGATCCCAATTAATCACCAAAATACAGAAGTCTCTGAAAGGTTCACTTCCTGTAACACCAGCGGCTCTCAGGCTCCTGGAGGCTCCCGGGCCCTTTCAAGGTATTTTGTTACAAGGCTAGGAAGTTACAGCGGTCATTCTTCCCTGCTGTAGGCATGCAACTCTGCCAAAGGCGACAGCCCATGCCACGGGCCCAGCACGCTGCCTGGGAGCAGAGGCCGGAGTCCAACAGTCTCCTATCTAAAGCCAGACGTTAGACTTAGAGAAATGGAAAACGATGCATTGTTTGGTTTGGTTTGGTTTGGTCTGCTTTGGAAGTAAGTAAAAACATGCCATTTATGTCAGTATGCAGTGTATGCATTGTAAAATTAATACGTATGTCTTTAAATGCCTCCACTTTAATTTAGATGGTTAATCTAAATTGATAAGCTTATCGATAAGCTTAACCTAAGTTAATTAGATAAGTTAATTAATTAGATAATTTAATCTAAATTGATAAGCTTATTGATGAGCTTAACTCACAACGAAAACTCTTTGGGCTCCTCAATGATTTTTACCAGTGTAAGGGGTCCTATGGCCAAAAGGTCTGAGGACCGGTTCTACACGAGGGTTCTGGGCCTTTGGGAGGAGCCTGGAAGCCACGGCCGACACACGAATATTCTCTTCCCCATGCCCTACTTGGCAGCAATCTAGCTGGAAAGGGAAGGGACACAGACCGATTTAGGACTGCCAACCCAGCTGCTGCTGAGAGCACCGATCGCCCCCGGCCACGCAGCGGTCTAGGAATGAAAGTCCCGGGAGATTCCCTCCCACCTGTGCTCTTCCTGCAGCCGACTCGGGGGCCAGCTCACCTGTAAACAGGGTGCGGCTGACAAACCGGACACACAGTCCCATCCCTGCTGGCCTCCAGCACAGAGTCAGGGAACCACATGGCCGATCGGCATTCTGGGAAACCGGTGCAGCTGAGGTAGAACCTGGAGGGCAGAGGGAGCAAGGTCAGGCAGGAGCCACCAGACTGCATGCAGGAAATAAACATTCCTAGACTGTCGCCCATCTGGCAGGGAGACTTTTCCTCAGTTGATTAAGGGAGATCTTGATTTTTCCGAAGGACACGTAAATGGATACACAGTCGCTGGTACTGATGAGAAAAACTAGCCTGCATTTATCTCCCACCTTCCTGAAAAAAAGAAATACGTATTGCTGACTCTGCTTTCTTTAGAAGCACCAAACCAGGGTGCCTGGGGAGCTCCGTCAGTTAAGCTTCCGACTTGGTTTCAGCTCAGGTCTTGATCTCACAGTTCGGGGGGGGTCGAGCCCCGAGTGGAGCTCTGCACTGTCAGTACAGAGCCTGCTTGGGATTCTCTCCGCCCCCCCCCCCCATGCTCTTGCACACATGCCCGCGCTCTCTCTCTCAAAACAAATAAAACAAAACCAAAAAACAACCCACTGACCAACCCGGGCCATAGCAAGGCCACGACCTGAGGGTTCTGCTCAGGTTCTGCTCAGGTTCCGGGCTGTGTGCTCTCAGACCTTCCCCAACTTCTCCACATGACAATTCTGATGGAAACCGTTGATACTCTCAGTTTACAGTGGGGCAAACTGAGGTGGGAACAGTCTGGAAACCTGCCCAAGGATGCACATGCGGTGAGTAAGAGAGCTGGGAATAGAACCCTATCTGTCTGATGAAAGAGCTTTTACTCAGGACACCTGCACCACATCATTCTGAGGTTTTTATCTATTTAAGTAATCTCTACACCCAATGTCAAGTTCAAACTCGTGACCCGGACATCAAGAGTTGTGTGCTCTTCCGACTGAGCCAGCCAGGTGCCCCTTGGCCAACAATTCCCTACAGCTTCCAGCCACGAAACTTTAGGGCTGGACTAGCCAACGTGAACACAGTTTACGATGTCCTTTGAGCATGCCTGGGTACGACCAGACCAGGGGAAAACTAACCAAACCCCAAACCCCAATTATTCAAACAGCTAATCCACTGAGAAACGGCAACTCTCAGATAAGCCCTGGAGTGGTAAATTCCACAAGACAATCCCCAGACCCCCCCCCCCCGCCTCCCCCCGGTGACTCAAGCACTCGGAGAACTTCAGAGTTCACAGCACAGCACTTACTAAGCCCTCGCATGTGGCAGTCCACACTGGGCGAAGCCTGTACCAGCACTGGCTCGTATGTGTGCACCTGCTGCCCACTGCCAAGTTGGGCCCATTAACCTCTGGTTTCTGAGAGCCGGCCTGGCCTTCTCTTTGCCCAGGCCAGTGACGGGTCAGTAGTCGGGGATGCCACCTGCTCCCGTGGCAGCACAGAGGCGGCACACGGCTGCAGCCCAAAGGGGGCAAAGGAATGAAGGGCTGCGAAGACCTGGGATCAAATTCTGCCTTTCCCGCTCCCCAGGGCTGCCTGCTGTAGACAAGTCGCTTCAGCCCACGAAGCCTCAGCCTCCACTCCGTACGAAACTGAGGTAAAAACACCACCCTGCTGTGTGGTTACGGAGTCCAGAATGTACGTCGAGGACCGTGCATCGTGCCCCCCATAGGGATGGCACGTGATAAATGACGGCCACCATCTCCATTCCCCACTCCTGCTGTGAACACCTGCCAGCGGCCAGGGGCCGGCTTGGGGAGCCTCGCAACAAACTGCCTACCCACTGCTGCACTAAGAGTGAGAAGGGATGTGGCACGTCCAGGTCCGAATCAGCGCCAAAGCCGGAAGAAGAAAAGCAGCGCCGCCGAGTATCTCTAACACATCAGGCCCTGCGCTACTAGACTTCTGACCCATGACGCCAAACCCTCACCCTTCCCAGAGTAGACCCCACCGCCCCAGGTTTATGGAAAATTGGCGCTTAGTAGTTAAGTAACCTGCTCTGGGGCACAAAACTTGTGTGTGGCAGAAGTGAGATTTGAACTCAGACCCAACGGGGTCCTCAGCTCATGCTCCTCCACCATCCTCCACACGGTGAGTGGGCGGCGTCTGATCCACAAGGGACGCAAATCTGCCGTCATCCCCCACCTCCTCTGGATCCCAGGTCATGTCACGACTCCAAGGCCGGGTCCCTGTCAGCTAGCCTTCTACCTCCAATACCTAGTGCAGGGGCCGGCAGCAGCAGGCCTGCCTTTAAATAATGACACAGAGGGGCGCCTGGGTGCCTCAGTCGGTTAAGCGGCCGACTTCCGGCTTGGGTCATGATCTCGCGGCCTGTGGGTTCGAGCCCCGTGTCGGGCTCTGTGCTGACAGCTCAGAGCCTGGAGCCTGCTTTGGATTTTGTATCTCCATCTCTCTCTGCCCCTCCCTCACTAGTACTCGGTCTCTCTCTCTCTCTCTCTCAAAAATAAACATTAATAAATAAATAAATAAATAAATAAATACACAAACAAACAAAGACAGACACAGAAGCAAAACGACAGGGCCCTGCAGGGGGTTGTATGGCCAACCCAGCAAGTGCTGGGTGAGCACCGGCAGGGACAAGTCTGGCACTGACCCGCCACTCTTCTTGGTCTTGAGGACCATGTCCTTGTTGCACTGCGGGCACTTCTTGATGGGCTCTGGCACGGCTGGGTAGATGGCTTCTTGCTGGGCCACCTCTGCCCCTTCCCCAAAGTACTGGGATAAGGCCTCGTCCAATCTGAAGGAAGAGCAAAACATTTACGATATTCTTACGTGCGCACAGCATGAGTGTGACCAGGGGAACCCTGATGCGGAGAACGGAGGCAGACGGAGCTGTGTTGGCCAAGCGGCCCTGGCTCCTCTCTGGCTCCTGGCAGCTCCCGGGAGTGATCCAGCTAGAGGCAGGTACTTTTTGCCTTGTCACCAGCCCCGCACCAAACAAAACTGCACAGGGTCCTAGCATGCACTCCAGAAGTGTCTGTCTGTCAGGATTTACATTTAAATGAGCTCATCCTGGGGCCCCTGGGTGGCTGAGTTGGTTGAGCGTCTGACTTCAGCTCAGGTCATCATCTCGCGGTCCTTGAGTTCGAGCCCCGCGTCGGGCTCTGTGCTGACAGCTCGGAGTCCAGAGCCTGCTTCGGATTCTGTGTCACCCTCTCTCTCTGCCCCTCCCCCACGCATGCCCTGTCTCTCTTTCTCTGTCAAGAATAAACATTAAAAATAAATAAACTAGCTCATCCATTTCTCTTTTTTTCTTTTAAGATTTTATTTTTAAGTAATCTCTACACCTAACAAGGGGCTCGAACTCAACCCTGAGATCAAGAGTCACATGGTCTACCGACAGAGCCCGCCGGGTGCCCCGGCTCATCCGCTTCTTTGCCAAACTGGCATGGGGTAGAAAACAGGTTTGCGTCTAACAACATGCACACGTGCCGCTTGCTGCGTGGCCACCTCCAAAAAATACTCCACAGAGCAAACGTGTCCTACACCAGCACTAGGTTTCCTGCCCCACGGCTGTGCTGCCTGTTAACTCAGGACAATTAAAATCAAGAGAATGGCATCTCCATCTGGCGCCAATAGCCTGGCATGACCGGACCAGATCTTTCCGATTACCGTTTGTATGCTGGCGAAGCTCTAGGGGAAGGGGAACCCTCGGGAGGAAAGCCCGAAGGGGAAGGGGCTGCATGGGGACGGTCCTGCCAGGCACACCGCCGGCTGTGATGAACTGGCCGGAGGACATCTAACCACCCGCGGCGCACACTTCACGAGGCGCGAGGAGCCGCGCCGCCCGGTTTCTGCTGAATCACCCCCACCCGCTCCCGCGGCCCAAGGAGAGGTTACGGCCCAGGAAGCAGAGCTAAATGACCGCATGCGCACACAAGTAGGATCCGGACTCACTTCTTTGCTTTGGCCACTGCTTCAGTGAAAACCTGTTTGTATTTCTGGACTTGCTGCCTCAGAACCACCAACTTGTCCTTCTTCCCCTCACAGATCAGCTTCAGATCAGCTTCCAGCTCAGCCCGGAGGTTGGGCTTGGACATCTCATAGCCCATGGAGTCATAGCCTGCAGGGGCAAGAGCGGTGTTCTACGTGGCCCCGGGCGACACCTTCGGGGACTTTAGTTACGCGGCTTCGCCAAAACCCCCGCAAGCTCCTCCTCCTTACCTTCCACAAGCCCCATGCCTAGATGCCCGGGCAGAAACCGCTTGTCCGGGGTGAGCCCGACATACATCCGGGCTTTGATGGTCTCGATGTGCTCCGCATGAGTGGCATCAGTACCTGAAAGCCAGTCCTGGTTACTCGGGGTGATGCAGACCGTCCCCCCGCCCTAGTGTCCTGTGGGCACCTTCCTCTGCCTGGACTTCTTATTCTCGGTAAGACACCTCCCTTCGCATCCGGCCCACGCAGAAACCACACCTCTCCCTCGCATCCACTTCCTCACTTAAGCTGTCAATGTCAGCTTCACAACTCCTGCGTCTCTGTCCTCTGCTCCACGTGGCAGAGCCACGGCTGGAGCCCACGTCATGTCATCTGCATCAGTGCAATGTGCTCGGTCTCCTCCTTTCTGGCTGCTTCCTCCACCCACACCTTCTTTATGCTGTGGCCAAAGGGTTCTCTGCAAATGTAGCTCTGGCATCAGAGAAATGCAAATCAAAACCACAGAGGTACCACTTCACGCCCACTTGAATGGGTATAACCAAAAAGCACCGATAACCACAAATGTTGGCGAGGGCACGGAGAAACCTCAAGCCTCAAGCGTTGCTCCCAGAGCGTAAAACAGCAAACAGTCCAGAACTTCCTTAAAAGGTAAACACAGAGTTACCATAGGACCCAGACATTCTACTGCTAGGTTATCTACCCTAGAGAACCGAAAACTGTCCACACACAAACCTGGACACAAATGTGCACCGGGACAAATGGGAAGGACCCAAAAGTCCATCGACTGAGGAATGGATAAACAAACCGGGGTGTACCTGCACAACGGGACAGCACCAGCCAAGAGGGAAAGAAGTACTGATTCCCACCACAGTGTGGATGACCCCTGAGAACACGCTAAGTGGAAGAAGCCGGTCACAAAAGGCCACACGCCGTATCATTCTAGTCAGAAAGATGAGTGGTTGCCCAGGACTGGAGGGACTGGAGGGACTGGAGAGAAGGGGGGATGGGGTGTGACTGTTAATGGGCATGGGGTTTCTTTCTGAGACAATGAAAACGTTCTAAGTTTAATTGTGGGGAGGGTTGCACACTTTTGTGAATATACTGGACGCTGATTTGTACGTCTTACATCAGTCACGTGTGTGGTATGTGAATTATATCTCAATAAAGCTGGTAACATTTTTTAGGTTTTTTTTTTTTTTTTTTTAAAGCTGGTAACATATTAAAAAACGTAGCTCTCTTGAGCGCCTGGGTGGCCGACTCTTGGTTCTGGCTCAGGTTGTGATCTCAGTTTGTGAGATCGAGCCCCGCATCAGGCTCCCTACTGACAGTGTGGAGCCTGCTTGAGATTCTCTCCCTCCCTCCCTCTCTCTGCCCCTCCTTCACTCTCTCTCAAAAGAAATAAAAATAAAAACATAAGTCCTTGCTCCTTTCCTCAGAAATCTTAAACTGGGTTCTGCTAGCCACAGGCCAACACCCAAGCTCGTTAGGCAGGCACGCCGGCCCCGCGGTCAGGCACGCCGGCCCCGCGGTCAGGCACGCCGGCCCCGCGGTCGGGCTCAAGTCATCTTCCCAGCCTCACCTTCCACGCATACCCCCGGCCACAGTGCCATGTGCTTCCCTGTGCCTCCGTCCTCCTGCAGACTCGGCCGGTGCCTGGCTTGCCTTCACTCGCCAGGAATCCTTCCCATGAGGTTTAAGGCCCCTGCCCGCTCCCTGCCAGAGCCCATCGGGCTGGACTTAAGTGTTGCTTTGATTTCTTTCTCCGGCTAGATGAGCCCTTGGGGGGAATGGAATGACCAGGCTTGATTCCTGTCTGTGTCTCCGGGGCCTAGACCAACGTCTAGCTGTGGAAGCCTCAGATTTTTAATGAGTGAATCCTGATGGGTGAACTAACTTTAATTTTAGCGAACCCTGCAACTTTGCGGACAGTATAGCAATGGCCAGAGGACTCCAGGGGGGCACTCCTTCCTAAGTCCCAGGACTACAAAACCCACTACGTAGTGAGGCGGCTGTGCCCCAGGGCGGGCAGCTGTGCCCCAGGAATACGCCCAGGGAACGCCCACTTCCCCTCCATCCACTTCCCTCTCCATCGTGCCGCTGCCCCTCTGAACTAGGTTTGCCGGAGACCATCCACAGAGCCCTGACAAAAACTGACGAGGGGTGGCAGATCTGTCCCGAGGGACCCACCTGTAAACCTTGGGCCACGGGGCTTACCGGGAAAGCCAATTCTGGCCCAGTTTCCTTTTAACCTAATTTCCAATTCCCATACTGTTACGAGGAATGCTTTAAGGAACACCAAGGGCACGGCCGCGTGTGGCTAGCCGCAGGGCAGCAAACTCAGACTCCGCAGAGGCCTGGCAGGTAACGAGCGGAGAGCGGAGCCAAGCGTGAGCGATGGGGAAGGGACAGCCACCACTCCAATTCAACTCCAATTCCATTTCTGGGCGCGAAGGGGCGGGCTGCCAGACCCGACGCCTCGCAAGACGAAGACACGGATTTTTTATGTGGAATCTCTCAGGCCTTAAATGTTGGTAACTTATTCAAAATAGAAGCAAATCCCTGTGTGGGCCAAATATCCTGAGTCCACGGACAGGACCTGGCCAGGGTGCTCCCAGCGCACCGCCCCCGAGTCCTGGGACACATCAATGTCCTCATTCGGCTGCTGTAAAGCAGTGGTTAAGAGCACCATGTGCAGACTTACTCAGACCAAGGTTCTTAACCTCTCTAAGCCTCACTTCAGCTACAAAGGGGGTGAAGAATATAATGGCCACGTTAGAGCTGTGGCAAAGACCAGAAGAGACACGGTGCCTGGCCCATACGGAGTGTGCCGGAGCCGCCAGCTACCAGGACAGCAAGCTACTGACCAATGCCGTGCTTTTCCATGAGGGCGATGAGGTCGGCTTCGGTGAGCAGCTGGGGGGGACTGGTCTCTCCGTCCACCATCTCCACAGTGCTGGGCTGAAAGCGGGAGCCTCTCTCGTAGACGGGGAGGGTCTACAGAGAGCAGCAGAAGCATCAGATCATTCCGCGTGGCACTTAGGCAAAAGACAACTTCCAGTTCAAAGAACGTGGCCCCACTCCATCAGACGGCACTGGGGTCGGGAACACGGCTGTCTTCCCCTTTCCCCGAGGCCCACGGGGTGAGACGTGGCCTCTGGCCCCTGACCGGGCCTGTGCTTTAGTACCTTGTCACTCCAGCGGTCATATGGGTACACATCCAGGTAGTTTCGGGCCAGAATCATGAGGCCGTGGGCCACGAAGCGTTCCTGAGCGATGTCGATCTCCACAGTGGTCTCCTGCCCCTGAGCATCCTGGGAGCAGCAAGCCAGGAAATGACGAACGATGAACTCATACAGTCGCTGCTCATCTCCCTAGGAAGAAAAAGAAAGGGTCTGAAACTCCCTCCAGAAGATAGCCTCTCAAGGATCGCAGCACCACCAGTAGTCTGACGTGGCCAAGGCCAAAGTTCCAGCCCAAAGTTCCACATGAAACAGGGCACGTGGCTCCCGTAGCCCCCGCAGCAGCATGGAGCGCTGGGCATACCCGCTGTGTGCTGTGGACTTAGACACAACCCTAATCAGGTGAGGATAAGCAAGGAAGGCATCCTACCTTCCAGACTGAGAAGTGCTTCTTTTGACATAAACCCCACCAAGGGAGGAGACAAGGTAAAAACATAATAAACTAACAAGGGATCCCTTGCATAGAAGACACAGTAAAGTTACAGCCAGCAGCCCTACACCATCACGTTCACAAGGTTCATGGGACTTTCTACCAGTGAAGTAATCAAGGACTGAGCGAGGCTCAATCTGTCAAAGCCCGTAAGATGCTCATACTCATAGCCAGTAATTCTAAGAATGGATCCAAAGGAAACGAAAGGTCCACACAGATATTTACACAAAGGTCAATGGTTATTATGTCTCAGAAAGTTGAAAGCAATCTTAAAAAACAGGTTTTGCAGGGGTGCTTTCTGCAGGGGTGATTTTGCACCCTGCAGATGAGCAGGGTGGCTCAGTTGGCTGGCAATCCGACTTTGGCTCAGGTCATGACCTTGCGGTTTGTGGGTTCAAGCCCCATGTCGGGCTCTGCGCTAACAGCTTGAAACCTGAAACCTGCTTCAGATTCTCTTTCTCTGTGCCCCTCTCCTGCTTGTGCACGTGTGCCCTCTCTCTCAAAAAAAAAAAATAAATAAACAACAAAAAAATAGATTTGCCAAAAGAAATTATGGTACATCTATGCAATCATTAAACATCATACTTTAAAATATTTCAGGGGCACCTGGGTGGCTTAGTTGATTGAGTGTCTGACTTCAGCTCAGGTCATGATCTCACAGTTTGAGTTCGAGCCCCCCACTGGGCTCTCTGCTGTCAGCACAGAGCCGGCTTCAGATCCTCTGTTCCCCCTCTCTCTGCCCCTCCCTCGCTCAGACACTCTCTCTTAAAAATGAGCAAACATCTATTAAAAAAAAAAAAAATTCGGCATACGAGGAAATGGCAAATTTTTTTCTTCCTCATATTCTTTTGAATTTTCTAAACTAAAATGGACCTGTATTACATTTAGGGCCAGAGAACAATGTGTGTTAATAAAAAAAGGAAACAAGGACCAAATGTGGCTCAGCTCTGCAATGAGCCTGCATCTGTCAAACAAGCCTAACCAGCTTGGCCCTCAGGGCCCTCCTGGAGCTCATTCTCCAGCTGAGGAAGGACAATAGGCAAGACACACGGCAGGGCAGGGCTGCCCGAGAGCCCTGCAGCCACCGGACCAAAGACAAGAGGCCGGTGTCACAGTATCCAAGTGTCAGGATGGCAATGGAAACCCATCGAGTCTGGGGAGGATGGGGGCCGGATTCCTCCAGTTAACGAGGGGCCAAGAAGGCCAAGCGATTCTGTGGGAGGCTCTGTGGGGGTTGTCCAAGGGCACAGGGCAGGCGAACCTCCTAGTCCACGTGTGGGGGGCTCGGCAAAGCTGCAGGGGGTCTGACAGAGCGGGAAGTGGGCTGGACAGCAGAGCCTGCTCTGGGGGCGGGGATTCACGGACACCAAGCAGAACACTGAAGCAGCAAAATTCGGACGCTGACATCTCTTTGCTAAAATGGAGAGATATTTCAAAATCACTCAGTTCCTCAAGTAAGAGCCCACAGAGTAAATTCAAGTGCCGCTAACCCTTCACTTCCCCCTGGGTTCTAGGAGGCAGTAGTTAGGGAAACCAACCTGCAAGCTGCTAGTGTATTTGGTGGGGTGGATGGGAGGGTGAGCTTGGTCAGACTTGTTCCCATTGCGTGGAGTAGGGCCGCCCCGTTCTAGAATGCTCTGGGCAAAGGCCCCCCAACGTGGATCCGGGGTCTGCTGCTCTACGAGCACCGTCAGGTTTAAGTCTTTGGGGAAGATGTTTGTCTCAGTTCGAGGATAGCTGATGTACCTAAAACAAAGGCAAACGAATAGAAAAAGAAATTGCTAGAATTGCTCTAGAAACAACCGAATTCGATTGAAAGCACCTGGTGGCACCTGCAATGTCCCATCTGAGCTAGCCAACGCAACCGAAGGCAACCTACCTTACCTACGTTGACAAAAGTTCTCAGATGGGACCCCCTGATGGGGTGAGAGACAGTAGGCTCTCTTGCTGAGATGCCCCAAGAAGCCACAAGATAAACGACAGGGGAAGCACAGGCGGGGAACACAGTAGGCTCAGCCTGCCAGCCGTTGTGTGGCCGGGACACAGCCCTGGCCCGATCTATGAATGGTCTGCCAGTGACCCCCCATGGCCTTGAGAGCAGCAACAGAGTGTGCTTCTACGAATTTTTTTCAGGTATAGAAAGCGTAATGCTGTCTAACAAACCATCATGTGGACCCTACATGTAATTTACCATTTTTTACTAGCCACTTAAATGGTATATCAACGAGATCATTTACATCCTTTTGTTTCATACAAGTCTTCGAAACCCAGCGCATATCTTACACTTCCAGCATGTCCCAATTCGCACGACCCAAATCTCAAGTGCCTGATAGTCACCTGTGGCGAGTGGCTGCCACAGCGGTCCACAGCATGGACCACACCGTCACTGGATGGTGCTGGGATGTTCACAACCCCTGAAGCACGATGATTTATGATGGCAAACGACTACTAAAGGTGCGGTCTGCCACCTGCCAAGGCCCTGGCGGGGGGGACTGTTGAGAGGTCAACACTGAGATGTGAATTCACTCAACAGGCTCTTTTCCTTATCAGAAAAGTCAATGTCAAAATTCTTCTACTTCAGAGCTCAGGTGATATCTAGACAGTCTGTATTTACCCATAAGCTCTAAAATATTTTCACCCTGGCTCAGTGGGTGGAGCATGTAACTCTTGATCTCAGATTGTGAGTTTGAGCCCCATGTTGGGTATACAGATTACTTAAAAATAAAATCTTTAAAAGAAAATGAAGCAAAATAAAATACTTCACCCTGACAAAGATGCACCAAATTCTATTCCCAAATATTTACCCTTGAGTGTAGAGCTTTTCGGCAATCCTCATGGTTTCTTTAGCATTTATTCTCAACTTTCGAGAAGCCAGCTTCTCAAGCTCCTGTTAAATGTGTCAATAGGCAAGTTAGAGTGCAGTGTGGGAGTCAGAGGGCACAACACAGCCACACAACTCATCTTCACAAATGTCTGGCCACTGTCACTCCAGCGGCTGTCACGCAGAGGGAGGAAGACTGTAGCAAAGAAAGCTTTCTGGGCCTGCCAGGCAGAGGCAGATTCCAACCCAGTGGTTCTCAGGCTCTGATGGGCAGAAGCAAGAATCACTTAGGAAGAGAAAAGATTCCCGGGCCCTGAGCACTAGGGATTCTGACAGAAGAGGGCTGGGACAGAGGCCAGAAATCTGCATTTTTTTTTTCTTTTTCTTTTTTTTTTTTAACCAGCAAGCCAATACACAGATTCTAATACAGGCAGTCTGGGAACCACACTTTGGGAAAACCACTGGAGCCCTACTAACTTCTGAATGATGAATACCATTCTTCAAAAACTCCTGGGAGATAATCGGTTGTCCTTCCCCTTGGTCACAGTCCACCAATGTCAGCGGCTCTATGTCAAAGCCTATTTAACCAGTGAGGACCAATACACTTATGCCTGTCCTATGCAATCGGTCTGTAACTCTCCCCTTGTCATTCCTACAAATCACTCCCACGCGCGTGCGCGCACACACACACACACACACACACACACACACACACACATACACACACACTGGGCCACGCCCAAGGTAAAGACCACACTGCCCACCAATCCCCATGTGTTTCTTAGCCTGTTTGTTCTTTATGTTCAACCTCCAGGGTGAATCCTGACGGCAACTGTACCCTGAATTGTCCTGACTGGTGGTGACTGGGAAGGGGCACTCCTAAGGTAGTTAACTCCAACTCGTGTCCAGCAGGGTGGCTCTTCGTGGGTCTAAAAAGTTGAGAAACCCTGTCCTAAGGTAGGCTCTTAATACAGATTTTAAAAAACGTTTACATAGATTAGGCACACGTTAAAGAAAAATGCTCGGGTGGAAAAAGACAAGCTATCCTAATCACAACAATGTATAAATTACGTGTATGAGGAAAAAACAGGAAGAGAAGATGCTTACATTGGATCAGAGATTACGTAAGGATGACGGGGGACGTGTCTTCCTCTTTTTGTTTGCCAAACCCCACACAAAGCAGCTACGTTGCATTTATTAACTTAAAAAAGCACGAAAAGACTAAGCAGCCTCTGTTTTGGGGTTTCTGTTCTCCCCAAGGGCTTTCCCGCTTGGCCTTGTGAAGGGTGATGCTTTGTGCCACCGGCCACCGTCTGCCGTAGAAACCTAGTCCCAGCACCAGGCAATCAGAGCGCCTGGTGCAGTCATCTGGAACATACCACAGTGTCCAATGCTTGAGGCCTCCACTTGCTCTTTGCCTTAGACTTGACCTCTACCACGGTTGCCCTGGGATCCTAGAGAGCCAGAAAAAGCAGAGGCCACGTTAACTTCTTTGCGCACCTTCTCTAGCTGTCCTGCGGTAGCCTTTGCTCACCATTCTGGAGGACACTCACCACGAGCAGAGGCCCCTGCTCCAGCCACGACAGCACCTCGAGCGAGGTGGGCTCGAAGCCTGCGGTGTGGTGGAGACCTCACCACCTTCCCGCTCAAACCAAGACTTTGAGGGGCAACTTTACAAGCCCCAAGGTGCCTTCCAGGGCCCGCGAAACACGACAGCCTGTGCATCTCCTAAGCACGGTTTCCTACCTACACGTGCACGGTGTTACATTTTAAAACGTCAGGATGATACCAAGTTAGAAATAGGAGAAATCGTACACTACAAGCTGGAAAGCCCAATGTGGAGACCATCTTCACCGCACCCCAGCGAACAGGGGTGTCTCCTTCTCTCGAACAGGTAAATGTGCAGTGTCAGAGACGTGCCAGGTAGTTCCGTGACCTCTAGGGTCAAAGGGCAGAAGCGTGGACAGAGTGACTCCTGGACGCAGGGTGGTCTCCGGAAGGAGCTGGAGAGTCAGGTATGCTAGAAGCTAGCTGTGCTGTGCCCCTTACCGGCTCTAGAGTGCGCACAAATTACTTCACTCTCTCCCACCTCATCTGTGAGGCGGGGACAGGATCGCCACCCTCACGGGCGCTATCAGGACTAAACAGGATAGTGTAACAAAGCGTGTCTGGCACTGCAGCCGGTGCTCACCGGTCATTGTTCCCCCTTCACCAAATCAATTAATAAACCTGCCAGGGCGCTACAGCCGGGAGCACATGTGACTCATCAAAGTAGAGATCTCAGAGTTTCTCTCAGGCACCACTGTGTGCAGCCTCCAGGTTAGAGCCAGCAGTCAGGTACTGGCTGAAAAGCAGCAGCACCACAAGGTGGACGATCAGTATGAGGGTCGCAACTCAGCCACCGACTGGCCTGTGGTCCTCTGATGGGCCGCTCTACTTCTCTACTGACACGTGTTCTCTACCCCCCCCCCCACCCCCTTGTGGCTGGCTGTCTCCTGCTAATCACTCTGGCCTTCACTCAGATGTGGCCCTGAGAGGCCTTCCGTGACCACCATGCCTAGAACGGTCCCCTCCCTGCCCCCCAGGCTGGTCTCTGTTCCTTCCCCCTACTTTCCCTTCCTGGCATTTGCCCCTGGATGAAGTTAACTTGCTCGTTTGTGACTTTCATCTTTCTAGATCTCATCTAACCGGGGGAAGAGGGAGCTGGACCAGATGCTGTCCAAACCCCTTCCAGCTTTAGGACTCTATTGTTCCAGACAGGTCTAGAGGATCCTGAGTGACCTCTGTTAACAGCATTCTACTTTAGGGAGAGATTTCAGCTATGTATTTCTCAAAATTTCTGCCTTTATCTAAAAGGTCTACAGCTCCTGTGGTTTCACATCGTTTAGTATCATTTTCATGGAGTTCGTCCTACAGGCTCCCTAAAAGTGAGGTCCTGAGATGCAAGCTGAAAGCTACAGTTCAGTGGGAAAAGGGAACAGGGTCACTTCTGCTAACACAGAAGGAGTGGCCTGGGAACTTCCAGAACAGTTTTCCTCGGTCATTAAAATTCCAAATATCTCTTACCTCCATGCACAGCTGATAGAGGACAAGACAAGCTGTGTGGTTAAAGAGGCGATGCCTTTTCCAGTTGAATTCTACGACACCATCTTTGTGGTCATGAGTTACTGTATCGGGGACAAACAGGAAGGCCATGACTCAGAGAAGCCATATGATGGGACAGAGAGAAGAAAGCACATTGCACTGAAATTCCAAAGGAATAGGAAACATGGCTTTGGGATTATGGGTCGTTCAGGAAACTAAGTGGATTCTGAGCATCGTAATGGGGTGGGACGAAGGGCAGCAAGACTAAAAAACTCACACATTTAATTAGTGCCATTTTTGCTCCTGGTTCTTCCCAGGCCCTTAGGTTCTACACCGTAAACAACTCCTCCGGCCATACCTTTAATTTTGTGGAAGATTTCTGGCACAAAAGCCTGAATGGCTTTGAACCTCTCTACCACGAACCCCAGGGTTGGGAACTGGCAGCTGCCGTAACTGATCAGCTGCTCCGCTAACACCTCGGGAAAAATCCTCTGCAGCCTCAGGGTCTGGAACCTAGTGAAGGCAGCTCCTAGGAAGTGAGGACGGAAGGAAGGAAGGAGAAAGCAGTGGACCGTAAGATCAAAGCCAGCTGCTCATATCTACACACGAGCCTCATTCTTGGTTCATAACCCAACCCCCAATGTGCCACGCAGACCCCCAGGGGAGTTTGCCAGTGGCTCACCGATCCTCAGGTCCAGCTCCTGCCTCACGTCCACAGCATCGCTCACTCTCGGATCAGGCTCGGTCAGGTTCTCACAGGCCGTCTGGACGGCTCGGGGGGTGATCTCAGAGAAACGGGCTCTTAGCACTGGCAGACTGGGCTTCACTGTGGAACAGAGTCACCAAGATCAAAGTCAAACCACACTGCCTTCCCATCATAAAGGGCTCGCTTTTCTTAAACCACCTTGAATGAAAGATAAGCCATTTCGAGATGTTGTGAGGTACCCAATTTTCTGATTAGGTGAAATTAACAGTATGCTAGCCACCTAAGAAGGAAACTTTGCTGTAACCGCTAAGCTTAGTTTTGTCAGAAGTAACAGTGGTGTGAATTTTAGCTATTTAAGTGAATTTCAGCTATTCTCCTTATGAGCCTCTCAAGATTCTAATCTCACTCATTCTTAGACGTTTGGGGAAAATAAAATGTTGTCAATTAGAAGGTCCTACAAGGGAATTTCATGTCCTGGCATGGAAATAACATAGGACATACACACTGTCCCTGAAAGTTAACGTACTTAAATTCCCAGCAGTCGTTACAGCTTTCAACACAGAAACACTCAGGGAAAATAGAAACCGTCCACTCTCTGAAGCCTGAGAATGACCTGTGCATCACTTCTGCTAAGTTACCTGCAATCATTAGCCCCGTTGAAGGCATTTAAATTCATCTCAGCGAGTATTTATTAATATTCAGGCAGCATACAAAGAATACAGCAGATGAACAACATTCTAGAATTACTCTTTGTACTGTCCGTACGGCATATGCATTCTCTTGCAAATATTCAATCTATACTTATAACAGATATAAGAAGTCCCTGCTCTCAAGCAGCTGGCAATCTACTTGGACCTGACGCGAAACAAGCCCTGGGCTGCGGGTCTGTGCCACTCGGTAACTCTTTTAGTCCTCGTGCCACCCTAGGAACTGTGTCAGACTGGCCTGACTTTCCAGAAAGCTGAGGCTCCCGTGGGTTCAGTAACTTGCTCTGGACACACTGCTGGTGAGGCCTGACGGATCCAGCGGGGAGAGTCTATAAGGAGGAACTCAGCCTTGACCCACTCACACAGGGGAACCATCTACTTCTGCGGTCCCAGCGTGTGGAAACCCGGAAGCCACGTCACTTACCAGCCCTGCACACGTGGATAATCTCGAACCCGATATTTTCCCCTTCTCTATCGCAGTCGGTCCAGATCACCAGGGCCTGGCACTGCCGGGTCTCTCGTTCCAGAGTTTTCTGAAATTCCCAGCCAGGGAAGAGCAGTGAGAGCGCAGTCGCCATGAGGTGACACCTCTACGCTAAGGACGTGTGACCAAACCGAACATCAGTGATGTTATCGGGATGCGCCGCCTTAGTGAGAGGGAGCGATCTGAGGAAACTGCTCCTACTACCTGTAAGGATGCCGAGGCTGCTACTACAACCCTCCAGCTTAGAATCACGGACCCGAAGTGAGCTTCTAGAAGATGGAGGGTTTAATGCACCTGCCCTAGTGTGACAAGACCTAAACCTCAGCTCTGACACACACTTGTAACTCTCGTGGTTCTGATCACGTCCTGGTCAAAAACGAAACTGATCCCTAATTGAGTTTCACCCCAAGAAGGTTTCCCAGCTAGCAGACCACTGCTACAGGTGCCCTGAGCATTCATAACTCGCCTGTCACGTGACCATTTACACTTTGTTGTCTCTCCATGCTAATTCGGGATGGAAGCTAGGATTAATGTTTTTTAACTTGTTCGACGTGTCAAGTTTTTTTTACTTAGGTTCTAATTAGTTAACACATAGCGTCGTATTGGTTTCGGGAATAGAATTTAGTGATTCATCACTTAGAATTAATCATTTAACAGTGTTATTCCTAGGATTTATTTAAACAACCACTACTAATAAAAAGGCTTATTTTGGGGCGCCTGGGTGGCTCAGTCGGTTAAGCGTCCGACTTCAGCTCAGGTCACGATCTCGCAGTCCGTGAGTTCGAGCCCCGCGTCGGACTCTGGGCTGATGGCTCCGAGCCTGGAGCCTGCTTCCGATTCTGTGTCTCCCTCTCTCTCTCTCTGCCCCTCCCCCGTTCATGCTCTGTCTCTCTCTGTCTCAAAAATAAATAAACGTTAAAAAAAATTAAAAAAAAAAAAAAAGGCTTATTTTTAGTACAGCTTGTGACTCTTGATCTTGGGGTTGTGACTTCTCCATCGGTGGAGACGTTATTTAAAACTAAAATCTTTGAAAATAAACAAATAAAAAATAAGTGGCCTCATTTATACAATGAGTGGGAAGAATTTTTAAATGTTTATTTATTTATTTTGAGGGGGCAGGGAGGGGGAGAAACAGAGGGAGAGAGGAAGAAAGAGAATCCTAGGCAGGCTGTCCGTGCAGAACCTGACTTGGGGCTTGATCTCACCAACCATGAGATCACGACCTGAGCTGAAATCAAGAGTCAGACGCTTAACCGACTGAGCCACCCAGGTGCCCTGAGTAGGAATAATTTTTAAAATCATGGCACTAAGTTTGGTGGGAAACGTGATCTCTAAATTCTGATGCATTCAAAATACAGAAATCACAGTTCAATTATTTTGCACTCTGGAGTTGTTCAACTCCAGTGCTGTCTGTCTTCCAAAAGATCCTACCTTGATGTCTACAAAATTCTCTGGGCAGTACTTTTCAATTTCTGCTTCAAAGAGGACAAGGGGATTGCAGCTGTGCCTAGAAAAGAGGATGAAAACACAAAACATCCAACCTCAGCACAGGATGGAAAGTCCTCCATTTTTACAAGAAAAAAATTGCTCAGTGAGCTCACGGATGGATCCCCAACAGAAGTCCCACGTGAAAATGCCAGAGAATTAAAAGCAAGGCTATGACCCTCTGCACAAAGCACTTTCTGCTTTCTGTGACAGCAACAGCTGCTAAGAAGAAATTCTGGAGCCCTTTCACGCACGTCTGCAATAGGATAAATGTAACACAGCGACTACATGAAATAGGTCTGGCTATTCTGAGGAAAATAACACTTCAAAGTGGTTGTTTGTTCTCAACACACGGTAAAAATTCACAATGGTTCAGTTAATCTTAGGTCACTGCCGTGGTCTCCATGGTGTTTGTCCCCTCAAAATTCACATGCTGGAATCTTAATACCAATGTGATGGTGTTAGAAGGTGGGGACTCTGCGAGGCTATTAGGTCACGGGAGTGGTACCTCATGAATGGGATTAATGCTCTGATAAAAGAAGACCCACAGAGCTCCCTCGCTCCTTCCACCAGCTGAGGACATGGTGAGAGGTCAGCAGTCTACGTGTACCCTGATCTCCTGCTTCCAGCCTCCAGAACCAGGCAAAATCAATTTCTATTGTTTATTAGCCCCCCACGGTTGATGACATTTTGTTATACCAGTCCGAATGGACAAAGACAGTCATCTGGGTATTAGAAGTTATACAGTAAGATCAACATGCCTCAAAATCCCGGCAGCATTTCACAACTTACTGTAATAATCAGAAAGTTCTTCCCCCAGGCATTGTACTGACCATTTGCGGAACTGCATCTGGAAATCATGAGCCAGCAAATGTCCAGAAACTGAAGTCATTATCATGGTAACATTCTGAAGGATAACAAAATTCGAGTTAGTCTTTCGGCAATTATATTTTGCCACATCATTCAAATAAAAGGGAGGAACTTCTGTTAAAGAGAAAAAAGGGGTTGCCGAGGGTTGAGGGGAGGTGAGGAGGAAGGAAGAGATGGAGTGCAGAGGACTTTAAGGGCAGTGGGAATAGTCTGCATGATACTGTAATGACGGATGTATGTTCTACTTTTGTCCGAACCCATGGTACGCACAACACCAAGAGAGAACCCTAATGTAAACTAGGGACTTTGGGTGATTATGATGTGTCAGCGTAGGTACAATTGTGATCGTAAAGAATGCATTACTCTGGTGATCTGATGTTGATCATGGTGGGGGGGGGTGTATGTGTGGGGGCAGGGGTCTATTGGAAATCTCTGTACCCCCCTCTCAATTTTGCTCCAAAAACCTAAAATGGCTCTAAAAAAATTAAGTCTATAAACAAAACAAAACAAAACCTAGTTGGGGAGAAATGAACATAAATGCATCTCTTTGAAGCCAAATACCAAACTAACGACCGTTCTAATTCTAGCACCATGATGCCTTTTATAGGATTTAAAGTTTCCTCACACTACTGTGTTTTAGTTTCTTTCTTGTTACAAAGAGAAGGGGCCATATTTCATTAAAAAGAGACTTCCTTATAAATTACAAAATACTCGTTTGTAACCAGAGATCTTTAGGTCTTAACAATTATTCTTGAAAGATAGTGACTTCTTCTATGATGGCCAGGCTCGTTCTTCTTGATCAAATAACTTTTTTTTTTAATGTTTATTTTTGACAGACACACACACACACACACACACACACACACACACACACACACAGGCTCCAGGCTCTCAGGTGTCAGCACAGAGGCCGACATGGGGCACGAACCCACCAACCACAAGATCATGACCTGAGCTGAAGTTGGATGTTTAATCGACTGAGCTACCCGGGCGCCCCTTGAAATAACTCTTAAGGTACAAGCAGTTCAGTGGCAACCTGTAGTTAACAGCTTCTATTTTTACAGCCATCACTAAAAACTCGAGGAACATATACCAAAATGGCCCATGGATCTAACAGCAGCACACTTCAGCTGCAGGACAGAAACATGATAGCACCTACCTGGCCGTACAGATGATAATCAAATTCATAGATCTTGTTGAATTTAGACAATCCTTCCCTCTATAACACAAAACAAGAATAAATAAGTTACATTGAAAACAAATGACTCCTCGGCCTAAAGATCAAGCAGAACCTTGATAAGTGGTCATACTGAAAAATAACAGTATTTCCTAAAGATAAAAACTAGGCTAAATTACTAAGGCCAGTTATCAAGAGGATCCTCAACACAGTTACGAGCACATGCTTAGTACAGTCCATGGAGTTTTTATGCCAGAAGGTAACCTTGAGGTCAGCTAATATAACGACGAATAGATGAGCCTGGACGAGTCCAAGGTCAAGTCACAAATTAGAGGCAGAGAAAGGATTAGGACGGAATTCTCTTGCCCACTTTCTCCCTCTTCCCCATATCCTTCTACTACTTTTTGGCTGTACAACCGCACCTGTAAAACTGCTGGGCACAGGCAAATCACTCGCCTTTCTGAACATCAATTTATTTTTGAATAAAGTTACCTCTAAGTGCTCCTCTGGCTCTAAAATCCAGTAACACTACAAGCCCCAGTCAGCACTGGAAGCCAGTCTATAAAGCAATTCTTTAGCTGCGAGCATGGACGAATCAGACCCTCTCTGAATAGATCCCACCGTCCTCCACAGCAGCATTAAAAGTACTTTTACAGGTACGTTTCCCCAGTCCAGTCCCAAGTGACTCCTGAGGGGCACATCCATTGTCCCTTGTGTCTCTTGGGAACAGTCTAAAACCACCGTTCTGATCCTCTCCAGGTAAATAACTTGTCTGATAACATGTGTGTGATCCCACAACCAGAGCTCCAGCAGGCAGTCTCCTCTACCAGTGGTAGCCTCGAGGATGTGAAATGTCTTTCCTGACATTTCAAACTTGCCCCCCTGTAATTCCCATTTTGGGGTGGCACACGATTATGTGTGATCCCATGTGTGGGTGAGGTGCTCAGGGAAACTGGATACGCCAAACTTAGAGCAGTTTCGGAGTCTGGGGAAAGAAAAAACACCCGGTTGATAGATCAAGAATGTAGCTTTTGTGGTCTCTCCTTCTCTTTTTATTTTAGAGAGAGAGCATGTGAGCGGGGGAGAGGGGCAGAGAGAGAAAGAATCCCAAGCAAGCTCCAGGATCAGCGCAGAAGCCTGACGTGGGGCTCGATCCCACGACCCTGGGATCATGACCTGAGCCAAAGAAATCAAGAGTCAGATGCTCAATCAACTGAGTTACCCAGGAGCCCCTGCTTTTGTGATCTTTTTTGCAGTGCTGTCCACTCTAAAAAAAAAAAAAAAATTCAAGTCCCTTCTCTAAGTAATCTGTAGGAACTCCCATACTGCTGCCACTAAATCTACAGAATTCTTTAAGATGCATCTTTCTAAATATAAAAATAAAACCATGAAAAAAACTACCCAGATAAAGAAGGTCGCAGTTTTCAGTGTGCTTTTGAATGCTATTGTAAATGGAATTGTTTTTTTTTTTAATTTTCTTTCCAGATTGTTCATTGCTACTGATTTGTGTACATTGATCTTGTATCCCATAACTTGGCTGAACATATTTATTAGCACCAATGGTTCTTTGTGGCTCCTTTAGGATTTCTATTCTGTAAGATCACGAAGGGGATTACATTTTTATCAAATGTTTGTTCTGCATCAATTGAGATAAGCAATGTGGGTTTTAAGTGGGAGATTACTGGAGTCACACTTGTGTTTTATAAAGTCACTTTGGCTGCCCAGAATTTGAATAGTGAAAGGTTAGGGAGAAAGCTATCAGAGTTCTCCCTGTGAGGAGCCAGAGGTCTGAACTCTACAGACGCAACCTCAGCTCTTGCTCCCACTCTCCACGAGCTAGAAATGGAGGTCTAAGGACCTTGAGATCTTGAAAGAAGAAAAGAGCAGGGAACTTCTGCTTTCTGCCTCCAGAAAACCATTTCGCAATCCACTTTTATTTGACAGATTTTCCTGATCAGTTCGTATCATCTCCATGCCACCTGTTTTACAAATTCTTTTACCTTTCCCTTCCTTTGCACCTCCAGTGTGTCCAGAACAAATTTTCATCCCTTACTTGCCTGTCTCTCGGGAGTGACTTTGTACTAGTAGGAATAGGGCAGCTGTTCCCTCTAATCCCATAGCCTAGGTAGTACCGCCCTCTTAATACGCGTTTACAGACTGTAAAGCCAGTGGGGCCGCAGAACCCAGGGGATGCGCCCTTGATGGGGAGAGCCAGGTTAGCTGGGAATGCTGGGACAGGGCTTGACCGCCAAGTTAAAGTGCTGTGAACAGGGGTTCCCAATAACTTAAAATTTCAAATCACAGGGAATACTGTTAAGACACAGCCTTCCCTGGTCTCACCCCAAACCCACAGAATAGCCAGTGTCCCAGCTAGTACCGATTATCAGACTAGTTTGGGAACCGCGGCTGTGCGCAAGGAGGAGCCAAGGTTTTCAAGCAAATGGGTGAAGCGTCTTCGCTTTTAAATGCCTACCAGTCCGAAAAGAAGACAGGAAGCCACTGCAATGACCCAGAAGTGGGAGAAGCGGCCTCCGTCTGTATTCCCAGCGCTGGCCGCGCTGTCCCGCTGGGTGATCGGGACAGCTCCCTCACCCGCACAGCTGATCGGAAATATGCCTCCTTACCCGCCTCATGCGACCGTTGGACAGCAGGTCGGCGATCCCCTTGGCCGCGTCGTTTTTCTCGGCCACACAGAGAATTTTCCGCACGCCTCGCAAGGCCACCTCCATGGCAGCGCGGGACAAGGTCCTGGCTCTCGGCCGTTGCAGCCAGCGGAGAGCGCAGCGGGCGACAGGGAAGATCATCCCTAGGCCCCGCGCCCGCTGCCGCCCGCCGGGTGCCCAAGCATGCTGGAAAAGCCAGAGGTGACGCCCACCTGGGGTCCACCCTAAGGGAACTGGGGCCCCCGAAAGCCGCCAGCGCCACCTGCCGCGTCCCGGCCACCACCCCTAAGCCCGCGGGGCTTCGGACCCACGGCCTCGACAGGGAATCCCGCACCTAGGCGGCCGGCTTCCGCCCGCCTTCTCGGGCTACATCCGCCCGGTGCGAGCGCCACGGGACCGCGAACTACAACTCCCAGACGACCCCGCGCTCGGGACCCCTTGTACGTTTCCGCTCCTCCGCCCCACTTCCTTTCCTTCCCGACAGTGGTTGGTAAATCGATTGTCCTTGGGCGAGGCCGCTGGAAAGTTCCGCCCAAACCTGTCGTTCGCTCACAATCCTTTTCTCTCCCGCTCGGAAGTCTACGCGGACGCTTCCGGGTCACGCGGCGCAAGACACCGCGAGTCATGTGATGCCAAGATGGCGGCGCCGCGGTAGCCTGCTCCAGGTTGTGGCGTCCAAGGAGCCGCGACGGTTTCTGCCCTCGGGCCGTGGGGGCGGCAGCGCTTGACTGGCCCCTGCGGCGGCCCGTAGTCCCGCGTTAGGCACCGGTTCAGGGCTGGGCTGTTGCTGTCGCGGTGGGTTCGGGTGTGCGAGTGACCTCGCTGCAGGTGTCCTGCGCCGGACGCCCTCGCCAGAGGAGGAGGAGGAGGAGGGTAACCCGCCTACCCGGTCTTCTGGACCTGCGGAGTTCATGAGGCCCCTCGGGGCTCTGGAAGAGTTAGCTGTATCTCTGACGGGATTGTGGGAGTTCGAGCCTTCGAGTGTGCGAGAGACAGCCTAGTACCCCTGAGGGCGCAAAGAAGACCGCAAGGACTTTGCTTCCTCTTCCAGAGGCATGGCTTCCCTGCATTGATTACCCCGCATTCTTTCTCACTTCTTCTCAATGTTCTCTCCATACATCTGGAAATATGATCAGCGCCCCTGACGTGGTGGCCTTCACCAAAGAGGAGGAGTACGAGGAGGAGCCTTACAATGAGCCCGCCTTGCCCGAGGAGTACTCGGTGCCACTCTTCCCCTTCGCCAGCCAAGGAGCCAACCCGTGGTCCAAACTGTCCGGGGCCAAGTTCTCTCGGGACTTCATCCTTATTTCCGAGTTCTCCGAGCAGGTGGGACCCCAACCCTTGCTGACCATCCCCAATGACACCAAAGTTTTTGGTACTTTTGATCTCAATTACTTCTCCTTGCGGATCATGTCTGTGGATTACCAGGCCTCCTTTGTGGGCCATCCCCCGGGTTCCGCCTACCCCAAGCTGAACTTTGTGGAGGACTCCAAGGTGGTGCTGGGAGACTCCAAGGAGGGAGCCTTTGCGTACGTGCACCACCTTACCCTGTACGACCTGGAGGCCCGGGGCTTTGTGAGGCCCTTTTGCATGGCTTATATCTCAGCGGACCAGCACAAAATCATGCAGCAGTTTCAGGAGCTCTCAGCCGAGTTTTCCAAAGCTTCTGAGTGCTTGAAGACGGGCAACAGGAAGGCATTTGCGGGAGAACTTGAAAAAAAGCTGAAAGACTTGGATTACACCAGGACGGTGCTGCACACCGAAACGGAGATCCAGAAGAAGGCCAACGACAAGGGCTTTTACTCGTCTCAGGCAATTGAGAAAGCCAACGAGCTGGCCAGTGTGGAGAAGTCCATAATTGAACATCAAGATCTGCTGAAGCAGATCCGCTCATACCCTCATCGGAAGTCGAAGGGGTCTGCCTTGTGTTCTGCGGAGACAGAGCACGCGCAGGATCAGGCCGACCAGGTAGCCACTACCTCTAACCCTGATGAGTCGGCTGACGCGGACCTTTACACCTGCAGACCTGCCTACACCCCCAAGCTCATCAAAGCAAAGTCCACCAAGTGTTTTGACAAGAAGTTGAAGACCTTGGAAGAGCTCTGTGACACGGAGTATTTCACCCAGACCCTGGCTCAGCTCAGCCACATAGAGCACATGTTCAGAGGAGACCTGTGCTACCTCCTGACCAGCCAGATTGACAGAGCGCTTCTGAAACAACAGCACATAACAAACTTCCTCTTTGAAGATTTTGTGGAGGTGGACGACCGGATGGTAGAGAAGCAAGAGAGCGCGCCCCCTAAGCCCAGTCCAGGCAGGCCGCCTTCCAGGTCTCTGGACGAGTGTCCGATTCCTCAAGTGTTCATTAGCGTGGGTTCTTACAAGTCCAGTGTGGAGTCTGTGCCGATCAAGATGGAGCAGGAACTCGGAGATGAGGAGTACAAGGAAGTGGAGGTGACAGAATTGAGCAGTTTTGACCCCCAGGAAAACTTGGACTGCCTGGATATGGATATGAAAGGGAGCATCAGCAGTGGCGAAAGCATCGAGGTTCTGGGCACGGAGAAGTCCACCTCTGTGCTGTCTAAGTCTGACAGCCAGGCCAGCCTCACGGTGCCATTGAGCCCCCAGGTGGTCCGGAGCAAAGCAGTCAGCCACAGGACCATCAGCGAGGACAGCATCGAAGTCCTCAGCACCTGCCCCTCTGAGGCCCTCATCCCTGATGACTTTAAGGCCAGCTACCCAAGTGCCATTAACGAAGAAGAGTCGTACGCAGATGACAGCGAGGGAGCCATCCACTTCCAGGCGAGCATCAGCCCGCCAGAGCTGGGTGAGGCAGAGGAGGGCAGCTTAGAAAACACCCTGTCCCAAACGGACTCCTCCTGCTGCATTGGGAAGGAGCGTGACAGTCTGCGGGTGCCCCTCTCCACCCCAGCCCACGCACACTCTGACCCGGACGGAGTAGTGAGCAGCCCCCCGCAGCGCTACAGGCAGAAAGACCAGGGGTTCCATGTGGACTTTGCGGGGGAAGACGCCAGCCCTTCCCGAGACAACAGTTCTGAAGGCTTCCCTGCTTTTGAGCTGGACCCGAGCCGCCTGCTGGCTAGCCGGGATGTCAGTAAGACCAGCCTGGACAACTACTCGGACACTACCAGTAATATGAGCAGTGTAGCCTCCACCAGCTCAGACAGGACTCCCTCCTCTGCTCATCCCACCGGGCCCTCTTCTGAGAGGCATAAAAAGAGGGCTGGCCAGAACGCCTTAAAATTCATCCGTCAGTACCCCTTTGCCCATCCAGCCATCTACTCCCTGCTCAGCGGGAGGACCCTTGTGGTCCTGGGGGAGGATGAGGCCATAGTGAGGAAGCTCGTGACGGCGCTGTCCATCTTTGTCCCCAACCACAGCCGTCACGCCAAACCGGTGAAGCACTGGGTCTCCTCTCCTTTGCACATCACGGATTTTCAGAAGTGGAAGCTGATCGGCCTGCAGAGGTAACTGTTTACCGGGGGTGGGGAAGGGCCCTGTCCAGTCAGAGACGAGGTTTTGAACATCCATCCCTCTGGGTGAGGTTAACACGTCCGCGTGGTGGGGCCAGAATCGGGAGACCTGGCTTCCAGACCGGACCCCCAACACTCACTCTGTAACTTGGGGCACGTCCTTCCATTTCTCTGGTCTTTTCTTTCCTTGTCCCTCCCGTGAGGGGTTGCAGTTCCTAAGTGGTTGCCAACTGAGGTCTGCAACCTGTCGGGTCAGAATTATTTAGGGGAATTTGTTTAGACCGTGAATTTCTGGGCCCTGTCCCCCAAGAGATTCTGACTCAGTAGGACATGGAGTTCATCTGGTATACAGCAAGCGTTGGGGGACGGCTGACTTCCAGATCTCAGGCTCTTGGTGATCCTCAAATTCACACTATGGTGTAAATGATTGAGAGACCTGCTTCTGAGAAAGGTCTGTGGTATTCCTAGAAGATGGCAGCCATCACTGGTGACAGGGACATCAGAGGGGTCCAGTGGCTTTTACCCCACTGTCCTGTTCACCCTAGAAGGCCGTTCCCCCCCGCCCCCCAACTTAGAAGTCTGTCTTAATGAGGAAATGCAAGGGGCGCTTGGGTGGCTCAGTTGGTTAAGTGTCTGACTTTGCTTCAGGTCATGATCTCATGGTGGTTCGAAAGTTCCTGCCCTGCTTCGGGCTCTGTGCTGACAGCTCAGAGCCTGGAGCCTTCTTCGGAGTCTGTGTCTCCCTCTCTCTCTCTGCCCCTCCCCTGCTCATGCGCGCGCGCTCTCTCTCTCTCTCTCTCTCTTTTTCTCTCTGTCTCTCAAAAATGAATAAACATTAAAAAAATTTTTTTTAAATAATAAGGAAATGCAAGGCCCAATTCCTACTTTCTCTGTTTGAATGCTCTTTCATTTCTCCAAGTTACTGGAGGTTTAGCAGACTCTCTTTTGTTTTTTTCCAAATACTGCTTGACACGTTGTCTGGTTTAAGGGTCTCTTTCCCTCAGGGTGTGCCCTCATCCTCTTCCCAGCGGCCCACTTTGCACATCTGTAAAACAGAGGCGCTGACGCAGGCAGCCTGCACCTCCCATGTCACATGGAAAGAGCAAAAGGAATTTCTGCCCCGCTGCTATCAGCAACTGTTTGTTCTGATTTTCCGTCTTGCCTTTTGCTGAGGTCCTCGGTATCAGTGAGGTCGCCGTGTCCCGAGTTGCCCTGTTTGCTCCTCTTGCAGAAGTTACCCGGCCCTCACTCTAACCTTTGCTGCGTTAGGCTTTCCCCAGGGTCGTGGTGCCGAGATTCAAGCAAGTGTTATTTCCTCGTCTTGACTTGGCTCGTTGGCCACGCTGGCGGGTGCTGGGGTACCATCTGGGGGTACCTGAGCAAGGACGCTGCCCTGGAAGACTTCGTAGTTCAGGAGCAGAGACGGATGGCCAGAGCCTTGCTGAACAGGGAGGAGAGTTCCAACAGCAAGTGCATCGTGTGTTATAAGAAAACCAACGGGGCAGGTTAGTGAAGTGTGGGAAATGAGGGACAGAGGTGCTTGGGGAAGGCTTGAGGTGTTTGGCTTGAGTGACCAGGAGGGTGGGCTTGCCAGCGTGTCATGGGGACTTGGTATGACATGGCCAAGACACCTGGAACAGTCCCCTCCTTGGGCCACACAGGAAACCACCGAGTTGAGTCCTTGCTTGTGGATGCAGAATCAGGAGTTAGAGGGCTGCACTGGGTGCCCTTGTGGGCTTTGTCCTTCCTCTCGGGATCCCGTCCCTCGGCTGATGCCAGCCCTATGCTCGGGTTTAACCCATCTGTTGCAGGAAGGGAAGGACTTTTCATGGATTGTCTTTGCTACTTGTCTTGGTGGAATAATGCGTCGGTGTCCCTTAAACACACCTCTTCTCCAGCTGACCCCTTCACCCCAACCTTTGACCTTTCCACTTATTCACCTCTAAAGATGGAGAATCTAAAACGCACATCAATCTATTGACGGCCCGCTTATCCAGGGCCAGGTTCAGGACAGTGTCGCCCTTTCTGCTTTCCCTGAAATTCCCTCCTTAGAATGTGTCAGAACGGCAAAAGAAGTTCATCTCTTACACCAGCTCTGCTCTCTTGGGTACCTGGCTGGAGTGCTGTGTTGAGGATTCTGAGGCCTAGGCTGGTCTGCCTTGGAACACCTGCTGTGATCCAGTAATGAAGTCTCTGGGTGCGAGACAGTAGCTGGCGGACGGGCTCCCCGAGGTGCAAAGGGTTCGAGTTGGTCTGAGTCCCGGGCCGGCCCTACCAGTATTTAGCCACAGGTCACTCCTCCACGCGAGGCTCTGTTCCCTCCTGAGCAAATGAGAGGGTTGGATCACTGAATGACCATTTGCCAAAAGTTTATAGGCGGCTGTTAAATGCCGGCCACCCAGCCTGCTGCCAGAATTGTGAGTCAGCCATGGTGCATCCCCGTGATAGGACAGGCGCTGTCTTCATGGGGCCCCCCATGCCAGCCCCAATTCTGTCACCACTCTGTCAGCCTGACCTCTGAGCCTGTTTGTATCTGCACACGGAGCTGACGAGATCTGCGTCGTGAGAGCAGGTGTGGAAGGGCTCATCGCATCTGGTCTGTACCTGATCACTGTGAGCCTTTCTCGGATAACCTCGCAGGGACGCGTACCGACTCACGGCAGGCGGGCCAAGGCAGCGGCCGCTGAGCGTGGCCCTCCCCGGCCAGGCTCTAGAGCCTTTCAGCATCCCTCTGTGAAGGCGAGGGACCCATCAGAAGTGACAGGCGAGAGCTTTGCAGACATTCCCTAGGGGGGAAGTGCCTCCCATTGCTCTGCTTCTCAGACCTTCTGGGCGTGCGCACACGCTGGGAATTGGCAGTGTCTGCCTCCAGAGGGTCCCGCTCTGGAACGAGATACGGTGGGCAGGGGTTGGAGGCCTTGTTCCCTAGAGGGCACGTCACGGGAGTGGGGACTGGTTTGGCCACTGCTCACCCAAAGAAATCCTGGGAGGTGAGCAGTCGACCCAGTATGAATTCCGAGCGTGAAATTCTCATTCTCATTCTGAGATGAAAACCCGAGGAGTCGTGGTTCCTTGTGGTTAGGGAGGGACACAGTGGGCGCTGTGAGCTCAGGTCCTGACGCTGCCACTATCCGCCGTGTGAATTTGGGCCAGTCTTCTCGTTCGTTCGCAAAGGTTGTTGGACACGTCTGTGAGTGGGGCTTAAGATGCTTACCGTGTGCAGTTGTGGGGAAGGTGCACATCCGGAATGTCGCAGAGCCCCCGTGTGGAGCCTGTCCTTGGACACGCTCAGAGTTGCGGAGAGGTGGTGAGTCAGCCCAGCAGGCAGAAGCAGTCTTCAAACTGCGAGGCAGATTGAGGCCCGTCTGAGGGCCAGCATTCAAGAGGAGTAGTAGAAGAGTGGCCATGAAGTTCCTGCCCAGGGATGGGTTGCTCAGCAATGGCAGGGGTTGATCCCCCCCGTGCTGGGTTAATCTGGAATCCGAGAACTCTGACCCAGGAGGGTCTGTCCCCTCTCAGGTGCTTTGACTCCAGCCAAAATCAGCTCAGATGATAATCTGTTTTTAAAGACTCTCACCCCAAAACTGCCGGTTTCACTGCCCTTGGATTTTTTTTCCACTGAAGTAGGCTTTCTGCCTGGAAATGCTCATCTGTCAGATCTATCACACGTGGGTATAAGAGATGGGTAAATACTCATGGGTACCAACTCATGTTGGTTTCCCATTTGAAATCAAAATGAGGGATAATTGTATTGCTTCCAGGTAGCAGGAACAAGCGCTGGACTGTTTGAAAAACAGAGCTCAGTTCTCACGGGAGAGAATGCTAGTTGTGGGGCGTGGAGGGGCGGGTAGAGGCCCTGGTTGCGTCCTGACTCAGCCACTTTCTAGCTGGGGGACCTTGCGTGAGCCACGGCCCCTCTCTGGGCTTCAGTGTCCACGTGTGTCCAGAGGCTGCCTCCGGTGTTGGGATGGGCGGTAATGAACCTAAGACAGGTGTGGGAGGAGCAGAGGACCAAAGGCCTGGGGCTTGCCTCTTTCCGTGCTAGCTCGCCTCCTGACGAGCTTCGTGGCAAACAGGTGGAGGGAGAGTTAGAAGGAGCAGCATCTTCTGAAAAAGTGGTGCCTCTGTAGGTAGGGGTAGGTGTGGGGGTGTCAGAGCTCCTGGGAGCGGCAGGGCCGAGGCAGGGTGTTCCAGCAGGACAGGTGGCTGGAATGGAGGGACAGGAAGACAGGGCGAGGCCTGGCTTTTCTGCTGCAGCAGAACCTCGGGGGGCTGGATGTGCCAAGGCTGAGGAGGCATTTGGCCTGCGGCCTGGGCCCCCTTCCGAGGGAGGTAAGGGTGCCTCAGGAGTGGACTGAGAAGGCGGTGTCCCCGAGAAGCCAGTGAGCCACCTGCAAGCCCTGCTTCTTCATCGCCTATGCGATGGGGTCCCCACCCCACTGCTCTCCTCGTGGTTTTCACGACACATGGCCCATGTGGCTCTGTTTTCCCGTCTCTGTGGTCCCGTTCTTGTATGGTCTGGATGCCCCCCGAGGTTCTCGGAGCCCACCTTTCTTGTAAGGCCCAGCTCCGAGGCCGTTCTTCCAGGATGTTCCTGGCCCCGGGCCTCCCCGTGGACACCCAGACCACATCTCTACTCAGCGTACCTCCCATGTGCCTGTGCTTTCTTCCCAGCCTGACCAGGCTCATTCTTCGTTGCCTGTTCAGCCCCTAGGTCACTGCCTGATATGTAGTAGATGCTGTTAACTACACGAGAAGATGACAGCACCCAGGAAGGAAACAATAGGAGGTTACCTTGGTCCCGAGTGATTGTCAGTCCTTTGTCCACAGTATCTCAGGTCTGGCACAAGCCCTGAATTCCAGAACTGTGTCCGCCTATGAAATTTCTGGTCAGCCAGACATTTGCCAGACTGCAGGGTGACTCTCTGGGAAAATTCAACTAGAGGATTTTTTTTTTTTTTAATTTATTTATTTTTTGAGAGACACAGAGAGACAGAACACAAGTTGGGGAGGGGCAGAGAGAGAAGGAGACACAGAATCCAAAGCAGGCTCCAGGCTCCGAGCTGTCCGCACAGAGCCCGATGCAGGGCTCGAACTCACAAACCGTGAGATCATGAGCCAAAACCAAGAGTTGGATGCTTAATTGACTGAGCCCCCCAGGCGCCCCTGATCTAGAGGATTGTACAGAGCTACTAGGGCTGATCACTCTGACCCCTTCCCTCACTGAACAAGCCTTGCCTGCCTCTGATGTATGGGCACAGTAGTGGGCAGTGGGGCAGGAGGCCAAATCAGATGGTCCTGGGTCTGCAGAAGCCTTGTCCAGTGGGAGAGACTAGAGCTAAATGGCAGTCCCCACGCTGATCATTGCTGGGCTGGTAATACTGAGGGCCAGGCACTCTCCTAAGCACAGCCCATTTTGTCTCTGCGGTGACCGCTTGAAGCAGGACCAGTGATCTCTGTTTTACAGAGGGGGCTCTGAAGGGCTAAGGAACTTGGCCAGGGTCACAAAGCAAAAAAAGCAGGGAAGCAGAGGAGGGGATCAGGGATGGCTGGGTAAGGCTTGAATTGCCATAACCAAGTACCAATGGAAGGGAAGGGCATTCTGGGCAGAGCACGGAGGCCGGTGATTTTGAGGCCCTTCTGAAAGCTTGGCGTGGCCACAAGGAAGTCGTGGATGTAACAGATGGGGTCTCAGAGGCCAACAGGAAGCAGGGCCCGTGGGCCATGCCAGGGCACTTGAACTCGGTCACGAGGGTGGCGAGGAGCCCTTTCAAGAGCATCATGATCAGATTTGCCTTCCAGAAAGAGCTAGTGAGTATTGGCCGGCGGAAGCCGGCCTGGAAACGGGAAGACTCCCCCGCCCCGCCCCGAGTCTTTCCTCCTGACGTTGGCCTGTGTGTTTCAGAGTGACGTCCCCAGCTGGCGCCGGCACCCTCCACACCCTGAGCCGCTACAGCCGCTACACGAGCATCCTGGACCTGGACAGCAAAACCCTGCGCTGCCCCCTCTACAGAGGCGCCCTGGTGCCCCGGCTGGCCGACCACCGCACTCACATCAAGCGGGGCAGCACCTACTACCTGCACGTCCAGAGCGTGCTCACCCAGCTCTGCTCCAAGGCCTTCCTCTACACCTTCTGCCACCACCTGCACCTGCCTGCCCACGACAGGGAGACCGAGGAACTGCTGGCCAGCCGCCGGGCGAGCTTCCTGAAGCTGAACCTGGGTCTGGTGAACGAAGACATGAAGGTGGTCCAGTACCTGGCTGAGTTGCTGAAGCTGCACTACGTGCAGGAGCCTCCCGGGACCGGCCACCCCACGCTCAGGTTCGACTACGTCCCCAGCTTTTTGTACAAAATCTGAGGTCAGTCCCAGCCACTGTGACCAAGACCTGTGACTCAGGGTACGGGGAGGGGAGGGGTTGGCACGAGCAGGCGGCCCTCTGAGCCGTCTAGGCTGCTGGTGACCTGAGTGGGAAGGAAACCAAGGTGGCGGCGTTGGTTCCCACGTGGCTTCAGGCGGCTTGGGAGTCGGGACTCTGGCAGAGGCGGGCGCCTGGCTCTCCGAAGGCGTCAGTAAGGACGGTACTAGGTCTCTCGGCCCCCCTGGCGAGGAGGGGGCCGCTTGGCTCCCTGAGGACTGGTAGCCAGGCCAGAAGAGAGCCAGCGCCCTTTTGGCGGTGCGGGGGGTGGGGGTGGGGGGCGTGAGGGGTGGAAAGGTGAAGCCCACGCGGGAGGAGCAGGCTACGCATTCAGCTCCCAGACACCTGGGCAGCAAAATGAAGGGAAGCGCCCCGTTAACTGAAATGGTTTGGTGGGAAACTGGACAACGGAACATCCATTGCCCCATTCAGATCCCGGCTAGGGTCTTTTACTCGGCCCCTTAGAGCCTATCATCCCAGAGAAAGCCCCTGAATGAGTGACATGGAGGGGAGGCAGCCGTGCCTCAGTTGGGTGGCGGCAGACGCGTGACCTGCGCCCCAAGGCTGCAGGCAGAGCAAGCAGCACCCTCTCTGGTCCTTGCTTCCCCACTAGGCACAGAAGTGCCTGGGGGGGTGGGGGGGGGCTCGTACCTTGTTCCCCCGGGTCAGCAGGAGGGACTAGCGTTAGTCGCTAGTCCGTGCTTGTGAGTGAGAACTGCTCTCGCAGCTGGAGAGCCCAGGGCCACGGTGCCATCGCCCCCGTGCAAGTGACAAGAGCCGGCAGGCCTCTGGGGCCCAGCCCACCAGCCTTTCTGGGAGCGAGTCCACGCTGTCCTCTTGGGGAAGGTCTGCAGACATGCTGGCACTCGGCCGAGGTCACACCCCAGTCCCCCACCCACAGCAAACCTTTGCAACCACTTCACTACCTCTTGCGGGTCTTGTGGGCATGGTGACGGCGCGGTTCCACCCGGCTGCTTGGTCCGGGCGGGCAGCCCAGCTGGTGAGAACCCACGGGCAGGGTCTCCCGCAGGAAGGAGGAGAGCCTCCTTGTGTGGCTGGCCGTCTTCGTGGATCTGTCCCCCGCGGGCCTGGAATACCCACACCTCACCGCTGCTCACTCCTGCCCCCACGCGGGCCCTCCAGATACACGCACCTCACCACTGTTCACTCCGTCCGCGCGGGTCCCCCAGGTGTGCTTACCTCACCACAGCTCGCTCCCGTCCCCATGTGGGTCCCCCAAGTACATGCTCCTCACTGCGGCTCGCTCCTGCCCCCATGCGGGCCTCCGTAAGTACATTCACCTCTCGGCAGCTCACTCCCGTCCCGTGTGAGTCCTCCCTTCAGGGAAGGAGACAATCCCCGACTCACCCACCATGACCCCCTGAGGCTCCTTACTCAGTTGCTGTTGGTTTCTTGATAGAGTTTCTTGCAACCTTGAAGTTTTTACACTTTTTTTTTTTGTGTATGGCTGCTTTTTTTTCTTTCTCCAACTAGGAAGAACTCTTAGTATTTCTGCTTTTTAATTCGTTCCAAGAAAATTGTGATAAAACAGACCCAAACCAGCCACGGGCGGTTGCTCCTGAGCACGCGTGTGTGCACCTGCCGGTGCCGTGTTCCGGGTAGTTGGAGTCTTGCCGTTGAGACTGGTCTGTCAGCTTTGTGGCCTACCGTCAAGGTCAGGTAGGGGAGGCGGGAACCCAAGGGGGGTTTGCGTCACATCCCTCCCGTGGCCCCTTCCTCGCCCGGGTCCTCCACACAAGGATGTGGCCCGTTGGCTCCTGGCCGCCGGCTTCCGGTCAGGGTCCACATTCCTGGCAGAGGGTGTGTGATTTCGCTCCCGAGGCTGGGACTGAGGACCTTTTAAGGTAGACGGTCTGTCTATATCTCACGGGTGTTCTTTGTACCCGTGCCCGTTGCTTTGTTCACGCACAGAAGAGTCGCCAGGAATGTTTTGGCAGCTTTTAAATGTCAAGCGTGTGTTTGCATGTGGGGAAGGCTGCGTAGGATGCCTGTTTCTCTCCATGGGCTCCCCTCTTCGTTGCCGCCTCCCGTGTCCCTCGTGTTCAAGATGCTGCTCTGTTTTCTAACTGGGTGGCTCACTGCTGTCTACTCAGGCCTCCAGGGACATGACCTTATGACACTTTATCTCCAAGGGAAAGAAGGGTCTGTGGGGTCCGTTTGACAAAGTTGAAAGCGATCGTTGGCACCACCATTGCTTTTCATCCTGTTCCACAGCATCACGGACTCTACAGTTAACATTGCTGTCACCTGGGAAACTGATCAAGGCAGAAGGTCAGTCACATCTGGCCTTCTAGAAGCTAAGGCCAGGCAACACGGTAGTCTGAAGTAGAAGTCACTTTGGAGGGTGTTTGCTTGGAAGCTCTGCCTCGAGGATGGTTCCAGAGGCCCCAGGATTCTGAGGCAAGAGACCAGTCGGGTGTGAACAGAACGGGTGTGCCCTGTCCTGGGGCCAGCCTCAGAAAGAGTGGGTGAGGAGCGTCTCCCTTGAGTCGTTCCTCCGTGAAAGAAGGCTGGCTTCCCTGACAAGTAGTTAGACTCCAGTTTTAAATTTTGGTGAAAACCTAGCTTTTCAGTGTGGCAGTTTGCGAGGATTGCTTGATGCCAAGAATGTTTCTTTCCAAAGGGATTTTAAAGTGGCCGAGGGACTGAGCCAGTGTGGGCAGGCACTTGAGACTGTGGGACTGCCCTTCTCAGATCCCCTCCACTTTGGAGAAGCGGAACCCACTAGAAGTCCCGCGTCTGCAAATCTTAAGGCTGGGAGCTCTATGCGACAGGGCTGTCTCTTTAAAAATATTCGTTTCACGTTTGCCTCAGATAAAACATCTTGAAAACACTTTGCAGAGAACAGAGGCCATCCGTGCCCCCTGACTTTGTCAGTCCTGACTCATTTTGAAGGCCCAGGCACCAAAACTGAGTTTATTTCAACTTCACTTCCAATCCGTTACCGCTCCCCTGCCCCCAGCCACCCTTTCTCAAGCAGTCCAGGTTGAGAGCAGCCTGATAAGGTTAGCAGTTACGCAGTCGTGGTTTCTAGAGGCCCACGTGTGGCCCTTGGGACGCTCCGGCCTGAGCTGTTGCCTCACACCTCACCATTTCCCTAGGGACCTTGCTCCATTCGGTGGAATCTTGGGGTGTTAGAAATTGTGACTTTTCCATGATTAACTTGCAAGGGCTGAAGTTACACAGATTGCGCTGGAATTTGGAAATGAACCGCGACAGCCCACCTGTCATTTCCCATCTAGCCTTTTGCTTCTCCGTTGCTATAGTCAAGGTATCGTAGGTTTCAACCTCAAATGACATATCCCAGCTCAAATCCTAGGAAGTCCAACAGTTTCTACCCCAAGTGCCAGGGCTGCTACAGTTCGACGACATGTTTCTGGAGGCTGGGAGCGGCACGCACGGTGACCGCCCACTTCCGCCAGTGCGAGACGCATGTCCCGACCTCCCCGGACCTGCTGTTGCAAGGCAGGTCAGCTTCTCCTCTGCGGTAACACTCAGCCGGCAGGGAACCCGTCGGGGAGTGTGGACGATCTTCCGAGGAGCTGATCTCCCAAGCCAGCAATCCGGTTTTACTTCCCATCTCCCTAGAAAGCTCGGAAGAAAGTGCCTTGGTTTGTGCTTTAGAAGCAAACCAACTAGCTTTCTGGCTTTTCCCCAGTACTGTGACAGAAAGTGACAAAACTGGAATCTTTAAAAGAGGTACAGTATTAGCAGACTGCAAAAAGGAGAAAGCATCAAATTGTACTTCTGGCCAGAAATAAAACCAGTCTCAGCTGATAGGGCCTGAGACACCAAGTTTTCCTGAGCTCCCGAAGGAGAACGCTGTGAGCACTGACCTAATCTAGCTTCCTCTGTTCAGGTTTGGTATGACCATAGCGGGGAGGAGGAGGGATTGGGGGGGGGGGGGTGGAACGAGCACTTTGCAGTGAATTAAGCCACTGGTGTGGAGCCCACGCCTCCTGGGAGTCCTTATCTAGCTCCAAAGTGGAGGCTACACAGGAGGGTCTTGGAGATGCCCTGGCCGGGGGAGGAGCCAGGCCCCCAAACGGAAGACTGTCCCGGCAGCATGATGGCTCCCAAACTGAGGCAGAGATATGGGGACTGCTGTGTCACCCACACCCTGTGGAGTCTGCGGCCGTTGTCCCCGCCCGTGATGGTATAGATGCCAGTAACGTGCTGGACCCTCGACCCCAGGGGCGCCTTCCGGGCAGGACCCACCGACGGCCCCACGCTGGCTGGCTACACAGGTTGGGTTAATATAAGCGCCACCTTTGAAGACTGCGGTGAAAAGCATAGTCTGTGATGAATTCGTGTTTGTTATTTTGGGAAAGCTATTTTATTACCGCATGTCCCTCTGTCCACGCGTGTGAACGTGAGTCCTCTACCACCACGTGAGCTGTGGTCGTCACCACGCGAGTACTTCGAACACGCGTGTGACGCCGGCTCTTGGGTCTGGCCGCACCAGAGTTTAACCGGAGTAAATGCCAAACAAATAGTATGAGAAGTGTACTTTTTAAGAAATTAATTTATTTGAGTTCAGATATTTTTGAAATAAAAAATTGGTTGTATTTTTTAAAGCTCTTATGATTCTTGTAGACATTCTGTGGTTACACATTCGATTGTGCTTATTAAAAATGGTCATCTATGTTTTGCACTTTGGCTCTGTGAAAAATAAAGTTTCTCTGGGAAGGTGACGCTTGGTCTCCTGATTACAGGGGGGAGTTGGTTATCTGGCACAGGGAAGGAAAGCCATCTCTCCTCAGCCGGTGCTTACACCTGATGGGCCCTGGTACCCTCCGGGGGTGGGGGGCGAACGAGACCGTTTCCACGACACCCTGAGTGCCACGGAGAAACTCCCACCATACTGGTAGTCCGGACCTAGCTTCAGGATTCGCCTTCTCATTTGTAACGGTCATCAGTCGGTGCTGCAGCAGCCCGCCGCGTAACAAGACATTAAGAAGAGGCAGCTTTTAGAAGCTCCGAGCTCGGGTGTTTCTGTACTGCAGAGTCTGGAGGAAGCCCGGGAACTCAGAGAAGGGCGAGTGCAACTACTGGGGTCTTTCCACTCATCTGCCCTGGACCCAGGCTAAATAATTGCAATTTTCCAGAAGAACTGAAAGGATCAAATTTAAACTCCTTAATAACCTGTCCCAGAATTACTAACAATGGGTCTTAAACAAATTTTGATTTCTGGAGATAATGTGAGGAAAGTCCAAAAGAAACCCCATCAGAGGGCATGAAGTTGACCCAGCCTGGTCCCGTGTGGTGCAGCTCTCCTGTCTCCCACGAGGGCACCAGGTTCTCGAGCAAGCGGTCCCTGTGCAGTCCCGACAGTCGGGTGCCGGGCAGGTGCCCACGGGCAGGTGGGGGCTGGCAGCTCCTCTAAAAGGCAGGCAGGCCAGGCAGAGGGAAGAGAGCCGCGAAGCTCTCCACTTCCTCCCTGAGAGCCCTGATGGCCCTTTGGTGCTTCTCGTCCCCGGCCAGTTTCTCCTTGAACTCCTTCAGGGTGGCTCTGGCACCAACGTCGTCCTGAATCTGCAGAGTCAGTTCTATCCCTGCGCCCGCAAGAGACAGAACGGGTCCCCTGTGGGCTCACAGTGCCAGTGCGGCAGCCCCACTGGGCCCGGAAGACACTCCCGAGGCCCGGGGGCGTGACAGCCTTAGGTGTTCATGTCGCCCTCGGAAAGGATTCTCATGTGGCCCCCTTCCTTGGGCAGGACAAGTCACAAGCCTCTCAGACTAGATGGGCTGCTAAAGTGATCTTTGCCGTCTCTCGTCCCCAGCGCTCATCCCTGCTCAGCCACAATCAGAAACTACACACACACACACACAGAGTCTAAAGTGGCAAACCTCCAACCCTTTGTCCTTACCTCTGTGAATAAACTGGGCCACTTTTTGGAACTCTTTTTCCAAAAATCCGCGGGATGTCAGTGCCGGAGTCCCCAGACGCAGTCCGCTGGGCCGCAGTGCGCTTTTGTCACCTTCAAGACAAACGGGCTCTGTCCTTTGGCTGCACCCAACTCCCCACTGACCCCTGTGCATTTAAGAAGACAGCTGGCCAAAAAACTGGCCTGTGGGTGCCCACTGTATCTCGGAAGCAGAGCGCTGCTGATTTAAATGCCAGAGGCGGGCACAAAGGCACAGGAGACGGCCGCACGTTGTGGCCACTGTGATGAAACAGCAAGGAGGTTGCCTTCAGTGGCATGACCTCCCAAAAGGGAGGCTAGCATCCTTGTGAGTCAGGGATGCATCACCCACATTCTTTTTACAACCCCCTGAGAAACCCAGCCTGTTCCAGAGGCCCCTGCTTCCCTTCTCCAGATGCCTGTAGCCCCTCCGAGCAGTCCACCTCAGTCCCTCCCTCTCTGTGCCTGGCAGGGTTAGAGCTGCGTCAGAAGGAGCAGGCCAGGAGAGAGCCAGGAATTTGCCCCATGCCATACGGTGTATGTGCCCCTTGAAAATCCCTTGATGTCTGTCCCCAGAGCCAAACTATCGTCGGCTACAACTCTGGCCAAAAGAAATCTAAGACAGGAGTGGTACAGAAGAGAAGACCAGCAAAGATTCTTACCTGGACAGGTGTTCTTGTTGCAGGCTATAGAGCAGGCTTCTAGTACCTTCTCGGCCCTGCCACCATCCGTGCCTTTGGAACGGAGATCGACGAGGATCAAATGGTTGTCAGAACCACCTGGAAACCAAGTTGGACATGTAGGAATGTGGAAAGCTGACTCCCAAGTGAAGGAATCTCTCTTCCTAAGAAATGAGGGCAGGGATCAAGGAGGCTAAAGCAGATGTGATGAGGAAGGTGAGCGCCCCCACCACGTGTCCTGAGACTTTAGTCCCATGCTAAACAAAAGATGCCTCAGGACCTAAGAGGTGATAGTTTACAAAGGGTACCTGGTGACTGGGAGCAGGTCCTTGAGCCCGAGGGGAACCAACGGTAGCTTTCCCAGCTTAGGCTGCCCAGCACCCTGACCCAACACATGAGGATATCGAGGCCACTAGAACTTTCTGGAGCTGGACCAAGGCCACCAGGGGTCTTCCAAGCACCTGGATCTTTCCACTTTGAAATCTCATTAATCCCGGGCCCTTCACTTGGACAACAGCAATAATGACTTCAAAGGTGCGGGACCCCACAGTCCAGAGATTAAGCCACGCCCCCACGCTTGCTGTGGCTTTAGGCAGCTCAGCATCTGGGGACCTCAGACGCCCATTTGCAAAATAAGAGCAATAATTTACGAGGCTGTCGCGAAGTTTAAATAAGGTGCCACGTATGGCACTTCGCCCATACCAGGCACAAAGCAGGTTATCACGAACGCTGGCTCCTGGGCTTACAGTCGCCACGATCTGCTTCGGCCATCTACACTGTGTCCTCAGAGGAGAGTGAACTGGGGGTGAAGGCAGGCCTGGGAGCTCAGGAAAGTGGAGACCTCTCCCGAGATTGACGTGAGACTTTGGGCCTCGCTGGGCTGAGGGGCTGCCATCTGCTGTCTGTAGCCACAGGGACATTGGTCTAACTCCTTGTAGTGCCAAGGGTGGGTCCCACGCCAGCTGGATGGAAATGCAGGACACACACCCCCCCCAACCAACCTAGACCTGCCGAGTCACAACCTGTATCTTTTAAAAATTTTTTAACGTTTATTCATTTTTGAGGGACAGAGAGGGAGCAGGGGAGGAGCAGAGAGAGAGAGAGAGACACAGAATCCGAAACAGGATCCAGGCTCTGAGAAGTCAGCACAGAGCCCGACACGGGGCTCGAACCCATAAACCGCGAGATCATGACCTGAGCCGGAGTCGGACACTTAACCGACTGAGCCACCCAGGCGCCCCTTCACAACCTGCATGTTAACAGGGTGCCTGCGGTATTGGTGTGCACATCCATGTCTGACAGAGTGACCTAAGGGACCCTGAAGGTCACAGCCCACACTGAGATTTCTAGGGCTTTCTAACTGAAAGAGGCAGAGGATGAAGGAGAAAGAAAGGGAAGAGGAAGTGAAGTGAAACGGAAAACGGGTGCTCCCGAGACCTGCTGAGGAGACAGCGTTTGTCCCAGCTCTGCTGCTCACGAATAGTCTGGTGGGGAGCCCACTCCTCAGGCCGGGGCCTGAAATCCCCGTAAAGGGCCGCGGGCAGGGAGTAGGCACCTGAGTCAGTGGCCTACCAGGACCCGCTTCCCTAGACCACCCCACTGGCAGCATCCACAGCGGCCTTGTGAGCAGAAGTCTGCCAGAAAAATGCCGTCCTAGCCGTGAAACCCGCGGTGACAGAAGCGACCGCACCCCCCCCAAGCGGGCCCTCACCCAGAAGGTCCATCTCATGGGGTTTACTCAGCACCACCAGCTTTTGTATTCAAGCAGACATGGATATAATACTCCCATGAACTCCTACTGGGAACGCCTGTTGTACCCGGGCCCTCAGGGGTGAGTGGAGACACCCCCGTGGGATGGCGTGGGGCATCGCCGGGGAGACTGCTCTGGGAGCCTGCTGTGTTCCAAGCTGTGACTGTGCCTTCCACCAGCCGTGTGACCACTGGTACCGAACCTTTCTCGGTCGAGCCTCAGGTAGGCCTTTCACAAAGCTCTCCTGAGGACCCGTCGCGTCACATGCCAGTGACAGATGATGCACAGCCGTGGCTGCAGCGCCCAGGCCTAGGTGCGAGGTTTAAAGTGCCACCCCAAGGAGCAGGGGCACCCCCGTCCCGGGGTCGGTGGGGGGAGCCACCCAGCACTTTCTGTTGGTACCTGTTACCACTTTGTAGCCCAGCTCCATCAAGGTCTCAGCCAGAGCCCTGCAGTTGGCCACCACCTGGCGCTGGTACACCCGGAATTCCGGAGTCATGGCTTGTTTCAGGGCCACGGCGACCCCTGGCGGGAAGAGAGAAGGGGTCAGGAAGGCAGGAGGGGACCAAGAGACCGACCAGGAGTCCAAGAACACCGCTCGCTTCCACTCAGGCCTCCTTGCTTTTCAGTATCACCAAAGAGGGGGTTCATAGTCCCCCTCCACCAGATGATACGTAGTTTTTTTTAATGCTACAATTACCTGGCTGAACCCACAGGCCTCTCCTCTTTGAGGAGGTGCTTTTGAGGTAGCCTTTCTCCAGGCCTGGGAGTCTTGTGCTAGTAAGATCACCACAGGAAAGCAGTTCTTAAGCAAGATGGGTTTTACGGTCCTTTGCGAACATGAAAACTCAGCTGCCCCAAAAAGCTTTTGCTCTGATGCCAGATCACACAGATCCGAAAGATCAGAGGCCCGGTGAGAGGTGCAGGCCTGTTTGCCTGCACGTCCAGACTCCTCCGGCACCTTGGTCAATCCCAAGGGCTGTTCAAGGGGGCACAGAAGGTGAAGGAGAAGGCAAAACACGTGTGCCTGAGCGCTGGCGCAGAAGCCTCTAATCGGTGTTGGTGGAAACGACAGGAAGGGGCCCGGAATGCCTGCAGGGTGGGTCATCCCATCACCCAAGAGTTGAAGAGACCACGGACGTGGAGAGGTGTAAAGGGAGAAGGGAAGACACCAGTGGAGACCCACCCCCTCCCTACTCCCAGGGGCCTAAAACTCTGATCATCACACATTTCCTAAGCTGTCTGTACAGGAACGGGATGGCTCGATGACAGCCTGCTGGGTGACCGTGCCATCGGACCCAAGCGTTTCCCATGCGGCCTCAAGGCCAGCAGTGCAAGGGTCAGGATGTCAGCGGACAGGCAACATGCCCTCGCCCGGTTTGGGTGCTAATCGCCCACTCCTTTTGCCATGCTTTCTTCTCGTTGCTAAATCCCCTCCCCGTTGTTGTTGTTGTTAATTTTTTTTAACGTTTATTTATTTTTGAGACAGAGAGAGACAGAGCATGAACAGGGGAGGGTCAGAGAGAGAGAGGGAGACACAGAATCCGAAATAGGCTCCAGGCTCTGAGCTGTCAGCACAGAGCCTGACGCGGGGCTCGAACTCACGGACAGCGAGATCATGACCTGAGCCGAAGTCGGACGCCCAACCCACCGAGCCACCCAGGGGCCCCTACCCGTTATTTCTTAAAGCGGGCCGCACCCACTGTACAGAAGCTCACCCAACACGGTTCTGCCTACGGGTGGCCGTGCGTGTGGAGTGGTCATCGCTCACTCCCCTTGTCCCTGACTGACACCTGTCGCCAGTTTCCCTTTTCTCGCTCGTTAGCATCTCCTGGACAGAGATGTTCTAGTTTCTCCCCGATGTGCAAGCCCTGGTACACACTTTTGCTGGACAGGTGAGGTGGGAACTAGGGGCCACGGAAGAGCAAAGTTAGGAGGACCCCTAGCTTGCGTGGGGCTGCCATGGATGAGGGCACAGCCCCAGGTGCCATCCAAGGGCTCCGGGTGGGGTTTGGTGGCATTTTACCAGCAATGGCGTGGTTGTGGGGACCTCCCTGCAGGCCCGGGAACACGGCAGAGTTGATGAGCGACTCCAGGTTGTACAGCGTCTCTTTGCCGGTCTTGGGATCCACGCTGCGCACTCCTGGATGAAGAAAAACAACACAATGGGAACGTGAGACGGGCTGTGCCCTCTGTCTTCTCCCTACCCGGACTCAAACCCAGAGTGCGCTAAGCACAAGCCTGGCCTCGAGTGCTGGATGGTACAGAGCAGAGGGGCCCCTTGCTTCCGGAGCGGGGGCAGACCACCCTCTGTACACGAAATCAAAGGACAGAAATTTCCCTCCACAAAGGGGCGCCAGGCTGGCTCAGCCAGTACAGCATACGGCTCTTGATCTAAGGGTCCTGAGTTCAAGCCCCATGTTGGGCGTGGAGCTTACTTAATAAAAAAAAAAAAAAAAAAAAAAAAAAGAACTGTTAAGGATCAAATGCCCATCATTCCTCTGGCATCTGGGTGACTCAGTCGGTTAGGTGTCTGACTTAGCTCAGGTCATGATCTCACAGCTCATGAGTTCTAGCCCCGCGTCCGTCTCTGTGCTGACAGCTCAGAGCCTGGAGCCTGCTTCTGAATCTGTGTCTCCCTTTTTCTCTGCCCCTCCCCAGCTCATGCTCTGTTTCTCAGTCTCTCAAAAATAAACATTAAAAAAAAAATACAATTAAAAAAAAAAAAGGAAATTTCCCTACACTGAGATCGTAATGAAGAATGTGCCTTGGGCGTATTTCCTCAAGTGTCCAAGAGAGCAGTCTTCCGAGACGACTATGTTGAAGGACAGAAGACTCGTTTATACAATGATATATATTATATGATAATGGCTCTAATGAGGAATAGGATTCCTTTCTGAAACAAAGTTAATCATCAGTTGTAGGAACTACTTCTCTACAGAGCTGCTTGTGAGCCAGGAACCGTGCGAGGCACTTTACATTAAGGTTAATTCATGTGCTCCTCCCAAAGGTAGTCTGAAGGGACGGGTGCTATTATTAGGATCCCCTCTCTGGAGGTGAGGAAACGAGGCACAGAGAGGCTGCACAAGCAGCCTGGGATCACAGAGGGCGTCCGTGGCAGATTCAGGAGTTGTTCAAGGTGCAGCAAATCACATCAGTGCTCAGTGGGAAGAAAGGAACAGTTTCTAGGCAGGTGGGATTGGCCACCTGCCTTGAACCGTGGGTACCTGAGACCGAAGAAGGTCCTGAGACAGCAGGACCTGAGAACGCTAGCGGGCATATGGGTGTGTCCAGTCCTGGCCAGGGGGCTAGGCAAGGAGGCCGCAGGGGAGAGAGACCCAGTCACCCAGGGGCTGGTTTCTCTGCAGGTGCGTGAGGATCCAGTCTCATCATGGGCCAGATGATCTGATCACAGATCTGGTTTTCCCAAGCACAGGGATCGCCAAATAAAAGGAGTGCTTACATGTGGGTTGGAGGCAGTCAACAGAAATTCCTCACTAAAAGGACTAAAGTGGTAACTATGGTTTATACATCAGTGTCTCGCGCTTTGATTACTGTGAGTCCTTCTCTGGGATAGGCGTCCTGGACCACAGCGAGGTCACCAGAATAACGCTGCACCACGAGGCCTTCTGGTAGCCCCTGGCCAGCCTCGCACATCTTGTTTTTGCTACAGCACCTGCCCCTTGTGGGCAAGACTAGTCGACCCACGGCACAATACCTTTCCTCCTTCTCCAGGACCCAGATGCCCAAGGAACGAAGCAAGAGCCGTGCTCAGGGCTTCTTTCCAGATCTTTTCTGCAGACTGATCACCCCCTCCTTAAGTAGTTTTTTTTTGTTTGTTTGTTTAAGTTGATTTATTTTGAGAGAGAGAGGTGGAGAGGGACAGGAAGAGAAAGGGGGAGAGACACAATCCCAAGCAGGCTCTATGCGGTTAGCGCAGAGCCCAACGTGGGGCTCGATCTCACGAACTGTGGGATCGTGACCCAAGCTGGAACCAAGAGTCAGACGCTTGACTGACTGAGCCACCCAGGCGCCCCCTAACTAGCTCTTTAAGGGACCCTTCAAGGGACCCTGGGTTTTCCTAGCTTCCCGAACCGAGCGTGCACCCCAGAGGAGAAAGGCCAACGCAAGCAGCCCGCCAGTACCCCACGGCCCGGAGCACACCTCTCCTGTAGAAGATCATGCCGGCGCGGCAGCCTCGCAGGGTTTTGTGGGTGGTGGTGGACACCACGTGGCAGTGCTCAAAGGGGGAAGGCACCACGCCGGCAGCCACCAGCCCGCTGATGTGCGCCATGTCGGCCATGAGATAGGCCCCGTTGTCGTCTGCGATCCTCCTCAGTCGAGCGTAATCCAGGTTTCGGGAGTAGCAGCTGGTCCCTGAGACGGCAAAGGTGACAAAGTTGAGTCAGATACCCACGGCCACCTGAGAGTCTCCTGGAGCGCAAGCCTGCACGCGGGCCTCGCGATGGGCATATTCAAAAGCTTAGAGATTTCTCCCTCCAAAACCCCCGAGAACGGAAATGAAAAACACCCTCAAAAAAACATCCTTGTGGGGGTGCCTGGGTGGCCACGTCGGTTAAGAATCCGACTCCGGCCCAGGTCACGATCTCACGGTCCGTGGGTTCGAGCCCCGCGTCCGTCTCGGTGCTGACAGCTCAGAGCCTGGAGCCTCTTTCGTATTCTGTGTCTCCCTCTCTGTCTGCCCCTCCCCTGCTCACACTCTGTCTCTGTCTCAAAAATAAATAAACATTAACAAAAAAATAAAAAAAAACAAAAAACATCCTTATGTGCCGAAGGCAACCACTCTGACCTGCCTCTTCAGGTCACGTGCCTCTTCACGGTGGTTGGGATGGCCCCTAACTATTATTATTTCCTCCATCAGTTAGTCAGGGATTCACATTTCTAAAGTTTTTATTCATTTAAGTAATCTCTACAACCCAACACAGGGCTCGAACTCACGACCCTGAGATCATGAGCCACGTACTCTGAGCTAGCCAAGTGCTCCAGGAGTTAACATTTCTGGATGCTTCTCTGACAACAGCCTCAGATCTTTTGCCACCTAGTACTAAAGGTGGTAAAACAGATATTTGTCTCGAAAGAAGAGAATATACTTAGACCCAAGAAGCCCGGCTATTCGAGGCAGAGGCAGCGAGCTGGGGAACATCATATCTTCATTTTGTAATAGGCAAGGGGGCTGCTACGAATACAGTGCCTTTACCCCCCAGCTCATCACCTGCAATAATCAGCTTCGGGTGGAAGAGGCGGGCATTTTCCTCCAGTTGGTCATAGTTGATGTAGCCAGTGTCTGGGTTCACCTGTGGAATGTCACGGAGACAGCAGGCTCGGGCTGCGTCCACCACACCGGGCCTGTCCTCCCACCGGGACTCGTGCCAACTATCAAGGGTAAGATGACTTCCTCCACCTGCCCAAAGCTGTTCACTCCACTCCACCATGGACACAGGAAAGACGTCCCAGCGCGTGACTTGAGGGCAAGGTGGGGTACCGGTGTATTTGGCCTGTGCACGTGGCGTGGACAACCAGGTATCGCCTATGGAGGCAGGATGCCCTGAGGGGTCCCGAGAGGAAAAGTGAGCCCCCGCCTCGGGGTTCTTCCGGGAAAGAGAAGGAACCAAAACGCCACTGCAGAGTGAAACAGGAGCCACAAACATGCACCGCACAGGGCAGGTGCTAAGACACTGTTTGTTACCTTCGGGAATGAGACGAGATGCTGCTAACACCTCTTCTAGTCCCAGGTACACAGAGGCAAGAGGAAGAAATGACACAAGGATTAGGAGACGCACAAAGCTGACATTACTCACAGACATGATGACCGCCTATCTGGGAGATCCAAGCCTCTAGGGGAAAGCTATTAGAATTAGTAATTGAATTTCGCAAGGTCACTGGATGTGGGGTCAAAAACCAAAAACCAGTTCTATTCGTCCATATAAGCAGCAAAACATCGGAAAGGAAATTTTAATAAGAATAATGGAAAGGAAATTTTAATAAGAATAATATTATGGGGCGCCTGGGTGGCGCAGTCGGTTAAGCGTCCGACTTCAGCCAGGTCACGATCTCGCAGTCCGTGAGTTCGAGCCCCGCGTCAGGCTCTGGGCTGATGGCTCAGAGCCTGGAGCCTGTTTCCGATTCTGTGTCTCCCTCTCTCTCTGCCCTTCCCCCGTTCATGCTCTGTCTCTCTCTGTCCCAAAAATAAATAAACGTTGAAAAAAAAGAAAAAAAAAAGAATAATATTATATTAAGGGCGCCTGGGTGGCTCAGTTGGTTAAGCCTCTGGACTCTTGATTTCAGCTCAGGTCATGACCTCAGAGTTCCTGCGATGGAGTCCCGAATCAGGCTCTGCACTGACAGCGTGAATTCTGCTTGGGATCCTCTCGCTCCCTCTCTCTTTGCCCATCCTGGCCCCCCCCCCAAAAACAAACATTTAAAAAAATAACATTAGTGGGGCGCCTGGGTGGCTCAGTCAGTTGAGCGTCCGACTTCAGCTCAGGTCATGATCTCGCGGTTCATGGGTTCGAGCCCTGCATCGGGCTCTGTGCTGACAGCTCGGAGCCTGGAGCCTGCTTTGGATTCTGTGTCTCCTTCTCTCTGCCCCTCCCCTGTTCATGCTCTGTCCCTCAAAATTAAGTAAATGTAAAAAAAATTTTTTTTTAAATAATATCACATTAGTTTCAAAACCCATAAAATATCTAGCAAAAGGTATACCAGACTTCCATGCAAAATGTTACTGAAAGAAATTTTAAAACACAAAAAATTACAGTGATTAAGGCAGCACGAGCTTGTGGAAGGACAGTTTGACAGAACAGAAGAAGGCCAGAAACAGAAGCCCTGTGACAGGGGGTCAATCCGATCCATGACAACAGCAACATTGCAGGGAAAGAATGGTCTTCCGGTAAGTGGCGCTAGGTCAGCCGGAAAAAAGAGTGTTATCTGACCCCCACCCTATGGTCCCCCACAGAAATCGATTTGAGATAAACCATGGACCCATCTGGATGTGAAACATAAAACTTTTTTTTTATATTTATTTTTGAGACCAAGTCGGGGAGGGGCGGAGAGAGGGGGACAGAGGATCCAAAACAGGCTCTGTGCCGACAGCAGGGAGCCCGATGTGGAGCTCGAACTCATGGACGGGATGGCGAGATCGAGACCCGAATCGAAGTCGGTTGCTCAACCGACTGAGCCACCCAGGCGCCCTGCTTGGCGACACAGTTCTTAGTAAATTCAGTGTCTTCAAGTTGTGTTACATCATTTGTGCCAAGGGGAAAGTACAAGTCAAAAGGAAAGATTTTAGGGGAGGGGGCATGGGAGCTCTCTGGGGAGGAGGTGGTAAGAGAAGCCTTGGGTTCTGCACCCCTACCCCGTGGGAGGAGAGACTCGGGGATGGCGGCCGCCCTTTCCAAAGGAAAAAAGCGCTTCCAATTCCAACAGGATTACAGCAAGTTGTGTGCAGCTGAGACATCCTCTGGACAGGCGGGCTGAAGGTTTTGTTTCAAATGGAATAAACTGGTTCTGTCACCTGAACTTGGCAAAGAAACTGTTACCTTGATGAAAATCAACAGCCAACCCACAGTAAAAAAAAAAAAAAAAAAAAAAAAGGACATAATTCTAAAAAAATTTTAAAAGAGAATTACCCCCCCCAAAGTGTGTTGCTATTCTCCCTTCCACGTTTTCCTCTTTGAACTTGCAGGATTTTTTAACAAGGTTTTTCTCTTTTTTTAAGTGTTTATTTTTGAGACAGAGAGAGAGAGAGAGAATCCCAAACTATCAAAACACAGCTTGATGTGGGACCAGATGCTTAACTGACTGAGCCACCCAGGCACCCTAGAACATTTTTCTCTTTTTAATTTTTTTTAATGTTTATTCATTTTTTGAGAGAGACACAGAGCGTAAGTGGGGGAGGGGGAGAGAGAGAGAGGAGACACAGAGAGGGGCTCAAACTCACGAACCACGCACGAGATCATGACCTGAGCCAAAGTTGGACATTTAACGACTGAGCCACCCAGGTGCTCCAGGTTTTCCTCTTTTTTTAAAAACCCTAATCATTCCAACTCTTCAGCTCGGGTGATGATCTCACAGTTCATGGCTTCGCGCCGTGCATCGGACTCTGTGCTGACAATGAGGAGCCTACTTGGGATTCTCTCTCTCCCTTTCTCTCTCTCTCTCTCTCTCTCTCTCTCTCTCTCTCCCTTTCTCTCTGCCCTTCCCACGTCTGCACCCTCTTCCTTTCAAAATAAATAAATAGACTTAAAAAAAAAACAAAAAAACCCTAAACATTCGACAATAAAACAGCTCCAGGGAGAATTCACAGGCATTTGTAAGAAACTTCTGAGGGACCAGAGAGGTGCAAAGGGACAGGAAGGAAGCTTAGGACGTTTGGAGAGGGGAATGGTCACAGAGGAGAGAGGAAGTGACAGAAGATTCAAGGTGCTGTTTCCCCCTGGAGAGATGAAATGCCTGGGCCCGTGTGAGGCGGCTGCCAGAGGGTGGGAGAGAGCCCCAGGGTGAGGGACAGAGCCCCATGGCGAGGGCAGGGCTGGGAAAGGCTGGGCAGGGAGGCAGCCTGGTGGGCAGGGGAGGGGCGTGGCAGCTGCTGCTGGAGCCGTCAGCTCTGTGTCCTCCTCCCTGCACAGGGCCGGTGTCCACAGCTGGCCAGGCTCCTAGGCCCCTCCTGCAGGCCCACCACCAGGGGAGCCTCTACCTTCCACCCACAGAGGGGGCTACAGCCTGCACGGTGTGTGTCAAAGACGCGGAGACGGGGGTGCTGAGCCCACTAACACCCAGAAGAGCCTCTTGGGTAATGGAGGACATTACGCTAAAGAGTCAGGCTGCCTAAGGCCGCATATGAGACCAGAACACCAGCCCGGGGTTCCGCTCCGCCAACGCTCTTTCCGTAGGGAGAGAAACTGTAGAAACTGGCTTTTGAGTTCCATGCGCAAAGGCAGAGCACTGTCTTCCTCCTGTCACGTTTCAAAATCCACCTTCGAGGGGTTGTCCACTGTTGGCCAATGTGGACACCCCTGGTGCGAAACACCTCAGCTTTCCATGAAAACAAGCAGACCGTCACCTGCACCCCAAAAGCACCCGTGCGACGACTAGGACTGAGCCAAAGGCTAAAACACGGCGAACAGTCAAGGGCAAGCAACAGAGACCGCGAAACGCCAAGATGAAACACTGGCTTGACTTCCATGCGTCTGACACTCAGCCGAGCATAACGAGGCACCACGACCTTCGCTCGCCGTGGGACACGTGAACCCGCCTGGAGCGGCCCGCTGGGCAGGGGACGCCACGAGGAATTGGCTCCGGGACAGGAGGAAGAGTCACCACGTGCACAGACCACCCCACAGGCATGCGTGCTGGTTACTGCTTTCCTCCCCATCACCGACCGTGAGCCCACGAGCATGCCATGCTCTGTTCGACCAAACCATTTATAATGACAAGGGCCCCCCTCGAATACGCGCCAGTCCCATGCGGGGCACGCGGCTCGTGCAGGCTGTGGCTAGCTGACAGGTGTGTGAGGGGCGGCAGGGTGCACAGGCCCCCTGTTCCAGGATAGCCACCGTCCTGGGCTGGGGCGCGGGGGGGGTGCTGCCCCGGGGGTTCCGAGCAGGGCTGTCCCCGGGGGCCCTGGCTGCAGCTGGGCCTTCTCTTCAGCCGCCTCCCTGACCCGTGTCCCTGTGCTTCAGCTGCCCCCTGAATGCCTGAGGAGTCGCTGGGGCTGTGGGGGCGGGGAGGGGGGTGACAGCAAAAGGTGGGGACTTCCTTTAGCGCCTGACGAGCAGACTACCTGTTCCTACAGGTACAGCCAAACACTGGAGGCTTTCTGAGCCAAAGGACAGCAGAGCTAATGGAGTGAGACCCCCCTCTTACCTTATAGGGCATGGATTCAAAAAAGATGGACGTAGCAGAGATTTTCTTCTTGTCTGTCATGAACCCGTGGGTCAGGTGGCCCCCGTCGGGCAGGTCCAGGCCCATGATGCGCCCGTGGGGTTCCACCAGCGCGGTATACACGGCGAAGTTTGCCGGGGAGCCTGGAACACGAGACCAGACGCGGTATGGTGACTTCTGCCCACGAGGCCCCAAGCAGGACCCCAGAGCTTGGCCACTAGGCAGGCCATCAACCAGGAGTGGACAGAACAGGCCTGGCCACCACTGTGCACCCCCCACAGCGCCACGGAGGGTCCCCTGCAGCAAACCCCCTGAGAATAAGGGACAGGTGTTCAGGAAGGGTGAGTCAGGTGGACGCCAAGGTTGAGGAAGAGAGAGAGATGCGCCGACCCGGGAGGGGCTTATCCTGTTTTTTACTTCGTCTGTGGGCAGAGTCCTTGTTAAGACTCCTTTGGGTGAAAGGTGGCCCTGGGAGACTGGCAGGCAGGGGTCTGCCCTTACCTGAGTAGGGCTGGACATTGACCCCCCAGCATTGGGGGTCCAGATCATAGACCTGTAGCGCCCGCTTCTGACAGAGGATCTCCAGCTCATCGATGAACTCGGTCCCGCCATAATACCTGTGGGAGAAAGCAGACTTAGGCCCCCTTCTGGCCCCCAACCTCTGTGCACAGTACAGAGGCCAAAGAAGCTTCAGGCTGGGACAGAAGAATAAAAGCAGAGAAGCAGTAAGAGCACGTACCCCGAGCCCCCATACCACTCATCTCCTCTCCGTGCCAAGCTGGCTGTGTGACTGAGAAAGCATCACCTCATCTAGAAGGAAATTCCTTGGGTTTTTTTGATGTTTATTTATTTTTGAGAGTGGGGGAGGGACAGAGAGAGGGAGACAGAGGACCCAGAGTGGAGTCTGCACCGACAGCAGAGAGCCCAACGCGGGGCTCGAACTCACGAACTGCGAGACCATGACCTGAGCCGAAGTCGGATGCTCAATCCAGGTGCCCCTAGAAGGAAATTCTGACGCAGGCTACATGGATGAATCTCGAGGACATTACCCTTATGCTAAGTGAAATAAGCCAGTTACAACTGTATGCTTTCCCTTATAGAAGGTTCCAAGAGGAGTCAGAGTCCTAGCGACAGAAATGTGGAAAGGGGGTTTCTAAGGGCTGGGGGTGGGGGGGTGGAATACTTTTTGTTTTTGCAGTTCTAATAAAATTATACTTGTTTCATAATTACATATGAAAACTTACCACATATTTTTTATCTGTATATTCATCATAATAACTCAGTAGACCATTTGTAACACCTCTACCTGACAGTCACAGAAACCTTAAAAATTTTTAATATGTATACTAATTTCATCACAGTAAAGGACATATAACAGAATTTAAATCTGAACCATTTTTAAGCACACAGTTTACTGGTGTTTAAGTACTTCACACGGCTAGGTATATTCCCGTTCTGTGTAACAGATCTCTAGAACTTTCTCATCTTGCAAAACCAAAACTCTATACCCAACGAGCAGAAACTCCCCTCCCCCCTCCCCCGCAGCTGCTAGTAACCATCATTCCCTTTTCCCTGTGGTCTTGACAACTCTGGATACCTCACAGTGGCAGCATGTAGTATCTATATTTTTATTTTTTAGACAGGGAGAGCATGCAAGCAAGTGGCGGGGGGAGGGCACAGGGGCAGAGAGAGAGAGAATCTCAAGCAGGCTTCACACTCAGTGCAGAGCCCGATGCAGGGCTGGATCCCACGACCCTGAGATCACGACCTGAGCTCAAATCAAGAGTTGGATACTCCACTGACTGAGCCACGCAGGTGGCCCATGTATCTGTATATATATTTTTTTAACATTTATTTTTGAGACAGAAAGAGAGAGAGACCATGAACACGGGAGGGTCAGAGAAAGAGGGAGACACAGAATCTGAAACAGGCTCCAGGCTCTGAGCTGTCAGCACAGAGCCCGACACGGGGCTCGAACCCACGGACCGCGAGATCATGACCTGAGTTGAAGTGGGACGCTTAACCGACATTCATCCATCCATTCATCCATCCGCCGACACTTGGGATGCTCCCCCCTCTTGGCTATTGTGAATGATGCTGTGATGAAAAAGTCTTGAAACAGAAAGGGGCTTTGCTGAATAATCTGGAAGGTCCCTTCCAGCCCCACATTCTCTGCTTTGTCACCAAAGAAGGGTGCGGTCTCCCCAAGCTTGAGGGACAGCAGGCCATGCTTGGGGAAGCATTGAGGACCTTCAGGAATGTCAGGGCTGCAAAGGGACTTGGCAATTAACCATCTTCCAGGGGAGCAGCCATGAGGATGGCATTCAAGGTCATGGTGAGGCTCCGGCGCCCCTCCTGCCTTGCCTCAGACAGATGAGCCACACGCATCCCAGATCTGGAGCGTGCAAACCTCATCGTGCCCTTTACCACGGGCCTTGGTGCAGCCTCCTTCACCTACCCAAGTCCATCTCCTGATCTGGAGGGGGGGTGAGAGTGCGGACTTTGCAGTCAGGCTGCAGGACACACGAACACGAACGTGGCCGTGCTCAGCCCAATGCCTAGAACACAGCACTGCATTTCACCCTCAGTTACGAGGCAACTATCTTACTAACCGCCAAGAATTTTCAATTAAACGATGGCTTGCCATCAGTCAGTTTCATCCTAGTTTCAGAGATGTGAAAATGTGAAAAAGTGAGTGCTCAGGGTTGATGAAACCCAGCAAGTACTCTGGTTAACGTCAGGGCTGTTCCCAGATGCTGTCCCCAGCTCCGCATGGAAATTCAGCTCTCGGGGCAGGGGATTCAGAAGCCTGATCTGGGCCTGGGATCTAAGCTGTGTTCTTCATGTTGTTTTGTCTAATCTCCCGTTTGGTCTTTCCGCATCTAGCGGCCCCACCCTGAGTCACCTCGATGGCATAAACTCAAGTGTGGTCAAAAAGGGGTTATTGAGGGGCACCTGGGTGGCTCAGTCAGTTCAGCACCTGACTCTTGGTTTCGGCTCAGGTCATGAACTCACGGTTTGTGGTTTCGAGCCCCATGTTGGGCTCTGTGCTAACAGCACAGAGCCTGCTTGGAACTCTCTGTCTCCCTCCCTCTCTCTCTCCATCTCTCCCTTGCTCATGTGGTGAGCTCTCTCTCTCTCACACAAAATAAATAAACTTTAAAAAAACCAAAAATGAATATAACTTCCTGTGGTTCTCAGATCACAGCGCAGGTAAACCCAACATTCCATGCAGCGACGACAGGTTGAGTTGTCACTTCCAGGTCACTCCCGGTACAGATTTAATTACTCACAGAGCAGCAACCTTCCACAGTGCCACTCAGGGCACTGACCTTTTTTTCTAGAGGCTCAACAGTGGCCCAGCAGCTCCAGACTCCTTATGGACTGGCCTGTTATTCTAGAAAGCCCCCACAGGGACTGGTAAAGGACCCTGAGTATAGCTAGCTGTCCTAAGAATATCAGCACTAGAACATGCTGGGAATTGCGAACGAGTTACGGCAGGACCAGCGTGGAATAGAAATCCCCACAGTTGAGTGCTTTGCTGTTTTCTGACATGTCCACATTGTTTGGACTCTGTTCGAACCCAGGAGCCCACGTCACTGTGTCAGAAGCAGGCCTTCGGCGACAGTCACATACCTCTGCCCTGGGTACCCTTCAGAGTACTTGTTATTTAAGCAAGAGCCCAGAGCCTCCAGAACTGCTCGGCTGGCGAAATTCTCTGAGGCGATCAGCTCCAGCCCAACCCTCTGCCGGTTACTCTCCTTCTTGATGATGTCGTAAACCTGAGGAGATCAGAAGAGACAGTGAAAGTCTGGACGTTTCAGGTTAGCATTTTGCTCTGATCAAAGCAATAGCCTATTAAAGCGAACACGCACTATTATTAAAGATTCGCATTTTACCCCCAAAAGCGGACCATAAACCCTAACAACTCGACTGAAGAGACTCCCATAGAACTTAAAGAATAGAGAGATCTTCCTCAGATTGTAGCATTCAGGAAGGAATTACTAGAAGACAATGGATCAAGGGAAACAAAATTGAGAGAAAATGATCTTTAAAATAAGTATCCCGGGGCACCTTGGGGGCTCAGTTGGTTAAGTGGCTGACTCTGGCTCAGGTCTTGATCTCGTGGTTCATGAGTTCAAGCCCCGCCTCGGGCTCTGCACCAAGCGTGTGAAGCCCACTTGAGATTCTCACTCTCTCCTTCTATCTCTCTGTCCCTCCCCCCAGTTGCGTGCGTGTGCTCTCTCTCTCTCAAAATACATAAATAAAACTTAAAAAAAATAAGTCTCCCACCTTAAAAATCAATAAATAAAATAAGTACCCCACCAATTTTTAATTTTACACTATCTCATTATTTTTATCCCTATGTTTCACCAAGTTTCTCCCTCCCTGAACTGTATTCCTTGCTCTCCTTCCTTAAAATAAAAGTTGCTTTGGTAAACCCACAAGGACAGAAAGGAGACCACTGGTGGCCGAGGGTTGGGGAGTGTGGGGGGAGGGGGCACGGGGGTGACTGCTCATGGAGTCGAGGTTTCTCTTTGGGGGGATAAAAGTGGTCTAAAATTGGCTGTGAACGTACTAAAAATCACTGACGTGTGTGCTTTCACTGACTGGGTGACTTGTACGGGAAGTGAATGATCTCTTGAGTATAAAGCTGTTAAAAACACACACACACACACACACAAAAGATGCTTCTCGGTGTCTACATATACTCCTCTGGCCTGGAAGGAAAGGGCCAAACCTCAATGGCCCCTCCCAGGCCCCTTTCCTCCAGGGCAGCCAGCACAGTGCTCTGCACTCTGCAGAAACTCAGAAATCTCCATATTTACCCACAGCGGAGGACTCTTAGCCACTTTCTCAGCCACTGCCTCTAAATCTGGCATTCTTCTACTAACGGCAAAGCTGTCCCCGAATAAGGTTTCTTTAGGGGTAGAGCTGGAGAATTAAACAAGAGCCTCTGCTTATTTGTTTAAACAAGTTTAAAGGTTTATTTATTTAAGTAATCGCTACCCTCAACACAGGGCTCGAACTCATGACCCCGAGATCAAGAGTCGCATGCTCTTCCTGCTGAGCCAGCCCGGTGCCCACCTCCGCTTTCAGAGCATCAGTGCAGACATCTCACCTCGGTGTCGCAGTCTTTGAGGGGCTGTGCCAGCATCTTCTCATGCGAGGACCACAGGTCAGCATCCTTGTGAGCGCCGTTGACTTGAGTTGTCATTGCACCGGTTCAAGGTTGCCTAAAAATGGAAACGCTGCCGGCATTAAACTCAGTCAAAGCTCACGGCAACCTGTGGGTTCTCCCGAGTTGCCGACGTCCTGACATCTCTATGGCCTTTCCCTCAGAACTGCTTGGCAAACATGAAGACGACATCCTATTGCGAAACCACTGTGCGGTTCCTTTCTGAACTGTGGACATCAGCTTCTTAGCCCGTGAGCAGAGAGAACTCCCCGCCCTCCCGGATGAGGCCTGATCCAGCCTAGAGAGAGCCCAGGACCCTCTTCAAAACTAAACTTTTCCTGGTTACAGGGTATCTCCCCACCTAAACTAGGTGCCTTGAAGGCAAGAACTGTTAACCTTTTTTTTTTCTTAATTCCCCACCCAGAACTCAGCACAGCCACACAAGAAGGAAGATTTGCCAAATGCCTGAACAAATGAATTGCTGACTTTGGGGTTCTTCTTCCCATTTTTCAAGTAATGAAAATGAGGCTTAGAAAAGGATTTCAGCCCAGGGCTACACAGCAGGTTGGCCATGAAGGACGGACTCAAAACCCCCAAACATACACTCTAAGTACCCCACAGAGTTCCTACAGGAGCTATGAGTTGAGGCACATGCTTGCTTAAATATAAACCCTCCCGTAAAAACTACAGGTCATATTTGCACGTCTGAAAAATCAGCAGAAAAATGGCATCCCATTAAAATATAGATGACCAGGGGGCACCTGGGTGGCTCAGTCAGTTAAGCGTCTGACTTTTGCTTTCAGCTAAGGTCATGATCTCACAGTTTGTGAGTTCGAGTCCCGCAATGGGTTCTATGCTGACAGTGCGGAGCCTGCTTGGGATTCTCTCTCCTTCTCTCTCTACCCTTCCCTCACTTATACTCTCTCTCTCTGAAAGATAAATAAATAGGGGCGCCTGGGTGGCTCAGTCGGTTAAGTGTCTGACCTCAACTCAGGTCATGATCTCGCAGTTCCTGGGTTCAAGCCCCGCGTCGGCTCGGTGCCGACAGCTCAGAGCCTGGGACCTGCTTTGGATTCTGTGTCTCCCTCTCTCTTTCTCTCTCCCTCCCCCACTCACACTCAGTCTTTCTCAAAAATAAATAAACATTAAAAAAAAGTTAAAAAAAATAAACTTAAAAAAAATATATATATATATATGAATGACTGGAAAATGTAAGTTTCTTAACCTATGTTTCTGCAAAGAACGAGAATTTGTGAGCAGTAGAATATCCTCCAGTATTAAAGTGTAAATATTCACAGGAACTAAGCTCCCTTAATCAATAGTTGGCGGCTTTTCAGCACTTTGCCATTCATTTGGTAAGTTTTGATTTCAGTTCATTCATTTGCCAAGTATTTCTCGAGGACCTTCCCTGTGGCAACCACAGCGTTGGTACTGGGCCTGCCTCCGTGGGGCTCCCCTTGTGGGGAAGCCCAGCAGCGGACAAGACGGGTGCAGCTGGATAGAACAAGGAAAATGGCACGGAGGACAAGGCTGACCGCTGGGTCAGGGACCTATTGGTGGAGATAAATCTAGAGGACGTCTAGATGGGGAAAGCCAGTCAGGAGGAGAGAGCCCGTTTCCTGAGAGTACTGTGAAATAATAAGAAATAGATAATTAATCTCTGCTTCTAAAACCCTTGTGATGGGGGGTGGGGTGGGGCGGTGGATGAGTGCCTTTGTCCTACTTAGGTGACTCTGGGTGGGCTCCTGACAGTCACCAGAAAGACCAAGCCATGAGCAGAAGCTTGGAATTTTCCATCCCACTCCCCATTCTCCAGAGAGGGGAGAGTTGCTAGAAAGTGAGCTAGTAATTGATCAGGCAGAGGTGAGGAAACCTCTGTGAAAATTCCAAAAGTATGGGGCCCAAGGAGCTTCCACGCTGGTGAACACATCCACGTACCCGGAGGATGGTGCACCCCCAACTCTAGGGGGACAGAAGTTCTTGCACTTGGGACCTTCCTAGACCTTACCCTAAGTATCTCTTCATCTGGCTGTTTATCTGTTTCCTGCCTTTATGGTATTTTTTATTATAGAATGAACTGGTAAAGGTAAGCAAATGTTTCCGAGTTCTGTGTGTGAGCTTAGCAAATGACTGAATCCAAGGAGGGTGGTTCACAGGAACCTCCAATGTGTAGCCAAGTCATACAGAAGTTGTGGGTAACCTGGAGACCTTCTACATCTGTGATTGGGGGGCAGTCTTCTGGGACTGAGCCTTTAACCTGTGGGGTCTGCACTAACTCCAATTAGCATCAGAATTGAATTGAACTGTAGGACCCCCCCCCCCCCCCCCCCCGGTGTCACAGAATTGCTGATGTGTGGAAAACCCATGCATCTGGTGTCAGGAGGGTGGTAGCAGGGGGAGAGGGAAGGGGACATGTAGCAGAAGAGTGTAGTTTTCCTATGCAAGCTCACACACGCTCTCATTTGCTAGACAAACATTCCCGCTAAATAAAACAGTAGTCCCAAATCACAGGGATCGTCCCTAACCTCCAGTAGAGCCAGCAAGAAGAAACTACCAGTAATTGTTAACCAGGAAATTCCTAACTGGGCTTTCAAATCAGTCATTATTTTAACCCAAGCACCAGGGGATTAGAAATAAGCCACGTGAAGGGATGGTTTAGGGCACCGTGTCCAGGGAGGGCTTCTCCGTGCTGATCCCCGCACTCAAGCATGGGTCAAGCAACCCAAGACCCTCTGCATCGGGTCAACACACATGCCCTTGGCAGGTGGTAAACCCACCAAAAACAGCACAAGAGTCAAAATAGGCCCTCTGGTCCTAGAATCTGGAAGAGAAAAGCTTCTTTTACATATTGACTACTCAAGGTTAAAAAGGACGCGAAGGTGGCAGGCAAGCAACACAGAGAAACTATTGCTCAACCGCCAAATAACTAAAGTCCATTTGGGGCCCCCCTCCTCCGAGGCAGGTCAGATCTACAATCATTCTGGGAAAGGAGTTCAGGTCCATTGTGCTCAGGACAAAGAACAGAAAGTCCCCACCCGCATCTCTGCTCTCACTGGCTTCCCTTCAGCAGACCACCTGCAGCCCCGTGCCCTCACTTCAAATCTTTTCCTTACCGGATGATGCTAATTCCAAGTCAGTTACCTCTGTAGCTGTGGGGGGTGGTGGGGCTGCACGTGTGGCCCTGCCCTCCAGCTGTCACTGCCCACCCACCTGTATCCCAAACCACTCAAGATCAAGCCATCCCCCCACATGGGGTACTTAATCCACACCCTTCTTAAACCCATACTCTTGAGTCCAAAGTAAGCCTTTTTCTTTTAACCATGAAGAAGTTTGAAGGCTTTATTCAAACACAGAGATCAAGATTCTTTGTTTTGTTTCAATTAAATCAATTACACCTACTATAGATCTCATCTGTGGTATCTTTGAAGTCAATTAGACCTACTATATCCTGGGGCAATCTGAATTACAGTAAGGAAGACAAAGATCTTGAATGTAAATAGCTAATTTATGTGTCAACTTGACCGGGGAGGACCAGATAGTTGATAAAACAAGAAAGAGATCCCTCTTTTAAGAGGCAGAGGGAAGGTCATCCTTTTTAAGCTAATATTATATTTAGAAAAGACACGTATTTTAGAAAAGAGCATATTTTCTTGAGGTTTGGAGGTTGGCTGGAAAATAATATACCTTGAACTTTTTCCTCATTTTTTTAACTGATAAAATATACATAAGATTTACCATTTTAACCATTTTTTAATTAAAATAATTTTTATTTAAAATTTTTAACGTTTATTTATTGAGACAGAGAGAGACAGAGCATGAACGGGGGAGGGTCAGAGACAGGGAGGCTAGAATCTGAAACAGGCTCCAGGCTCTGAGCTGTCAGCACAGAGCCTGACGCGGGGCTCGAACTCACGGACCCGCGAGATCATGACCTGAGCCGAAGTTGGCCGCTTAACCGACTGAGCCCCCCAGGCGCCCCTAAAATAATTTTTATTTAAAATTTTTTTTTTCTATTTCACCCATCCCCCCCCAGCCACCTCCCCTCTGGCAACCATCAGTTTGTTTTATATTGAAGAGTCTATTAATTTCTCTTTTTTCTTTGTTCAGTTGTTTTGTTTCTTAAAATCCACAAATAAGTGAAACCAAAATGGTATTTGTCTTTCTATGCCATTTTAACCATTTTTTAAAATGTTTATTGGGGGCGCCTGGGTGGCGCAGTCGGTTAAGCGTCCGACTTCAGCCAGGTCACGATCTCGCGGTCCGTGAGTTCGAGCCCCGCGTCAGGCTCTGGGCTGATGGCTCGGAGCCTGGAGCCTGTTTCCGATTCTGTGTCTCCCTCTCTCTCTGCCCCTCCCCCGTTCATGCTCTGTCTCTCTCTGTCCCAAAAATTAAAAAAAAAAAAAAAAAACGTTGATAAAATGTTTATTGGGGTGCCTGGGTGACTCAGTCGGTTAAGCTGCCGACTTGGGCTCAGGTCATGATCTCACTGCTCGTGAATTCGAGCCCCCTGTTGGGCTCCGTGCTGACAGCTCAGAGCCCGGAGCAGGATTCTGTGTCTCCCTCTCTCTCTGCCCCACCTTCTCCCCACCCCGCCCCCATGCTTTCTCTCTAAAAATATATTTTTTAATGTTTATTTATTTTTGAGAGAGAAACTGCGAGTCGGGGAGGGGCAGAGAGAGAGGGAGATACAGAATCTGAAGCAGGCTCCAGGCTCTGAGGTGTCAGCACAAGGTGCAACATGGGGCTTGAACCTGTGGGCTGGGAGATCATGACCTGAGTGGAACTCAGATGCTTGACCTACTGAGCCACCCAAGGGCCCCTCTAAAAAAATTTATTTTAATGTTTTTTTTTTAGAGAGAGAGAGCTTGCAAGAGAGAGCAAGCAAGCAGGGGAGAGGCAGACAGAGAGAGGGAGAGAGAATCCCAAGCAGGCTCCACCTTTAGCACGGAGCCCAACTCGGGGTGAGATCATGACTGACGCCAAAATCAACAGTCACACGCAACCGACTGAGCCACCAAAACGCCCCCATTTTAACCACTTTTAAGTGCAATTCAGCGGCATTAAATACACGGACTTTGTTGTGCAACCACGTCCACCATCCATCTCCAGAACTTTTTCATCATCCCAAACTGCAATTCTGGGTACCCACTGAACACCTCTCCAAGATGGTGGTCACAATTATTCCATTTCTGTGAATTTGACTATTTCAATTACCTCGGTAAACGAAACCACACACTTGCCCTTTTCTGTCTGGCTTATTTCACGTGGTGCAAGGTCTTCAAAGTTCACCCATGTTGCAGCACGTGTTGGAATTTCCTTCCCTTTTAAGTCTGGATAATATTCCACTGTATATAGATGCCACACAGTACATAGTTTATCCATTCATCCATCACTGACACTTGGGTTGCTTCCACCTTTTGGCTACCATAAGTGATGCTGTTATGTGCCATGAACATGAACAAATACCAAGTCCCCGCTTTCAATCCTTTCGAGTCTAGACCCAAAGTGGAATTGCTGGATCATCCGGTTAATTCTATGTTTAGTTCAAAACAAGCTTTTGATATTGAAGAGATCTACCCTACTCCTGTTATTAGCCTGCAATTAGTTCATTCATTCCTGCAACAAATATTTATGGAGCAACTCCTGTGTCCCAGGCACTGAGCTAGGAACTAAGAATACTATTGCGGGTCAATGAGACAGGGGCCCTGCTCTTATGAGGAGCAGACTAATAAACGTGGAAACAAGAAATACACAAGATAATCTCAGCTGGTGATGACTGCTATGAGGACTTAGAACAGACTGTGGAAGGCGCCTGAGCTGAGATCTCAAGTGAGAAGGAGCCAAGCTTATGAGATCTGGGATAAGAACAAACACCTTACCCTCTGAAAGTGTTCCTCCCCTTATCGCCTTTAGTGCAAAAGCCCTAAAATGGTAAGAAATTTGACTTGTGAAGGGCCAGAAATCAGGCCTTTGTGGCTGAAGCTGGGGGAACAAAGCAGGGGCCCAAGAGATGAGACTTGAGGACCAAGGGTGAGAGCAGGGACGGGAGAACAGATTCTTCACCTTGACAGTACAAGTTTCAAACTGGGTCCTAGAAATCTGGTCTTAAGCCATTTCCTCAATCCATCTGTGAAATCTGAAAGTAACAACTACAGAAACCCATCTGGGGGAGATCAAGGGTATGTAAGAGCAGGTGGCAGACATCTCACAAGCCAGACCCCTCCAGTTCTCCCACTCCCCACCCACACCCGAGGAAACTGTGCTGAAGGCAGCCTGCCGGGTTCAAATCCTGCTCTCCTCTTCCTAATGTGCAACCCCAGTTACTGACACCTGTGTTTCTCAGTCCCCTCATATAAAACACAGGAGGGAAGACAGTTCTGAACTGGGAGGGAGAGTTAAATGAGCTACAAGACCTACGTAGAGCACGTAGAACAGGCCAGGCACTGAAACCTACCAGCTACTATGGTTATTAAAGAAACCTGGGGTCCTAAGGGCCATCTTTGTCACCACTCAGGAACCTGGGCTGAGCACCCCTGGAGAACACAGCCCACTGCAGCTGTTACTATCATCAAGTGCTGGATATTTCTGTTGGGGGGATAGCACTCTGCACGTGTAGCACGAGCCTCACCTCAACCCCACGGAAACAGACCTGGTAAGCGAATTTACTTGCCAAGGTCCTCAGCCTCCCCACGCCTACAAATCTTCCCTGAACCTTTGCAAGTGGAACCAGCCAGAAGTTCCTGAGGGAACTACCCTGTTGAATGCCATCGGGATGTCCCACACACAGATTCTGTGTTTCCTACTTTATAGAGAAGGAAACCGAGGCTAAGAGAGCTAAGTGGTCTAAAGTCCTACAGAGATAAGAGCCAGAATCTGAACTCGGGTTTACCTTTAGTTCCAAAGCATGTTCCCAGAACACTGCACACTAAGCTGCCCACCTCCAGTGTGTGTTCCCTCAAGTAAGAAATTTAAAATGGGATTCCATAAGAACCTGAACTGGTGTTTCCAGTCTAGCAACTGCCTAAAGACACATGTTTGTGCTGGTCTCAGCGGACCAAGGGTCACTTAACTTCCAGGACCCTGAAGCACAGGGCACCAGGCCAAGAATCCTACAGTGCAACGTTTGTCTCCTAGAACAGGGGGTGACAGACTGCAGACAACAGGCGCAGCCTCTCCCCCGCGGGGATCTGTTCACACTCCAAAAGCAGAGCAGGCCATATATGCAACGGTTGAACGCACAGCCTTTGAGAGCTTCCGTTTGATTCCGGGCTCTGCCATTTTGCTATCTGCAAGGTCGCGCCTAAGTCGGCTCTTCTCTTCGAGCCTCACCTTCCTCATCTGTAAAATGGGCCACGTGATAGCACTCCACTTGCAGCGCTGTTGAGAGCATACTGTAGCGAGGTGAAGGGCTGCGCTTAAATTTAAAATACTCTACGAGAAAACTGCTCAGCAGGGAGCGACTCCTCTAACGGCAATAAGCCGTCGCATCTGTGTCAAAGGCTGAGCCCACCAGTGACCAGAGACCGGGCATCCGGGCTCGCCGCCGTCCCACCCCTCATGCCAGGCACTAGTAAAGCGCTCCTCACCTTTTCCGGCTTCTCAGAGCCGCCGGGGGAAGCGGGGCGGAAAGGCGCACACAACAAAGCGCCCCGAGAGCGTTGGGCACACCAAGGTCCTGGCACCCAAAGCCGCCCACCTACCGGAGCGGTGTCCCGCACAGCGGCCGGGCGACCCCGAGGCCCCACGCTGCTGCCGCCGCTGCCACTCGGAGACCCGCCGACCCGCGCCCGACAGTGTGCCCGCCACGTGACACCTGCGTGAGAGTCCGGAACCCAGAACTTGGCGCGCCGCGACTCGCACACCAGTCGGTGCCCTCAGCTCCCTGCCCGGCCCCGCCCCCAGAAGTGCCCAATCAGAGTTGCGGCCCCGCCCCCAAAGGCCCAGGCGCTATTGGCTGCAACGGAGCGGTGGGCGGGGCTTCCCTCCCCGCCCGGCCGGGAAAGGCTGCGGGGCGCAGCTGTTCCCCTTGTCTCTGGCTGCAGGCTAGGGGCGGGGGTGGATTCCTGGGCGACAGCGGAGGGCCTTTCCCTGTTAATTGTTAATTAGGGTAGGCCATAGGATTAGGGGTGAATTTTGTGGCTTATATTTGACATTTACATTGTCCTATTTACAGTTTAGCAGTGTTCATTTAACTAATCATTTAACTAGTACAAATGTGGGTTTGAATTTTTTTTTTTTATGTTTAATTTTGAGAGAGAGAGACAGAGCGTGAGTGGGGAAGGGGCAGAGAGAGAGGGAGACACAGAATCCCAAGCAGGCTCCAGGCTCTGAACTGTCAGCACAGAACCCAAGGCGGGTCTCAAACTCAGAATGGGGAGGTCCTGACCTGAGCCAAAGTCCCACGCTTAACCCACTGAGCCACCCAGACGCGCCAGGGTTCGAACTCTCCATGTTTGGAGTCCTAGACCAGTCCACGGGAGTTTCATCTTCGGCAACTTAGAAGTGGAGATAATCATATCTGCCTGACAAGAGGATTAATAAGCATATCTAAAACACTTAAAGCTGTACATGACACATTATAAGGGCTCAACAAAAAAACCAAGGGGCTGCACGGTATAGGGAAAAGAACTGACAAATACGTTCTCGCTGACCAAACTCCAGTCACACTCCCTGACCTTCTTTTCAGCTACTCTTTTTGGACTTCTGTATTTGTCCAATTTTAGGAAGAATTCAGCTAGGGCAATTTAAACAGAACCTCTCCCCACCCCCCATATCTGGTTGCATTCCTTATCCACCGTCCTTGATGATGTCCGATCACCCGGGTCTGGTCAATTTAACCAGAATCCCCCTTTTGGTTTCTGGTAAGGGCCCTCTTCCTGGCTTGTATATGGTTCCCTTCTTACTGTGTCCTCCCATGGCTTTTCCTTGTGTGTGTGCACAGAGGGAGAGACAGCGAGATCTCTGGTATCTCTTCTCATAAGGACACTAATCCTATTGGATCGAAGCCCCACCTTTGTGCCCTCACTTACCCTTAATTACCTCCTAAGGACCCTATCTCCAAATACAGTCAAATTGTGGGTTAGGCATCCAAGCTATGAATTTGGGGTGGGGGAAGGAGGAATGACACAGTTCGTTCCATAGCAATGTGAATGGCCAAAAATAAAAAAACCAGTGCTGGGGCACCTGGGTGTTTCAGTTGGTTAAGCGTCTGACTCTTGATTTCAGCTCAGGTCTTGATCTCAGGGTGGTGAGTTCAAGCCCTGTGTTGGGCTCCGTTCCCAGCATGGAGCCTACTTAAAAACAAATAAAGAAATAAAAATAAGGCTAATGCCAAATGCTGGAGAAGATGCTAAGGAACTGGATCTCATACGTTACTGGTAGAGATGTAAAATGGTACCCTCTGGAAAATAGTTTGTCAGTGTCTTAACAAAGTAAACATACACATTCCATATCACCTAGCAACCATACTCCTGGGCACTTACCCAGAGAAATGAAAACTTTAGTCCCCATAACCTCTATGTATGCATTCATAGAAGCTTTATTTGTTATACACCCAAACCGGAAACAACTCAAATGACCTTCATCAGGTGAATGGTTAAACCAGCTGTCACGTGAGCTTTTTGTTTTTTCCAATCCCCTATTTACACAAGTCAAGATGCTAAAACCAAGAGGCCGATCCAAAATGGTAAAATAACCTTGTCCTTCAGAGAGCGATATGATAACCTAAAAAGCAGCTTAAAAAGGACGAAGAGGGTCAGAAGGAAAAAGATAACCAAGAAAAGAGCTGGACAGCCCAGAGGGAAACACAAAAGTTGAATCAAAAGGCAGAATTTCAGCTAACACAGGGGTCACGTGGAGCCTCTGATTCTGAACAAGGAGATGATCAAGGAGGTGAAAAGAAGAGAAAAGGTAGAAGAAAATTTCAGACTCCTCATAGAAGGAGTGTTTTGAAAGGCCAACATGAGAAAGAAGCAGCAAATAGAAATCACAAGCAATTGCCCCCGCCCCGGGTGGCTCAGACGGTTGAGCTTCGGACTTCGGCTCAGGTCATGATCTCACAGTCCCTAAGTTCGAGCCCCTCACTGGGCTCTGTGCTGACAGCTCAGAGCCTGGAACCTGCTTCAGATTCTGCGTCTTCCTCTCTCTCTGCCCCTCCCCCACTCACTCTGTCTCTCAAAAATGAATAAACGTTAAATAAAATTTTGAAAAAAGAAAAGAAAACTCAAGCAAGACAACAGGAGCGAACACTAAATAACATGTAATCTACTGTGATGAAAAGAAATATCCTTTTGGTCTCAAGGCACTGATTCAGTTGCCAAAAAGAGAATACAGATAGAGGCAAACAAGGGATGAAGATTTTGAGGCAAAGTCCTTGGACTGAATATTCCAGATTCTGAATTGACGACTTCATTGTTAATAGCTTTATTCCTGTGTTATAATCATTTAAAAATGTGTCCCCTAAGATACACACTACATATGGAGGCAGGCTATCATCCTGTTAAAAGTTTTTTACCAAGCTTAAGATGAAGCTTTTTGTTTGGAAGTTGTAAGGTCAGATGAAGATAGCGATGGCACATTATGTCACTTAGAAAAAATAAACAATGTATTTCGTTTTGTTCAGGGGTTAAGCTGAAATAGCTGATGTATTCCCAGAGAATGGGGCAATTGTGCCCTCCTCTTGACATTCCTTTGTTGTGTAATTCTTTAGAATCCTAATAATAGGTTTTTCTTTTTTTCTTTTAATCCTGAGAGATTAAACAGTAGACTTGTAAGAAAAAGAACTGTAACAAAACGTGTAAATAAAAATATAGTTACGGCTTGCTTAAATGGTTAAACAAACATCCATACCATGGAATACTAGCCAGCGACGTATACGGTACTGAGCTGTTGGACGGATCTCAAGGGCACGATGCTACACGAAAAAAGATAGTCTCAAAGGTTACATACTGTATGATTCCATTTATATGACATTCTTGAAATGACATAAGTAGAGAAATGGAGAACAAATTGGTCATTGCCAGAGTGGGGTTGGGGCATGAACTATGAAGGGGTACAATGAGACAGAACTTTATGGAATGGTTTTGTTTTGATTGTGATGGTAATTACATGAATCTATACACGTGATAAAATGGCATTGAACTATACACACATATTTTATCAATGTAAATGTCCTGATTTGGTATTGTACTGTAGTTATGGAAGATGAAGCCATGGGAGAAACCTGGTGAAGGGTACATAGGCCCTCTTTGTACTACCTTTGAAATTTCCTGTGAATTGCAATTATTTTGAAATTCAAAAAAAAAACTTTTAAAGGGTTTACTTATTTATTTTGAGAGAGAGAATGTGAGGGGGGGTAGGGGTGGAGAGAGAGGAGAGAGAGAATCCCAAGCAGGCTCCATGCTGTCAGTGCAGGGCCCAATGTGGGACTTGATCCCACAAACCATTAGATCATGACCTGAGGTGCAAGCAAGAGTCAGATGCTTAACCGACTGAGCCACCCAGGCACCCCTAAAAACAACTTTCAGGAGAAGTCTCAAGGAGATCAAACAGATCCAGAAGTAACTTAACTGTCTTCCAGAACAAAGTCCGACACCTTTAAATTGTTTTTTAGTTTTTTTAAATGTTTATTTTTGAGAGAGAGAGACAGAGCACAAACAGGGCAGGGCAAAGAGAGAGAGAGGGAAACACAGAAACCGAAGCAGGCTCCAGGCTCTGAGCTGTCAACACAGAGCCTGATGTGGAGCTCGAACTCACAAACCATGAGATCATGACCTGAGCTGAAATTGGACGCTCAACCAACTGAGCTACCCAGGTGCCCCTGGAACAAAGTCCACACCTTTAAAAGAAGACAACAAAGTCTAGCTACTCAACAAATAACATCTACAGCATCCTGTATCCAATCAAAAGTTAGCAGACAAGCCAAGAAGCAGAAAAATGTGACCCATAACGAGGAAAACCCATAAATGAATAGAAACAGGTGTAGAAATGACAGAGGTATTGAATCTAGCAGATAAGAATATTAAAACAGCTTTCATAATTGTACCATTTAAAGAAATACATGAATATAGTGAGAAGGGAAATCAATGAAATCAAAAGCTGTAGAAAAATCAATAAACTTGATGAGACTCTAGCTGGAATAATCAAGAAAATAAAAGAGAAGATATAAATTACTACTATCAGGATGAAAAAAGTAGAGACATCCCTACATATCATAAAAGCATTGAAAGCATAATAAGAGAATTAAAATGGACAAATTCCTTGAAAGGTACACATTATCAAAACTGACTTGGAAGAAATAGAAATTATGAATAACCTTATATCAAGTAAAGAATCTGAATTCATATTTTTAAGAAGTTCCTACAAATAAAACTCCAGGCCCAAATAGTTTTCCTACCTATGAAAAATTTAAGAGAGAAATAATGCCAATTCTATACAAAGTCTTTCAGAAAAATAGAGAAGTAGTAAACACCTTTCAACACATTTTATGAGCCCAGCATTATTTATTACAAAAACCTGACAAAAATCATTAGAAGAAAAGAAAACTACAGACCAATACCCCTCATGGACAGAGATGCAAAAATCCTTAATGAAATCTTAACAGACTAAATCCAGAAAAATATAAAAATGCTCATGTGTTTCATCAAGTGGGGTTTATCCCAGAAATGCAAAGTATATTGCAATATCTGAATATCAATCAATGCGATTCACCATATTGATAGAATAAAGGTGAAAAAAATATGATCATCACAAGTGCAGAAAACGCATTGGTCAGAATTAGCACCCAATCTTTTTTTTTTTTTTAATTTTTTTTTTAACGTTTATTTATTTTTGAGACAGAGGGAGACAGAGCATGAATGGGGGAGGGTCAGAGAGAGAGGGAGACACAGAATCTGAAACAGGCTCCAGTCTCCGAGCTGTCAGCACAGAGCCCGATGCGGGGCTCGAACTCACGGACCGTGAGATCGTGACCTGAGCCAAAGTCGGCCGCTTAACCGACTGAGCCACCCAGGCGCCCTAGCACCCAATCTTTTACTGTTACAAACAAAACTGCTATAAACATCCATGTGCAGGTTTTTGGGCGACCATATTTTCATTTCACTTATATAAATGTCTGGGAACAGGATGGCCGCCTATTATGGTAAGTGTATGTGTAATTTTATAGTTAACTGCCAACATGGTTTCCAAAGTGGCTGTATAAATTTGCACTCCCATCAAAAACATCTGAGAGTTATAATTATTCCACATTCTCATCTCTAAGTCTCCTCCTTGTCCCCAGGGAATCTGTTCCAAGACCCCGTGGATGCCTAAAGCCACAGACAGTACCACCCCCTATGTTTCTTCCTAAACATACATACCTATGATAAAGTTTGATTTATAAACTAGGCACGGTAAGAGATTAACAACAATTACTACTCGGGTGCCTGGGTGGCTCAGTCAGTTAAGCGTCCGACTTCGGCTCAGGTCACGATCTCGCGGTTTGTGAGTTCGAGCCCCGCGTCGGGCTCTGTGCTGACAGCTCGGAGCCTGGAGCCCACTTCGGATTCTGTGTCTCCCTCTCTCTCTGCCCCTCCCCTGCTCATGCTCTGTCTCTCTCTGTCTCAAAAATAAATAAAACACTAAAAAAATTTTTTTAAACAATTACTACTGATAAAATAGAATAATAATGCACTATAGTAAAACTATGTGAATGTGGTCTCTCTCTCTCAAAATATGTCACTGTATTGTATTCACCCTGCTTATGATAACATGTCTATGTGATGAGATGCTGTAAGGTGGATGACACAGGGCATTGTGATGCAGTGTTAGCTACCATATGTCAGGAGGAGGATAGGATACAGAGGAAGGAGGGTCATGGAAGGAGGGTCATGCTTCTGGACAGAGGTTGACCCAGTCCCTGGGTAACTGAAACCACGGAAAGTAAAATCATGGATAAGGGGGGTAATCTACTGGATTTGGTTTTGTCAGTGTTTTTTTCTAAGCCATTCTACAAGAGTAAAGAAATGTTACTGTCATTCTTGTTTTCGTCTTCCTACTGACTCATGACGTTGAACATCTTTTCATATGTTTACTTGCCTTCTATGTATCTGTTTTGGGGAAGTGCCCGTTGAGATCGTCTACCATTAAAAAAAAAAAAACCCTCGGGGCGCCTGGGTGGCGCAGTCGGTTAAGCGTCCGACTTCAGCCAGGTCACGATCTCGCGGTCCGTGAGTTCGAGCCCCGCGTCGGGCTCTGGGCTGATGGCTCAGAGCCTGGAGCCTGTTTCCGATTCTGTGTCTCCCTCTCTCTCTGCCCCTCCCCCGTTCATGCTCTGTCTCTCTCTGTCCCAAAATAAATAAACGTTGAAAAAAAAAAATTAAAAAAAAAAAAACCCTTAACTGGGGTATAAATGACATATAATAAACTGTGCATATTCACAGTGTACAATTTGATAACTTTTGATATATGTTATCCATAAATCAATCAGCACAATTAAAATAATGAAGATAAATATCATCTCCAAAAGTTTCTTCATCCAGAAATCCCATCCATACACCACACAATGAAAAGCAAGAGAGAGAACTTCTGGTCCCCCAACAATCTCTCAGAACTCTTGGATTCATTTTGATCGAGTCAGCTTATCTCATGTGTTGTCTATAAGTGGACGAATCGGAGCTCATCCTGCGAGCTGCGGACAGCGTCTGTCTCCAGGCAACTTCCTGCTACACAGTGGGGGCCAGGAGGCGATGAATGACTTCCATGTCAGAGCAAGAAGGCAATGATCGGACTTTCAGCAGAGATGGAACTCGGCTGCCTGGCATTTTGAAAATAAATCACTCTGCTGTGGAGGACAGATGGGAGAAGGGGCAAGTGACAACTGACCAATTAGGAGATCATTGCTATTAAGAGAAATTATCCAGGGGCCCCTCGGTCAGTTGAGCGTCCGACCTTGGCTCAGGTCATGATCTCATGGTCTGTGGGTTTGAGCCCCGCATCAGGCTCTGGGCTGACAGCTCAGAGCCTGGAGCCTGCTTCGGATTCTGCGTCTCCCTCTCTCTGCCCCTGCCCTGCTTGTGCTCTCTCTCTCTCCAAAACGAATAAACATTAAAAAAATTTTTTTTTAAGTTTTTCCTTTGTTTTTAAAGAACACATTTATACTGTTGACTCTGTGTCTGAAGCTATTTAAAGACTGTACATGCATCAACTCATTTAAGCTTATAACAACCCTATGAGGTAGGCCTATTTTTTATTCAGTATTTACAGATGAGAAAACCGAAATGGAGAGATAGTAACTTAGGCAAGGTCAATAGCTAATAAATATTACAGCTGCATCCTGGGATGGGAAAAATGTAGCAAGAAAAAGATCAAACAGACTAGGAGCCGCCTGGGTACCATAATTCCACTGGGATACTTAGGTATGTAATGTGTTGTTAATATCCGCTAAGATGTGGCATTCCTCAAGGCAGGAGCTGGGACTGTTCAATGAATTCTTAGCGCCTGACACAGGGCCTACACACTCAGTAGTTACTGTTGGAGTGACAGAATGAATCCGTGATGAAAACTGTATCAGTGTACAGATAATTGAAAAATATTTTATCTGTAGGGGCACCTGGCTGGCTCAATTGGCAGAGCATGTGACTGTTGATCTTGGGGTGGTGAGTTTGAGCCCCATGTTGGGGGTAGAGTTTACTTAAAAGTAAATAAATGAATAAGTACATAATAAAAATAAAAATATTTTATTTGTAAATAATTTCTAATATACAGAAAACTTCCAAGAGTCAGAATAATAGGACATTTGTGTGTCCTTTCCTTTACCCATAATTTCAAATTGCTAACATTTTGCCCCATTAGCTTTAATACATAATAATACAACTATAATATATAATATTATATATATTGATGTAGCATAACATCTAATAATTATTATAATATAATTAAAAATTATAGCTTTAATAATAACATATTATAACATAAAATAATTATAATGTATATAATTATATATTATAGCTTTAATATATATAATATAGCTATAACATGCATGTACTAATTTAATATAATCTAGTATATAATATATATGATTGTTTATTATGTATTATAGCCAAATATAGTTTTATAATTTAACCACATAATTATATACAATACAATTATAATAATATAGAACTATAATATATGATAATATATATATATATTTGACCCTTGACAATATATGGGTTTGAGCAGCATGGGCTCATGCTTTTTAATTAATTAAAAATAATTTAAAAATATTTTTTCAATTAATACAGTACAGAACTATAAATATATTTTCTCTTCCTTATGATTTTCTTTTTTTTTTAATTTTTTAATGTTTATTTATTTTTGAGAGAGAGAGAGAGAGAGACAGAGGGTAGGCAGAGGAGGGGCAGAGAGAAGAGGAAGACACAGAATCCAAAGCAGGCTCCAGGCCCCCAGCTGTCAGCACAGAGCCCAACACGGGGCTGGAACCGATGAGCAGTGAGATCATGACCTGAGCCGAAGTCGGACGCTCAATCGACTGAGCCACCCAGGTGCCCCGCTTCTCTTTTTTTCAATAGAATTGTCCTTGTTTTGTGTCTGTCTGTTTCTTCATTAGGTTCTGGTTAAGCATTCTCTGCCAGAATGCCCAGTGTAAGTGATGTTGAGTGCTTCTTGGGGCATTACATCAGGAGGGGAATGATGCCCGTCTGTCTCTCATCAGTGACATTGATTTTGATGACTCAGTGCAGATGACGTCTGATTGCCTCACTGCACAGCTGCTATTTTCTTCCTTTTCATTCATACGCGATCACACTCAGATTTTCTAAATACTTTTTTTCTTGTGGTAAAATGTGCAGAACACAAAATTAACATTTTAACCCTTTTTAAGTGTATATTTAGTGCCATCAAATACATTCATATTGTTGTGCACCTGTCCCCACTATAGATTTCCAGGCCTTCTGCGACGTCCCAGACTGAAACTGTGCAGCTCTTAACTCCCTCTGAAATGTTTTCATTCCCTCCACTTCTGACACCAAATGTGTGGGTTTTCTCCACACCAAACAATTCTCCAGCCCTCTAGCCACCAACTGGGTACCCTACAATTTATTGCGATTCTGACACGGCCTGGAGTTTGTGCAGACCCCACAGGTTGAGGGCTCTGTCCTAGAAGACTGCCCCCAACTGGAGACACCAGTCACAAGTTCCAGGATACCACTTGTCCTTCTGACCAACCGGCTGTAAACCAGGAGTTCCCACAGCCCTTACCTCAAGTCCAGTAATTTGATGGAATGATTCACAGGACTTAGGAAGCCTCTTTACTTACTGTTACCTGTTTACGATGAAGAATATAATTCGGGAACAGCCACGTAGAAGAGATGCGTAGGTCAAAGAGTGGGAGGCGTCATGGAGTTCCCGTGCCCACTCTGGCCATGTCACCCTTCCAGCACATCTATGTGGTCACCACCTCAGCAACTCTCCGAAGAGGGTTGTTTACGGGTTTCTATGGAGGTTTCATTACGTAGGCGTGGCTGATGAAATCACCGGCCTTGGTGAGTCCTTCGGTCTCCAGCCCTTCTCACCTCTGTGGAGATTGGGGGTTGAGGCCGAAAGCCTTCCTCTAATCATGGCTCGGTTTTTCAGGGAACCGGCCTCCATTCCAATGCTGTCAGGGGGCCCACCAAGTGTGGCCTCGATAGGACAGAAGATGCTCTTACTACCATGAAATTCCAAGGGAGGTAGGAACCCTGCGTCAGAAACTGGAGACAAGGACCAAATATACATTTTTTAAGCTATAAAATACACTCTCTTTGGGGTGCCTGGGTGGCTCAGTTGGTCGAGCGGCGACCTTGGCTCAGGTCATGACCTCTTGGTTCGTGAGTTCAAGCCCCACATCGGGCTCCCTGATGCTGTTAGCGAAGAGCCTGCTTCAGATCCTGTCCCCCTCTCTCTACTCCTCCCCTGCTTGAGCTCTCTCAAAAATAAATAAAACATTGAAAAAAATTGGAAATAAATAAATAAATAAATAAATAAATAAATAAATAAATAAAATACACTCTCTGGGTCGCCTGGGTGGCTCATCAGGTCATGATCTCATGGCCCTGAGATAGAGCCCTGTGTCAGGCTCCTCACTGGGAGTGGAACCTGCTAAAGGGTTTCTCTCTCCCTCTCCTTCTGTCCCCTCCTCTGCTCACCTACTCACTTATGTGTGCACATGCACATGCACTGTCTCTCTCAAGAAAAAAAAAAAAGAAAAAAAATACACTCTCCATTCTGCTCTCTGCCCAACTCTGGTAATCACTATTCCACCTTTTTTTTTTTTTTTTTTTTGTAGTAATCGACACCCAATGCGGGGCTCAAACTCACAACTCAGAGGTCAAGAGTCACATACTCTATTGACTGAGCGAGCCAGGCACCCCTCAGTCCTTTTTTCCCCTAAGTTTATTTATTTTTAAGAGAGAGAGAGAAAGAGAGAGAGAGCGGGACCGGGAGAGGGGCAAAGAGAGAGGGAGACACAGAATCTCAAGTGGGCTCCAGGCTTTGAGCTGTCAGCACAGAGTCTGACGTGGGGCTCGAACCCACGAGCCGTGAGATGATGACCTGAGCTGAAGTCGGACGCTTAACCGCCTGAACCCCCCCGGTGTCCCACATCGCTTAATTTTCTTATGATGAACCACCATTGTATTCTTGGGCTAAATCCCCCATGTTCATAGTGTATAGTCATTTTCACATGACGTTGGATTCAGTTTGCCAGTTTTCTGTCAAGAAGTTTTGCATCTACAGCCACAGGATTTTGGTTTGTAGTTTTTTCAGGGTTTTTTGTTTTTGGGATTGGTCTTGGTTTTGGCTTTGGTTTTTGTGGGGGTTTTTGTTTTCTTTTGGTTTTTCTGTTTTTTGTTTGTGGGTATATCCGACTGGATTTGATGGGGAAATGCTGGCCTCATAGAATCAGTTATGTAACGTTTCCTCCGCCTCTATATTTTGGAAGAGTTTGAGAAATGTTTAATGTTAATTCTTTAACTGTTTGGCACAATTCACCCGTGAAGCCATTTGGTCCCAGACTTTTCATTGTTGGGAGGTTTTTGATTACTGATTCAATCTCTTTAGTAGTTATCGGTCTATTGAGATTTTCAATTTTTACAGTCAATTTTGTTAATATGTGTGTCTCTGGGAATTTTTCCCAATTCATCAAGGCTGCCTAGCTTAGTGGCTGCAATAATATTTGTGGTATTCTCCTACCGACTGTATTGATGGACGGATGTTTGTAATGTCCTCACTTTTATTTCTGATTTTACTTATTTGCATCTTTTCTTTTGGTCAATCTTGCTAAAGGTTTGTTAATTTCAGTGCTCTTTTCAAAGAACCAACTTTTGGTTTCACTGATCCACTTGCTTTTCCATTTTTTTATTTTTATTTATGTTCCTAATGTGTATTTTCTTCTTTCTGTGAGACTTAGGCTTCCGGTCTTTGTATTATTTATTTATTTTTAAGAGAGAGAGAGAGAGAGAGAGAGAGAGAGAGAGCGCACGACTGGGGGAGCGGCAAAGAGAGAAGGAGACACAGAATCCGAAGCAGGCTCCCGGCTCTGAGCTGTCAGCACAGAGCCTGATGCGGGGCTCGAACTCAAGAACAGTGAGATCTTGATCTGAGCTGAAGTTGGAAGCTTAACCAACTGAGCCACCCAGGAGATCCCCCTTTTTCCCTTTTTTAATAAAGACTTTTACGGATGCAAATAGCCCTCTGATTACTGGCTTTACTGCATGCCGTAAGTTTTGCTATGTTGTGTTTTCATCTTTCCTCTCAAAGTGTTTTCTTTTCTTTTCTTTTCTTTTTTTTTCTTTTTTAGAGAGGGAGACAGAGACGGAGACAGAGAGTGGGGGAGAGGGTGGTGGGGAGAGCGAGAAAGAGAATCCTAAGTAGGCTCCATACTCAGTGCGGAGCCCGAGGCAGGGCTCAATCCCGTGACCCTGGGATTATGACCTGAGCTGAAATCAAGAATCTAGCACTCAACTGCCTGAGCCACCCAGGTGCCTCTCAAATAGATGCCCCTATTTTCTAGTCATTGTGCTTTCTTCTTTGGTCCATTGCATGTTTAAGAGTGTGTTTTTGAATTTCTACATATTTGTGCCTTTTCCAGTTTTTCTTCTCTGATTGATTTCTAGCTCTGGTATTGTGGTTGGAAAAGATACCTGGTATGATTACAGTCTGTTTAAATCTACTGAGGACTATATTGAGGCTTATCATATGGTCTGTCCTGGAAAATGTCATTTTTTTGAACTTGAGAGGAACACATTTGCTGCTTTTGTTGAGGGAGTGACCTGTGTATGTCTGTTAGGTCCAGTCGGTTTATAACATTGTTCAAGTCCTCCACTTCCTTGTTGATCTTATGTCTTGGTTTTCTATCCATCATGGGAAGTTGGGTGTGTTCAAGTACCTAACTATTTTTGGAGAGCTGTCTTTTTTTTTTTAATTTTTTAATGTTTTATTTATTTTTGAGAGAGAGACAGAGCACAAGCGGGGGGGGGGGGGGCAGAGAGAGAGAGAGGAAGACACAGAATTCGAACAGGCTCTAGGCTCCGAGCTGTCAGCACAGAGCCCGATGGGGGGCTCGAACCCATGATCTGTGAGATCATGACCTGAACCGAAGTCGGACGCTTAACCGACTGAGCCACCCAGGCACCCCTGGAGAGCTCTGTGTGTGTCTCCCTTTGATTCTCTCATTGTTTGGTTCATATATTTTGAAGATCTGATGATGGTGCATATATATTTGTAGTTGTTATATTTTCCTCGTGAATTAATCATTTTATTATTATATAACTCCCTTTTGTCTCTTCTGGTAATTTTTTCATAGACTTAATTTACTTGGTATTTTTATAGCTACTTCAGCTCTCTCTTAGTTACTACTTACACGGAATCTCTTTTTCTATCCTTCCACTTTCAACCTATTAGAGTCTTTGAGCCTAAAGTAAGTCTCCTATAGGTGGTATTGAGTTGAATTATGTTTTAAAAAATTTATTCTGGGTGGCTCAGTGGGCTGAGCATTCAACTCTTGATTTCAGCTCAGGTCGTGGGATTGAGGCTGAGCATGAAGCCTGCTCAAGATTCTGTCTTTCTCCCTCTGCCCCTCTCCCCTGCTCACTATCTCTCTGTCTGTCAAAGATAAGATGAGAAGAGATGAGATGAGATAAGATGAGATGAGATAAAGAATAAAAAATTTATTCTGCCAGCCTGTTTTGTGATTGCTGTGTTAATCCATTTACATTTAAAGATTTAATCCATTTACATTACTGTTAAAGAAGTATCTACTTTAAATCTTTTTAAAATGATTTTCTTTTAAGTAATGTCTACACCCAGCATGGGGCTCAAATTCACAACCCCGAGATCAAGAGTCACATGTCCCACTGACTGAGCCAGCCAGGCACCCCAAGAAGGACTTACTTTTGCCACTATGCTATTTTCTGTTTGTCTGATGTCTTATTTAAGTCTCAAATCCTCAAATCCTGCCTTTTTTTTTTTTTTGCATTTGATTTTTTTTCCTAATGTACCATTTTGATTCCCTCCTCATTTTCTTTGCAGTTATTTGCTTCGTGGTTACCTGGGCATTACAGTAACACCCTAAATTTATAACAGTCTAGTTTGAATTGTTATCAGCTTAGCAACAGTGGCATATAAAAGCTTTGCATCTGATCTAGACAGCTCTGTCTCACCGTTTTCAGGTTGTTACTGCCACAAGTCGCATCTTTACAAGATGCTCATTAACATAGATTCATCATTATTTTTACCTTTTAAGATTTTTTTGAGGGGGGAGGGGCAGAGACAGAGGGAGAGAGAGAGAATCTTTTTTTTTAATTTTTTTATTTATTATTTTTTTTAAAATTTTTTTTTTCAACGTTTATTTATTTTTGGGGCAGAGAGAGACAGAGCATGAACAGGGGAGGGGCAGAGAGAGAGGGAGACACAGAATCAGAAACAGGCTCCAGGCTCTGAGCCATCAGCCCAGAGTCTGACGCGGGGCTCGAACTCACGGACCGCAAGATCGTGACCTGGCTGAAGTCGGACGCTTAACCGACTGCGCCACCCAGGCGCCCCAAAGGAGAGAGAGAGAATCTTAAGTAGGCTCTACGCCCAACGTGGAGACTGACACAGGGCTAGATCCCGCCCTCCCCCCCCCCCACCTGCCGCCCCGGGATCATGACCTGAGCCAAAATCAAGTCAGTCACTCAACTGACTGAGCCCCCAGACCCCTAGAGGCATTTACCCTTTAAATAATACGAGATACCTGGGACTCCTGGGTGGCTCAGTCGGTTAAGCGTCCAACTTCGGCTCAGGTCATGATGTCGTGGTCCGTGAGTTTGAGCCCCGTGTCGGGCTCTGTGCTGACAGCTCAGAGCCTGGAGCCTGTTTCAGATTCTCCGTCTCCCTCTCTCTCTCTGCCCTTCTCCCGTTCATGCTCTGTCTCAAAAATAAAGAAATGTTAAAAAAAAAAATTGAATAATATGAGATACCCAAAGAAGAGTTGCAAACCAAAAACATAATACTGGTTTTTATACTTACCTATTAATTTATGAAAGTACTGTATTTTGTTTATGCAGAAATGTCTTAATTTCTCCTTTTTTTTTTTTTCAACGTTTATTTATTTTTGGGACAGAGAGAGACAGAGCATGAACAGGGGAGGGGCAGAGAGAGAGGGAGACACAGAATTGGAAACAGGCTCCAGGCTCCAAGCCGTCAGCCCAGAGCCTGACGCGGGGCTTGAACTCATGGACCGCGAGAGCGTGACCTGGCTGAAGTCGGACGCCTAACCGACTGCGCCACCCAGGCGCCCCTCTCCTTCATTTTTAAGGAGTGATTTTGCCAGATATTGTTTTCTTAGTTGAAAGGTTTTTTTTTCCCCTTCCAGTACTTTAAGTATATTCTCCCGCCACCTTTTGGCATCCATGTTTCTTAGGAGAAATCAGCAGTTAATTTATTGGTACCCCTTGTATAGGATCCATCACTCCTGTCTTACTATTTCAAGATTCTCTTTTCGTAATATGCCTATTATTATGGTGAGGGAGTTTCCTTCTCTTCCTAGTTTTCCTAGTGTGTTCTTTTTTGTGATGAAAAGGTACTTAGTTTGGTCAAATGTTTTTTCTGCATCGACTGAGATGACCATGTTGGGGTTTTCCTTCATTTTGTTGATGTGGTATATCACACAGATAAATTTCTGTATGTCGATCTCGTTGCACGTCAGAAATAAATCCCGATGGTCACGTTGTATCATCCTTTTCATACGCTGCTGAATTTGCTTTTTTAGTATTTGTATTTTATTGGGAATTTTTGCATCAGTATTCTTTTTTTTAAGTTTATTTATTTATTTTTTGGGAGAGAGAAAGAGAGTGTGAGGAGTAAAGGGAGAGGGAGAGAATCCCAAGCAGGCTCCGTGCTCTGCACAGAGCCCGACGCAGGGCTCCATCCCACAGCTGTGAGATTATGACCTGAGCCGAAATCAAGAGTCAGATGCTTAACTGACTGAGCCATCCACGCATCCCCCAAAGTGAATTTTTATATATTAAAGCAGACTTACAGCATCCTGCCTGCCATGGTGCTGATGGGTAGGGAGTGAGTACTACTAATCTGCTAAGACCTAAACTTGACTGAGATTAATCACTCTTTTCTTTTTGTATATATATTTTTTAATTTTTTAAAATATTGTATTTATTTTTGAGAGAGAGCACATGATCAGGGGAGGGTCAGAAAGAGGGAGCGACACAAGAGCTAAAGCAGGCTCTGCTCTAACAGCAGCGAGCCCATATGGAGCTCGAACTCATGAACTACAAAATCATGACCTGAGCTGAAGTCAGACGCTCAACCAACTGAGCCACCCAGGCGCCCCATCACTCTTTTCTGTCCAAGCCTTTCCTCGGAAGTTACAAGCCTTCCGTAGACTCTGAAGTCCCAAAAGAGTTACACATCTGGTCAATCTGCCAGTGCAATTCTTGTCTGAGCCCGATGCGGGGCTCGAACTCACAAACTGCAAGATCATGACCTGAGTCGAAGTCAGACGCTCAACCGACTGAGCCACCCAGGCGCCCCTAATTTGAATTGTTCTACCTTTAGGTTTGTGGATTCTTTCTTTTACCTGCTCAACTCTGCCTTTGAACCCCCTAGTGAATATTTTTTTTCCAACTATTGTACTCTTTAGTTCCAGTATTTGATATGGTTCCTTTTTATCATTTCTACCTTTTTCTTAATATTCTCTATTGGTTCAAATATTGGTTCTCCTCGATTTCTTTAGCTTTTTGAGCATACTTAAGAAAATTGGTTTAAAGTATTTGTCTAATAAGTTCAATATCTGGGCTTTGTCAAGGACAGTTTTCTCTTAATTTTTTTCCCTGTGAATGGGACACAAATTTTTGTTTCTTTGCATTCCTTGTCATTTTTTGTTGAAAACTGGATATTTTGAATATATAATATGGTAACTCTGAATATCAGATGTTCCCCTTTCTCCAGGGTTTGTTGTTCTTGATTGCCGAGGGATGATATTTTCTGTGTGTGTGTGTGTGTGTGTGTGTGCACGCTAGAGAGAGAGAGACAGACAGACAGACAGAGAGAGACAGAGAGACAGAGATTTTTTCAAAATATTTTGCCAAAACTGTATTCCTTGCCATGTATCATCACTGAACACTGTGTTCCGTTATCTCAGTAGACAAAGATTTCCGTAACTTCCTGGAGCCAAGAAAAAGAAGAAGAAAAACCTTTCTCAGGGCCCCTGGGTGGCTCAGTCGGTTGAGTGTCTGACTTCAGCTCAGGTCATGTTCTCAGGTTCATGGGTTCAAGTCCCGCATCGGGCTCTGTGCTGGCAGCTCAGAGCCTGGAGCCTGCTTTGGATTCTGTCTCCCTCTCTCTCCACCTCTCCTCTGCTCTCATTCTCTCAAAAAATAAAATGAAATGTTAAAAACAACAACAACAACCTTCCTCCTAGTCTTCACAGATTGGATCTGACCTCAGGTGCTCCTACAATGCTTAACCAGGCCAACCCTGTCTTAGCCTTCAACTCCTGCTTGTGCAGAGACCAAGGATCAGCTAAACTTGCAAGCCTAGAATCCTCTGAGATCTTTTCTATGTGTGCATCTGGCCCTGGGCATTCTCTTTGTAGACCAAATAGCCCGGTGTACGCTTCAGTCCTTCAAAGCCCTTATTCCTCCCGGTATGTTCCTTCTCAGCCTCCTTCCCAGGACCTGGGGTCCACCTGCTATCCTTGACTACTGTCCCTTGCCCAGATGGCTAAGGTTAGCCTAAGTCTTTAAATGCTTTTGAAAATCACTGCCTGGGGGGCGCCTGGGGGGCTCAGTCAGTTGAGCATCCAACTTCGGCTCAGGTCATGATCTCACAGTTCGTGAGTTCGAGCCCCGCGTCGGGCTCTGTGCTGACAGCTCAGAGCCTGGAGCCTGCTTCGGATTCTGTGTCCCGCCCCCCCCCCCCCACACCACACACATCCCTCCCTGCCCCTCCCTCACTTGTCTCTGTTTCTCAAAATTGAATATACATTAAAAAAAATTTTTTTAAAGATCTGTTTCTTGGTTTGTCTCTCTCTTTTTTCCCCTTTGTTCATTTGTTTTGTTTCTTAAATTCTGCATATGAATGAAATAAAAGTCATATGGTGTTTGTCTCTTATTCCACTCAGCATAATATTCTCTAGCTGCCTCCACGTTGTTGCAAATGGCACGATTTTGTTCTTTTTTTGTCACTGAATAATATTCCACTGTATATGCATACCACAACTTCTTTATCCATCCACCAATGGACACAATCCTTTCTTACTAAAACTTAATAATTTTTTTTCTTCACTAGAACTTCCTGGTTGCTGTAAGCTCCTGATTGGATTCCATAGTCCCCCCCTCCCCCCAAAAAAATTGATTCTGTCAGTTTTTGGTGAATGAGTGCTTCTGTGGAGGAACCGACCCTTTGACTTCCTACACTTGCATTTTCTGTTGCTATCTTGCTCGCTTCCTCTCCTTTTTCAAGATTTTCTTTTTTATTAGTCAGGTTTGTTTGTTTGTTTGTTTTTCCTAGTTACTTCTTATCATGGATAGTGCTATTAAAAACAGCTGCAGAGAAATTACATGTTTTCCCTTTGGGAATAGATTTCCTTGGAATTTATTCCCAGAGGGGGAAATTCCAGGCCAAAGAAAATAACAGTTGTACAACTCTGGTTAAATATTACCAACCACTGTAGAAAGATTGGCTTGACTTGCAACACACACACACACACACACACACACACACACGCCTCCAATGTTTGTTTTTCTCTTGAAGCTGTCAGCAAGTGTCTTATTTTTTTAAATACCTATTCTTTTAAAAGTTTATTTATTTTGAGAGAGAGAGAGAGAGATTGAGAGAGAGAGAGAGAGCACATTCATGTGGAGGAGGGGCAGAGAGAGGGAATCCCAAGCAGGCTCTGCACCGTCAGCACAAAGCCCGACCCAGGCTCAAACTCGCGAACCACAAGATCACGACCTGAGCGGAAATCAAGTCAGACGCTCAACTGACTGAGCCGCCCAGGCGCCCCTGCTGTTGCTTAATGCAACTTCTCAAAAGTGAGTGTTTGCGTTCACTAAGGAAGAAACTTGGAAAGTTCAAGTCCCTTGAGGTTATACAGCAAAAAGGCTGACTGGCCAGAACATTCCTACAGTTTCTATGAGCCCTGCGGGTCCCACATTGGGTCATGACCTGTATCACCTCAGGAATGAAGAAATTAGATCCAAATTAAAGCCAGAGGGAAGAGTCTTGGATGACGGTGGGGGGGGGGGGGTGATGGTATAGTATTTCAAAATCCGCAAATTCCTACATAAAAACAGTTCAACTGGGAGAGCCCACCCAAATCTCACCGACTAGATCCACAACAAAACCGGTGACAAGGACTCAAACTCTCACGAAGGCGCCCTAGGGTGTCTGGGAGCCCTCCCTGGGGAATCTGTCAGAACATTTTTGGAGGATTAAAAATGGCCCCCGATCTTTTAAAAATCTGTCTCACTAGGGTTATGTTATCTTCCCTTGAACTAGAGTGGCCTCTGTGGCTGCTTCGATCAGTAGAATACCAAGAAGTGATAATGTGCCAGTCTCTGGGCTCAGGCCTTAAGAATCTTGCGGTTCCCCCTTCCTGTCCCACCCACCCTGAGCCCGCGGCCAATATCAGAAGTCAGGCTACTCTAAGGAAGCCCACGCTAGCCACAAGGAAAGGTCGCATGGAGAGAGGTCAAGGCCTGACCGGCCCCTGGTGGGTTGAGCCCATCCTGGTCCAAATACTGGACAGGTGAGCCAAAGCCAGTAGCCTTTGGAAAATTCCAGCCCCAGCCACCATCTGACTGCAACTATGGGCGAGATCCTAGGGGAAAACCACCCAGCTGAGCCCCGTCAACTCACGGAACCATGACAGTTTAAAAGATCCATTTATGCCTCTGTGTTTTATGAAGCTTTGGCATGAAACCACAGATAACCAGAAGTACCTTGCAGCAAGAGGCCGGACCTCCAGCAGCCGGAGGAACTCGATAGAAATTCTGATTCCTTGGGCTAGACGCTTAGAGTCAGAATCTGCGAGAAAGCTTGACCCTCCAACCGTTGTTCACACAGTTCACTTCGTGCCGCCTTGCTGCTGCTCTGAGCGGCACTCGCGGTCAACCCTTGTGTGAGCCACGCCGGATGTCTGTGTTTTTTTCTGTCACTCGCCCTGAGTACGTTCCTACTCCTGCACACAGGAGGGTGGTTTGTTTTTTTTTTTTCAATTGAGATATAGCCCACCTGCCATAAAACTCGCTATTTTATTTTATTGTAGTTATTTATTTTACTTTTTATTTTTAAAATGGTTATTTTTGAGAGAGAGAGAGAGAGAGGCAGAGCGTGAGTGGGGAAGGGGCAGAGGGAGGGGGAGACACGGCATCTGTGCTCGAGGCTCTGAGCTGTCAGCACAGAGCCCAATGTGGGGTTCGAACTCCCGAAGGGCGAGATCATGACTTGAGCCGAAGTCGGATGCTTAACCGACTGAGCCGCCCAGGGGCCCCTAAAGCTCACTATTTTAATGTGTACAGTTCAGTGGGACTTAGTAAATTCACAAGGTTGTGCCACCCTCACCCCCATCCAATTTCAGCGCACTTTCTTCACTCCCAAAAGGAGTTAATAGTCACACCCCTTCCCTCTCTGCCCGTTTCTCCTCACCCCTCTGCCTCTGGCAACCACTGATCCACTTGCTGTTTCTAGAGATTCACCTACTCTGATTTTTGACGCAAAGAAAATCACAGGGGCACCCGGGTGGCTCAGTCGGCTGAGCACCCAACTTAGGTCCAGGTCATGATCTCACGGTTCATGAGTTCCAGCCCCGCATCGCTGCTATCAGCTCAGAGCAGATCCTCTGTCTCCCTCTCTCTGCCCCTCCCCTGCTGGCACTCTTTCTCAAAAGTAAACATTAAAAAAAAAAAAAGGGGGCGCCTGGGTGGCTCAGTCGGTTGGGCGGTTGGGCGTCCGACTTCGGCTCAGGTCACGATCTCGCGGTCCGTGGGTTCGAGCCCCACGTCGGGCTCTGGGCTGATGGCTCAGAGCCTGGAGCCTGCTTCCGATTCTGTGTCTCCCTCTCTCTCTGCCCCTCCCCTGTTCATGCTCTGTCTCTCTCTGTCTCAAAAATAATAAAATAAACATTAAAAAAAATTAAAAAAAAAAGAAAATCACAGATGATGTTGCCTTCCGCGCCTGTTTTCTTTCACTTAACATAATGCTTTCAAGGTTAATGTCCATTTCAATACATAGTTTACCAAACCTTTGCTGCCATATAGCTCCATTCTTCCCCTTCTTTACGCGGTTACTGTCACAACGTAAATATACATTGTGTGCCCATCCACATAGATTTGTAAGTATTGCTTTATGTGGTTGTGTTTTTTTATATTTATTTCTTTTTTACTAACCTCTATACCCGACGTGGGGCTCAAACTCACAACCTTGAGATCATGAGTTCCACACTCTTCTGACTGAGCCAGCCAGGTGCCCCTGTGTAGTTGTCTTTTAAATCGGATACGAAGGGGCATCAGGGTGGCTGAGTTGGTTAAGCGTCTGACTTTCGCTCAGGTCATGATCTCATGGTTCATGGGTTTGAGCCCCATGTTGGGCTCTGGGCTGATAGCTCGGAGCCTGGAGCCTGCTTCCGATTCTGTGTCTCCCTCTCTCTCTCTGCCCCTCCCCCACTCGTGCTCTGTCTCTCTCCCTCTCTCAAAAATAAATAAACATTTAAAAAATAATAAAAGAAATCAGATGTGGAAAGAAGGGGAGCTTCAAACTAAAAATGTGATCACATTGGCTTCTGTGTTTACCTATGTAGTTACCAGGATTCAGAACAATGCGGAGAGAAGGGTGGAGAATGAACGGGTCGGGAAGGGAAGTGCACAGCACACAAAGATTAGTTGCTCACCGGGATGATTTGGAGGTAGTCCACTTGGTGCTGAGCTCAGGACCGTTACCGATGGTTGCAGAAACACCTTTGCACCCCGGATTGCATGAGGAAGGTTGTCGCCCTGGTGACTGCTGGCAGTCAGGGAGGAAGCCATTGTAAGGAAGAAGGGCAGAGCAGACAAAACGGCAGAGCTTGATCAAACCCCTCCTGAAGCTCATTTCACTTGATCCCATAAATCCCCTTTATTGTCAGGATTCCTGTCTCTTGAGTCTGACAGCACCCTGACTGCACCGGCTTCTCTCCCTTCACTCTTCTCATACACCAAGCCTTTGCACCTGGCCCTCCCTCGCTTTGAATGCCCTTCCCTCATGCCCACCTGGCACGAACCTAGGTATCCTTCAATAGCCTTCTCAGTGAAGCTTTCCCTGAGTTCCCAGTTGGGGCTGACTCTTCTGCAGCACAACCAGAGGCCCAGGGCACGCTGGTATTGTGTAATCACTGCGTTGCCGTGATTAGTTCTTGATCCGTCCATCCCTGGAGTGCAGACTCCTATGGGGAAGGGCTCGGTCCAGTTTTCTCTTGACCCTCAACCTCCAGCACAGAGCTCAGTCTACACTTCTGCGACTGATTTACCCATGTTGATAAATGTAGCAGCAGCTGCCTTTCATTACTTCACTGCTCCGTAAGATCCCATGCTATCAGGCCGCAGTTTCTTTGTCCATACTCCTGTTATCAGCTGATCCCCGCAGTCATTTCCATCATTTTTGCCATAACCAATAATGGTGCCCAGAACACTCTTTCACAGGCCTCCTTCTCTGTTTACTAGGATTTCGTTTCAGTGCTAAGTACTAGGGACGTGAGTAACGGTGGCGTAGTTGGCCGGACAATGGCCCCCAAACGCTAGCTATCAAGTCTTAATCCCCGGAACCTTGTAAGTATTACCTTATTCGGGGAAAGGGTCTTCACAAATGTAATTAAGTTAACGGTCTTGAGATAAGGATTTCCTCCTCGTAGGCCAGGAAGCAGAGGGGGAGTTGACGCGCACACAGGGAAGGCAGTGTAGATGGAGGCAGAGATTGGAATGATCTAGTCACAACCAGAGGAAGGCTGGAACCCGGAAGAAGTGAGGAGCAAATTCTCCTTTAAAGCCCCTGGAGGGACTGAGGCCCTGGTGACTCCTTGATTCTGGCCCAGCCCTACTGATTTCAAACTTCCAGCCTCCAAAACTGTGAGGTGATAAATGCGTGTTGCTTTAAGCCACCCATTTGTTACAGCGGCCACAGGAAATAAACACAAACGCTTGAACAAGATAGAAGATGACACCCGTGGGGTGCCTGGCTGGCTCCATCAGTGGAGCACGCGACTTGATCTCGGGGTTGTGAGTTCGAGCCCCAGGTTGGGTGGAGAGATTGCTTAAAAATAAAATCTTAAAAAAAAGAAAAGAAAAGAAAAGAAAGAAGTTGGTTTCTCATATGCATATAAGTCTGAGCGTGGACAGCCCAGGGATGCCATGGTGTCTCCACAGACAATGATGATTCAGGCTGACTTAGGTTTCTGTTTTCCCATCCCTAGGGTATGTCCCTGTCCTCATGCTCCAAGAAAGCACTCCAGCACCACATCCTATTTTTTAATTTTTTTTTAATGTTTCTTTATTTTTGAGAGTGGGGGGGAGGAGCAGAGAGAGAGGGAGTCACAGAATCCGAAACAGGCTCCAAGCTCTGAGCACAGAGCCCGATGTGGGCTCAAACCCACAGGCTGTAAGATCATGACCTGAGCCAAAGTCAAATGTGTAACTGACTGAGCCACCCAGGCGCCTCCACATCCCATTTCTAAGTGTGTGTTTGGGGCGGGGGGGGCGGGGAGCGAGGATGGGCACCCTTGAGCTGTCTTTTCAGAAAACTTCCCAGAAACTGTCATGTAACACTTATGTCTCATCCATTGGCCAGAAGTTAGCCACATGGCCACCCTAGCCACAGGGAAGCAGAAAAGTGGGAAATATAGTCTCTCTTCCAGGTGACCAGCTGACCAGCTGAAAATCAGGAGATTTAAGAAGGGGAAGACAAAAAAAAAAAAAAAAAGAAGGGGAAGACAGGGGCGCCTGGGTGGCTCAGTCAGTGAGGTGTCTGAGTTCAGCTCAGGTCATGATCTCGCAGTTCACGGTTCATAGTTCGCGAGCTCGAGCCCTACGTTGGGTCTGTGCTGACAGCTCAGAGCCTGGAGCCTGCTTCAGATTCTGTGTCTCCCTCTCTCTCTCTCTGCCCCTCCCCTGCTGGCACTCTGTCTGTCTGTCTGTCTGTCTCTCTCTCTCTCTCTCTCTCAAAAATAAATAACAACATTAAAAAAAATTTTTTTTAAATACAAAGAAGGGAAGGACAGATACCCAGGTCAGCAGCTGGCTAACTCTTTGTGCTATTTGTCTGCATTCTATAAATTTTTGAAAAAGTTAAAAAAAATCACCGTGAATAATTTGTGTTTTTTTTAAATGTTTGAAATGAAAAGGGAAAGAAATGAAAAACTTTTAAACGTTTAAAAAATATCATCATGTATTATTTAATACGTAACGAAATGTTTGAGTTAAAAGGAAAACAATTGTTTTCTTTAGTTTATAAAAATCACCATGCACTATTTGCATATTTTTTTTAATGTTTGAAGTAAAAAAAAAAAAAGAGAGAGAGACAGAAGGCGGGATGTAGTAACTTACTGCGTCCAGGGCCTGGCCGTCCATGGGGAGCTGGTCTGGAAGCAGGACTGGGGGAATGATTCTAGGAGAAAACAGACTGAACACCCAGAAAACCATTGTGAGCAGGACATATGGTCTGACAGATTCCTGGAACAGTCCCCTCCCCAACCCCACTAAGGTGACTGTCACACCAGAGTCAGCAGCAAGTTCCTGGGGGAGCATCAGCTCAGAGCACGCAGAATGGGATTTCCAGCAGAGTCCTGTTGAGTGCTGTATCGGGTTGAACAGTGCTCCCGCCTACACACACACACACACACACACACACACACACGCACACAAATTCATGTCCAACTGGAACCTCAGAATACAGGTGTTCTAAGTTAAGATGAAGTCATACTGGGATGGTGGGAGCCCTAAAGTCAATATTGCTGGTGTCCTCAAAAGAAGAGGAGAAGGAGGCAAAGACACAAGCATGAAAATGCCTTGTGAGGACTGATGTGGCAATGCTGGGGTTCAGAGAAAATGGAAAAGGAAGAATTTTTGAATCGTCTTCAGTACAAAAAGCTAATTTTATTAAAGCAACGGGGACAGGACCCGTGGGCAGAAAGAGCTGCACTGGGGTTGTGAGAAGAGACTGATTATACACTTTTAAGTTGGGAGGGGGTTAGGGATAGCGTTAAGTCCCCAAGGAATTTGGAAGCAGGGTTTCTGGGACCTTGAGAGGCCTAGGTGTCGTTAGGAAAAGGTTGTTCGTTACTGTCTAATACAGCCTTAGTCAAGAGACCCTTCAGGCGGATATCAGTGGGCCATACGCTTGGCGGATGATTGCCAGCATGTATCTCGGGGGGTAGAGATAAAGGAAGTTTCCAAATGAAATTGTTTAAAGTTTATTTATTTATTTTGAGAGAGAGAAAGCATAAATGGGGTAGGTGCAGAGAGAAAGGGAGACAGAGGGTCCCCAGCAGAGGATCGTCTGTGCTGATGGCACAGAGCCCGACGCGGGGTCGAGACCCATGAACACACTGAGATCGTGACCTGAGCCAAAGTCAGACGCTCAAGTACTGAGCCACCCAGGTGCCCCCCACAGGAATTTTTTAAATGCTTATTTATTTATGTATTTGGAGAGAGAGATCGGGAGACAGAGCAAACGTGCGCAAGTAGAGGGGAGGCAGAGTGAGGGGGAGAGCGTGAATCCCAGGCTCCACGCCGTTAACGCAGAGCAGGGCGTGAGGCTAGATCCTACAAACCATGAGATCGTGACCTGAGCCAAATTCAAGATTCAGAGGCTCAACTGACCGGGCCACCTAGGGACCCCCCACCAAAGGAATTTTTATGTGTTAAAGTAGACCTATAGGATCCTGGAGGTCAGGGTAATGTTAAGCTAGGGTTGCCTTTTGCCCTTAGCAAAGTGTCATCATGGAGGCAGCTGAACTCCCAGAGGAAGGCCACTCTGCCTGTCTCAAGGGCTTGTCAATGGGCTGTAAACGGTATGCATATTTTTTTTTTTCTTTTGCCTTTGTTTCTCACGCTAGGACAAGGCGGAGGTTGGAGACATGTATTACAAGTCAAGGATAACGGAGGACTGCCAGCAATCACAGAAGCTGGGGGCTGGCCTGGTTGGGCTGGAAGGGTGGAAGGCTGCAGCCAAGGAAGCTCGGAGGGCGGTGGGGAGGGCGAGACGTGCGGAGGCCTGGGCTCAAGTTCATTCTGGGCTTGCCTGTTTGTGTGTTCGGTTGGCTCTGGGATGGCTCTCTGGGAGGAGACGGGCTTGCTGTTTGGGGAGGCATAAAGTTCTGCCTTAAGCCACATGATGCTTCAGTGTGACTCTTTTCTACCTCTATGCTTGCTCAAGTGATGGAGACTGGGCTGTGTTACACATAAATCATTTTCTTGTTCTTGTTGTTGTTGCTGTTAAAAAAAAACAAAAAGGCCAAGAAGGATCCTGCCTTAGAGACTTCAGAGGGAGAGGGACCCTGCCCACACCTTGACTTCTGACTTTGAGCCTCCAGAACCATAAAAGAATAAATTTCTGTTGTTTCAGGCCCCCCAGTTTGTGGTATTTTGTTATGGCAGCCCACGAAGCTAATACAAGCACCTACTATGTGCTAGACATTGTGTCAAGCCCTAAAGACAACAGTGAAAGAGTGAGCCGAGACCCTCGTCCTTAAGAGCTCTCAGTCTAGTGGGGGAGGCGGACTTGAGCTGAAACCCAGAAAGCTGTGGGTATAAAGGGCAGAGTCCCCTAATCAAGCCCCTGGCTGAGAAAGTTCACCAAGCAAGGCCCGGAAAGCTGAGCTCTTCTTCGGAGGGACATTTTCCCCCAGGTGGTGGCCAAGCTGATTCTCCTTCCCTGTCATCCCCACCAGGTGCAATCGGGATCCCTCAACCTTTTCTGGGTCACTACATGGTGCTCTGTGCTTGCCCTGAATCACGGCAATTGGATTCCATGTCTGTCTCTCCCTAGGCTGCAAGGACCAGGTCTTACTGATTTTTAAAATCACTGATATGCTTAGCCAAGTGCCTGGAACCAAGGAAATGCCTAAGGCTGTTGAAAACAAGGAGGTTAAAACCCAAGCTAAAAAGGACATGAGAGATCTTTTTGGAGTGAAGGAAATTTTCGATACTTGATTCACGATGGTGATTACACAACTCCACAAATTTACCAAAGATCATTGACTTGTGAACGTTACAGTATATCAGCTATACCTAATAAAGCTGTTAAGGGGCGCCTCGGTTGGCTCAGTCGGTTAAATGTCCGACTTGATTTTGGCTTAGGTCTTGATCTCCTGGTTCGAGGGATCGAGCCCCGTGTCCGGGTTCAGCGCTGACAGTGCAGAGCCTGCTTGGGATTCTCTCTCTCTCCCTCTGTGTCTGCCCCTCCCCCGCGATCTCTCTTTCTCTTAAAATAAACAAATAAAGTAAAAAAAAAAAAAAAAAAAAGCCTAACGGATTTGAATGGCCACAATGGAAAAGACAGAAAATACCTGTGCAACTGGAACACTGTTGCACCACCGATGGGCATGTAAATCAGCTCGACTGTGTTGGAGGCAGCTTGGCAGTAGCTGCCAATGCTAAACAAATATTTATATAACCAACGGTCCAACAATCTCGTTCACAGGTATACACCCAACAAAATACACATAATCTCCGTGAAGTGAAAGATTCATAACAGCGCTACGCGTAATGGCCCCAAACCGGAAATTACCCAAAGGCCCATCAACAACAGAAAGGATAAGCGACGTGGGAACTACAGAACCATAATGAACTGTGTTCATTCAAAAATACAACTACAGGGGTGTCTGGGTGGCTCACTCGGTGGAGCATGTGACTCTTGATCTCGGGGTTGTGATTTGGAGTCCCTCTTTGGGGGTAGCATTTACTTGACAAAAAAAAAAAAAATAAAACTGGGGCGCCTGGGTGGCTCAGTCGGTTAAGTGTCTGACTTTGGCTCAGGCCACGATCTCACAGTTCTTGAGTTCAAGCGCAGATCGGGTTCTGGGCTGACAGCTCAGAGCCTGGAGCCTGCTTCCGATTCTGTGTCTCTTTCTGCCCTCCCCCACTAACACTCTGTCTCTCAAAAATAAATAAACATTAAAAAAAAATACAACTACACATGACAACATGGATAAAGCTCACAAACGAATGTTGAATGAAAAGGCCAGACCCAAAGGAACACATACGGTATGACTGTATGGGTGTAGATGACAAAACAAAGATTGATGAACAGAGAGCTCTGTGAGTCAGGACAGTGGTGATCTTTGCACGCGGAGGGAGGCGTGGGTTGGCAGAAGGCAAGAGGGAGGCTCCCGAGGTGTTGATCATATCCTGCCTCTTGAGATGATTGAATGCTGGTTACATTCATTTTCTCTGTTTGTGAGAATTCATTGAACTGAATCTGTAAGATGCACTTTTCTATATGTATTTTATACTTCACTAGGAAGTAAACAAAAACCGAAGACTAGCGACAGGTTTCTCGCCTCTCTATCTCCACCTCGTGGTCACTTTGTGAACTACGACACCCAGCCAGTGCGGGCTCCAGACATGGGCTGGGCTGAGCGCGAGGAAAACAGGTTAATTAATACTTGGGGGAGAAGAAAAAAAATCCGGCCAACCAGCCAAGCGCACACCGTGTCCAAAAAAATCACTGTGGGGACCTACAGGTTGAAGAAGTACTCAGAACCAACTAAGATCCAAATGTCCTCTGAAGTGGGTTGGGACCTGGTCACCGAGTCAACTCCCTCTCGGCTCTCATCTCCGACAGCTGCCTCTAACCCCACCTTCCAGAATCCAGCCACACCCAGTCGTCCCCTCCCCCGCCTCCATTCCTAGGGCTCTTTGCCCCTGCTGACTCCACCCTAGATCCAGGTGTGGGGCATGTGACTCAGGGTAGGCCAATCAGGGCTAATATTCCCTGGCTTAACTGATTGGCTCAGGGGTGGGACTGTGACCGAGCCTGTCCAATCAGAGTGAGCCTGGGACTTTTGCGGCGAATGCGAGGGCAGAGGCTGCTGAATGTCTTTCTGGAAGGAGACAGCTCCAGAAGCTGTTAACCACCGTCTGATGACCTGTCTACGAGTGGAAGCAACACTAAGGATGAAAAGCGAGTGGTGGGGAGAGAAAAATGGGGGCCTGGACTCATCTGGTCTCTGGCACAAAGCTTGACTGAAGTGGAATCTAGGACAATTTGCTTATGTGGGAAAGTTTCCCTTTGGGGAGGGAGGGGGCGGGTTGAAGGTAGTTTGTGTGTGTGTGTGTGTGTGTGTGTGTGTGTGTGTGTGTGTGTGTGTGTGTGTGTATTGTTTTGTTATTCCCGGCATAACGTGTAATTGACTGTAGCTTTACGGAAGAATAGGAAGGAGCCTCTTAACCTTTACAGGGCAACTTGACTAGCAAGGGACCCCAGAGCCAGTGGCTTCCCTTTGTTGATGTTGCCTACAGCTAGAACATTGTTCATTGCAAAAATTAAGGACAAAAGAAAGCTGTTTGTGAAGTCCACTTTTCCTGTTCCATATCTTTTCTAAGGGGTTGGGTGAGCTGTTGGGCGCAGTGAGTTTGATGGTCAGTCCTCACCTGAAACCCATCCTGTGGTCTTGTAACTTTTCACCTGTAAATACTTAAGCATGCACCTCTTTAAACGAGAATATCTTACGTAACCGAAAGATACCACATGCCAGAAAACTTAAGATTTTTAAATGTTTACTTATTTTGAGAGAGCACAAGTGGAGGAGGGGCAAAGAGAGAGGGAGAGCGAGAGAATCCCAAGCAGGCTCTGCACTGTCAGCACAGAGCCTGATGTGGGGCTTGAACTCACAAACCATGAGATCATGCCCTGAGCTGAAATAGAGAGTTGGACGCTTAACCAGCTGAGCCACCCAGGTGCCCCAGGAATTTTCTGATAAGCACCAATGAACTCATTTGTTCTTTCCATGCCCCCCAAAGAAAGATGAGGTAATCCACCTCATAAGATAAGGAGGTGATGGGAGGAGGGCGGATTCTGGCTAGACTGAATCAGCAAGATCCTTGCCCAAATTGGACAATGCAAAGAGGAGCACAGAAATCCAAAAGTCATGCCCTAGTCGAAAGAGAACTCAGAGGAGCCTGAGGAGAACTTGGTCAAGGAGAGTACCTTTGTCCAACGTGAGGAGAAGTGACACGTGCTATTTCCCAGCAGAAGCGGTAACGGTTGATGCACGATTAGCCACAGATCTCTTTTTTCTCTCCGCTGGGAGGGGGACAGTGGCCCGCGTGGGGGTTGTGGCTTCAGGCTGGCGGGAGCGTGGGCCATGTGGATTAGAGCTTCTAGACGACCCATGGTGGACACATGGCGTCAGAACGCTTTGTTGATATAACCAATGATGATTTGGGGCTCATTTGTTGCTGCGGCAGAACCCAGCCCATCCTAACCTACAGAGGTGTCTCTGTTGCCATTCCCAGTGGCTCCTCCCCGGTCAGGACAGGCCCTGTGCTGGCAGCTCTGACCAGCTTCCTGAGGCTGAGACGAAACCTGTTTCCTGGCCGTTCCTGCCCTGACTCCGTTTGGAGCCTGGGTGAGGAACAGGGCCCAGCTGCTCCCTCCCCTGTGACAGCCCTGCAGTGATTTCCAGGTGGGGGAGCCTCTCCAGGGTCCATGTCCAGAATCTTCAGGAGAGCTTCCATTTTGTTTGGCAAACTTCTTTGGCACCAAGCCTAGGGATTAGGACTATTTCAAGGGCCTTCATTTATATTTGAGACCTAGATTTTTTTATGTTTATTTATTTTTAAGAGAGAGAGTGAGAGAGCAGGGGAGGGCCAGAGAGAGGGGGGACAGAGGATCCAAGCAGACTCTGTGCTGACAGCAGCGAGTCCCTTGTGGGGCTTGAACCCCCGAACTGCGGGATCCTGCCCTGAGCTGAAGTCTGATGCTCAACCGATTGAGCCACCCAGGCGCCCCAAGACCTAATTTTTTTTTATTGCATCCAAAAAATTTTTTAAAGCCCTGCAAAACCAATATTAATAAATGTGTTTTTATTAAATTTTTTAAAATGTTTAATTATTTTTGAGAGACAGAGAGAGACAGAGAGCTAGCAGGGGAGGGGCAGAGAGAGAAGGAGACACAGAATCCGAAGCAGGCCCCAGGCTCTGAGCAAGCTGTCAGCACAGAACCCGACACGGGGCTCGAAGCCACGAACCATGAGATCATGACCTGAGCCGAAGTCGACGCTCAACTGACTGAGCCATCCAGGTGCCCCAATAAATGTTTAATTAAAGGTCCACAAAGTGTAACATTAGACTCAACCTCTTCATCATTAAATCTAATGTCCATACAATTTTCAAGACAGTGGAAAACACGGGGCTTAGATTTTCTCACTTTGTAAGGATTTCCCATAAAGTAAGATGAACGCTGATTGCTTAGAAATCAGTCAGTCAGAGGTTGAGGGACTCACCTATGGCCAAATGATTTCAGAAGCACCATCATAAAACACCCTTCCAAATTTTTTATTTTATAGCAAAGAGTTTAATTTTCCATGATATGTGGATGCATTTTCATACATTTATATAGAGGATGTGGAGGAAGTGTGCAAAGGCAAAGCCTTGGAAGGTCTTAATGCTGTGAGCGCTCCTTCGTGGGACACGGTTCAGGGCCCCTTCCCATCTGTGATGGGAACGGCTACTAGCTCATCAATATCCACTCTCTCCTTCATCCTTAGAGCTCCCAGAGAGTGGCCGTCAGAGCATGACTGCTGGACAGAGACATCGAGAGCCCATGGACACTTGTTAGAAATGCAGAGGCTCAGGTTCCACCAGACCTCATTGAATCAGCAACTCTGGGGCTGGGCCCGGCATTCTGTGTTTTCATAATCTCTCCAGTTGATTAAGATAGGCACTCAAGTTTAAGAACCCCTGCTTTTCACATTTGTATGCAAGTATGTGTTTAAACAACTGTTTTGGGGGCACTTGGGTGGCTCAGTCAGTTAAGCATCCAACTCCTGATTCCAGCTCAGGTCTTGATCTCATGGTTCATGAGTCGGGTTCTGTGCTGAGAGTGTGGAGCCTATTTGGGATTCTCTCCTTCCCTCTCTCTCTCTCTGCCTCTCCCCTGCGCACCCTGCGCCCCTCTCTCGCTCAAAATAAATAAACCAAAACCCCAAAACAACCCTTTAAAATTCTCTTGGGCAGACATTTATATATATTTTTTTCAACGTTTTTTTATTTATTTTTGGGACAGAGAGAGACAGAGCATGAACGGGGGAGGGGCAGAGAGAGAGGGAGACACAGAATCGGAAGCAGGCTCCAGGCTCCGAGCCATCAGCCCAGAGCCTGACGCGGGGCTCGAACTCACTGACCGCGAGATCGTGACCTGGCTGAAGTCGGACGCCTAACCGACTGCGCCACCCAGGGCCCCGGGCAGATGTTTATAGATGAGCAGACTGAGGGAGAGAGAGAAGTGACTTCGTAGGTCCTGTGGCTAAATATGATAATGATAATACTTGATATTATCATTTTATGTATAATGATAATGAATGTTATATATACAGTGATGCAATATCATTTATACATTTACAAAATGTATATTCTGTGTTTATTTATAAAGGTCTCACTACACTTAGCATGCAGTGGCTCGCCTACTCCTTGGCCATCTCATGAGGTAGGTGATTTGTCATTCTCTGCTGCAGCCCAGCTCTCTAACTGGGTCTGGCACGTGGTAGGTACTCAATCAATATTTGTGGAGTGAATGAACGGAGCTGAAGGTCAGCTAGCAAGGTGGCCAGGGGAGCTACGGGCAGCTTGATGCGGACGAGTAATTTTAAAAGCCCAGGAAACATTGACAATCCACTGGACCAAGTAAAAAACAAAACCCAAAAATGATAGTGCTCGGTGTGAGCGGGGATGAGGAGAAATGGACACTCCTCCTGTTTTTGGCGAGAATGTAAATTCGCACAGTTTCTTGGGGACAAAATTTGAAAAATTGCATACCCTTGGACCAACAAGTTTACCTCGAGTAATTGTGAGAAAATACTCGGGCAGAGGTGCCAAGACAGCTTGTGTATCTTAATGAAAAGTGCTCAGATTTAGAGACGGGTTAAGACCGTCACAGTCCATCCGTATCACCGTAGTGCAGAGTAAGTGCAGCGAACAGAAAGTGGTTGGCAACAACGTGCCAGGTAATAACTCACTTGGTCACCACGACAACCCTATGAGGCAGCCGCTGCGATCATTCCCCTCTTACAGCTGAGGAAGCAGGTATAGAAGGGTGAAGATCGCAGAGGAGAAGGACTTTAGACATAGGCTGACTGGGTCCCAAGTGTATGCTGTTTTTTTTTTTTTTAATTTATTATTTTTTAATTTACATCCAAGTTAGTTAGCATCTAGTGCAACAGTGATTTCAGGAGTAGATTCCTTAGCACCCCTCCCCCATTGAGCCCATCCCCCCCTCCCACAACCCCTCCCGTAACCCTCAGTTTGTTCTCTATATTTAAGAGTCTCTTCTGTTTTGTCCCCCTCCCTGTTTTTAAAATCTTTTTCTTCCCTTCCCTTATGTTCATCTGTTTTGTGTCTTAAAGTCCTCAGATGAGTGAAGTCGTAGGATATTTGTCTTTCTCTGCCAAGTCTGTGGTGTTTAGTCCATGGTACACATGATGATGACCTTGACTTAAGTTCATTAACATGAACTATGTCTGCAATAAATTGTTAAGTGAAAAAGGGAGATTAAAAAAATGTTGGGAGTGACCATCTGTCCATGGTGAGATAATGGCAAATATCTTTTTACTTTTTTCTCTTTGTGTGTTTGGATTTTTTTTACATGTAAATATTAATAATCATGAAAGATAATGAAGTTTTTTTCATTTTGGGGGGGAGGGGGACTAGAAAAAGGAGAAAATCCAGAGGATGAGGGAAAGGGTTCAATGATGGAAACTTACAAAGTTCCCTTGACTAGCGAGCAGGCCCCTGGTCCCTGCTGCCTTCCACAGCCAGGCTAGCTGCCATCCTCCTCCTCTTGGAGAAGAAACAAAGCCACTGATGGCCAGCGATGCAAGAGTGGAGAGACAGCTGCCAGAGAGCTTCCTCTGGTGGCCTCTTAGTCCTGGATCCCTCGGAGAAGTCATCCCCTACCCGGAATCCCCATATGGCCACTAATCGTAGTTAGTATCCATTTTTCAGGTGAGCAAACTGAGGCTCAGAGAGGTGCCCTCACCTCTCCGTTGGGGGTCATTTCTGCAATGAGGGGGCAGGAGGCAGACCCTGGTTTTAGTGACTGATGGTCAAGTCCCTGAGTTCTCATTTCAACATGTATTTGGAGACCCCTGTATTTTCTGCTATACCACTCTGCTGAAAAACTTCTCCAAAACAATAGCAAGTTTCCTCTCCCTTTAAAAAAGAGTTTCATTGGGGCGCCTAGGTGGCGCAGTCGGTTAAGCGTCCGACTTCAGCCAGGTCACGATCTTGTGGTCCGTGAGTTCGAGCCCCGCGTCGGGCTCTGGGCTGATGGCTCAGAGCCTGGAGCCTGTTTCTGATTCTGTGTCGCCCTCTCTCTGCCCCTCCCCCGTTCATGCTCTGTCTCTCTCTGTCCCAAAAATAAATAAACGTTGAAAAAAAAATTAAAAAAAAAAAAGAGTTTCATTAAAAAAAAAAAGTTTGAGGGGGAATGTTTTAGGTGTGGGTGTCTTGATTCATATTTTACGTGCAACAGTTCAGCCCTTGAATGCGGTCAACAATGTGATGCAGGCAAGCTGATCACTTCTGTAATACAGACTCAGTAAACCTCCAACTGTGCAAGGGATTACCAAGGCTTAGCAATACACTAGCCCAAAACTGCATTAGGGTGGGAATGACCATGGCCTTTAAATTTTTTTTTTCAATGCTTATTTTTGAGAGAGAGTGAGAGCACGCGCATGAGAGGGAGACACAGAATCTGAAGCAGGCTCCGAGCTGTCAGCACAGAGCCCGATGCGGGGCTTGAACCCACAAACTGTGAGATCATGACCTGAGCCGAAGCCCGGGGCTTAACCAACTGAACCACCAGGAGCCCAACCGCGGTCTTCAAATTCTGGCTCTGCTCCTTTCTCTCTCATTACCCGTAGCTGTGTAACAAGACATCTCCAAACTCAGTGACTTAATACAAAAGTTGATTGTTATCGCTCAATGTTCTGTGGATTGATTGGGCTCAGCTTGGTGATTCTCGCTCGAGGGTCTCTCGTACAATTGCAGTCAGGTGGTGACTGGGGCTGCAGTCACTGGTAGGTCATCTGGGCCGGATGTCCACCACAGCTGACTCCCATGGCCTAAACCCCAAGGATAATGAGAATGGGAGATGAGACATCAGCTCCCAGGGCTTTCAAAAGAGTCTTTGGAGAATGGAAGGCAGATGCACAAGGGAAACTAGAAGCTAAGTGCCTGCAGTGAGGGGAGCTGAAGAGAATCTAGCCATTTCACCGGAAGCCTGGAAGCAATGCTATGCGGGAGCAGCCCATACTTGGCTCAGGAAAGCGGATCTGTAAAATTTCCAGAACATTCTCTTTGTGTTGTGCAAATACTATATAATTCTGTACTATTGCCCAACTCCTTTCTACCAAGGGGCTAAGTCTCAGGTCACCCATTTTAGAGACATTTCTTGAGTACCATACCTGTGTTCGACACTGTTCTGGGTACTGGGAAATACTGGTCAGCAGAAGACACAAACGGTCTGCCCGCATGGGGCTTACAGGCTATGGGGCCTAGGATAGGGGTATTTATGAAATAATCATCCAAGTAAATGCATGATTAGCAATAATTGGCAATCATGATAGGCTTAGTGAAGGAAAAGTACACAAAATAGGTTTTTTGGTTGGGGAGGGGACGGTTTGGGGAAGGCTTGAAAATGACAGTCGTGTTGAGATGCAGGGGGAGAGGACTGCAGGAGGAAGTGCCTTCTGGGAGGCAGAAACAGCACGTGCAAGGAGCCTATAGTGTGGAGAGGGATGACCAGGCTGGTGAGAAAAAATACAGAAGCAGGGGGAGAACACTCAGGCCCCTGGGAATGATAGAAACCCAATTCACGCTGGCTTAAGAGGGTGGAGGGGAGAAACTTACTGGCTCCCATAAATGAAAATCCAGGGAACTCCAGACTTCAGGCTCAGCCTAAATTTGACTGAGCCCATCTATCTCCCTCCCGCTCTGTTCCTCTATCAGCATTTTTTCCCGGTGGTTCCCCTCTAGGTATCCTGACAAGCAGAGCAAGAAGCGAGCCACCCGCCACAGTTACCCACGCGGCTCTGGCTTGTGTCTCTTGGGCTCCCATTGGCTCAGCGGCCTATCCTTGGAGCTGAGAGGGATGAGCTGTCTCGATTGGTCCGATCCATTCGTACCGGGACATGTGACGTGAAAGGTGGATCCCATGCGGCTGGTCGAAGCAGGCAGGTGAGGTTGGGCAAGGGTTAGATTGCAGCGCAAGAGAAGTGACGAAAACCCAACTGCTGGAAGAGGATTCAGTTTTGTCCCGCGAATGTATCAGTGGGCTCACGGGTCGCGCCCTTTGCAAGAAGTATGTCCCTGTAAAGTTGTCAGGCAAAGGAACTGTCTTAACGCCATTTCATGAAGGATCACACAATTTATAACTCATAAATCGAGATGCTTGTATTCCCCAATTGTAAAATAAGAGGCTGGCTGCTTCTGGCTAGCTGCCCAACCTTTAATGAATGATTTCATGCCTCACGCTTGTGAAAAATCCAAAGCAGAATTGGAGATGCAATGTGGTATAGGGATCAGCATAATGCAGTTTGGTGCCAGGCCTCCTGGATTGCAATTCTCGTCCACTTAGTCATTTGTCAAGTCATTCAGTGTGGGTGTTTCAGTTCCCATAGGTATTAAAACGGAGAAGACAATAATGTCTACTTCACGCCCTTGTGAGGACTAAATACATTATGGTTAATATATGGTAAGGACTTAAGAGGGCTTGTTTTGATACAGGGTAAGTGCTACATATGTATTTGCTTTGTTTGTTTGTTTGTTTAGGTAGGTTTCATACCCAGCGCAGAGCCCAATGCAGGGCTTGAATTCAGGACGCTGAGATCAAGACCTGAGCTGAGATCAAGAGTCAGAACTTCATGACTGAACCACCCGGATGCCTCTGCATTTGCTATTATTATATTTAAAATTAAGGGGCGCCTGGGTGGCGCAGTCGGTTGAGCGTCCGACTTCAGCCAGGTCACGATCTCGCGGTCCGTGAGTTCGAGCCCCGCGTCGGGCTCTGGGCTGATGGCTCAGAGCCTGGAGCCTGTTTCCGATTCTGTGTCTCCCTCTCTCTGCCCCTCCCCCGTTCATGCTCTGTCTCTCTCTGTCCCAAAAATAAATAAACGTTGAAAAAAAAATTTAAAAAAATAAAATTAAAATAAACCATACAAATATGGTTATATTTAGATTATAAAGAATTCAGGGAATGGATAGCAAAAGCACCAATTCCTTTACAAAATAAAAGAAGAAAGGTTGGGGTGCCTGAGTGGCTCAGTCAGTTAGGTGACTAACTTTGGCTCAGGTCATGATCTCACGAGCCCTGCATCGGGTTCTCTGCTGTCAGCGAGGAGCCTGCTTCGGATCCTCTGTTTGTCTGTCTCTCTCCAAAATAAAAACAAACATTTAAAAAATATAAAAGAGGGGCGCTGGGTGGCTCAGTCGGTTGAGCGTCCGACTTCAGCTCAGGTCATGATCTCACAGCTCATGAGTTCGAGCCCCACGTTGGGCTCTGTGCTAACGGCTGGGAGCCTGCAGCCTGCTTCAGATTCTGTGCCTCCCTCTCTCTCTGCCTGAACCCACTCGCATGCTGTCTCTGTCTCTGTCTCTCTCAAAAATAAATAAACTTCAAAAAAAATTAAAATTAAAAAAATAAAAAATATAAAAGAAGACAGGTCAACAAAGGAAATAATGATACCAACTGATTGTTTACTGCATGGCAGGAACTGAGCTACAAAGCTCTGCAGGTGTTATCTCACTTAATCCTCATAACCCTATGAGATAGATGCTACTGTCATTTTCATTTTTCGGATGAGGAAATTGAGGCTCAGAGAGGCGAAGTGACTTTGCCCAAGGTTACAAGCCACTAAAGACTTGAACCCAGACATTTGTAATTCCACACCTTTGTTTCCACAGCCACCGCATCCCAGGGGTCCAAAGAGGCTCAGCCCCGTCCACCTCCCCGCCCCTCTTGCCAGCACGGCCCCACCTCTCTAGCCTGCACCTCCCCCGCCCCCCCCTCCCCGCTCCTCCCCTCGGTGGGCCCCGCCCACGGCCCCAGCGAGCCAGGTGCCTCCGCAATCCCGGCTCCCGGCCCCGCCCTCTGCCCCGCCCACAGGCCTCGCAGTCGCCGTGGACGCCGTTCTTGCGCATGGAGTCGCCATTTTGCTCCTAGAGAAGCCGCCTGGAGAGCCGGCGCTTTCTTCCTTCGGCAGCCGAGGCTGCGGCGGGGCCGGGGCTGGGGTCGGGGCCAGGTAGGCGGGCGGGAGCCAGCGACGAGTGGCGGCGCGGACCGGCGGGCTCCGGCAGTGCGGGGCGCAGGTGCAAGGGGCGGGGAGCCCCGCGGCGCCGGCTGGCGGACGGGTCGCGCGGTCCCGGGGCGGCGGCTGGGCGGGGGGATACGGCGGGGCGACCCCGGGCTCGCGCCCGCAGCCGCCCCCTCCTCCCTCCCTCCCTCCCTCCTCTCCTTCGCGGGGCCCGCGGGGCTCGGGCCCGGCGCGCGGCCCCGGGTGACCCAGCTCCGGGCGCCTTTGGGAGTCGAGCCCTAATTACGGGACCGGCGGCTCAGAAAACGAGCCTCCAACGCAGCCATCTCCGGCCCCTGGTCTGACACAGCCCCTGATTCTAAGTTGACTGGCCTTGCTAGTCGCGGACCATTTCTGTTCTTCTCTGGCCGTTTTTTTTTTTTTTTTTTCCCACCCAGAGCTCACCCAGCAGAGGTTGAGGGAGGACCTCGATGTGATTTTTAGATACTATTTGACTTTAAAATGTTTTTTCCCCCAGCATATTGCATTGACGATAGGGTTTTTCCCCCTTTATTTTAATATTGGCGCAGTTTGGGTGTTTAGCTTTTATAAAGAATAAGGAAATGCAGACTGGGGATTTGGAGCATGAAGAAGTGTGATTTCTTACATTTAGAAGATTTAAATGAGCAAATAAAAATAATTCAGCCACATCATTGAACTCCGCTAAATCCTACCCTTCTTCCTGCCCGTGTTCCTACCCTGACCCGGTCTATACCATGATAACCCAGTTTTGATTAGCAGAGATGAAATTCTGCGCTTATTCACTTAATATAAGCACTGTACAGAGTCCTGGGTATTTACCGTTTTTATTATGTTGACTATATATTTCCGAATTTTACTTAATTACCCCATTATGGATGCTTTCTATCTGTCCAGTGTTGCTCTTAAAAGAAATCTTGCAGTGACCATCATTGAACATATATGGCTTGTTCTTTTCTTGCCCTGGTACAAATGACCAAAAGGGGAAATACTAAAAGTTATGTGTTGTGTTCTTTCTTCAACACCTGGTATAAATTGTATTTCAAACAAGGCCTGTCTAGACATTTAAAAAAATCTGGGTGTTTGTCTGATTCTGCTGTGATGCTGAATTCAACATGGGAGTATCATCATTTTCTGTGCTGTTGCATACAACTGTCTGCTACAAGTCAGACTGAAACTCAGCTGTCGTCAGCTGCTTAGAAGCCGCGCAGCCTTGAGCACGTTTCTTAATCTCCGGCCTCATTTCCCCATGTGTAAAATGGGTCCACTTCTAGTACCTGCTTTCTTGAGTTGGCGTAAGAATTCAGAGCACTTAGAAAACAGCGTTAGCTGTAAGAAAACGTGCTGCTGGAGAGACAGGCAAAGAGCCTGGGATCACAGAGACACGGAAGATTAATTCGGCTTAGGTTTTGCCCTAATTCTCTTCAGTACTGATATAAAAAGCAGTTGTTTTTGAGCGAGGTACGTCAGCAATAAAAATAATAATTGTTTGCATCTTATGATGCTTTTTAGTTTGCAGACTGCTTTGAGTACCATTTGTTAATTGTTGCGACTCAGTGAGGTCAGGCTTTATTCAACAACTGTTTGTTACTTTGTCAAACACCGTTTGGCCCCCATGTGCCAGGTACTAGGCACTGGATATACAGCAGAGAATGTAATGGTGGGAAAAAAAAAAAATCTCTGCTGTCCTGGACCTTCGGTACTGGTGGGGGAAGCTGATCTTCCCAAACATCTATCTCTGTTGTCAGGAAGGGAAGGGCCAAGCCACCTACCCAAGAACGGGTCGCTAGTAACCACGGAAGGCAAGCCCGGGATTTCACACTTACTCTGGTGTCTTTAGATAGGAGTTTTTGCAGCGGATGCTTTGGAGGGAAAGCATCACACTTTAAGGCAAGCCTTCCTCATCTGAAATGCGGAAAAGTGGTTTTGGAAGGACTGCTGGCAACATCCAAAGCGAGTGGCCTTTCAGTGTGGATTCATTCAGGAGACTTCATAGATTGTCCAGTCTCATTCAGAGAGGAGTAGGGTTTGCTTTTCGAAAGGTACTGAGAGCCTCGGAAAAGGACGTGTTTTCATCTGTGTTATAAATAATTCTCACACATTGTGGGGTAAATTTAGGGTAAATGTAAAAGCAGCTGTAGTTTACAGGGTTGCGGAGCAGGGAGAATGAGAGTGCTCTCTTCACTTTCCATTTCACGCTAAGGCTTTGTCGTAATGAGCCTTCTGCCAGGCCCCATCCTGGTGATTATGTTTCTGAGGATAATCTCTAAAACTCACTTTTTTGAAGCTTGGTAGGGAGTACAACTTGAATTTCCAGTAGGGAAAAGGAGAACCCAAGCTAGCAACAGCCCTTAAGTTTGAACATCTTGTGCAGTGAGTAGGCGCAGAATATGACTGTCGATAACCATTTCCAAATGGATGCCCCTACCTGTGCCATTTTGATGGTGGTGGGTTTTGGTTATAGAAACCTGATGTCCGAAGACTTAGGACGTAAGAGACCACAGTCAGTGGTGAAGGGCGTTCAAACTGTGACCAGTAACGAAAGGCTGCAGGAAGTATCCTGGGGAAGAGAAGGCACAGAGGCAAGAGGGCCATCTTGAGATAGGTTGAGCACTGCCCAGTGGAAAAGGAATTTGATGTTTCCTGCAAATTATCAAGGAAAGGGCAAAGACCAGGAGGTGCTGAGGGCAGGGAGAGGAAGTTTAGCGTGTTCTAAGGAAGAATTTGGAATGATGGGCCCCTAGGATATGGGCCTTGGGCTCGAGCTGTTCAGGCACCTGGAGTGGCTCCTTGGCGGGAGTCCTGTAGATGGGCCTGGTTATCTCTCAGAGCTCTTTCTACCCTCAGATGCTTTCGTTCTGAGTGTTCCATGTCCTCTCAAGAACACTGTGGTACCTTAAGAAGCTTCTCATTTGAGGTTTGGGGAACATAACAAGATGGCCAACATATGCATGTAACCGCACTTGTTCAGTAGAAAACCAAAACCTTGAAAGTGGATACCAATGTAGCTAGCTTCCATTTACCAAGCAGATCCTCTGTGTTGCACACTGTGTTAAGTGCTGTACAGAAATTAATTTTACAGCAACCCTGTAAGGTCACTTTACCCTAAGGCTAAGAGAGACTCATTCATACAGAACCTCGCAGTGAGTTGAGCCCAGATGCAATCGTGAATTTGACTCCAAAGCCTGTATTTATAACTACAGGAGAATGAGTTTTTATTGTTTCCGTCTCCAGACCTGTGCCATCTGTTCCTAAAGACAGACATAGCATTGGTTGAGAGATGGTGTTGGAAGATACTTAAGATCTCTTCCAACTTTGAGTATTGATGACTAAATACATTCTTTTTTTCATCTGTACCAGCCACTCTGGCCCACACTGCCATAAAGCAGGTGTCAGCAGACTTTCTGTGGAGGCCCAGATGATCAGTGTTTTCAGCTGTATGGCCTGTACTCAACTCTATCATTGTATCCATAGACAGTTTGTAGACAGTGAGCATGGCTGTGTTCCGATACGATTTTATGTACAGAACGAGCATTTGGAGGGATCTGGTTTGGCCCGTGGGCCGTAGTTGGCTGATCCCTGCTCCCGAGCCACTTTCCATCGTAGGTATCCTCGTTGGTCTCCTTAGGGCTTTGGTCATTTGTGCATGTGTTTGTGTTTGGAATTCATAGGCTGTAGGTCAGTTTTCATTGTAGTGCTCCATTTTTCCCATCACGGGATGCCCCATAAGAGGCACTCTCGGGAAATGTGCTCTCCTAGCTTGCTGGTGCGTCCGTACCTATAAATTGCCCTGCCCCAAGGACCCAGTGGTTCTTGCAATTACAGCAGAGACGCGCACACGTGCGCTAGGAGCCCTGTTTAGGATGGTGACCTGCTACATGTGACATCTCCGCACCATGGAGTACTCGAAGCAGTTCAAAAGTATATTTTGTAAATATACAACCCCCGGGTTGTCAAAATACATCGTTTAACAAAAAAGATTATAGATAAATTTGCACAATGATTTTTTTACATTAGAAAGGTATTTTTGTACATATTTTTTTATGAGGCGGGGGTCGCATGTGAATGGGTACAGGTCAGGTGGTGGCCGTATCAAACTGATAAGAACTGTCCGTTCCTGGGGACGTGGGTGGGAAGGAGCCTGGGATTGGTGCTCGTGATGTTAGCCTAAACAAGTTTCAGTTCCTCACGAGGAGAATGTGTGTGTGTGCCAGTGGAATTAAAATTTAAGAGTAACAAGAAAGATCCGCTTGGCTTCGGTCCCTTTGTAATCTTCCTGGAGCCATCAACGGAGGAAATGCAGTGGGCTCGCCGGGAAGGTCCCCCCCGCCCCGTGGCCTGCTAGGTTATTGCTACGGCATCTAGTCCTGCACCTTCCTTGGGTGATAAGGACGCAGCCCAGAGAGTGGAGGAGCACATGAACGGCCCGTGGGATTACCACCTCGGCTCTGATGACTCTCGGGCCAGGGGTTTTTCTGTTTGTGCCCTGCTGCCTGTCAGTTGGGTGGTTGCTTTCCTTCCCTTTGGGGTTATTATTTGGTCTCAGCCTTGTGTTCCAGTTCAGAAAAACTTAGATGCCAAGGTCCAGCTTAGACATGACTCAGGGCATCAGAGAGGCAGCTGGCAGCCAGGGGGGAGGTTTGGGGGTAAATAGTTATTATAGGAGAAGCTGGGCACAGATGGGCTATTTATTCGTCATTGAAGGATCGATCAGTCCATGTCCTTGCTAATGGCTCTGCCATTTTTCTGTGTGTTAATCCAGGAGGAATTTTGTTGTCAGAGAATAAAAGGAGGTTGTCCATAATTGACTTTAAGCAGCAAACAGTAAAACACTGAGCTCTTCAGCTCCGCCTTTCTTGTAAGTTTATCGTTTGTTCCCAGTGGTCATGAAAACTGATTAAATCATGCAGTAACATTTTTCCATAAATCCAGAACCCTGAAACCCAAATGAACTTTTTATTTGTCCATACATATATTTAATATAAAAGACTCCATCATGGCGAAAACTAATTTCCTTCAGCTTAAGTCATTTGCTAGTAAAAAAAAAAAAAAAAGTTCATTCAGGTGAATTTCATATTCTGTGGTGGTTCTTAATATACTTTTAATCCTCCTAGGCTCTGAGAATTGGAAAACCAAGAAGGTTTTGATGTTTTGTGTGGCGCCACCTGAATTAGAAACCAAGATGAACATAACGAAAGGAGGTCTGGTGTTGTTTTCAGCAAATTCTAACTCCTCGTGTATGGAGCTTTCAAAGAAAATTGCTGAGTGAGTACTTCGTGCCATTAAAATCCATATTCAGTATGTCATGTTGTAAGAAAAATTTTTTTATGTTTATTTTTGAGAGAGAGAGAGGCAGAGGCAGACACAGAATCTGAAGCAGGCTCCAGGGTCTGAGCTGTCAGCACAGAGCCTGATGCGGCCTCGAACTCACAACCCGTGAGATCATGACCTGAGCTGAAGTCAGATGCTTAGCTGACTGAGCCCCCCAGGCTCCCCTCCTTATACTTTTCTGATGATCACTTCAAGTATGATGATCATTTCAAGGAGCCAATGGAGGTGGAGGTTCTTCATTTCTTCCAGTTACAGGCGCCCTCATTATGTCATGTTTTAAATTTGACTGTCGGAATAGCACTGATTGTTAAACTTGAGAACAGATGTTTTGTAGTTGGTCTGTGTATCGTCTGTATATTAAGGGCTAACTTTTTTTGTGAACTGTTGTAACTCCCTACACGTTCGTTCGGCAGACATTTATCGAGTCTTCATAAGTGCCAGGGATTGTGTTAGGTGCCGCATACGTGGAGAATTACTTGCGTATGAAGAGCAATGAAGTGTATTCTGTATGAACATAGTTTACATAGATTGTAGTTCAGTCTAGTTTTAGTTATTTATTAAATAAAGTTTGAACCCCCTACTATGTATTAGACCTTGATCTAGATATTGGGGATTAACAGTGAACCGAACAGTCAGGATCCTTTCTTCTTCTATGTAGTAGGGGAGCCAGACGAGAAGAAAGTCAACAAAACAAATGAGAATTTCAGGTGGTGATAGTGTGAAGAAAACGGGATGAAGGGAAAGGTTTGTGCAGGTTGTTCTATTTTAGCTCAGGTGCCTTTTAAGCCCAGGGGATGGTATGTGAATTGAGAAACCCTCCAGGCAGAGGGAACAGAAGGTTCAAAGGCAGGAGGGGTTGGTGTAGCCCAGGGACAGGCTCGATCAGGCTAAGCTGGCCTCCGGAGGCTTTCTTGGGGAGGCGTGGGGTGGGGGTTAGGTAACGGAGTGACAGACATTATCGTATCCACTTTAAATTTTATGGTAAGAGTGCCTCTGTTTTATTTCACTTTGTCTCATTTTTAATCAATTTATGAATCATCCTTAAATAGTAAAGATGTTGAGTCGATTTTATTTCTATTACCTTTTCAGCTTTTTCCCCCTTTTCTCTTCCCTAGGCGGCTGGGGGTGGAGATGGGCAAAGTGCAGGTTTACCAGGAACCTAACAGAGGTGAGCTATCTCAGACATGCGTGTGATGTTGATCTTTTTGTGGAATGTGACGTTCTGGCTCTGTCCTTCATCCTCTGCTCTTAAAATAGTTGGACCCAGCGGCCAGTTATTTCCGCCTGCGGGAAGTCCAGCGGGCAAGGTGGCGAATACCAATTGGACGTAGACCATCTGGGGGCTTGAACTCCAGTTCTCAGACCTCATTCAGTAAAGACTGCAGCCATGCACGCAGCTGGCCCACTGAATGGAAATCTAGCTCAGCAGTTGTGTGAATTTGTGTCCCCTTAGGTGGGATGAGAAAGCCCTGTGTGGCCACAGTGTTAACTGGTTGCCATTCTTTATTCCCCATAAGTTGCCGTTAGGAAATGCTTTTGTTAATTGATTTCTGTCATTACATAAACACCCCACATTGTGCACTTGTTCACGTGTTACTTACTCTTTGTAATTTCTGTAGAAATGGTGGATATTTGAAATTATCCTAGCAGGAATGATGGACAGCTTACCAGGACCCGAGGGTCAGACGACTTATCCTTGGCGAGTTATTTAATTTTTCTAAACTGCGAATGATTTGTGGTGCTTTGAGGTTTTAATGGGATAATTTGTGTGCCTTCGCACTTGGTGCGTAGTAGGTGCTCGGGAAACACTGGTTCCCTGTCCTTTTCCACTGTAGGATTTTGGCAGTTACCTAAATATTGGGAGAACTTACAAGACGCTTTGATGAAAAGGCACAAATTTGTTTCCCCCTATTTATTTCTACCATCACTGCCACCTTTTTCCTGTCTCCCAAGATCCCCCATGTGGCTTCAGTGGGAAAAATGTGTAATTGAAGAAAATATGCAGGGAGAGTTTGGAGAAGGGTCTGTTGCTAAAGCAGATTGCGTGATGCCCTTTGTGTAGCCTGGAAGGGAGGGTTAGGGAGAGCTGGTGGTGGGAGTCTCGTCCCAGGAGGAAAGTTCGTCTGCCCTCTGGGTTCCTGCCTGAGGGTGGGGAGAATACTTGGTGTCTATCTGGAAGGAAGACCGGAACTGATGTTTGTGGATTCCTCGCTGTTACCAGGGACTGAAGCACTGTGTTCAGGGGTGATGTTAGGTACAAAGTCCCCACGTCCCTGACGTGACAGAGTCAGGATTCAAACCCAGCTCTCCCTGACCCTAAAGTTCATTTTCTTTCCTTGGTACTGTATATTCCTTTGTAAACACACATTCTGTTTTTTCCCAACATTTTTAACAAAAATGTTTGGATCTGTAAAAAAGTTAAGAGACTAGAGCTGTGAATATCCCACGTGTATGTCTGCCGTGGACTCAACAGCTTACATTTTGCAACATGAATATGAATGCGTGCAGCCTTTTGAAAGTAAGTTGCAGGCATCAGGTCACTTAAGCTCTGAATGCTTGGCTGTGCCCCTCCCGAGGAAAAGGACTTTGTTCTGCATGAATACGTTGTCTAGTTTAAAGAAATAAATGACCATTCTCTAATTATGTAATATCTCGCCAATATTCAGATTTCCCTTGTTGTCCTGGAGAGCCTTTTACAACTATTAGGTTTTTTGTTTTTTCCAAACCGGGATTCTTGGCTCAAGCAATGTGCTTTCTTTTTCACTGTTGTTTTTCTGTTTTGTTTTTTTTTTTTAAATGTTATTTTTGAGAGAGAGAGAGAGAGAGCACATGAGCAGGGAGGGGCAGAGAGAAGGGGACAAAGGACCCACAGTGGGCTCCATGATGACAGCAGCCAGCCGGATGTGGGGCGAGAACTCATGAGAGAACTCACGTGAGATCATGACCTGAGCTCAAAGTCGGAGGCTCAACCGACTGAGTCACCCAGGCGCCCCTCAAGGGATGTGTTTTCTGTATCTCTTTAGTTTCTTCTCATCTAGGACATTTCTTTTCTTCGTGTGATACTTTGAAGAATGCCCCATTCTTCATTTGTCTAATTGTTTCCTTGTGGCCATTCACAAGATTTTTTGAGAGTAGGGATGTTAAACCTTCTTTGTCTTTATTCTTACAATGTTTTTATAACACTTATTGCCAAATAAGTTAATTGTTGCTGCTTTTATGAATGAGTATGTAGTTTCCCATAGAGATACCCTGCTCAGCGTGGCTCAGTGCTCCCTGCCTGTGTGGAAGTAAGAAGGGTAGATTACTTGGTCCAAGTGGGAAATGGAATTCTCTCAGTAGCACGAACTGTAACGTTGACATGTTTAAAAAGGGTGATTGATGCCAGTGTGTTCGTTATCATTTACAGCACCAAAAGCCTTGTGAATGTTTTTAACAGTTCCATTCTCCACATTTTGTGACACTGGGGATGAGGCAGATTTTTTTGTGCATTTTCAAAAATTGAAATTATGTGCCGTCTTCACCACCGCCTCTTTTTTTCCTTTTCCTGCCAGAAACAAGAGTACAGATTCAAGAATCCGTGAGGGGAAAGGATGTTTTCATCATCCAGACTGTCTCAAAGTGAGTCCTTAGCCAACAGACACGGGGGTCTCTCTGGGTTTCTTTCCGGGCAAGAGTGCTTGGACTCATAAGAGCTGACTAGACAGGAAGAATTATGACCATTTTAAAATCGGTATGTCTTATTCTGCTAATTTTTCTGACATAACTGCTGACTTTCAGGTGTTCTTTCAGGGTTCTCGAAGGGTGGAAGTAACCAGGTACTGGAGCAGAGGCTCTTAACGAGAATAGGACCTATGACGTTGCCTCTCAGTAGTGGGAATCTTCTACAACTTGCAGGGAAGCTCTTCTGGTCCCCCCAAAAAAGGCAGGGGGAGAGGGGTTTACTTACTTGGGCTTCTTAAAGCTTTGACTGCAGGTCATTGAAAAATGATCACCACTTATTATCATGTAGATTAAATGAGCCAAGAAGGTGAAATAACGTATCGAAGGATGTATTCCTGTCTGGTGTGTGACGTTTGACATACGTATGTGTGTGTTTGGAAAGTTGTCAAGGCCACAGATGTGTAAGGTGGGTGTGGAGGAGTCTGTGCGGCGAGGTTCTCTGCATCGTTTTTTGATCAAATGCCGCACTGTCCACGGACACCCCCGAATGCCTCTGTGTATGAAAGTTCTTCACCTCAAAGTGGCTTTTAATAATGTCTGAAAATCAGTTCATATAGGGTGTACCGTTTTTGAGCTTAGAGATGCTAAATTTTGCTGCATGTTAGATTTGTATTTATATGTGTAAAAAATACCAAAGAAAGCCTGGTCTCGGGAGAATTTAGCCTCGCAACACACATACTTCCACCGAATGTTGAACATCTATCCTGGTCCTTGGTTCATCGGGATGAAGTCTCGTAGCCCCCTGGCTCCTCTGGGAAGAACAGTTGAAGGGGACCTGTCGTCGCGTCCCATGCCTTCCTGGGAGCATGTGTGCCGTGGAGAAGGGCGGGGGCCACTTGTTTCGATCCCTCTGCCACGTAGCGTCCTCGGCAGACCTGGGCGGGGCTGGGGGCACTGAGTTCTTGTGGCCTCTCTGCCTGGCAGGCCGAAGGGCCAGGGTGCTGGTGGAGAACTCCCCTGTGGGCACCCCTTGCCCTTCACCTTCCAGCATCGGGGTGGGGAAAGCGCAGAGCACAGGACGACTTCCGTCGCTTCTGGCTCCTGTGTGTCTGGGGTGCTGTTACCTCCTCAGAGACACGTGTGACTCCATTTTGGAGAAGTGCACGGAGGTGCTTGCGTCACACAGGGGAGAAGCGGGCATGGAAAGCCAAATCGGACTTAGAATTCAGGGCTTCAGAGGGGGACTCGTGTAATCCTTCCCATTTCCAGGTCCTTGCATTCCTTTCCTGTGTTTTGGTTTATTTCAACACTCCTATCATTTTGCCTCCCGCCTTCTTTTAGTTTCTTCTTCCTGTAGTGAAAATCACCTGCGTGTCTCATCCTGCATCATTCCGAGCTGCGCCGTAGGCTTGTGCGAGCTCCGCGGTTCTTAGTCTTGCCAGGTTGCCGGAAGCCTGGCCGTTGTGGTCTTTGCCAGATAGTTAACGTTGAGATCTGATGTCGTCAGTACATCTTCTGTTTCATTTTAGTACAGGCTAATGGTGGGCACTAAAGTATTAGAAAAATTTTAAATGGAGGCAATGCTGTCCAGTAGCTCAACTTCTGCAGTCACTCAGACAAGTTCATTATCAGAGGTTAGCGCTGGCCAGCCTGTCAGCAGCTCGCAGGAGACAAGTGCTCCCGCACGCATGATTCGGGACCCTTGGTGTAACTCTGTACTCCCTGTCGGGTCCTCTCCTCCTCCTCTTTCACATTCGGGGCGGGGGGTGTGACCTTCAGTGTCCGGCATCTAGAAAGCCATGAAACTCGATGAGGAGCCCAGCGGATGAGGCGAGGTCGCAGGAGAGGGCAAATGAATGGGCATTAGGCAGGAAGGTGGGGAGAGGAGAACCGGCACAGGAAGCCAAGTGGGGCAGCACAGGAGGAAGTCCTAGAAGCCAAGTGGGTCAAGCAGGGTGAGCAGCCCGGGGAGTTGAGGTGAGAGGAGGAGAAGAATTGACCTTGGATCTAGCTGCGTGGAGGTCGTTGATGACCTGGATTGGAACGTGTTGGGAGAGAGTGAATGGAGATGAGCTGATGATAGCAGTGTAGACAGCTCCCTTGAGACATATACACAGGGGAGCAAAGAAGTTCGGGGGCAGTGGGAAAAATGGCCACTAGTTGTTTTTAAAAAAAATTTTTTTTTTAACGTTTATTTATTTTTGAGATAGAGGGAGACAGAGCGCGAGTGGGGGAGGGGCAGAGAGAGAGGGAGACACAGAATCCGAAACAGGCTCCAGGCTCTGAGCTGTCGGCACAGAGCCCGTCGTGGGGCTCGAACCCACGAATCGTGAGATCATCACCTGAGCCGAAGTCGGATGCTTACCCGACTGAGCCACCCAAGCGCCCCACTAGTTGTTTTTAATGTGACAACAGAATGTTTATAGTCCGATGGGTACAGTCTGGTCGGGGGGGGGGGCTGCATACCAAACTGATGATGGAGGCAAGAGAGGGAGGATCACTGGAGTCCTGTGGAGTAGGGGTGGTTAGTGGGCCATCTGGAGGGCTCATTTCAGAGTAACTTTGGTGTGGAAAGTGTGTCTCTGACTGAGGGCGGAGGGTGGGCAGACTTGTAGGTACAGATATGTGTGTCGGTGGGAGCCCATGGAAGCTCGCTCTTCTGACTGCTATTTTTAGGAAGAAAGGAAGTAGTGTCATGGGCTGGGAGGGAATGTGGGACATGTTAGTTCCTCTTCTGTGTCTCGAGCCTTGAGACTTGGTAGAGACAGGAGTAGCATGCTGCTGACATCTTGTTGGAACAGGCATCTCACGTTCCTTGCTGGGTCTCTCTCTCTCTCTCTCTCTCTCTCTCTCTCTCTCTCTGAACACAGGGATGTCAACACCACCATCATGGAGCTCCTGATTATGGTGTACGCGTGTAAGACCTCCTGTGCCAAAAGCATCATCGGCGTGATTCCCTACTTTCCTTACAGCAAACAGTGCAAGATGAGAAAAAGAGGCTCCATTGTTTCTAAACTGCTGGCTTCGATGATGTGCAAAGCGGGTAAGAATGGCGGATATTTGTTTGATACTTAGCGGGGCCCGGGAAGTTTATTTTTACCTGAGAAATTGTAAAGCCTTGTTTTAACTAAATGCGAATGCTAAACAGAGTGAAAGACCTTTTTCTTTATTGTTTTTTTTTGTTTTTTAATGTATTTATTTTTGAGAGAGACCAAGTACAAGTTGGGGAGGGGCAGAGGGAGAGGGAGACGCAGAATCTGAAGTAGGCTCCAAGCTCTAGCTGTCAGTACAGAGCCCCATGCGGGGCCTGAACCCATGGACCATGAGATCATGAGCTGAGCTGAAGTCAGATGCTTAACTGATTGAGCCACCCAGCGCCCCTGGAAGACCGTTTTTAAAGACAGCTTATGTATAACGAGAAAGCAGTGCAGAGAATTCTCTCCTGTTCCCAACTCCCTGAAACACAGAATTAAGGAGAATGACTTATTTTTTCCTAATTTCTTTGTTTAAAAAATGACATTGAAGCAACAAGTTACACTTACATTTAAGTCATTTTTGAAGGGGAAAAGGCATTTGGAACCGAGCATTTTAACAGCAACAACTTCCTTTAGCCTCTTCGCAGCACAAATTGGCATATTTTGCAAACCATATGTGGTAATTTGTGTTGCGCCTTTTCAGGTAACCTCCTAATTGTCTCCCTCTTGTTTCTGAATAACCTTCAGAGTTGTGCACATGCCTGTGTGGGCACGTGCATGCGTGTGTATGATTGTAGAAGCCACATATCCTGGAGCATTGGCACAGAGAGGGAAGGATTAAAATATTCCCACTCACTGCGTTTGAACATAGTCACTTACTATGGAATAAATTTTCTACAGTAGCATTCCAGGGAAGGCACAGAAACAAACAAAACAAACCATAACTTGGTGAAACTTGAGCCCCAGCAACTTCAATGGTACAACCTACTGAAAGGTCGGTTTTCAGAGTTTTCAAAGCTGGCTGAAGGGAGCAGGCTGGCTCACTGAGCCTTCCGAAAAGATGCTGGTCTTCTCTTCTGGCCTTGATCCTGGATGGGCCACCAGGTTGACTTTCCTGGTTTTTGGGTCAAGTTTGGCTTTTAAAACTTTTCCAATTAGATTTTCCTTCTACTTTTCTTTTCTTTCTTTTTTTTTTTTTAATTTTTTAAATGTTTGTTAATTTTTGAGAGAGACAGAGTGTAAGCAGGGGAGGGGCAGAGAGAGGGAGACACAGAATCCGAAGCAGGCTCCAGGCTCTGAGCTGTCAGCACAGAGTGTGACGCGGGGCTTGAACTCACAAACCGTTATATCATGACCTGAGCTGAAGTCGGACGCTTAACTGACTGAGCCACCCAGGTGCCCCTCCTTATACTTTTCTGATGATCATTTCAAGTATGATGATCATTTTGAAGAGCCAGTGGAGGTGAAGGTTCTTCATTTCTTCTAGTTACAGGCCTGTGCAGTTTGTCTTAAGATCGTAAGGCAATATTTGTCTTAATATGGCTTTGCTGTACCTATTAAGGAAACTTCAAGGAGATGTAACTTGCTCTAATACAATTATAAGAGACCTTTCTTCGTTACTATTACCTTTGCTGTTTTAAGACTATAAATTGATGTGAAAATCATGTATCTCTGTGTAAGAAAACCACCCAGTCTTTCCCTTCTGAGTGGGGAAAAAGCCAGTTCCCCTCCTGTGTATCTCTTGTACTACTCACGCAGAAGATGTCCCTTTTGGTCACCAGATGTGTAGAGGTTTTTCCCTACACTTAGCAATTCTCCATGACGTCAGCTGGGTATCCTACGGTTTTTGGTTTTTGTTTTTTTTTTTTTAAAATTTTTTTTTTTTCAACGTTTATTTATTTTTGGGACAGAGAGAGACAGAGCATGAACGGGGGAGGGGCAGAGAGAGAGGGAGACACAGAATCGGAAACAGGCTCCAGGCTCTGAGCCATCAGCCCAGAGCCCGACGCGGGGCTCGAACTCACGGACCGCGAGATCGTGACCTGGCTGAAGTCGGACGCTCAACCGACTGCGCCACCCAGGCGCCCCTGGTTTTTGTTTTTAACGTTTATTACTTTTGAGAAAGAGAGAGAGAGTGTGAGCGGGGGAGGGGCAGAAAGAGAGGGGGACAGAGGATCTGAAGCAGACCCCGTGCTGACAGCAGAGAGCCCAGTGTGGGGTTGGAACTCACAAACCATGAGATCGTGACCTGAGCCGAAGTCAGACGCTTAACTGACTGAGCCACCCAGGCGCCTCTGGGTAGCCTACAATTTAACTAAATTCTGACACTGTCTACCTGGAGGTAGACACCTGTGCTTCTGACCAATCTGCTGTGAATCAGAAGCTCCCAGGACCCATCCTCAGATTTGATTATTTGCGGGGGCAACTTACAGAACTCGGGAAAACTGCCCACTTACTGTTTGCCACTTGATTGGAAAAGCGTAAGATGAAGAATACGGGCGATCATCCTGCTGGAGGGGATGCGAGGCCCCACATGTGGGGAGGGCTGCGGAGCCCATGACCTCTGCCAGCACCTGCACCTGTTCGCCTGCCTGGCAGCTGCCCGAAACCTCTGCTTCCTCGTGCCTGCTCCATTTCCGGCCCCTCCCCCTGCCTCTGGAGAATGGAGGTGGGGATGGGGTGAAGGCTGAAAATTCCAAGCTCCAAGAGCCCACCAAGAGTCACCTCATTAGGGGGCGCCTCAGTAGCTCAGTAGGGAGACTTCAGCTCAGGTCATGATCTCAACGGTTTGTGGGTTCGAGCCCCGCAGCGGGCCCTGTGCCGACAGCTCAGAGCCTGGATGGAGCCTGCTTTGGATTCTGTGTCTCCCTCCCTCTCTGCCCCTCACCCACTCATATTCTCTCTCTCTCTCTCTCTCTCTCTCTCTCTCTCTCTCTCAAAAATAAATAAACATTAAAAAAAAATTTGAGGGGCGCCTGGGTGGCGCAGTCGGTTGGGCATCCGACTTCAGCCAGGTCACAATCTCGCGGTCCGTGAGTTCGAGCCCCGCGTCAGGCTCTGGGCTGATGGCTCAGAGTCTGGAGCCTGTTTCCGATTCTGTGTCTCCCTCTCTCTCTGCCCCTCCCCCGTTCATGCTCTGTCTCTCTCTGTCCCAAAAATAAATAAACGTTGAAAAAAAAATTTTTTTTTGAAAAAAACCCAAAAGTCACCTCATTAGAACAGAAGGTGCTCCTAGCGCTCTTATCTCTTAGGAATGTACCAGGGTTTTAGGAGCTCTGTGTTAGGGACAGGGGTCAGAGACCACTATATGTTTTCTGTTCTCTCACAGTGTCATTGAATTAAAAAATCTGAGAGAGAGAGACTCTGAGTCTTTTTGATTAGAGAGCAGTTTTTTAAATGCTATTATATATAGTATTTATATATGCTTATTTCATGCAGTACAGCCGGTTATTTAGCTCTTCATATGTTTGTGTCTTTGTTTCCAAAGGTCTAACTCATCTTATTACTATGGATTTGCACCAGAAGGAAATTCAAGGCTTCTTCAACATTCCTGTTGATAATTTAAGAGCATCTCCCTTTTTACTGCAGTATATTCAAGAAGAGGTGGGCTAGCTCATACTTCTGTATTTTAACATTCTGTTTAAGGTTGAAAAGATCCATTTCCATTTCCTTGGGCCACCTGTCAAGGATTAAAACTTGGTGTATTCTGCTTAAAGCACGATTTACTTTATAAATGTAATTCAGTGTATTTTAAAATTCTTTTTTTTTTTTTTTGTTAAAGTTTATTTTTGAGAGAGAGCATGAGTGGGAAAGGGGCAGAGAGAGAGGGAGAGAGAATCCAAAGCAGGCTCAACACTGTCGGCACAGAGCCTGACACAGGGCTCGATCCCATGAACCATGAGATCGTGACCAGAGCCAAAATTGAGAGTTGGACGCTTCACTGACTGAGCCAACCCAGGTGCCCCTGTGTTTTCAAATTTTTAATCTGCAGTTTGTTTCTTTTGTTAAGCTCTTTAAATTGTGTTTTCTTTTGGACTTCAGGTACCTAGAATTGAACTAGTTGTGATCATGGTCAAATAACTGTCATCATTGGTCCACGCGTGCACCTGGCCCTCATTTGTGTTTCCATCGCTCTGCCTATCTCTCTGTCCATCTGTCTGTAGTGGTCACCGGCTGTGATCCTCCCACGTAGGAAGAAAACTAGATCCCTCATAACTGACATCCACTCATGTGGTCCTTTTCTGTCACATCCCCCTGCCTCCTCCTGCCCAAGGGAGCCACTATCCTGAGTCTTGCTTCATCGTTTTCTTGACTTCCTTTGTAGATGGTCTTATCGCATATATACGTACACATACAGGTATTATTCAAAGACAAAAACGATACACTTTTTTAAGTTTATAAAGAGTCAAATTGTGTGATTTGGGGGCAGTTTTCATTTGCTGTTACGTTAGTAAGACTCATCCATGTCATGTGTCACGGTGCATCCATTTTGACTGTTGAGAAATAGTCACTGTGCAGCCTTGTCACAGTTTACTCATAGGTTTTTGCTCTTGTGATTGTGTCCTGTGAGCACTCTTTTTTTTTTTTTTTTAATTTTTTTTCCAACATTTATTTATTTTTGGGACAGAGAGAGACAGAGCATGAACGGGGGAGGGGCAGAGAGAGAGGGAGAGGGAGACACAGAATCGGAAACAGGCTCCAGGCTCTGAGCCATCAGCCCAGAGCCTGACGCGGGGCTCGAACTCACGGACCGCGAGATCGTGACCTGGCTGAAGTCGGACGCTTAACCGACTGCGCCACCCAGGCGCCCCGCTGTGAGCACTCTTGTAGGTGTCTCCTGTGGTGTGCAAGCAAGTGTATCGTGATTCTATATTCATCTCTAGGTGGCATGGCCTGTGTTTAATTTTTCCCAAAGCAGTTATACCTTTCCGTTCTGACCAGCAGTGAGTCAGGTAGTCTGTGGATCCATCTTTGTTTCAATACTTACGTTACCAGAATTTAAAACTTTTGCCTGTTGAATGGCTGTGGCCTGGTGTGTTGGTGTCACGTCGATGGATATATCTCTGATGATGTAAGAAATCGAGCGTCTCTTCGTAGATTTCTTTTCTGTGAAAAGGTGCTTAATGCCTTTTGTTTGTGTGTTTCCTTCTGTGCCACAGGCATCCTTTTTTAATTCTTGATTGTAGCCATTGGTTAGTATTTGTTTCACATATATCTCAGTTTGTAACCTGTAGTTTTCTTAAGGGAGTCTACATAAGCAGACATGTTCAGATTTTTTTTTTCATTGAGGTTAAAAATTCACATAACATAAAATTAACCACTTTAGGGGCACCTGGGTGGTTCAGTCGGTTAAGTGACTTTTTAAAAAAAAAAAAATTTTTTTTTTTTTACGATCATTTGTTTTTGAGAGACAGAACATGAGCGGGGGAGGGGCAGAGAGAGAGAAGAAGACACAGACTCGGAAGCAGGCTCCAGGCTCTGAGCTGTCAGCACAGAGCCCAGTGCGGGGCTTGAACTCACGAACCATGAAATCATGACCTGAGCTCAAGTCGGATGTTTAACTGACTGAGCCACCCAGGCGGCGTCCCAAGGGTCTGACTCTTGATATTGGCTCAGGTCATGATCTCTCGGTTTGAGAGATCTAGCCCCAAGTTGGGTTCTGCTCTGATAGCTCAGAGCCTGCTTGGGATTTTGTCTCCCTCTCTCTCTCTGCCTCTCCCTTGCTCACACATTGCACATGCATGCTCTCTCTCTCTCTCTCTCTCTCTCTCTCTCTCTCTCTCAAAATAAATAAACTTAAAAAAAAATGAAGTACTCTACGGGAGCTCACTGTTTAAAAGGACTTCTGTTCTTTTTGCCTTTTACAGCGTACTTGTTTTAGTTGACCATATCTTTCCGAATCGAAGATGCCATCGGCTAAGGTTTACATTATTTAGGTCATCAGGAAGGAAGGAGACACTGTGGATTAGCTGTGTGACACAGTGCCTTTGTGTCCCTCAGTGATCCTGTTCTGCAAGGCTGATGCTGACATTTTCCGATCTGACAGCTCACATGTTTCTCTCTTGAGCCGTCACTGGAATTGAAGCCCTTTCTGCCAGAGTTGGAAGGAAAGTCCCGATAATTGGATGCTCATTGCCTTGAGGCTTTGGGCCTCTCTCCTGGGAGTTTGGCAGGTTCTCCTTCCTTCAGTCTCGTTGTGGTGTGCATGTTAGGTGTCCTTTGAGATTCAGTCCTTCCCAGCTTCACTGGCAGTGCACGGTCTTCCTTCGTTAGGTCCCACAGAGCATTCCATTATCGCCTTATGGGAAGTTACTCACTTGCAGTCATTCCTCCAGTGATGACTGCTTGAGCCACGAATGTGAAATCTACACCCTGCTGTCTACGTGCTGTGTCTTTCTGCATGCACTGTCGCTGTTCGTTTTAATGCCGAATCATAGGGAACTCTTGCTGGAGACGTTTTAAATGGCAGTCAAACCCGGCCCCTATAGAACCAGCAGTGCCTGTGGCTTGTTTGAAATGAATGCCATGGCCTTCTTCACATGTGTGAAGGGTTGGAAAAGCACATCACAGCTGCTGTGGGGCCGACAGCAGCTGTAAGACACTACTGAGTCTAGGACATCTAAATCAGAGAGATACTAAAATATGACCGAAATTGGCTTGGGTATTGATTAAATACAATGCGTATTTTTAAAAAATGACAAGATATTACGGTGATAGCTCTAGAGATCATTGGTCTGCACCAGGATTCTTAAGGAAATGATGAAGAGGAGGGCCACAAGTATATTTCTCTGGTGTATGTAGAGATCCCATCCTATCTCATCAATTTTTAAATAGGAACTTCTAGAGTTATCTTTTTTTTTTTTTTATTTTTTAATGTTTATTTTTGAGAGAGAGAGAGAGAGAGAAAGAAAGAGACAGAGTGAGAGTGGGGAAGGGGCAGGGAGAGAGGGAGACACAGAATCCAAAGCAGGCTCCAGGCTCAGCTGTCAGCACAGAGCCTGATGCGGGGCTTGAACGCACAAACCATGAGATCATGACCTGAGCCCAAGTTGGACGCTTAACCGACTGAGCCATCCAGGTGCCCCTGGAGTTATCCTGTTTCTGATTCTTGAGTTGCATCCCTCCTCCCCCTGACCTCCCACCCGACCCCAGTGTTCTTCTTAGTGTCTTTGAATCCAGCCACTCTCTTTACAGAAATGAGATATGGCAGGGGATGAGAGATCAGGGACAGGGTAGGGGTGTACAGCAAGGGAGTATGGGGGTGTAGGGCAGTTTGATTCTTTGTGGTTCCACAGTGGCCCTGATGTTGTTTTCCCTTAGTCGTTCAGGAGAAAATTACTACAGAGTTTGGAAGCTGGAAACTGGATATGGGGTATGTTTTCCCTTGCGCCTGATAGAGTCATTTTCTTCTAAAGTGAAAAATGAAACTTTATGTTGACAGTGGCAGTGACAGGGACACGCATGTGTGTGTATATAGTAATTCTGACAATACTGGTCAGCCCCTAGCTTCCTTGGGCCACCAGCCTGGTCCTTGGCCCCTCTGCAGGGGTAGCCCTTGTTGCCAGCTTGCTTTGCACCCTGTGTCCTCCCAGACTTCTCTGTTTGTATTCGCCTCCTCGTCTATATACATAGTTACAGATGTTGATTTGTGGGTGCTTTTTTGGAAAAAAACAAAGAGCAAAAAGCAGTTAACATATTGTTTGCCTTGTTCTGCAACTTGTTCTTTTCATTGCTACGCTGGTGTCTGGAGGTCTTGCCATGCTAAGATTCATAATTGCTACATCGTAGTTCTGAGTTTAGATCAGTGATGGCCAGTAGAACTTTCTGTGATTGTGAAAATGTTCTAGCCGCTGTCTAGTTTGGTCGCCACTGGTCGTTGCACATGGCTAGTGTGACTGAGAACTGAATCATTTTCTTTGAGTTCAATTAAGATCAAATGGCTACGTGTTTAAATGTTTAAAGCACAAGTTTAAATGAGCCACAGTTTTTTCAACCATCCTCCTCTTGATTGGATATTAGGTTGTTTTAATTTTTCACCCTTTTTTTTTAAGGGCTGTGAATGTTTTATCTTCTTTTTTTTAATGTTTATTTTTGAGAGAGAGAGAGAGAGAGAGCGCGTGTGCGTAAGTGGGGGAGGGTCAGAGAGATGGAGATAGAGAATCCAAAGCAGGCTCCGTTCTGTCAGCACAGAGCCTGACACAGGGCTTGAGCCCACAAACCACGAGATCATGACCTGAGCTGAAGTCGAACACTAAACCAACTGAGCCACCCAGGTGCCCCAATTTTTCACTCTTTTAGATGAAATATTTTACTTAAAAATTTATCATTAAATAATGCTGCATTGGAAATTCTTGTACTTACCTTTCTGATTACTTACATATTTTTTTGAAAAAATGTTGGGGAGTAGAATTGCTTGATAGAAAAGTAATCTACATTTTTAATGCTTTAGTAGATATTGCAAAAATCTCAATTTTCTGAAAATTTAATGTTTGAATATCATGAAAATTTAATATTTTAATATGATATCATGAAACTTGCAGTTCGAAGGGGCTGTATTAATTGATACTTTCACTAACAGTACATATGATAGTGTCTATTTCCCCGTGCACTTAGTTTTGCAAGTTTAATGACCAAAACAATGCTGTATGATTTGAATTTTTCCCTTTCTTGAGTTTTAGTGTGAGGGTACATCTAGTGTGTTTTTGGGGGCAGGCAGGAATTTCCCCCACAGTGTCTCATTTTTCTGCTGTGGTTTTGAAACTTCCGCATGATGTGTCTGGGGTAGATCTTTTTTCCTTTCATGTCACTAGATACTCCCTGGGTCTCTTTCATTCTCTGGGCATTTTCCCCCCCTATTATTTGATTATCTCATCTCTTCTGTTTTCTCATTCTTTCCTTTGGGAACTGTTAGATGTTGAAAATTTTGGATCTAGTTTCTGTTGTTTCACTTTTTGTTATTTGGTCTTTTTCAAGTTTTGCGTTGTTATATATAGCGTTGTGGGAAAATCCCTTGGCTGGAAGACCCAGGCTTGTTTATCTGTCTCCGTTCTGCCACCGTAAAAGCCCGTTAGTGAGTTTCTTATTTCCACTGCCTAGGTTTCTTTTTGGTTCTTTTTCTTTCTTTTTAATTTTTTAAAAATGTTTATTCATTTTTTAGAGACAGAGAGAGACAGAGCACAGGCGGGGGAGGGGCAGAGAGAGAGTGGGAGACACAGAATCTGAAGCAGGCTCCAGGCTGTGAGCCATCAGCCCAGAGCCCAACGCCGGGCTTGAACTCATGAACTGCGAGATCATGACCTAAGCTGAAGTCAGACACTTAACTGACTGAGCCACCCAGGCGCCCCTGGTTCTTTTTCTTAACAGCCAGTTCTTTAAGTGTACGGTTTCCTGTTGTAGCTCCTGGGGAGAAAATAGACCTGTTTTCGTTTCTTTTTTTTTTTTTTTTAAGCAAACTTTACTCCCAACATGGGCTTGAACTCATAACCCTGAGATCAAGAGTCTCATGCTCTACCAACTGAGCCAGCCACGTACTCCCGAAATAGACCTGTTTTTATTAAAGAGTCCTTTCTTTTAAAGTCTCCTTTTATTTGCTTTATTAACTGTTTTCCTTCATTGTCACTTCTCCTCTTGGCTGGGTTTGCGCTGTTTGATGATATTTGGTGAGAGACAAGTCCATAAAACAGTTTAGGAAGACTTCCAGTGAAAATAAGGAAAATGCCCATGTGTATTTTTTGCTCCCTTACTCCTTGGTAGTGTTGGACAAATTAGGCTGCCCTATAAAGATACCCGATCCGTGTGGTTATGCTGGGTATTTTTGCATTAGAGCGTTCTTCAAATAAATCAGTGTTCTGTTTATTTACTAAGTATTACTTAGTGCTTCCTGTGTACTAGGCATCGTACAAGGTGTTAGATGTTATTAATGCTTATATAGAAATTCATTGATATAGCATAGTTGTGAGAAAAAAAGTGAAGAGGGTATATTGAATGAAATAATACCATTTAACGAAGTGTCTGAATGTCAAGAACATAATTTGAAACTATTGCCAGGGTGAAGTCAGAAATAAATCACTGCACAGCTTAAAAAGAGTTTTGTCTTATAAACTCTCAGAAGTCGATAATGGGTATATCTTCAATTACAATCACTTCAAATGTTCCAACAGTAAAAGTCTGCAGAGTAGACTGATATTTTAGTTATTTTCTTAAGGGTTCTTCATATCTTTAAAAAATCCCACCATCCTGATTATCCTTTAACAGATTGGTTTCTTCAAAATGCCATGACTCAGATATGGGAGTCATTCGTATGGAGTGTACTAATTTGGAATGTGACAGTTGCCTTGGATTCAGGTTGGATGCCTATCATCCTTGCACTGTGAAATTGCACGTAACGGGCATTCATGAGAGGAATTCCTGTTGACTTTATAAAAACGTCTTTATACCCCATTATCAGTATTCACTGGCCCCTGGATATCAGCTAATCACCGATTAGCATTGCTTTTTGTCTTAAGTCTGTGAGGCTCATACCTCTGTCCTATTTTTTCCTAGGTAGTAGGAGTTTCTTCATTTTCCAAAGGGGAAATTTACTTTGAACTTTTTCTCTTTTTGGAAGACTTTTCATGTGACCAGATGACAGTTTTGAGTCTAGGAATGTTCCTTTTTATTGACTGTCAGGTGCTGGCGTGAACAGCCTCTGGAGTAATCCCTGACCTCTTAATCTGTCACAGATCCCGGACTACAGGAATGCAGTGATTGTGGCCAAATCTCCAGCCTCAGCCAAAAGGTAGGTGGGAGCTCATGACTACTCCTTGGGTCCATGTGGAGAATCACATCCCCAGTTGGATCCTGGACATTCTGGATTCTGTCTCAGCGGTTCCCTTAATTCTGTGGGCTTTTAATTTTTTTTTTTAAGCTTATTTATTTTGAGAGAGAGTGAGTGCACGCGCACAAGCAGGGAGGGACAAGAGAGAGAGGGAGAGAGAGTTCCAAGCAGGCTTTGCACTGTCCGTGCAGAGCCTGATGTAGGGCTCGAACTCACAAACTGTGAGATCATGTCCTGAGCTGAAGTCAAGAGTTGGATGCCTAACTGACTGAGCCTCCCAGGCACCCCTGTGGGTTTTTAGTTTAGAAGATTGTCTGCTGACTCCATTTTAAAAATGATGATGTATTTTCGTCTTTTTTTTCAATCCCAATATGTGACCAGTAGTCAGAAACTTCCAGGTGTAGGGATGCCTGACCTAGTTCTTGATTGGCAGCCGCTCGTCGGTCTTCAGATCTGCCCTTTAAAATACCAGTGAATATACTTTGTGACTGTTCACTGCCTTTTATTAGAAGAACTCAGTAATTTATTAACAGAATTATATCCCGCCAAGAGGCCACTTACTGGTACATGTTAAAAGGTGACATTTTACTGAGGCCTACAAATAGGGCAGTGCTGAGGGTTCTGTGTAACCTGGAGTAACTGATGAATCGGTAATACAGGACTTAAAGAGGCTTGGGGTTGAGAGGATTTCCTACACCAGCGTTTCCAACAAAGCGGGAAAGGGAGAGAATAAAAGCATATGTTGGAAGAAAGGTTTTTTCCTAAAAAAGCTCTTTTAAAATTGTGTCCCGCAATTATCCTGCCTTTGGTCACTGGATCCCTGTTAAGCCCTGTGGTGTGTAAGGAGGCCACAGGCACCTACCTCTGGCCTGGGCCCGCAGACCGTTGCTACTGAAGGATGAGGAGAGCTCGTGGACGATAAGCCGCTGGTTTCGAAGGTATTACGATAAGTAGTTTTCCGTGGTAAACGAGGAATGACATTGGGTCTATTAACGAGGTTGGCATTATTGCTAAAAACATGAAGTTGTGTCCAGTGCAGCCAGTGCTGTGTCCACACAGGGCTTCCGTTAAGAGTCTTTATCAGCAGAGTCTTGTCCATTTGATTAAGTTGGAGTCAACCGTGACTCGTTTGGAACATAAGATCCCATTTTTCCAAGCATCGTGCTGGATCAGATTTAATTTAGTAATTTGTTTTTCTCTGATACACATGGTTTCAGTTGTTGTGAAGGTGAAAATCGTAGAACATGGAACTGATCGTTTTAAAATCTACAGTTCATTGGCAGTTAGCGCCCTCACAGTGTTGTGCAACGACCACCACTCTCTTGTTTCAGAACTTTCTCATCACTCCTGAAGGACACCCCGGACCCGTTAAGAAATCACTCTCCATTCCCTTCTCTCCCCAGCCCCTGGCAACCACTGATCTGCTTTCTGTCTCTGGATATGCCTCTTCTGGACATTTTATATAAATGGAATCGTACACTGTGTGGCCTTTTGCATCTGGTTTCTTTCACTTGACACAATGTTTTCGGGGTTCCTTCACGTTGTGTCCTGTGTCAAGATCTCATTCCGTTTTATGGCTGACTACTCTTCCAGCCTGTTTAGCCATCCACGTATTGAGGGACGTTTGGGTTGTTGCCACGTAGTGGCTGTTGTGAGTAGCACTGCTGCAAACATTTGTGTACCCGTTGCCGTGTGGACGCGTGGTTTCCTTTCTCCTGGTTGGATACCTAGGATTGAAAGCTCTGGGCGTATGGTAATTCTAGGTTTACATTTTTTTAAATGTTTCTTTATTTTTGAGAGAGAGAGTGTGAGCAGGGGTGGGGTGGAGAGAGGGAGACACCGCCAGGGCAGAGCCCAACCCGGGGCTTGGACTCACGAACTGTGAGATCATGACCTGAGCTGAAGTTGGATGTGCAACCCACTGAGCCCTCCAGGTGCCCCCTGTGTTTACATTTTTGAGGGGCCGCCACACCATGTCACATTCTCACCAGGAACGTACGAGGATTCCAATCTCTCCACATCCCGACCAACGCTTATTTGCTGTTTCGTTACTGTTCCAGCCATCCTAGTGGGTGTGAAGTGGTGTCTCGTTGTTGTTTTGATTTGTACTTCCCTGGTGATGAATGATGTTGAGCGTCTTTTCATGTGCTTCTTTGGAGAAATGTCTACTCAAGTCATTTGTACTTTTTTTTTTTTTTTTGAGAGAGAATGAGTATGAGCTAGGGGAGGGGCAGAGGGAGGGAGGGAGGGAGGAAGAGAGAGAGAGAATGAATCCTAAGCAGGCTTCATGCTCACTGCAGAGCCTGACGCGGGGCTCCATCCCATGACCCTGGGATCGCTACCTGAGTCAGAATCAAGAGTCAGATGTTGAACCGACAGCCAGCCAGGTGCCCCTTTTTGCACGTTTTTTAACTGGGTGGTTTTTCTTTTTGTGGTCGAATTGTAGGAGTCCTTTATATATTCTGGAGACTAGATCCTTATCAGGTACGTGGTTTGTAATTTTACCCCATTTTGCAGGTTGTCTTTTTCCGTCTTGATATGGTCCTTTGACGCACAGAAGTTTTTAATTTTATGGAGTCCGGTTTAGCGTTATTGTTACTGCTTTTGCTTCTGGCATCATATCTAAGCAGCCATCGCTAAACCCAGGGCACTAAGTTTTACCCCTGTGATTTCTCCCAATAGTGTAGTTTTAGCTCTTAGGTTTGGGTTGTCGATCGATTTTGAATTAATTTTTGTGTCTGGAGGGAGCCGTAGGTAGGGGTCCAGCTTCTTTCTTTTCCACGTGATTGTCTGGTTGTCTAGCACCATTTGTCAAAAAGACTGTTCTCTACCCCTTGAATGGCTTTGGCATTCTTGTCAAAATCACTCGGCCATAGATGTTTGTGTGTATTTCTGGACTCTCAGATCTGTTCTGTTGACTGTATGTCAGCACCACACTGTCGTGGTTGCCGTGGCTCTGTAGGAAGAGTCGGACGAAAACACTCACAAGTGGGTCAGAGTGCGAGCACCGCTCCCTGGGAATCCTCTGCTGACACAGGTGGGGAGTGGCCCTGTTACCACTGACTGACGGGGCCCCATCTGACGCCACCTCACAGGGGAGGGGGAAGGGCACCTCCTTACTGCCGAGTCGGGGTGGAAGTCCACGTGTCCCTCTGCACTGACACCCGGCGGGGCGCAGGGGTGATGACCGCCCGGTGGGGATGAAAAGTGCCAGCCCCCTACTTGGCCGTCTCTTCAACTACCCCGTTGGCGGGTTTGGGGCTCATCGTTATCGCCTGGCAAGGGAGGCAGTGCAGGCCCCCTGCTTGACCTAAACTCGTGTGGGCGAGTGGCATAGCTGGTTTTGCCTGGGGTGGCCGGGGGTAGAGTTCAAGTTTTCTGATGTGGGAGGCGGTCTCTCTCTTGGTCCTGTGGCTGGAGAAAGCAGGCTTTTGTCTGCGCTTCTTTGGTATGTGCCTCTTGGCATTTTGGGCCGCCCGCCTCTCCAGCTGCGAGTCTGGGATATGGGGTAACGAGACAGAAAGACCAGAGGACTCAGCACCTTGTTATCCCCGCAGTCCCGAGGTCCCCGGCCAGTCCGTGTCTCCTGTACTGTTCAGAGTCTTCTTAGGTTTGTTTCATGTATAACATCCGGGTTTTCAGTTCTGCTCCATGGTGGGGGGCCTTCCATCTCGGCGGAGACCGGAGTAGCAGCAGTGTGTGTCGCTCGGTTTTTTCCCACTAAATACCAAAAGAATATGATGAATTTTCATTTGACTCGCCCATATGGATAGGCTTTTGGTAACTTTTACAATACTCAGTTTACATCTGACTTCATGTGTTGATGGGATTTTATCATTGTAATAGCCTTTGGATTCGTTTATTTGGCATTTGTTGGTACAGTTGACTCTTGAGCAACACAGGTTTTAGCGGTGCCGACCCCCCTGTGCTTCAGAATCCATGCATAACTTGGACTCCCCCAGGACTCAACTACTGACAGACCGCCGTTGACTAGAACCTCACTGATAGCGTAACCAGTCAATTAATACAAATTTTGTATGTTACGTGTAGTATACTGTATTCTTACAATAAAGTAAGCTAGAGAAAAGAAAATGTTATTAAGAAAATCATGAGGAAGAGAATACATTTACAGTATTGCACTGTATTTATATAAAAAAAAATTGGCTGTGAGTGGACCCATGCAGTTCAAACCCATATTGTTCAAGGGTGGGCTGTACCACACTGAGTTTGTCATTTACCCATTCAGATGTTTATTGAGAAGCTATTGTGCCGGTCGGATGAGACCCGAGAAGGTGCCCTCAGGGAGCTTAGGTTTAGCGGCAGATGTTTTAGCTGCTATTGTGGACTGAATGTTTGTGTCCCCCCAACATTCATCTTGAAATCCTCACCCCCACTGTGATGGTTTTAGGAGGGGAGGCCTTTGGGAGGTAATTAGGTCACAAAGGAGGAGCCGTCATGTATGGGCTCAGTGCCCTTAGGAGAAGAGACCAGTGCTGCAGGGGCCGTCTGCTCTCTGCCACGCGAGGGCACAGTGAGAAACAGAGGCCGTGTGCAAACCGGGAAGCAGGCCCTCATCTTGGACCTGTAGCCTCCAGAACCGTGAGAAACACATTTCTGCTGTTTAAGCACCCCCGGTCTGTGGTATCCAGTTACAGCAGCTGGAACTAAGACGTCTGTGTTACCTCACTTGATCTTCTGTAGCTAGGAGGCCAGCGTCTTCCCTCCCTCTCTCTCCCCCTCTCCCTCCCTCTCTCTTCTCTTCTCTTCTCTTCTCTTCTCTTCTCTTCTCTTCTCTTCTCTTCTCTTCTTTCTCTCTCTCTCTCTCTCTCTCTCAGATGAAGAAACACACCCAAGGGGCTGAAGAAGGCGATCCATGGTGATTGAACTGTGTATGTTCACTGGAAAGTAATGGCACCGCTAATCACTTCTCAGGGTGTTTTCCGCACCAGTGATTATGGGATTTGGGTGTTGGCCAAATATGATTCAGGTGGACTTGCCCTTCCACTCGGTAGATATGTAAGTGCTACTTGGACTTTGAGAAAGAATACCAAAGTTGGAGATGTAACACTGAAGTCAGGACTGACCATAAAGCTAAAGCAATCGTGATTGTGTGTGATTGGGAAAAGATAGAAAAATAGCTGAGTGGAACAGAACAGAGTCCAGAAATACACCTACGCGTATCTCGAATACTGATTTCCAGCAGAGGGGCAGAGGCAATTCTGAATGGAGAAAGGATAGTCCTTTGAACAAATGGTGTGGGAATGACTGGAAATTCATGTGCAAAATCATCAATTCTGAGCCATGTTTTACATCATATACAAACATCAACTAAAAATGAATCCCATACCTAAATGTAGAACCTAAAACTATAAAGCTCCCAGAGGAAAACATGGAGAAAAATCTTTGTGACTTTGGTTGGACAAACATTTTTTAAATATGACACTAGAAGTCCGTTTTATAAGAAGAAAGTTGTCACATCATGTGTCATCAAAATTAAAACTACTCTTCCAAAGACTATTTATGAAGAGAATGACAGAAGACACAGACAGAGTGGGAGGAAATATTGGGAAAGCCTGTATCTGATAAAGAATTTGTATTTAGAATGTGTAAAGAATTCCCAAAACTTAGGGAACTAACAACCCAACTAAAAAATTGGCAAAAGATAAACAGACCCTTTACCCCAAAGTATATATTCAATTGGCAGGTAAGCACGTGAAAATGTTCAGCACCATTTGTTATGAGGCCAGTCCAAACTGAGGCCACGGTGAGGCACCTGTACGCGCCGTTAGCATGGGTAGTAGTTGAAGTGACTGACCACACTGAGTGGCAGAACTTGGAGGCACTGGAACCCTCGTGCGCAGTTCGTGGGAATGTAAAATGGTATAACCACTTTGGAAAAGAGTTCGTTGTTGTTGTGTTTTTAATTTTTTAATGTTTTTTATTTTTTAAGGGGGAGAGAGAGACAGAGACAGAGACAGAGACAGCACAACGTGGGGAGGGACAGAGAGAGAGAGAGGGAGACAGAATCCGAAGCAGGCTCCAGGCTCTGAGCTGTCAGCACAGAGCCGACGCGGGGCTTGAACCCATGAACCGTGAGATCATGATCTGAGCTGAAGTTGGACGCTTAACCGACTGAGCCACCCAGGTGCCTCACGGTTGTTTCTTTAGAGAGCTAAATACATGCCTGTCCTATGATCCAGCCATTCTATGCCTAGGTATTTACCCTGGAGAAAAGAAAACATAAGTCCATGCAGAGATTTGTACATGAATATTCAAAGCAGTTTTGTAATGGTTCAGAACTGGAAACAATGCAGAAGTTCAAGTGAATGGACAAACTGATAGACCCAAACAACAGATTGTGGCAGTGTAAAGGGGTGACTTTGGTGTCCCATGTAAAATGGATGGATCTCCAACATGTTTTCCTTAGTGAACGAAGAAAGACAAAAAAAAAAAAAAAATGATACTCTGATTTTACTTACAGAATTCTAGAAAAGGCAAAACTATGCTGACAGAGTACAAACTATTGGTTTGCCTGGTACCGGAAGGAGAAATTACAAAGGGGCACCAGGACATGTCTGGCAGTGAGAGATTTTCCTGGTCTTCGTTGTGCTGATGGTTGCACGGATGTGTACGCACATCAGAGCCTATGAGATTGTACAGTGTAAACGTGTATATTTTATGGTGTCTTCGTTCTGTCTCAGTACAATTTAAAAATCGACGCTTGGGGCGCCTGGGTGGCGCAGTCGGTTGAGCGTCCGACTTCAGCCAGGTCACGATCTCGCGGTCCGTGAGTTCGAGCCCCGCGTCGGGCTCTGGGCTGATGGCTCAGAGCCTGGAGCCTGTTTCCCATTCTGTGTCTCCCTCTCTCTCTGGCCCTCCCCTGTTCATGCTCTGTCTCTCTCTCTGTCCCAAAAATAAATAAACGTTGAAAAAAAAAAGAAAAAAAAAAAATCGACGCTTACTGCTTTTCTGAAGCTGTAACGCACCTTGTCTCCTGTGGTTGGTTCTCACTAAGAAGTGCGTGGCCGGGTGGATTAGCAATTAAAAGCCGGAAGGCTGAGGCTTCCCGGAGTCACTGCTGTAGGCTCCCTAGTGGGCTGAGCACAGAGCAGGCTGGCCGCTGCCCATCGCTGCCCTGGCCAGAGGGACACGCTCGTCACGTGGGGACTCCACACTTTGTCCTGCATCCTAACACTTGCAGGTCACCTTCTTTCTCTTTTCACGAATTCTTTCGGAAACCGCATCTGATTTATGTTGTCTTCTGTTTCTCCCGCGAACGCTGGAGAACGGGGGCTGCGTGATTTCTGAACTGTGTCTACTGCTCTCCCTCAGGGCACAGTCTTTTGCGGAGCGCCTGCGACTGGGAATTGCGGTGATTCACGGGGAAGCGCAGGACGCCGAGTCCGACTTGGTGGATGGACGGCATTCCCCGCCCATGGTCAGGAGTGTGGCTGCCATCCACCCCAGCCTGGAGATCCCCAGTAAGTGCGCTGGCCCCTCTTTGTCACTTCCCGCTTTGGTTTTAAGGCTGACTGAATTTGTCGTTTTTCAGCTGTGAACTGCCTCTTCTCTGTTTTTTTCTTTAAGTTGGCAAAAATGACTAATACTTTTCCTGGCCTGGCCTGGTTGTCACAAGTGCATTTCAGAGAGCCCTGTGGACTGTGGAGCCTTCTAGAAGCAGTCGGTGTGATCACAGCAAGAACTAGGAAAAGACTCCGTTCTGGCACTTCAGGGAATTTCATTCATTCAGTAATAAATCCTAGAGAAGGGTTTAACATAAGCAGAAAACTTTGTATGTGCAAGTTATTCACTATAGTGTTATTTTGAATGCAGAATATTGGGAAAGTCTAAACGGCTTAGCAGAGGGTAGAGCTTGAATTATGCTGTATCAGCACAGCTAATTATGCAGCCTGTTGACATAATTAAGACTGTCTGGACACAAGAGAAAAATCTGGAACATATGGGAATGGGCAGAACATGAGAGGGTATACCTGTGTTTGTGTGAGGCCCGGGAGGGAATATGGAAGATGGAAATACTGGTGACAGGGTGGTAGGGTTATGTGTGAATTTGCTTTTGTTTCTAAGAAACTTCCTTCGTGCTTTATTAACATCTTCTTGATTAAAAAAATACTGCCTTTGTTTGAGTCTGATGGGGAGGAAAAACTTATCCTCTGCCCTCTTTAGGTTCGGGCTTTGGGGCCTGCAATAAAACTCACAAAAGAAGGCACCTGGGTGGCTCATTTGGTTAAGTGTCTGGCTCTCGGTTTCGGCTCAGGTCATGATCTCACGGTTTGTGAGTTCGAGCCCCGTGTCCAGCTCTGTGCTGACAGTGTGGAGCCTTCTTAGGATCCTCTGTCTCCCTCTCTTTCTGCCCTCCCCCACACTTGCTCGCACACACTGTCTCTCTCAAATAAATAAGTAAACATTAAAAAAAAACAACTCACAAAAGATAGATTAGTGCGAGAAAAGACAGGGTTTAGGATTGGGGGCCTCTATACCATTTTAACAGGGGAAGCGGAAGCTAGAAAACAGGTGACTTTTAGGAGAGATGAGCGTCTCCTCAGCACGGATGGCAGTAGGATAGCTTTGTGACAGTGTCTGTTGAGGTGTGGTGCTGACCTCTAGTCTCCATGGTAGGTCAGTCCTTCCTGGTTGTTCTTGGAGTGGATTTCTGACACGGGCATTCTTTTGAATGGGCATTCTTTTGGGGGGCTCTGCTTTTAGGCAGTAGTGGATGTCAGGAGCCCCAGTGCCTTCGGCTCAAGGGATAAGCCCTTCCCCTGAGCGTGGGGGAAAGCACGTTCCTGTTCAGTTTGGCAGTCACGTGGGCTCCATTCCGGAACACATCCCGCAGTCTTTAGACGAATCAGCTCCTTTTAACTTCTGGGTCTTAGCTTTAAATGTGGCCTTAGCTAGTGGTTTCTGGACTGCAGAAATGGAGCTGCTGGTTTCCCGTCTGCAAACCAGGGAATGGGGGGCGCCTGGGTGGCTCAGTCAGTTAAGCATCCGACTCTGGCTCAGGTCATGATCTCGTGGTCCTTGTGTTCGAGTCCCATGTTGGGGTCTGTGCTGACGGCTCAGAGCCTGGAACCTGCTTTGGATTCTGTGTCTCCCTCTCTCTCTGCCCCGTTCCCGCACATGCTCTGTTTCTCTCTCTCTCTCTCTCTCTCTCTCTCAAAAATAAATAAACATTAAAAAAATTTCTTTTTTAATTAAAAAAAAAAATGAAAACCAGGGAATGGGACTCTCTGACGTTTCCTCCATCTGTTTATTTGCTCTCTCTGTTTCAGCTCATTTCATTCACGATTTTAATTATAACATTTCTGTGCTTATGTTTTAACCCAGGTGGTGAACGCTGGAAGATTTGGGTGGGATTATAATTGAGAAGTTGAATTTCGCAGCTCCTACGTGTTGCACTTTGCTTTTGCACACTTGATGGCCTGACCTTCTCTGTGTAATACTTGTTAAAGTTAATAGCAAATAGATACATGACAGCAAAAGAAAGCATTGTTCCTGTGGCATCTGACGCATCTATTTTGAGATTTTGATTGTATCACAAGATTTTGATATTTAGTGTTAGATTTAAAAAATTAGTTTATAGGGTGCCTGGGTGGCTCAGTCGGTTAAGCGTCCGACTTCAGCTCAGGTCACAATCTCGCAGTCCGTGAGTTTGAGCCCCGCGTCAGGCTCTGGGCTGATGGCTCAGAGCCTGGAGCCTGTTTCCGATTCTGTGTCTCCCTCTCTCTCTCTGCCCCTCCCCTGTTCATGCTCTGTCTCTTTCTGTCTCAAAAATAAATAAACGTTAAAAAAAAAAAAATTAGTTTGTGGGGCCCCTGGGTGGCTCAGTTGGTTAAGCATCCAACTCTTGATCTCAGCTCAGGTTTTGTTTGATCTCAAGGTCGTGAGTTCAAGCCCCCCTTTAGGCTCCGTACTGGGTGTGGAGCCTACAAAAAAAATTAAAAAAAATAATAAAATGTTAGTTTGTACATTCTGGTTTCTTAAACATGAAAAACGCCAACTAAAACAGAAAACAGTTCTTTTCCAGTGTGTACACGTTATATAAATATTCCAAACATTCCGTTATAAAGGAAGAAAATAATCATCAATGCTACATCCAGAGACCCATTTCTCTTTTCATGGGTCTCTTCTCAGGTTTTCCTTACTTGTGTTAAGGAGATGCGGTGCATCCTGGGCACAGAACGCGCGCCTCCCTCCATAACGTACCTTCGCCCACGTGATTAAAAACTTGCGTAAACAGCATTTTTAATGGCTGTTGAATATCCCATCTTAAAGATGTGGCTTAAACCTAAGCCTGAGCAGGGTCTGGCTGGTACTTGTTCTCGCCTGCTCCTTGCCAGTAGAATGTTGCAGTGCGCATATGTGGGTAAAAACTTCTGCACTTGGGTTTATTTCATTGTAAGTTTCTAAAAGTGAGATTAAGGAGGCCCAAGCTGAGACTGTTCGTATGGCTCTTTGTTGGGTTGATTCCCTAAAGGCTACACCGCTGTGCTCTTTCCCCGGTACTGGCGTCAGGTGCCTGGGAAAAGGGTAGAAAATGTAAAAAAAAAAAAAAAAAAAAAAGTCACTTCAGTTTTGGGATTTGTCTTGCTCTGTTGGGTTTTGCATTTCTGTCGTACCCCGCTGCCCCCCGCCCGCCCTGCCACCTAGGATCACACATTGCGTTGAATTGTCATACGCCCTTAGCCACCCTTTTAATCCACAGCAGTGATTTCCAGCCAGGGGGTGCCATTGGATTTTGTCCCGTTGAGGACATTTGGAGGTGTCTGCAGACATTTTTGGAGGTCACAAGTGAGGGGGCTGCTCCTGGCATCTAGTGAGAAGAAGCCAAGGACACTGTAAAGGTCCTGTGACACACAGGACAGCCCCCACAACAAAGAATTATCTAACCCAAAACGTCAGTGGTGCCGAGGTGGAGCAGCCCTGATCTGGAGCACTCCTACTTTTTCCTTCAGTGACGCTGACCTTTCTGCAAAAATTGAGTGAAAGTCACATAACCTAGAATCAGCCATTTTCGAAGGTACACAGTTCACTGGCGTTTCGTACGTCTGCAGCGTGGTGCAACCACCATTTCTCCCTGGTTTCGAACACCTCATCCCCCCAGAAAAACACCCCTACCCATTAAATTATCACTCCCATGCCCCCTTTCTGTTGCTATGAATTTGCCTGTTCTGGACATTTCATAGAAACGGAATCATACAGTCTGTGACCTGCGTCTAGTTTCTTTCACCGAGCGTAACGTCTTTGACGTTCATCCAAGTCATTGCGCGCACTGGGACTTGATTCCTTTCCGTGGCCGGATGCTTTTCTGTTGTGTGTGGATATGGCACAGCTTGCTTGTCATTCCCCCACTGGTGGGCACTGGAGTTGCATCTGCCTTTGGCTCTAAGGCTGTGACGTTCATTCGTGTGCCCGCTTCCCACAGACTTACGATTTCATTTCTCCAGGGTTAGAATTGCTGGGTCTCGTCGTAACTTTATGTTTAACTTTCTCAGGAGCCCTCGAACTGTTTTCCACAACAGCTGTGCCATTTTACATTCTCCCAGCCATATACAAAGGTTCTGATTTCTCCATATCCTTCCCAACACTTATTTCCTGATTTTTAAAGATGTTTATTTATTTTTTTTGAGAGAGAGTGAGCAGGGGAGGGGCAGGGGAAGAGAGAGAATCCCCAGCAGGCTCTGTGCTGTCAGCCCCACCGATGTGGGGCTCCCTCTCAGGAACTGTGAGATCATGACCTGAGCTGAAATCAAGAGTCAGATGCTTAACCGACTGGAGCCACCCAAGTGCCTCTCCTGATTTCTTTTATAATAGTCTCCCTAGCAGGTTGAAGTGGTACTTTGTTGTAGTTTTGACCCACATTTCTCTAATGGCTAATGATGTTTCATGTGCTTGTCCACTTACATATCTTCTTTGGAGAAGTGTCTGTTCAGATGTTTTGCTTATTTTTAAAATTGGTTTGTTTGCCTTTTTATTGTTGAGTTGTAAGAGTTCTTTATATACTCTAGACACTAGACTAGCGTGACTGTGAGATCGTGACCTAAGCCGAAAGAGTCGGACGCTTAATTGACCGAGCCACCCAGGTGCCCCACTTATATGTGGCATCTAAAGAAAAAGCTCAACTGATAGAAACAGACAATAGAATGTTAGTTGCCAGGGCCTGGGGTGGTGGAGGAAATGGGGAGATGTTGGTCAAAGGGTACACACTTGCAGTTATAAGTTCACCAAATTCTGGGGATCTAGTGTACAACATGATAACTGTAAATTAATAATACTGTATTATATACATGAAAACTTAAAAGTTACTGAGAGAGTAGTTCTTAATGTTTCTCACTACACACACACACAAATTGTAATCATGTGAAGTGATGGATGTGTTAATTAATCTTACTGTGGTAATCATTTTGCCGTATGGATGTGTATCAAATCGTTATGTTGTACACCTTGAACTTAACAACTAGTTCTGGGGCGCCTGGGTGGCGCAGTCGGTTAAGCGTCCGACTTCAGCCAGGTCACGATCTTGCGGTCCGTGAGTTCGAGCCCCGCGTCAGGCTCTGGGCTGATGGCTCAGAGCCTGGAGCCTGTTTCCGATTCTGTGTCTCCCTCTCTCTCTGCCCCTCCCCCGTTCATGCTCTGTCTCTCTCTGTCCCAAAAATAAATAAACGTTAAAAAAAAAAAATTAAAAAAAAAAACAAAACAACTAGTTCTTTGTCAGAGACATCTCAGTAAAGCTGGGGGGAAAATGGATTGGCTATAAATGTTTATTTCTTGACTCAGTTCTTTTCCTTGATCTATATCCTCATCCTTATGCTAGTACCACGTATGATTAATACAGCTTTGGGGGCGCCTGGGTGGCGCAGTCGGTTAAGCGTCCAACTTCAGCCAGGTCACGATCTCGCGGTCCGTGAGTTCGAGCCCCACGTCAGGCTCTGGGCTGATGGCTCAGAGCCTGGAGCCTGTTTCCGATTCTGTGTCTCCCTCTCTCTCTGCCCCTCGCCCGTTCATGCTCTGTCTCTCTCTGTCCCAAAAATAAATAAACGTTGAAAAAAAAATTAAAAAAAAAAATACAGCTTTGTAATAAGTTCTGAAATAGGGAAGTGTGAGTCCTCCACCTTGATTCTTTCTTTTTTGAGGTTCTGGATATTTGGGGTCCCTTGTATTTCCATATTTCAGGAATTTATGGTCAGTTCATTTCTGTCAGAAAAGCAGTTGGGATTCTGATAAGGATTGTATTGAATCTCTAGGTCACTGGGAGCATTGCCATCTTAACAGTACTAATACTTACATCCATGCACATGGGCTGTTTTTCCATTTATGTATATTTTCTTTAATTTCTTTGAGCAGTGTTTTAATTTTTTCTTTTTTTTTTTTTAATTTTTGAGAGAGAGACAGAGTGTGAGCTGGGGGAGGGGCAGAGAGAAAGGGAGACACAGAATCTGAAGCAGGCTCCAGGCTTTCAGCTGTCAGGCTCTGAGCCAGTGTCAGATGCTTAACCAGCTGAGCCACCCAGACGCTCCTGAGCAGTGTTTTAATAGTTTTTAGTGTACAAGTGTTTCACCTATTTGGTTAAATTTATTCCTAGGTATTTTATTCTTTTAGATGCTTTTATAAATGGAGTTGTTTTCTTAATTTCTTCTTTAGATTGTTCATTGCTGGCATGTAGAAACAACTGATTTTTGTGTGTTACCTTACAACATTTGCTGCATTGGTGTATTAGCTTTTGTAGTTCCTTGTGGATTCTTTGGTATTTCTTATATATGGGATCAAGTCACTTGCTGATACAAATAGTGTTACTTCTTACTTTCCAATCTGGATGCCTTTTATTTATTTATTTTTTTCTTGCCTGATTGCCCTGGCTAGCACCTCCTGTACAATGTCGAATAGCAGTGGAGAGGATGGGCATCCTTGTCTTGTTCCGGATGTTAGGGGAGAGTTTTCAATCTTTCATTAAGCATGATGTCAGCTGTGAATTTTTCACAGTTGCCCTTTATCAGGTTGAGGAAGTTTCCATCTGTTGCTAGTTTCTTGAGTTTTTTTATCATGAGACATTAACTTCTTAGAGGCTGTATCGTACGTTTTAATATAGAAACTTTTGTGTGTGTGTTTTCTTCTGACCAGTGCTAATTCCTAAAGAAAAGCCCCCAATCACAGTTGTTGGCGATGTGGGAGGAAGGATCGCCATCATTGTGGTATGTCGACCTCTTTTATTATTCATTGTTGTATTTTGCCATTGTTACTCTGCTGAATTATTTGCTAATTATGTGGGGATAGCGGTATGGCCAGTTAAGTCTCATTTAAGTTGGTACCTGGGCTAAATGTTTACTTTGGTCCAAAAATTGAAAATTGTTATTAGTTTACTAAGAAATTATAACTCCTTAGTCAACTAAAATATTGTGCAGCTGATGTTCATAACATGGGAAATTGTTTTGTGCTGAAAGCGTCTGAAATTGATTACGACTTTAAAACACACATCCTCTTGCACTTCATAAAACTAGCGCACGAAAGGAGTGTCTTTAATGCCTGTATAGTTACAAGAGGAATAAAATGAACACGTGGGTCCCCCATTACTCAGCTTGGAATCAGAACATTGTCCTGTCCCCCTGAAGCCACCTCTGGGCTTTGCCCTGGTCTCCCCCTCCTCTGTTCCCCCCAGAGGTTGTCAGCAGCCTGAAAGTCGTCATTCGTACCCTTACTTGCCATTGCAGTCTGCCATGAGTGCGTGTGTGCGAAACACTAGGTTGTTTTCGTTTGCAGGTTTTTCATGTTTATATAATGAAGTCTTTGTGTACTTTGCGACTTTTTGTTCAACGCTGTTTTGAGATTCCTCTGTGTAGTTAACATGTGGTTGCACGTTAACATTTCTTCATTGCTGTGTGCCCGTTCCATGGTACAGCCAACGCTCACCTTACTGATCTGTTCTCCAGGCATTGAACATACAGTTTTTCTTTCTTTTTTTTTAATGTTTATTTATTTGTTATTATTATTTAAAAATTTTTTATTTATTTTTGAGAGAGAGAGCACAGGGGAGGGGCAGAGAAAGAGGGAGACGCAGAATCTGAAGCAGGCTCCAGGCTCTGAGCTGTCAGCACAGAGCCCGACGTGGGGCTCGAACTCGCAAGCTGTGAGAGATGACCTGAGCTGAAGTCGGACGCTTAACCAACTGAGCCACCCAGGCGCCTTTATGTATTATTTTTTTAATGTTTGTTTATTTTTGAGAGAGAGTGAGAGCGCGCATGCGCGTGAGCTGGGGAGGGGACAGAGAGAGGGAGGGAGACGCAGAATCTGAAGCAGGCTCGAGGCTCTGAGCTGTCAGCACAGAGCCCAATGCGGGGCTCAAACTCACGAACTGTGAGATGATGACCTGAGCTGAAATTGGATGTTTAACTGACTTAGCTACCCAGCGGCCCTTGATTGTTTATTTTTGAGAGAGAGCGAGTGAGCAAGAGCAGGGAAGGGGCAGAGAGAGGGAAACAGAAGATCCGAAGCAGGCTGTGCACTCGAACTCACAAACCATGAGACCATGACCTGAGCCGAAGTCAGACGCTTAACTGACCGAGCCACCCAGGCTCCCCTGAACGTAAAGTTTTTCTGTTTCCAAATAATACTGTTTTGAACAGTGTTGCGTCTCTTCTCTGGTGCATACAGGTTAGACTTCCTCGGTGCCTGGGAGTGGGGCTGGGGGTCTAAGGCACACACATTCCCAACTTCACTGGCTGGTGCCAACTTGTTCCCAAAGTGGCCGCGCCAATTAACCAGGGCTCCCTGGTGCTTAGTTTTGTTTGTACTTTTTCTGAATCAGAAAATCTCCGATGTCACCCTATAGGGTAATAATAGCTGTGCCCGTTAATTTATTCCTTAATCAGCAAAATCTATAGCAACAAGATGCTGTGAATTCAGTAAAGCCTTTGCCCCCTTTCTGCTGCAGCTACATTTAAGAAAAAAACACTTTTTTTAATGTTTATTTTTGAGAGAGAGAGACAGAGACAGAGAGAACGCGCGCTCACGAGTGGGGGAGGGGTAGAGAGAGAGGGAGACAACAGAATCCGAAGCAGGCTTCAGGCTCTGAGCTGTCCGCACAGCCTGACATGGGGCTCGAACCCGCCAATCTCGAGATTGTGACCTGAGCTGAAGTTGGACGCTGAACCGACTGAGCCACCCAGGTATCCCACAACTTTTTTTTTTTTTTTTAATTTTTTTTCAACGTTTATTTATTTTTGGGACAGAGAGAGACAGAGCATGAATGGGGGAGGGGCAGAGAGAGAGGGAGACACAGAACCGGAAACAGGCTCCAGGCTCTGAGCCATCAGCCCAGAGCCCGACGCGGGGCTCGAACTCACGGAGCGCGAGATCGTGACCTGGCTGAAGTCGGACGCTTAACCGACTGCGCCACCCAGGCGCCCCACAACTTTTTTTTTTTTAAAGTAATTATTGATTCATAGGAAGTAGCTCCCCCCAGATTATACAGACACATCTTGTGTCCTCTTTATCTAGCTTCCTCCTCCTTGCTTAACTGTACCACAATCTGGAAATTCAGATCACCACCACTCATAGAGCTGCTTCTGATATTGCCGGTGTTGCATACGTGCATATGGACGTGGAGCTTTGTGTAACCACCACTGCAATCCAGATATGGAACTGTTCCATCACCACGAAGCTCCTTTGTGCCACTCCTTTATGGCCACACCCCCTTCCTGCCCACCTGATCACTAACTTGTGGCCGTGTCTAGTCTGCCCTCTTTTTTACTTAAAATTTTTTTTTTTAGTGTTTATTTTGGAGAGAGAGGGAGAGACAGAGCGTGAATGGGGGAGGGGCAGAGAGAGAGAGGGAGACACAGAATGCGAAGCAGGCTCCAGGTTCTGAGTTGTCAGCACAGAGCCAGATTCAGGGCTTGAACTCATGAACCACGAGATCATGACCTGAGCTGAAGTCGAATGCTTCACCGACTGAGCCATTCAGGCGCCCGTGTCCTCTGTCTTTATAACGGTTATTTCAAGAAAGTCATATAAGTGGAATATATAGTAGGTAGCCCTTTAAGATTGATTTTTTTTTTCACTTAGCACGTCTCCCTGGAGATCCATCAAGTTGTTATGTATGTTAATATTTGCTTTTAGTGCTGAGCAGTATTCCATGTAGGTTGGTACCCCAGTTGAACCACTCACTGATTAAAGGACATTTGGATTGTTTCTAGCTCTCTGCTCTTAGATATTAAATTGCTCTGTGCTTTTGTGTATGGGTTTTTGTGTGAACAGAGTTTTCCTTTTTGTGGGATAAATGACCAAAAGTGCAATTGGTGGGTTGCATGGTAATTGCAAATACAATTTTATAAGAACCTGTCAAGCTCTATTTCAGAGAGGCTGTACAATTTTACCAGCAGCACTTTTAAGAAAAAAAAAATTTATCTTGAGAGACACAGAGACAGCGCAAGTCGGGGAGGGACAGAGAAAGAGAGGGAGAGAGAGAGAATCCCAGGCAGGCTCCACACTGCCAGGGCAGAGCCCGATGCGGGGCTTGAACTCATGAAGCGAAGAGACCATGACCTAAGCCAAAACCAAGTTGGACACTTAACCGACTGAGCCACCCAGGCGCCCTTACCAGTAGCACTTTTAAAGTAATATGTACTGGGGGCGCCTGGGTGGCTCAGTCGGTTAAGCGTCCGACTTCAGCTCAGGTCATGATCCCACGGTTGGCGAGTTTGAACCCCGCGTCGGGCTCTGTGCTGACAGCTCAGAGCCTGGAGTCTCTTCAGATTCTGTGTCTGTCTCTCTCTCTCTCTGCCCCTCCCCCACTCACTCTCTCTCTCTCTCTCTCTCTCTCTGTCTCTCTCTCTGTCTCTCAAAAATAAATAAACATTAAAAACAATTAAAGTAATATGTATTGGGGCGCCTAGGTGGTTCAGTCAGTTGAGCATCAGACTTCAGCTCAGGTCATGATCTCACGGTTCATGGGTTCGAACCCCGCATTGGCTCCATGCTGACAGTTCAGAGCCTGAAGCCTGCTTTGGATTCTGTGTCTCCCTCTCTCTTTGCCTCTCCCCAACTCATGCTGTCTCTTTCTCTCAAAAATAAACATAAAAAAAATATAAAGTATTTTTTTCTTTGATCATAGTAATATCAGTGTACATTTGAAAAGAATATATATAAGGCAAGGACGTTATATATATATATGTATACATACACACACACATATACATACATACATGAATATTTATTCAACTCTAGACAATGCTTAATACCGTAATGGGGTTCAAATAACTTTGGTAGCCTGGGTGTGATGAGGAAAGACTCCATTTTCCACCTCCTGTGTCTCTCTCCTGTGTGTCTCCTTTATTACTCACACAGATGTGTGGAGGTTTTTGTCTACAACACCAGCTGGGTGCCCTACAATTTAACTCGGTTCTGACACTGTCTACTCAGAGCTAGGGTCTGAGCCCCAGGGGTTAAGGGTCAGTCCCCCAAGACTGCTCCCACCCTACTTCAGTTGCCCCAGGTTACCCACAGCTTCTGTACAATATGACTACAAATTGGAGGTTCCCATGACCCCGTTCCCAGGTTGGATTCATTTGCTAGAGCAGCTCATGGAACTCCGGGAAACACATTTACCAGTTTATTAAAGGATGTTGTAAAGGATACAGATGAAGAGATCTGCATAGGGCGAGGTCTGGGAGGGTCCAGAGCACAAAATCTCCCATCCCTGTGAAGTTGGGGGCACGTCACCGTCCCAGTATGTGGATGTTTTCACCAGTCTAGAAGCTCTCCACACCTTGTACTGTGGGGATTTTTATGGAGGGTTCATCACAGAGGCATGATGGATCATTAGCTCTGTTTCCAGCCCCTCTCCTCTCTCTGGAGGATGGGTGGGGGAGCTGGCAATTCCAAGCTTCTCCTCATGTTGTGGTCTTTCTGGTGACCAGCCCCCATTTGGGAGCCCACCGAGACTTCCCTCCTTAGAATAAAAGATGCTCCTAGTATTCTTACCACGTACGAATTTACAAGGGTTTTAGGAGCCCTGTGTCAGGGATGGAGTCAAAGACAAATACCAGAATAAGACATGTTCCTAGTATCCTTATCACATAGGAATTTACAAGAGTTTTAGGAGCTCTGTGCCAGGAACCCGGGGCGGAGGCCAATATTTTCTATCCTGTCATACTGGGAATATGTGGTCGATAGAAGGGAAACCATTGGATTGCATATTTTGTTAAAATAATAACTATTAGTGTTTTTCCCATTATAAAAACGTATGTAAAAAGCATATTTGCCATATGCCCAGCAGAGAAAATTTGGAAACTGAAGAAAACTAACAGGAAAAGAGGAGAGGTCTACCTAGAGTCAGAAGCCTTTCCTGACAGCTTTATTATGCATTTCAAAAACCAAAAACCCTTTAGTGAACATTTCTGGAGCTCCTGCAGGGTGAGGGCACAGTCCTAGGCACAGTAAGGGATGACACAGAGAGGGAGGCCCCAGGGAGCCTTGGGTGTGGCCAAGATGCCACCTGTAGATGACAGGCACCTGGCAGAGGAGCCTTGCTGCAAAAAGCCAGCAGGGAATGTGGTGGCGTCACAGCCACTTAGACTCGCAGTGTGACCTTGCTGTCGGGGCGTTACATGCAGCAGCAGATTTGCTAGAGTAGAATTGGACCCTTTCTTTTTCCTGGCTTTGCGCATGTGTTCATGTGCCTTCCACTCGCTCTGTGATTGGACAGGACGACATCATCGATGATGTTGACAGCTTCCTCGCTGCAGCAGAGACCCTGAAGGAAAGAGGCGCATACAAGATCTTTGTGATGGCGACTCACGGCTTGTTATCCTCGGATGCTCCGCGGCTGATCGAAGAGTCTGCCATTGACGAGGTAACAGCCGCCGTCGTGGGCACTGCTGCCCTGGCACTCCTGTGCCCCCTCGGTCCGGGTTATAGACAGCGGGTGAAGGAGGAGTTCTTTTGTGGTTACGAATGGACTGAAAATGTGGGTTATGTTTGCATTTCGTGGGCTGTAAGCCTCTCTCTGCCTTTTGCCCCTGAATAGTTCAGAGTCTTCCTAATTCTCACAAATGGTGCGTGTGGTGCACAGTGCCGTGCCCACCCTCCCTCGCTCGAGCTCCATCACAGCCCCGCAGGGTCCCCGTTGACACCACTTTCAGAGAGCATCAGAAAGGGTGAGTGACTTTTTAAGGTCACACAGCCAGTAGGATGAGCATTTGTGATCAGACCTTAACTTGCCTGACTGCAGAGCCCCGCTCTGTCGCTGGTGCAGACGCCTGTGGGGGGAGATTGGGGGAGACAGGCAAACGGGGCACATTTCCCAGTTGCACGCGGCTCCCTTGAGGCTGAAGCCAGGCCATTCGGGTTTACTCACCTCGCTCCGTCCACCCCCCTGGGTCCGCTGGCTTGTGTGCTTTGACGGCATACGTTACATTTTCATTATGTCTTAAGAAATGGAAGTGTTTTGCCGTGTATGTTCCTGGGTATTGAATCGTACATTGGCCAGAATTGTAAGATTGGTTAAATCTTACATTGGATTTACTTTTCCGAGTTCCGCTTTTTGACTCTTCGGCAGCAGATTTCCTTGAGCTTGGCCCTGTGTTTATGGGTCCAAGGTGCCTTCACACAGACAGGCCAGGCTCACGTGACTCAGGTCAGATCCAGCCTCCTACTCAGCTGGACAGACACTAAGGGACCAAGAATGATGCTACAGGCATTCAGGGCTGGAGAATCAATATGGAATTCACATGTTAAGTAGGCTAGGAAGACTTCAGGCCCACAGCGGCTCTCACTGGTCTGTCCATGTGGTTCTCACGGGTGCTATTTGCGGGCAGAGGAAGCCAGAGGCCTGTGGGGGAGCTGCTGGAGAGCCACGCCTCCCAGAGCCCACTGGACTTCAGAGGACGCGTAAAAGTAGTGGAAGCTGTGATTTCATGTGAATGGTGTAGAAAGTTCTGTGTTTGATACCAGTTGGTAGATTTTTTTTGTGGGGCGGGACCTGTTCTGTCTTGTACAAGCTGTGATGCTTACATTCCTCTTCATGTTTCCATTTTTGCCTCAGTTGCTAGGAATATGAAATACAAAATGATGAGTCACAATAATTGCATGAGGCTAGGTTTTCCTGTCCCTGGTGCTGGTTCTGAATAATTCCTGGTGGTTATATCTGTTTCAACAATCTCATTGTGTATATGCGTCTTTATTATAAGTTGTCATGAAGCTCGTTTTGGAAGCAAGGAATGTATATTATAAATATGATCTAAAAATTATTCCCATCCCCCCCCCCTTTTGTTTAAATTTAAAGTTTATCTATTTTGAGAGAGAGAGGGAAAGAGAGAATCTCAAGCAGGCTCCGCACCGTCAGCACTGAGCCCCGGGTGCCCCAAATCCCCTGTTTGTTGTTGTTGTTGTTGTTGTTGTTTGTTTTTTTAAGAAAGCTGAGTATTTTAATATTTTTTCCATTTGTAGCTGTTGGAAAGTGCCTGTTAATCTTTTTTTGATCTTTATCAAATCTTAACTTTAAGAAACAACTTTATTGAGATATAATTCACATACCGTACAGTTCACCCATTTAGAGTATAAAATTCAGTGGTTTTAGTATATCCACAGAATTTTATAGCCATCATTCTCATTCGCTCCCCCCCCCAAAAAAAACCCTGTTCTCATTAGCAGCACCTCCCCCCCCGTTTCCACTCAGCCATAGGTATCTAGTAATCTGCTTTCTGACTCTATCGGTTTACTTAATTGGGACATTTCACATACATGAGTTGTGTGATGTGTGACCTTTTGCGTCTGGCTTCTTTCAATGAAGATACTGTTGTGAAAGTTCATCTTTGCCATAGTAGAGTATCAGTACTTCCTTTTTATTTGTTGTTGAATATTTCATTGAATGGATATACCACATTTTGTTTTTTCATTCATAACTTTAAGGAAATTTGGGTTGCTTCCACTTTTTGACTGTTGTAAATAATACTGCTATAGGGGTGCCCGGCTGGCTCAGTCAGTAGAGCATAGGACTCTTGATCTTACGGGTTGTGAGTTCAAGCCCCACATTGGGCATGGAGCCTACTTAAAAAAATACTGTTGCAAACATTTGTGTACAAGTTTTTTTGTTCTTTTTTAAAATGTTTATTTATTTTTGAGAGAGAGCACAAGTTGGGGAGGGGCACAGAGAGAAGGGGACAGAGGATCCAAAGTGGGCTCTGTGCTGTCATCAGAGAGCCCGATATGGCTTGAACCTGTGAACTGCAAGACCATGACATGAGCCGAGGTTGGACGCTTAACCAACCGAGCCACCCAGGGACTCCTTGTGTACAAGTTTCTGAACGAAGATTGGTTTTCATTTCTCTTGGGTCGTATGGCAACTCTGTGTTTAACCTTTTGAGGAACTTCCAGACTCTTTCCAAGGTAGCCAAACCATTTTACATTCCCACCAGCAGTACGTGAGGGTTCCAGTTTCCCCACATCCTTACCAGTAGTTCTTTGTTTTTTATTTTTTAAAATTTACATCCAAATTAGCATATAGTACAACAATTATTTCGGGAGTAGATTCCTTAGTGCCCTTTACCCATTGAGCCCATCCCCCCTCCCAAAACTCTCCCATAACCCTCAGTTTGTTCTCCATATTTATGAGTCTCTTCTGTTTTGTCCCCCTCCATGTTTTTATATTATTTTTGTTTCCCTTCCCTTATGTTCATCTGTTCTGTGTCTTAAAGTCCTCATATGAGTGAAGTCATATGATTTTTGTCTTTCTCTAATTTCACTTAGCATAATACCCTCCAGTTCCCTCCACGTAGTTGCAAATGGCAAGATTTCATTCTTTTTGATTGCCGAGTAATACTCCATTGTATATATAGACCACATCTTCTTTATCCATTCATCCACCGATGGACATGTGGGCTCTTTCCATACTTTGCCTATTGTTGATAGTGATGCTAGAAACACGGGGGTGCATGTGTCCCTTCGAAACAGCGCACTTGTATCCCGTGGATAAATGCCTAGTAGTGCAATTGCTGGGTCATAGGGTAGTTCTGCTTTTAGTTTTTTGAGGAACCACCATACTGTTTTCCAGAGCGGCTGCACCAGTTTGCATTCCCACCTTGCCAGTAGTTCTTATTCTCTTTTTGCCTGTAGCCATCTTAGTGGACATAAGGTCATCAGATCTTGACCTAAGAACCACAAGTAGTGTTCACATTGACTGAAAACACCATCAAAGGTACGGTAGACCCACTGTCCTGTCAAGTCAAACTACAGAGATTTGAGGATATATCACATTTTCACATCCAGCCGGGAAGCTACCTGGTTTCATGATGCTCTTGGTTTTTCTCCTCTCGATTTGCAGGTGGTGGTTACCAATACGATTCCACATGAAATCCAGAAGCTCCAGTGCCCCAAAATTAAAACGGTGGATATCAGCATGATCCTTTCGGAAGCCATCCGTCGGATTCACAATGGGGAGTCCATGTCCTACCTTTTCAGAAACATAGGTTTAGATGACTGAACAGCTTTCCTTTCTTGAAGCTCCCAAGGGCCAAACTGGAGGCGGAGCGTACTGTGAGGGCTCACACCTGGTTTGATGCACTTCACGGGGGCCGATTATGCTTTCTTCCTTTCTCTTTGTTAATTCCTATGAAGATAGATCAACTTTTTATGTCAGGTTAGGTGTTCGTGAGTTTTTGGGGCGATTTTTATAAGAGAAAAACTATATTCTCCTCCTAAATAAATTAACGATCTGGTTGTTTGTAGTTGAACTATTTCAAAAATAGCTTGGAATACGATTTTTTTAAGCTCACAGACAGCCTTTTTCCAAAGTTGCTAGAGCCCAAGTGCTTAAACAAGTTAATGAAATAAAATGATCTACTGTATGTTACTTGCAGTTGAAAAGCCAAAAAGATAATACCATTAAATCCAGTAAGTGACATTTTTAGAAATGCTTTTATAGACAAGCATATGTGAGTGATTATTACGTGACCGTTATTTATTTTCTGCAAAAAAAGAGGGAATAAAAACTTACGTTGTGTGTGTGTGTGTTTTTTTTTAAACTTTGTGTATTGGCCATTGTTTTATAATTAAAATAAAAAGAAAGCTGAATATACGTGCCGTGGATGTTGAAATGTTCGTCCGCCCACTCCGTTTTGTCTTCTGCATCTTGTCGGGGTGAGACAGTGGCCTCTCGGGGATGTAATATTTCCTGTTCTGTTTGTCCAGGACCCGCACATTTCTGACGTGTAATGGCTGTGGCAGGAGAGGAACTCGAGTCCCAGGCTGTGAGCCACGGGGGGCAGGTCAGCGAGTTGGTGTGAGTTGCCACCTGCATCTCGGCATGGCTTTGTTCTGCTCCCTGTTCGACAGCACAGCCATTCTCTGAACAAAACTCACCTGTGCATGCTCTGGACGAGGACATGCTGGAGGGTGGTCACAGAGGGCAAATGACACGACCCTTGTTAACATGAGGCCTCTGAGGACCGTCTGCCCTCCAGTTCGGAGTGCAGAACTCGGAACTTCTACATTGGAGTTTTGTCAGACTCCGGAACACTGGGGCCCCATGAGTTAGGCCAGCACGTTCCCTGGCTAAGCTCATGTAATGGCAGTGCCGTCAAATTCATGGAGGAAGAGATTAAGATTTTCTCACAAAGAAAAGGATTACTTTTGCTTTTCTTTTTTTCCAAGTCAGCTCCACCATGCTTTGTGGGGCTCGAACTCACGACCCCAAGATCAAGCATGCTCTACTGACTGAGTCAGCCACGCAGCCCAGAATTATTTTTCCTTCCAAAGAAAACCTAAACCTGTGCTTTCTGCCTGTGTTAGAACCCGGAATAAAATAGCAGTTGCCTTGGCACAAAACTAAAGATGAGTCACTTACCGTTTGCCGTATCAGGGTTTCTTGCAGCTCCCAAGAGAGAAGCCTGACTCTTGGGGGCTTGCTCTGGAGCAGGTCTGGGGGCCCGCGTGTGCAAAATCATTGAGGCCTCTGCTTCTGTCAGCTGCCCTGGGTATTGGATGGTCTCCTGCTCATCTCTCTGTGCTCATCACAGCCGGCAGTGTCCAGACCCCTCCCGACGCCACGTCTCAGCCAAACACCCCATGATGGTTGTGCTCCTACAGGTGCATGAAAGGAAGACATATTTTGCTAATCGCATAACGTAATACACATTGATGCTCGGGTCTAATCAAAGCGGAAGTCTGCATCGTTAACATGGCACATTAACTCTTGGCTTAGAACAGTGCGGCCTTATGCTCTCTCCTTTACAGTTTGCGAGCATGATTGTCTTTGCTTTACGAAACCCTTGAAAGTAACCAAGTTTTCCTTTTAGCTCAAAAAGAATAAGCTGGCAGATGTCTACAGGATGGTGGAATGAGGAACTCCGAAAGTCCCTTCCTCTGTAAAAGAGAAGAAATTGGCAGAAACTGTCAGAATCAACATTATTGGGACTCTAGGAAATAACGAAAAGTTTATGGCAACCCAGAAAATTGTTAGTCAAACCAAACCACTCCACCACCACCAACAAACGGCTGAATCTTGACAAAATTGCTTTGTGGCACTTTAACTTACCCCCGGTCCCATTTGTTACCTGCTTCCTGGCAGCCTTGAAGACAGTGGCCTGCATTCCTGGTACGTGTTCCTGGTACCAGTGGGAGTAGAATACCGTTCTCACAGAACCGTGGTTATTTGTTTGGGCCTGTTTCCTGACTCCTCGAAGGATGGCTCAAAGGGCTTGCCTTGGTTTTACCCAACTCAGAACTCTTCAGAGCAGAGGGACAGTTGTTGAAAAAGTATAAAGGCAAATGTATTAGCCACCCCTGTCGGGGCAAACAATGAGACCATGAAAAGCTTGGAGGAAAGGCTAGAGAATGAGATACATCAGGGGTTGGGGGGAAAAGGACTTTACAAAGCTCCCGTATGTTCCTGGGGATATGAAGGGCACGGGATTGCACAGGGCTGAGCACGTGCCCGGAAGAGACCCAAGAAAGCCTTAGACTCTCACTTCGGGCTGATCTTCGGGCTCTATGCAAGCATCAAGTGTGGGCTAAAGCAGAATTATAGTCTGTCTGTCTGAGCGTTGAAGGTGTGGCCCAAGACAGCAGCCCATCTGCAGAGTGGGTGATTTTCCTTCCTCCTCCTCTCCCACCTTCCCCTTTCCCCTTCCCCTTCCCCTTCTCTTGTTTTCAGGCATTTAAGGAAGTCTATGATGACTCACCATTCAGCTGACTGAACAGAGATTTCAGTTACCATACATGACGATACAGACTTTACAAACATTAGTTGAGAAACGCCACCAAACAGGCAACTACAAGCAGCAATAAACCCTGGGGAAGGAGGACACTCTGATTCCAGACTTCCCCTGTTATAAAAATGCCCAGTTATCAACCAAAAAATTCTGAGGCATGGAAACACACAAGGTTGGGCCCATACACAGGAAAAAAAACTTAGAAGAAACCATCCTTGAAGAAGTATACACATATTTACTAAAGACTTTATTTTTTTATGTATTTATTTTGAGAGAGAGAAAGTACGAGTGGGGAAGGGGCAGAGAGGAGAAAACGAGACTCCCAAGCGGGGATTCTGTCAGTGCAGAGCCCAACACGGGGCTCGAACTCATGAATTGTGAGATCATGACCTGAGCTGAAATCAGGTGCTTAACTGACTGAGCCACCCAGCTGCCCCTTTACTAAAGACTTTAAGTCAATGATTTTAAATATACTCAAAGAGCTAAAGGAAATCATGAGAATGATGTCTCACCAAATAGAGCATATCAGTAAGAAATAATAAAAAAGAAACAGGATTTGGGGAAGACGGTAGAGTGAGAAGCACCAGGAATCTGTCTCTGCACACAGACATTTTCTGTGGCAAAACCTGTCTGATGGTTTTGGAACTCTGGAGTCTATTGATTTGCAACTTCCAGGGGGGAGTCTTGGACAGGAAACTGTCGTTACTTTTGGTCCAATTCAGCTCTTAGTACGGTTGCAGTTACCTTGTCCCCTCCCCCCCCCCCCCCCCCGGCAGGCAGCTGAATCTGTATTCCTGGAGCCACCTGCACAAGTTTGTGAGTGTTAGGGTAGGGAAAAAGGACTCTGTCCTTCCAATAGTGGGGATCTGTGCTCTGACAGCTGACTGCTGCCTCTGGTCGCAGAGGTGCAAGAGGCGAGCAGCCATTGTGATTGCACTTCCTTCATTGGTTGCAAGCCCTCCCCCTCCAGCTGATGAGAATTCCAGGACATTTAAAAGCCAGTACACTTATTCCCCACCCCCATTCCCAATTTTCTCCGTTTCCCCTTTTTGGGAGCCAAATAGTAAACACTCTAGAGGATTCAAAAGCAATTGCATATACAGGGAAGATTAGAAAGTCACTGCACATGCCCAGAGGAAGGGCAGGCTCAGGATAGAACCGAAGAGACCCTAAGCTTGTCCCTCAGGTTGATCCTTGGCACAGAGACAGGCTATGACAACAACAAAAAATGTGGTGGTGGTGGTGATGGTAATTTAGTAATATTGGGAAATGGAAAGAAGCTAATTTCCAGGGCTATCACGTTATTATATTCAAAAGTCCAGCTTTTAATTGAAAAAAAAAATCAAAGAATATGGTTCATTCAAAGGGGAAAAATCAACAGAAATGGTTTCTGAAAAAGACTTGATGGTAGGTCTACTAGACAGACTTTAAAACAACTGTCTTAAAGATGTTCAAAGGACTAAAACAAAAAAACAAAAACAGGTGTGGAGAACATGAAAATAATGTATGAACAAAATGGAGATACCAATCAACAGAAACCCTAAAAAGAAACCAAAAGAAATTCTGAAAAGTACAATAGCTAAAATGAAAAATTCACTAGAGGGATTCAAAGGCAGATTTGAGCAGGCGGAAGAAAGAATCTGTGAACTTGAAGATAAGACAATGGAACTAAGTCTGAGGAACAGAAGAGAGATTGAAGACAAGGAAACACCTGTGTTACTCCATTAAGTGGCTCAACATACACATTGTGGGAGACCTCTTCCAGAAGAAGAGGGAAAGGGGTAGAGAGAATATTTGAATAAATAATGGCTGAAAACTTCAACATTTTATGAAAGACATGAATATAAACATCCAAGCTCCATGATCTCCAAGTAAGATGTCCGGGAGACTCACACCAAGACACCTTATGACCAAACTTTAAAAAGTCAAAGAATCTTGAAGGCAGCAAGAGAGAAGTGATGAGTCACATACAAGGGATTCTCAGTAAGATTATCCGCGGATTTCTCCTCGGAACTTTGGAGTTCCATCTGCTCTGCCAGAAATGCTCAGAGGAGTCCTTAAGGTGAAATGAAGTCAGTTGAGCGTCCGACTTCGGCTCAGGTCATGATCCCCCAAACCGTGGATTCGAGCCCTGCGTTGGGCTCTGTGTTGACAGCTCGGAGCCTGGAGCCTGCTTCAGATTCTGTGTCTCCTTCTCTCTCTGCCCCTCCCCTGCTCACACTCTGTCTCTCTGTCTCTCTCTCAAAAATAAAGATCTCAGTAAAGGCAAATACACAAATAATTATAAAAGTTGCTATTGTAACCATGGCTTCTAACTCTGCCTTTTGTTTCCTGTATGATTTAAGAGACAAATATATTTTAGAAATTATTAGTATAAAAGCTAATATTATTATAACATTGGTGTGTAACTTCACTTTTTGTTTTCTATATAATTTAAGAGCCTAATGCATTTAAAAGATTATGTTTTAAAGCTTTGTTTGTTTAGAGTGTGAGCAGGGAGGGGCAGAGAGAGGGAGAGAGAATCCCAGGCAGGCTCCAGGCTATCAGTACAGAGCCTGATGCAGGGCTCGCGAACCCATGAGATCATGACCTGAGCCAAAATCAAGAGGCAGACACTCAACTGATTGAGCCACCCAGGCATCCCTAAAAGGTTATGTTTTGTGGAACAAAATGTATAAAGATTTAATTTTATGTTGACCACTGAAAAGAGGTATAAACAAAACTGTCAAAGAAACAGAACTTTTGTATGCTTTTAAAGTTAAGCTGGTATAAATTCAAATTAGTGTGTCATAACCTTAGGATATTATGGGAATGCAAGCTGGTGCAGCCACTCTGGAAAACAGTATGGAGGTTCCTCAAAAAACTAAAAATAGAACTACCCTATGACCCAGCAACTGCACTACTAGGCATTTATCCACGGGGTACAGGTGTGCTGTTTCGAAGGGACACATGCACCCCCATGTTTATAGCAGCACTATGGACAATAGGCAAAGTATGGAAAGAGCCCACATGTCCATCGATGGATGAGTGGATAAAGAAGATGTGGTATATATATGTGTGTGTATGTGTGTGTGTGTATATATATATATACATATATATATATATATATATATATATATATATATATATATACACACACACACATACATATACACACACACACAATGGAGTATTAGTTGGCAATCAAAAAGAATGCAATCTTGCCATTTGCAACTATGTGGATGGAACTGGAGGGTATTATGCTAAGTGAAATTAGTCAGAGAAAGACAAAAATCATATGACTTCACTCATATGAGGACTTTAAGACACAGAACAGATGAACATAAGGGAAGGGAAACAAAAATAATATAAAAACATGGAGGGGGACAAAACAGAAGAGACTCATAAATACGGAGAACAAACTGAGGGTTATGGGAGGGGTTTTGGGAGGGGGGATGGGCTCAATGGGTAAAGGGCACTAAGGAATCTACTCCCGAAATCATTGTTGCACTATATGCTAACTAACTTGGATGTAAATTTTAAAAATATAAACTAAAAAAAACACCTTAGGATATTAAATATAATCCCATGGTAACTATGAAGAAAATAGCCATAGAATGTATATCAAAGGAAATTGGAAATGAATTTAAATGTTTTACTACAAAAAATGAAGTAAGCACAAAAGACAGTAATGTAGGACATGAACAGAAAAGCTGTAAGGCATATGGAAGATCAATAGCAAAATAACAAGTTCTTCCTTATCATTAATTACTTTAAATGTAAATGGGTTAAACTATCCAAGTAAAAGAGATAGGCAGAATAGATTAAAATAATACAATACGATACAATACAATACAGATACAATCCACGTATATGCTGTCTACAGAAGACTCACTTTAGATCCAAAGACAAAAATAGATTGAAAGTGAGAGGACAGAAAAAGATATTCCATGCAAATAGTAACCAAAAGAGAAAAAGTATAGCTAAAGTAATATCAGACAGAGTAGACTAAGACAAAAATTCCTGCAAAAAACAATGAAGGACATTATATAATAGTAAAAGGTTCAACACAGCAAGAAGACATAATAATGATAAGTATTTACATGCCTAGTAACAGACTATCAGAATAAATGAAGCAAAAGTGGACAAAATTAAAGGGAGCACTAGAAAATCAGAATAGACCTATAACTAATAGAAGATTGAGTCCGTTATTTAAAAATTCCCAACAGAGAAAAACCCAGGATCCCATGGTTTCACTGGTGAATTCTACCCAACATTTATTTTATTTTTTTATTTAAAAAAAATTTTTTTTTTCAACATTTATTTATTTTTGGGACAGAGAGAGACAGAGCATGAACGGGGGAGGGGCAGAGAGAGAGGGAGACACAGAATCGGAAACAGGCTCCAGGCTCTGAGCCATCAGCCCAGAGCCTGATGCGGGGCTCGAACTCCCCGGACCGCGAGATCGTGACCTGGCTGAAGTCGGACGCTTAACCGACTGCACCACCCAGGCGCCCCTCTACCCAACATTTAAAGAAGTAACACCAGTCCAGCATGCCTGGCTGTCTCAGTCAGTGGAGTGTGTGACTCTTGATCTTGGGGTTGTAAGTTCAAGACTCACGTTGGGTATAGAGATTACTTAAAAAATAAAATAAGTAACACCAGTCCTTTTCAAACTTTCCCCCAAAAAAGTAAGAGGAAAGAACAATTTCTAGCTCATTCTACGAGACGGATTTACCCCGATAAGAAAGCTAAAGACACTATAAGAAACTACAGATCAGTATCCCTTATGACCATTGATACAAAAACATCAACAAAATACTACAAAACTGGGGGGCGCCTGGGTGGCGCAGTCGGTTAAGCGTCCGACTTCAGCCAGGTCACGATCTCGCGGTCCGGGGAGTTCGAGCCCCGCATCAGGCTCTGGGCTGATGGCTCAGAGCCTGGAGCCTGTTTCCGATTCTGTGTCTCCCTCTCTCTCTGCCCCTCCCCTGTTCACGCTCTGTCTCTCTCTGTCCCAAAAATAAATAAATGTTGAAAAAAAAAATACTACAAAACTGGGTTTCAGCAGCATAACAAAAGGATTATACACTATTGGGGCACCTGGATGGCTCAGTCGGTTGGGCATCCAACTACAGCTCAGGTTATGATCTCACAGTTCGTGAGTTTGAGCCCCATGTCAGGCTCTCTGCTGATAGCTCAGAGCCTGGAGCCTGCTTCATATTCTCTCCCTCTCTCTCTGCCCCTCCCCCGCTTATGCTCTGCTCTATCTCTCTGTCTCTCTCTCAAAAATAAATAAACATTAAAATTTTTTTTCTTAAAGGATTATACACTATAACCAAGTGAGATTTATACCTGAAATGCAAGATGGTTCGACATATGAAAACTGGTATAGAATGAAGAAAAATAACCACATGATCATCCTGTTACAGAAAATGTGTTTGGAAAAAGCGGTAACTTTTCATGATAAAAACACTCAGAATGGAGCCCCTGGGTGGCTCAGTCAGTTCAGCATCTGACTTCGGCTCAGGTCATGATCTTGAAGCTTGAGAGTTCGAGCCTTAGCTCGAGCTCTGTGCTGACAGCTGGGAGACTGGAGCCTGCTTCAGATTCTGTGTCTCCCTCTCTCTCTCTGCCCCTCCCCGGCTCGCGCTCTATCTCTGTCTCAAAAATTAAACTTAAAAAAAAAACACTCAGAAAATTAGGAATACTAGAAACTACCGCAACATAATAAAAGCCATGGGTGAAAGCTCCACAGTGATCATCATACTCAGTGGTGAAAGACAGAGAGCTTTTCTTCTAAGATTAACGGCAAGGCAAGGATGTCTGCTTTCACTGCTTCTATTCGATGAAGTGCTGGAAGTTCTAACCAGAGCAAAGAAATAAATAATAAAATAAAATAAAATAAAATAAAATAAAATAAAATAAAATAAAATAAAATAAATAGTAAAATAAAATGAATAATAAAATAGAATAATAAAATAAAATAATGAATAAAATAAAACAAAAAAATAAAATAAAATAAAATAAAATATAAAATAAAAGACCTCCAAACTGGAAAGGAAGAAATAAAATTATGTTTGCAGCTGATATGATCTTCTATTTAGAAAACCCTGAAGATTACACACAGACACACTCTCTCTCTCTCTCACTCTCTCTCTCTCTCTCTCTCTCACACACACACACACACACAAAATCTGTTAGAACAAATAGGAAAATGGGATACAAAGTGGACATGCGATAATCAGTTGTATTTTTAAAAAGTTTTTTTAAATGTTTATTATTGAGAGACAGAGAGACACAGAGTGTGAGCAGGGGATGGGTAGAGAGAGAGGGAGACACAGAATCCGAAGCAGGCTTCAGGCTCTGAGCTGTCAGCACGGAGCCTGACGCAGGGCTCGAACCCACAAACCGTGAGATCATGACCTGACCTGAAGTCGGATGCTTAAGCAACTGAACCACCCAGCGCCGCTAATCAGTTGCATTTCTAAGCACCGACAATCAACAACTTGAAAGGGAAATATGGAGAAAATGATTCCAGTAACATAGCATCAAAAAGAATAAAATACTTAGGAATTAGCTTAACCAAGGAGATGATAGATTTGTGTAATAAAAACTACAAACCATTGCTGAAAGAAATTAGAAAAGACATAAATGGGAACATATCCCTGATTCATGGATTAACTATTGTTAAAAGGTCAATATTGCTCAATGCAAACTACAGATTCAGTGCAATCTCTACCCAAACCCCAATGATGTTTTTTGCAGAAGTAGGACAACCCATCCTAAAATTCATATAGAATATCAAGGGACCCCAAATAGCCAAAACAATCTTGAAAAAGAAGAACTAAGCTAGATGACTCTCATTTCCTGATATCAAAGCTTACTACAAAGCTATGGTAGTCAGTGTCATACTGGCATAAAGGCAAACATAGGCCAATGGAATAGAGTAGAGCCTGGAATCACACCCCTGCATATATGGTCAAATGACTTTTGGTAAGGGTGCCAGGACCATTCAATGGGGGAAAGATAGTCTCTTTAACAAATGGTGCTGGGAAAACTGGATGTCCACATGCAGAGGAATGAACGTGGACCCTTACCTCACAGCATATACAACAGTGAACTCAACATTGATTTAAAAACCTGAACTGAGACTATAAAATTTTAAGAAAACAGTTCAGAAGCTTCACATATTGGGCAATGATTTCTTGCAGGATATATTCATTATATTGTATTATGTCCAAATATATATTAACAAATTTATAGGTCCAAAATATAGAGAGAACTACTAAAACTCAATAATAAAAAAATCGAACAACCTAGTTAAAAATGTGCAGGGGCACCTGGGTGGCTCAGTCGGTTGCGTGTCCAATTTGGCTCAGGTCATGATCTCACAGCTTGTGAGTTCAAGCCCCGTACTGGGCTCTGTGCTGACAGCTCATGCCTGGAGCCTGCTTTGGATTCTGTGTCTCCCTCTCTTTCTACCCCTCCCTCACTCATTCTCTCTCTCCCTCCCTCTCTCTCTCTCTCTGTCTCTCAAAATTAAACAAACATTAAAAAAAACTTTAAAACAAATGGGCAAAGGAGGGATGCCCGGCTGGCTTAGTTGGTAGAGCATGCGACTCTTGATCTGGGAGTTGTGAGTTCAAGCCCCGCACTGGGTGTAGAGATTACTTTTTAAAACATGAGCAAAGGAGGTGAATAGGCATTTGTCCAAAGAAGACATACAAATGGCCAATAAGCACATGAAAATGTGTTCAACGTCACCAATCGTTCATTACGATGGCTCCCATAAAAAATCCTCAAATATCAGAAAATAAACTATTGGGGAGAATATGGAGAAATTGAGACACTTTGGCACTGTTGGTGGGAATATAAAATGGTACAGCTGCTGTGGAAAACAATATGGCAGTCCCTCAGGAAAAAAACTAGAATTACCATATAATGCAGCAATTCCACGTCTGGGCACACACCCCAAAAGAATTGAAAACATCTCAAACGGACATTTGTATAACTATGCTTATAGCAGCATAACTCACAATAGCTAAAATGTGGTAGCATTCCAAGTGTCCATTGATGGATAAAAAAAAAAACGTCGCATGTACATACAATGGAGTATTATTCAGCCTTTATAAGGATGGAAATTCTGGGGGCGCCTGGGTGGCTCAGTCGGTTGAACGTCTGACTTCGGCTCAGGTTATGATCTCACAGTCTGTGAGTTCGAGCCCCGTGTCAGGCTCTGTGCTGACAGCTCAGAGCCTGGTGCCTGTTTCAGATTCTGTGTCTCCCTTTCTCTCTGACCCTCCCCATTCATGCTCTCTCTCTCTCTCTGTCTCAAAAATAAATAAACGTTAAAAAAAATTTTAAAAAGGATGGAAATTCTGACATATGCTACAACATATATGATTCCACATAAATGATGTGAGATTGATCAAAATCATTGACCGAAAATAGAATGGTGGTTGTTGGAGGCTGGTGAGAGGGGAACATGGGGAGTTATTGTTTAATGAGTACAGAGTTTCAGTGTCACAAAATGAAAAGAGACAGGGAGATGGATGATGGTGATGGTTGCACAACACTATGAATATGTTAATGCCACTGTTCTGTGCACTTAAAAATTGTTAAGGTATTAAATTTTATGTATATTGTACCATAATAAAAAATGGAAACAAAAAGAAGAAATATGAACACACCTTAGGAGACCAGTAGAATACCGTCAAGTTTATGAACATACACATAAGGAGAGTCCCAGAAAAAAAAGAGAAGGAAGGGGCAGAATGTATATTTCAGTAAATACTGGCTGAAAATTCACCCAGTTTGATGAAAGACATGAATCTACACATTCAAGAAGTTCAACAAACCCCAAATAGAATAAACGCAAAGAGATCCACAGTGAGACGCATGATAATCAATCTGCCCAAAGACAAAGGGAGACCCCTAAAGCAGCAAGAGAGAAGCAGTTTGTCACGGAGGGCTCGCTGAGATTAACAGTTGATTTCTCATCAGAAACCATGAGGGTCAAAAGGTAGTTGGATGATATATTCAAAACATGGAAAGAAACCCCCCAACCATCTACCATTAAACCTGTTACCCAGCAAAACAATTCTTTAAAAAAATTTTTTTTAATGTTTATTTTAGAGAGTGAGAGAGACAGAGGGACAAAATGTGAGTTGGGGAGGGGCAGAGAGAGAGGGAGACACAGAATCCGAAGCAGGCTCCAGGCTCTGAGCTGTCAGCACAGAGCTTGATGTAGGGCTTGAACTCATGAACCTCAAGATCATGGCCTGAGCAGAAGTCAGATGCTTAACCGACTGAGCCACCCAGGCGCCACCCCTCTCCCTGGAGCAAAACAATTCTTAAAAAATGAAGGAGAAATTAAAATATTGCTAGATAAACTAAAGCAGATGGGGTTTATTGCTAGTAGATCGGGCTTACAAGATCTGCTAAAGGGAGTCCTTCAGGCTGAAATGACACTATAAAATAACTCAGGTCCACATGAAGACTAAAGATAACTACATAAGTAAATAAAGAAGTCAATATTGTGCTCATTTCAGCAGCACATGTACTAAAAAGTCAATATTAATGTATTGTTAATTTTTCACTATTCTACTGTTCTATCTGATTTTAAAATTTTTTTTTTTTAATGTTTATTTATTTTGGGGACAGAGAGAGACACAGCATGAATGGGGGAGGGGCAGAGAGAGAGGGAGACACAGAATCGGAAGCAGGCTCCAGGCTCTGAGCCATCAGCCCAGAGCCTGACGCGGGGCTCGAACTCACGGACCACGAGATCGTGACCTGGCTGAAGTCGGACGCTTAACCGACTGCGCCACCCAGGCGCCCCTGTTCTATCTGATTTTAAAGATTCTTACAAGGGCGCCTGGGTGGCTCAGTCTGTTAAGCATCCGGCTTCGGCTCAGGTCATGATCTTGCAGTTCGTTGGTTCGAGCCCTGCATCGGGCTCTGTGCTGACAGCTCAGAGCCTGGAGCCTGCTTCGGATTCTGTGTCTCCCTCTCTCTCTGCCCCTCTCCTGATCACACCCTGTCTCTCTCTCTCTCAAAAATAAATAAACATTAAAAAATAAATAAAAAAATAAATTGCTCAAAAAATTCAAAATAGAATTACCGTATGATCCAGTAATTCCACTACTGGGTATTTACACAAAGAAAATGAAAACACTAATTCAAAAAGATATATGCACCTCTATGTTTATTGAAGCGTTATTTACAACAGCCAAGATATGGAAGCAACCCAAGTATCCATCCATAGATGGATGGATAAAGAAGATATATATACATATGGGTAGGTATATGTATATATATATATATATATATATATATATATATATATACGAATGGTATACACACACACACACACACACACACCCATAATGGAATGTTACTCAGCCGTAAAAAAGAATGAAATCTTGCCATTTGCAACAAGAGGGATGGATCTAAAGAGTATTATGTTAAGCGAAATCAGTCAGTCAGAGAAAGACAAATGCCATAGGATTTCACTCGTATGTGGGATTGAAGAAGCAAAACAAATAAAAGAAACAAACAACCAACCAGACTCTTAAATACAGAGAAGAAACTGGTGATTACCAGAATGGGTGGAATAGGTAAGGGGATTAAGAATACACTTATGATGAGCCCCGAGTAATGCAGAGAATGGCTGCATGATTATACCGTACACCTGAAACTAATGAAACAAAGTATGTTAATTATACTTAAATTTTAAAAATAAATCACTAAAAATTGCTTGCGGGGGACACTGCCAGTTGGCCAGTTTCGCCCAATGCAGTCCAGATCCAAGTGTTTTAGAACAACAAGAATTACAGCAGCCAACCTATGTTGTTCTCGGTTACACGAATAGATTCACGACGGACGTCACCCGCCGAGAGCCGGAGTCCCCAAAGAAGAAGATTTGACCGAAGTTCTCGCCGACCTTGTCCAGCTCAGTGTCTTGAAGGAATATGTCCACCCCACCATGCCACCGCAGGGGAAGCCTCACTGCCCCCGTGACCCCACCCATCACCCCCTCCTCTTCATTCTGCAGCAGCACTCCCAACGGGTAGAGGGCCGCCAGGAGGAGGTGGATTATGAAGAGCGGGACAGCGATGAGCCCGGACCATGGAAAGCTCCGTCACGATGCTCTGAAGCCATCCTCAGCAACATGTGTGAGGACGGAGGAGAAGAGGAGCCTTTCCCCTTCCTGGTTCCTGGATGTAAAAAGGTGAATGGCATAAAGCAGCACGCTAAGGATGCTCACAGAACCCAGATTCGTGTCCGTAAACATTCGGATGTCCTTGTGGTCGGAGTTCCAAGACGGCGAGGGGCCTGCGGCCCCACACGGGTCAATTTCCATCCCCACCACACGGTCAGTTTCCATCCCCCGGGCACTGGCTGCGATTATGGGGAAGACTTGCCGATAAACATGCTGGTCGCATCTGTGCCAATAAATCCTCATCAGCAGTTGCTGATTTCGGAAACAGCCACCCTTTTCTCGGGGAACCATTCAGCAGCCCTTTAAAGAATGAAATGCATGCTTTAAGTTTTTTTTTTTTTTTCCTGTAACTTTGGAAAGATGTATCTTTGTAGAGTTAATGATTTTGTACATGTGCGCATGTGATCACCATACTCATTTTCATTACTTTGGTACAAGGTGCTAAACAGAAAAAGCTCTAGGCTCTTCTGCATGGTTCCCCGAAAACAAAATAAAATTGAGGGCATGTTGCGTGTGGTTTAGCTGTATTGCAATGGTAGCAACTGGGCCGAGGTGGGGATGGCACCGAGATTTTTCCCCCCCTAAAGTTGTAATGTGAGTGAAGTTTTTCAACACATCAACTCACATGTGCGAAACCAAAATAACACCTTCGTTATCAAAGTGGTTACCATGCCGTGCACAATGGCATTAGTTTTTGTGAACAGTAAGACTTTAGGTGACAGAAATACAAATAAGAATGTTTAACATAATACGTTAAAAATGTTTTCATTTTTAGGGGCGCCTGGGTGGCTCAGTCAGTTAAGTGTCCTACTTTGGTTCAGGTCATGATGTCCCGGGTTCATGATTTTGAGCCCTACATTGGACTCTGCACTGCAGAGCCTGCTTGGGACTCTCTCTCTCTCCCTCTCTCTCTGCCACGTGTTCTGTCTCTCTCTCAAAATAAAGAAATAAACTTGAAAAATAAAATTTTATTTTTTGGCCTCTGGCCCCCAATAAATATTATTTATAAATAAGCGTTTTAAAAATATATTACCATAGGGGCGCCTGGTGGCTCAGTCGGTTGAGCGTCCGACTTCGGCTCAGGTCATGATCTCACAGTTTGTGGGTTCGAGCCCCGCGTCGGGCCCTGTGCTGACAGCTCAAAGCCTGGAGCCTGCTTTGGATTCTGTGTCTCTGTCTCTCTCTGTCCCTCCCCCACTCGCACGCTCTCTCTCTCTCTCTCTTTCTCTCTCAAAACTAAATAAAGAAACGTAAAAAAACAAAAAAGAAGAAGAAAAGGTCAACAAAATTGACAAACTTCTAGCTGGATTGACTAAGAAAAAAATAGCAAAGACTCAAATTACCGAAACCAGAAATTAAAGTGGGAATATTACTACTGACTTTATGGAAGCAAGAAGAATAATAAGACAACACTCAGAGAATAAGCACACCAACAAATTGGATAACCTAGCTGAAACGGACAGGTCCCAGAAACACACAAACTACCCAAACTGACTCAAGAAGAAGAAATAGAAAATTTGAATAGAGCCGTAACAAATTAGGAGATTGCGTCAGTATCCAAAAAACTCCAAGAAAGAGAAGACCAGTAATAATGTCTTCACTAGTGGATTCTACAGAACATTTAAAGGGGAATTAACACCAATTCTACCCAAATTCTTCCAAAAAATTAAAGAGGAGGGTATGGACTGACTTTTTGCGTCCTCCCAAAATTCATATGGTGAAGCCACAATCTTCAAATATGACTGCATTTGGAGATGCTGACTTGTGGGGGTAATTAAGGTTGAATGAGGTCATAATGTTGGGACCCTGATCCAACAGATTAGTGTCCTTATAAGAAAGAGACAGAACCTCTCTCTCCTTCGCTCTTTTTCTCCCTTCTGTGTGAGGATACAGAGAGAAGGTAGCCATCCCCAAGTCAGGAAGATGACTCTTGCCAGGAACAGAACAGCTGACATTTTGATCTGGGACTTCTAGCCTCCAGAACTGTGAGAAAATAAATTTCTGTGGTTTAAGCCACCCACTCTACGATATTTTATCAGGGCAGCCTGAGCGAACTATTCGACAAGGAGGGAACACTTCTTAACTCATCCTATGAGGCCAGGATTACCCTGATGCCATAGCCAGATGAAGATACCACACGAAACGAGAGCTATAGACCAATATCTCTTATGAATATTAATAGAAAAAAATCCTCAGCAGAATATTGGCAAACCAAATCCAGTACGATATCGAAAGGATTATCCACATGGCCAAGTGGTATTTATTCCAGGAATGCAAGGGTAGATCAACGTACAAAAATCAATCAATGTAATATACCATATTAATAGAATAAAGGGGGACATTCCACACACGGTCATCTCAATGAGTGCAGAAAAAAAACATTTGAAAAAACCCAACAGGATTTTTCATGATAAAAATATTCAACAAACTAGGACTAGTAAGGGAGATTCTCAACCTGAAAAAGAGTATATATGAAAAACCCACAGCTGGGGCGCCTGGGTGGCGCAGTCGGTTAAGCGTCCGACTTCAGCCAGGTCACGATCTCGCGGTCCGTGAGTTCGAGCCCCGCATCTGGCTCTGGGCTGATGGCTCAGAGCCTGGAGCCTGTTTCTGATTCTGTGTCTCCCTCTCTCTCTGCCCCTCCCCCGTTCATGCTCTGTCTCTCTCTGTCCCAAAAATAAATAAACGTTGAAAAAAAAAATTAAAAAAAAAAAAAAAAAAAAAAAAGAAAAACCCACAGCTAAGATTATACTTAGTGGTGAAAGACTGAAGTTTTACCCTAAAGTCAAGAACAAGACAAGATATCCTCTCTCACCACTCTGTTCAACATTGTACTGAAAGTTCTAGGAAGAGAAATTAGGCAAGAAATAAAATAGAAGTCATACAACTTGGAAGGAGTAAATCTAACTCCATTCACAGATGACCTAATGTCATATACAGAAAAAATCCTCAAGAATCCACACACACAAAAAAACCTGATTAGCACTAACAAGTTCAGCCTAGCTATAGAATGGAAGACCACCAACCAAAAATTCAGTTGTGTTTCTATACGGTAGACATAGCCCTTCTTATCAAGAGTCTCCCCTGCCTCCCAGCACCCATATGCCTTATACACCCCTTAAATAAGACCCCTGTGGGGCTTACCAAAACCCCACTCTCTTGTTTTGAATTGACCAATCTGGCCCTAGGATAAGAACCCCAAAGCACTCCACCCATGGACCTAGCGACTAATGATGTTGACTATCTTTTCACGTACATTTTGGCCATTTGTTTGTCTATTTGGGTCTTTTGCCCATGTTTAATTTTATTTATTCATTTGTTTGTTTTTACAATTTAAATCCAAGTTAGTTAACATAGAGTGTAATAATAATTTTAGGAATAGAATTTAGCGATTCATCACTTACGTATAACACCCAGCGCTCATCCCAACAAGTGTCCTCCTTGGTACCCATCACCCCTTTAGCCCATCTCCCCCACCCAACACCCCATGCCCATTTTTTAATCAGATTATTTTTTTTTAATTTTTTAATTTTTTTTTCAACGTTTATTTATTTTTGGGACAGAGAGAGACAGAGCATGAACGGGGGAGGGGCAGAGAGAGAGGGAGAGGGAGACACAGAATCGGAAACAGGCTCCAGGCTCTGAGCCATCAGCCCAGAGCCTGACGCGGGGCTCGAACTCACGGATCGCGAGATCGTGACCTGGCTGAAGTCGGACGCTTAACCGACTGCGCCACCCAGGCACCCCTTAATCGGATTATTTGTGGAGTTTTTTGTTTTGTTTGCTATTAAGTTGTATGAGTTCTTTGTGTATTTTGGATATTAACCTCTTATCAGATGCAGGTTTGCAAATGTTTTTCCCATTCTATAGGTTGTCTTTTCACTTTGTGATTGTTTCTCGTACGGTGCAGAAGCTTTTTAGTTTGACGTAGTCCCGCTTTTTTATTTTTGATTTTGTTGCTTATGCTTTAGGCGTCATATTGAAAAATCATTGCCAAGACCCATGTCAAGAGGCTTTTTTTCCTGTGTTTTCTTCTAGGAGTCTTATGGTTTCAGGTCTTACATTTAAGTCTCTAATCCATTTTGAGTTAATTTTTGTTTTTGGGGGGTTTTTTGTTTGTTTTGTTTTTTATTATTTTTTTAAGTTCATTTATTTGCTTAGAGACGAGAGCAAGCTAAGGAGGGGCAGAGAGAGGGAGAAAGAACGAATCCCAAGCAGGCTCCACACTGCCAGCGCGGAGCCTGATGCAGGGCTCGCACTCATGAACCGTGAGGTCATGACCTGGGCTGAAATCTAGAGTCAGACACTTAACCAACTGAGCCACCCAGGCGCCCCCATTTTGAGTTAATTTTTGTGAGTGGTGAAAAACAGGGGTCGAGTTTCATTCTTTTACATGTGAATTTCCAACTTACCAGCACCATTTATTGAAGACACTGTCTTTCCTTGCACATTCTTGGCTCACTTGTCAAATATCAGTTGACCATATTTGCTTGGTTTTATTTCTGGGCTCTCAATTCTGTTCCGTTGACGTATTTGTCTGTTTTTAGGCCAATACCATACTGTTTCGATTACTCTAGCTTCATGGTAAAGTTTGAAATCGGGAAGTGTGATGGTTCCCACTTTATTCTTTCTCAGGATCTTTGGCTATTTGGAGTCTTTTGTGCTTCTATATACATTTTAGGATTGTTATTTGTACTTCTGTAAAAGAAAAAATACCATTGGAATTTTGATAGGGATGCCATGGTATCTAGAGATGGTTTTGGTGGTATATTGATTCTTCTGGGGCACCTAGGTGGCTCATTTAAGCTTCTGACCCTTGACTTTGGCTCAAGTCATGATCCCAGGATTCATGGGCCTGAGCTCCGCATAGGGCTCTCTACTGTCAGCGATGAGCCCGCTTTGGATCCTCTGTCTCCCTCTCTGTCTGGCCCCGCGCCCCCCCCCCCCCCCGCCCCTGCTTACGTGCACTCTCTCTCTCTCTCTCAAGAATAAAATTGGGGTGCCTGGGTGGCTCAGTCGAACATCCGACCTCGGCTCAGGTCATGGTCTCACAGTACGTGAGTTCGAGCCCCGCGCCAGGCTCTATGCTGACAGCTCGGAGCCTGGAGCCTGCTTCAGATTCTGTGTCTCCCTCTCTCTGCCCCTCCCCCGTTCATGCTCTGTCTCTCTCTGTCTGAAAAATAAATAAACATTAAAAAAAAGAATAAACATTTAAAATTGAAAAAATAATAATATTAATTCTTCCAATCCATAAATATGGGATACCTTTCTATTTATTTGTATCTTCAATTTCTTTCATCAGTGTCTTAATTTTCACACTAGAGCTCTTTCACTTCCTTGGCTGAATTTATTCCTAAGTATTTGATTGTTTTTGATGCTATTGTGCATGGATCGTTTTTAAAATTTCTTTTTCAGATAATTCATTGTTAACATATAGAAGTACTACTGACTTTTGTATGTTAATTTTGTATCCTGCAACTTTACTGAATTTGTTGATTAGATATAACAGTTTTTTGATGGCCTTCAGGATTTTCTGTATATAAAATCATGTCATCTGCAAATACAATTTTACTTCTCCCTTTCCAATGCTGATGACTTTTATTTTTTTTCTTGCCTGACTGATCTGGCAAGGACTTCTAGTACTATGTTGAATAGGATTGGCGAGAGTGGGCACCCTTGTCTTAGAGGAAAAGCTTTCAAACTTTCATCCTTGAATATGATGTTAGCTGTGAACTTATCAATACACGGTCTTTATTATGTTGAGGAAGTTCCTTCTATCTCTAATTTGTTAAGAGTTTTTACCATGAATGGACATTGAATTTTGTCACATGCTTTCTCTGCATCTATTGAGATGATCATAGGATTTTTCCTTTCGTTCTATTAATGTGATGTATTGCATTGGCTGATTTGCATTATGTTGAACTTTCTTTACACTCCACGTATAAATTCCACTCGATCATGTAAATGATTCTTTTAATGTGCTCTTAAGTTCTGTTTGCTAGTATTTTATTGAGAATTTTTGCGTCTATATTCATCAAGAATACTGGTCTGTAGTTTTCTTTTTCTGGTAGTGTCTTTTTCTGGCTTTGGAATCAGGGTAATGTTGGCCTAATAAAATGAATTTGGGCATGTTTCCTCCTCCTTTTTTGGAAGGGTTTGCAAAGGACCGGTGTTAATCCTTTAACTGTTTGGTAAAATTCACCCGTAAAGCCTTCTGGTCCTGGGTTTTTCTTTATTTGGAGCTTTTTGATTACTGATTCAATCTCCTTACTAGTAATCAGTCTATTCAGACTTTCTGTCTTCCTGATTCAGTCTTGGTAGTTTGTATGTTTCTATGAATTTTTTTTTTCATGTTCTTCTAGGTCGCCCAGTTTTTCAGTGTGTAACTTTTCATAATAGCCTCTTAGGATCCATTGTATTTCTGTGGTATCAGTTGTACTGTCTCATTTTCATTTTCATTTATAATTCTGTTGATTTGGGTCTTCTCTATTATTTTCCTTGGTTAGTCTAGTTAAAGATTCATCAATTTTGTTTATCTTTTCACATCCAACTCTCAGTTTAATTAATCTTTTCCACTGGTTTTCCATTTTCTATTTCACCGATTTCTCCTCCAACCTTTATTATTTCATTCCTCCTGCCAACTGGTCTCAGTTTGTTCTTCTTTTTCTAGTTCCTTGAGGCATGGTGTTCGGTTGCATATTTGAGATCTTTCTTACTTATTTTTTTTTTAAGTTTTCATTTGAGTTCCAGTAGTTAACATACTGTGTTTTATTAGTTTCAGGTGTACAATACAGTGACTCAACACTTTCACACATCACCGGGTGCTCATCATTTTTTTTTTTAAAGTTTATTTATTTATTTTGAGAGAAAGGGAGAGAGAGTGGGGAAGTGGCAGAGAGAGGGAGAGAGAGAATCCTAAGCAGGCTCCGCGCTGTCAGCATGGAGCCTGACGTGGGGCTTGATTGCACAAACTGTGAGATCTTGTCCTGAGCCGAAACGAAGAGTTGGACGCTTAACCGACTGAGTCACCCAGGCTCCCCACATCATTCTTACTTCTTTTTTTTTTTTAATTTTTTTTAACGTTTTTATTTATTTTTGAGATAGAGAGAGACAGAGCGTGAACGGGGGAGGGGCAGAGAGAGAGGGAGACACAGAATCGGAGGCAGGCTCCAGGCTCCGAGCCATCAGCCCAGAGCCTGATGCGGGGCTCGAACTCACGGACCGTGAGATCGTGACCTGAGCCGAAGTCGGACGCTTAACTGACTGAGCCACCCAGGCGCCCCTCATTCTTACTTCTTAATGCAAGTGTTTGTGGCTATAACGTTCCTTCTTAGAACGGCTTTTCACTACATCCCATAAGTTTTGGTATGATGTGTTTCCATGTTCATTTGTTTGAAGGTACTTGTTTTTTTATTTCCCCTTTAATGTCTTCTTTGATCCACTGTTGTTCAGGAGAGTGTTGTTTAATTTCTACATATTCATGAATTTTTCAGTATTCTCCTTATTGATTTCTAGTTTCATGCCCTTGTGGTCAGAGAAGATAGTTGGTATGAATTCAGTTTTCTTGAAATTGCTAAGATTTGTTTTGTCTAACATATGTCTGGCCTAGCATATGGTCTACCCTAGAAAATGTTCCATGTGCACTCGAGAAGAATCTGTATTCTATTGTTGTTGAGTATAATGTTCTGTGTATGGTAGGTCCATCTGGTCTATAATGTTGCTCAAATCTGCTGTTTCCTTATTGATTCTCTGGACGATCTATCCATTGTTGGGAGTCAGGCATTAAGATCCCAATTATAATTGTGTTCCTATTTATTTGAGGTGAAACTTCTTTATTTTTGAGAGAGAGAAAGTGCAAGCAGGGGAGGGCCAGAGAGAGAGGAGGACAGAGGATCTGAAGTGGGCTCTGTGATGACAGCAGCGAGCCCGAGGCTGGGCTTGAACTCAGGAAGTGCGAGATCATGATCGGAGCTGAAGTTGGCCACTCAGCCAACTGAGCCACCCAGGCAACCCATATTTTTTTTTTTTTAACGTTTATTTATTTTTGGGACAGAGAGAGACAGAGCATGAACTGGGGAGGGGCAGAGAGAGAGGGAGACACAGAATCGGAAGCAGGCTCCAGGCTCCGAGCCATCAGCCCAGAGCCTGATGCGGGGCTCGAACTCACGGACCGTGAGATCGTGACCTGGGCTGAAGTCAGACGCTCAACCAACTGAGCCACCCAGGCGCCACCAGGCAACCCATATTTGAAGAGAAACTTCTTTTTTTTTTTTTTTAAGGTTTTTTTTTGGGGGGGGGCGTTGGGGGGGGAGAGAGCACGAGCAGGGGAGGAGCAGAGAGAGAGGGAGACAGAGAATTCCAAGGAGGCTCCACACTGTCAGCATAGAACCCAATGCATGGCTCAAACTCACGAACCACAAGATCATGACCTGAGCCGAGGTCAAGACTCAGCAGCTTAACTGACTGAGCCATCCAGGCATCCCTGAAGAGAAACTTCTTAATGGTTACAGGATTTTACCTTGGTTTAGTACATCTGTACATAATACCAAGACCTCTGAAGCCTTCTAAATCCCATAAGTCTATTTTTTATTATCAAGGTACCAATGCCCATAACATAAAATTCAACATTTTCAACATTAAACATTTAAAAAAAATATTTATTCATGTTTTGAGAGACAGAAACAGAGCACGAGCAGGGGAGGGTCAGAGAGAGAGGGAGTCACAGAATCAGAAGGAGGCTCCAGGCTCTGAGCTGTCAGCACGGAGCCTGATGTGGGGCTCGAACTCCTGAACCGCGAGATCATGACCTGAGCCGAAAGAGTTGGACCGACGGAGACACCCAGGTGCCCCACAACATTTTCAACATTTTAAGGTGTACAATTCAGTGGCCCTTGGAGAGCTTCAAGACGGGAACTGATGACGAGACCAAGGCATGATGCGAGGGTTGGAACTTTTAGCCTTGAGTTAATCATCCGTGGCCAGTGATAGAATCCATCGTGCTAGGTGAAGAAATCTACATAAAACCCCCTACAGAACAAATAGGGTTCAGGAAGTTACAGGTTGGTGAACACACCCATGGACTTGGTCTGTTCTGGAACTCACTTCTTTTTTTTTTTTTTTTTGTAACGTTTATTTATTTTTGAGACAGAGCATGAACGGGGGAGGGTCAGAGAGAGAGGGAGACACAGAATCCGAAACAGGTTCCAGGCTCTGAGCTGTCAGCACAGAGCCCGACACAGGGCTCGAACTCACGGACCGCGAGATCATGACCTGAGCTGAAGTCGGACCCTTAACCGACTGAGCCACCCAGGCGCCCCTGGACCTCACTTCTATGTACCTCTTCATCTGGCTGTTCATCTGTATCCTTTATAAGAAGCTTTATCATCAACTGGTAATTGTAAATGTTTTCCTGAGTTCTGTGAGCCATCTAGCAAATTATGACATCTTTGAAAGGGATCATGGGACCTTCCAACATTTATAGATGGTCAGCCAGAAGTATGGGAGGCCTAAGATTTGCGCCTGGCATCTGAGGTGGGGCACAGTCCTGGCAGACTGAGGGCTCAACCCGTGGGGTCTGCAGTAACTCAGGTAGGTAGTGACAGTTGAGTCAAATTGTAGGACATCCAGTTGGTATCCAGAGATATGGAGTTGGTCGTAGTGGAAAACATGAGCTCAGGGCTTCCTCTTGGGATAGATGCGGCTTATAGGGTGTGATACGGACGGCTCCTTGGCTAGGCTGGCCCCGTATTCTGTCCTGGGTGAGCTGGGCCAGAAGAGTTTGATCTGCATGTGGTCGTGTTGGGTAGGACGGGGTGGGAATGTGGAATGTGATTGGGCTTACGTGTGGAATTTCTCATCTCCTTCACTGCCACCCTCTCCCCGTCCCACCCATGTGCTCCTCATGACCTCTTTTCCCCAGAACTTTTATCAGAGGGCAGGGGGTTTTATCCCTCGGTGGTTTGTTTCCTTCTGAGACCCAGGCTGAGGAGAGGGGACCAAATACTATTTTTCAACCACCTTATCTTTAGGCGGCTGGCTTACAAAATCTGGACAGTACCCAGTTGGGTCCTTCTGACTCGTATAAAGTGATCTTTTGATTCATGATATGCTTCTCGGCAATGGCTTGGAAAGTCAACACCATCCGAGAGGCTAGTTGGCTGACGGTGAGGGTGGTTGGGGAGGGGGCAGTCTAAGCCCGCCCGAATTTACTATAAACAGTGACTTAATTGTTCTCCTCTGTCTAGTTTTGCATGTAATCTTTAAACAGTCTACCCCCAGTTACCGAGTAACAGGCAGAGCTGGGTTTTGCGGGTCAGTGTGTTCCCGGGGGCTGCTGCTCACTCATTAACACTTCTGGAAGAGCTGCGCGTCCTGGTTAAACTTCAAATGTTTTGCAAAGCCACGGGCCATGTCGGAGACATCCACCAGGCTGTGCATGATGACTTAATTAGTGAGCAAGCATCTAGGACCCTAGATGGAGTCAGAGCCCTCACTGCCACCAATGGGGAGCCTCTGGGGTCAGATCTGGAGCTGAATCCCAGCTCGGTCCCTTACGGGGCTAGATAATGACCGACGGCTCAGCCTCCTGGCCTCCATTCCTTGCCTGCGATATGGTATCACCTAAGCTAAGCATTGTCCTCAGCTCCTGGCAGGCACTTGCTAGATATTGTGACCTTCCGTGGATGTCCCGAGGGGACCACGGGGACCCGAACAGATGGTCAAATGAGGGGCTTGGGATTGTTTCAACTAAGTCTAGATAAAGAAAGCACAGAATTTGGCAACAGGACTTTATTGTTCAGTACTGGGACGTTCTGGGGCTGGGACTGTCTGTCGTGGCTAGAAGTGGACCACGTGACACAGGGGGTCGCCATTCCAAGACCCTCTCAGGCTACTCGTGGCCCGATGGCCACAGGGCATGGTTGCCTGATGTCCCCGGAGGTGAGGCATCTGTCCCCCACCTGCCATGCTTCCTATACAAATTAAATACAGGTCAAGTCACGAGACTTCACGCCCAGTGTGGGGATTGAACTCACAACCCTGAGATTAAGAGTCGCACGCTCTACTGACTGAGCCAGCCAGGCCTCCCCTTTATTTTCCCCAAACCCCCTCTGAGTGCAGGGGGGCTCCCCTCCTCCAGCCCCCTTCGAGCTCTCCCCCATTCTCACGGTCTGGACTTGCTCCCCACTGGGAGGGGGGGGGCGGTGGAGGACACCGAGCCGCACTTTGAAGCCGCTCTCAAGCACGCGGCCACATTGTGGGCTGGAGATGCCACCATCGTGCTCGGTTTAATGATCAATTTATTGCCTGCCGGGAAGCCCTTTCTGACCCGGTTTGGCCCTCAGTTAGCTCCTTTTGCTCAGGGCTGGCGCCTGCCTCGGGATGGAGGCGGACAACTCCACCGGCGACCCCCGTGCTCCCAGCCCGCAGCTGAGCGTGACCGACCTCATCGTCATCACCGTGTATTTCGCCCTGAACCTGGCTGTGGGCATATGGGTGAGAGGCCTGCGGTGGGCGGCCAGCCAGGGGGGGCACCGGGGGTGGGAACTGGGCTGGCAGGTCCCTGAGGCATCTGTATCGTGTCCCCTGGAGGCCGGGTGTCCCCCGGGGCCCTCCTTCCAGCCCTGGGGTAGATTCATCTGGGACCTTGACCAAGCCCCCTTCTCTTTGGGCAGTGGCTTCTCAGTCTACAAAGTGAGGAGGAGGAGGGCCTCTCTGTAACAGGCAGGCTTCGCGGGAAGTTCACTGAGCGTCTGTGCGGACAAGCTGGGGGCCCGGCACGTCTCATCGCCTTCTTGGCCTCTGTCTCCCCCATGTCAGATGGGCTCATGGTCTGTTCAGAGGAGGGGAGAGGCACACGGAGCCTGGGGATCTTTACTTTTAAAAGCTCTGTGTCCGGGGCGCCCGGGCGGCTCCGTGATTTGAGCGTCCCACTTCAGCTCAGGTCGCGATCTCCCACTTGCTGACTTCAAGCCCTGCATCCGGCTCGCTGCCGTCATCACAGAGCCTCCTTTGGATCCTCTGTCTCCCCCCGCCCCCCACTCTCATCCTCCCCTGCTTGCACTGTCTCTCAAAAATAAAAATAAAACCTTAAAAAAAAAGAAGCTCCCTGTCCACCAGCCTAGCCTAGTTCCTAAGCGAGTTTCTCTCACTTTCTACAGGAAAGAGAAGTGATTCAGGCCATCACAGACTCCAGTGGTGGTGAGGGTCCTGCTAGGCAGGCGCTGTGCTCGGCACCTGGTCCCCGCAGCCCCGGGGCAAAGGCCAGCCCCATTTACAGATGAACCCCAGCGCTCTGGGGTCTGGGACTTCCCCAGCGAACCCCAGGTCCCGGCACATAGGGGAGGGGTCCCTCCTGTGTACTCATAATGCTGACCTTGGAGGCCTTTCTGGTGAGGACGTGAACACAGAAACCAGCTGTGGGTTTGCAGAAGTCAGGCTCGTCCTCCTTGTCCCCAGCAGTGCCCGGGCCGGCAGCCCTGAGTGCTGACACATGGTCTTTATCTACTGGGGGAGAATGAGTATCCCTATCTTGTCTTCCCTGGCCGCTGATTTAAGCCAGAGGGCCAGAGCTCAGCAAGACCTAAAGAGGGAAGAGGAGGGGAGAGAGAGGGAAGAGGAGGGAGAGAAGGCCTCCCCAGCCAGTGTGGGTGGGAGGATTTACTTGGAAGTGCACACGTAAGAAAACGTTTTGGGTATCTGAGGCCAGGCCCTTTGCTACCCGGTGACACGGCCCATCAGCCTTGCCGCCCAGGACTCACCCCCTCCCAGCTCAGCCTTCCCCTGAAGGCTGGTGCTGTGTGCAGCGGGGCTGTGGGAGCTCCACCCTGCCCCTCCAAGGCCACAGGGCTATGAGCACAGGCAGAAAAGAACAGAGCCACTCAAGGAGTACACCCTGGAGCCGGAGCCCACAGGGGTCAGATGTAGGCGTTCATCACCCAAAAGCAGACGGAACAAGCTGGGCTGGGCTGGGCAGGTGCACCTGCAAAGGTGCTGACAGTGGGGTCAGGAGAACCCAGGGGAGGGCCTTTAAGGAGGCGTTACAAGCGACCTTGGGCTGAGCTTTTGCATCTCTTAGGGTGTCTGTGAGTAAGGGACCGAAAACCTGTATCAGATGAGCTTGAACAGTGAAGGAAATATAATGACGTCCATTCTGAAAAGTCCAGCAATAGTGAAGGCTTCAGGTACGGTAGGACCCAGGGGTTTCCAGAGAATCATCAAGGCTGTCGCTGCACTTCACTTTGATTTTCTCACGCATGTGTGGCATTGTCCTGAGTCCAGTTTCCCTCACAGAGGTGAGATGCCCAGCCTGTCTGGTTAGCCTGGGTTCAAATCCTGACTCCATCACTTACTAGCCACTTTCGTCTGTGAAAGCCTTGACTTTCTCATTGGTAATAGGAATATGGTCACAGTACGTACTTCATGGGGCTGCTGCAGAGACTCAACACCTCGGGGCACCTGGGTGGCTCAGTCGGTTAAGTGTTTGTCTCTTGATTTTTGGCTCAGGTCATGATCTCATGGTTCGTGGGTTCGAGCCCCATGTCAGGCTCTGTGCTGACAGCTCAGAGCCTGGAGCCTCCTTCGGATTCTGCATCTGTGTCTCCCCCTCTCTCTGTCACTTCCCCGTTCTCTCTCTCTGTCTCTCTCTCTCTCAAAAATAAACATTAAAAAAATTTTTTAGGGACACTTGGGTGGCTCAGTCAGTTAAGCGTCTGACTTTGGCTCAGGTCCTGATCTCACAGTTCGTGGGTTTGAGCCCCACATAGGGCTCTGTGCTGACAGCTCGGAGCCTGGAGCCTGCTTTGGCTTCTGTGTCTCTCTCTCTCTGCCCCTCCCCTGCTCACGATCTGTCTCTCTGTCTCTCAAAAATGAATAAATGTTAAAAAATAAATTAATTAAATTAAAAACTTAAAAAATTTTGTTTTAATTAAAAAAATTTTTTTTAACGTTTATTTATTTTTGAGACAGAGAGAGACAGAGCATGAACGGGGGAGGGGCAGAGAGAGAGGGAGACACAGAATCGGAGGCAGGCTCCAGGCTCTGAGCCATCAGCCCAGAGCCCGACGCGGGGCTCGAACTCACGGACCGCGAGATCGTGACCTGAGCTGAAGTCGGACGCTTAACCGACTGAGCCACCCAGGCGCCCCAAAGAATTTTTTTAAAATAAAATTATATATAAAAAAAAGACTAAACACCTCATAAAGGTAAAGCACTTGGGACCAACTCTGCCACAGAGGGGCACTCGGTGAATATTAACTAGGTGAACATGGCTGCCAGCACCCTCAGAGTCCCGGCTTCTTCCTCCGCCTCCCAGGAGGCCAGGAGCAATCCCAGCGTAAGTCCACAACTGTCCTGAACCAGGTGCGGCAGCTAAGGAATGTGATAGTCTCCGTGGCTTAGATGACTCAGGACTCCTGGAATTGGAGACTGGGCCCGGGGCCACTCAGGCCAATTGCTAGGAAAAATGAGACCCCTTTAGGAAGGGAAGGGGCAAGAAGGAGGCAATTGGCCAGGCCTACCACATCCCTGAAAGATGAAAGAACATGTTTGGAAAAATCCCGGGCTAAGAACAGAGCTGCTGTGGAAGTTGCACAGTGCACAGCCCACAAAGCTGGATGTGGCCATCCTGGCCAAGACCGTGAGAGTCTTCAGATACTACTGTATTCAATATGGCTGGGTCACAGCTCACAGAAAGTGATGGAAGATGGGGTGGGAGAGAGGCAAGCAGGAGACGTATCCAAAGCTTTGAATGTCCGATGCAGACAATTCAGGTGAATCATCTTGAATCTGGTGGGAGGAGGGGGGCGGCAATTAAAGTCAGGTAGAAAGAGGCCTGTATATTGATCGATACTTTGTGATCCAGTCTTAGGTTAGGATATATATGTTGGGAGAAAGGAATGCAAAATATATACCTAAATATACCTCCAGGGTCCCTCTTTTCAAATTTCTTCTGTCCTCAAGTTCACGTCTATTCACTTTCTCCTGTCCAGATAGCACTGAGGGCTTGAAAAACCCATATAATCACTGACCTTTATTGGGCTTACTTACTAGGTACCAGGCACTGTTGTTAGAGTGTCACATGTATTAACTCGTTAAACCTCACAGAAGCCCTGCAAGGGAAGGCCCGCATGACAGATGAGGAAACTGAGGCACAGAGGTGAAGTAATTTGCCCAAGGTCATACACAGGAAGCAGAGCGGCCAGGATTTGCTCCCAGGCATTCTGATTTCAGATTTTTAATTACATTATGGAGCACAAAACTCTATACTCCCACCAACACAAAAGGTATGCAAGAATACTTGAGTGAGGGGCGCCTGGGTGGCTCAGTCGGTTGAGCGTCCGACTTCGGCTCAGGTCACGATCTCACGGTCCGTGAGTTCGAGCCCCGCGTCAGGCTCTGGGCTGATGGCTCAGAGCCTGGAGCCTGCTTCCGATTCTGTGTCTCCCTCTCTCTCTGCCCCTCCCCCGTTCATGCTCTGTCTCTCTCTGTCTCAAAAATAAATAAATGTTAAAAAAAAAAAATTAAAAAAAAAAAAAGAATACTTGAGTGATAATTCTTCGAAATGTATCAGAGATTAGAATACTAGAAGTTAGAAATCAAGGCCAAAAGCCTCTCAAAATCCTTAGCTCAAAGTCCTCATCAAGAGGCAAAAATCTCAGCTTCAGGGCACCTGGCTGTCTCAGTCAGTAGAGCATGCAACGCTTGATCTTGGGTTTGTAAGTTCGAACCCCACATTGGGTGTAGAGATTACTTAAAAAAAAAAAATCTTAAAAAAAAAAATCTCAGTTTAGTTACGCACTGTGGAATGATCAAAACTTAGACTTTGACCTGTAAGGCTACAGTAACTGCCCTGAGGCAGTTTGGCCGGGTCTGGGATAAGAAGTGTGGAGGATCCCGTGTTGGCCCAGCCCAGGGCGTCTTAGTCAACGGCGACAGTCAGCCGTGCTCATGGCCCCCAGCTCCCTGGTGTGTCCATCCCTCCCCCAGTGGGGGGCCAGCGGGGAGCCACCGGGGGCTTGGGCCATGGTCCAGAGCAGGCTGGAAATGAGTGAAGGGAAGGAACGGGACCACGGGGCCCAGGAGCTGGGGTGGAAGGCTGTGGACAAGATTCTGGTTCCCTCTGTCCTTTCTGTTTTATTGATGTAATTTCACATCACATGAAACTCACCATTGAAACCATTTTTTTTTTTTTTAACGTTTATTTATTTTTGGGACAGAGAGACAGAGCATGAACGGGGGAGGGGCAGAGAGAGAGGGAGACACAGAATCGGAAACAGGCTCCAGGCTCCGAGCCATCAGCCCAGAGCCTGACGCGGGGCTCGAACTCACGGACCGCGAGATCGTGACCTGGCTGAAGTCGGACGCTTAACCGACTGCGCCACCCAGGCGCCCCTTGAAACCATTTTAAACTGTATAATTCAGAGGTATCTAGTGCATTCACTCTGGTTTACAACCATTACCTGTATCTGCTTCCGAAACTTTTTCATCACCCCGAAAGGAAACCCCATACCTATTAGCAATCATTGCCCCTTGCCCTCTCTCCTCGGCCCCTGGAAACCACTAATCTACTTCCTGCCTCCGTGGATCCACCTGTCCTGGACATTTCATGTAGACGGAATCGTACAATGTGTGGCCTTTTGCGTCTGACTCCTTTTACTTAGCAGAATGTTCTCGAGGGCCATCGTGCTGTAGCAGGTGTCAGAACTTCATGCCTTCCGAGGGTTGGGTATTATTCCGTCGTACGGATAGACCACGTTGTGTTAATCAGTCGTTGAGCGTCTGGGTTGTTTCCACCTTTTGGCTGCTGTGAACATTGAGGCACGAGTTTTGTTCGAGCACCTGCTGAGCTCCTTTCTGCCTCTGTCCTTGCAGTCTTCATGCCGGGCCAGCAGGAACACGGTGAGAGGCTACTTCCTGGCGGGCCGGGACATGACCTGGTGGCCGGTGAGTGTTCTCTCCCCCTGCCCCGCATCTGATCCCGGATGCAGGTGCTGCCTAGGGGCTCATCCCTGCGGTCACTTTGTGTGTCTTCCTCACCCAAGGTCACCGCCCGGGGTGGGTGGGGGGGCCCAGCGATGGGGCAGGTTGAGGCTGGCAAGGGGCCCCCAAGCTGGGAGCGTCGGGATGGGGTGCCGGGAATTGGCTTTGGCGTCTGGTGGGGGCGGCTGCCTCTGCTGATTCTTTTTCCCCTCTGTCCTCCAGATTGGAGCCTCTCTCTTTGCCAGCAGCGAGGGCTCGGGCCTCTTTATTGGACTGGCGGGCTCGGGTGCGGCCGGGGGCCTGGCCGTGGCTGGCTTCGAGTGGAATGTAAGCAGGCAGGGGTGGACGCAGCTGCGGGAGGGTGCAGAGACCTTGAAAGGCGCAGAGACCTTGATAGGGCTCCAGTGGGGTCTGCCCTTGGCCGCTCAGGGCAGCCAGTGTCTAGACGGGAGTTGTTCCCGGGGATGGATGGCCTTCAGAATGCCAGAGTGCTGGACAGGGAGCTTAGCCTTGGCCACAGAGGGAGGAAGAGGCAAATTCTTCCCCTCTTCAGGTTCTCTGGCGGGTCAGGTCTCCAGTCCGCTGGGCCCGGATGCAGGGTCTGTGGGAGCTGGGGACTGCCGTCCTCACTCTGTCCCTGTCCCCCTCAGGCCACGTATGTGCTGCTGGCCCTGGCGTGGGTGTTCGTGCCCATCTACATCTCCTCGGAGGTGAGTCTACTCCCGGGGACTCAGGGTGGCCTCACCTGCGTCGGGGCCGTGCTCCCCTGGCTTGGTGATGCTGATGAACGGGAACCCCGGCTTCATGTGGTAGAGCCAGCCCACCGCTCCCAGGGCTGCCAGGGTTTCTTCCTAGGCCACCTAACGTTCCTGTCAACTATGAAGACACGTCCCCGAGGCCCTCAGCCTGGGAGCCGTGTCTGCTGGTTCCACGGCCCCTGCTCGCTGCATCTGGGGGGTGATGCTCCCTCCACCCAAGCACACACCTGGGCGACACCGTCCCTGACTCCGCCCACTCCTTCAGCCCCACTGGGCAGCCACTGGACCTCTCCCAGTCCTTCCCCATCGAGTCGCGTCGGTAGCTCATCCGGATTTGTCACCACAGCCTTCAGACCTGTGCCTCTGTCCCTAGTCACCGTCCCCGGTTGTGGGATGGTAATGAGTATGTGGGTCTGGCCTTGCCCTTGAGAAGCTCTGGGCCCTGACAGCTGGGTGTGATCTCGGGGGAGTGCTTAGTTCCTGCTCCCCCTGTGCCTCCCCAGATCGTCACCATGCCTGAATACATTCAGAAGCGCTACGGAGGCCAGCGGATTTGCATGTACCTGTCTATCCTGTCTCTGCTGCTGTCCGTCTTCACCAAGATATCGGTGAGCTGCCCCCCCACCCCCCCCCAACTCCCAGCATCCCGCCAGCATCGCCTGGAATCATCCCTGTTCTGAGGGCCCCTCAGACACACCTGACATCCTCTCATCTGTCTCTTGTTCAACAGCTGGGGGAACTGAGGCCCAGAGAGGGACAATGATTTGCCCACACAGTTGAGTCTGGGATAGCTTGACGAGGGCTTCCAGAAGGCGGATTGGGCAGCTGGCATGGTTGGGGGAAGAAAGCAGGCCTTCTGACTTCTGCTTTGCCCTGGGTCCAGATATGAGGGCGTTCGGGGTTCTCGCTATGAGAGGTCACTGGTGGGAGCCTGGGGGTCAGCCTGGATGGCTTCCCTGGGCCAGCGCGGAGGTGAACCAGGACTGCCCACTAGGGGGCGCTGAGAGCCTTCATGGTCTCCGGCGGTTCAGCGGCCACAGGGAGCCCATCCCGTGGCCGGTCAACTCCTTCGAGAAGCTGACCCCTGGCGGCGGCCTCCTGGTATTGGGGTGCCTCCCTAGTGGGCACCCCGGGCCTCTTTTCCCTTGGGAGCCTGGACCCGGTCCCCCTGGAAGGGTAAGGGCAGAAAGCGCACCTCAAATGTCGGGGTGGCTTGCGTGGGATTCCAGAAGGAAGGAGGGTTCAGAGGGAAGGTCCTTACAGACAATCTCATCCTGCAACCCCTGTGTGCAGATGAGGCCATTGAGGCCCAGAGAGTGACGGTGACTAGCTCAAGGTCATGGTGAGTCAGGCGGAGACCAAAGAACCCAGGCCTCTGTCTCCCAGCCTCCCAGTCCCCGGGGGGGCCCCCGGCCGCTGCTCTGCTGCACCAAGGCAGCCAGGACTTGGCACTTCAAACTCCACACTGTGAAGGGAGATGAGTGGACTTACCCTCCTATAAAATGGAAAGCAACCCACTGACGTCAAGGCTGGGGCTCCAACGCCAATGCTGGGCTTCCGGACGAGGCCGAGAGGGAAGCGGGAGGAACGCTAACTGCCCGGCTTGGTTTGGGCAGGACCGGGGACGCCTTGGCTGATGGCTTTGGGCCGAAACTGTTTGAAGTGCATGCGCCCAGCTGGCCCCGAGGCCCTGACCTCACTGGGCGGAGCCCCGTGAATGCCCCGGGTGTCTGTGCGTTCGGCACCCACCCCAGCTGCAGCCTGTCCTGACAGAGACCGCAGGGCTCACCTGCTGTCATCCCTCGGGTGGGGATGCTGGTGTGCAGAGAACATTCGATGGCAGGGTGCGGGGATCACCACCCCGACCCTCAGATGGGGTCGGGGGCCACTGAGGCCCATCACTGCGTGGCCCTGGGCTAGTCATTTAACCTCTGGAAAATAGAGAAATGGGGCACAATACCCTAGGCCACTTGGAGCAAAGGCCAACCATGGCCTACAAGATCCTCCAAGAAGGGGCCCCTGCTACCCTGCTAACCTCACCTGTCCCTCTTCTGTCACACACATCATTGCAGCCACACTGGCTTCCTTGCACATCCATGAACACACCAGACGTGGCCCTGCCTCAGGGCCTTTGCCCTTGTGTTCTCTGCCTGGAACCTTCTTCCCCTGGATATCCACATGGCTCACGTCCTCACCTGTGTCAAGTCTTCCAAATTTCACCTTCTCAGTGAGGCCTGCCCCTTCCCCGCTCTCCCTCTTCTCCGTACACGGACTATCTTCTGGCCTGAAGACAGTCTGCATGATTCACTTAGAATGTCTACTGCCTGCCTCCCTCATTTCTTCTCTCTGTTCATGGATGCGCCCCCAGTGCTACATGCCTGGCATAGCTCATAGGACTGAATGAAAAAAATACACGCCAGGGGCCAGCTAAGTTTGTCTGCGGCGGGCTGGAAAGTAAGTAGTTTTGGCTTTTCAGGACACACACGAGCCGCTCAGGTTTGCTGCTGGGGGGAGAAACCCCACACCAAGGTGTGTGGACTGGATCTGGTCTGTGGTCTCTGGTGTGCCAACCCCTGACATACATAATGTGTGCCCTGGCTGAGCACTGGATGATAAACACATTCCCTGCTTTCTGGGAGCTCAGTGTTCCAGGCAGATAAGTAAACAGACGAATACAATCGTTAACAGTTAAAACCTCGATGAAAGAAGCAAAGGCGAGGCTGAAATCTACAAGGATGAGAGCGGGCTCCCTTTGGAGAGAGTGGTCTCTGCGGGAAAGGCCAGGCTTGCGGCAGCTGAGGGAAGGGGCGAGGCTGGAGCGCAGGGAGCCGTGGAGCTCGGGGAGGGGTGAGCGCTGAAGGGGACAGAAGGGGCCTGGTGGACGACGCCTGGACCTCTGGGCCTGGCTAGCTGGAGTTTATTCCATGCGCGGTGGAAATGCAGATAACTTGATGTTCCTCTGAACGAGCTGAGTGCAGGAGGAGGTGGGGAGGGGCTTCCCAAGGGATGGGCCAGAGGGTAGACATGGGAGTAGTTTGGAAACAGAATCAACAGCAGTGGCCGGTGGGTCAGGTGCAGGGGGTGTGGCAAAGGTGAGAAGTTTCTGGAGCCCTGAAGGGACAGTGGTGGCCTCGATGGAGACGGGCCACCCCTGGAGGTCCCGCTCCCCCCTTCCGCCAGCCTCCGCTGAGGGCAGGGCTCTGTAGAGGGATGGAGGAGGCTGGGCCTGCCCCTGTGCCCGTCTCCATATCTGCTTACCCATTTTCCAGATAAGAGCCACCAAGGCCCAGGAGGCGGCATGACCTCCACAAAGCCGTGTGATCAGGGACACAGTTTAGGGCTCTTAGCTTCATACGAGGCCGCAGCTCTCCTGGGCCCCCAAGAGACTGGGCTCGGGCTGCAGAAGGGGAGGTCCAGTCGGGCTGGGTGCCGTCTAAAGTTCCTGGTCGGCGGGGACTCCCCAGGAGCCTGTAGGCAATCTCATATTCGCTGCGGCACAGGCTGTTGCTGGATGCCGTGCAGGGTCCTGGAGTGAGGACAGCGGCTGAGTCCTACCTCCACACTTTGGCCTGTACTGCTCCTGACACTGTCCAAGTCCTCATGGCTCCTCGCGGCCCACCGCCCCAGACAGGAGTCCCTGAGGAGTAGAGGTTAGGGGAGCAGGGCATCGGAGAAGATAGTTCTGGAAGACGGAGCCTGCGGACTGGGCAGCCCCAAGGCACAGGGACCTGGCCAACCGAGGCCTGGAGGCCGTGAAGTGCTGGGCCTGGAATGGTGGCCAGTCTGGTGTGGCCAGAGTCACCTGGGCTTAGAGATGAGTGGCCGGGGCCTGAAGGCCAGCCACACAGATCAGGGCTCCGCTCTGAGGGCGGCCTGGGTGCGGAGAGGGGTCTTGGGTGGCAGGAGGATGAGCAGGCGGGAGGAAGGGGCTGCTGCTTTCTAGAGACCTCTTGCTCCCCATTCACCCGGCAACTCCAATCTCTGATACCTGTTGGAGCCTGACCTCGGGGAAGTCCGTCCCCTCCCCAGGCTTGTGTCTCCTCCGGTCTGATGGGGGAGGGGGCTTGAAGAGTCCTTCCTGCTCTGATATTCACAACCCTGGGCTTCTCTCCTTGAGCTGGAGTAGACACACGTACGAATGCACACACACACACACACACACACACACACACACTCACACACCACCAAAGCCAGGGACCAGAGTGAGGGGCTGCCGATCTCCTCAAAGCACCTTGTCAGAGTCCACACTGGCTGGTCTCTCCAAGGGAGGGTAAAGGAGGGGCCTGGAGGGAGAGGGACAGGGAACACAGGCTCTGGAGTGACACCCGGGCTCGGCCGGGGCTCTGTGTCCTTAGGGCTTGGAGCCTGGGGGAACCGGGGGTCCACAAGACCGACCGGGCCGTGCTGGTCAGCTGGATGTCGGGCCAGGCACTGCAGTAGTTCGAAGGGGCCCCGTGCCCCCTGGTCCCACGCAGCCTCGCTCAGCCTTCTCGGGAGCCTGTTGGCCCCAAACGTTGTATTTCAGGTCATCTCCCCCGAACTGAGCAAGCCCAGAATGGAACATTTGGAATCCTGTCAGGGTGGAGCCCCCTTGAGCTCACAGGACAGTCCTGCCCTCCTTCCCTGGGCTCCCAGTACAGTATGGGGGTGGGGGTAGAATTAGGGGTGTGAGGCTCACCCCAGGACTAGGACTCCAGCCCCATAGGCTGCCCCAGGGTCCGGGATGGCAGCGTCTGTATGCAGTGCAGCCTCTGGGGACCAGCCTTGGCCCGAGACACGGTCCTGGCTTCAGTTCCAACCCCACCGGAGGGCAGTGAGCAAGACTGCCCCCCTGCCCCCCCCGGCCTGCCCCCAGAACACGTCTGGTCGTTTTTCAGGGCCACCTGTCTAATGGGGAGCAGAGAACAGGGGCCGCACCCAAATGGATATGGGCCTGGAGCCCTAGGCTGCAGATCTGTGTCTTCAGGCCCGTAAGGCTTCTCGGGCCTCCTTCAGGAAGCCCTCCTGGACTCCTCCTTGTCATGGACCCCTGGGAACCAAGGACACAGGGCTCCTGCTTTACATCTCCAGGCAGGGGCCAGACTCAATAACAACACTGCTCCTTGGTGGACATCGGCCACTCGGGACTTTATTAAATCAGCAGCATCCCCTGCACAACCGCTCGTCCACGGCCACGACCCCCTCCCGCCCTCCCAGCAGCGCCGGTGGGTGTGTGCGCGGGGCGTCTCTCCCTCCGTGTCCACGGGGCACTGAGGCCGCACGTCGAGTGAGCGGTGCCCTGAGTCCTGCGGTCACCTCGGGCCTCCGCACAACTTCCTCTCCCCTCCCGCAGATCGACCTGTACGCAGGGGCCCTCTTTGTGCACATCTGTCTGGGCTGGAACTTCTACCTCTCCACCACCCTCATGCTCGCCATCACGGCCCTGTACACCATCGCAGGTACGGCGCCCTCGCGGGGGTCGGGCGGGGGCCCGCGGACAGAGGACCTGACCGCCAGCCCGGGTGTCCACGTGGCCGGGCAGAGGTGTGCAGGGGCCTGAGAGGTGGGCGGGAGCCGGGGGGCCACCTCCCCGCACAGCCTGGCCGGCGGAGATTTGAATCGGGCTCCGCCGGCCCAGCTGAGCGGTCCACAGCTCACCCACCTGTGAGAGGGCAGGCGACACGTACGTGGAACAGCCGTCCCTCCTCCCTCGGGGCACAGCTTTCTCCAGCTCCCTTTTTTCTACCCACAGGGGGTTTGGCTGCTGTGATCTACACGGACGCCCTGCAAACGCTCATCATGGTGGTGGGGGCCGTCATTCTGACCGTCAAAGGTGAGGGGTAGCCCCCCGCAGCCAGCGCTTTTGGGGGTCCGCCCTGTTAGGACCCAGGGGCCAGCACCGGGCGGGGAGGAGGGGGTGGTGGACTCACAAGGTCGAGCCATGAGGCGGTCAGCCCGTCAGCCTCCCCTGGGTGACAGAGGCTGTGTGTTCCTTTCCCACCTGTCGCCCAGCTGCCATTTGTCACCAGCTCCGGGCCGGCTCCGGTCTGGTGTGGAGGGGACTCAAGAACGCAGGGCCACGGCACCTGCCCTGGCTCAGGACTAGATGGTGACCTAGGGCCGAGGGCAGGTGCGCACACAATCAGGACTCCACGAACACTGCCAGGGCATTGATGGGCTCCAACTGTTTAAAATCATGTGCATAATCCCAAAAAGTGCTGCTACGGGTTGCTGGCCGATGGCAGGGGAGGAGAGAAGAGGGTTTAGACAGCTCGGTGATACTGGTCAGGGAACCCGGAGGAAGCTCAGAGGGCTCCCTCAATAAATAGGTAGTGAACTCCCCGTCCTGGGAAGTATGCAACCAGAGCCAGGAGGATCCCACAGAGGGTGAACAGAGGCCTTTAAAGCCTCCTCCAGACTCAGACTGTAGGATCCTCTAGCCTGGTAATTTCCGATCTTTGTATGGTGTTTGTACGTTTGCTCTGAGTACCCGGCCCGGCCTGGGCTCCAGGCGGCAATGAGGCTGGGGGCCCAGAGTCCGGGAGCAGGCTTCCTGCTTGGGAAAGGCAGGGGAGAGGGGCTTGCAAGTAAGACTAGGGATCTTCCTGTATCCAGACTTTGTGTACCTGCTTGCTTTCAGACCAGGGGGGAGACCCCACTGCAGGAGAGGGACCCAGGCAGCCGGGCCCAGCCTGGACGGGAGGGGTGGTTACAGACACAGCAAAAGCCGCAGATGGGCCAGGGTTTGGCCACACAGGGCCCTGACTCTGAGGTAGACAGGAACAGTGAGGGAGTGAATGTGCTCTGGCCTCGAGAGGAAAGACTTCTGGCTCGAGCCCCGGCCGGTGGGCCATGTGGCTTTGGTCATGCCCTTGTCCCTTCTGGGACTTGTTTCTGTTCTCAGTGCTACGTGCCAGCCATCCTCAGCTCTGCCAAAATCACATCCTTTAGGAGCCCCAGGTCAGGACTTTAACACTTTCAGACTCCCCGGGAAGGTCCTCCAATGCCAAGAAAAAATACTTTTGCTTCCTTGATTCGACAGTCTGAAGCTTGGCAGAGAACCCCTGCCCGAGGCCAACAGGCGTCCGGGGGCCAAGAGGACACTGTGGTGTCCACGTGCAAAATGCTCATTTAATAGTATTATTTTTAAATACAAATAAAATAGTTATTTGAAATCCCCTGTTCTGGAAAACCCTCTACCCTCCACGCCTCTCCAGACACTGGGAAAGGTGGATGGGAAAAAGTCAAGTTTGGTGCATCGGGAAGTGGGGGCCCGGAGTCAGGGCCATCGGCCACCAGCCCGTCCCCGTCCCACCCCGACCCCTCCAGCCTTTGACCAGATCGGCGGCTATGAGCAGCTGGCGGCAGCCTACGCCCAGGCCGTCCCATCCAGGACCATCGCAAACACGACCTGCCACCTGCCCCGTACAGACGCCATGCACATGTTCCGAGACCCCCACACAGGGGACCTCCCGTGGACTGGGATGACCTTCGGTCTGACCATCATGGCCACCTGGTACTGGTGCACTGACCAGGTGAGTGTCGCTGTCGCCACCCGCCCTACCTTCCTGCCTTCCGGGGTGGGCTCTGGAGAGTCTGGGCGGCCATCTGCCGATCCCTGGCGCGGCCCCAGGAACACCTCCCTGGTGAGTCTGGGCTGGGGCACAGGCCACGGACTGCACGGCTCCAGGCCCAGGGACAGGGTGCTAGGGTTCCTTGTGGTGCCGGGGGGCCTGGGCCCTCCGTTTAGAATCAGATGAGGCCCACTGGCCGCTGCCCGTCCTGGCCTTCAGGTGCTTTGACTGGGACAGTTTGGAGTAGGGGATTCCAAAAGGACTTGGATGCTCTTCAGCGACCCTGCCATCGGCCTGGGGGCTGGCATTTCGGGCCCGCCTTGGAGTCCCGGGATCTGCCAGCGTGCGGGGCACGGGGCCAGCCTTGGCCTGCCAGGGGTACGTGCTTGTTACGGCTGGGCTCGCTTTCCTGGTAGAGCTCTGGGTGCCATCGGCAGCCGCAGCGCGGTACCGCGGGGGTCCCGAGGTCCTCACGGGCCGCAGGAAGCCATCTTTATCCCTGGTCCCCGAGGCAGGGACTCTATAATGGGGGATCTGTTGGCCCTAGGAGAGAAAGAGCAGAGACAGTGAGGAGACCCCCCAAGGGCCAGGGGCAGGCGGCAGCCGGCTCACCTGGGTTTATGCCTCTTGGCCTTGCCACTCACCAGCGGGCGGTCCTAGACAAGTTCGTCTCACTGCTTTGTGCCTCAGTTTTCCCTCGTGTCACACAGCGATGGGTCCCGCCTTTCACGGTTACGGTAAGGCGAGTTCCTACCGCTCCTGCCCCAGCCTTCCCCACCCGTCCGCTGCGGGTGGTGCAGTGCTGGTGACTGCAGGGGCTGGGTCTTCTTCTGGAGTCTGAATCTTGTCCTCCCTGGGCTGTGAACGCATCAGGTCACCTCCGCCAGCCACCTACCCCTCTGGGCAGAGGCGGGCAATGCCGGGAAGGCCGTGGGCAGTTCCAGGCAGCAAGAGGTCTTGTGCCAGCAAAGCCTCAGACACCCATCTTACCCAAGGACCCCACCGCGCGAGTGAGGCAGCAAGGCCCAAGGGCCGACCCGGCCAGCCACCACGGGATGAATGAGGAGAGCCTTCCCTGCAAGACATGCCCCTCCACCCCCCTCGGGCACCTCTCCTTTCCTCGCCACTCAGCGTGGGCCTGGCCGACACTGCCGTCTCTGGGCGGGACACAGGGCAGGAGATTTTCCCACGAAGGCCAAGTGAGTCAGCACGCTGCCTGGCCTCGAGGTCAGGGCCGAATGGGCCTTACTGCCTGGAGAAGAGGGTCACACAGGGAGGCCGAGGCCGAACACCGCTGACATTGGGGCTTCACGGCCCGGCTGCGGCCTCACTTGCCTGGCGTCCTCCCGCTCAGGCCTCGGACCAAAACCCCTCAATATAGGCACCTGCACGCCGGGTCCCGCTGGGTCTGCCTGGGGCACAACCAGGACTGGGACCAGAACCCCTGCGACATAGGTACCTTTGCACCGGATCCCACGTGCCTGGGGCTACTCTGCTGTGACCCTCACCAGCAAGCAGGGGCTTTGCCTGACTCCACCCAGCCACTGGGCCAGGCCAGCCCCCCAGGATGCCCACTCTAGTCAGCACCAGAAGGCAGCTCTGTGTGCTGGGGCCGCAGGGCTTTTCATGTTCTTTAGACTTTTCACTACCTCCTGGCTCATCCCCCACGTGTCACTGACACTCGAACTCAGAAACAAACTGACCCAATAAGACAGGAGGCGAAAGTCCCAATGGGCAGAGAGCTCTACGGAGCCCCTCTCTGACCTCAGCGTCCCTGTCTGAAACGCAGGGAGGCACTCGGGCCAGGGGGCCTCCTGGGGTCCTGCCTGCTGTGGCGATGCACCTTCTGTCACCTGCTGCTCCTGCTGTCTCACGTGGAGTGTCCCTTTCAGGCGACAGCAGCAGCTACGTTAATCAGAACAGCGAGCGCCATTTTTCCCGGTGTGAGTGCGCGGCACCCGTAACCTGGTTTCACCCACGGGAAGGTTCTCTCGCCTTCACCTCACGGCCGAGACAGACAGACAACCAGGCCAGTTCAGGACTTTCCCAGAGTGGCGCCAGGGTCCAAAGGCCCCCGGGCCAGCACTGAGCCATGGCTGACCCCGAGGCTGCACCCCAAGGGAAGCCTAAACTTGGGGAACTCGCGACCAGCCGGGCGTGAGCTGGGCCACCTGCATGGTGCCTCGCTCGGTCCTTGCAGCAACCCTGTGTTAGTAGCCCACTTTAGAGATGAAGGCACAGGGGATCAGGGAGGTTAAGTGGCCGAGCACGGGGAGTGGGTCACAGCTGCCGGCCCAGCCTGGGCTGAGAGGTCGCGGGGACGCAGCAGCCCGCTGACACTGCAGGGAAGGGCCCAGCCCTGCCGCTCGCCTCAGCTTCTCCAGCTGCAGAATGGGGTGACAGCAGCTGCCCCCCACCCCTGCCTCCCAGGGCTGCCCGCCACGAGCACAGAGGAGCGCAGCCCTGGGCTCTTGCACCCACAGGACATCAGAGAATTGCGTCAAACCCCCTCATCGTCCAGACAGGGAAACTGAGGCCCCAAGTGAGGCCATGACTTGTCCCAAGTCAGAGGTAGCCGGTGCCAAAGCAGGATTGAGGTCAGCTTGTCCTTCAACCTCAGGGTTGCCCCTCTAGACCCTGTAACGAATGCTCTATCATGTCTCAGAGGAAAATAAATGCTGGGAGCTCTCCATTCAACCAGCATGTCTGGAAAATAGGTTAAAATCACACATTCTTACTTCTGAACTGCAGCTGGTGACTTAAACTGCAGAGCACCAAATGAAAAATACTTCGATTTAGAATGTGTAGATCGTACAACTCTGTGAACAAACACACTAAAACTGTATTAGTTTTGTACAGTTTATGTGGCTGAACTCTATGTGAATTATACTTCTGCAAAGCTGTTTATTATTACTTTTTTAACGTTTATTTGTTTTTGAGACAGAGAGAGACAGAGCATGAACAGGGGAGGGTCAGAGAGAGGGAGACACAGAATCTGAAACAGGCTCCAGGCTCTGAGCTGTCAGTACAGAGCCTGACACGGGGCTCGAACTCACGGACCGCGAGATCACGGCCTGAGCCAAAGTTGGACGCTTAACCAACTGAGCCACTCAGGCGCCCCGATCCATAAAGCTGTGAAAGAAAGAAAGGAAAGAAAAAAAGAAAGAAAGAAAGAAAGGAAGGAAGGAAGGAAGGAAGGAAGGAAGGAAGGAAAGAAAGAAAGAAAGAAAGAAAGAGGGAGGGAGGGAGGGAGAAAGAGAGAAAGAGAGAAAGAGAAAGAGAGAAAGAGAGAAGAAAGAAAGAAAGAAAGAAAGAAAGAAAGAAAGAAAGAAAGAAAGAAAGAAAGAAAGAAAACAGAAAGAGAAAGAGAAGAAAGAAAGAAAGAAGCAAAGAAAGAAAAAGGAAGGAAGGAAAGAAGAAAGAAAAAGAAAGAAGAAAGAAAGACAGGGAAAGAAAGAAAGAAACTCATAATGTCAGAGCTGGGAGGGATCTCAGATGCCATCGGTTCCAATTGTCTGTCCCTCCTCCCATGCTGCAGATCTGCAAACTGAGGCCCAGTTAGGATTTGCCTCGGGCTACATGGGGAGCCACGCTCAGGCAGCTTCTAGCACCCCTCTGCTACTTGACCACAAGCTTCCCCAAATGCCTGGGTTTAAAGCTCCAGGCCAGTGATACAGAACAGTGGCACCCCCGAGCGGGGCTGAGACTCACCCCCTCCTCGTGCCCCCAGGTCATCGTGCAGCGGTCGCTGTCCGCCCGGGACCTGAACCACGCCAAGGCGGGCTCCATCCTGGCCAGCTACCTCAAGATGCTGCCCATGGGCCTGATCATCATGCCAGGCATGATCAGCCGTGCGCTGTTTCCAGGTAGGACAGACACCGGGGGCTGGGCCGGGGCTGCAGGGGGTCCAGGGCTCTGGGTCCCTGACCTGCAGTGCTCACCGGGAGGAGAGGCAAAGGACGAATGTGAGGTGTTTCCTAGCCTAGGGGAGAGGGGAGGAGAGTGCTCCCCAGGGCCATAATCAAAAGGATTGACATGGAGGTGGCTTGGCATAAGGTCCAGACAAGGACCACTTACTGCCGTGTGACCTCAGGGCTAGAAAGAACCATCTCGGTGCGGTCAGCAAACAAGGGAGGGGGTCAACCGCTATGGCAGGGCAGAGTTGACTCGCTGTAACACCAGTGTCTGAAACCTCTGGGTATGTTAGGTGCGTTTCCTTTCGGCTCCCAGTGGCTGGCTTAGGTTGACTTTGTGGGGCACTGAGGCTGTGGGTGCCCAGCGTGGGTTGGGACCAGCCACGCGTGTGGCCCTGGGTGGTTGCCACCTACCCCCTCCCTCTGCTCATCAGTTTCCCCATCTGCACATAGCGCGCAAAGCTGTCTGATCTGGGGATACGGCACCCCAGCAGGTGACCACACTGGGTGCTTGGGGCTGGGGGAGGGGCTCCCAGGACCCCTCACGTGCGGGGACCCCGACCCACCTGGGTCTCCTTGTCCGTGGAGTGCGGAGCCTGCATCCTCCTTGGAGTACCCGCCTCTTCTCTCTCCCGACCTGGGGCCCACGGCGAGCCACCCAGGGGTCCACCAAAGGTCCCGCGGGTCATGTGGGGGGCACTCAGCTGTCGTCGGGGGGGCTGGGCTGGCCCGTTGGCTACCTGCTCCGAGTGGCGCCTCTGCAGAGGGGCTGAGCGCCCCCTCACCTCAAAGTACTCGTCCGACACAGAAGAGGAGGCCGCCGAGGGCCGCCGGGGGCCAGGGCCAAGGCCAGAGCTGCCGGAGAGGCTGTCCTGGTCACTGAGGGTCACATAGTCATCATCATCTTCCTCCTCTTCCCCATCTAGCCCATTGGGGATCACCGCTCCGTGGCCGTCGGGGTCATCCTGGGTCACAGACACCTGCCGCTGGAGTGGGGCATGGCCTGGGCCCGGTGTCCTGGGCGGCTCATGGTCTGTCCCATTCTGGGACGTCTCCTCCCCTGGGGCCTCCAGGGCCCAGTCCACACCGTCGCCGCCGTGCTGGGCAAGCAGCTCTGCCACAGGGACTGTCCGGGGCTTGGGCACGGGGGGCTGTGGCTCAGGGTCCCCCTGGGGAAGGCCGTTCTTAGCGCTCTCAGCTGGGACCCTGTCCTCGGGGGCACCGGGCCCGGGGGTGGGGCCACAGTCCTGGCTTTGCCTCCACAGCTGGGTGCCAGCTTGGGAAGTGTCTCGGATCTTGATGCGGTTCATCTGGCTGGGCTGGGGGTTCCAGATGTTGGGGTCAATGATATTGATGTAGCCCAGGATGTCACTGCCGGGCTCCGGGTCCGGCTCCACCCACGTGGGCAGGTACTCGAACATGTTGGCCCGCTCCAGGTTGAGCAGCCCAGGGTGGATAGGCGGGGGCGCCTCGGCGAGGTCTCCCGGCCGCTCGGCCAGCGCCGCGCCCCGCAGCCCCGGGGGCTTCTTCCCCTCCTGCTTCTCAGAGGAGGTCTTGGCGATCTCGTCGGCACTCTTGGCCTTGACCAGCGCGTACTTGGGGTTGACGAGCTTCTTGGCTACCGTGCCCGAGGGCACCAGTGGTACCACGGAGGGCAGCACGATGGGCTCCGGCTCCGGCTCCTTCTCCATGGGGATGCCCTTGAGGCTGACACCGTGGGACATGAGGTACAGCTCCTGGAACTGCCGGTCAAACATCTCCACCACCTGGCCAGACAGCACGGAGATCACGTTGCGGTCTGTCCTCGCGGCCGACCACGTGAAGCTGCAACACAGCGGGAGGGGGCGGCCCGGTCAGGCACGTGGGGGCCTGCCCCCCTCCCGCCAGCCTGGGGCCCCCCCACCGTGCACCCACAGGCCGGTGTTCATCAGACTGTGGCCACGGGGCCCTGGATGGAACCAAGAAGTGAGCAGGGGCAGGGAACGGCACAAGCCTCGGGGTCAGACCCGAGTCTGGGACAAGTCGCTTACACCGAGGCCGCTCCCACCTGTGTAAAACAGCACAGCGTGGGGCTCCTCTTGGGGGTTAGGGCCCCCCGTAAGGACGCTCACAGAATGCCCGGAACATCCCTGCTGTCATCCCGTGCACATGGCAGGTGCTATCACCCGTGACTTTGCTGCCAAGCCCAGCGTGGCTGTGGGCAGCCCCCGCCCTGTGCCCCCTGCTCGGTGGGGCTTGCAGAGCTGGGCCACAGCCGTCCTCATCCTGGCCCATCCTCGAAGGCGGCTCTAGGAGTGACCGCCCTGTGCGCCTGGCCCACACCCATCTCTAGGCTGGTGACACCTTAGGCTGGAACAACAGTCTTAAAGACAAAAGCCCTCCCCAGCCCGTTTCCGGAGACAGGCGGGCGGCGTGAGGGCGTGCCCCAGCCCCGCTCACACCTCAGCAGTTTTGGGACCAGTGAACCGGAATAACCAGGGTGTCATAAGGCAGGATTAAGGGCAGAAACCATCTGGGAACCGGAGCCACCTCTGTCCCCAGCCCCCAGAAAGCTGGAGAGTCACCTGTAGGAGCCGCAGATGGCCCGGTCTCCATCCACGAACATGAACTTCTGGGCCAGGGCACCCTTGAACTTGGTGGCCGACCGTGTGAAGAACTCTGTTCCCCCGCTGCTCCGCACCCTGAGATTCTGTGTTGGGGGGACAGGAGGCAGAATTACATGTGATCAGAGCACTGACCGCACTGGCGGGGTGTGCGGGGGAGAGGGGCTCAGATGGGGAAGGATGGAGCAGTGAGGCCTGGAGAAAGGGGGTGCTGTACGTGGGGACCACAGGGTCTAGACCAAGGTGGCGAGTGCAGCGATATGAAGGTAGAAAGTGGGGGGGGGGGTGACAGTGACAAAGGGCATGGGGCCGGGTGGTCTGGGTGTGACCCGAAGGCTGTCCACAGGGCAGCCCTGGGCAGGAGAAGACCTGCGTGGCCAGGCCAGCTTGGGAAAAGCCGGTGCAGGTGGCGGGAGGCTATTGCAGGGTCTTGAGCAGGAGGGGCGTGCAGACACAATTTAGAAAAGTCCTCTGGCGGTTGTGCAGCTGGGGATGGGGGGCGCTGCTCTTGGGGGACCTGGGGATTGCACTCGGGCAAGTCTGTGGCCTTCCCAGGGTGAGTGAGCGGCCCTGTGGCTCCAAGCAAGCTAGAAGGGCCCCAAGAGACCACGGGAAGGGAAGTGAAGACCCAGAGGGAGCAGACCCGGGGCCACCACTGCCTCCCGTCAGAGCGAGGTCACTCCTGCCTTTCTCTGGACTCTCTGACCACCTGAGGCCTCCTTGGTGCGCAGTTTGTGGGGCCCCGTGGCACTCTCTTTCCACCAGGAGAGTTGGGGCACAGCAGACCCCAGGAAGGGCAAAGCGAGTGCGGCTGAGGCCCAGGAGTGGAGGGGACAGTTGAGGGGACCCCAAAGTAGAGCCTCAGGATGGGAAGGACACTTGTGCTCATCTGGTGCAGGTAATTCCCCAGAGTGTGTTAGAAACCCAGGCTCCCGGGTGCCCCCAGAGATGTGCCTCCGGAGGACTGGGGTCAGGCTGGGAATTTCATTGTTTTATCTATTTATTTTGAGAGACAGAGAGAGAGAGCACAAGTGGGGACGGGGCAGAGAGAGACAGGGAGAGAGAGAATCCCAAGCGGGCTCTGTACCACCAGTGCAGAGCTCGACGCGGGGCTCAAGCTCATGAACCTCGAGATCACGCCCTGAGCCGAAGTCGGATGCCTCACCAACTGAGCCACCCAGGCACCCCGGGAATTTCATTTTTAACACAAGCCCCAGTGAATCTGACACCTGTCCGGGGCAGGAACTCCCTTGACAGCATCCTGACCGGTCTGCCTACGGGTCGCTGTGACAGGAGTCACTCCCTCCAGAGGGCATCATACCTCTGTGGCTTCCCCGTCGCCCTCGCCCACTCACTGGCCCCCGCTTACTAACTGCCCACTCGTACACTCATTCCTCAACCCTGCCAAGCCCCCAGCCACACACACAGAAAGGACTGTGACCAGGACGCCCCGCTGGAGGTGAGGGAGGAGGCAGATTAGTTAGAGCCCCCAGTGTGGGGGGCCGGGACAGGCTCCAGGGAAAGCTTGCCATCGAAAGAGGGCGAGAGGACGAGTGGGGCAGGCAGGAAGAGGGTGCAGCATTCCAGACGTGGGAACACAAAGGGCTGGTAACAAAAGCAGCCTAAGACCCGAGAGGACACCTCGGGAGGAGGGTGGGTGATGGAGCCTGTAGAACAGGCTCAGCCAGATGCCCATGCAAGACCCCACACCTGCTTAAGGGCCTGGCTCGGCCCTGTGGGCAGTAGGGAGCCATGGAAGGATTCAGAGCAGGAGTGACCGGGTTGGAGCTGCCCCTCAAGAACAGTTCTGGCACCCAACGGTGGGGCAGGGGGGGAGGGCGCATGAAGCAGTGAATGAGAAGCAGGAAGTGGAGGACAGGGAGGGACGGCCTGAGTCAGGGCAGGGGCAGCGGAGAGAAGGGAGCGGGAGCCTGCCCTCCGCTCGGGCCCCCGGCCCAAGGGCGCTCCTGTGTCTGTTCCCTCTGTGATAGGTCTCAGACCCCTCTCCGCTGGGCAGCCCCAGGGCAGTACCCAGAGCTTATGGGGCGGGCATGGATGTCCCCCTGGCTGTGGGCTGAATAATCGCTGGGTGTTGGGCTCAGCCCAGTAGGCAGATAAGCCTTTACTCCCAGGGCCGGCTCCCCTGCCCCCCAGGCTGCCTGTCTGTACACAGCCAGCTCAGCAGGAAGCTGGCCATGACCCAGGACAATTAGTGCTCGTGACTTTGTACCCAACACGGAGCATGCTCAGGGACCAGAAGTTGTAACAAAGATCCTGGAGGCGCTTCGAGGCCTTTTCCAGTCACCTGCGCCCGACCACAGCCTGGTTCTGTGGCTTCTGTGGGCTCCCGGCCCAGAGCTCTGCATGCTGGGGCCACAGGCCTCTCCTCAGCCCGGAAGAACAGCCTCAATTCCCCCCTCACCGGTGTCTGCCCCCGCCCACCTCAAAGCGTGGCCCCGTGAAGGGCCCAGGAGGTCACCACCTACATCTCAGAGTGACTCAACTCCGGGAGAGAGGCAGCCTTGGCTGTGCCAGATTTGCTATGGGACTCGAAGTGGGTCTCTGGCCCTCTCTGGGCCTTAGTTTCCCTGTCTGCATGCTGCGTGGATGGCCTCGACTCTAAGGCCCATCCAATCCTGGAGCTGTTTGTTCCCGGGTGGGTCCCGCCCCATGGGGCCTGGCCCAGATGAGGTAACGTCTCAGGAGTCAGGGCTCGGGTGAGCGCAGGGAGAGGATCCCACAAAGCTGCATTGTCTCCGAGCCCCAGGGCACCCCCAGCAGAGCACGGAGCAGGCAGGGTGGAGGGCACCCAGGCTGGCTCAAGAGGAGTGGCCGGGGCAAGCCCGTGGACCCTCTGGAACCTCAACTTGCTCGTGTGTCAAAGGGGCAGTGATGGGTCCCCGAGCGGACATCAGGGGGACGGCTGGGCAGTGTTTCATCCGCTCCAAGAGCAGCTCTTGCCCCAGCCACGTATGGGGCACGGTGTGGGGGACACTAGGCTGGGGCAAACCTGTAGTGCCCTGCCTGTATCCCCCACGGGGCCTCTTAAGCTCACAAAGATGCCACTTGACCCTGTACTGAGCTGGCCGTGGCCCACACGTGGGACAGTGGTAGGCAAAGGGGACCAGCCCAGTGCCCACCCCCCCCCCCCCAGAGCTCTGGTCAAACATGGCTCCAGTCCTGGCACCAAACGGATGCCAGCTGGGCCTCCCTACACCTCAGTTTTCTCACCCGTGAAATGGGCCTACCCGCTCTTATGCTTCAGGGCTGCTGCGAAGACTGAAGGAAGCCACGGTGCATGGGGCTAAGGGCCAGCAAGGTGCCCGGCACTCAGTGGGGGCTCCATAATTTGAGGTGCCAAAGTAGGATGTGACACCACATGCAGTGTGCCCGGGATACGATCCGTTCTGCTCAAGGGGCAAGAGGGGACTGACACGGAGGACCAGAAAATATCTAGAGTGTCACAGGTCAGGCCCAGAGAGGCCAGGACTGTCGGCCGTGTGTGACAGTCAGGTGGGCTCAGGGAGGGGGAGTGACCGACCCATGGTCTCCCAGTAGGTGGAGTCCAGCCCCCAGCTGGACCATAGTGGCTCTCTGCAGGGACCTGCTAACATCTCCTGGGCCCGAGGAGAAGTGGGGAGGCCCGGAGACACATCCTGACCAGGTCTGGCCGGTGACAGCGAGATCGGGCCAACCGTGCAGACTGCAGGGGACAGAGCACCCATGTCCCCATGCTGGGATGAACAGCAAGAAGCTGGGATGAACAGCACCCTCAGGGGTAGGGGACGGGGCAGGGCTGAGCCAGCCCAGCTCCAGGACCCTGATGTCTGAGGGGCCCCTGGCTCTTCCCCTACGGTGGGTTGCTCAGTCTCACTAAGGTGGGCTGCTCACTGCTTTTATTCCGGGCTAGGCGATTCCCTGTTGTGGGGACTGTCCTGTGCACGCTTAACAGTGTCCCTGGCTGCTACCCGCCAGGTTCCAATAGTACCCTCCCAGTCACAACCGTTAAAAAAGTCTCCAAACATTGCCAAATATCCCAAGCCAGGCAAACCCCGCTTGGTTGAGAAGCATTGCCCCACACCCCGAGTCCGTTACAGACCCAGGCCAGGATCAGAGACGGCAGGACGGGAGGGGAGGGGCACCAGAAGGGGGCCAAGGCTGGCCTGGCCAGCGTGGAACCCAAGCCACAGGCTGAATCCTGTATCCTCACCAAGTGCCTTCCCACGGCTGGAGTTTTCTTGTTCATCAGAAATAGGTCCGGCCTCAGCCCAAGTAGCTGCTGGTTTTTCCAGTTTGGCCGCACAGAGCCGACTAGCTTTTCAGATCAGTCAGGCATCTCACAGCTCTGGTCCTGTCTCAGCTGTGAGGCTGGAGGCCCAGCCTGGCTCCCCCTGCCTCTGGGGCATCCCTCAGCCCTCGGTCTCACCCCAAATGTGACTGGGTCACCTGGCGTGGCTCATTCCCACACTCCCTGCTTGAGAGAGTCAGGGGCCAGCTGAGCCAGCAGGCTGGGGTGCTTGGGGATGGCCGGGACCCTCACACCCGGGAAGGTGCTGGTGCGTGTCTTCGCACTTGACCTCAAAATCAAAAGCAAGAGAGGGGTTGGCCCACGCAATACACCGGCTGTTTGCAGAATGTGTTGTGTGAGCTCGAGGCTCAGGAGGCAGGAGGCTGGGGTGCAGGGTGGTGGGCTGCCTGGAGGTGAGGGCGTGAGGGCAGTCCCCAGCCAGAACACAGCTTGAAGGGGAAGGGAAAGGGAAAACGAGGCCCAGAAAGATTCAGTATCTCTGCCCAAGGTTACAGTGCAGGTGGCAGAGATGGGCGCAGGCCTGGCTCCTGGCGTTGCCCAGACTGGTGCCCGACACCCCCACAGTCACAAGGATGACCCCACCAGGGTCAGACCTGTATCCTGGGCCTGTAGGAGCTGAGGGCAGGTCGCTGCAGAGCTGGGCAGGGGTGGCGGGCAGCCGAGGGCGGGCCCAGGGATTACCGGCAAAGGAAGTGCTCCTGAGACAGGTCCGGGCCCAGCTGGCCCGCGGGCAGGGAGGTAGGCCGAGCAGGCAGGCCCTCGACAAGGTGACACTTGGCCAGGGCTGGGCGCACAGGAGCCTCTGGCCACCTGCCCAGGCTGTGGAGCGGGCGGGCTCAACAGCAAGAATGAGGAGGTCAGGGTCACACGTTCTTTCCCAGGAAGGTACCTGACCCTCCGTGGCGCCCAGCTCCTGGGCGCGTCACTCTGCAGAGCCTGCTGACATTCCCCAGACCAGGGAGGTGGTGAGCAGGGCAGAATGTGCCAAGGACCCCTGGGGTGAGCTGCCCCTCCCATGCTTCGGGCTATGGCCTCATTTCAAGCTCAAGTGTTGGGGGGTTGGCCTCACACACACCCTCCCCCGCCTGGGGCCTGGGGTTTATAATTTCTTGTTATTGCCAACAGCCGCGTAACTCCCCTTAGCGCACAGAGTGCTTTTACAGCCATTGTCTCCTCTCATTTCATCCTCAAACAACCCTATGAGACATCATTACGGCCACGAGGCACCGGAGGCTCAGACAGGTGGAGCCACGTGCCCAAGGCCCAGGCTGGCTTGGCACAGTGAGCCGTGCAGCCTTCTGGGTCACGTTCTCAGCCCAGTCCTGCCTCCCCCCCACCTCCTGGGAGCTCCGAACGCTCCGAGCAGACTTGCATCTGAGCCTCTGCTGCTGAGGAAAGGCACTAGACAGGGGGCTGGGCCTCGGAGCGGCCAATCCTGGGTTCAGATCCCGCCTGGCATGGACAAGCTTCTTCATCCTGCCCCAGGAGCATGCAGGCGCTGAGCAATGGGATGGGCGTCAGGTGCGCACTGGGCACGCGGCAAGGGTGCAGTGGGGATGGGCCCGGAGGTTCTCTGATCTGCTGCCCACAGGGCAGAGGCTTCTGCGGTCACCTTTCAAAAGACGCCTCTTACACGCTCTGGACCTCTCCAGCATGAGCTGTCTGCCCCGGGAGTCGACGCTCGGTGCTAATTACACGGCGGGCAGCGCGGTGGTGGGTGAGCGCGGGGCTTGGGGTCAGCCCGCCGGAGAGACCACATAAAAATGGCCCCACAGCCACAGACTCTCCGCCTGGAGAGCTCATAGCCACTTGAAAGGCCTCAGCGGGGATGGGTGGGCACAACTGACAGACACTGACAAATTACAGCCACAGGAGCCCAGCCCCTCACTGACCAGCCCGGCGTCACCCCTTCTCCAGGGACTTTGCTCAGATCACAGGCCTGAAGCCCAGGGGATTCTGACCTGTCAGAAGCTGGGGCTCAGCCAGGGAGCTCCGGTGCTGGCCCCCACACCCCATATGTTTAACTTAACGGGCAGCAAGTTAAACACCTGCACAGGTGCCTCCATTTCCCCATCCGTAAAATGGGAACAACTGCCCTATCCCATCGGGTCATCATGCAGAGTAAATAAAATAACCATGTGAAGTGTCTAGGATGGGGCCGGCCCAAGTGAAATACTATGAAAGTGTCAGCTGTTGTCATGCGTACTGATCTGTACCCTCTGGGGAACGTGCTGCCCACAGTAGGTGCCAAATGACAGCTGGGTGGAAGGAGGGCTCCTCCTGCCCGCAAGCGAGGGATCAAGTGCAGGGTATCTGAGCGGAAGAGCCCAGCCCCCTGGCCCATCTGCTTCTCTTTGGGACCAGTGAAATCCTAGAGCCCAGAGACAGGAAGTGATGTGCTCAAGGACACACAGCAAAGCAGTGTGAAGAACCCAGGTTCACCCCGATCCCTCCACCTCTGCTCCATGGTGACCTTCTCTAGAAAACCCTTTCTACTCTGCTCTCCCTCCTCAAGTTTATTTCAGCTCTGCAGCCATCAAGGAAGCCTTGCCTGACCTCAACCCGAGGAAGCTGCCTCTGTCAGAGCCAGATCCACCGGTGGGTGGGTGTCGCACAGAGAAAGATTCTGGCTTAAGCCCCCAAAAATAACTTCCTGGGAGTCAGAGCTCTCCAGATAGGATGTAAGAAGCTGCTGGAGACCAGGTGGTGAGCGCCCTGTCACTGGCAGTGTGCAAGCAAAGACAGGTAACCAGTGTGGCATGGGCTGCTTTGAAATAACATGTGATGTGGCACCTTGCGTGGGTTCCAGTGTCCGATCAACCCTTGATCAACATTTATCTGATCTCTGACTGTTGGAAGTAGTGTCCTGTCCCTCTGGGCATTCAGCCAGAGGTCAGGCGACCACTTGGCAGGAGGCTCTAGGATCACTGACCTCTCTGTGCCAGGCACAGGACTCCATCCCTAGAAGGCAGGTGCTCCAAGTGTTTGTTGACCAACTGAATGACCGCTTGGTCATTCATGACCAGCCAAGCTCACCTTGAGGTGCCCCAGGTGCATGCGGGCCCGCTCACACATGTGCAGGAAGTACTTGACATTGCTCTCGTCCACGATGATGTACACGGCCACCTTCCTCTTGAAGCCGGCCTCCAGCAGGTCCTTGAAGATGTCCACGTCAGTGAACATGTCCATGACCACGGCGATCACCTGCGAGCAGGAAGAGACCAGGGCTGTTGGGCAGCGCGGCGGTGGGGACAGGTGCCTCGGCAGGACACTCAGCCCTCCCACACCCACCACCCTCTCTGGGCGCCCCGCTCGCCCTGCCCCCCACGGCCTCGGGGCTGGGACTGGACTCTCTGGAGCAGCGGCAAATAGAGGAGAAGCACATTCAACGTGCCCGCTGTTTCTGTAACACGAGACTGCAGAGAACAAAGCCTGTGTATCCTGGCCGGTGAGGCAGGTGCAGGGAAGACAGAACACCTTGGAGTCGGGGGCTGCAGCCTGAGGTTTGGAGCGTGTCAGGGCCAGTCCCCAGAGCAGCCTTCCTTGTGGGTGTCAGGGCTCAGCACGGGGGCGCCCTGTTTTGGTCCCTTCCTGGGCTGCATTCCCGAGCCGGAACAGCAGCCCACACCATCGCCCTCCGCCTGCCACCCTGGGACGCCGAGATGAACCCGATGTATCAACAGCCAGGAAGGCAGCATCCGGCACAGCTGTTCTTGAGGTCACCCGTGCAGCTCGGGGCTGCTGTGGACTTTGGCAGGCTTTCTGCTGCCACCTCTCCTACCTGGCTGGACAGAGTCCAAACCAGCACGTGTGACATCGGTCCTCACAATGGCTGACCTCAAGCCTCCTGGACCGGGCTCAGGGCGAGACCCCAAGACGTCAGAGTGCCTCTACCCCAAGCCCTAGCCCGACGTGGGCAGTGACATGCTCCAGGCCGGACAGGCAGGGGCACTGGCCTGAGTCAAAGCACAAAGAAGGAAGGAGCAACAGGGAAAGGACAGGGTGGTTGGGATGAGCTCCCCTGCGTGGTCAGCAGACGCTCGGGCCTGGTGGGGCTCGGTGACCACCTTTGGCCTTCTCTCTCGTCCCCCGTCCGCCCCTGTCCCAGCAGGCACTAAGGGGGAGCCCATGAGAATCAGGGCCTGGTGCTGACAACCAACACAGACATCCAGCCCCTCCAGTCCTTCAAGGCTGGCACCGCTGCCCTGTCCAGGGTCTGAGAGCCTTCTGGAAAAGCCTTACACAGAGAGGCCAGGGACTCGGCCATACAATGAACTGGGAACAGTCTGGCTAGAACCTACCCAGGCCCGCTAGGGAGCCAAGTTCACCCCCACCCCCACCATGACAGTGGCCTGCCCGGCTCCCCTCACTGGGATCCGCAGGCACAGGGTGAAGGAGAGGCAGCCTGGGACCTGCTGGGGAGGAGTCTGCACACTCCGGTGAGCTCACCCAGCTGGTCCCTGCAGGCCCATTTGGGCTCCTCCCTGCCCTGCCCTGCCCCGGACTCGATCTGTGTGACCCTGAGCAAGACGCCTAGCTTCTCTGGGCCCAGCTCTCCTTTGACACAACGGGTGCAGTGGAGCTGTGGGACCAGCCAGGGCGCCACGGTGGCTGAGGTCCAGGATTCACTCCGTTCTCTGGGGGACAGCCGCTCGCTGGCTCTGAGTCTCTGAGGGGCTGTTTCGGGTCGGGCAGAGGGAGTTTGTACGGACTACGCAGGGGCTATAGGGTAAGCAGGGAGGAGCCAGTCGAGGCAGACGTTGGTTCCAGTTGAGGAGGCGCTTTCTGACCCGAAGTTAGGCAAAGGGTATTGATAGAGAGTGAGTTCCCCGTCCCAGGCGATGTTTAAGGAAAGGCCAGAGATTGCTTGGCGAGGAGGTGGATGAGAGGGCAGATGAGACACGAGGGCAGCCGGGTGGGCTCCCAACAGCCTTGGATTTCACCGGTGGGGCATGACGAGCCCCTGAGGTGGCTGGGGTGGTGGCAGGGACTTCCTCGCCTGGGATCCCACAGCCCTAGAGCCAGCCCTGGGATCCCCTTGGATAAAGCCGCCCCTGGAAAGGGCGGAGCCAACCCAGTTCTCCTCCGAGGCAGCCATCACCCCTCGTTTCCTCGTCTCCCCCCCCAGATCGGTCAGGCCCGGTTCCAGGCCCTGCCTGCTGTGGCAGATGGGGACCTGCCCTGGGCCTGGGCTGGGGGACATGCCCCAGCAGGACCCACTCCACGTGTGTCCTTCCCCAGTCGCCCTCTAGCAGGTAGGGCACTTGATCCAGGGATCATCTGCTGTTGGGCTGGACCTGTTGGGGCCAGCCCCCCATGGTGCATCCCTTCCACAGGGTCCCCGGGCTGAGCGCCAGCTCTCCCCAAACACTGGGTTCAGTGCCAGGGAACGGCCAAAGGAGGGCTTGTAACAGGTGCCAGCTGACGCCGGGAGCAGGGAGGGGTGCTTGGTGCCCCCTAGGCACTGGGATGATGCTGGGGGAGGGGGCTTGGTGCTCCCCACGGAGGCCCCCACAGCTTGTCCAGTCAGAACCAGAGGCTTCCTGGAGGCCCTTGACTTCTGCACGCAGATCCCCATTCTGTGCATGCAAGAGCAGGAGCCAGAGACTCGAGACCAGAACCCGGGTCTCTCGCCCCACCCAGCACGCCTTCTGCTTAAGAAAGTGAGAGCGGTCCCAGGCCCTCGCGCCGTGGGATGGTATAATGAGCCCCAATAACGGCTACCTCGTTCAATTCTCAAACAGGCTGTGAGGCAGTGGTTGTTACTCCCGTTTTACAGATGAGGAAACTGAGGCACGGAAGGATTCACTCCCTTGCCTGATTATCTGTTTGGGTGGCTCAGCCTGCCCACAACGCGGTGACCTCATCAAGGGCAGAGCTCCCCATTCAGACCCCTCGTGGAGGGAGCCTGGCTTAAGGCGGGCCTCAGGGAGCTTCTGTCAACAGAGAATGTGACCAAGTGGCTTGGGCCGCAGCAATGAGGGAAGCCAGAGACAAGCCACGGCTCCTCCCGGGCCCCGGGTTTCCGTATCTGCCACATGGGGGTGTCGGCCTGGCTCACTGCTGTGGTCTATCCAGCCCACAGTGTGGCTTGAGTGCAAAGCTGCTGGCCCCACCCAGAGGGCAACACCAGCCACCTCCCGCAGTCCCAGCTGAGACACGTTCTGCAGAGGTCCTGGGCAAGGCCAGGGCCAAAGCTGGGGAGAAGATGGAGGGGGAGGCTGGAAGCTGGAGGTGACCCTGCGCCCTGCCCAGGTGCCCTGCCTGGCTTGTCTGGGCCAGCTGGAGCATCTCACAGTGCCCACCACTGCCCTGCCTCCCTCTGCACCAGCGGCACGGGTCTCCCCGCCTCCCTGGGTCGACACCCAGCCTGCAACTCCTGGCACCCCCAGAGCTGTTTCTCAGATTCCCTGTGGCCACAGGAACCACTCTTGGAGCAGAAGTGTGCTCACGGGACCGGTGGGTAGAGTCGGTCTGTGGAAGCGCCGGGAGACGAAGGGCAGGAGTGAGACGGCTAAGGGGTTCTGCACGCAACTGGAAAACCCGGAAAACTGCGGACCGTGGGCCCAGGCAGCAGCATCTCTCCCCAGGGGCCCCTGACCCAGCTGACCCCTCCCTAAAACCCCAGGCCTGGAGCCACACACACTATTCTCCTTGCTGGGCCACCTTCCTTTTCTCTTCCACACGGACGACTCCTATCCATGGTCAAACCCCAACTTAAATACCGCTCCCAGCTCCTCTCTGCCATTTGAACGCGAATCGCTTGTGCACTTCTGGAAGTACCACAGCAACCTGCTGAGTGGCAACCTATCTTCTGAAGGCCTGGACTCTGAGACCCAACTCAGCGGTTCCCAGAGCTCCCTGTAACACCTGCCCCGCCCTCCTCGGCCACGGAGATGCGTGGAGAAGGCTCAGAGAGAGCCAGCCGTGGTCTGTCCCTTCAAAGTGCTCAGAGCAGACAGGGGAGACAGAAGCAGCCCGCCCACCCTGGAGCCCAGACGCAGTCACAGCAAGGGTGCACAAGGACCCCAAGTCCCTCTCTGGGTCTTGGGAAATATAGGCGGGTCTGTCAATTTAAGGCAGAGGGTGGCGGCATGGGAAGACTCATGGCCTTGGGCAAGAACCTTAGTGTCCTGGTGGGGGGTGGGGGGTGGTGTGTGTGTGTGTGTGTGTGTGTGTGTGTGTGTGTGTGTGTGTGAATTAATGCGGGTGCGGGAACGGGGCAAGCTCAGAGCCTCCGCTGTCACTTTCCTGCCTCCTTGGCACACAAACCTGAGTCCTGACCCACCAGACCCACAGTGCACTCCGGGGTGGACAGGCCAGGCATCACCACTCGCCATCCCTACCTCCCTCCGAGCCAGCTGGAAGGCTGGTGCATGGCGGCAGCTCGCGGGAACACAGAGAATGCTGCAGACTGTTCTAAAGTTTGGAACGATGACTCTCTAGACCCTGGATTTGACTTCCACTTCAAGCCACGGCAGAGGAACAGAGCCCACACTGACCCTCCCGCCTTAACAATAAACAACAACACGACAAAAACCAGGCACAATCTGTGAAACCGTGGCCAGCAGGACTGCAGCAAGCACAGTGACCCTTGAGAGAAGGGACATGAATGAGGTCAGCCCCAGGACCACCTCAGCTACCTCTGGGATGCAGCAGAACGGAGGGGGAGACCCTGGTGGGGTCCGGCAGTCTCCAGGAGTTGAGGAGACAGAGCGTGCCCGGAGCACGGCAGCTAGAATTTTCAGGATGGAGTACTGGAGGAGAGGGGGCTGCTGAGAGTGAACACCAGATGCTACAGGGCCTCCCCTCGAGCCCTCAGCTGGTGACCAAGTATCACATGCACAGAGGAAACCACGCAGGCTGGGACAAAACTGCTAGAAAAGAGCAGCTGGGACAGTCACCAGTGCTCACACAGGACCAGGAATCTTTTACGTCCCCACCTCAGCTAGACCACACACCCCTCTAAAACTCAGGGCCTGCAGGAGAGTCCTCAGGAGGATAGTACGTGAGCAGTGGGCAAATAAGGCCTAGACCAGAAGCCAACTAACTTTTTCTGTAAAGGCCACATGGTAAATACTTCAGGCTTTGCAGGCCATATGGCTCTGACCCACTCAACTCTGCTATTACAGCATTGAAAACAAACACAGACGGCACACTAGCAAATGTACGCATCTGTGTTTCGTTATTTACAAGCAGGCAGCAGGCCAGAGGTGGTTCTTAGTCCAACTTCTACCCTGGATTAAGTCTTCTCTAGTTCCACTTAATAAAGCGTAAAAAACACCAAACCAAGGGTGACTGGGTGGCTCAGTCGGTAGAGCATCCGACTCTTGATTTCCGCTCAGGTCCTGATCCCAGGGTTGTGGGATCAAGTCCGGCATCAAGCTCCATGGTGAGCGTGGAGCCTGCTTAAGATTCTCTTTCTCTCTCCCTCTGCCCCTCTCCCCTGCTCCCCTCCACCAACTGAATCTCAAGATGTAAAACAATTCAACATTTAAGATGAAAAAAACACCGGATGAGATTAATAACAGATTAGACACCATAGAAGAAAAGATGAATGACCTTGAAGACACACAATAGGAACTATCCCAAATGACACATGGTAGGGAACTGAACAACCAGGATCGGCTCAGAGCATCAGCAGACTGGGAGTCCACCTAGAAGGTCCAGGAGGCATGTTACTGGAGTCTCAAAAGTGCTGAGGTGGAGAGGGGTGGGGAGGATAGAAGAATGTTTGAAAAATAGCGTCTATAGCATTTCAACATTTGATGAAAACTTACATCCAGAGTCGGGGAAGCTCAGTGAATTCCAGGCAGAAGAGACGTGAAGAAAACCTCACCGAGGCACATCATAATCACATCACTTAAAGTCCATGATGAAGAGAAAATGTGTAAAGCAGGCAGCAGGGGAAAAGACCATTACATGGTGAGGAACAAAGAAATGGAGGCTTCTCCACAGAATCATCGCAAGCCAGGGAACACCGGAGCAACATCTCTAAGGCACTAAATGCAAAAAACTCTTAACCTAGAATTCTCTACCCGGTGAAAAGAGCTTTCAAAACCAACATTTTGAGACCCTTCAGACCTACAAAGACTGGGAGGATTCATCTCTGGCAGACCTCCCCTGTAGTTATCACCACCCCCTTGTACACATGGAGGGGTTAAGGCTCCTCCTCCCTCACTGGCAGGGCAATTACTTTACTACCCCCCCACACACACCCCACCCCCTGCACCTGCACCCCACCCCTCCCTTGGTGGTAGCAGGATTAAGGCGACACTGTCTGAAAGGCCTAGAAGGTTCTCCAGGCATTGAGGAGGACACCTGGAAGCCGCTGGCCCCACTGTGAGGGACTCTCCCCCTGACTTCTGGCATTCTCCAAACCAGTTTGCCCATCCTCTCGCTCCAAAGGCCTGTCGCCGAGGGCACAGCCTGGTCCTGCGGCCTGGCGGGGGAAGTCTGTGTATGTAATAACACGTGCTGACCCAAGCCAGGGTCGGGATAAGCAGGCCAGCTTTCTGACACTCATTCAGGCGTCCCTTTTCCAGGGACTAAGTGGGGGCAGTGATGGCCACTCCCATTGTCCAGAGAGAGGAGTCCCCGTCCCAGAGCCACGCAGTCAGCTGGTGGCAGAGACCTCCTGTTTAGGGCTCTTCCCCTGGTGGGGGATCCTGTGTACATTCTAGCTGTGACTCCACCCACCGCCCCCCAGAGCCCACTCTGGGTTCTGAAACAAACTCCTGACCATCAGCACTGCCCTGGGGCATTTGCCACTCCTTCCCTGGGTGGCCCATAGCCCAGCACTTCCATTCTCCAAGCCTTGGTTTCTCTTCTCGATAACACGGGGTGGGGGGGAGGGGGGGATGGAACGGATAACCCGAGGTCTCTCTCCTCTGACATTCATCAGCCCGCCTCACCCTCTGGATTATTAAAACAGAAGCCTCATTAAGGCCAATTAAAGGAGGCTGGGGCCTCCTGAGTGCCAAATGACTGCAGCGGACGGGGTCGAGGCACATACTATACTGGTCACACCCAGAGCCCTCTGTCCAGGGGCCCGGCCCAGCCCCATCCAGCCGCGTGGGCCCTGCCCTGAGTCTCCAGCCCTCCCCAGATAGACATCAGCCTCCTCACCAAGGCTCAGGAATGCTGCAGAGGAAAGGGCAGAGCATGGGGGAGGGCCAGGTGACCAGGGCTGCGCCCTGGGGATAAGACAGGCCCCTCCCCCTTCCCGTTGGCCCCAAGGGGCCCCAGAGTCCCGCAGTCACAAAGTCCAGCCAACCAGACCACCACGCGGTCATCAGCGCGTGGCACAAGCCGAGGATCTTCAAACTGGAAAATCTCGGACTCGTAAATTCAAAAGCCTGTAAAATCTCAGCTTCTCTGGGATCCAAGGGTGACAGATGCTGAGGTGTCCTTGAGCACCCTAATCCGCCAGGAAGACTGGCCTGGAAAGGACTTCCTTGCCTGAGGCCTCCGGGCCACCTGATGCCCACTCCCCTCTACTGGATCCCACCAAGCCCCTGCTTGAACTCCTCCAGGACGGGGAGCTCGCCACTTCTCAACCCAGACTATTCCCTGAGAGAGGCTATCAGGCGAGAGGGAAGGAGGAAGACCCAAGAGAACTGGTATTTATGACATGCCAGCTCCATGCCAGACATTACACCGAGGGCCTGACATAACCTCTTTTCCCATTTGAGTCCCAGCATGCTTTGAGACAGGTGCTGTCAGAGGGGCAAAGCAACTATCTTGGGACAGCATGGCGAGACAGCAGCAGAGGCCTGGGTGTGGGTCTGAGTGGTATGCAAGCCCATCTGCCCCCCACCCCCCCGTGGCGTTTACCCTGGGAAGATCCCTAAGGCTGGAGATCATTCGGGAGCCACGAAGGAGGCTAGAGCAGCCCATGCAGACCAGCGCCTGCCAGGACGCAGGGCGTGGTCCCAGTGTGGAGGGGCGGCCCTGCCCCGCACCGAGCATCCTCGGATCACTCAATAGCTTGTGGGTGGCTCACTGTTACTGCCGCAAGACACGTGGCCAGTCCCCATTTTGCAGATGAAGAAACGGAGGCTCACGGTCACATAGCAAGGGGGTGGCCGAGCTGGAGAGGAGAGCCGGGGGCCGGTGAGAGGACCGGCCCCTCTCTGCTGGCCCAGGGCGAGGACGGTTGGCCTCAAGGTGAGCCTGCCAAGCCGGGGGACCGGGGCTCTGTGGAGCCCCGCGCAGGCCCTGGCCCGCTCTGAGCGCCCTAACCTCAGCGTCCTCCTCTGCGACGCAAATAACGTCGGCAGGGGTTGTGGGAGGGAGCGCCGCCCCTGCCCCAGTGCTCCAAGAGGCTGGCCGGTGCCCTCCTTCCTGGCAGGGCTCCTCCTGGCTCTCCTCAAACTCTCAATTAAGATGCAAACGCCGTCGGGTAGGAAGCCTTGGGAGACACGGAGCTGACACCTGGAACGATGTTATCAGATGTTCCCCGCCTGGCAGGTGAGGGCCCTGGGCCTGGGCTGGGAATTGCTGGAGCAGGCAGGAGACAACTCCCCGGATTCGCGGCGCGAGCCTGGGCCAGCCGTGCTCCTTCTGGGCTCCGGCGGGTGCCCGCGAACAGCTGACCGGGCCGTCCCTGGGGCCTCTGGACGCACCGAGGCTGTCGGGCCCTCCCTCCTGCTCCAAAGGGACCCGCCGTGGCCTCAGCTGCCGGTAGCCCTGGTCTCCCCAGTCCTGTGTTGGTCATACTTGTGCCCCCACCCCCATCCCCGCTGGGGAGAGCACCGTGTCTGGGAGCCTGCTGGGGACAAGGAGCCTCGTGAAAGTGCTTTTACTGTCCTGAGTCAAGCTGGGGGCCCGCAGCGAGGCGCCAAAGCTCCCATCAGAGGCAGGGCTCAGAGACATCGGCCGTGATGCATTTTCTCCCGGGGAAAAGAGGCTCAGAGCCCACAGACCTGGGTGCTGGGTCCAGCTCCTCCCGCTGTTAGCTCTGTTAGCTCTGTGAGCAAGATACCTGCCCTCTCTGAGCTCCACCAAGCCTCAGTTTCCTCATCTGCACTAAGGAGACAACACCTACTTTATGGAGTTGCCGGGAGGATTACAATGGGGGTAAAGTGCCCGCTCAGCACCTGGCATATAGCTGGCATTTAATAAATGCCTCATTAAGCTGCTTTTATTCTCCTGGAGCCAAGCCGTGAGCCAAGACTTCGGCGTGTGAAGGCAGGGGGTTGACAGAAAAGATGTGGGGTTAATCAGGCATCGTGAGGTTCCCGTCTCCTGCTGTGTAGCCCTAGGCAAGAAACTTAACTTCTCTGGGTCTCCGTTCCCAAGCCCTGGCCTGGCAGGCACGAGAAGTGGGTTCTAGTCCGACCTTCGAAACTCATTCTCCCTCGGGCTCCATCCGTCTTCTCACCTGTCCGTGATTCCCACCTGCCCCTGGGATCTTCCCTGGGCTGTCTGGGTCTGGTGAAGCGATCCTTCGGGGGGGGCCCATGTCATGGAGGGGGGCACTCCCTCCTCAGCCCCCTCCCGGACCCAGCCCAGCCTCACCCCTCTCTCTGAGGCTGCAACAGAGAGAGACTGGGGCTCATCCCTCCTGGGCATGATACTACAGGCCTGGCCTCTGGTATGCAGTTGGAACCCCGAAGCAGGTTTTCCCCAGGGAAATCACTGGTCCCCAGGGGCTGGGGGGGTGGGAGCGGCAGGCAGATGGCCTTCCATCTCAGAGACTTGGAGCCCAATGGGGCTAGAAGATGGCTCAGAGCACAGGCTGCCTACTCAGGGCCACACAGCCGGTAGAGTTAGACCCAAGACCCTCCGGTCTCTCGTCCCAGAGAAGTCCAGAATCGCAGGGCAACAGGGTGTCAGAGCTGAAGGGACCCCTGACAATCTTCAGTGTTACCCATTTTACAGATGAAAAGACTGAGGCTCGTCTAGGGTCACACAGTGGCGGAGGCAGAGCAGGGACCCGATCCCAGCACTCTTGGCTCCTGGTACCAGTTCCGTTCTAGTCTTTGGGGAAAGAGGGGGGTTCAGAAGTCTTGACGGAGACACAGCCGCTCCCTGACGGCCAAGCCGGGGCGGGTTGAGCGTGTGCTGTGTCACTTCCCTGCCCCAGGGTCTGCCTGCCGTGAGGAGGTGGCGGGCCGGGCCGCCCTGAGTCAGCACCAGCCGTCTCGGCCCAGGTGCCCCGGCGGGCAGGGGGCGGGCAGTGTTCGGGCCCAGCGGCTGGACGGCGGGCTCCCCGTCCCAGGCCTGGGGAGGGGGAGTGTTCTCCGCGCATTGCTGCTGGGGGGGCGAGGAGAGGATGCGGGGGCGCAGGGGAAGAGGTGATTCATGGGGAGAGATAAAGCAGGGAGAGGTCCCCGTGGCGGTGGGCGGGCCAGGCAAAGCACCTCGTCAGCCCCCGTCAGCATCCGTCAGCGGCACAGCCCAGCGCTGGGGCCTGGGAAGCAGCCGGGGCAGGGCAGATGGGAGGATCGCAGGCAGCTTGGCTGAGCCGCCCCTCCCTGCCCTGCCTGTCGCTGTGCTCTGTCAGGCCAGGATGGGCAGGGGACCCGTCCTAGAGTCTGAGGACAACACAGGCCTGGTCCCCACCCCTCCACGCAAGAACTAGCTAGGTGACGCTGGCAGGGACTCAGCTGTCAGGCCTCAGTTTCTACATCTGAAAAATGGGCAGATAACACTACCTGAAATTATAAAGTGCCTCGCACTCAGAAAACAGTGGCTGTTATTATTGCCCGCCCACCCACACACCATGCTGGCCACGGGCCCCCTGGACGGAGTTGACAGGGAAAGCAGGGGCGTGGCTCACCCTGGTGCCGCGGGGTGTGAACAAATCCCTGTCCTCCGTGCCTCAGTGCTCTCATCTGACAGATGAGCCTCTACTGCCTCAGACCCTCCTCCTGGGTCTGGGAGGCTCCCTGCCGGCTGACAGCATGGGGCAGTCTCAGCAGGGGGGCCCCATTCTGAGGGGAACAGGGGGCAACGCCAGCCGATCAGGGGGCCGCACCAACTGCAGTTACCACACAGACTGGGGTTCAAGCCCGAGACAGACGTCCCCCCCCCGGCCACGTCCTCTTAAGCGACGCCAGTAACCTGGTGCGGCCTTTGTGGGGAGCAAAGTTTCGGGGGCCCATGGAACTGCATGGGGTGGCTGGGGCTTAGCCCCGGACATAGACACGTGGGGAGGGTGCGCCGGTGCCCAGCCTGGCCCCAGGCGCCCCTGTCTGGCCCCCATCACTGGGCCAGGCCATCAGTCCTTCTGTCTGGGGGAGATTAGACTGGCCGGCTGTTCCCATGCCAAGCAGAGATCTGGTGTCTGCCTCCTTCCTACTCCTGGTGGGGAGGTGAGGAGCAGAGGAGGGGGAACCCTGGCACAGCAGGTCAAGCCCCACCCAGGGTCTCCATTCTCCCATTTTTAAAAAAGGGGTCATGGGATCCTGACAGGCCCTCCCAGGGGACTGGGTTGCAGGCCCTCGGGTCAGGCACCGCGTCAGCAGCACCCTCCTGAGCCATGGCAGGTGCAGGGCGGGTTATTCAGCCCAAGAACTATGAAGGCCCCTTCCCCCTCCCCCTTTCCCTCCTCTTCCTGAAACTCCTCCTCACCCCCGTCACCCGATTCCATCTTTACAACCGCCAAAGACGCAGCTTTGGTCCTAACCACCTCCAGCTGACACACCAGAAGAAACCCGAAGCCCCAAAGCTGCCTGGGATCAGGCCGAGAGCCAGGCTCCGAGACGCGGGCTATCTGACTCTGCCAGCCCCCTCAGGGGACAGGGACTCCACCTTTCTAGAAACCTAACCCGTGGCCACCTTGTCAGCTCCTGACCCACTTCTGGGTTCCCTGCCCAAGAGCTCCCCAATGCCCTGTCAGCCAGGATGGTCCCCAAAGCCAGCGTTCTGGGCTTGTGCGATTTGCTGCCCCGCTCTGGGCCCGGGGAAGGGTTAGACTCTGCCAGAAAGACCTCCGCGGACACACACATTGCTCATCACTCGCTGCTCTCTACTGAGCTCGGACCTGGCTTCAGAACCTTTCTCAACACTGTTCGCCACACAGGCTTTACCAATCATGTCAGGATGTGCTTGGAAACCGAGAATTCCTCTCAGTAAGAAGGCGCACCAGTTGCCGGCCTGGCCCTTCCGAGGATGTGTGTCAGTGCATCGGCTGAGAACGACTGCCCGCACCAGGGTACAGCACGGCTCGGCAGGGGTCGAGAACAGGCAACGCCTGAGGTCCCTTCACTGGCAAAATTCACAGGCGGACAACCCTGAGCTGAATTCACTCCGCTTCCACCCAGGGCCCACCCCCATCCCCTACATCCCAGCCTGGAAAGATTCTGCCACTGCAAAGCTCACACAGAGGCTCAGAGAGGGCGAGCAAGGCCCTCTCCGTCGCCCAGCACAGCCAGGAAAAAGGCACCTTTGAACTCGGACCTCCAGGCCAGCCTCAGATGGACTCAGGCTGTGTTTTAGTCTCCAGGCCTTCTCCACCACTCCAGACTCTCTCCACTACCCAGGAAAAAGCAACACCAGAGGGTTCACGGCGTGTGTGAGAGCGTCCTGCTTCTCAGGGGTGAATCGGAGCCATCCTGAGGGACAGTAAGTGAGAGAAAACCCGGAGATTCCTCCCCGCCCCACCCCATCACAGCACCTTCTTCTGGGGAACGTGCTTGCAGCGTCTGGGGAGATCAGAGCCCTGCCCCAACAATGCACAAAGGCCCTTTGAGATGGGGTAACCCACCATCTCCTGCCAGAGAACCTGGGTACCCTATCCCTGTGCAAAGAAACTGAGGAACCCCATGAGGGCAGGGGAGGAGGCAGCCAGGGAGGAAGCAAAGAGACCCACAAGAGAGAGACAGTGTTGCGGTCTCCGTATATGCTGGGGGCCGGACGCAGGCCCACTGAGCCAGCTTCCCTTCCGGGGACTCCCGCCCAGCAGCTGCCTCACCTTCTGGGCCTGGCTGATCATCTTTCGCACCACCTCTTTGATGTGGGCCTGCCCATCGATGGGGGGCTGCATGTAGACGCTGGCCCGGGTCACACCGCGGTAGGCAATGGTGTCGGGCCAGCCCAGGTCCAGCTGCGGGATGGATCGGTCGGACTTCTGGGGCCAGTACTCCAGAGAGGGCGGTGGCTCGGCCTCGGTGGGGGTCCCACCTGCCCTGCTGGCCTCCTCGCTGTCACCAACCCCATTGTCCTCGCCCCCCCGGGGCCACTTGGCACCCCTCGGGTCCTCCGAGCCCGGGTCGTACACCTCGATGGTCTCCAGGATGCGCTTGAGCTCCAGCTCCGAGAGGAAGTCACGGATGTTCTCGCGCTTCAGCACCTCGTAGAAGGCCTCGCGGCCGTGGGCCACCAGGGCCTCCAGGGCCAGCCGCTGCTCCTCGCTGTAGAAGAACTCGGGCTTGGACTCGCTGGAGCGCCAGTTGACGTGGTTGTCGTCCAGACACTGCACCTGAGAGAAGGCCATGGTGCCACTGACCCGACGCTTCCGCTGGGTGGGCGGGCGACACAGCACTCAGCAAGGTCGGGATCCTAATTCCCGCGCGACTGCGGCCCCGCGCACTCTTGGGGCTTCACCGGCGTCTCAGCAACTCTGCCCATAGGGAACCTGCGAGGGAGTCCAAGAGAACGCGGAGGTCAGGTCAGAGTGCAGGCGGGGACTAGGGAGGGGCGACAGGGCGGGGGTGGGGCGGCAGTGGGAGAGACGGCGGGGCGCGACCCACGCCAGGGCGCGCTGCGCCTCTATCAGTGGGGGCCGGGGGGGCACCCACATCCCAGAGGAATTCTGGAGCTGCCCAAAGTCCTGGGCAACTTCTGGGAGGATCTAGAGCCAGCAGGGACCTTCCCAGAAGTTTCCAAGAGTGGGAGGCAGGAGACAACTCGGATGGCCTCTGGCCCAGCTCAGCGGCGCCCAGCATTCCGACGGCTTCCGGGAAGGGAGCGGGGTCTTAAAATCTCCGGGCGCCACGACCGGCAACCCAAGAGGCCTGCCCGGAGGAGGCTCGGGGAAGCGCGGCTGGCAGACGGAGCGTTGGAGGTCCGGGATCCGGGGGGACTCGCTTACCGGGCGGACGCGGGCGCGGGGACAGAGCCGGCAAGGAGAGCCCAGCGGGGAGAACGAAGCGCACAGGCAGGCGGCGGGCTGGTGACTAATGCCGCCCCGCCCACCCCACCTGCGGTCACGTGCCGCTCTGGGGGGCGGGGCCGGAAGCTGATTCACCCACCCCCCATCCCCCCCACCAATCCCTGAGAGACACCGACTTCGGGTGGTTGCGCTCCCCGTTTCCTCCGCTGCCTCCAGCCCCAGGTGGCCGAGTTCTGGAAAGCTCAGGGACCAAAGTCCAAGAACTCTTGGAACTATGCAGCCCAGAGAGGGAACGTGTTCTTACTGAGAACACACAGCAAATCAACAACTTTGCACCGCTCCAGCGCACCGCTCCTCCCCCTGCCCCCGGGGTGGGAGGACCTGTTGTACCCTTGGTCCAACCCTACCAGTGCCTTGTTTCCTGGGTGGGACGGGAAGTCCGTGCAGATATGCAGCTGTCCAGTTGTGGAAGTAGAGTTAGGGTACTGGGCTGGGAGCCCCCAACGGAGGGATAGGGCACAGTCTGACCCACACTCAGGAAGGAGCCTTTACAGAGCCACGTGTGGACAGAGCAGATAGCCAGTTCTTAGTCCCTGAGCCCTGCTCCCTGCTGGGAGGGGTACCTACCCAGGACTGGTCCTGCATGATGAGCAGCGCCCACCCGAACCCTGGCGTGGGGAGGGCCAGAGAGGGCTGCTGGTGGGCTGGAGTCAGGCCCAACTATCTGCTCCGTGTCCTGGGGCTTGGGACCCTGGTTGGGGGATGGGGGTGTGGGGACCAAATCTCACAGCAGGCTGCAAGGGCAGGGACAACAGAGCCTATTAAACCTGGATCTGGACAGGGCTGTGGCATGCTTGGGTGGGGATGGGGGCCCTGAGGACACTGGTCTGTGTTGCTGAGGGCTGGCTGGTGGCATCTCTAGGCCTCCCCCGTTCCAGAACCCCCCACCATCTATCCACCTGGGTCTGTCGCCCAGAGCAGTGTCTGCTCTCTCCAGGCCCAGCACCCCTGTGGTCCCCATCACTGACCCCTCAAGCCTCATGTCCTGTACTCCCTGCCATGAACCCCCCCCCCCCCGCCACAGAGGCTTCACACTGTGTCTGGATGGCCCCAGAAGCCAGGCCCCTGCCTCTCCCTGAGCAGAGCCCCACAGGTGCCCCTAGCTCCTCCCAGGTAGGCGCACATATACCCACATCCTCCCTACCAGACTCAGTCAGAAGGGAGAGGCAGACGGTCCCAGTGAGCAAGCGCTGCCTTGGGAGTCCTGAAGCCTGATTTATGTCACTGCCACTGAGGGCCCAGATCAAGAGTCTCTCTGGGCATCGGCCTCTCTTTTTGTTCTTATGACTGCACAGGGGCCCGGAGGCTCATGAAGGGAGTCCTGACTCTCAGGTCTGAAAGGCACGTAGCCCTCCAACCTCTACAGTTACCTGTCCATAGTTACAGATGCACAGGAAGTTGTTAAGACAAAAAGACAAAACACAAACCAACCAACCACCAACAGAGAGGTTGCGTGCAGCCTTCACCCTGTTTCTGCCAGTGGTATCATCTTGTAGAACTATCGTACAATAATGCGGTAGCCAGAAAATTGACATTGGTGCATTCCAGAACTTGTTCAGATTTCACCAGTTTACATGTGTTCATTTGTGTGTGTGTGTGTGTGTGTGTGCATGCTCATGCACACGCGCAACCTTACCACCTGTGTAGATTTGGGTGGCCACCCCTGCAATTGGGAGGCAGAACCCTTCTGTCATCACCAAGACCTCCCTCTTGCCAGCCATACCCACATCTCCATCTCTAACCCCTGTCAGCCACTTGTCTGTTCTCCATGTCTACAGTTTTGTTATTTCAAGAACGTTATATAAATGGAAAACATAGTATTTAACCTTTAGGGATTAGCTTTTTCTTCCACCCAGCATAATTCTCTGGTGAATCATCCAGATCATCGTGTATATCCGTAGCTTGTTCATTTCTGTGGCTGACAAGTATCCCATGGCCTGGATGCACCGGAGCTCGCGTAACAGTTTCTCCTGTTGAAGGACACTGGGTTGTTTCCAGTTTTTGGTTATTACGAAAAAAGCTGCTATGAACATTCATATACGTATTATACATATTCATTTGTGTAGGTACTGTATTATGTCTATTTTCCTGCCAACAACATCTGCGTGATGTAATTTATCCACATCCGTGATGGCATTTTATGTTGTCACAATTTTTTTTTATTTTTTCCATGCTTGTAGGTGTGTAATAATCTCTTATTATGGTGTTAATTTGCGTTTTCCTAATGACTAATGATATGCAACATATTTTCATATGCTTATTTGCCACTGTATGTTCTCTTGGGTGAAATGTCTGTTCATGTGTTTTGCCCATTTTCTAATTGGATTGTTTGATTTTTGAGAGCTTTTTATATATTCCAAATACAAGGTCTTTGTCAGGTATATAGTCCACATATATTTTCCGCTGGTCTGTAACTTTTTCTGTTTTTTCTTCTTTTTTGAGGTATAGAATAGAATATTATTAACTATAATCACTACGCTGTACATTAGATCCTCAGAATTTATTCATCTTAAAATTGGAAGTTTGAGCCCTCTGACTAACATCTCACCTCTTCCTCCCACCCCACCCCACCCTCAGCCCCTGGTAACCATCATTCTACTCTCTTTTTCTATGAGTTTGACTTTTTTAGTTCCACTTGTAAGTGAGATCGGACAGTATTTGACTTTCTCTGACTTACTTCACTTAGCGTAATGCCCTCAAAGTCCACCAATGTTGTCGCAAATGGTAGGATTTTCTTTCTCAGGGCTGAATAGTATTCAATTATATATATATGTATATATACGTGTGCGTGCGTGTGTGTATGTGTGTGTGTGTGTACATATATATATACCACATCTTTACCCATTCATGTGCTGATGGACCCTTTAGTTTGTTTCCATGTCTTGGCTACTGCAACTATGCTTCAATGAACATGGAGTGCAGATATCTCTTCAATATAGTGACTTCATTTCCTTAAGATACATGCCCGGGGTGCCTGGGTGGCTCAGTCAGTTAAGCATCTGACTCTTGATTTAGGCTCAGGTCATGATCTCACACTTTGTGAGATCAAGCCCCGAGTCAATGGAGCCTGCTTGGGATTCCCTCTCCCTCTCTCTGCTCCTCCCCCACTTGCTTGCACTCCTGTGTGTGCTCTCTCTCTCTCAAAAAAAAAAAAAAAAAGATAGATATACTCAGATGTGGCATTGCTGGATCATATGGTAATTCTATTTTTATTTTTTTAGGATTTTATTTTTAAGTAATCTCTACACCAAATATGAGGCTCAAACTCACAATCCAGAGACCAAGAGTCCCATGCTCTACAGACTGAGCTAGCCGGACACTCTTCTATTCTTAATTCCTTGAGAAACCTCCATACTGTTTTCTTGTTTTCCTTAGTTGCTGCACTGACTTATGTTCCTATTGGTAGTACACACACACACACACACACACACACACACACACACACAACGGGTTCCCTTTTCTCTACATCTTTGCCAACACGTTATCTCTTGTCTTTTTGATGAGAGCCATTCTAATAGGTGTGAGGTGATATTTCATTGTGGTTTTGATTTGCATATCCCTGATGACTAGTGATGTTGAGCATTTTTTTTCAGGTACCCATTGACCATTTGTATGTCTCCTTTGGAAAAATGTCTACTCAGATCTTCTGCCTATTTTTTATTATTATAAATAGGGGCGGGGAAGAATCTGAAGCAGGCTCCAGGCTCTGTGCTGTCAGCACAGAGCCCGATGTGGGGCTCAAACCCACGAACTGAGAGATCATGACCTGAGCTGAAGTCGGACACTTAACTGACTGAGGCATCCCTGCCTATTTTTTAATTGGATTGTGTTGTTATTGGTTTTTGTTTTGTTTGCTATTGAGTTGTATGAGTTCTTTATATATTTTGGCTATTAACCCCTTATCAGATATATGGTTTGCAAATATTTCTTCCCAATCCATAGGTTGCCTTTTCATTTTGTTGATGGTTTCCTTTGCTGTGCAGAGGCTTTTAAATCTGATATTGTCTCATTTGGGGGCGTTGTTTTGTTTTGTTTTGTCTTTTTGAAGATCTTTGCTTTCGGTGTCAAATAAAAAAAAAATCATTGCCATGATCAATGTCAAAGAGCTTACTCCCCACTCCCCCCTCCATGTTTTCTTCTAGGAATTTTACATTCAAATCCTTAGCCCATTTTGAGTTGGTTTTGGGTATGTTATGAGATAGCAATCCAGTTTAATTCATGTGCATGTAGCTGTCCCGTTTTTCCAACACTATTTATTGAAGAGACTATCCTTTCCCCATTGTATATTCTTGGCTCCTTTGTCATAAATTGATTGAAAATATATAGAGAGAGACCATACATACACATATATAGTCTCTATTGTGTTATATTGATATATGTGTCTATTTTTGTGCCAATACTGTACTGTTTTGATTACTATAGGTTTGTAATATAGTTTGAAATCAGAAAGTGTGATGTTTCCAGTTTTTCTCTTCTTTCTTAAGATTATTTTGGCCATTTGGGGTCTTCTGTGGTTGTATAGGAATTTTTTGGATTATTTTTTTCTATTTATGTGAAAAATGCTGTTGGAATTTTGATAGGGACTACATTGAATCTGTTGATGGCTTTTGGTGATAGGAGCATTTTAACAACATGAATTGTTCCAATCCATGAACATGGTATACCTTTCTATTTATTTGCATCATCTTCAATTTCTTTCATCAATGTCTTATAATTTTCATCACATGAGTCTTTAATCTCCTTGGTTAAATTTGTTCCCAGGTATTTTATTATTTTTGATGCCATCATAAATGGGACTGTTTTCTTAATTACTCTGATGGTTCATTGCTAGTGTCTAGAAACATGACTGATCTTCATATATTGACTGCATATCCTGCAACTTTACTGATTTGTTCTGTAGCTTTTCTTTTTTATCCTTTTCACAGGTGTCTTACACAGAACTTTTAATTGTGATGAAGTCTACCTTATCCATTTTTTCTTTTATGGATATTGCTTTTGATGTCAAGTCTAAGAACTCTTTGCTTAGCCATAGGTCCTGAAGATTTTCTCCTATTTCCTCCCTGAAAAAGCTTGATAGTTTTTACATCGTACATTTAAATCTGTGATCTATTTTGAATTAATTTTTGTATCAGGTGTAACATTTAGGTTGAGGTTGAATTTTGGCCTCTGGATGTCCCCCAAAAGGACTTTACAGAGGAGGAAACAGCCTCAGAGACCTTAAATAATCACCCAGGATCACACAGTAGGGCACTGGGATAGCTGGACTTAAACCCAGGGCTGTTTCCAGGTGCTTTTCTCCTACTCCTTACTGCAACATCCACATCTGGACTGTCTCCCAGGGATGGGCCAGGCCTCGCTAGGGAGTAGGGAGCACCTTGATTGGCCCTCAGGGTGTTGTGTCCAATGGCCTCATTGGGAAGAGTCATTCAGTCCATCAACAAACACTGGCAGAAGCTGTCACAGGTCACCGAGTTATTGGTACCATGAGGATATTGCCCAAAGCCTGCAGACATCCACAAGTTGAGAGTATGAATTCGTATGAATTCCCTGAGTTTATGAAGGAAAGAAGGGTATTCCAGAGAGAGGGAACAGAAAACACAGAGGCCCAGAGGTGTGGCTGAAAGTGGCTAGGTGGGTAGAGGGCCACGAATGGCACAATTAGAGGCTTGTGATCCCTCCTGCAGGGGATGGAGAGCCACGGAAATATATGAGCAGGGAGGGTGGTGGGCAGATTAGTGGTTTTAGATGTTTCCTCTGTGGCTTGCAGGGTGGGTGGGTTAGAGGGGACAAGACAGTACAGTAAGGAGGTGGAGTTCACCTGGGCACCAAGCCCAGTGGCTGGACGTGGCATTGGCCACAGGGAGGGAGAACATGGGGGACAAGGAGAGGGACAACTCCCAGGCTTCTGGTGTCGGCCCTGGCTGACAGAGGTGCCAATGCAAAAGTAGAGCCTAGTTGGGGAGCTCCCAGGCCCACAGAAGCTGGTTCTCTCGCAAACTCAGGAGCCCCGTTCTCAGTTCCCTGGCTCTCACTGTCCTGAGGCTGCTCACTCCTGAATGTGGCATATTCAGGGGACTTTAAGTGGAGACACCATAAAGTGTCTGCGGCTGCCATAAAGGAGAGGTTCTTCTTGCTGTTCAGCACAAACTCCGGCAAGCAAGCCAGTGGTGCCCAGAGGCGGTGGCCCAAGCCCAGAGCCTGGAATGGGCTGAATAAACTCGACCAGAATCTCCTGACTCCGGCTTTCTGAGCCATTATGTGGCTGTGACTCTCCCAAGAGGGCTGGGTCCTCCAAGCACCACAGCCAGCCAGTGCAGGCCCAGAACCTGTCAGGAGGGACCCATCACCTGCCCTCTGTGTGCTGGACCCCAGTGCTCCCTGGAGTCCTGCCGTGGGGCCCTGGGCTTTGTCCTGGGCCCGACTATGGGTCCCAGGCCAGTCATGTCCTTTCTGGCTCTCATCTGCTCACCCGCTGGGCTGCGGGTGGGAAAATAGGGCAGCTGGATCAAACAGTGCCTGACCTTCATCATGGCTCTTTCTGGCATCCTTTCTCCGTCTCCTCCTTTCCTCCTAGGCCTTTCCTCCTTCCTCCCTACCACTTACTTGGTTACTCACTCATTCATTCGCAAATGTTCACAGGATCTCTCCTCTGGGCGAGCCCTGAACTGACTGAAAGCTAGGACTGGGAGATGATTCAGACCCAGTGTCCGCCCTTGGGGAGCTCCCAGTCTAATGGGGGAGGTAAAATATACAAACAATTGTGATTCAGTCCTTGGCCACAGGAGCCTTTGAGAGGAAGCTGCTTTGCCCTGGTTGTGGGGGGAGGATTTGGAAAGGGGGGTGTCAGAGGAAGCCTCAGAGGACAAGCAATGGGCCATGGAGCAGGAGGTAAACAAGGGTAGGACAGAGCCCTGGGAGGAGGGGACCTCGTCTGCAGAGGCATGGAGGTGGCAAAGGGCTGGGTGTGTAGGAGAAAACGCAAGCAGGTCAGGGTGGCTGATGCGTGCATGCTGGATGGGACCAGTTGTCAAGGACCTTAGATGCTGTGGGAAGGATTTTGTTTCCAGGAAGCCAAGGGCTCCAGGGGTGTGGGTGGAGGGGGCTCCTGAGTGAAACTGTAATTTCGCAAGGATGGGACAGATGGAAGGGAGGCAATGGGGAGCTGGGGCCCAATTTGTATGAGAGGAGATAGAGCAGAGCAGGGGGCCAAGTGAGGCCAGTAGGGCCGTGGGAGGAGAAGACTGTGGGGCTGGGGGACTGGATGGGGGGAGAGGAGAGAAGGCAGTGAGCTCTTACTGGGCCAGGGAGAGGGAAGAGGACATATCTGATTGGACACTCTGAGTGGGAGGTGCCAGGGATGACAGGCAGCAGGTGTCCCGACACCCGTTGCTCAAGAGAGGGTCTGGGCTACTAGAGACCGGGATGCTAGGTCATTGGGGGTGGGGTGATGCTGCTCCAGCCTCGCTGGCCTCGAGGAAGGGGATCTGAGACCCCCCCTGAAGTGGGTTGGGCATCTATAGAGGAACGTTTCAGAAGGAGCATCGGAGGGGACAGTACTTAACTCAGAAGTGCCTGGTCTGCAAAGGAAGCAGCGTGTCCCAAGAATGCCGGTGCCTGCCGCCATATTGAAATTTAAGCCCCAAACTGCCCCCCTCCCCTCAGAGCGGCTCTCAGTCCTGTCCCCTTGGAGCTTCTGTTTCTGAACTTCCCCCGCAATCACCATCTTCTCGTCTACTCTGCTCTCTGCAGGCCCCTGCTGAAAATCCCAAGGGACGGGGGCCACAAGGTGTTTAGAGAATGTTCCACGGGAGGAGCACGTGACCGCGGGGTTGCCCGCCATTACCCACACTGTGCTGGGGAGCCCCGGCTGCCGCGGGGGCAGTGGAGGAACAGGGTCACACGGGAGCCAGGCACCGTGGTTCCTGCCTCCAAACAGGGTTCTGCAGAGACAGCTTGCTAGGGCGGCCTGGGCGTTGGGTTCAGTCCAGGACACCCATTAATCCTGCGTTCACTCAACAAGAGAGTAGTTAGTGTGTGCTGCTGCGGCCTTGGGGAGGTGGCCTCGGTGAGACCAAGCCCCCTCCTCACCAGCTCACCAGCCCCTTGGAAAAGCAAAAACAAGCCGTCCCCAGTGGTCCGGAGTAAAGAGATGAGGAAAATCTTCCCCCGCCTGGGAAGGCCTGGGGAGAGGGGCTGGTGGAGAAGGCCTCAGGTGGCAAGGTGGGAAGGGGACAAGGCCAGAGGAGCCTGGAAGAGCCTGGCATCACGACGATTGGAGGGGTTTTGTTGACTGCTGAACTGCCGGGTAGTTCTGACCAGGACATGATCTGACTCCCCTGTGTTTTAGGGGTCTTCCCTTAACACCCAGACATAGCTCCAGGTCAGGGTCAGGAGGAAAGGCCCCAGCCTGAAGCTCTGAGCCCAGGGGTGGGGGAAGGTGCCCCTCTAGCCTGCATTTGCCCCTCTGGGGAGAAGAGCTGGGGGCCGGAGGGGGGTGAGGGAGACTAGCGCCCCAGATGGGTACAGACGGCGGACTGCTCACATGGGCAGGGCCACACTGCAGGCGACCCCCTGGCCTGGCCGGGGAGGGGGAGAAGGCGTTGTGACAGAGGACGACAGAAAAAAAAAAAAAAAAATCAAGGCATTAGGGACCAGAATAGAGGCCAGCCCCCTCCTCGTGACCCAGACTGGAAAACAGACCTGGGGGCGAGTAGCTGCTGGTCAGAGGTGGTGACGGACAGAGCAGGTCAGCCCCAGGGTCTCGGCCACACCAGGGGCTCAGGTGTGTCGGGAGGATGGGGTGGGGCAGGTGGAACATACTGCGTCCCTTTCCTGCAGATGACGTGGGCTGCGTGGTGCCGTCTGAGTGCCTTCGGGCCTGTGGGGCCGAGATCGGCTGCTCCAACATCGCCTACCCCAAGCTGGTCATGGAACTGATGCCCGTAGGTGAGATTCTGGGTGGGGTCTGGGCGGCCTGTGGGGTGGGACCAGTGAGAGCCAGGGACCCTGGGGACTGCGGAGGCCACTCTGGATCCAGTGTGACGCTCACGCGGGACGTTCCCCTCCTAGGGGAAGAGAGGAAATAGTATAACAGAGGACACGCTCACGGCACCCCCCCAGGGGCCGGGCATTGTTCCGAGGACTTTCCACGTGACCAATTTGCATCTTCCTCTCAGGAACCCTAAGTGCTGTTATTATCATCCCCACTTTAAAGGTGGGGAAACTGAGACCCACAGAGCTTAAGAGACCTGCCCAAGGTCACGTGGCAGCTGGGCTGCAGAGCTGGGCTCTGAACCGGGATAATCTGCCTCCAGAACTCGTCCTCTTAACCTGTGCCGTTGGAGCCCTTGAGTAAGGTCGCCGTTGTCTCTTCTTCCAGGCCTGCTGGGTGCCAGACCCTTTTACGGACCGCTTCCCAGTTATGGCTATGAGGTAGTTATTAGCTCCATTTTACAGATAGGGAAAGTGAGGCACAAAGAGGGGAAAGTGACTTCTCCATGGCTAGAGTGGCTGAGATGCCCCAGTCCGTCTGCCGGGGCTCCAAGCCCACTGCTCACTCCACTAGGATCCGGGGCTCAAGCCCCCCATGAGTTCCTGCCTCCCCCAGCTGGTAGCAGTGAGCCTTCTGAGACCCTCGGCGGCCTGGTTTCACCACCAGATTCTCCAACCCTAAGTGTCTCCCTCCCTCCCTGTGGCTTCCTCTGTGGAAGCTGGATTCCTGGCCCCACCCTCCCTCCCTCCCGGGGTGCCGAGGCCCAGGGGATGTGGGTGCACGGACCTGGGATCAAAACTCCGCTCTGCCACTTGCTGGCTGAGATATTTGGGGCGTGTCACTTTCAGTGTCCTCCTTTGTAAATTGGAGATCGTGACGCCTACCCACCCCTCAGCGTGGTTGCTGGGATTAAACCTAAGAATGTAGGGACGGTGCCTGGCCCAAGGCTTGGCCTCGCTGTGGGTTCCCACCTCTGGGCCTCACCTTCCTCTTCTGTTCTGGGGGCTGGGAGGAACTCGCTAAGCCCCCAGCCATCGTTGGACCATAGCCTCTCTCTAGGCCTTTGGCTCCCTGTCTGAGAAATGGGTAGAGAATAAACCCCGAGTTAATCCATCTCCCCGAGCAAGAGACACAGGATGGAGAAATGTTTGGGGGAAAACCATGGCCTAACTCGCTTTTCTTTGGGGGCCAGCCCAGTCAGCCTGATAAGCGAACAGAGAAGGCCATGGGATGCTTGCAAGTCACACAGAAGGTCAGGCACGGAAGCAAGGCCAGGCCAAAATGGCACTCAGGAGGCTGAGTCCTCAGGGGAGGGGGCCTGTGTCAAGTGTATCCTAGGGCAGGGGTTGGAGGAGAGACAGAGAATCTGCGGAGGTGGAGAAGGGGCTTAGACACTTGAAGAAAAAGTACGAGAAGCCTTGGAGATAGAACCAGAGAGGGGAGGCGACCAGCCTTACGCCACACAGCACTGAGTTACAAATTGAGCATCCTTCTGTCTCTCAGGGCTCCCCACCCTCAGCTCCGCTCAAGCCCGTGACTCCCAGAAGGCTTTGCAAAGAAGGGCCTTGCCCACCTCGGTGGGGACGCCCCCTTGTTTTCCCCCAGAACTGCATTTCCTTTTCTACAAAGCCAACAAGAAAGGGGACCCCCCAGTGCCTGCTGGGGCCTGCCACCCACAAGAAATGGCAGGAAACCCCAGACACTGGGCCACTGCGCCCTGACCCAGTTGTGACCTCCAGGCAGAGGGTCCCGCCCCAGGCCTTCCTCTCCCCACCCCACCCCAGAGTTTTGCCTCTGGCTGCGGTGAGTCCCTGGGCACCTCTCCTCCCGCTAGGACCTTCCACTTCTTCATCTGTCAGACGGGTTAATAATGCTTCCGTCACTTGAAGTCCTGGGTGTGAAAGTGCTTTTTCACCTGCAAGGCTTTGTGGAAACAAGGTGCTGATAACTGCACCCTCAAGAGCAGAAGCAATCACAGGAAGCCACAAATCCAGAAGTTTCGACCCCCCCCCCCACCCCCCCCCACCCCCCGCCATTGGCCCTTGGCCTCCCAGCCTCTTGTGTTTGGGTCTCTCCTCGGAAACCTCCAGCCTCCCTCCCCCTGGGGCTCTGCTCTCGAGGACTTGTGCATGGCCGATGCTGACCAGGGGGGCCTCAGGGGACCTCAGGGGCCTCAGGGGTCCTCAGTAGGACACGGGCAGCAGGGGCTCCCAAGCAGTGGCACAGCGGCCCTGTCTTCCCGACCCCCAGGTCTGCGGGGGCTGATGATTGCAGTGATGATGGCCGCACTCATGTCTTCGCTGACTTCCATCTTCAACAGCAGCAGCACACTTGTCACCATGGACATCTGGAGGCGGCTGAGGCCCCTCGCTGGCGAGCGGGAGCTGCTGCTCATCGGCCGGTACGGTTGGGGGTGGGCGGTGGGAGGGGTCGTGCCAGGCACCGGGGACAGGCTGGGACCCAGGCTTCCCCAGCCACACGACGGCCCGTGGGGCCCCACCAACGGGGGGCTTTGAGGGGTGAGTAGGAGTTTGCCAGTTGCGGAGGAACTTCCCAGGAAGGAGAGGATACAAGGAGCCAGAGTGTCCTGTCCATCCCACATCCCACATCGCTCTGGCCACCCGTTCATGGTCACGGCCCTCATCTTAGATGTATCTTGGACTCTGAGCCAAATCTCTGAGGGCATTTCTGCTGGGTAGAGTCCCCCCTCCCCAGTCATCCTGTGGATCTGTCTGTCTTCCTAAAATCTGAGCCCTTAGCCCTCCTGATGGTTTCCAGCTGCCCCACAGAGGGCCCAGAGCCAGTTCTCAGGATGGCCACACTCAGGCCACAGCTGTCCCTGGCCCCACTGAGTTTCTTCCCGTTTCCTCCTAGCCCTGCTAGTCCCCTCCTTATCACCTTGAGGAGCCTCCCTGATCTTTCTAGACTTTGCCCAAGTGTCCCCCCTCCTCCACGCAGCCCTCCCTGATAGGCCTGACTGAGGAGTGAGCCCCTTTCCCCTCTAAGCCTCCCACAAGGGACCATGGTCTGATTCCTCCCTCAGGACGTGTGGCCCCTATAGGTCCACCTGTCTCCCTGATGCCCCCCACCCCCCACAAAGACAGGCAGGGGCCATGTCTGGCCCAGCCCTCCATCCCTGTACTCGGCGGAGAGTCCTTTGGGGTGAACTCAGCAACGGGTAATGAGAGGTTGGTGCCTAGTGTGTGAACGTGCCCGCCCGCTTGGGCCCTCTCCCAGCTCCCACCCTCCCGTGCCCCTCCGAGGCTTGCTGCCCCAACTCCACCCGTCGGGTCGAGGGGCCCAGCCTCTGGTGCGCATCTTGACCGACAGCGCACCCTGCGGCCCCCTGCCCTTGGCTCTCATCCTCAGGGCGGGGTCTCTGCTGCAACTCCAGGCAGGTGGCCCAGTGACGTAAGTCAGCCCCACTGCTGTCAGAAGGGCTCTGTCGGGACACGCCATTCAGCAGGCGAGTGTGAGCTCATCTGCAGGCTCCCAGCCTCCTCCAAAACAAGGAGCCTCTCCCTCCGGCCTTGCACGAAGCTTCTGTGTCAGCAGGTCCTGGCCCCTTGACCTCCTCTCCCCCCCTGCGTTGTTCCCCCGCCCCTCCTCAGTGGCCCCGTGGCCCCGAAAACCTGCCCCTATCTGGCAGACTCCTCCAAAGCCCTTCCGGGCTCGGCATCCCGGGACCAAGTGCCCTCCAGCTGCCCAGAGCGTGACCGGGTCCCCGGGTCTGGGACACGGGTAGCCTCAGTGCGCGCTCAGTGGCCCCCATGTCTCGTGCCCCCGACTTCCTGGCCTCCTCAGAAGCAGGCTTCTCTCCTCTTCCCACCTGAAGCCAAAGTCCTAACTGCCCCCCCCCCATTCCAACTCACCCCCCCGCCATGGTGCCCTTGACCCTCCTTCCCACCTCTTCTACCAGTCAAGCCCCAGCCAACCCAGGCTGCACCAACCTGCCTGTGGGCATAAGGCTGTGTGACACAGGGCAGGTTGCTCACCCTCTCTGGGTCCCAGTTCCCTCAGCTGCCAGTCTGGTGCAGTGGAAAGGATCTCATGCTAGGTGTTGGGCCAGGGTTCAGCTCGAAAAGGCCTCCCTCGTGCAGCACGGGGACACCCCCCAACACCTCCAGCCTCTTCCTGCTTAAAACAACACCGTTTAAGCTGCGTTTCCTAGATGGTGTGGGGTCCTGGGTCTCTGGAGCCTCAATCCAAGGAGGTGTGGGAATCACAGAGAGGGGTAACAGAGCATGTCCAGAAGCCTCGGGAGGAGGCCATCGTGGGGCAGGGACAGGCAGGGGCATGCCAGTGACCCTGACAGTCTCATCAGGTTGGGGTGAACCCAGAGGAGCCATCACAGGCCTGGGGCAAGTGACAGTCCCACGTCTGGGGCTCTGATCTTTGCCAGGGCCTTTTGCTCCTGCTCCCCTCTTCTGTCTGCCATTCTCTGTTATCCAGTCCACAAGGAGTGCCCGACACCCCCCTATTATCCTGCATCAAGCTGAACAATATGGGGGATCCAGAGAGATCTCAAAGCCCTTGAGGGCCACCCCCCACCACCGCAGCTGTAGCCCAGGAATGATGGAGAGGGTCAGTCATCCCGACAGCAGTGTGCGTGCAGGAAGGGGTGGGGTCGGAAGGCTTCCTGGAGGAGGAAGGCCTTGAGCTGAGCCTTGGAGGAGGTCAGCCAGGGGAGGAATTGGAGAAGGACATTCCAGGCAGAAGGAACAGCCTCTGGGCCTGGGGCCTCTCTGGCAGCCTGATGGTGACTGAGTTGGAAGGGGAAGCCCTGGAGAGCAGGGGGAAGGCTAGGGCCGCAGTCCAGGCCGGCCTGGAGAGGCCAGGCCCCGCGCACAGACGCTGAGCCCGGTGTGGGCTGCAGAAGACTGTGTGGGGAGGGCGGGGTGGGCTGGGTGTCCGTGGAGCCCGCCTATGCCTTTGAAGAGGGCAGCGCCCGCCTGCCTGCCAGGCTAAGGGTTAATTAGCCTTAATCAAGGTGGTACCTCCTTCCTCCACCCTCTCCCTCAGGCCTGGAAGGGAAGAAAGGGAGGCGGGCGGACAGGCACACAGGAAGGACCCGCCCCAGCTGCAGACGTGGCCTCTCTCGCCCTTGCTGTCCCGTCTAGGGTTCCAGGGGGGTCTCACCCACCACCCTCCTTGGGGGTGAGGTGTGCCCAAGTGACCCAAGACACAGGGGCAAGGGGCACTCAGCCAAGGAGGAGCAGATAGGACACCTGACCCCAGCTCTGCCTCCTTAGCTGGGCCCCACACCTCTTCGAGGCTGGAGGGCGACCCTCCTCTGTCTAGAAGCCCTCTGGGATCGATACTTCCCCTGGGCTCCCTGACCCCAACCCTTAGGACAGAGTAACAGACTCATCTACTTTCTTTGCCCTGCTGTCCGTGCTGGGGAGGGACAGGGCCCACTCGTCACCCAGTCTGGGCTTCTCGCACGGTGCCCTGCACTCGGTGGGCTTCTGAACGGGCGACTGCTGAATGAGTGAGCGAAGCACGTCCCCGCGGCGGAGGCCTTGCACCGAGAGGGGAGGCAGGCAGGGGCCGGAAGGAGGGGTCCACACAGGGGAGGGAGGCAGAGGGGCTCATTCCGGCCAGAGGTCTCAGGCTTCAGAGCTGAGGAGTCCGGGCCCCGACCCAAGCCTTGCACTCTTAGGACAGAGGTCACCCTGTGAGGGGTGCAGGTCTGCAGCCTCAGGCTCTCGTGGCGAGGAGGGTTTCAGCCAGAGGCCACCAGCACTAGAGAAGCTGCCAGGGGGGTCAGTCTGGCTGGAATGTGAGGGCCGCAGGCCTCTCAGGAAGCCGGCAAGTGTTTATTGAGCACCTATTGTATGCCAGGGGATGCAGCAGTGGGCTCCATGGATGAGGCTCCCACCTCCCCTGGTGCTTCCAGCCGGGCCGGGGAGACGGACAGGGAGCATGTAACCCCCCCCCCCAACATACCTCTGTATGTCCCCCGGGATGAGTGCCTTGAAGACAAAGAGGAGAGCCTGGGAGGCCATGGCCGGGGGGGTGGGGGGGGGGTTCCCTGAGGGCTGACGCAGTGGAGACCCCAGGGACAGGTGGAGTCGGGGCGGACCTGCAGGCAGCAGGAAGCCACGGAAGGGTGGGGGCAGGGCAGGGCCGGCCACATCCCCAGAGGAGCGGACCAGAGGCCAGGGAGGAGGCTGGGGTGGCAGGGGACGGCTGGAGAGCGCATCTTAGTGGCTGCGGGAGATGCGGGAGAATTGAGGGAGGGTCTTCCGGGACGAGCACGCCCACTGCCTGCCCACAGGCTGGTCATCGTGGTGCTCGTGGGCGTCAGCGTGGCCTGGATCCCCATCCTGCAGGACTCCAACAGTGGGCAGCTCTTTATCTACATGCAGTCGGTGACCAGCTCCCTGGCCCCCCCAGTGACCGCAGTCTTTGTTCTGGGCATCTTCTGGCGGCGTGCCAATGAGCAGGTGGGTGGGGGATGGGCAGCACCGGGGCGGACAGGACGGTTGGGGGGGGGGGTCGGGGCTCGGTCCCCTCCCCGCGGACGGGCTGCGTCTGGCTCACATCTTCCCCTGCCGCCCGTGTGCGTGCTGGGGGAACCTGGGCCCTCACCGTCCTCCTGCCCTGCCTCCCCTTCCCCAGGGGGCCTTCTGGGGCCTGATGGTGGGGCTGGCCCTGGGTGCCACTCGGCTGGTCCTGGAATTCCTGCACCCCGCGCCCCGCTGCGGTGACCCGGACACGCGGCCTGCCATCCTCAGCGGCATGCACTACCTGCATTTTGCCGTCGCCCTCTTTGTGCTCAGCGGGGTCGTTGTGGTGGCTGGGAGCCTGCTGACGTCACCCCCCCAGGGAATCCAGGTGAGCCTGCCCCGGCCCCTGACTCTGACCCCTGACCCTCTGCGACTCAAGAATTTTCCAGCTCTTGGGGCGCCTGGGCGGTGCAGTCGGTTAAGCATCCGACTGTTGATTTCGGCTCAGGGCGTGATCTCGTGGGTTATGAGTTCAAGCCCCACGTCGGGCTGACAGCGCTTGGGATTCTCTCTCTCCCTCTCTCTCTGCCCCGCCCCTGCTCTCTCTCTCTCAAAATAAATAATCAACTTTAAAAAAATAAACAATTTCCTAGCTCTTGACCCCCGTCCCCTTTTGAACCCAGCTGCCCACTTTCCGTCACCGACCCCTGACCCTGTCTGGGCCCGCCCCTGTCCTGCCACACCCCCACGTCCCGATCGTTCTCCGCAGATTGAGAACCTTACCTGGTGGACCTTGGCTCAGGATGTGCTCGTGGGAGCCAAAGCAGGTACGCGTGTGACCCTAGGCTCTGAGTCTCTCTCCCACCCCAAGGCACCCTGGACGTAGGAGTACGAAGTGTGGCCCTGTGGTCCTCATCTTTCTCCCTCTCCTCCTCCTACCTCCTCCAGGCGATGGCCGGACACCCCAGAAACACGCTTTCTGGGCCCGTGTGTGTGGCTTCAACGCTATCCTGCTCATGTGTGTCAACATCTTCTTCTACGCCTACTTCGCCTGACGCTGGCCCCGTGGCCAAGAAGGCCGGAGCGCTCGGAATCCTCAGGTCTACCTCGCTTTCACTGAGGACGCCGAGGCCCAGAGACCCAGGGACTCCCCTCGCAACTGCGTAGCCAGTCTGGTGCCCACACACCAGTTGAGCCGGCAAAGGAGGAGTCCTAAAAAGGTCGGGGGCGACGGACAGAAAGAAGGTGGTATTTCAAAACCAGCACAAAGCAAAGAAAATGAGGTTTCCGATCAACATCCTTATACTCATTTTCCTGTTTTTATTTTGAATACACAGGCCCAGGTCAGGAGCAGCTCGGGGCTTGAAGGGTCTCCAGACGGCCCTGGGCAGAGGGGAGCCCCCCTCCCTGGACTCCTGCCTCCCAACCCAGCTGCTCCTGGCTGCCACGAGGCCGTCCCCTCCCTCCCTCCCCGCTCCCTGCCCCTTCCACCATCAGCCTGGCATTCGAAGCACTTTCGGAGCCCCGTTTCATGCTTCCTGCTCCCCAAAGTGCCCAGGCCCTGGGCAGGGGCTAGTCAGTACCGGCTGCTGGTGGCACATTCCATGTGGACGCCCCGCCTGTGCTCAGGCCAGTGTCCCATCCCAGATGCCGTTGGACCTCAAAGTCCGGCAGTGGCCCTGGCTCCCGCCTGGCCTGTAGCTTCCCTGAGCTCCGGGAACCCCAGTCTGGGCAGAAGTTGGGCCTACACAGAGAAGGCCAGAGCAGCCAGGTCCCCCAAGTGGCTGTGCCCGGGGCCTGCCCTCGGAGCTTGTCCATCGTGTCGGGCCTATGGGAGAGGGACAGCTGCCTGTTTCTTTCATCCCTGCACTCCCCTCCCGCAGGCCCTCCCCAAAGTGTCTGTGGTGGGGTGAGGGTGTTGGACACCCAAGTGGGGCCCGAAGTCGTCAGGGGGCTGCTGAGAAGTCAGTCTCCACCTGGAGTCCGTCCATCGGTCCAGGTCAATGTGCGTGCAGTCCCCTTGCCTGTCCCTCACCGCTAAGCCACTTTCCCGGTAGCCAGAACACCTCAAGGGGCCATCCGAGGGTGGGCAGGGAGGCCCAGAAGATGGTCAGCCCCAGGTGAACCCGTCCGTCATGCTTCCTTGGGTAGAGCCCCCAAATACAAGAGCCCTGAGACCGCGGCCATTGATGGTTGGAGTGAGTGGGGCTTCTGTCCCCCTGCCCCGTGACACCATGCGGCTGGCAGGCAACAGGAAGAGGCCAGCAGGAAGCTCTGGGAGCTCCCCCTGCCTGGTGAGCACTGAACGTCGCAGCGGTCCTCGGGCACCGAGGCCCCGTCTCCATTTGTATGAAGCGGCGGGAGCCCGGGCCTGGCAGTGAGGAGGTCCACGTTCCAGTGAGGCTGAGCCCTGTGGGACCCCGGGACGGGGCGTCCACGTCCTCTCTCTGGACCTCAGTGTCTGGTGGGCGGATGGCCTGCTGGCTCTGCCCCCGCCCCGGGCCCCCACCCCGGTCACAGTTGTACCGGCTGGACGTAGCTCCGTGGGAAGAAGCCCACGCGTCCGCAGAACCGGCCCCGCCACCAGTGGGGGTCCAGGCGCTCCAGGACCTCGATGATGTCACCGCGGTGGAAGCTGAGTTGTGAGGGGTCCTGGGCCGAGAAGTCAAACTGGGCCTGGGCAAAGCAGGCCCGGGGGCCCTGTGAGGGGAGGAGGTGGTTAGTGGGGGTTTTCAGGAGGCCCCGACAAGAGAAGTGATTTGCTGTGGGTGGGAGGGCAGAGTTGAGCTTGGACTCTGTTCTCACTCCAAGTCTACGCCACCCTCTCCACAGACCAACACCACTGTCCTGGCCACAGGAACGGGCCTTAGAAGCCGTAAAGTGGTGCATAGCTAAGAACAGAGTTTACTGCTGGGCCCTTGACCGAGCTTTGAGGGAGAGGATGTCACTCAGGGCCGCTCCCAGCTCTCAGGCCTGGGTTCCTGTCCTATCTATACCCCGAGGTGACCTCGGGTAAGTCCCCACCCTCATGGGACTTAGTTTCCCCCCCTGAAAATGGCGGGCGGACAAGAGCTCTCTGCAGGCACGTCAGCCTGTCGCCGTGACGATTATACCCGGTGTCCCGGCCCTACCGGTCCCACCAGCATCTCTGTTCTGAGCCTGCGGAATCTTATCCAGGATGGGTGATAGGATCAGTGGACAGGCTGTAATTAGCGGCTCTCTGCCCAGGAAGTAGGAGGCGGCATGGTCCTAGGGGACTGAGCCATCTCTGGAGTTCTCCCACAGGGTGGGTGACCCCAGGGCCCAGGCCAGAGCGAGGCAGTGGGGGGGGGGCGGTGTGGGGAGCCCTCAGCCAGCTCCACACTGGCTCCCTCACATTCTCCAAGGGCAGACCTGGCCCACGGCGGTGAAGGGGAGAGGTTGCAGGAGGTCTGGGACAGAGGCCTGGGGGGAGGGGGGAGGGGAGGGAAGGTGGCTCAGAAGGAGAGCTCGCCACCGACCCAGCCCCAGGATCAGACTGAGGAGGCCCGGCAGCTTCCTGGCGGCCCAGAGTGCACGAATGGGGGTCTCCCGAGGCACCGTTTGGCCCTCCTGGCACATGAGAGGGGAAACTGAGGCCCAGTTGAGGAACGGACAAAGGTCACGCGTGGTGGGGGTCTAGGGACAGGCAGGACTGGAGCTTCTCTGTGGCAGTCCGTCAGCCTCCCCCCCCCAGGCTATGCTCCCTGGTTCCCCTGCAGAGCCCAGGCTCAACTGGGCCGTCCCAGGGTCCTGACCTCTAGCCCCAGGCCTTGCCGAACCCCCCTCCCAGAGGAAACCACACCGGGGCTAATAACCCTGTTGGCTGCTATCATCATTCTAATGAGAGCGAGGGCTGGTCCTAGGGGCCCCTTGATGAAAGGGCTGGCTAGCAAATTGCTGTTCTTGCGAGGACCAGTGGCGGCTGGATACCCACCCCCCACTACACACACACACACACACACACACACCCTGAGCCCAGCCAGGCCCTCACCCACGAGCGCTCACACTGCCTCCACCCCACACAAGACCAGCTCCTCGGGGCCAGAAACCCGGACTGAGCCTACCCGGTGGGTGGTCTTGGGTGCGCCTCAGTTTCCTCACCTGGGCAATGGCCAGATGAGGACCCCAGCATACTAAGCCCAGCTCAGCGGGCACGGCACCCAGTAGGCTCGGCAGGTGTCTGTACCTTCATTCATGCAAATTCACACCGAGTGCCTACTGTGACCCACGCACTGCGCCAGGAGCTGAGAACAAGCCAGACACTGGTGGCTCCGCGTCACGTCCGTTCTCTTCCTTTCCTTTCCCTCTCCGTCCCCACCCTTGCGTGTCTCACCGCAGTGCCACCAGAGTCGGAATCTAGAGCCTGGGCTGGATGCGGGGCTGCCGGTGGGGGTGGGGGGTGGCCAGACCCGGCAGGCGTCCCGGCCCCCCGCGGAGGCTCACGTGGGGGGGGGACAGGGGGGGCCCCTACCTTGAGCAGGGGCTCCTCATCCCGCAGGAAAACCTGCCGCTGCTTGGCGATGGTGGTGGTGCGGTAGAAGTCGACCAGCTCGTTCAGGGAGTTGAACTTCTCTTCCCACAGGTAGTACTTGCCCGAGGCCTCGCGCAGCACCTTGAAGTGCTGTACCTGGTCGCCGTAGCTAGCGGAGAGGGGCAGCCTCAGCGGGGCCCCGGGGCCTCCCTTCTGCCTCCCCCTGGAAGCTCGCCCCTCTCAGCCCTGGTTGAGACCCGCAGTCGGGGGGAGAAGGTGCAGGGCGGGAGGGCAGGTCGACGTGAGACCTTAGGCAGGTCACTGAACTTCTCTAAACCTCAGCTTCTGGATAATGGTAGCACCTTCCTTCTGGAAAAGGGTTCAGAAAATGCTGCCTGTGGCTAATTGGCAGCATTGAACGGGTTCCTCTCGGAGGAGGGGGTTGCCTGGGTGGCTCAGTCGGTTGAGCGTCCGACTCTTGATTTCGGCTCAGGTCGTGGGCTTACTTTCCGTGGGTTCAAGCCCCGACTCGTGCTCTGTGCTGACAGTGCAGAGCCTGCTTGGGATTCTCTGCCCTTCTTCCCCACTCGTTCTCTCTCTCTCTCTCGAAATAAATAAACTTTAAAAATAAATCAATCAATAAACGGGCTTCTCTTCTCACACCTCTTCAATATGCCCCTCAGACATGACAATCTCCCCTAGCCCCCTCCCGGCCCTCACGATCCCACGAAGAGTGAGTCCTCAGACCATGCTGACTCAGACCAAAGCCTGCAGGTGGGAGAGGAGCTCAGGTATGTCGGAAGCTTCATGTCTCTATCTGCCCCCTACCTCAAGAACCTTCTATGGCTCCCCATTGCCCTTGGGAGTAAATCTTAACACCTCGGACTCGAGATCTGGCTCTGATTACCTGCCCAGCCTCACCTCCTTCGTACGCTTCATATACTCTCTTCCCGCACGCAGCATGTCCCATATGCCAGGACAGGCCATGATGGACTGGGACCAGAGGTGGGGCCAGTGTTAGGACAATGGGCAGCACAAACAAACCATTGCAGTTCCCCTCCCTTCTGCAAGGGTGGCCGGCCCCACCACATGGTCCAGGAGGTGCAAACCGAGCCCTTTGTACGGTGGGGAAACTGAGGCCCCGAGTGCAAACCGTGACCCCCCCAGGGTCACACGCGGCAACAGAAACCGGAGCTGGGGCCACATCCAAGCTCCCACGTGTCAAGCGTCACTCTAGCATGCTCCCCTGCTGGTTCTCGTTGTACGACAATAGCAGTAATCGTAATTCTAATTGTGATACGGGGAACATCCCAGACCTTGTCAGCCCCAGTCCAGGACTGCTACTGCACCACGTTGTTCCCTGGGCTGTGATCCCCAGGAGGCCTTCCCTCTCATCCTCTGGGCCTGGCCAAAAGGCCACGGCCACCCTTCCTTGCTCCGGTCAGCTCACCTGGGCCTCTGGGCCTCGGCCTCCTCACCTGCCCAACGGGGGGCGCTGATGCACTCCCCGGAGGGGGGTTGCAGGAGGCGGGGACTCTGCTGGTGACTTCGGGGAGAACGCAGCAGAACCCCAGCTCCCCAGCAGAAAGAAGCCAGCTTAGGAACCTGCCCGTGGAAGGGCTTCCTGCCCAGGTGGCTGGTGGAGCTGAGAGCCCAGAAGGCCTGGGACCCGTGGTTCCTCCAGCGTCAGTCCTGGGGCGGGTGCGCTGCTCGGTTGAAGGTTTAAGATTAAAGACTGAAGACAATTGTTTAAGGTGAATCTATTCTGTTCGTATGTTGGGGGGGGGGTGGGTGGGCAAAGTGGGATGCCTCCCACCCTGCCCATGTTAAGGGGTCCGAACCACACAGAATCTCTCTCTCCACTCCAACATACCTCCCTTCCAAGCCTTTGCATACACAGTTTTCTCCAAATTCTTCTCGAGTCAAGCTCCTACTCATGCCTCAAAGCCCAGGTAAAATGGCCCAAACTCAGTCAGAGTCAGAGGTCTCCCTGGGTTCCTCAGCCCCTTTACGGCCTTCTTCTGACTCACTGCACATAATGGCTTGCATACTACACACGGAAAAGGCAGGGAGGCCGGAGTGGGCCCTGAGGGCTAGCCCAGCGGGGAGAGGCTAGACCCAGGGACTGGAGCGTCAAGGCCCAAGGCTTAAATGCTCATCAGGTGCTTTGTTCTTGAAACCCTCTCCTGTCCGGTCAGCTCTGAGCTGTGATTCCAGCCCTCCAGGTGTCCTGACCCTGAAATAGACCCGACACCCTCTCTAAGACACATCCAGATCTCAGGGCAGCTTAGCTCCAAGGCGAGCCAGTTCTGGGACCGGGCAAACCCGAGACAAAGCCGCTCATCAGCAAGCATTGTTCCCAGGTGACTAAGCCGCGCATGCTGTCGGCCGGCCGACATGCATGCCCGTGTTCCTGGGATGGAACTAGGGCGGGCAGGCGGACGGTGCCTCCTGCCCTGTCTGGTCTGCCACAGCCTCCCAGAGGCCACACACTCCCCTTGAGGCAGCCTCTAAGCCCTATGACTCCCTAGTGTCCGGTCCCTGCGAGATCAGGTTTTCCCCGGTCCCTAGACTTTGGCAGGGGTGTTCGGGGAGGAGTGTCTCTCCCAGCAGCGGAGTAAGGCAACCCGAAGCCGGGCAAGTGAGAAACCAGGAAACGGACCCCAAGGACTCCATGTCTGGGCCACCTGGTGCAGAGGCAGGAGGAGGAACCTGGGGTAAGGACGGCCCCTCCCCTTTGGGTAAGGGGACAGATAAGGGGGTAGTAGCTGTGAAAATGATCTCCAGGGGGCGCCCAGGTGGCTCAGTCAGTGAAGCGTCCAACTTTCGGACTTCAGCTCAGGTCCTGATCTCACGGTTCATGGGTTCGAGCCCCATGTCGGGCTCTGTGCTGACAGCTCAGAGCCTGGAGCCTGCTTCACATTCTATGTCTCCCTCTCTCTCTGACCCTTCCCTGCTTGTGATCCGTCTCTCTCTCTCTAAAATTAAAATAAACATTAAACATTAGAAAAAGAAAGAAAGAAACAAAGAAAGAAAAAGAAAATGACCTCAACCCCAACGGACCACAACTTTGAACTTTTTGGTGCTTGGAGGTTACCTTCAGTTACCAGGAAAGTTATCAGGAACAAAGCATTCCATGATCACACAGGACGATCGGTGAGCAGAGAAGAGGAGATGAGACAGGGAAGGGACAAGGGACCCAGGAATTCTAGAACCTTCCAATCTGAGAATTGGGAGAATTCTCAAATCTGGGATGCTTGCGTGTTCCAGCCCCTCACCTGTGTGTGGTGCATTGTAGGTCCTCAGTAAATGACGGGCCTTGTCCCTTCTCCCACCTGGTCCAACCTTCCTGTTCTGTAGTGAGGAGAGCGGGACCCAGAAAGGAGAGAGGCCTGCCCACAGCCAGGGGCAGCCATGTAAGCCAGGCGTGGCCCCTCCTGATCAGTGATCACGCTTGTCTGAGGCTGAGCAGGGCCACTTCCATCCGGTGACCCCAAGGACTCAGCATCTGGGGCAGTCTCCCTCTCTCTAGCCAGCTTATCTTCCAGCCTCGTGGGACCCTTGCTAGTGATCTCCCCAGGAACACCTTCCCTTTCCTCTGTGGTCTTGGCCTTAGCCATCCTTCAAGGCCCGGGTGGAGCCTTGAGGTGTTTGAGAACCCTTTAGACCCTCTGTGGACTCTCCCTCCCCCCGGCCCAGGGGAGCTGCAGGGCACATAGGGGGATCCACGTCTGACTCCAGATGACCCCCGAACTGGGCAGGGGGGATGGCTTGAGTGCAGACAGCCGTGCCCTGTGAGCCCTGCTGAGCTGGAGGCGGGAAGGGCGGCCAGGAAGGGGTCTCGACCTGGGCGAGGCCAGACGAGGGGCCATGTGGAGCTGGTCCACAACAGTGGGCAGTGCCCACGGTGTTTGTGTGAGTGTCCTGGCCTGCGTGTGCCTGGTGTCCGTGTCTCTCGTGCCTAGGGGTGTGGGGGGGAGGGGGAGGTCTCTCTCTCTCTCTCTCTGCTCCGTGAGTGCGACTGTATGTGTGAGTCCCTTTCTTTGCAGCCGTGGGTGTGTTTGTCTCTGTGTGTGACCCCCACACCCGCCCACTGTGGGCGGGGTGGGGGGAACGAGCGGCAGGGCCTGGCCTCTGGGCTGTAACAAAAGCCTCAAGGACCAACTGAGTCCTGGTGCTCGCAACAGCCTGTCCTGCCCGGCTGGTTTTTCTGGCCTGGTGGCAGCAGCAAAGGGACGGTGGCAGCAGCAAAGGGACAGGATAAACAAGGCTGGGGTAAGGTCAGGAGCCCCGGGACTGCCCCAGCTGGGGCCTGTGGGCCCTCCAGGGCAGAGGTCTGGGTGCTCACCCCCACACCGGGTGATCTCCATTAGGCATGGCCCTTCTCTAGCCTCAGAAAAGGGCTGGGGTGGAATACACGTGCCGCAGCAGACATGAAATCGAACCAAAGGGACCTTGGCAGGGACCCGTGGGTCTTTGGGACTCAGGACAGGTGGGTCTGTCAGGGCGCAGAGGGTCAATGGGCACTTGCTCCGCTCTTCCTTGCTGTGTGACCTTGGGTAAGTTACTGCACTTCTCCGAGCCCCCGTTTCCTCCCAACGGGGTTTCTGGGGATCACTTCTTCTCTGTCTTTGCCTGCAAAGTATTACACCCTCCACCTTGTGCCACCATTTCTTTCCTGCTTCCCTTTCCCAAGAGCCTTTATCATCTTCCGAGATTTTATGTAATTTGTATAACTGTTTCCTGTCTGTCACCCCAGTAGAAATGGGTGCCCGAAGGACAGGGAGCTTTGTCCCATTTTGTTCATGGCCAAATCCCAAGCACGTGGGACAAGGCCTGGCACACAGTAGGTACTCGGTGACCAGAGCAAACATACGTGCATTGACTCCAGGGCGCTTCCGGCCTGAACGGAAGCAAAATGCCTCGCTTGGGAGCGACCTGCCGTTTACGGTGGAGAAGTCCACCGCAGGCTGGCTGGGAGTGTGGGACAAAAGCGACACAGCCCAGGCACTGCGCCCCAGCCTTGGTCCCTGGCTTGCTGGCTGCCAGCTCAGACATGCCCCCGGAAGTGGTGGCAGACAGCCCTTTGTAAATTCATAAAGGGCAGTCAGCCGTGGCCGCTCTCACTCCGAGAGGCAGCCCAGGCCCATAAACCCCACCTCGGACAGCTTTATGGGGCTTGGCGTGAGCATGCGGGAGATGCCACGTGGAATGGGGTCAGAGTCCCCGAGAGCCAAGCCGATGCAGGCGGAAATGCTCTCACACCTGAACCTGCACCGCGGTCACTTTGCTGGATGGCCATCGAGTCACTGGACGTCACAACCTGGGGGTTGCTGTCTCTATGATGTAGATGAAGCCATTACAGCCAAGAGAAAGCCAGGACCTGCCCGGGGGGCACGGGAAGCGAAGTCAGGAAGAGAACTGGGTTCCCTGCCACTCTGTCACTGCCCCTTCTCTAGTAGCCCTGGGTTCGTGGAACAGGGGGGCTGGGAAGCAGTGTGGCCCTTAGAAGGTAATATAATAACTAGTATAACTTGCATTTTTGGAGCACTTATTAACTGAGGCTCAGAGGGTAATTTGCCCAGGGTTATACAGCTAGTATCAGAGCTGAGATTCTGGCTCAAAAGCCCACACTCCCAGCCATAATACGCCCTCTGAGTCTCAGTTTCCAACTCTAATCCCTGCCCTGTGATCCTCCAAGGGCCACTGAAAGGCCCCCCCGTGAGAGACAATGGACCAGGAATGGGAGGAGGACCTGGAAGGCGTGGGTCAGCTGGGATGAAACTGGGGGGTGGAGGACGCCACCTGGTGACGCTGTGCACAAACCACAGCTAGCTGAGCCCTGGAAGCTCCTTCTGGTTCTGACCTGGGGGGGGGAGAGGGGGGGGCTCGGCCAGGATGCCCTGGGGGACGTGCGGAAGGGCATGTGGTAGGATTTCTCCGAAAGATGCTCCCAGGCTTTTTCCCAGGACGTGGGTGCTGGCTCCCCTGCTCAACAACTACTTCCTAGTACTGCCTGTCTCCCCTCCTGGTCGGACTTGTTGCTATCCAAACCCACCCCTGCCCCGCCCCAACTCCGGGTCCAACAGGCTAGTCCCTGTGCCTGACATGCCTCTCCTCTCTTTGTACACCAAACTCCTACTCGGGCTTCAGGGCCCAGCTCAGATATCACCTCCTTCACCATGTGGAAAGTCTCCCCTGTCTCTGAATTGCCCGTATTTATTCATTCATCGTGGAGACCCCTGGGCCAGGCCGTGTCTACATTCCCACCACATTCCTTGGTTTGACTCCTCTATCTGTCCCACTCTGTGGTTCTCTCTCTCTCTCTCTCCCCCTCCCTCTCTCTTCTCTTCTCTCTCTCTCTCTCTCTCTCTCTCTCACACACACACACACACACACACACACACACTACACACACAGCAGCGTCTGAACCTGCACCAGCCGGGCTGCATTTACAAAGAATCGCCAGAAGAGGGCAGTGCATGGAGGTGTGATTTGATCGCAGAGGCGGGAGAGGCAGGGTGGGGGTTGGCAGGGCCACCACCTCCCCTCAGCTCCAGCTGCAGAAGCTGTCCGGCTGAGTCCCCTGTGCCCCTGCTTTGCTGGGTGATCTTGGGCTTTTGAACCGATTCCAGGAGCCCCTCGAAGCTGGACCAGCCCACCTGGTGGCGCCATTCCCAGCTGACCAGGCCCTCGGACAGCCAGCACACGGAAAATTTCCAGTTCCTGCTTTTGCACGGATCCTGGGGAGTGGAGGCTGAGCTGTGGAAGTGGGAAGTGACCCAGGGGGCACTCCAGATGCCCACGACCATCCTGGGGCGGGGGGCGGGGTGGTGGATCAGAGCTAAGAACTCACAGCATCCCCCCCACCCCCATACACATGCACACTGGCAGTGCTCCCATTAAAAAAATTTTTTTTAAAGACTTATTTATTTTGGGGAGACAGAGAGATGGCGTGCAAGCAGGAGAGGGGCAGAGAGAGAGAGAGATACAGAATTTGAAGCAGGCTCCAGGCTCTGAGCTGTCAGCACGGAGCCCAACGTGGGGCTCAAACCCACAGACTGCGAGATCATGACCTGAGCTGAAGTCGGACGCCCAACCGACTGAGCCACCCAGGCGCCTCAACAGTGCTCCCATTTTTAAGATGGGGAAATAGAGGCTCAAAGAGGGCCAGAGCCATTCCCATCCCCTGGGATAACCGGTCTGTTCCCTGGAGGTCAAGGGCGGAAGGGAAGTAAAAGGAACTGGCCGGCTGCTTGCATAGCTTGGAGGGGATCAGGTAAGTGCCGAGAACTCTCGTGATGTTGGGTCATTTTTACACACATGCCCCAGCAGCCTCCCTGTCCGTGTCTTTCTTTCTCTGCTTCTTTGGGGTTCCCCGGACCCCAGCGCCCTGTCACACTCCCCCCGCCCCGGCCCCCACATTAAACAACGAAGTGGCCCCGTGTTCATTTATCCTTTGGACAATCAAGCCATTGGCCGTGAACCAACCCAGTCCCGGGAGAACGGCCTCCTAGGGGCCACACTGCCAAGCTCCAGGGTCCACTGCTTGTTCCCTCCCTCCCGCTGGCAACCTTGCCACCCCAATACAGCGGTCAGTGACAGGAAAAGCTGGCACCGTGGGCGCCTCCCGCGGAGACCCTGACAGTCGGCATTTTGCGGGCGGCCCTGACTTCGCAGATCCACACCACTCCACACCATGTCCTCAGCCCCCTCCAGAGTCCCAGATACCGCCACCTCCGGCCTGGCTCCTCACTGGCCTCCAAGTGCTCCCGCTTACTCCCAACCATCCCTCCTCCTCATAGCAGCCGGAGGGATCTGCCAAAAAATGGCCCTAGTTGTTTCTACCTTCCAGCCTGGATTCCTCCATGGCCCTAGTTGTGGCCTTTGGGATTGGGTTCTGCGCTCCCCAGAGACTGCCACGTCAGCCCGAGGAGCTGCTGGTCACAAAGCCAGACCCTCCCATCACGGCGACCCTGCTTCAATGTCAGGCACTATTCCAATCGCTCTGAATATATTGACTCAAAAAATATATATATATATTGACTCCTATATTCCTTGCAATTACTCATTTCACATCAGAGGAAGCAGGCACAGAGAAGTTAAGTGACTTGCCCAAGGTCACACAGCCAGGAAAGGGCAGAACTAGACCTTGAACCCAAGCAGCCTGGCCCCACAGTCCCTCATCTCAATCACGGCACCATATGGTGGCACCCTGTCCCCAGCACATCCTGGACACCTGCCCTGGGTGTCTCGGTGCTTCTCCCGCCCCCAGTGGCTTCCATTACATCAAATCCTGGCATCCTTCTTCCTCCGCTCATGATGAGTCTATGATGGCTCCCTACTGCCCAGAGAATAACGTCCAGAGACCCTTTGCGCTGGCACTTGAGGCCTTGAAGGCAGCCCCGACCCCCTTTCCAAGCATATTCCCACCACTCTGGACCACACGCCGGGGTGCGTGTCATTCCCTGACGCCCCCCGCCCCAGACAGTCACCTGCTTCCAGGTTCTGGCTGTTCCTCCCTCAGGGAGACTACTCTCTCCACCCTTCTCTGCGCTCCCCCATGGGTCAGAACTCACTTCACGGAGACAGAGAACTCCCCTGGGGAGCTCTCACTCTCCCGGATCAGGAAGGCTCCCAGGTGGTTCCGCTTCATCAGAATCTCTTCGGCCAGTTGCCGGGAGATCCTGCCCGAGTACCACCTGCAGAGAGAGGGGGCGAGTGAGGGCAGTGGGGAGGCCAGGCTACCCCTTCCCCGTGTGCCGGGCGTCCAACATCGCGGATCCTCACGGCGGTCCCGAGACACAGGAGATGTGATTGCACCCATTTCACAGATGAGGAGCCCGAGGCTCAGAATCGCACAGCAACGAACCCGAGGGTACACGCCATGGCAGGCAGGAGTGGGGACCCGATCCCGGCGTTCTGGCTCCTGAGCCCAAGCCAGGCAAACATACTATGAAATGAGAAATTATGAAATGAGAAAAATCAAAATTTAGGGCGCCTCGACCTGGCCAACCCCAGCTGAGCTCTTCTGTTTTAGATGAGAGATTCTGAAAAGTGGAAAAAAAAAAAAGAAGAAGAAGAAGAAGAAGAAGAAGAAGAAGAAAAAATGGAGGGCAGAAGCACTAGCAGTTTCCCTGCACCCATTTCACAGATGCACAGACTGAGGCCGTCTGGACTTTGGCTCACAGGTCCAAGTCCCTTTTCTAGCTGACCAAATAGAACTGGGTAATGCAGAAGTGGTTGGTAGCTGCTTAGAGTCCTGCAAGACCCCCACTGCCCCTCTGCCCCCCCGTACCTGGAGGCAAAAGGCTGGGGCTCAGCTTCTCTGCCAGGCCTGCCCATCTCGCTGTGTGGCCCACGCAGGCCCGGCCTCTTTGGGCCTTGCCCACCCTTGTAGCGTCCAGGTGGTTTCCGGCTGGGCCCTTTCTTGTTCAGCTGGGGAAACTGAGGCCCAGAGCAGCCAGAGTCTCATGGTGGCACCACGGCCAACCCCGGGTGGGGTCCAGAGACTCCGTCCCTTGTCAAGCTTCCCTTCCCTCTTTCAGCAAATGTTTCCTGAGTCTGAGTTTGGCACCGGGGGCGGATGTGAGGTGGGACTTTTCCTGTTGTGTCAGGATGTTGACGAGCCCTCGAAGCCCAGAGCCAGGGCGATAGGTGGAGCGGCAGCTGGCGGTGGTGTCCCACCGCGTCCCCACCGTCCCCGCCGTCCCCGCACGGGGCTGGGCCAAATGCGAACACCAGGGTTCGGCCCCGGGGCTTTTTTCTGGCGACTAACACAGGCCTGTGTGCAGGGTGGACCGAGCCCCCGGAACATTCTCTGAGACGAGCAGGTGGACAAACACTCACCTCCCTGCCCCGATGGAACACTCTGGGGTGCCTGTGCCGCGTCCTCTCCCTCCGGTGCCCCTCCTGTCTGTCGCCGCCGTCCGCGGCCGTGTGGACAACTGGCTCCTTCCCTGCCCGCCTCCCGCTCCAAAATAAAGTTCTCGTCCTCCCACTGCGGCTCAGGTGCTGCTTCTGTGGAGCCCACACCCAGAAGCGAGGCTTAGCCTACTGCTGTCCCCAAACTGGTGGGGACCCTGAGCCCATCTCACGGTGGATTTCCTGGGAGGGGAGGCAGAGAAGACGGCTGCTGAGTGTGGGGGCTCAAGGCCACCGTCTGGAAAGCTCAGCCCGGGTCCCCGGAGTTCGGGAGGCTGAGCTGGGAGGCCGCGGCCCCCAGCAGGACACAGGTGCAGGCGCCGTGTCCCAGTGGGGCCCTGAGTGGGCGTTTCCTGAGGGCTCGGGTGTCTCCAAAGAACCCACAAAACCCCATAGGAGGCGTCAGTGTGTGGGCGGCCGTCACCCTCAAAGGCTTCGGCAACCACACCCTCTGAGGAGGCCAGCCCTGCCCCCCGTCAGGAGAAGGCAGGGCTGGTCCTCAGGTGGCTTGAAGGACGGGGTGCGGGACAAGCATTTCCCGAGGCCCCCAGAATCCAGCTGTCTCCACTGTCTGCCCTGGAGAGATTGCAGGCGCCTCGGCTGCTGTGAAATGGCTCACGCCCCTCCCCGCACAGCACTCGCTTAGGCCTGTCTGCTGCCCTCCCTGGCAAACTTCTACTGTAACTTCCAGGCCCAGCGGACCATGCCCTTCCTCTGGGAAGCCCTCCCTGACGGCTGCCGCGGGCACACGGCCGGGTGGGTGCCTCTGGGGCCCCTGGTCGGTATCACGGTTCCCCCAGGGGCTCCCCGGGCAGGCAGGGGAGACGGTGGGGGTGCTCAGGGAAGGAGTGGGGCTGGTGTAGGATGAGGCCTTCTGGGACCCCAGCCCGCCCCAGCCCTCCCCCTCCCCTCCACCCCACACCCGGGGGCCCGACGGGCTGAGTCAGATGCCGAGTTTCCCCACCGCTATTTTGGGGCCAGGGAGGGTGCTGAGGTTAGCCAAGAACACATCTGGGCATGGCCTGGCGGGTGGGTTGGGGGCCTCACCCCTGTCCCTGCTCTGTCCCGGATGTAAGTGGCTAGAACTGACCCCCAGGACCCCAAGGGCCTCAGACACGGGGACCCTCCATGGCTTCCAACAGGTGCGGTCTTGTCTCAGCCACCAGCGTCGCCCAGATGGGCCTGGCCCTGCACCGAAATCTTGGGTCAGCAAATGCGAGCTTCTCTTCAGGGCTTCTCAGCAGCTTTGTGCCTTCTGGGCTTCCGGCCTTCGCCAGGCCACTTCCTCCCCCTGGCGGTCTCTCTCTGACCCACCGGCCCACGGTGGTCACTCCTGCCTGTGTCCTCCATTGGCTTATGGATTCCCTGGGGCACCTGGCATTTCTCTCTCTCTCTCCCCTCGTGCTCTCCCTTTATTGACCGAAAGACTATAAGGCCAGAGGGACAGATATCTGCCCACAGGGCCACCGCAGGGCCTGGATGTCATAGCTGCAGCCCAGGATGTCGGCTAGAGGCAGCGGCCTCTGCGTGGGGAGGCTGGGGATGCCTGGAACCCAGGCAGGGTAGCTGGGGACGTGGGTGGGACGGGGCCTTGCCCGCACAGGAAGCCGGAGGTGGTAGCAGCTTGGAAATAACTCGAAGGCAGATAAAGAGGAAATACCCTCCAGTTCCCACCCCTGACCCTGCACTGCCCTCCCCTGCTAACTCACCGTCACACACACCTCATGGCTTCCAGTCTGTCCCCTCCAGCCTGCATGGCCCCGTCACACGCCTCCACCTGTGACAGGGTCCCTCCCCTGCTCAGCCATCGCCACGCTCCCCACCACCGTGAGCCTGGCATCTGAGGCCCTCCTGCCACGGGCTCTTCCTCATTGTCCTCTCTGTCCCCTCTTCCAGGAATGCCTTCCTGTTCTGCTGCTTAGCTAACTCCTACACACCCTTCAAAACCCCATTCGTTGTCACCTCTTCTGAGGAGCCTTCCCCAGTTACCTCAATGCTGACGGCCTTCCCATCTCGTGCTTTCTTTATGACCTGTCGCTCCCACAGGATGGGGCTGCTCCGACCCCAGCGTCTCATCATGTGTCTCTGGCATCACCCAGCTAGGCCCCCTGGGGCTGCGGCTAGTGTTTGATGAGTGACTGAGTGAGGGGCCTACCTCCACCCTCATCTCAGGCATATCCAGTCGGTTTTTCATAGGTTCTCGGCCACTTGGGCCTGTTCTGGGGCCGGGGTCGGCCCCGGCCCTTCTCAGGGCAGCGGCGTGGGAGGAGGCCACCTGCTGAGGGCGTGCCGGGAGCTTCCCTGGGCCAGCAGGTCCCAGGTCCCAGGATGCCTGGCCCCACACATGACACCCACTCTTAAAGAGAGCTCTAGCATCCTCTGCAGATTGAAGCCTCGGCCCTTCTTGTATCACAGGTAAGGAAACTGAGGCATAGAGACAGCAGGACCTGCCAGAGACCCCACCGCAGCCAGTGGCCCAGCTGGCTGAGAGCCCGGGGCCCTGTCCCCTTCAGCACTCTCCTGGGCGTTCTCTGGTGTTCCAGGCCCTCAGGGGCGTGGCCTGGGCTGGCCCTGACCCTGCCACCACTTTGGTCCTCACATCTCTGTCCTCTGCCCCTGCTCAGCATAGACACTGATGACTAGAAGCCAGGGGCGTGCTTAAGGGGTGCCCTTCGGGCAGCTCGGCTCGGCCTGGGCCAGGCCAGGTGAGGACACTTGACTGCAGGGGCTGGGGCCGCCTTGAGGGTAGGGCCGGGGCAGGGGGCGGCGGGGGGGGGGGGGGGGGGGGGTGTGGCAGCCACTCACGGGTGGGGCTTGACGCGGATGTAGTTCTTGGGAATAAAGCCCTCAGCACCTCGCAGCTCAGCCTTGTACCAGTTCTGATCATCTTCCATGTTCAGGATCTGCGGGCGGGAGGGACAACGGTCACTTGCTTACCGAAGAGGCACGGCTGCCACCAGCTGAGGTCTCGCCGCTCAAGGACCCCAGGTGGGCATCACCCATGCCAGCCCAGGACCCACTTCACAGGGGAGGGTTGGGGACCTGCCCCAGTTCACGAGGGCCGTGTCTGATTTCAGGGCCCGGGACAGCCTGTCCCCAAGAGGGTCACAGACTCCCCAGGTTGGACAGCTGCGGACCCAGTGAGGTTTTGGTCAGTGCGTTGAACTTTAGGGGGGCCGGAGCTGGACTCCCAGGCAGATCTGGGGGGGCAGATCTGGGGTGCCTCAGTTCCTGAGCTGTGCCCCTGAACGTGGGGTTTCTGCAGCATTTGCATGCCGTGCACCGAGCCATGTGGTGAAGGTCAGAGGGACCCTGGAAGGTCGGGGAGCCCCAGCCTGAGCTCAGCACCTACTGGTGGTCACCTGGGGTCACTTACACTTAAACAACCCTTATAATCTGAGTTCAGGGGTGACAAGGCAGGGTGGTGGGGATTCAGGCACCAGAGAGCAAAATAAAGGAGGTCTTTGGGCTAAGATGTGGCCGAGGCCTGGCCTGCCCAGGTCACATGGGCTCCTTGTCCATGGCGTGAGATCTCTGCAGCCCCACAGGTGGGTCGAGAGGAACTGAAACAGCCCGAGTCGGGCTGGTAGTTGCAGTGGATGAGCAACCAAGCGGCCGCAGGGAGGAACAGTATGTACAGAATGAATCTTGGGGCCCCTTCCTCCTTTCCCCGGAGCAAGCCTTCCGTGGGACAGCTCATCACCAAAGGCTATTTCACAGATGGGGACACCGAGGCCCAGAGGTGGGAGGCGAGCAAGGCCACCCAGCAGCGGGGAGGCAGAGCCCATACAGCAAGCCAGGACTCTGGGGCCTAGGGTTCCTGGCTCAGCTGGTCTGGGGGGACCCTGGCCCACTGGTTGTTACCTCCACTCTACCTCCCACTTGTGTCTGGACCCAAGGCCAAGGGGGCATCTGTCCTGTCAGTCCTGGAGCAGATGCACACATCGGCTCAATCCTAGTGGGTATTTGTTGACAGAAAAAAAAAAAAAAATCAGATATAGAGGAGCATGCTACTATGGGGGCATTGCAGGTGCAAAGGGCCGGGGGCAGGCAGACGCAAGGGCATCAACTTAGTTCCATTTTGCCAGGAAGAGCTGGGATTTGCTGCCTTGGGCCCAGGCCGTGCAGGCAGGCACCCCCTTGTCTGTCTGCCAGGCCCCGTTGACTCCTTCCTTCCTGAGTCTGTAGCCTGGGCAAGGTCAGCAGCCCCGGGGACAGACGGAAAGCAGGTGGCTGACTCAGGAAAACTTTTGCTGAAAACAAAACTAAAATAATTCCCCAACTTAATGGGAGAATTAAAGCCTGTGGGCTGTCTTCCATGGCCACAGATTCAAGGAAGATGCCCTGGAGCCTGGGGCTGGGCTACTCCGTCTGCTTCCGACTCTCTCTCTAGTCTTGGCATCAGTTTTCTCATCTGTGATGTTCTCATTAGCTACATTAGCTGAATTCTTTTTTTTTTAAGTTAATTTATTTATTTTGAGAGAGAGAGAGAGAGTGCATGCGAGGGAGGGGCAGAGAGAGAGAGAGGGAGAGAGAGAATCCCAAGCCAGGGACAGCACAGAGCCTGATGCGGGGCTCAGACTCACGAACCACGGGATCATGACCCGAGCCGAAATCAAGAATTGGACCCTTAGGCGACCGAGCCACCCAGGTGCCCCAGGTTGGCTGAATTCTTACCGTTAAAATTGTTCAAAAGCTACAGACCCTCTGGGCCATGAAAACTGACACCAAGGAGACAGATCAGCTCCTCCCTGGTGAAATTCACACCTTGGCTTGCCCCCGGCCTTTACCCCCATGGGTGCCCTCCACCCAGGACACTGTCCTACCCCAAGGCCCCCAGCCAGGGAATTCACTCATCAGTTATTTCCTGAGCACCTGCTGTGTGCCAGATACCATGCAAAGTCCTAGAGAGACAGCAGGGAACAAGCTTACATTGTGGGCAGAGGCAGACAATAAAGAAGGAAGGAAACAACTGAACAGGTAACTTAAACTAGTGGCAGGTTCTCCGAAATAGATCGAGGATGTCTGGTTGAGGGCAGGCAGATTGTCAACAGGGGACAGATGGGGTGGTCCAGAAAACCCTCCCTGAAGAGGTGATATGCGAACTGAGACCCCAGTTACAGGAAGGAACAGGAGGTGAGAAAATGCGGGGAACGGTGTCCAAGTCAGAGGGAACAGCCAGTGCAGGGGGCCCTGAGGTGGTAGCAAGCCCTGCTCTCGGAACCGAGAAGAGTCCAGAGGGTCTGAAGTTGACTCAGGAGGGCAGAACTGTGAGGAGAAGTGGGGAAGGCCAGCCAGGCAAGAGCACGTAGGGCTTGTATGCCATGGGAAGCTGTTCAGATTTTCCTTTAAAAGCCAAGAAAAGGGGCGCCCAGGTGGCTCAGTCCTTTAAGCATCCAACTCTTGATTTTGGCTCAGGTCATGACCTCACCGTCTGTGGGATGGAGCCCCACGTCGGGCTCTGTGCTGACAGTGCGGAGCCTGCTTGGGATTCTCTCTCTCTCTCTCTCTCTCTCTCTCTCTCTCTCTGTCTGCCCCTCTCCTGCTCATGCTCTCACTCTTTCTCTCAAAATAAATAAATTTAAACTTAAAAAAAAAATAAATAAAAGCCAAGAGAAGCCAGGGAGGGGCAGCAGGGAAGGCTCAGGCTCTGAGTTACGGCCACCGTGTGGAGACTGGGGAGGCTAGGAGCAGAGGCAGGTGGGGCAGTGAGGAGCTTGTGCACCTGCCCGGGGTCGGGGGAGGCCTGGAGGAGGAGGACAGTCGGGGAGGGGGTGTGGAGAGGCGGTCAGGTTCCGGATAGGTTTCGGCAGAGTCGCTGACAGGACTCAACGACCGGCCGGGTACGAGACAGTTGGGGAGCGGCCGGGACGACTCGAGGGGGTTGGGCCGAGTGTTGGCAGGCTGCCATGGGAATGGCTGTCAGGGAGCAGGTTAGAGGGCTCAGGGTTGACGGCATTGGGTCCGAGGTGCCATCGACCTTGTCTCTGGAGATGCCGAGGAGGCTGTGGGCTCCCCGAGTCTGGGTCTCGGGGGCCGGGTCATCCGTGGAGAGATGGGGGTGAAGCCACCACCCGGGCCCCCTCCTTCAGCTGGGAACAGCGGGGTCCTGTGCACCCGGACGTGCCCAGCCTCCCGGGGAGGATGCTTTGTTCCAGGAAGTGATGTCTGGGGCCGTGTGTCCAGTGTGGGTCTATGTGCCACCCAGGTCTCTTCCAAGACCGGAGCTCAGACGTTCTCACCTCGGGCTCCCAGAGGCTGGAATCTGCCTGTGGGCACTTCTGGGACAGGGCCCGGCCCTCAGGGGCGCTCAGGAAGCACCGGGTGGAAGGATGAACGGGATGGCTCCAGGAGCTGCACCCCGGGAGAAGGGGGCACACAGGGTGACATCGTGCTCACGATTTTACAGTTGCACAGAGGGAGGGCTCCCCAAGAGTGAGGGGGGTGAGGCACCTCGGGAGCAAAACTTAAGGGGGCCCCAAGAAATGCGGGAATCGGGGTAAAGAATGTTTTAAGACAGTATGTTAAAAAAAATAAAAGCCAGGCAGAAACTCTGAGTATGTTCGTTAGTTAATAACGTAGCCACATCAGCCCATTAAGGTAAAAATTGCATGGTGGTTGTAGGTTTCTGCAACTTCAAGATTTGTTGTCGCAGAGCCTCACGGGGGGCTTGAACTCCTGAACTGTGAGAGCATTACCTGAGCCCAAACCGAGAGTCAGACACTTAACTGACGGAGCCACTCAGGCACCTAAGGTCAAGGTGGCTGCCAGAGCATGTCCTCCTTTCCCAGAAGTGCCCTCCGTGTCATACCCCGCGGGCTGCCCTTTATACCATCCGTGGGCTCTGGGCCACCCCCACCTTCTCCACCCTGGTGGCCTCTGGGACCTCACCCTCCACCTCCACCATCTGGAAAGATGATCTGAGCATCTATGCAAGTCAGAAGCAACCTCCATCCACCTCCAGCCTTTATGAGACCCAGGACGTGACGCAGCTCCCGTGGGGACATCAGTTGTGTCTCTACCAGGGATGCAGAGAAAGACAAGGTAGACACACGAATGCAGCCACACAAGTGCTCATCCAAGGCCACAGATATATTGTAGAAGACAAAATACATAGAGGAGAACAGACTATCCCGTTGCAATAACTCAAAATCACTTGGACATAGAGGACAGTCAGTCTGAAATTTGAAATGGACAGCGAACCATTACAAACCAGCTGTGGTTATTATATATTTAGAGATGGTGTCTAATCTGCCCCCTGCCCACCCTGTCCCCTCCACTTTGTCCTTTCTGGTGTCCCCTAATACACTTTGTCACAGTTGTGGGGGAAAAAATGGCATGGTGCTAATAATGTAAGATGTTACGGATAGGGAGGGATGGGCCCAGATGCCACCGTACTGTCTCCTTGATTTTTGTGTAAATCTGAAGCTGTTCTGGGGGGTCCTGGGTGGCTCAGCCGGTTAAGCACCAACTTCAGCTCAGGTCATGATCTCCCGGTTCGTGAGTTCGAGCCCCGCATCCGGTTCTGTGCTATCAGCGCAAAGCCGGCTTCAGATCCTCTCTCTGCCTCTCCCGGCCCCCGCCTCTCGCTCTCAAAAATAAATAAACATTAAAAGAAAAAAAAAAGAAAAGAAAACTTCTAAGGAGCGCCTGGGTGGCTCAGTCGGTTAAGCGTCCGACTTTGACTCAAGTCGTGATCTCATAGTTTGTGAGTTCGAGTGCTGTGTGGGGCTCTGTGCTGACAGCTCAGAGCCTGGAACCTGTTTCACATTGTGTCTCCCTCTCTCTCTGCTCCCTCACCAGCTCTGTCTCTGGCTCCCTCTGTCTCTCAAAAATGAATAAATGTTAAGAAATTTCTTTAAAAAGAAAAAATTTCTATGTTTCCGATTCTGTGTCTCCCTCTCTCTCTGCCCCTCCCCCGTTCATGCTCTGTCTCTCTCTGTCCCAAAAATAAATAAACGTTGAAAAAAAAAATTTTTAAAAAAAGGGGCGCCTGGGTGGCGCAGTCGGTTAGGCGTCCGACTTCAGCCAGGTCACGATCTCGCGGTCCGTGAGTTCGAGCCCCGCATCGGGCTCTGGGCTGATGGCTCAGAGCCTGGAGCCTGTTTCCGATTCTATGTCTCCCTCTCTCTCTGCCCCTCCCCCGTTCATGCTCTGTCTCTCTCTGTCCCAAAAATAAATAAACGTTGAAAAAAAAAAAATTTAGGGGCGCCTGGGTGGCGCAGTCGGTTAAGCGTCCGACTTCAGCCAGGTCACGATCTCGCGGTCTGGGAGTTCGAGCCCCGCGTCAGGCTCTGGGCTGACGGCTCAGAGCCTGGAGCCTGCTTCCGATTCTGTGTCTCTCTCTCTCTCTCTGCCCCTCCCCCGTTCATGCTCTGTCTCTCCCTGTCCCAAAAATAAATAAACGTTGAAAAAAAAAAATTAAAAAAAAAAAAAATTTAAAGAAAAAATTTCTGGGGGTGCCTGGGTGGCTCAGTCGGTTAGGAGTCTGACTGTTGGTTTCAGCTCAGGTCATGATCTCACGGTTTGTGGGTTCGAGCCCCGCACCGGGCTCCGTGCTAATGGTGTGGAGCCTGGAGCCTGCTTCAGATTCCATGTCTCCCTCTCTCTCTGCCCTTCCCCGGCTAGCGCTCTGTCTCTCAAAAATAAATTAACGTTAAAAAGTAAAAAAAACAAAAAACAAAAAAACCTTCTGAAAAATAAAGTCTGTTTAAAAGCTAACGCAAAAATAAATAAAAAACCAACAAAATAAAGCTAATACAAAAAAAAAAAATCCATCCAAATCCGAAATAAAGGCAGGATGTGACCTTGCACCTGCACGACCGTGAACGTGCTATCCCACCGCCTCAGCTGGCCCTCGAAGGAATGCTTGCTCGTTGCAGAACATGTGAGATGTGCAGAAAAAGTAAAGGAAAATGTGAATAGCTCCTGGCCCACCACCCCGAACCGACAACTGCTAGCTTATCAGGTCATTTCTTTCCAGTCTTTTTTTTTTCTAGGCACAAATCCAGTGCCCAGAAAACTGTCCGTTTTCCCCTCCACAAAATGAACATCCACTGATTATCTGTGTAGAGGTGACCCTCTGTCTGTGTGGATAGGGTTGCATCCTGCCTTTCGCCACTGAATGCTGAATTAGGAGCTTTTTTATGGCATGAAACACCCTCCCCAAAGAGCATTTTCGGGACTGTGTAATATTTGGCACTAAGCCGGTAATGCAGGTTAATTTCACACTGCAGACGCTTTTGCCAAAGTGCCCCACCTCTCACCTGCTCTATTTTTCCCTATACACCTTCTCCATCTGACAAACTGTGTTTTGCTTATTTATCTGGTTTGTGGCCCACGCCTGCCACCAGAATACCAGCTGTGTGAGCAGCGACTGCGCCCGTTTTCTCCTTGCTGAGTCTCCAGGGCGGAGAATGGGACCAGGGACACACTGAGTGCTCCCTGAGTCCTTCATGAGAGAACACACATACATCTCTGATTACATCTCGGGTTCCCAGAGGCAGAATTTCTGGCTCACACACATGGATATTGTTACGGGTTTTTATATGTTTCCCAAGTTCCCATCAAAATGATCGTCACTTTACCTGTCCACCTCCCACATGTAAAAGTGCATGTTTTTTCGCATCCTCAACAAACTTGGAGATTCTTTTTAAAATAAAAGTTCACTGGTCTGGCAAATGGGGAACGATTACTTGGTTTAAGGCGCATGTCCTTTGTTTTTGGTGAAACTGGGCACTTACTTGCTTACGTTGCTTCTTCGGCAATTTTCCCATTCATATCCTTTGCCCATTTTTCTATTATGCTGTTTGTGATTTTGTCTTGTTGATTTATAAGAGCTCTTTACATATTAAGGACATTAATATCTTGTCTTTTTTTTTTTTTTAGGTTAAGCCACCTTCATTTCTTACTTAGTGGACTGCAAGAGCCCCTTTCTGCTTCCATTCCTGTCCCCTCTGTTATCTTTTCAAAACGTAAACTCGATCCAGTCTTTGTCCCTACTGAAAACTCTTCCGTGAGTATGCCTCAAATTTGGAATGAAATACAAATCCTTCACAGGTCCTAATTCCTGCTTACCTCCCAACATCACCCTTACCCTGTGATTCCCTTCCCTCATTGCACTTCAGCCACAGACCTTTCTTTCAACTCTTCAAACACACTGACACGGTCCTGCCTCAGGGCCTTTGCACCAGCTGTTCCCTCCCACCTGCTGCTCTCTTCCCCCGGCTCTTTGCATGGCTGGTTCCAACTCATCCTTCAGGTCTCAGCTAAGGTGTTACCTCTTTTTTTTTTTTTTTGTAAGTTCTATGCCCAATGTGGGGCTCCAACTCATGACCTGAGATCAAGAATCTCATGTTCTGTTGACTGAGCCAGCCGGGCACCCCTAGATGTTACCTCTTTTGAGAGACTGTCCTGACGACCCCACCTAAAGCTGTCCCATTGTCCCCTCCCACCCACTGGCCCTCTGCATTTCATCTCCCTGGGTTGATTTCTTCAATCCATTTATCACCTCCTGGTGTCGCTCACTCTCTGGAATGTCAGCTCCAGGAGGGCAGGGACTTTGCCTTGTTCCATTGCTATACCCTTAGCACTTAGGACAATGCCTGGCACAGAGTATGTGCTCCATAGCTTGACAAGTGTTTGTGGAAGGAAGGAAGGAAGGAAGGAAGGAAGGAAGGAAGGAAGGGGAGAAAAGGCCACTCTTCCCATTGCCTGGCATTCCTCCATCGTTCTTTGAGCTTGAAAGGTCCCCTCGTCAGTCTCTGTGGACATGAGGTATGCCCAAGTTTCAGCTAACGCTTTAATCCTTCCTTCCTTCTTCCCTGCAACATTCCCCATGTCTTACCAAGAGGCTACTGCATGCCAGGCACTGTTTCACGTCCTGGTGCCCTGGTGTGGTCCCTGTCCTCATGAGCTCACTCGCTCCTGCCTTAGCCAGCACTTTTGGTAAAAGAAACACACCAGGTGTCGGCTGACGCTTTAGCAGAAGTTAGCGGGGAAGCTTGACTAACATGGGGGTGGGGGTCGCGGGCACAGGAATCTGGGAGGAAAGTGGAGATTTCACAGCCTTTGCTGCGGTCGCTTGGGGGACGCCCACTGATCCCCATCCACCACTGGCTGGTCACTCTGAGCCTCAACTGGAGCCCAGCACCCACCTCATTCCTATTTCCTCCCTGTCCTGCTCCCCTCCAAGCCCTACGTCTGGGTCTACAGACCCCAAACTGCTCTCAGATTGGTAAGATCTCTCAACTAGACATGATTCTCACCAAAGGTCTCATACCCTGGCTATAGGTGGTGCTGGTGCTAAGCCTGCCCCCGTCCCCACATGGCCACGTGTCCCCGGGGCCCCCAGCCGGCACCTCAGGTGGACCTGAGCGCAGGCATCCCAGCATAGAGAGGAAGGGAGCCCCCTAAGGGGACACTGTTCCTCTTGGGGAGCGTCATGAGCTCCCCAAACCCCAGCCCAGACCCACGGGGACAGAATGAAGTTTCCAGGGGCAAAGGACGTAGGTGCACCCCACATTTGGCCCCATGTCGAGCAAGTCGTGTCACCTCCCTGTGCCTCAGTTTAGTCACCTGTGAAAGGGGGCACTGATTCTCCCCACCTCGGCAGCTTAACTGGGACGTTAGTGTGCATTGCTGAGCTCGGGACCTGGCTCTGGTGGGGTGTCAGCAAATGGCCGTTCCTGTCCCCTCCTCTTGTGCTTGAAGCTTGGGGCCAAGAGCGGGGCCCAGCAGGGTGGAGAGACACCCCGTCTAATGGCCGCTGCTCCAGTGTGGAGACTGAGGCCCAGGGAGGGGGCAGTGACTTCCTTAACATACGTCAGCGGCACTCCAGTGCCTAAATCTTGGCATGGCCGCTTCTGAATCTGGCCCCTGACCTCTGCTTGGATATGCAGACTTATAAGCAGGGACGTTGCCAGAGACAGCGCCCACAAACCCGTCGGCCCGGACCACCCTAGAAGGCTGCGATGTGCATCAAAAAGGGGAACCTGGGTTGGCTCAGTCGGTTGTCTGTCTGCCTCCTGATTTTGGCTCAAGTCATGATCCCAGGGTTGTGGAATGGAGCCTGCTTAAGATTTTCTCTCTCTCTCTCTCTCTCTATCCCTCTGCCCCTCTCCCCTGCTCGCACACGTGCTCTCTCGCTCTCTCTAAAATAAAAAATAAACAATAAAAACTAAAAACAGAAAAGGGGGGCAGACAAGGAGACACAAGTTGTGGTAGGATTCTCCTTTCCCTTTTCTCCACACTGCTGGGAAGCTCATTCTTACACTTCGGGCACATTTCTTTCAGCCCCAGGAGGTTAGTGTGCCCACGTGATTCTTTCCCAAGAGCTTTTCTGTCCTTCCTTCCCTCCCTCCCTCCTTTCAACTGTCTTTTCAAATTCTTCGCCCGGAAAACTGGGTGTTGAACCAACCCCTGCCAGGCACTATGGTAACGTCTCCTTGAACCCTCACAACAGCCCCCAAAGGACGGGTCCTAATTAATTATCCCCCCATTTCCTAGATGAGGAAACTGAGGCTCAGAGGAAGCAAGTGGCTCGTCCAGAATCACAGTAACTGGAGAAGCTGGGCCCGTCCTCCTCTAGAAGCTGGACTCTGTTTGGGGGGCTGTCCTGGGCCCTCATTCTTAACCGCCCCCCCCATTCCATGTGTGACCAACTCGGCGCATCCCAGCCACCCTACCTTGAGCGTGTCCCCCTTGTTGAAGGCCAGCTCATCACTCTCCGTGGCCTGGAAGCTGTACAGGGCCACGGACTCCATCCCGCTGTCCCCAGGCCCCGGCAGCTGGGCTCAGAGCAGGGTCAGAGCTTCCTGCTTCCTCTGCAGTCGAGGACCCGTCTTCCTTTGTTTTGAGAGCGCGTTTTTCTTTTGAGGCTTCCCCTGAGGGAGGAGAAACAGGAAGCAGACATGTCACAGAACACGGAGAGCGCGTGAGTGGCCCAGCCTCTGCCTCAGACCCCCAAGGCCAGGTAGGGCTCTTGGGGAGTCCCCGGGGAGCCCCGGGAGTGGATCCTCCCTTTGGCCCAAGTCACAGACGAGATACGGAGGTTTCCAGAGAAGTGACCCCAAAGCCGCCCCGGCAGCTCGGGCATCGCATCTCACGGTCCCAATCACCCCCACCAACTTGCCGATCTGCCCTGCACATTTTGTAAAGCCCAGTGCCCCTCAGGACTCCCCAGTGCCTGCCACGTCAACCCCAAGCTCCTTGCCTGACATTCAAGTCCCTTCCAAGCCACAACCCCCATCCCCCACCACACTCCTCTCCAGACCCACCCTTTGTTATCTCCTTTCCCCGTAAACAAACTGGGCCCCTGCCCTAGTAGGGGGGTACACACCCCTCTTTCATTCCCCAGTCCTTTTGCACATGCATGTCCCTTTGCAGGGTCCTCTCTTCCACTTTGACTTCCCGGGAGACTCCTACACGTACGTCAAAACCCAATCCAGAAGGTGCCTCTTCCGGTTCAGATGCCGGGCCGTGCGATTGAGATCCTAAGGTCAAAGAGAACCGCAAATAAGTCTTGACCTTCCCTTAGTAGGTGTGTTATGGGCTGTGGCACCAGTGCAGCAATTCTGGAACAACTGAGTGAGTATTGTGGGAAGGAGCATAAATGGATAAATACGATGGTATTGTTTAGTACCCAGGTTCTTTCCAGGAAAGACAGGAGACACAAACCCAGAAGAGGAAAGTGAGGAAGGGCCCTGGGGTGCGGGATGGGAGCTGGACGGATCAGTGTGAAGCCAGACTGTTTTTTCCTGTAAAACAGTTTTTCCTCCTTTGTTTATATCCATGTAGTTACGTCAGGCTTAGGTGTTCTAGTCAATGGATGACAATCCGTTCTACAACGAATTATTTGAAACGCTCAGAGTATCCCAGATTTGACCAGTGGGACCCCTTTCCAGCTGCCTCCTTGTCCTCGTGCCTCGCAGGACTCCCCAGAATGATGACAAGTCCCCATCATTCTCTGAGCACTTCCTTTCTACCAGTATGTTTCAGGCTCGTCTAAGACTTCTGCCCCAGCCCTGGAATCAGCTGCCTCGGGAGGCAGAGGGTGGTGTTTAACCAGGATTGAGCTGCTGTTCGTTATGCTTACTATTCCGGAGTTGTTATTGCTTCTAGAACTACTACACAGGCAGAGCTAGGGGGGAAAAATGTGTATAACCACACACACACTCATTCAATGTAAATATATTCATCTATGAACACATATATGTACATATATGTATATACACACATATATATACGTGTATATATACACATATATATGTATATACACACATATATATGTGTATATATACACATATATATGTATATATGTATATATATGTGTGTATATATGTATATATGTGTGTACATACACATGTATATATGTGTATCATACACATATATGTGTATATATAAGGATATATATGTGTATATACATATATGTACACACACATATACATATGTGTATATATACATATGTGTATATGTGTACATATATGTATATACACACATATATGTATGTATATATATACACATATATATGTGTATATATATACACACATATATACACACATATATATATAAACATATATATATATAGAGAGAAAGAAGTTCATTATATATGAGTCTTTAGAAGTATAATTCCTAGGGGCACCTGGGTGGCTCAGTCAGTTGAGTGTCTGACTCTTGATTTTGGCTCGGGTCATGGTCATGAGGTTTGTGAGTTTGAGCCCCGTGTCAGGCTCCCTGCAGACAGCACAGAGAGATTCTCTCTCTCTCTCTCTTCTCTGCCCCTTCCCCTCCCCTCTCAAAATGAATAAAACATAAAAATTAAAAAAAAAAAAGAAATATAATGCCTAGTGGACCGAGCATGTCCATATTTCTACATTTCTATGAGTGTCTATAGAGTTGCGGATAATAGATTAAAAACCATGAACTCAACCAGATACGAATTGGTGAACGCAGGTGAAGGGTATATGGGTGTCATTATGCCCTTCTTACGGCTTTCCGGAAGGTTTGAAATTTTACTATGTAGAAAGTTGATAGGATATATGTGAATCTACAGTCATCTCAAAATAAAAGGTTTCGTTTAAAAAAAAAAAAAAAGAAAGTTGTGGATCGAGAAGAGGAACATGGCAGAAGCCGTTGCCTACCCCGGAGCCCTAGCCGGCCAGGCCTTGGCTAGCGCCCCACGGCCCCTCCCTGTCCTCCGCCTGCCCCAGACCCTGGTGTGACAGGATGTCATAAGGTTCCTCTTTCCGGCTCAGTTTCAGCTGAGGCTTCAAAGCCTCAGAATGGTGCAGTCACGGGGTTGGGATCCACCCCCAAATCTGAGGTGCCTAGAGGCAGAGGTGGGAGGGGACTCCTTATGAAGCAGACCATGTGTCCCCTGGGGCTCGGGGGGCCAGGTGGCTGGTTTAGTTTATGCTTTTCAAAGGGCTTATTCTGTGCCAGGTCACGCACAAAAAAGGCTAGTAGCTCTCCTAAGGGCCTATGGCTAGCAAGTAGCAGGCCTGGGGTTCAAGCCCAGGCAAACCTGAACCAGGCCCCGGGCCATAACCCCTGTGCCACGTGACCTCAGCCTGGAGCCTGGGCCACATACACGGCGAGTCAAGGGAGTCGTGCCAGGGGTGGGCAGCAAATCTTAGCAGCATAAATGCACCAAATTCCCAGAGAGCAAACAGGACCCCCCGAAAGGGACTTGACTGAGACGGCCCTTGGGGGCTTTGGGCACCCCAGCTGAGGGTGGATGGCAGGGCCTGGGAGGAAGGGACATCAGATCTGCAGGTTGGGACGAGCATCAGACACACCAGGGGGACTGCAGCTGAGGTTCCCACGGAGGTTCCTCAAAAGCTGCCCACAGGAGGCAAAAGTCAGTCAGCATTGGTCACTAACAGGCCACAGCAGAACCAGCCACGAGAGACTCCCAGTCCTTAGACCCTGATCCCATGTGGCAGGCTGATTAATGGCCCAAAGACATCCAGGTCCTAATCCCAGGACCCTGCGAATGTTCCCTCATCTGACAAAGGGACTTCACAGATGTGACTGAGTAAGGATCTTGAGCCGGGGAGAGGATCCTGGATGATCGGGGCGTGGGGGGTGGGGGGGACTCTCAGGGTAACCTCAAGAGTCCTATGAGAGGGAGGCGGAGGGAGGGCTGATGGAGAAGAAGCAGGAATGTGACCAAAGTCCGATGCTACCAAGGCTGCTGGCTTTGGAGATGGAGGGAGGGGTCATTAGCCAAGGGACGCTGGGACCACAGCTCTGGAAGCTGAGAGCGGCCATGTGTGGATTCTCCCCTGTTGCCTTGACGTTAGCCCAGAGAGACTGGTTTTGGACTTCTGGCCTCCAAAACTATATAGAATAACCGTGTGTCGTTAAAGCCACTAGAGCTTGTGATAACTTGGTACAGAAGCCGTAGGAGACCAACACACCCATCAGCCTCGGGGCTAATCCAGCAGGGACGAGAGACAGAAACGGCAGCTTGAGGGGCACCTGGGTGGTTCAGTCAAGCGTCCGACTTCGGCTCAGGTCATGGGCTCAGGTCACGATCTCGTGGTTCACGAGTTCGAGCCCCACGTCGGGCCCTGTGCTGACAGCTGGAGCCTGGAGCCTGCTTCGGATTCTGTGCCTCCCTCTCTCTCTCGGCCCCTCCCTGCTTACGCTCTCTCTCTCTTTCAAAAAGAAACAAAAAATTTTTAAATAATTTTAAAAAAAGAGAAAGAAATGGCAGCTTGCGACCTAGAGAGGAAGACAGAGAAATTGATCACGACCCCCCCGTTCCTGGTCTGGATCTGGGGCAGGGGGTCGGGGAAGTGCAGTTTCAGTGAAAGTCGGAGTCCTGTAATTATAGACTGGACTATACCATTAACACCCCAAGGAGGGAGGATGGGGACCTTCTTATTTTCAGATATTGACTGAGACATCTGAAGGGTCTCCCTGAGTTTTCATCCTGGGCAGGGAGGGTAAGCACTTGTCAGGGAAAGTTCAACAAGACAGTGGAGAGAAAGGATCACGTTGTTTTCTGGGGCTCGTTCACTTAAGAACTGTTTCTTGAGCCTCTACTCTGTGCCGAGCTCCACGTAAGGTTTTGTGCATTTTCTCCCATGAGATGGAGAAAAAAAGTCAAAACAAAACAGATCTCTGCCTTCAGACATAGACATCCGGCACGAGGGGGTGCCACAGACCTGCCTTCCCATAAAGCCGGTAAAAACCAGTAAACAGAACCGAAAAAATACTGAATGCTTCTGGAAATGGTCCAAAGGGTGAACAGAAAATGAAAAGCCGTGCAAGAACATTTAGGAAGATTTGGTAAGTTAGGTGAGGGTCTGTGGTATTGGAACCAAGAACACTCCCTCCCTCCACCCTCCTTCCGGCTCAATGAGGTGCAGACTCGATTCTGGACCACTCTAGCCAACAGCACAGGCTCCCCCTCCCCTAGACCAAGAGAACCGGGACCCCCTTCCCCCACCAACAACACAGGGACCCTCTCTCCCCAGACCAACAACACAGGCGTCTCCTTCTCCCAGACCAACACAAGACCCCTCCCTGTGGTGACAAGCCGGTGGAAGCCTGCTGCAAGGGTGGTGAAAGAATTCACCCAAGGTAGAGGTGCCTGGGTGGCTCAGTAGGTTAAGCGTCCGACTTCAGCTCACGTCACAATCTCCTGGTGCATGAGTTCGAGCCCCGCGTCGGGCTCTGTGCTGACAGCTCGGAGCCTGGAGCCTGCTTCAGGTTCTGTGTCTCCTCCTCTCTCTGCCCCTTCCCTGCTCATGCTCTGTCTCTGTCACTCAATAATAGACACTAAAAAAAAATTAAAAAACAAAAAGAATTCACCCAAGGTAGAACAAAGGAAATGGTGGTTTATTGAATACACCGCAAGAGAGCAGCGGGCAGGACAGTGAAGGAGAGACTGGATACGCACCAAAAGGTTACGATGACAAAGAAAAAGGTTAACCCCAAAAGGGGTGATGATTATATTGTGAGAGCAGGACGTCAAGGGGGGGAACAGCTCCAGGAAAGTTATGATGTCTGACCAAGGAAATTCGGAGGGGTCACCCTGAAAGAAAAGGTCGAGAATGAAGTCTTGCAATTGGGAAGGAGAGATCCTGAGCGTTTGGGGAGGAAAGTAGGGAGTTTTTCTAAGATAATATAATCGAATGCTTGAATGGGAGAGAATGGGGACCGGGTATGGGCCAGATTCATGGGTCTCTAGGCCTCAGGGTGTGTACCCCCTGAGTCTCATTGGAACAGTGCTTAGATCTCCAATGGCTCACAGCTGGACTTGGCGGGAGGTCTCCTCATGTGGGGCAGGAGGAGTCTTGATTCTGGAAAGATGGCTTCTGGGGGAGCCGTGAAGGGTTACCACTGTTGGAGTGGTGGGGAGAACTTGATAGGACCCAGTTCAGACAGGTTCACATGGCTTTTTGTTCTGCGAAAGAGTCTTGAGGTACACCCAATTCCCGGATGTTAAGTTTTGGGTGTTGTTTCCTGAGAAAGAGGGGCCAGGTTTTGGACTGTACTGGTTTGGGTGGAGATAGTTTGCCCTCGGGGTATAATATAATGTGTGAGACGGTGGCTTTCAGGGCCTAATATAAGATTTGTCTGTGGGGCGCCTGGGTGGCTCAGTCGGTTAAGCGTCCGACTTCGGCTCAGGTCATGATCTCACGGTTCGTGAGTTCGAGCCCCGCGTCGGGCTCTGTGCTGACCGCTCAGAACCTGGAGCCTGTTTCAGAGTCTGTGTCTCCCTCTCTCTCTGACCCTCCCCCCGTTCATGCTCTGTCTCTCTCTGTCTCAAAAATAAATAAACGTTAAAAAAAATTAAAAAAAAAAAAAAAAAAGATTTGTCTGGAGGAAAGATCTCCCATAAAGAACCTCGAAGGTCCTGAGATGGGTTGTGGGATTTTGGGGTGATACATGACCTTACTTGGCTAAAAAAACAAACAAACCAATTTTGTTTCTATCTGAGACAGATCAGACACTGGAAAGGAAATGTGGACCCTAAGGGTCCCTGCATCCCTGTTCACTCCCTCACTGATGGGCATGACATTTTGTGGAGAAACAGAAGTCAGGTCCTTAGGCTCATAATTAGTGCCAGACGGGCTTGGGATGTAAGAGAGGGGGCCTTGGTAAGGTGGTGGCAGGGTAGTGGCAATGGCAGGGGCCCCTAGGGCACTAATAGGATCCAGGGTAGCCTCTGGACCTTCAGGGGGAGGGGAAAAATGACCAGGTGGAGTAAAAGAGAGGTAATCTAGAATGTCCACGGGGTTAGATGGGCCATGAGACCCAGAAAGGCACCTTCTACAGTTTTTCTGGGGGCCGGGATTGGGGACAAGTCTTGCACATCTGAGATTTCTGACCATTTGGAGGAGTTCTGGCAAAAGAGGTCAAGCGGGAAAACAGTATTCTAAGAAAGAGCTCTGTGAGGGGCCTTACCTCTTGATCTGGGCCAGTTTTCCCCGAGGCCAGGAAACGTTACATAAAGAGAGGAGACATTTTCTCCTCAGGCCTTGAGGTCAAATTCCTTCCAGTTTTTAAGAACACAGCCCAAGGGGGAGTCCGAAGGAATAGAAAAGGTTTGTCCCATGGTGGAAAAGGCCGGTCACCATTTCCCAAAGGGGACTCCCACCTAGGAGAGGGTCACGGCAAACAACAATAGCAGTCCCTACGGGGTCACTGTGGGTGCCAGCTTTCCATTGCGCCCAAGCCTGTTGCCTAAAAGTGTCCCCTACACCCTTCCCACTCAAACCAACAACACACCGCCCCTCTTCCCCCAGACCAGTAACACAGGGCCCCTCTCGCCCTAGCTCCTACTAAGAGGGCCTTCTTCCTGGGAGGCGCAGGACGTCAGCATTTCTCGAGTTGCTCCAGCCACCTAAGTGCATGACCACAGTTGAGAGGTGGCCGCCCCCTTCTGCCCAGCCTCCGTTCCTGGAACAGGGCCAGTGCTTTGAGCACAGTGTACTGGGAACCCTGGGGCCCTCTTACTCTGGCCTGGGCTCACGAGGTGGTGATGGCACACCGGGAGGGGCAAGCGGAAAGGACCTCGGGCTGATCCCTCCCTAGCTCCTCACCAGGGCTCAGCTCCTAAAGCAGGAGTGTTATTCACAGAGAAGCTTGCCTGGTCCCCACCCCTGCCTCCAGAACCCTGGCTCAGAGGTTTGCCTGGGGCTAGAAACTGGCCATAAAACAGCTCCTACTCTCTTCCCGAAGGAACTGACCTCATTTATAGCAGAGAGCGAAGAAGTTCAGATCTAAAGGTGTTCTCAAGGATAGTGGAGGTTCTGGGGCGCCTGGGTGGCTCAGTCGGTTAAGCGTCCGACTTCGGCTTAGGTCATGATCTCACAGTGTGTGAGTTTGAGCCCCGCATTGGGGCAGCTCAGAGCCTGGAGCCTGTTTTGGATTCTGTCTCCTTCTCTCTCTCTCTGCCCTCCCTCTCTTGCTAACACGTTCTCTCTCTCTCTCAAAAATAAATATTAAAAAAAATTTTAAATTATGAACTATACAGTATTCCTTCAAAGGAGACAGAGTTGATGGGATTCTTACTGTTCTAGGATTCTTTCATAGAACAATGTATGCCCGAGGGTATTGTTGAAAACAATAGAAAAATCAGTTGGAAATTAGGGCAGTTTAACAGCTGGGTGTGGTCAGGAATGTGAGACCTGCCCAAACCACTGTCATCCTAGGGTGGCTAGGAGCATTCCCTGAATTCCCTGTGCCTCCCTGAAAAGAATATCAGAGCCTTAACCCTGTGAGGAGGAAAGAGACATCACCAAAATTATCCGGTTGTCACTGAGCAAATAAGAAAATAACAATAATGAAACAAAACAAAAAAACAAAAAACCAAGAAAGCATGACCATACACAGGAAAAAAAAAAAAAAAAACCAGGCAACACAAACTGCCTGTGAGAGAGACCAGATGTTAGATTGACCAGAAAGACTTTAAAGTAGTCCTTTTAAACATGTTTACAGAACTAAAGGAAACCATGATCAAGGAAGTAAAAGGAAGGCATGATGTCACGTCCCATCAAATAGAATAATCATAAAGAGACTGAAATTGTGAAAAGAACCAAAGGGAAGTTACAGAGGTGGAAAGTACAATAACTAAAACGAAAAATTCACTAGAAGGTCCTTTTTTTTTTCTTCTCAAATTTTTATTTAAATTCTAGTTAGTTAACATCCAGTGTGATACGGCTTTCAGGAGTAGAATGCAGTGATCCATCACTTAGCACAACACCCAGTGCTCATCCCAACAAGTGCCTCCCTTAAGATCCACCCCCCATCGAGCCCCTTCCCCCACCCACCTCCCTCCATCAACCCTCAGTTTGTTCTCTATTGTTAAGAGTCTCTTATGGTTTATTTCCCTCTCTTTTTCCTCCCTCCCCTATGTTCATCTGCTTTGTTTCTTAAGTTCCACACGAGTGAAATCATGTTTGTCTTTCTCTGACTTATTTCACTTAGCATAATACTGAAATGTAGAGAATGAATTTAAAATTTTGTATGTCTTGCCTATTGTTCGATGTGAGCACCGTTAAATTTTTCTAGACTTAGTTTGCTATACCCTAAGATTATGGAAATACTTACTAACCAGCATTTTCTCGCTTCTGTAATCTTGCTTGCTTAACACATTCCTCCTCTTCCCCCTTCCCCCTTCCCCCTTTTTCTCCCGCCACAAGTAACAGACAAAGCCTTCCCGCCAAAGGACAGACAAAGGACGCCCAATCAGAGAACAACAAATGTCCTTACTTTAAAATCAACTAATCAGGCCCCTCATAATCTGAAACCTCCCCTATGCTATTTGTCTCTGTCTATAAAAACGCTGTACCAACCCTGATCGGGACCTCTTAGCGTCACTGGCAACAAGTGCGCGGAGGTCCAGGTTTGAACCTGCAATAAACGACCCTTGCCGCTTGGCTTTGACTTACGACTCTGGTGGTCTCTTGTGGGGTGTTTCGCGACCTCGGGCATTACAATACATTCTAGTTCCATCCACAACATTGCAAATGGCAAGATTTCATTGTTTTTGATGGCTGGGTAATATTACAGTGCGTGTGTGCGTGCGTGTGTGTGTGTGTGTGTGTGTGTTATATACACACATAACATCTTCTTTATCCATTTATCACTCGATGGACATTTGGGCTCTTTCCATACTTTGGCTATTGTTGATAGGCTGCCATAAACATTGGGGGTACATGTACTCCTTAGAATTTGTATTTTTGTATCCTTTGGGTAAATACCCAGTAGTGCAATTGCTGGATTTTAGGGTAGTCCTCTTTTTAACTTTTTGAAGAACCTTCATACTGTTTTTTTTTTTTCCAAAGTGACTGCACAAGTTTGCATTCCCACCAACAGTTCAAGAGGGTTCTCCTTTCTCCGCACCCTTGCCAAAAAAATTCGCGTTCAAAGAAACAAGGGCAGAAATCTTCCCAAATATATTGAAAAACAGTAACCTATACATCCAGGAAGCTCAACAAACTCCAAGCAAAATACATACAAATAAAACCACAAATAGACATTATATGGCACAAATGCTAAAAGTCAAAGGCCAGGGAGAAAATCTTGAAAGCAACAAGAAAAATCCAAGTTCTTACTCACAAGAGAACCGAACAGATATTAGCACCTAACTTCTCCGCAAAAACCAGAGTACAAAAGGCAGTGAGATAACATCCTAGAAGCGGGCAAAGAAACAGCTGTCGACCAAGAATCCTGTCTCTAGCAAAGCTATCTTTTCAAAAATGAGGGTGAAATAAAGATCTTCCCAGGAAACAGAGGGGAGAGAACGTGCTGTTGGCAGACCCACCCTAGAAGAAATACTAAAGGAAGAGAGGTCAACGTGGCGGGGAAGTAGGGGGGCCCAAAGTTCCCTCATCTCTCAAACACAGCAGTATTGAGGCCAGAAGATATGGAATTCCAGGAATCCGGGCTACAGAGTGACAGAGGCATCTCCAGGGGCCCCCGGGGACAGCTCGGTTGGCCATAGGTGCGTGATTGCAAATTGGGAGAGATAAAACGGGGGGCATAGGGAGGGAGGGGAGGGATCCCCTTCTGTGGAGAGACAAAAGGAAGAGAAAGAGAGGCTGTGGAATTGTGGGATTGTATTTGGCCACGAGAAAAACCTCTGTGGACCCCAGACAGGGAAATGGAAAAAACGGAAAGAGAGCCCGTTTCTAACTTGAAAACAGCCTTGGGAGTGACGATCCAGGATTGCAGGACTTCCTCCGGACTGGGGCCTGCCACCCTGTGCACGCTCCTGGTGGGGAAGGGAGCCAGCCCCAGGCTCGGTAGGGAGCTCAGAGGTGCAGTCGGAGAGAGCAGTCCCCTCCCTTGAGTGCTGTGGGAAGAAGGTACACAGCCGCTCCAAGGACAAAAGACCCCGCAGGCACCTGCCAGCCAGAGGCCCTTTGTCAGCTGGGCACAGTGGCACTACTCGGGAACTGGGGCACAGAGCTGGATCCTTTAAGACATCAGAGGTCAACGTGGTGGAAGAGCGAGCGCTCGGGGGCTCAGGAGACTGTGGAGCAGGACAAACAGCCTGAGCAGAGTGGTCTGGGACACCCGCTTGGGGGGAGGAGAAACTGGGGTGTCACCATTTTTCTTTTCATCACCAACATGGTGGGGCTCCAAGGAACTGGACGGTGGGCTCACGGTAGAGGCGGGACCCACTTACACCAAACCCCGCCCCTCCGTGCCCGGTAACTTCCTAGCTATCGGAGTGAAATTGACACTGACCAGACCAGACGGCCCCTCCACCAGCTTCCAGACCAGCACAGCCACCTTCCAAGGCACCGTCAGATATTGTCCAGCAACTTTGCATTTCCTGATTTGATTCTTGGTCAGTTCTTATTATATATATTTTTTTCCTTTTTTTTTTTTCTATATTTCTTTTCTTTCTCTTATTTCTTCCCTTCTCTATGCTGGTTGTTGGTTTGTTTCAGCAGATATTTTTACTCTATTTTTTGACACCTTTTCGGTATCTCCTTCTTCGTTATTTCCTCCTCTCTCTCTCTGGATTAAGCCGTATAGTTTCTCTGACTCTCTGCCTAGTCAGTTTTTTTTTTCTTTTCTTTTTCCCTGCCCCTATTATTTCTCTCTTTGTATGGGATGAGGCTTCTTCCACCCCCACCACCCCCTTTGAACTTTTTTCCAGGGTTACTTCGACGAACAAATCAAAGCACACCTGGTGGAAGGTTCAAGCCACCACTACGAGTAGGGGGGTAAAGCAGCCAGAGTCACGACAAAGAGCAAACATACTCCAAAAACACCTCCTGAAGGGCCAGACCCTAGACAGCATAGGACCCTTTTTTTTTTTTAATTTTTTTTTTTAACGTTTATTTATTTTTGAGACAGAGAGAGACACAGCATGAACGGGGGAGGGGCCGAGAGAGAGGGAGACACAGAATCAGAAGCAGGCTCCAGGCTCTGAGCCATCAGCCCAGAGCCCGACGCGGGGCTCGAACTCGCGGACTGCGAGATCGTGACCTGAGCTGAAGTCGGACGCTTAACCGACTGAGCCACCCAGGTGCCCCATAGGACCCTTTTTAATAGAGTCGTGCTTGCAGGTGCAGGACACCTGACTAACTACAAAAACATGTAAAGGATAGAAAACTAACCCAAATGATGAAACAGAAGGGTTCTCAAGAGAAATTCCAGGAAGAGATGACAGCTAGAGGATTGCTCGAAATAGCTATAAACAGTATATCTGATCAGGAATTCAGAATAATAGTCATAAGATTAATAGCTGGGCTCGGAAAAAAGCACAGAAGACAGGAAAGAACGTATTGCTGCAGAGATCAAGGAACTAAGAAACAGTCCCGATGAATTAAGAAATGTTGTAAATGAGGTGCAAAATAAGCTAGATGCAGTGACAGCAAGGATGGGGGAAGCAGAGGGGAGAATCACTGAAATAGAAAATAAAATTATGGAAAATAATGAATCCTAGAAAAAGAGAGATAAGAAAATACTAGACCATGAGGGGAGAATTAGAGAACTAAGTGATTCAATGAAACATAATTATATCTATATCATAGGAGTTCCAGAAGAAGAAGAAAGAGAGAAAGGGGCAGAAGGTTTACTTGAACAAATTACAGCCGAGAACTTCCCTAATCTGGGGAGGGAGGAAGACATCCAAATCCAGGAGGCACAGAGAACTCCCTTCAGAAGCAATAAGAATAGGTCTTCACCATGGCCTATCATAGTGATATGGGCAAAATACAAAGAAAGAATTCTGAAGGCAGCTAGGGACAAATGGACCTTAACCTACAAAGGTCACATAAGGGTAGTTGCAGACCTGTCCCCTGAACGTTGGCAGGCCGGGAGGGAGTGGCAGGAAATATTCAATGTGCTGAATAAGAAAAATATGCAGCCAAGAATCCTTTATCCAGCAAGGCTGTCATCGAGAATAGGAGAGATAAAGTCTTTCCCAGACAAACAAAAACTGAAGGGGTTCATGATCTGAACCAGGCTGAACCAGCCCTGCAGGAGATCCTAAGGGGGACTCTACAAATGCCCACAGACATCACCGCAAACATGAAACCTACAGATAATACGATGACACTAAATCCATATGTTTCAATAATCACTCTGAAGGTAAATGGACTAAATGCCCCAATCAAAAGATATAAGGTATCAGAATGAATTAAAAAAAAAATCAAACCCATCTATATGCTGTCTATAAGAGACTCATTTTAGACCTGAGGACACCTTCAGATTGAAAGTGAGGGGATGGAGAACTATCTATCATGCTACTGGAAGTCAAAAGAAAGCTGGAGTAGCCATACTTATATCAGACAACCTAGATTTTAAACTAAAGACTGTAACAAGAGATGAAGAAGGGCATTATACCATAATTAGGGATCTATCCATCACGAAGAGCTAACAATTGTAAAAATTTATGCCCCCAACTGGAGAGCACCCAAATATATAAATTAATTAATTACAAACATAAGCAATCTTATTGATAATAATACAGTAATTATAGGCGACTTTAATACTCCACTTACAACAACGAACAGATCGTCTAGGCAGAAAGTCAACAAATAATGGCCTTGAATGATACATTGGACCAGATGGACTTGACAGATATATTTGGAACTTTTCATTCAAAAGCAGCAGAATACACATTCTTCTCAAGTGCACATGGAACATTCTCCAAAATAGATCACATACTGGCTCACAAAACAGCCCTCAATAAATAAAAGAATTGAGATCATACCATGCCTATTTTCAGATCGCAACGCTATGAAACTTGAAATCAACCACAAGAAAAAATTTGGAAAGCCTCCAAATGCATGGAGGTTAAAGAACATCCTACTAAAGAATGAATGGGTCAACCAGGTAATTAAAGAAAAAAATGTAAAAGTATATGGAAGCAAATGAAAATGGAAACACGACAGTCCAAACCCTTTGGGATGCAACAAAGGGAGTCCTAAGAAGAAAATGCATTGCAATCCAGGCCTAGCTCAAAAAAAACAAGAAAAATCCCAAATACAAAACCTAACCTCACCCTAAAGGAACTAGAAGCTGAGCAGCAAAGAAACCCCAAAGCCAGCAGAAGAAGAGAAAAGATTAGGGCGGAAATAGATAATGTACGATCCAAAAACAAATAAACAAACAAACAGTAGAACAGATGAATGAATGAATCTAAGAGCTGGTTTTTTGAAAAAATAAACAAAATCGATAAACCCATCGCCAGACTTCTCAAAAAGAAAAGAGAGAGGACCAAAATAGATAAAATCATGAAGGAAAGAGGAGAGATCACAACCAACACCACAGAAATACAAACAGTTATTAGAGAATACTATGGAAAATTATATGCCAACAAACTGGACAAATTCCTAGACACCCACACACTACCAAAACTCAAACAGGAAGAGATAGAAAATTTGAACAGACCCATAACTAGCAAAGAAATTGAACCAGTTATCAAAAATGTGCCAACAAATAAGAGTCCTGGGCCAGGTGTCTTCCCAGGGAAATTATACCAGACATTTTTTTTTTTAATTTTTTTTTAACGTTTATTTATTTTTGAGACAGAGAGAGACAGAGCATGAACGGGGGAGGGGCAGAGAGAGAGGGAGACACAGAATCGGAAGCAGGCTCCAGGCTCTGAGCCATCAGCCCAGAGCCCGACGCCGGGCTCGAACTCACGGACCGCGAGATCGTGACCTGAGCTGAAGTCGGACGCTTAACCGACTGAGCCACCCAGGCGCCCCTATACCAGACATTTAAAGCAGAGTTAATGCCTATTCTTCTCAACCTGTTCCAAAAAGTAGAAATGGAAGGAAAGCTTCCAGACTCAATCTATAAAACCAGCATTACCTTGATTCCCAAATCAGACAGAGACCCCACTAAGAAGGAGACTTACAGGCCAATATCCCTGATGAACACGTATGCAAAAATTCTCAGCAAGATACTAGCAAATCGAATTTAACAGTATATCAAAAGAATTATTCACCATGATCAAGTGGGATTCATTCCTGGGCTGCAGGGCTGGTTCAATATTCACAAATCAATCAGTGTGATACATCACTTAATAGAAAAAAGGGCAAGAACCATATGATCCTGTCAATAGATGCAGAAAAAGCATTTGACAAAATACAGCATCATTTCTTAACAAAAACCCTTAAGAAAGTCAGGATAGAAGAAACATACCTTAGCATCATAAAAGCCATGTATGAGAGGCCCGCAGCTAACATCATCCTCAATGTGGAAGAAACTGAGAGTTGCCCCCTGAGATCAGGAACACGAGAGGGATGTCCACTCTCACCACTGTTGTTTAACATAGTGTCAGAAGTCCTAGCTTCCGCAAGCAGACAACAAAATATCATAGAAGGCATCTAAATTGGCAAAGAAGTAGTCAAACTTTCACTTTTTGCACAAGACATGATACTGTACATGGAAAACCTGAAAGACTCCACCAAGAAGCCACTAGAGCTGATACATGAATTCAGCAAAGTCGCAGGGTATAAAACCAATGTACAGAAATCGGTTGCATTTCTATAAACCAATAATGAAACAACAGAAAGAGAAATCCAGGAATTGATCCCAAGTACAAATGCACCAAGAATCATAAACTACCTATGAATAAACCTAACCAAAGATGTAAAAGATTTGTAGGCTGAAAACTATAGAAAACTTATGAAAAAAATGGAATAAGACACAAAGAAATGGAAAGACGTTCCATGCTCATGGACTGGAAGAACAAATATTGGTAAAATGTTGGTGCTACCCAAAGCCATATACCCATTCGATGCAATCCCAATCAAAATTGCACCGGCATTCTTCTCAGAGCTAGAACAAACAATCCTAAAATTTGTGTGGAACCACAAAAGACCCCAAATAGCCAAAGTAATGTTGAAAAATAAAAACAAAACTAAAGTGATAGACATCACAATCCTGGACTTTAGCCGGTACTACAAAGCTGTAATCATCAAGACAGTATGGTATTGGCTCAAAAACAGTATACACATAGGCCAATGATATAGAATAGATAACCCAGAACTGGACCCACAAATGTATGGTGAAAGCAGGAAAGAGTATCCAATGGAAAAAAGACAGTGTCTTTAACAAATGGTGCTGGGAGAACTGGACAGCAACAAGCCGAAGAGTAAAACCGGACCACTTTCTTACAGCATACCCAAAAAGAAACTCAAAATGGATGAGAGACCTAAACGTAGACAGGAAGGCAACAAAATCCCAGAGGAGAAAGCAGGCAACAACCTCTTTGACCCTGGCCACAGCAACTTCTTCTTACTTGACATGTCTCCAGAGGCAAGGGGAGCAAAAGCAAAAATGAACTCCTGGGACCTCATCAAGATGAAAAGCTTCTGCACAGCAAAGGAAACAATCAGCAAAACTAAAAGGCAACTGATGGAATGGGAGAAGATATTTGCAAGTGACCTATCAGATAACAGGTTAGTATCCAAAATCTATAAAGAACTTACCGAAACCAATACCCTAAAAACAAACAATCCAGTGAAACAAATGGACAGAAGACATGAATAGACACTTTTCCAAAGAAGACATCCAAATGGCCAACAGACACATAAAAAGATGCTCAGCACTGTTCATCATCAGGGAAATACAAATCAAAACCACAATGAGTGGCTGTCAGAGTGGCTAAAATCAACAACTCAGGAAGCAACAGATGTTGGCGAGGATGTGGAGGAACGGGAACCCTCTTGCACTGTTGGTGGGAATGCAAAATGGTACAGCCACTCTGGAAAACAGTGTGGAGGTTCCTGTTTCATAGGGACATGTGCTGATTCATAGGGGCACATGTACCCCAATGTTTATTGCAGCACTATCAACAATAGCCAATTACGGAAAGAGCCCAAATGTCCTCCAACTGACGAATGGGTATAGAAGATACGGTTTAGGGGCACCTGGGTGGCTCAGTCGGTTAAGCGCCGACTTCGGCTCAAGTCATGATCTCACGGTTCGTGAGTTAGAGCCCCATGTCAGGCTCTGTGCTGACAGCTCAAAGCCTGGAGCCTGCTTCAGATTCTGTCTCCCTCTCTCTCTGCTCCTTCCCCACTCGTGCTCTGTCTCTGTCTCTCAAAAATGAATAAACATTAAAAAAAAATTTTTTTTAAGAAGATGTGGTTTGTATAGACAATGCGATACTAGTTGGCAGTGAGAAAGAATGAAATCCTGCCATTTGCAACAACATGGATGGAACTGAAGGCTATTTTGCTAAGTGAAGTAAGTCAGTCAGAGAAAGACAGATATCACATATTTTCACTCATATGTGGAATTTGAAAAAATTAACAGATGCCCATGGGGGTAAATTAGTTTCAAACAGTGAGGGAGGAAAACCATAAGAGACTCTTAAATACAGAGAACAAACTGAGGGTTGATAGGGGAATGGGGGGATGGGGAGTGGGGAAAATAGGTGATGGGCATTGAGGAGGGCACTTGTTGGAATGAGCACTGGGTGTTGTATGTAAGCGATGAATCATGGGAATCTACTCCTGAAGCCGAGAGCATGCTGGGTACACTGTATGTTAGCTAACTCGACAATAAATTGTACTAAAAAAAAAAAAAAGAAAGAAAGAAAAATATTAAAGGAAGCTCTTCAGGCTGAAAGCAAGTGACTCCAAATGATAATCTGAGTCCGCAAAACAAACAAAAAGGCAACTATGTAATTAGAAAAGAAAATAGAAGTGGATTTCTCCTACTTCTAACTGATTAATACAGCAATTTTAAAAAGTAATGTGTATACAATGTATAGTTGGGGCTGTAACATGTAAAAATGTAATATGTGCAATATATTTGTCAATGACAGCACAAAGGAAGTTGGTAGGAGCAAAACTGTGTTGGGCTAAGGAAATAACTATAGATGGTAAGGTGATAATTATAACAATGTATTATTGGGTTTGTAACAGTAATAGATGTACTATAACAATATACACAATAATACCACAAGAAGGGGGGAGAATAGAGCCATATAGGAATATCATTTCTATATATATTACTGGAATTAAGCTAATATAAATCAGAAGCTTATTCAGATAAGTTAAGATGTATGTAGTAAATTTTAGAGTAACTGCTAAAATACTAAAAAAAAAGGGGGGGGGGGGGAAATAATTAAAGGAATTAGAATTCCACATTAGAAAATATTCTCTTAATGCAAAAGAAAGCCATAAAGGAGGAATACAGGAACAAAAAAGGCATTAAATATAGAAAACAACAAGTTATATGGCAGACATAAATCCAACTATGTCAGTAATAACATTAAATATAAATGGATTAAATGAGGCGGAGATTGTCATATGGGATTAAGAAACAAGATCAAACTGCATGCTGTCTATGGGGCTCCTGGGTGACTCAGTCGGTTGAGCGGCCGACTTCGGCTCAGGTCATGATCTCGCGGTCTGTGAGTTCGAGCTCTGAGCTGTCAGCACAGAGCCCGACATGGGGCTCGAACTCACAGACCGCGAGATCATGACCTGAGCCGAAGTCGGCCGCTTAACCGACTGAGCCACCCAGGCACTCCAAGAGGGACGTTTTTTTAAAAAAGAAGCTCTTTGGGGCGCCTGGGTGGCGCAGTCGGTTAAGCGTCCGACTTCAGCCAGGTCACGATCTCACGGTCCGTGAGTTCGAGCCCCGCGTCAGGCTCTGGGCTGATGGCTCAGAGCCTGGAGCCTGTTTCCGATTCTGTGTCTCCCTCTCTCTCTCTGCCCCTCCCCCGTTCATGCTCTGTCTCTCTCTGTCCCAAAAATAATAAATAAATGTTGAAAAAAAAAAAGAAGCTCTATGCCCAATGTGGGGCTTGAACTCATGACCCCAAGATCAAGACTCGCATATTCTACTGACTAAGCCAGCCAGGCTCTCCAAAGAGGGACATTTTCATAATGATAAAAGGATCTATCCATTAAGAATGTATAACAATTTGAAACAATAGTTACCAAGTAGCACATCACCAAAACACACGAAAGAAAACTGACCAAAATGAAGGGGAATATAGAAAATGAAAAAAATATTTGGAGACTTCAATTATTTTGAAATAATTTTCAAAAAGAATGAAAAATTAGACCACAAGTCAACTAAGAAATAGAAGACTTGAATAAAACTATAAACTAACAAAATTTAACAGACATCTGTGGAACCCTCCACCAACATCAGCAGAATACACATTCTACTTAAGTGCACATAGAAATTTCTCCAGGATAAACCACATGCTAGGCCATAAAATAAACCATAACAAGCTTAAAAGGATAAAAACAATATAAAGTGGAATTTTAGAAAATGTTTTTAGGGGCGCCTGGGTGGCTCAGTGGGTTGAGCGTCCGACTTCAGCTCAGGTCACGATCTCGCGGTCCGTGAGTTCGAGCCCCGCGTCGGGCTCTGTGCTGACAGCTCGGAACCTGGAGCCTGTTTCAGATTCTGTGTCTCCCTCTCTCTGACCCTCCCTCATTCATGCTCTGTCTCTCTCTGTTTCTCAAAAATAAATAAATGTAAATAAAAAATTTTTAAGAAAATGTTTTTAATGCTTATTTCTTTTTGAGAGAGAAAGAGACAGAGTGCAAGCAGGGGAGGGGCAGAGAGAGAGACACAGAACCTGAAGTAGGCTCCAGGCTCTGAGCTGTCAGCACAGAATCCAATGTGGGAGTCGAACTCACGAACCGGGAGATCATGACCTGAGCCAAAGTCGGACGTTCAACTGACTGAGCCACCCAGGTGCCCCACTAAGTGGAATTAAATAAGAGCTCAATAGCAGAAAATATTAGAAAAGTCACAAATATGAGGAAAGTTAACAACACATCCTAAATAATCAATGGGTCATAGAAGAAGTCAAGAGAGAAATCATAAAATACTTTGAGGTGAATGAAATGAAGAAATGTGATACCAAAATTTACACTAAAAATAGTGCTTAAAGGAAAACTTAGAGCTACAAATGCTTATAGTAGGAAAGAAAGATATGGAGCACCTGGGTGGCTCAGTTGGTTAGGCGTCCAACTCTTAATTTTTGTTCAGGTCATGATCTCATGGTTCATGGGTTTGAGCCCTGCATTAGGTTCCACACTGACAAGTGCTGAGCCGGCTTGGGATTCTCTCTCCCCCTCCCCCTCTCTCTGCCCGTCCTCTGCTTGCACTCTCTCTCTCAAAAATAAATGGGTGAACTTTAAAAAAAGAAACAGAAAGAGGGGCGCTTGGGTGGCTCAGTTGGTTTAGCATTCGACTTTGGCTCAGGTCATGATTGCAAGGTTCATGGGTTTGAGTCCCACATCGGGCTCTGTGCTGACAGCTCAGAGCCGGGAGCCTGCTTTGGATTCTGTGTCTCCCTCTCTCTCTGCCCCTCCCTTGCTGGCACTCTGTCTCTCTCTCGAAAATAAGTAAGCAAGTTTTTAAAAAACATTTAAAAATAACAAAATTTTTAAAAAAGAGAAAGAAAGCTCTCAAATCAATAACCTAGCCTTCCACCTAAGACACTGGAAAAAGAGGTCAGGGCACCTGGGTGCCTCATTTGGTTAAGCATCTGACTCTTAATTTTGGCTCAGGTCATGATCTCATGGTTCATAAGATCAAGCCTTGCTTTGGGCTCTGGGCTGACAGCATGGAGCCTGCTTGGGATTCTCTCTCCCTCTGTCTATGCCCCTCCCCCATTCACATGAGCACACTCTCTCAAAATAAAAAAATAAAATAAATAAAAAACAAAAAGACACTGGAGGGGTACCTGGGTGACTCAGTTTGTTGAATGTCTGATTTTTGGCTCAGGTCATAACCTTGGGGTTTGTGGGTTCAAGCCCCATATCAGGCTTTGTGCTGACAGCTCAGAGCCTGGAGCCTGCTTCAAATTCTCTCTCTCTCTCTCTCTCTCTCTCTCTCTCTCTGCCCCTCCCCTGATTGCACTCTGTCTCTCTCTCACCCACACAAAAAAATAAATGAATAAAAATAGAATAAAATAAATAATAAAAGACACTGGGAAAAGAAGAGCAAACTAAACTTAAAACATCAGTAGAAGCAAGCAAATAATAAAGATTGGAAAAGAAATTAAAGAAGTAGGGAACAGAAAAAATAAAGAAAATAATTGAAACAAAAAGCTAGTTATTGGGGCGCCTGGGTGGCGCAGTCGGTTAAGCGTCCGACTTCAGCCAGGTCACGATCTCGCGGTCCGTGAGTTCGAGCCCCGCGTCGGGCTCTGGGCTGATGGCTCAGAGCCTGGAGCCTGTTTCCGATTCTGTGTCTCCCTCTCTCTCTGCCCCTCCACCGTTCATGCTCTGTCTCTCTCTGTCCCAAAAATAAATAAACGTGGAAAAAAAAAAGAAAAAAAAAAAAAAAGAAAAAAAAAAGCTAGTTATTTAAAAATATCAACAAAATTGACAAACATTTAGCTAGGTCAAACCAAGAAAAAAAGAAAAGACTCAAATTACCAGAATCAGAAATGAAGGGCGGGGGGGGGGGGGTATTACTACTTACCGTATAGAAATAAAAAGGAATATGAAGGAATATATGAACAATTGTCCACCAACAAGTTAGATAACTTAGATGAAATGGAACAATTCCTGGAAAGGTATGAACTACCCAACTGAATCAATGGAAAATAGACAGTCTGAGAGATCCATAATAAATGAAGTGTTTCGAGTAGTAGTAAGTAAAGAAAAAAACTATCCACAAAGAAATGTCCAGGCTTAGATGGCTTCATCGCTGAACTCTACCAAATATTTAAGGAAGAATTGATACCAATTCTTCACAAACTCTTCCAAAAAAGAGAAGAGGAAGCAACACAACACTCCTATGAGGTCAGTATTAACCTGACACCAAAACCAAAGCCACAAAAGAAAACTACAGGCCAATATCTCTTATGAATATGGATGCAAATCCTGAACAAAATACTAGCACACCAAATCCAAAAATACACTGAAAGAGTGATACGCCATGACCAAGTGGGATTTAGCACAGGAATGCAAGGCTGGCTCAACACCCAGAATCAATTAATGTAGTATACCGTACAAATAGAACAAAAAACAAAATCACAGGTCATTTCAATAGACTCAGAAAAAAAAATTGGCAAAATCCAACACTCCTTTTGATAAGAACACTTAACAAACTAGGAATACAAGAGAGTTTCCTCAACATGATAAAAGGTATCTATGAAAAACCCACAGCTAACATCATATTTAATGGTGAAAGACTGACTGCTTCCCCCTAAATCAGTAACAAAAATGTTCACACTCACTACTTCTGTTCAACATTGTACTGGAGGGACTAGCCATTGTAATTGAGTAAGAAAAAGAAGCTAGAAAAACAAGAATAAGCAAAACCCAAAACTAGTAGAAGGAAGGAAACAATAAAGATTAGAGCAGAAATAAACAAAATAGAAACTAAAAACAAAACAAACAACAAAAAAAGCCAATAGTACAGATCAATGAGGGGCACCTGGGTGGCTGGTTGGTTAAGCGTCCAACCCTTGATTTTAGCTCAGATCATGATCTCGCAGTTTGTGGGATTGAACCCCACAGTTGGGCTCTGTGCTGACATCACTGAGCCTGCTTGGGACTCTCTCTCCCTCTCTCTCAGTCCCTCCTCAACTCACACACACACACTCTCTTTCTCTCTCTCTCTCTCTCAAAATAAATAAACTTTAAAAAAGTACAGATAAATGAAACTAGGTCTTTGAAAAGATCAACAAAGTTAATAAACATTTAGCCAGACTTATCAGAGAGAGAGAGAGGACCCAAATCAGAAATGAAAGAGGAGAAATAACAGCCAACACTACAGAAATATAAAGGATTGTAAGAGAATATTATGAAAAATAAACTGGACAACCTAGAAGAAATGGATAAATTTCTAGAAACATATAATCTCCCAGAACTGAATAAGGAAGAAATGGAAAATTTGAACAGATTGACTACCAGCAATGAAATTGGACCTGTAGTCAAAAAACTCCCAACAAACAGAAGTACAGGACCAGAGGGCTTCACAGGTGAATTCTACCAAACATTTAAAGAAAGGGGCACCTGGGTGGCTCAGTGGGTTAAGCGTCCAACTTCAGCTCAGGTCATGATCTCGCAGTTCGTGGGTTCGAGCCCCATGTGGGGCTCTGTGCTGACAGCTCAGAGCCTGAAGCCTGCTTCGGATTCTGTGTCTCCATCTCTCTCTGCCCCTTCCCCACTCATGCTCTCTCGCTCTCTCTCTCAAAAATACATAAACATTTAATAATAATAATAATACAATAAACATTAAATAATGTTTAAAAATAAAAATAAACATTAAAAAACAAAAAACAGTGCAGTACTAAAATAGAACAAAGATCAATGGGACAGAGTAGAAAGCCCAGAAATAAACCCACAATTATGTGGTCAGTTAATCTTTAACAAAGGAGGCAAAAATATGCAATGAAAAAGTCTCTGCGATAATGGTGCTGGGAAAACTGGCCAGCAACATGCAAAAGAATGAAACTGGGCCACTTTCTTACACCATACATAAAAAATAAACTCAAAATGGATTAAAGACCTGAATGTGAGACCTGAACCCATAAAAATCCTAGAAGAGAGCACAGCCAGTAATCTCTCTGTCATCAGCCATAGCAAAGTTTTTCTAGATATGTCTCCTGCGGGAAGGGGGAAAAAAGGAAACATGAACTACATCAAAATAAAAAACTTCTGCCCAACAAAGGAAATAATCAACAAAACTAAAAGGCAATCTACTGAATGGGAGAAGATATTTGCCAGTGACATATCTGATAAAGGATTAGTATCCCAAATACATAAAGAACTTATACAACTCAACACCAAAAACACAAATAATTCAATTAAAAATGGGCAGAAGACGTGAACAGACTATTTCTCCAAAGACACAGAAATGGCCAACCGACCCATGAAAATATGCTCAATATCACTCATCATCAGGGAATTGCAATCAAAACCACAATAACACTCCACACCTGTCCAAATGGCCAAAATCAAAAACACAAGAAACAACAAATGTTGGTGAGGATGTGGAGACAATGGAACCCTCATGTACTGTTGGTGTGAATGCAAACGGGTGCAGCCACTTGGAAGACAGTCTGGAGGTTTCTCGAAAAATTAAGAACAGAGGGGCACCTGGGTGTGGCTCAGTTGGTTAAGTGTTCAACTCTTGATTCTGGCTCAGGTAATGAGATCTGAGATTATGTTTGTGAGATTGAGTCCTGCCTGGGGCTCTGTGCTTACATCACGAGCCTGCTTGGGATTCTCTCTCTCTCCCTCTCTCTCTCTGCCCCTCCCCTGCTTGTGCTCTCTATCTCAAAATAAATAAATAAACATTAAAAACAATAGAAAAATAGGGGTGTGCAGGTGTGTGTGCGAGGTGGTATGTAAGAATTCTTTTACTTTCTGCTCAATTTTCTTGTAACACTAAAACTGCCCCTGCAACATGTACCAATTAATTTTAAGCACACACACACACACACACACACACAGGCAAGCAAGTCCCTGGCTGTCCACAGAAAAAAATAGCATGGATTACGATCTCATAATCATAGCTTTCCATCTATCCTATCATCCTGTAGAGACATGAGGAGGTTGTGTAGAGAGAATTCTGAAATTGTATTCATGAAAGAGAAAATCCCACTTATGATGAAGATTTATTGCCTATTTTCTTCATACTTTCAAAACTGTTTGGATTCGTTTCTGTTGAGCATACATTTTATTTATTTATTTATTTACTTATTTATTTATTTATTTGAGAGAGAGAGAGAGTACGAGCAGGGGAGGGGCAGAGAGAGGGAGAATCTCAAGCAGGTTCTGCCATCAGTGTGGAGCCTGACACGGGGCTCGAACTCACAAACCATGAGATCGTGACCTGAGCTGAAATCAAGACTCTGGCGCTTAACCGACTGAGCCACCCAGGCCCTCCAAGCATATATTCTTTTAATAAAACCAACCAGAGGGGGCGCCTGAGTAGCTCAGTTGGTTAAGTATCCAACTTCAAAACTTCTGTCTCCCATTCTCTCTGCCCCTCCCCAGCTCATGCTCTCTCTCTCTCTCTCTCTCTCTCTCTCTCTCTCTCTCAACTAAATAAGTACTAAAAAACAAACAACAAACAAAAAAACAAATAAAACAAACTATCACCCTTTATGTGGCGCCTGGCTGGCTCAGTCAGTAAATTATGCAACTCTTTAATCTGGGGGCCGGGAGGGGCAGAGGGAGAGGGAAGGAGAGCATCGTAAGCTGACAGCTCAGAGCCTGGAGCCTGTTTCCGATTCTGTGTCTCCCTCTCTCTCTGACCCTCCCCCGTTCATGCTCTGTCTCTCTCTGTCTCAAAAATAAATAAACGTTAAAAAAATTAAAAAAAAATAGAGTGCATTTTTTTCTGCAATTTTTATTCTTAAAAAAATTAAAGTTTATTTATTTACTTATTTATTTACAGAGGCAGCACAAGTTGGGGGGCGGGGGAGGGGGGGGGAGAGAATCTCAAGTAGGTTCCACGCTGTCAGCACAGAGCCTGATGCAGGGCTCGAACTCACTAACCGTGAGATCATGACCTCAAGCCAAAATCAAGAGTGGGGAGCTTAAATGACTGAGCCACCCAGGCGCCCCCCGCCAAACCTCACAATTTTTAATCACGCCATTTCTGTGCTCACAAGCTTCCCCCATCATGCACAGGGAAATAAAAATGCCTGAAATTCTTCCAGCTTATTAAGTGGCCCACAGACCTTGTGGGAGGTCCACAGTTCCCATGTGAAAGTCAGGTTCATGTCCTAGGTACGTTATATTCCCATTAATTAATCCTTCCAGTAACCCATTTTACGGGGGGGGAGGAGGGGGATAGACAGCCCAAGAATTGGAGGGACACCGGTTTGCACCTCGGTCACAAGGGCGCAGGGAAATAGGTTCTTTCCAGGGCCCCATGGTTTAGCCACACCCCGAGGCCCGCGCCTGCAGGCAGCCGGCCCCTCAGCCGAGGGCCGCCTCTGCCCCCTTGCGGCATCTCTCGGAACTACAGGTGGTCTTCCTGTCTGAGAAGCGAGGGCTCAGTGAGGGGAGGGGGGTGGGGGCTGAGCTGGAAAGAAGGGGCTCCTCAGGGCCCAGGCCACACAGACACAGAACCCAAGGGAAGGACTGACCCTACCCACTTTCGGCTTCCCGCAGATGCAGAGACGGAGGCAGAGGGATGTGCCTAGGCCCAGGCTGCACGCGGAGCCAGGCCTGGAACCCCGTCTCCAGAACCCTGCTTCCCTGACGACCACCAGACCCGGGGGGTTCCCAGACAGGGGCCTGAGCCAGGGGAGGCCTGCAACCTTCCTCAACCTTCCTCTCTCTTCCTCTCGCCCCCCTGAACTATTACTGTAATTGAACTTAATCTTATTCTACAAGGACATCTTTTATTTTTTTAATTTGATTTTTCTTAATGTCTATTTGTTTTTGAAGAAGAGAGAGACAGAGTGCAGTGCAAACGGGGGAGGGGCAGAGACAGAGGGAGACACAGAATCCGAAGCAGGCTCCAGGCTGTGAGCGGTCAGCCCCGAGCCTGACGCGGGGCTCGAACCCACGAACTGTGAGATCGTGACCTGAGCTGAAGTCGGATGCTTCACCCAGCGCCCCTACAAGGACATCTTTTAAAACGTCAGTAAATGTCTTTAAAGGGAGAACTTGCCTATTGCTACTCTTAAGTGGAACACGAGGGTCACTTTATACATAATAACAATGAAACTATGATAAAAACGACAATGTTATTAACCACTTTATACATAATAACAATGAAACTATGATGAAAACGAGACAATGTTATTACCCGCTACTTGATACTGTTTCTCACAAAACACATTTCTGTGAAACGAACACATTTCAGAAACGAGTGTGGCTCGTTCTTTGCTCAAAGGGAAGATTAGTCAAGTATCAGAGAAGGGATTTTCAAACACATTTTACCTTCCAACCCAGGAGACAAGTATAAAGATGAAACAAAAATTTCACAAAGTAATACCCTTATTTTTCTGATATTTTATATTCTGTTTGGTGCAATCTATCTTGTTTAATTTTTTTTAAATGCTCAAAGGCAGGTAGATAAATGAGTATAAAAACTATTGGTGGCGGGGCGCCTGGGCGGCTCAGTCGGTTAAGCGTCTGACTTCCGCTCAGGTCATGATCTCACGGTCTGTGGGTTCGAGCCCTGCATTGGGCTCTGTGCTGACAGCTCAGAGCCTGGAGCCTCTTCAGATTGTGTTTTTTCTCATTCTCTGCCCCTTCCCCACTCACACTCTGTCTCTCAAAAATAAATAAACGTTAAAAAAAATTTTTTTTTTAACTGTTGGTGGGGATTGAAGCTGAATGATGGGGGTTTCATGCTTTCTACTGTGCGTGCTCAAAGTTGCAAATTAAAAAGATTAAACATGTCGAGGCGCCTGGGTGGCTCAGTCGGTTAAGCGTCCGACTTCGGCTCAGGTCACGATCTCGCGGTCCATGAGTTCGAGCTCCGCGTCGGGCTCTGGGCTGATGGCTCGGAGCTTGGAGCCTGCTTCTGATTCTGTGTCTCCCTCTCTCTCTGCCCCTTCCCCATTCATGCTCTGTCTCTCTCTGTCTCAAAAATAAATAAAACGTTAAATAAATAAATAAACAAATAAATTAAAAAAAAAAAAGATTAAACATGTAAACACTAGGGGCACCTGGGTGGCTCAGTTGGTTAAGCGTCTGGCTGTGGTTCATGTCATGATCTCACAGTTCGTGGGTTGGAGCCCTGCATGGGATCCTGTCTCCCTCTGTCAACACAGGGCCTGCTTCAGATCCTGTCTCCTTCGCTGCCCCTCCTCTGCTTGTGCCCTCCCTCTCCCTCTCTCTTAAAAAAAAAAAAAAAATTTTTTTTTAAAGAATTTAAACACTATTGGTTTGTATTCACTACTCTGATTTTATAACTAAAGGGTCACAACCCATAATCGGAAAACCTTTGAGAACATTTAAAATCTCCCTTGGGGTGAGTGCAAGCGGGGGAGGGGCAGAGAGAGAGGGAGACACAGTCTCAGTCGGTTGAGCGGCCAACTTCGGCTCAGGTCATGATCTCGCGGTCCGTGAGTTCGAGCCCCGCGTCGGGCTCTGTGCTGACAGCTCAGAGCCTGGAGCCTGTTTCAGATTCTGTGTCTCCCTCGCTCTGACCCTCCCCTGTTCATGCTCTGTCTCTCCCTGTCTCAAAAAAAAAAAAAAAAAAATGTTAAAATCTCCCTAACACCGTGCAGAAATCTCACCTGCACATAACAGACTGAAAGAGAATTAAGAAGGAAATGCTTTCCCACTGCAGCTGATTATCTCCCAAGATGACACCACCAATTTTTCCTCCCCATACACATGTGTCATTCCCACATCAAGGAGGAAAGCCTGTGTCCTCTCCCCTTGAATCTGGGCTAGCCCAGACCAGTGGAATGCACTAGAAGTAATGCCCTGGGACTTCTGAGTCAAGACCTCAAGAGAACTAAGAGCTTCTGGCTCCTTCCCCTTGGAATGCCCCTTCTTGGAATGAGCCATCACGTTGTGGGGAAACCCAATAAGAAAGATCCCTGTGGGGGGCTACTGCTGTGGCTTCTAACAGCCCCAGGCAGCACCAGCCACCAGCTCTGACGCACCTGAACAGGTGGCCACATAAAACACAGGACACGCAGAGAAGGGTGATTTTCAGATAGACAATGTAGCCTTTCTTTAGTATAAGTATGTCTCAAATATTGCATGGGATATACTTATTCTAAAAAAAATCATTCATTATTAACGGGTAGGTCAAATTGAACCGGGAGTCCTGTATTTCATGAGCTGAAGTCACAACCCGACACCTCAAGGACCCTGGGTGGGGGGGGGCTTTCTCTAGCTGCAGGGGAACGCTCCGCCCAGGTGAAAGGCAAAGGGGCAAAGTTCAACCAGTTAGGGCAGGTGCTACCCTTCCCAATTGTCCTTGAGGGGGCAATTCTGAGATGTGCTCTACCCATTTCTTGAGGCTCCCAGTGGCCCTGAGAAGCAGCTGCCAGCAGCAGGACCCTATTCCTTCCCTGCTCTCCTCCTGTCCGCAACGTCACTTCCCCTCCCCCGTGTCTGCTGGTGCTCCCGAGGGTCACCTCCCAAAGACCCCTTGCACCCAAATTCTTGTCTCAGGGTCGGTTTTAGGAGAACTTAAATTGAGACAGTAAGAAGTCCGTAAAGGTTAACCCAAGAGAAGGACTGACCCTACCCACCCTGGCCTATAATAATAATAGCTCTGATGATTCAGCCATATTTTCTCCCGCAGTGGAGGAATATCAGAGGGAACAGCTATCATTTATTGCACACTTACTGGATACACGCTCCAGGTGTGCTTCCTCACCAATAGCCCTCTGAGGTGTCATCAAGTTGACTTTACAGATGGGGAAACGGAGGCACGAAGCAGCCAAGTGATCACTCAACATCTCACTGCTGGTAAGCGATTCCAGAAAGCTTTCCCTGCGCCCACCCCAGGCTTGGTCAGGCTCCTCTCAGCTCCATGGTGCCCAGGCTGCTTCCGTTTCAGAAGGTGGGGTCCCCATCTGCTGAGTCCCAGCACTGCCCAGCTGGGGGCTGGCATGAGGACGGGCATACACGAGGGATAGAGCAAACAGTCAGTCGTGTGGCTGGACGAGTGGACGGCTGAGTGAGAGGCGCCGTCCTGCCCAGGCCTGGGATGGCCGTGGCCAGCTCAGAAATCTACAAATCTGCGTTCATTGGGCACCTACTGTCTGCACAGCACTGCTCTAATGAAGGAGACTGACGGACTCCCTGCACTCACAGGGCTATCTTCTCATGGGACAGACAGACAATAACATGGTAAGTCAGATGCGGAGCTTGGCACGTACTAGTAAAGTTCTCTAGAGCAAAGTCAAGCAGGGAGAGGAGATAAGAAGGGAAGGGTATGATCTTAAATAGGGCAGGAGGGAAGGCTTCGTCTCATCTGCTCTGTCCTCCTCTGCCCTCTGTCTTCTGTCTCAAGGCTAATTTGAACAGAAACCTGAAGGGCGTAAGGGAGCCCTATGGAGATCCGGGGGAAGAGCATTCCAGGCAAAGGATACAGCAGGTACAAAGGCCCTGAGGTGGGAGCGTGCCTGGGGGGTTGAGGAGCAGTGAGGAGGCCAGTGGGGCTGGAGCGGGGTGAGGGAGAGAGGGTGGGAGGTCACAGGGAGGCAGGACAGGGACATATTCACTGAGAAGCCAAAACAGCTGAAGCCACTGTCTCCTCATCTGCCAGGCCATCCAAGGCACTGGCAGGGGTCGCACGCTTTTTTTTTTTTTTTTAAACGTTTTCTTTATTTAAGTAATCTCTACACCCCACATGGGGCTCAAACTCTTGACCCTGAGGTCAAGAGTCACGCCCTCCTCTGACTGAGCCAGCCAGGCGCACCAGTCACACGCTTCTGTAAAATCTGCCAAAGTAAATTAAATGCCTTTTCTGAAACCCTATGTGTTAAAAAAAAAAAAAAGCCAATTTAAACATTTTCCAAGAAACATAGGTCAGTTATTGAGAGTGTCACTCCATTCATAATGTTCAGTTAATTTACTGTATTTAATTCATTTTATCCTCTTAGGAAATTTCTTTTCTTTTCTTTTCTTTTCTTTTTTAAGAGAGAGAAAGAATGTGTGAGTGGGGGAGGGGCAGAGGTGGAGAGAGAGAATCTTTTATTTTTATTTTTATTTTTTTACATTTATTTATTTTTGAGAAACAGAGACAAAGGATGAGCGGGGGAGGGGCAGAGAGAGAGGGAGACACAGAATCCGAAGCGGACTCCAGGCTCCGAGCCATCAGCACAGAGTCCGACGCGGGGCTCGAACCCACGAACTGCGAGACTGTGACCTGAGCCGAAGTCGGACGCTCAACCGACTGACCCACTCAGGTGCCCCGAGAGAGAATCTTAAGCAGTCTCCACACTTAGCACAGAGCCCAACATGGGGCTCAATCCCACGACGGTGAGCTCATGACCTGAGCTGAAATCAAGGGTCAGATGCTCAACTGACTGAGCCACCCAGGCGCCCCCGGAGATTTTTCTACTGAAGTATAATATACATAATATATGTACAGAAAAGGACACACATCGTTAAGTGTGGGGCTCAATGCATTTCCACAGAGAGGCCAACACCAGATCAAAAACCAGAATATGACCAGCTCCCTGACGCCCCTCAGGGGTGACCGCTTATCCTGCCTTCTCATAACACAGAATCATTCGTTTGTCTGGTTTTGAACTTCACATGAGTGGGTGTCACCCGTTCTTGCTGCATTGCTCTCAGTGGTAGAAAGAGGCCGCCGTTCACCTTCTGCCCTCTGTTGACTGCGACGGGCACTGCGGCCGTTTCCAGCACGGAGCTGTGATGAACAGCGTCACGAGCACTCTAGAACCTGTCTCTTGGTGCTTGGTAACAGGCTTGCACGTTTCTGTTGGTGCTGATGCAGGGGAACTGCTGACTCTCAGGGTGGCCACGTGTCCTGCTTTATCAGTCACCGCCAAGCTGTTTTCCAAAGGGCTCGTGCCCGACCAGGCAAGCAATACCCATCACCAGCCTCCTCCATTCTAACTCCCCCTTCATCCCAGATTCTCCCATTTTGTACTTGTAGGGTTCTGTTCTTTTTGCCAAGGAGGGCCTCCTACGTTTTGAAAACTTCAGTCCTCCCCCAAACCTCGCTCTGCCCCGAGGGTGTGGCTTTGTAGACCACGGGAAGGTTCTGAGTGAGCCGGGAGCCCAGCGAGGGCCCTGAGCACAGGAGGGACGGGGTCTGAGTTAGGTGGGGGGAATCCGACTGGGGGCACGGGTGGTGAGGGAGGCCCTGCACTAGTCCAGGTGAACAGCGTCGGGACCTGGAGGAAGGTGGGGGCTGTGGGTCAGATGCCGGGTACATTCCGGAGGGAGCCAACGGGATTTGCTGGGGGATCAGACCCAAGGATTGAGGGAACGAGCGATGTCTTGCCCTGAGCAGTTGGCAGGATGAAGTTTTATAGAGAAGGCGAAGACAGAAGGTGGAATGGGTCTGGGGGAAAGTTGGTTTTCCGACGTTGGATTCACCCGTCTGACATTGAGGGGTGCGGGCAGGTCTGAGGACAGCATCTTGGGAATTGTCAGGGCTTGGCTGGTGTTTAGAGTCTCTGGATGGAAGCCATCCTGGGAGTTAGTGTAGACAGGAAAAACAAGGCCCAGGATGTGCCCAGGGGTGGTCCAACATTTCCAGAGAGAGGAGGAGAGCCCGGAGAACTGGGTGGAGAGACCGCTGTGCAGAAAGCCAGCATGCTGCACACCCACACCACCCCACCACAGCCTGGTGGCCGGCCACTGATGGCTTCACCCGTGAGGCCACCCCCGGCATCGCTCCCGAAGCATCACCTCCTCTGTGCTCGGTCCGCCTCCCAGATCACTTCTGATGAGCTTTACTCACCTGTAATACAGCTGACGTTATGCTCTGTGTTTGTCTATTGCCTGTCCCCTCCGTGTCTGCTTCCTGAGGCCGTGACTCTACTCAGCCTTGTCACTGTTGTATTCCCAGTTCAGTATCTAGAGCAACACAGTAGATACTCAGGAAATCGTTGGGGAATACATTTTGCAGGAGGGGGAAACAGGGAAGGCGATTTGCCAGAGGTTACATGGAGAAGGCAGGACAGGGATTTGGGCAAGGTTGGTGGCCCCAAGGCCGAGATCCTCTTGTCGCTCTCCCCCCGCCCCCCGACTTCTGGCCTCGATTGGTCTTCTGGACCCACGACCTTGGACCCGAGCCCGGGACAGGGCTGGGTTCCAGGCGGGCTGAGACTGCGGCGCGATCTGGGAGCCGCCGGTAGAGGGCGCTGCCGACGCGCCGAGGGAGGAGCCGGGCCGGTTTAACCCAATTGAGGAAAAGGGAGCAGAGGGTCTGCACAGTGGATGCGGGTGGGGCGCGATAGGGAGACGGAGGCCAGAGAGAGGCTATGCAAGTCTCTTCCTAGGGACCTTTACCAGCCTGGGGAGGGAAGCAGAATGAGGACAGGCTTCCCAGGAGATGAGTTTTTAACTCTATCCTGAAAAATAGTGGGGGGTGGAGTTTGAGAAGGGCGGGGGGGGGGGTGCTGGTGGGGAGGGGAGGTCAAGTACAACTTAAGTGTGCGGCAGCGGGCCCCGTAGGGGGCAGACACCCCGGACTACTTCACTGAGTGGCCAGGACCCCGGGCTGCCTCTCCCCAGGCCTCAGGCTCCTCATCTGTAGAATGGGGTTCCACTGTATGGTCTGAGGCCGCTTCCGGGTCCTGGGGCCAAGATCAGCAGGAAGGATTAGCTCCTAGGGGTCCACTCCCAGCAAACTGTCCCTCCTGGTTCCTACTGCAAGTTTCCAGGGAAAATGTTGGCGATAATAATAATGACTCTGTGTGTGTGTGTGTGTGTGTGTGTGTGTGTGTGTGTGTGTGTGTGTTTCCCTATTCCGGGAACTTTTCTTTTTTCTTCTTTTAAAGTTCATTCATTTATTTAGAGAAAGGGGAGGGGCAGAGAAAGAATCCCAAGCAGGCTCTGCACTGTCAGCGCAGAGCCTGATGGGGGAGCTCGAACCCATGAACCTCTAGATCTCGTCCTGAGCCCGAAGCCAGACGCTTCACTGACTGAGCCACCCAGGCGCCCCCAGGAACCTTTCTAAGTGATGAATATATTTATGAGATCAGTTAATCCCCCAGCAATACCATGAGCAAGGAAAAACTACCAATTCCCTTTTACAAATGAAGAAAGAGACTCAGAGAGGGAAGGGACTTGTCCAAAGCCACACGGCGGGGAATGAGTACTTGGGCTCCAGAGCCTCTGGGTCCTTAAGGTCACTTGAGTGAGGACAGAGACCCCAAACCTCAGCCCTTCTCTGAGCACAGAGGTATATGTGGCTCTGGAGGTCTCCCCACAAGGAGAGGCCCCCTTCAGTCTGGGGATGGCCAAACCACAGAGCTTAGCTGGACGGGGGTGGGGGCGCGGGGGGGGGGGGCAGTCAGCCCTGGGCTGGGGGGATGGTGCCTGGCTGGCTGATACTGGCATTGGAGCAGCAGCTGGAGGGTAAAATCCCAACTGCACCACTCTCTGCTGTGTGATTCCAGGCAAGTCACTTAGCGGCTCTGTGCCTCAGTTTCCCTTTCTGTAAATGGAGAATAAGAAAAGCGTCTCCTTTTTAGAAGACTGTGGTGAGGATAAAACAACACAGGGGCAGCGCTTGCCTACTATTGTTCCATGGGCTCTCCTTGGGTAACTCTGTCTCTCCTGGTTCTGGAAACTCGCCTCACGTTCAGCAGAGTGGCCAAGACTAAGTGACATCATAAGCCTCTCACCGGTCCTCCGGGGTTGATGTTATTATTAGTGCCAGTCTGTGGAGGAGGAAAGGGAGGCTCAGAGAGGGTTGGGGCTTGCTCTGCAGGTGAAGGAGTGAAGAACGTGTCTTCGATGGATGGGAGGTATCCTCTGAGTTACACGGTTAGATGTTACAAATGGCAAAAAAAAAAGGAGGGAAAAAAAAAAAAAAAGACCGAGCACAGAACCACGTGTGACTCGAAGTCACGTTTGACTTAGAAGGGGAGTGGGAGAAGGGCACCTGCCTGGCTCGGTCTGTTGAGTGGCCAACTCTTGATTTTGGCTCAGGTCATGATCCCAGGGTTATGGAGCCTGATTAGAATTCTCTCTCTCTCTCCCTCTGCCCCTCTCCCCGACTCATGCGTGCTGTTTCTCTCTCCCTCTCTAAAATTAAAAAAAAAATAAATAAATAAGGGGCACCTGGGCGGCTCAGTCGGTTAAGCGTCCGACTTCAGCTCAGGTCATGATCTCACAGTTCGTGGGTTTGAGCCCCACGTGGGGCTCTGTTACGACAGTGCAGAGCCTGCCTGCAATTCTCTTTCTCACTCTCTCTGCCCCTTCCCTGCCTCCTGCTTTCTCTTTCTCTCAAAGCAAACAAGTATAAATAAAAGAAAATTAAATTAAAAATTACATAAGTGGATTTGCCTATATGTGCACAAAACAGCTCTAAAGTTTTTAACAATGGACTGATTACATTATTTATCCCTAGGGAGGGGAACTGGGTCCTCGGGTCTGAGGTCAAAAGGAAATTTTTTGCTGCACATGTATACAATATCTAAAAGGGATACTTTGTGTGTTAACTCCCTGAACGAGGGCAGGGAGTGGGAAATAGATACATTAATTCGCAGGTTCACACTCCAACACCAACAAGGGCCAGGCAAGAAAGGTCGATGAGTGAAACAGTCAATTTAAGGAAGTGGTGAGTGAAATAGGAAACAAAGGCAAATGAAACATTAAACCCCCCGGGGCGCCCGGGTGGCTCAGTGGGTTGAATGTCCGAATCTTTCCCAGGGTGGCGGGATTGAGCCCCGTGTCGGGCTGTGTGCTGAATATGGAGACTGCTTAAGATTCTGTAGACCTCTTCCTTGCTCTCTCTCTCAAAATAAATAAATGAATAGATAAAATTAAAAATTAAATTTCCTTACAACTTACAGCCCGTTGACACGTCCCTGAGACAGGCAGAGTGACCTCCCTCCGGGAGCTCTGACACGCTGCTCAGGGCAAAAGACAATCTTAGCCCGACCCCCCAGGGTCCTGTCAGTCTACTTTAACATATACAAATTCCTTTGGAAACTTCCTTTATCTCTAACCCCCCCAAGATACATGTGGGCAACCGTACTCCACACTTACGGCCCCCCCCCATACATCTGAGGGATCTCATGACTGAGCTTTTACTAAACGGTAATGAATGGCCTTTTCCTAGCATCGGCTAGCCCCTCAAGGTCCTAGCAAACTTGCTTCCAGAATATCTTAGAGACTTCCATTATCCCTAACACCCTCTCAACCTGAAGGTATATAATCAGTCACCTGTCACAAACCCCAGTGCAGCTCTTTCTGCCCACGGGTCCTATCCCTGTGCTTTAATAAAGCCACCTTTTTAAGAAAAAAAATTTTTAAACCTGGATTCATTTTTGAGAGACACAGCATGAGTGGGGGAGGGGCAGAGAAAGAGGGAGACACAGAATCCGAATCAGGCTCCAGGCTCTGAGCTGTCAGCACAGAGCCCGACGTGGGGCGGCTTAACCAACTGAGTCACTCAGGCGCCCCCATCAAGCTGCCTTTTGGCACCGAAGATGTCTCGAGAATTCTTTCCTGGCCATCAGCTCCGAACCCCAACACTTCAAACCCCCTCAGTGGGGACTGAGGCAAACAGAGTCATGTTCTACCCCAAGGGGCAGCCTTACTCAGTGTCAGCAGGTTGCTGCCTTACGGAAGGGCAGGCCCAGAGTCGTCCTTCTAAGGAGAAACGGAAATGGGGTGGCCGGTGGGTGAGGGAGGAGGTCAAGGTGACTACAGGGAGCACGGCCTGGGAGTGGCAGAGCTAGAGAGAGGTGGGACGGAAGGAGTGGTAGACACGTCCGCTGACCAACCTATCTGCCATTCCTAATCCCCCTCTCTGCTGCTGCCTTCCACCTTAGAGGATAGAAGAGACAAATGACTCGCTTTCCCAGTCTCCTTTGCAACTGGGAGCGGTTATGTGACACAGTTCAGGCCAATTCATCTAAGGAGTCTCGTTGAGGGTGGAGGTGAGTTCTTCATGATAAAAGGGACAAATGCTTTCAATTAACACTGAACTTAACCATTCTTCTGCCTTCCCATCTTAAATGTGAATGCAGATGAAATGCCGGGAGCAGCAGCAGCTATCTTGTAAACAAGAGGGAAAACTCAAGTGAATTGCAAACCAGCCCTTGACATCACTGGCCTAATAAAGCCGTACCAGCCAGAGCTGGTCTCCAAGCTCACTGTGCTAGGGGGAAATTAACTCTCTTTGTCTAAGCCATTGTGATCTGTTTGGTATTTTTGTAGTCAAACATTCTGAACTTTACAGAAGATGGGTATTTGATGGAATTCAGAAGATGAGGGAAAACAGGAGGCTGGACAGGAGTCAGTGGAAGGTTAAGGATCCAGGGCAGAGAATTTTTGTTGGAAGGTAGGGGACGTCTGAGGATGTTTCCGTCATAATAACCAACATTTATTGAGCACGCATGATGTGTGGGGCACAGGGATCTTCACGGATCAACTTATTTGTCCCCACAATCTTCTGAGCCGGGACTGGCTTTGTCCCCCCTGTGATGGGAGACTCTGGCCCAGAGATGCAAAGCAACTTGTCCAAAGGTCCTGTAGCTACTAGGCAGTGCGGGCAGGATGGGAACTCAAGCGGATGGAGTCCCCGCAAAAATGGAATCTTTGAGTCCTCAGTCAGTGGAGCGAATGAAGAAGCATGTGCCCCTCTTAGGGCCTCAGTCTCTCACTGTGTGAAATGGGGCTGATTGTCTCACCGCAGTGATGGGGCACCAGGAGCCTGTCATCTGTGGGTGGCCCTTGTGAGGGCTGAGGCAAGGCGTGGGTGCTGAGATGTGCCAGCAGGGTGAACTGGTCTCTGTGGGGCCAGCAGGCCAGGGGTGGGGGGTGGGGGTGCTGCCTGGTGCTTGGGGTCAGTCATGTGACACCTCCCCTTCCCGCTCCGTCTCTGTGTCCCTATGCCCTGCCAGGAATCCTGCCAGGACCAGGGGCTACCTGCAGGGACAGAAGGAGTTTGTGGATGATGGCAGCTGGGGGCAGGGGACCTGGAGGGAGCAGCTGAAATGCTGGAGGCTCTGTGACCCCGCTGGCCCTCTCTGTGCCTCGATTTCCTCCTCTGTAAAATGGGGCTTGAATAGCACCTCCGCCGCCTACTGAGACGGTTCACAGAGACGACCGCAAAGCCACAGCGAGGTGCGGGGACGCGCGGGGAGCCTCAGGGTGGCCGCTGGGGAGGCGTGTGCGGGCCCCGCGGTGTGTGGGTCCCTCCTAGGCCGACCTCACTCGGGTCCGCCCCACTTCCCGCCCCAAGCATTTCCGGCGGGCTGGTCTCAGGAAATACCAGACCGCCCCCCCCCCCCCCCCCCGCGGTCCCCATGGGCCTCACGTCACCCGCCGGCGAGGGAGCTGCCCTCCAGCTCCTCACCCGCCCCTCCTCCACCTCCTTCCGGCAGCCAGCGGGCCTTTGCTCACATCTCCATCCCCCCGGGGAGTGCCAGCCCTCTTGGGCCGGACCTTGGAGACTCGCCGGCAGCCACCAGAGCCTTCCAGATGGTCTGCACCTCCTCCTTCCTCTTCTTCCAACTCTTTACTCCCGCTGGGAGAAGGCAGGTTGAGGGCAGGGCTGGGGCGGGGCTGCGGCCCTGGGAACCGGGCTGTTGCACCCGGGAGGCATGGCTGCTGTGATGGGGGGAGGGGGGGAAGTTGGGGACATTCTGGAAACCCAGAAGAGGAATCAGGGAAGCAATCTGGGAAGGCTGCCTGAAGAAGGTGACGTTTACGTCTGGACTGGAAGAGCAAGGCGTTAACCAAGGACAAATGTTTCAGACAGTAGTTCATTTAGTCAACAAGCCTTTACTGAGCACCTACTTGGTGCCGGTCCCAGTGTGAGGCCCTGGGATTCGGGCAGGAGGCAAGATAGGTTTGCGTGCCCTCGAATATTGCAGCGGGGGAGTCAGAGGAGGAGGCAAACTGACAAATGGGGCACAGAGCTACTGAGGAAGAGACATGAGGGGAGGCGAAAGGGGCCTTGTGCTAGTCTGGGGTGGGCAGGTGGGCAGAAAGGCTTCCCTTCCCTGGGGAAAGGGCATTGGAATGACTGGAACAGTCCAATGCCCTGAGCAAGGTTTACTTAAGCAAAGACGGGGTGGGGGGGGCGGTTTCCGGATGGGGAGACAGCAAGTGCAAGGCTGGAAGTTGGGAGGACGTGGGAGACCCTGCTGCTGGAGCTGAGACCTCCAGGTAGCACGATATTCACAGGCCAACGAGGCCAGTGAGTCAGGCCAGTGAAGGGACTCGCCCAGGGTCACAGGGGTTAGGGCTGGGATTTGAGCCTGGAGTTCAGGGACAGGAACTGCTAGCCACAGGGGGGCTTCCTGGCTCCTGGAAGCCCACGCAATGCCGCAAACCCCTCCAGGGACAGCGGCCAGCCTCCCCTGCCAGGCACGGCCACCACCGAGGGCTGGCGCTGAGGGAGGGGGCGGCCAGCTGTTGGTAGGAGACACTGCCCTGGGACAGGCGGTAGCAGAAATCACCGTGGGATGCTGGAGGCTGCGGTGGCCATGATGTGGTTTCTCCAGGGCCCCTGTGGTACCAGCCTGGGCCCTGTGCCTGCCTCCTGTGGCTTCTTCACCCACAGAGTCCTCACTGGGGCCTGTTCTGTTTCCCAGAGCTTGGGCTGGGAGCCCGGAAGGGACCCTCCTCCGTCCCTGGAGACCTCCCTCTCTTTCTCTGCTGGGGGGCCAGAGTGGGCATCCCTGTTTTGTAGAACAGGAAACTTGGGTTCAGAGACAGACAGTGGCTGGTCCCAAGCCACACAGCCGAGGAGCTGCACCAGGAGCCCGCAGCTATCGCTGTCTCCCTTTCCCACGCTCCTCAAGGCGATTCTTGAGGGGCGCCTGCGTGGCTCAGCTGGTAAGGCGTCCGACCTCGGCACAGGTCACGCTCTCATGGTCTGTGAGTTCGCGCCCCACATCAGGCTCCAAGCTGACTGTTCGGAGCCTGCTTGCGATTCCCTCTCTTCCTCTCTCTCTCTCTCTCTCTCTGCCCCTCCCCCACCTGCGCGCACGCTCACTCTCAAAATAAATAAATATACTTAAAAAAGGAAACTTAAAAAGAAAAATAAAGGCGATTCCCGGGATCTCATCCAAACACGGGACTTGCACTCCAATCCTTGCTCTAGGTGGGTTTCTGGGGGTGCTGAGAGAACACATTCCATCAGTCTTCAAACGTGACCTACCCTGAGCCCAGCGCCCGTGCTCATAGGACAGGCTCTAAGGGTGTTACCTGTGGCTTCAGTTTGTAGAGGGACTGCATAAGGGCACAGGCTCTGGGTTCAAATACCTCCTGCCACCTGCTAGCTAGGCTGCTTCACCTTCTTGTGCCTCAGTTTCCTCGAGGGCGACATGGGATCGTGACAATGCCTTCCTCATCGGGTTGGTATGAGGGTTCAATGAGATAATATAGGGAAGTGCTCAGGAGAGGGGCTGCTAGGGGGTGTCTGTGTGGGCTTTTCTCTTATTATTAGGCACCTGCTGTATGCTGTGACCCTGCACAAGCCTCACAGCCACAGGTGAGGCAGATAGTCTCACACCCTCCGCTTCACAGATGGGAGACAGAGATTTGATGGGAGGTGAAGGTTGCCCAGAGTCTCACAGCTGGTAAGACATGGTGTCAGGATGGAAACCCAGGCCAAGCTGACTCAGACATCCCCGGCCCCCCCCCCCCCTCCTGCCAGCAGGGCGGCTGTGACTCAAGTTTGCAGGAAGAGGGGGGGGAGGGTGGGGTAAGGGGTACCGAGGGGAATCCAAGACCTCTGTTTTCTCAGAAATAGAAGTGCATTTGGTGACGTCTGCATACGGTATGGTTGAGGCGGTCGGGGCTGAGAATGAGCCAGTAAGGGGCCCGGGAGTTCATCAACACAGGCAGCTTGACGGGGTTGTGGGGAAATGTGTGATCTCTTCAGGGGCGGCTGGATTTTAACCTGGGACTCTGAGGCCTGGGCCTGGCCATGGCTACAACCTGGGCCCAGCCCCTAGCAGTGTAGGAGGCATCAGGCTGGCACAGGAGTCCCCAGTCCTCTCTCTGGCTCTGCCCTAACCTGCTGTGTGACTTCAGGCCCAGGCAAGACCTCGAGGGCTCCTCGAGGGCTAGAAGGGAGGCAAGTGGCTAGGATAAGTGAGCCCCCGGCCACCCTGCGTAGAGGGCTGTGAGTCAGCCGACTCAGAATTTGGAGGGCCCCAAGGTAAAGCCAGAGCCGGGGGCTGGGGAGGTCCTGGACCCCCTGGGCTGGTGGCTGGTGAACAGAGCACCCTCTAGCAATAAGCCGGGCAAGGCAAGGCACACAGCCCACAGTGGAGCTGGTGGCTCATCCTTCTCCAGGGTCTGTGCACCCTGAGTAGCTGGGCCAGCTGTCCTGGGGGTGATAGTTTCCAGCTGGGCCCTGGGCTCCGCCCATCAGGAAGAACCCAGACTCCCAGGAACTGCAGCCTGGATGCGAGGTTGGAGAGCACTTCTCTGGGCCGTGCATCTACCCGTTGATTGACCAGATCTTTGTTGGGCGCCCACTGCGTGCCAGGCTGTGATCTGGGTTCTGGGGATTCTACCATAAACAAGACAGATACAAAGCCCCGCCGTTGGGAGGGGAAGGAGACAATAAACAAAGCAATCCATGCATAACATAAGTCAAATAGTGATCAAAGCTGTGAAATCCATACCGAGCAGAGAGCGGTGGAGAGAGGTGTGGGGGCAGGGGGAAAGAGGGCACCATCATAGTGGCCCGGGAAGACTGATGGAGCATTGGACTGGAGGGAAATGAGGACAGGGCATCTGGATGTCTGGGGGAGGGCATTCCAGGCAGAGGGAACAGCCAGGGACAATGTGGGGGAGGCTCCACATGCAGAAGAAGGCTTGGGGATGGGGCCGGGCGGGCAGGACCTTTTAGCCATGGGAGGGGCTGTGGATTTGGTTCTAAGGGCCCTGCAAAGTCCTTGGAGGGTTTGAAGGAGGTGACAGGGCCTCATTCAGTCTTCCCAGCAACCCTCTGCCAGCAAGGGACGTCGCCCCTGAATTGCAGTGAGGAAGCTGAGCTCTGAGAGCACCCCTGAGCAAGTGTGAGGTCTTTGTCCCAGGCTCCCAAGTCCACTGTTTATGCGAGTCAAGGCGCTTGGTGCAATACAAGCCCTTCCCCAGGGGGCCACATTCCGTCAACCTGGGGCTCCCAGACTGGCCTCCACCCCTCAGCAGACAGACATGACGCCTGTGGCCAGCGGCCTGCAGGGGCCAGTCCCAGCCCGCCCTCAAGAGGCTACCAGACCACAGGGGGACAGAAACTAAACGGTGCGTCATCATCCAGGGAACAGGTGCTTAGGAGAGTCTGCAGCCAGAGAAGGCCCTGAGCATGGCCTTCAAGGCGGGATGCCTACTGAATCCTAAAATCTTCGGCCATGTCGGCTGCTAGAAGGGGCCTGAGGGCCGGAGCGGGAGCTCCAGGCAGAGGGAAGAGCGCACATGGAAGTTCAGAGGCAAGCTTGTGCAGGTCGGCTAAGGGCCCCCGGATGATTGGTGGGTGACAGAGTAGTGCTGACAGATGAGCTGGGAGAGCGCAATCCCTTCCCCGCTCCAGAGCTCAGTTTCCTAATCCATTCAATGGGTGATCACGAGGAAGCGTGGGGCCAGGGATGGGAAGGGGCTCTGGGAGGGCCTCGGGCTGGTTGGGCAGGTCCCGGCTGGCCCACGTGTCCCTCCTGCCTTTGAGTACGTGGGAGGCTCTGATCCAACAGCCCAGGCAGTATGGAGGTACAATTTTGTTCTCATCTTTCTGCTCGGGGCCTCTCAGCCACGCACATTTACAAAAACTAGTAACAATATTGCTTCATGTTCCTAACTTGTATTTCCTTTGGGTTGAAGAAAGGAGTGGGGAGAAGAAAAGAAGAGAGGAAGGAAATAAGGAAGGAGAGAAAGTGGCAGGAAAAAAAAAAAAGATTTGAAGGGTTCTGTTTTGTTTTTTTAATTTTTTTTGCCTTTTTCGGGGCTATCATGGCCCCAACCTTTGCGTTCCATCACGTCTTGAGTCACTGGCTTCCTGCCCCCTTTGGTTCCCCTGTCTTGGCTTTTAAACTGCTGTATCTGTACGAGCCTCCCCCACAGCTTGACGGCTCCTGGGACAGTTATGTTTCAGCCCCAGTTTTCAGTAACACACGGTTTGGGCGCAGGAAAGGAAGTCTGTGTGGATGAGTGGGGGTGAGTGGGAGGAGAAGGTGGCAGGGAGAACCTGTCTGGAGATGTGTTCCATGTAGTCCAACCTAGTAGCCTTGGCCTAGGGCCCTTCCAGCACGGAGCTCTGCCCTGTTGGCATTCTTCCAGCGACACTGAATTACAAGTTTATGAGTGCCGACTCTGTGCTAGGCCTTAGACTGCAAACTTTCCATCTGCCTTCTGAGTACCGACAAGCAGGTGTTATTCATGGCCCCCTTTTACAGGTAAGAAAGCTCGAGGCTCAGAGAGGAGCAGTGAGTTGTCCGAGATCACCCAGCTGGGAAGTGATGGGGTCTGGATTCAAATCCAGGCCTCTCTGTCCCCAGGACCCCTATTTTCAACCATTGATATGCCCCCTGTAAGGGGCCAGATTATGGGCATGTCTTTGCAAAGAGGAGAGCATCCAAGTGGAAAAGCTGTAGAAGTTAAGCAATTTCCCCAACATTATCACGAGATCTTATTCCTCTCCGCTTCTAAAAATTTCTGGATTCTCTCAGGGCTTCAACATTTTCCTCTGTGAAATGGGCCAGTAACCTTGCCTGGCCTCCTCCTCATCTAATGTGAGAGTACTGCGGGCAGGGCCCAGCCTCATTAGCATGATGGTTCCTTCCTGATTCCCTGGGAAATCAGCCAGGCTTGGGGGTTCTGGGAGCAGCTCTCCACGGCTTTGCTCAGCCCCACGCACATGCATACACGTTTCCTTGTTGCACAGCACTTTCATAGCTTCTGTAATCTGGGACTCATTTAAAGTAGACCAGGCAGGCATTATCACTGCCCTGTCCATTTTATAGTCCAGAAAACCGCGGCTCAGAAAGGCAGAGCCACATGCCTGAGGTCACACGGCTGCCGAGTCCCTTATACCCAGGGTATTCCAAATCCCTGTGGCTTTGCACCCAGCCCTATCACGTGAATTCTTCTGCAGGCTTCTCAGCCTGCCCAGGTCCCTCTGGCCTCCTCTGGAATCCTCCAGGCTGCAGGCTCTCAACTCAAACCCATCTGTTTTTCTTCTGGGGAGGAAGGAAGGGGATCAGGACTCTAAAAATGGAGAGGAAAGCAAGGAGCAGAGCGACAGTCACCCTGAGCACCTGCCCCCGTTGCCCTCACGTGGCTCTGGCAGAGGTCTCATGATGGGTGCAACGTCGGGGTGACAAAACCCACATGACAGGTTGGAAAACTTAGGTCCGCAAAAAGGTGAAATGGCTTGATGAATGAAGGAGCTAGGATCTGAAGCCTGGCTTGCTGACTCCCAATGTCATGCCCTTGGCATTGGAGGGGGCCGTACCTAGAGAGTCGACCGTCATCTCAGTCTTGATTTGGACTTTTTGCCCGAAACGATTAGCCGAGGCTCACAGAAGAGGATGATGCAGGACAGGAGTGATCAAGGGCAGGGCATGGTCCCCAGCACGATGATGTCGTCTATTTCCACCTCTTTGTATCAAAGACAGAAAGATTTTAGGAATACAAGCAGCAAATGGCTTGCTATTACACCTAAAATGTGGTTGGGAGGGAACTAGGTGAATAAAACTAAGATTTAAATGCGACTTTAACAAATATTTATTCAGATCTGAATTGATATCAGGAACTAATGGAGAAGTGCTCCGAATGGGGTAAGTATTGCCACAAGAGACTTGCTACAATCCCTTATTAGTGACTTGAATGGAGGCACGGGGGCTGGGGGGGGGGGGGGGACAGCCATTTATTGACCTGGGATAGACAAGGTATCACATAGAGGTCTTTGGTCATGAGCAAAAGAAATGGATTCTGATTAACTAAAGAAAAAAGCGAAAGGACGTTTTAAAAAAAGTGGAAGGAGGGGCGTTTGGGCGGCTCAGTCAGTTGGGCGTCCGACTTTGGCTCAGGTCGTGATCTCATGGTTTTTGAGTTCAAGCCCCACGTCGGAATCTGTGCTAACACCTCAGAGCCTGGAGCCTGCTTCAGATTCTGTCTCCCTCTCTCTCTGCCCTTCCCCCACTCATGCGCGCGCCCGCGCGCGCGCGCGCGCGCTCTCTCTCTCTCTCTCTCTCTCTCTCTCTGTCAAGAATAAATAAACATTAAAAAAAAAGTGGAAGGAAATGGAGTGGCTCAGCGGATCAAAGGCAAGGCTTGGAAAGGCTGCACCTAAAGCAGCTCCAGGATCTCAGAAGTGACAATTGACGGGCATGTTTCTGAGAACGACACTGCTCTAGGGTGGTCCCTGAAGGAAGGACAGACACTGGGCAGTTAATCCAATGGAGGACCCCTCCCGGTGGCTAGGATGTTGGCTAATATCATCCAAATCCCCAGAGGTATTACCTGCAGCTGACAGGTGGGATCTGCGTGAACAAGAATTTTGCTACGGTTGACTTCAAATCTTACCTCTTTGTAAATTTTTGAAAAATTTTTTACTTTTTGATTGATTTTGAGAAAGAGAGAGAGAGGGAGGGAGAGTGGGGTGGGGGTGGGGTGGGTAGGGCGCAGAGAGAATCCCAAGCAGGCTCTGCTCTGCCAGCTCAGAGCCCAGAGAGGGTCTCCATCCCACAAACCGTGAGATCATGACCTGAGCTGAAATCAAGAGTCAGATGCTCAACTGACTGAGCCACCCAGGCGTCCCTCAAATGTTACTTTTGGCTTGAGAACCCGATAGAGGTTGGGGATACCTGACATCACAGTAACCTATAGACAAGACTCTGGAATTGCTCTTTGAGGGCCTTTATATAAGGAGCTTGGCACAGGAGTGCAAAGACCTGTATGACCAAGGACGCACATTGCGTGGAGCATCGTTTCTAGAAACAGAATGCAGGGATAATGTCCTCCATTTGCTGGAGACTGGTTACATACACTAAGCCATCATGAATGAGGCAGTTCTTTTTATGTTTATATGGAAGAATCACCAAGATATATGCTGTTAGGTGAAAAGAGCCCAATGCAGTGCATAGAGGAAGCTATAAGTGTAGAGGTTGGAGGGTGGTACAGATACATATAAGCCTATAAGTAGCTAGAGAATCCATATTGGACTATAACAGTAGTTGCCTCAAAGGAGGGGGACTGTATGTCTGGGGAGACAGCAAATGGGACACTTAGTTTTCACTGCCTAGCCTGATGTACTGTCTGAAAATTGTCTGTGCATGTTAAAGACAAAACAAAACAAAACTTGTATGTGGCACTTGGCTGGCTCAGTCGGTGGACATGTGACTCGTGGTCTTGGGATTGTAAGTTTGAACCTCACATTGGGTGTAGAGATTATTTAAATACAACTTTAAAATATAATAATAGGGGCGCCTGGGTGGCTCAGTCGGTTAAGCGGCCGACTTTGGCTCAGGTCATGATCTCGCGGTCCGTGAGTTCGAGCCCCGCATCGGGCTCTGTGCTGACGGCTCAGAGCCCGGAGACTGTTTCGGATTCTGTGTCTCCCTCTCTCTCTGACCCTCCCCCATTCATGCTCTGTCTCTCCCTGTCTCAAAAATAAATAAAACGTTAAAAAAAATAAAAAAATAATAAAATATAATAAACCTGTTTATTTGGACTGATTTATGGAAAAGTTGCAAAATATAGCACAGAGGGTTTCCCTATACCGTTCACTCAGTTTCCCCCAGTTACCATACATTACCATTGTCCATTTGTCAAAACTGAGAAATTAACATTGGTGCCATACCATTAACTAAGTCACAGAAATTATGTGGATTTCACCGGTTTTCCACCAATCTCCCTTTTCTGTACCAGAATTCCATCAAGGACACCATGTTGCATTGAGTTGTCTTGTCTTTTCAGTCTCCCTTAGTTGGTCACAGTTCACTACTAGTCTTTCTTGTGTTTCATGGTCTTGACAGTTTTGAAGAGAACTGGTTAGGTATTTGTAAGATTTGTGCACATATATTTTTAGGATTATTTTTAAAGATATTTATTAAATACAAAAAAAAATAAGAAGAGAGAGAATCAGAGAAAAAGAAATATGGAAAGAAGGGAAGGGAGAGAGAAAGAACGATTAAATGAAACAAAGGAGAGAACAAGGATAAAAAGACTTTGGGGTTTCTCAAAAGAGAACATTTCCTGAGACAATAGTGAATGTGGCCTTCAAGAAAACTATAATGATGCCAACCTGACCTAACAGCTCTGATCACCTGGTTCCTGGGCTGGTCTGAACTGGAAATGTTAAGAGTCGTCTCTGTGATATTGCTGATGATCATAGAGGTAAAAATCTTGAATAAAATATTAGTAAGTCAAACTCAACAATGCACTGAAAAGATCATACATCATGACCAAGTAAGATATATCATTTCAGAGATGCAAGGATGGTTTAATATCCACAAATCAATTACTGTGATACAGGACATCAACAGAACAAAGGATAAGAATCATGTGAACATCTCCATAGATGAAGAAAAAGCATTTGACAAAATTCAACAGCCATGTATGCTAAAAACTCTCAACAAAGTGAGTATACAGGAAACGTATCTCAATGCAATAAAGGCCATATGTGACAAACCCACAGTAATATCATACTCAATGGTGAAAAGCTGGAAGCTTTCCCTCAAAAATAAGGAGTAAGACAAGGATGTCCACCCTCACCATATTTATTCACCATAGTATTAGAAGTCCTAGCCATTGCAATTAGGTAAGAAAAAGAAATAAAAGGCATCCAAATTTGTAGGGAAGTATGGGGTGCCTGGGTGGCTCAGTCAGTTGAGCCTCCGACTTCGGCTCAGGTCACGATCTCTCAGTTCGTGAGTCTGAGCCCCATATCAGGCTTGCTGCCCTCATCGTGGGGCCTGCTTTGGATCTTCTGTCCCCCTTGCTCTCTGTCCCTCCCCCGTGCATTCTCTCTCTCTCAAAGATAAAACATTAAAAAATTTTCAAATTTGTAGGGAAGGAAAACTCACTATTTGCAGAAAACATGGTATTATATATAGAAAACCCTAGAGAGGCACCTGAGTGGCTCAGTTGGTTGAGCATCATACTCTTGATTTTGGCTTAGGTCATGATATCACAGTTTGTGAGTTCAAGCCCCATGTCATGCTCTGTGCTGTCAGTGTGGAGCCTGCTTGGGATTCTCTCTCTCCCTCTCTCTCTGCCCCTCCCCTGCTCACATGCATGCATGTGCTTTCACTCTAAATAAATAAATTGATTAATTAAAAAAAGAAAACTCTAGAGGCTCCACCAAAAAACTATTAGCACTAATAAATGAATCCAGTAAAGTATCAGGATACAAAATTAGTATAGAGAAATCTGTTGTTTTTCTATACATTAATAATGAACTATCAGAAAGAGCAATTAAGAAAATAACTCCATTAACAATTGCTTCAAAAGGAATAAAATACCTGGGAATAAATTTAACCAAGGAGGCGAGAGACCTGTGTTTTGAGAACTATAAAACAGTGATAGAAGAAACCAAAGACGAAACAAACAAATGGAAAGATATACTATGCTCATGGATTAGAAGAACTAATATTGTTAAAATGTCCATGCTACCCAAAGCAATCTATGGATTCAATGCAATCCCTATCAAAATACCAATGGCAGTTTTTTCCATAGGACTATAACAAAAATAAGTCACAGGAATGTAATGTACACCATAGGGAATACAGTCAAGAATCTTGTAATAACTTTGTATGGTGGCAGATGGCAGCTAGACCTACCCTGGTGAACATTTTGTAATGTATAAAGACATTGAATCATGGGTCTTGTATACCTGAAATGAATATAATAGTGTATGTCAATTATAATTCAATTAAAAAAATTTTTTTTCTCTCTGCTGTGACAAAGAGGGCTCCTAGCAGCTCTAGGCTTCCCGAGTCATTGGTGCCCACAATCTCAGAAGCAGAGAGGGCTACTTTGTTGCTAATTTTAGGTAAAAATCCTGGAGAAAGCAGTTATTGGCTGAGCTTGGGTCACATGCCATCCCTGAACCAATCGTCGTGGCCAGGGAGATGCAGCACTCTCATTGGCCAGCCAGGGATATACCTGCCCCTGGTCTGATAGTGAGGAGGGTTGCTCTCCACACCTGTGCAAGAAAACGTTTAAAAAAATGGACTGGCTTGTTTAGAATCTTCACTATAGGGAAAAAAGCCGAAAGATTAAAAGACAATAAGAAACAGAAATGTTGTGTCATAAGATCAGAAGCTATATTTAAATGGATGCTATGTTTTTATAGTTGCACATAATGCCCTAGGGAGGAAAACTGATGCAGGGTATTGAAACTTGTTTATGAGGTGTGATAAGGGCTTTGGAAGAAAGGCATTGTGTAATCCCAAGCAGAACAGTCAGTTTGTTCGTTGATTTAGTGACTAGTACAAGTATAAAAGCGTGGAGCTATCAAAAATTTAAATGTAAACTGGAGGTGGGGTTGGTGACCATTATCGTTAGGAATCAGGGTACTGAGTGATGAAAACCCAAGTCAACCAGTTGAAGGAGGAACAGGTTGTTGCATACCGCCCCAGCACCTGTTCCCCTCCCATAAATTCACTGCCCCCCACCCCCCCCCCAGCTCCAGGGATGAGTCCTGATTGGTCTAAGCCAACCACCTCAATTCCTTGCCCCATGTTCCCCACAGCTGTCTCGGGGATGAGCAGACAATCCAAGTTCTTTCAATCACAGCAAACCGTGGATGGTTGGGAAAAAGAGATATTGTTTGCTTCTGGGTGTTGTGGCTACAGACGTGACACACGGATCTGCTACAACCAGTTTACGGCAAGTTGAGAAACCAGCCAAGGAAAATGATGACATGTCCATGAGGCATATGGCTTATGTCAAAGAAATGGAGCCAGAACCTTGATCATACTGCACCTGAAGCCCTAGCTCTGGAAATTTTAATTAGATGAGCTAATTGATTCCAAATATTATTTAAGCCACTTTGAGTTTGGTTTTCTTTTTTCGTCCTTTTTTCTTGTCTTAAATGTTTATTTATTTATTTATTTTAATTAATTAATTTATTTTTTAACGTTTATTTATTTTTGAGACAGAGAGAGACAGAGCATGAACGGGGGAGGGTCAGAGCGAGGGAGACACAGAATCTGAAACAGGCTCCAGGCTCTGAGCTGTCAGCACAGAGCCCGACGCGGGGCTCGAACTCACGGACCACGAGATCATGACGTGAGCCGAAGTTGGCCGCTTAACCGACTGAGCCACCCAGGCGCCCCAATGTTTATTTATTTTTGAGAGAGAGGGAGAGAGAGAGAGTACAAGCAGAGGAGGGGCAGAGAGAGAGGGAGACACAGAATCTAAAGCAGGCTCCAGGCTTGAGCTGTCAGCACAGAGCCGGATGTGGGGCTTGAATCCACAGACCACGAGATCATGACCTGAGCCGAAGTTGGACGCTTAACCGACTGAGCCACCCAGGCGCCCACATCTCTGTGTTACTTTCATTCTCAGGCTGGTTCTCCTACTGTAGAGCTGCTCCAGCCTTACATCCCACTAGCTCAACAACCTTAACGGGAAGAGAAGCTTCCTGTCTCTCAACAGTTTCTGCGAAAATCCTGGGCTTGAGTCTTGGCCTGTTTTGGGTCGTGTGCCCGTTGGGAACAAACCACTACGACCAGGAGAGATGCTCTGATAGGCTTAGCCTTTGTTATACACCCACCCCTGGGGCTGGAGGGAAGGGGCAATCTCTCCCCTCAGCCCATTCAAATTCCTATTTCAAAGAGATCAGCTTGAAAATCAGATAAGCCTCGGGTTTCCAGTATTGTTGCCCTTTTAGCATTGTGATCATGGACGGATAATTGAATCTCATCTATAAAGTGGGAATAAAGACGGTCTCAAACTCAGGGTTGTTATTAAGAGGAAATGAGACCATCCAAGCCAAGGATTGTTGTTATTGTTATTATTACTATTTTCTAACTCTACTACCTCCACTTCCAGGAAGCCTGTCTGATTACTCCCCTCCCAGGAGCTAGAAGAAAATTTTCTCCCTGTGAGCTTTCACAGCCCTTTCTTTCATGATTCTCTGTGTTATTACAGTTTCTGCTCATGTTCATGGTTCCTTTCTGCCCTTTTCAACTTCCAGCCCCTAGAGGGGCTACAGTAGGTTCATCACTGTATCTTTTTTTTTTTTTAATGTTTATTTCTTTTTAAGAGAGAGAGAGAGACAGAGTGTGAGCAGGGGAGGGCCAGAGAGAGAGGGGGACACAGAATGTGAAGCAGGCTCCAGGCTCTGAGCTGTCAGCCCAGAGCCCGATGCGGGGCCCGAACTCACGGACCTTGAGATCATGACCCGAGCCGAAGTCCGACGCTCAACTGACTGAGCCACCCAGGTGCCCCCATCACTGCATCTTAATAAAAACCACTGCAGGGGCGCCTGGGTGGCGCAGTCGGTTAAGCGTCCGACTTCAGCCAGGTCACGATCTCCCGGTCCGTGAGTTCGAGCCCCGCGTCAGGCTCTGGGCTGATGGCTCAGAGCCTGGAGCCTGTTTCCGATTCTGTGTCTCCCTCTCTCTCTGCCCCTCCCCCGTTCATGCTCTGTCTCTCTCTGTCCCAAAAAAAATAAATAAACGTTGAAAAAAAAAATTAAAAAAAAAAAAAAAAACCACTGCTAACACCCATCCAGGGCTTGTTAAAAAAACAAAATTCAGGGGCGCCTGGGTGGCGCAGTCGGTTAAGCGTCCGACTTCAGCCAGGTCACGATCTCGCGGTCCGTGAGTTCGAGCCCCGCGTCGGGCTCTGGGCTGATGGCTCAGAGCCTGGAGCCTGTTTCCAATTCTGTGTCTCCTTCTCTGTCTGCCCCTCCCCCGTTCATGCTCTGTCTCTCTCTGTCCCAAAAATAAATAAACGTTGAAAAAAAAAATTAAAAAAAAAAAACAAAATTCAACCAAGTAAACGTTTACGATCTCATTGACTTTATTAAATGATTCGTAAGTTGAGCAGCACCCCATCTAGCAAGGAGAAGGACTGCCTATAAAAAATGGAAACCTTTCATAGGAAGGAAGGTGAGCCACAGAAGTTGTGAACAAAAGAAAAGAAAGGATTGTTCTAGGCGAGACCACCTTTCCTTAGGGGAAAGACTGGAGGGTCTTATTATACAGATTACTTCATCTTCCTTAGGTGGTGGTAGGGGTGGGTAAGGAGAGGGCCCACCTCATTGGTGCAATCCCATTGAGTGTGATGGATTATTCCCATTTCACAGATCAGGACATTGAGGCCTGGGGGGAACAGTGACATAGCCAAGGTCAAACAGCAAATCAGTGGATAAGAAGTTTGGTGTTTCTGGATCCCCAGCACAGGATTCTTTCTGCTGGACAAATGGTTTTGAATCTAAAGTTCAATCTTTGGTGAAGATCCCTGAGACCTCCTTCTGAACATTTTACTAGGTGATTCTCTTCTCTTCTTTTCTTTTCTTTTTTTTTTAATTTTTAAAAAATTTTTAAATTTTTTTAAATTTTATTTTCGACAGAGAGAGAGAGACAGAGCATGAGCGGGAGAGGGGCAGAGAGAGAGACACACACAGAATCCGAAACAGGCTCCAGGCTCTAAGCTGTCAGCACAGAGCCCGACGTGGGGCTCGAACTCACAGACTGGGAGATCATGCCCTGAGCCGGGGTCAGACCTCAACGCTCAGCGCTCAACGCTCAGCGCTCAACGGACTGAGCCACCCAGGCGCCCCTAGGTGATTCTTTTCACTCAGCATGCCCACCTTCCTTAACCCAAGACATCCCTGCCTGCTCTGCACAGCCATCTGTTTGTGCTTCTGAAACACCACTCCGACCAGCCCCAGTCACCGCCTCATTATGCATCTGGAACCAACTTCCAAATCCTAGTGGAAGTGGACTTTACCTCCATGTTGACTTCAAATATTCTAATGGATTAAGTTCTTTCTGGCTTATCTCTTAATTTAGGCAAAAGACCCTTCGGGCAAAGCATCCCCTGAGGAACCAAAACTACCCCCTCAAGCAATAAGGACTGACCTGAGCCAGCCAGACCCCGCCCGCAGGTGACTGACTCCAAGATGACCATGGGCCTGACCTTTACCGTCCACCTGCAGGTCCCCACCGATCTCTGTCCCGTATTTGCCTAATGTAAACCTGGAAGTATTTTCAGCACTTTGGAGACTGTCTTTGGAGACTATCTTTGAGGCAGTCCACTGTCTTCCCCGGGGCTGGCCTCACTGCAGTAAATCCGTTTCTGATTTCACCTCTGCTTCCCTCTCTCTGCCTTTGGATTTTGTCAGCAGTGAGCGGAGCGGCGGAACCTGGTCTGTTTGGGACCCCTGGAGTCAGGTGCTCTTGTACCCCTGAGCCCCGGCTACGCTAGGAAGGGCCGATGAAGATGTCTGCACCAGCCCTGTGCCCTGGGACTGCTTTGGGCGTGGGCACAGGGTCTGGCTTGTCCCTCAGCCTCCTCTGCAAGGCTGCTTACGTGCTCTGGACCAGAGTGTGGGTGTGAATCCCAGCACTGCTGTGTGCTGCCTCTGTTTCCTCATCTGCAAAATGGGGATAGGACTGCTGACCTTAAGGGCTCATCGTGAGGGTGAATTGAGAAAGGGACCATGGAAGAAGGTGCTATACTTCAAAGCGGTGCAGGAAGGAGAAATCACTTGGAGGAATGCAGGAATGTCCCCTCTGACCCTGCACATGGGTGGGGGTTTGGGGCCTCAGGAGGCCCTCCCCCACCCCCCAGCCTGGCTCAATCTCCAACTTACTTTCTGGGCTGTACTTAGCTCATCGTATCTTTTTTTTTTTTTTTTTGGGGGGGGGGACAGAGAGAGACAGAGCATGAACGGGGGAGGGGCAGAGAGAGAGGGAGACACAGAATCTCGGAAACAGGCTCCAGGTTCCGAGCCATCAGCCCAGAGCCTGACGCGGGGCTCGAACTCATGGACCGCGAGATCATGACCTGGCTGAAGTCGGACGCTTAACCGACTGCGCCACCCAGGCGCCCCCTTTTTTTTTTTTTAAGTTTGTTTGTTTGTTTATCTAAATAATCTCTGCACCCAACGTGGCTCTCGAACTCAGGACTCTGAGATCAAGAGTTGCAGGCTTCTCTGACTGAGCCAGCCAGGTGCCCCATCGTGATCTTTCTGTCTGTATCAATTTCTCTTTCCAAAACTTGCATCTTCTCTCTGTGGCGACACAGACTCGCTACTTGGGTGGGGAAGGGAATGGGTCCCATGTGCAGAAACATTGGCCTGGATGAGCAAGCCCTGGCATCTCTCCAAATTCTTGTCTGTAAAATGTGGACAGTAAGACCGCTCACCTTGTGAGGCTCTGGTGAGGTTTTAGGCCAGTGCTGTTCAGCGTGGTAGCATCCAGCCACATGTGGCTGTTTAAATTCATTAATTAAAATAAGTAAATAAATTCATTAATTAAAGTTAAATAAGGTCTTAAAAACTCAGCTCCTTGCTCACACTAACTGCATCTCACGTGCTTACATGTGGATGGCACAGTTAGAGAACATTTCGATCATTGCAGAAAGTTCTCTTGGGCAGCACTGGTTCAGACAATCTATCTAACACACTCCAGCCTGCACTGAGCACCCACAGTGTATTGGCATAATTCATCTGAGGTTGCAAATCCTAGTGAAAGTGAACTTTACCTCCATTTTGACCTCAAATATTCTAATGGATTAAGTTCTTTGAGGGCAGGGGCCATGATTCATGTAAAGCTCTGCTCTCCCAGAAGGCCCAGGAAGGCCCCGCCAAGAGTGAGCTGCAGTTTACGGGGGAGTGTTGAACTGGTTGAGGACCCTCTCCAGGAGGGGGAGTGGGCCAAGTTCAAAACTGGGAGCTCAGGTTCCTGCGACAAGGTTTAATTCACTCTCCTGGTGCAGAAGGGACACTGAACAGTGGGAGGGGGCTGCAAACCATGGGGAGGAGTTTCTAGCATCTGGAATTACCAGTGTTGGACTTTTCAAAGGAAAAATGACCGGGTGGGTTTACCAATGTGTTAGTTTCTCTCTCCGACTTCCTTGTTGCTCTCCTCCTCTCTCCCTCCCCTCTCTCCCTCCCCTCTCTCCCTCCCCTATCTTTTCTTTCCTTCCTTCTCTTTCAGTCTCTCTTTTCCCCTTTCCTTTCACTCTTCTATTTTCCCTGAGAAGGGAAGTCTAGATCCCAGCTTGTAAGAACAGAAGGGATGTCTTTATCCACCCGGTTTCTTCATAGGGAGGAGGAATGTAAGGCTCAAAGAAGTGCAGTGACTTTTGCCTAAGGTATCTTAGGAGAGCAGAATGGGACCCTGAAAACGGAGCTTGGCATAGTGTTGATGTCACCTGGGCCTCCTGGGAACAGGGATGGTGCTGTCCACAACCCAGCAAACCCTGAGCCATACCCCATACTCCGCGGTGAGGGGTTTCTGCTCACCCCACCCTGTCTGGAGTAGGTTAATGCCGTGAGGTCCCTGGAACCTCTCCAGGGTCTGCCTCTTCTCCAGCTTTGTCTTTGTCTCCCTTTGAGCCTTGCACAGAGCTTGGCACATAGCAGGTGCCTCATGCGCACTGGTTGAACCACATGGAAGGAGCGGTTCGGGCTGCTCTTTTGAGAGTTCCAGGCCGTGTGAAGGGGTGAGTCTGTGAATTCCTCACGTGAGGATGACGCTGAGCCAAGGGATCCACCTTCTAGACCCCTTTGGCAGTCTAGCCAAGGCGATGCACCCCTTTCTCGGAATGATTTTTGAGTGTGTTTTATTGAAGTATTAACACACATACGGAAAAGTGCACACGTCTAACGTGTACATCGGTAAATTTCCACAAAGTGAACGCACTTGTGACCCTAGCACCAAGCTCAAGAAACCGAAAGTGACCGGTGCCCCAGGAGCCCCTGGCGCCCTCCAGGCTCCACCTCCTGAGAGAAGCCCCTATAGGGACAATGTTTTCAAGGGCATACTGCGAGGGGAAGAACGGAATTTCACGTCCGATGAGGGCTCGGGGTGCGTGCCTGAGGCTGGTGAGATGCTTGTGGGGTATGGGGTGTGGGGGGACTGGGTGGGGGGGGATCTCAGGGAAGGTTGCCGAGCGCGTGGGTTCGGGTATGAGTTCGCCAGGGCTTGTAGGCGGTTGGGGGGGGGGTCGTCGAGACGAGTGTGTGGGACTTGGGGGAGGTCTGGGGGATTCGGGCGTAAGCCCCGGGCGCTGCAGGAGGGCCGGGCGTTCCGCTAGGGGTCGCGGGTCTGGGGGGGGGGGGGGGGAGGTCGCGGAGGCGGGGCCTCGGGGCGGGGGCGGGGCCTCGGGGCGGGGCCGGCGGGCGCGCGCACGCAGCCGGCGCGCCCCCTCCCGGCCGCCATGTTGGCTGGTGTGTGGGTGTCAAACGGAGCTGGACGCGGCGGCGGCTGCGGCGGCGGCTCCGCAGGCTCCGGTCGCTCCCGCCTCCTCAGCGCTGGCGGCGGCCGCAGCCGCGCACCCGGGCGGGCTCGGAGGAGCGGAGGTGAGCGGGGCCCACGCGCCTCGGGGGGCGGGAGCGGGGCCCCAGGGCGCGGACCCTCCCCTCCCTAGGGCGCGGACGCCCTCGCAGAGCGGCTCCCCTCCAGCCCGCCCCCCAGAGCATGCACCCCAGCTGCCCCAGCTGGGTCCCTGCCTCGGGTGGGACCCTTTTCTTTCCAGCCAGGCCCGTCCCCACGGGCTGGGGCATGGCCCCCCTCCCCACCTGGATCCCTCTTTCCGCTGCAAAGACCCCCACCCCCCCCCCACCCCGTTTCCCTATCGGGGAGCTTTTGCTTTTATATTCTCTGAGTCTGAGGCTCCTCTTACTCCCACCCCAGATCTAGGAGCCCTCTCCGGGCCCCCATCCTCTTGCCTTTCGGCTTGGAACCACCCCGCCCCTCCTCCCCAGATCACTTTCCTCCCCACCTCGGGCCAGGCACCCCTTTCCTCCCTCCCGCCCCCGTGCACAGCCCAGCCCCCGTTTCCTCCAGGAATCGGGGGAGGGGTCCCCGCTGTCCGGGATCCCATCCCGTCGCCCCTCTCCTTCGGGCTGGAGCGGGGCCCCTTTCCCTCCCCAGGGACCAGGTTCTCCCTCCCCACCCCCGACCCCCACAGCACAGCGGGGACGGGGGCGGCAGAGCCGGGCTCCAGCTGCCTTTTGTTCCGCGTGGGATGGCAGAGACCCCGCCCGGCGGTCCCGTTCGGCTGATCCGGGTGGGTTTATGGGTGCGTGGGGTCCGGCCTCTTCAAGGAGACCCTCTCTCTGCCCGTGGGGCGGCTCCCCCTGAGCAGAGCGTGTTGGGAGAGGCTGGCCGTTCCTAGAGGAGTCTGTGCCAACAGGTTTTTGTTTGCGACCTGAAGTTGGCCCAGTGGCTTTGCGGGGGGGCGGGGGAGAGTGGGGACAGCTTGTTGTCCCCTGAAACCCCAGAAGGGGCCCGTGAAAGCCCATTCCTCCGCCCTGGGACATCGGCCGGGGGTCCCTTCGCTGTTTCGTCCTGGGGATGCATCTGAAATCTGTGCTTTAAGAGAGAACGGGGCCTGACCATCATTGGGGTTCAGATGGGGGAAACTGAGGTCCAGAGATGTAGTGATTTGCTCAAGGTCATGCACTGGTACCGTGTCACCGCCAGAACTAGAAGGTTGGTCTCCGGGGCTTGCTTTCCAGGACATTTTAGAATTTTTTTTTTTTTTTTTTTAGAGAGATGTTCAGGATATTATCCCCCTCCCCCTCCCCCTTTTATTTTTAACATTCAACACAAGATAACAGGCACGAAAAGATGTGAAGTATGAGTTCTTGCTTTCCACCTCCAGAAAATGCCCTGTGAAAGAAGAGATTGCAACAGGAGGTTAAAGGGATAGAAAAAGGTGAATTTTAATTACTCTCCCCCCCACCCCAATTACGTAAGATAATGAAGATTTGGCCGAAAACACGTGCATCTTGTAGCCCTAGATACCAGATGATAGGTGCTGGCAATATCAGATACTGAACCCTGCACAGCCTTGATTGAGTTTGCACTGATAATTAAGTTTTCGTCTGTATTTAAATGAACATCAGGAGGGACTACAGTTTGTTTCAAAATTGTTCTTGTGCCAGTGAGTGTATTTGGGGTAAGTGATGGTGTTGGGGAAGCCATCAAGATCTGATCTTTTATGTATCTGCATTTTCCCTTTCATATTTTAAAGCTTACTAGTTTCTTTAGTTCTCATATTCGGTTAGTCATGTTACCCGTCGCACTGGGCTTTTCTTTTGTAAGCGCCGAATGAGATACCGGCTAGTAGAGTTGGGTAAAGTGCAAATTGTTGTGAGACATGATTCACGATTGTTTCCCCTCAAGGTCCTGAAACAGGAGCAAGTTTGGATTGTCCCGTGGGATGTACTGATCTCTCCTGGTTTCCACAGGCTTTTTGCCTCCTTGAACCTTGAGTTTGGCAGATGGGGAGTTCGGTGGAGAACTCTTCTCCCAGCAAGATGTGCTGTACCAAACACCCGTGGTGCATGTGAAGAAATGTAAAACTTTCAAATGAGGATACCTCGTTTGGTATATGCAGCCTTAGAAATGACCCATCCCTTGTAAAAAAGCCTTTGCAGAAATACAGTGGATGCCTCTTAATGTAACTGCCTTCCATGATAAGGTGTGGATTGCCTGAGACTTGGGATTCTGGTAGGAGTCCTACAAAGGTAGATGCGTTTTTAGGGCTTTGATTTGTTTTAATGGCTGGGCTCTTGCTGAACTTAAAGAGTGGGCTTTTTATTCATTTCTTTTTGAAGATTTTATTAGGAAGAGGGCATCTTCCAGTTCTTTGTGGACTAAAGTGCCAAGAAATTTTCATGCAGGAATTGTCCTTTTCATCCTCTTGGGAAGCGCATTAAAGTTGTTAAAGCTTCTTGGCAGTTGGTCTTACTGTTGTTCCCCAGAACCTTCCTGTCCGAGTGATGGGGCCCGGATGACTGCGGTGGTTGTCGCTTTATGGCATGAGTACCTGGTGACCCTGAGCCTTGGAGAAATGACAGGGCTTGCATTTGGGGAACTTGAGGTTGGGGAGGATATGAGGAATTTTCTAGTTCTACTCCCCTGTTTGTCTGCTGGGCTTTCTATTCATGTGTTCAGTTTAAACAGACCTCTTCTGTCAGGCCTTTGCCGGCCACCTCCACCAGTGTTTGGGTCCCTCAAACCCTTCTCTTCAAGCCTCACCACCCCAAACAGCCTTTCGGGGCACTTAGTCACGTTGTCTCAGTATCGGGCTTTTGCAGCACTGTGACATCTTTGAGGCCAGCGACCGCCCTCCCAGTCTTTGCTTACTTCTCCAGTACCCAGCTCAGGCTCTGACACATGGTCGCTGCTCGGAACAGGTCTAGGATGTGAATAACTCCTGGGGGCAGAGGAACAAACTTTGATTGGTCCCCTGCTACAGGCTCCACTATTTCGCCTTGCTCTTGCAAAAACCACTACTGTTGGTCCCGCAGTCATCTGTCATATGGGTGTGTCACGTCACATGGCACATGGGCGTCTTCAGCCACATGTGTGTTATCCCCCACCTGCAGTTGTGAGAACTGAGACCCAGGTGCTGAAGTCCTGTGCTCAAGGCCACACAGCCACTAAGTGATGGGGCTGGGATTCCAGCGGGTTTGTTGGGGTTCCAAAATACTCTTATGCCTTTTGCCTCACTGGAGAAACCAAGTCTCAGAGAGACGAAGAGACTTGTATGAAGCCCTCCTGCAAGTTGGCAAGGAACTGAGTGACGTCACTAAGGTCGTCGAGGGTGGGAGAGAGCACATTTTGTTTGGCCTTGTGAAACGACTATGGCCATCGGTTGAGTTTTTGAACATTGACAGGCTTTCTGATAACTTCGTCGATGGTATTTTCCTTGGTCTGAAGGGGTCTAAAAATAGAAACTTGGGAAAACAGATACAGTGAAATAAGTGTACGTGCCGTTGAGTGAGTGTATCCCGTCCATCTATGGACTTGTTTGGTTCCATCTATTTTTACTGTCAGATGGTTAAGTTTTTCATGTCTTGAAATGCAAAGTTGTTTCAGCAGACTTTGTTTTTTTTTTTTTAATGTCATTTCATTTTGTCTTCACATCGACCTATGACACAGGGATCACCACCCATCTGTGAGTGGAAAAATGGAGGCCCAGAGATGTTAGGTAACCTATGAGGAATTCGCACAGCCAGCAGCCAAACCAAGGTCTGTGTGATTCTCAAACCTGGGTGCCTCCTCCTCCACCAGCTCCTGTATAAAGCCCCTCAGTGTTATGTGTGCTCATTTAATTTATTATATAGGATAAGCCTGTGATCTGAAAATCACCACCGAGTTTCTGTAGAAAGTTGGAAATTTGTGAATGAGATTTCTTTTTCCTGACCTTAGGGTCAATGAAACCACTGTAAGTTGAATGTCAAGAGTTTAATGAACCAATTGAACTGACGGACGCTAGATTTAGGGTTAGATTAAAAAAAAAGAAAGAAAGAGAGAAAGAGAGAAAAAGAAAGAAAGAAAGAAAAAAGAAAAGGAAAGAAAAGAAAAGAAAGAGGCTTGCCTCCTTTGAACCAGATCTGCAACATTGTTAAAATGTTCCGTGTCCGCGCATTGGATTCTTTGTGGTGACTCATTCCCAGCATCCCCAGGTACTGGAACCTGCTTTGTGCCTGGGCACAGAAAAGCCTTCCTGTGGGTGTCAAGGCTGCATTCTCAAGCGTTCTGGAGACAGAACAGGTAACTTCTCTTTCTGTTCAAAGCAGTGCCAGGAAGTGGGTGCACAGAGGGCTGTTCAGAGGACTCCCCCCTCCGCCTTCCCTTCGTGGCAACCCCGCTGATAAATGGAGCAGGGAGAAGCAGGCTCGTCCTGAGGGATGGCCGACCATCTAGGGCTGATGCATGATGTGGGTTTAAAAGCATCTATAATTAATCAGCTCTGAGTGCAGGCTCCATCATTCCTCTTTCCCACCCCTCTTAAGCTAATGTCATCTTCGCATCCTGGTGGCTCGGTAGCTGAGAGCACCACATGGTCCAGACAGTTTGGCTACAAAGTCCGTGTGAGAAATAGCTGTGGAATCAGACGTGGGTACAAATTGGTCTCCTGGCTGGGTGGTGTTGAGCACTGTACTCAAGGAGCTTCATCTTCTGCATCTCTGAAGTGGGGCTAATAGTAACCATCTTGCAGAACAGACTAGTGTTTCTCAGACTCCAAGCGTGCATTGGAATCACCCCGTGGCCCGTTAGACACGTTGCCGGACTCCGCCCCAGAGTGTCTGATTCAGTAGGTCTGAGGTGAGGCCTGAGACGTTGCATTTTCAGCCAGTTTCCAGGTGTTCCTGATGCGCCTGGTCCAGGAACCAGGTTCGGGAACCCTGGCCCAGAGGACCGAATAAGAAGGCGTGTGAAGGTGTCAGCACTGGGTGACTGTGCTGAGGGCGCTCACACACAGCAGTGGTTTTCTGCCTCTGAAATGCTTCTGGATTGCTCGGAAGATGATGGCATGACACTTGGGAAGGGACTTTGGTTTGTCAGATGTTTTCGCTTCGTTCTTATGTGATGATAACTTGGACCGTGGTCACAGGCATCATCACTATGGGAGTTAGTTGGGATGTTTTCCTTAATGAAGGGAATGTAAGACATCAGTGCCCTTCAAAGAGGCGCTAAATCTAGGATTCTGTTAGAAAAGCCGGTTCATCATTCCCACACATCAAACAAGATGTTCACTGTCAAGGCTTTTTAGAAATGCAGCTGAGAAAGGGCAGGGCACCAGACAGACTCCCACGGGGCCATTAGGGATGGCCACTGGTATTAATGGAAGTCACTCCTCCTCCTTCCCCATGGTTCAGATTGATTTAATATTCTTTGGTGTTTAGGGTTTGGGGGGAAAAATTCATTTTCCACCAATAGTAATTATCGTCTTGTCCATCAAAACCAAACATGGTCTGTGTGAGTGTGTGTGTATGAGAGAGAGAGAGAGAGAGAGAAAGAGAGAGCGCCCTAATGGTTTTCTAATGTCTCCTGTGTGCCAGGCCCTATGCTACTCCATCTACGTACAATATTTAATTTCATTCTGTTCCTCCAAGGCCTGTCACGATTTCCCTTTTTGCATATGCAAAAACTAAGGCTCAGAGGTTCAGCACCCTGCCCCAGGCCACACAGCCAGTAAGTACCCCACCTAGTTTTTGCTGCCACCTGTGTCAGATTCAAAACCACATTATTTTCACTGCCTCACTCTGTAGCCATGCCAGGTGCTCCCATTGCTTTGCTAAACCCTCGTAGCAACCCTGGGAAGTACACGTTTCACAGATGAGTAGACCAGCTCGGGGGGGGGGGGGGGGCGGGGGGGTCAGGCTGGTTCATGTGTACCCATCCAGTCCCATACCTGTCTGGTTTTGGAGCCTCATGAAGCTGTTTCTGTGGCAAGACCTCACCTCCCTGTCCAGGGCCACAGAAGTAAATTCTAAGACATACATCTGCCTGGATGCTTACAGCGGGGGCCTGGGAGGACCCCAGCTGGGTTGGCTGGGAGGAAGTCTGTGTGGGCTGGTAAAGGTTTTTGTGTTTGCAAAACTGTGTTAAAATAATTGCCCAAATTGCTCTGAGGAAAGGGCTCATTTCTTTTTTACTCTGTAATCCTGAAGCTCTGCACATTGGTTCTGTAAACATGACACATGAGAATTAAGGACTAAAAAAAAAAATCCTCTGGTTAATGCTGTTGTTAAAACGTGATCAAATTCACGCAGAGGAACTTGTTAGTCTTAAACAGTTATGTAAATAAAAATATAAAGTGTCTCCTTCCTCAGTAGGCAATTAACATATGACTTGTAGCAAATGGGTCATTTTTCTGGTCTTAACAGTGTATGTGGAGGTTGGGGTGTGATCACTTTCCCAAGGTTTAAAAATTGCCTGCAGCTCCCAAGCCAAGGAGTGGTAAACAGCTATGTGTCAGTACCTGCCCTGCACTCTTGGGAAGCCCTGGAGGTTTGGACTCAAATTTGTTGTTCTGTAAACGCTTTCAGGCTGAGGTGAATAAATCATCAGAGCTGGAAGTTGGTTCTGCAGAGTCTGCCCCGGGCCCGTCCTTCCTCCCTCCCCAGAAAAGTCATAGCAGTGGAGGAATACTGACAGGCTAAAAAAATCACATATTTACTTGAAAGTGACTTCTCCGCGAGTGCCTGGTGATATCCAGTGCTGTCCTGGGGTATAATGACTGTACCTGGGATCCCAACGTTTGGGAAACACATGATGAGGGGAGTAACTTTTATGCCACTTCATGAGAGGCAGTTCAGCTGATGCAAAAGCATGAGGATCAAACCGAGGACCATTCTATGACATTAGGGCAGAATATTTGAGGTCACCGTCGACCTGGAAAATCTGCGACATGTGGTCTCTTGTCAAGATGATGCGCGTCGGGGAAATGCTGTGTGTCTTGCCACGGATTGAGAAGACAGTATTTGTGAGACAATAGAAGCTGGTGGTTTGCTAAGCTGTGATTTTGATTCTTTGTTAGGACATCAAGAATGCAGAAAAATCTAGAAGAGTCAGGGAAGACGTCAGGGAGAAGATAGGATTTGAGGTAGACCTCAAAGGACAGGGACCAGTATCCGGGTATAGAGGACAAATGGGAAGGCATTTCAGGTCGAGGGAACATCAGGGGGCGAAGCTTGGGGTGGGCGTGGGCTGGGGCCTGCGTGTGGGGTGTGCGTGGCACCCCACGTACACAGAAACAGCTCTGCCCGGGGGATGCTGGGAACAGTGAGGACAGGTGGCCCGATGGCCACTGGCTCTGATGGGGCAGCGGCCTTGGGATTTGGTGGTGTGGGCAGTAGGGCGCTCAAGTGTTTGGGGTGGGGCCCTCTGGCAGGGCCTGACCTGTCAGATCGGTGAGACGAGATAGGTCACAGTTCCAGCAACAGCACGAGGGTGCGCGTCAGAGTGAAGGGAGGTCCTGGGGTCCGGTTCTGTTTGGGGAGAGGCAGGTGCCCCGGGGGGCCTCCGTGCTGGCTGGGGAGAGTGGATGTGACACCCTGAGAGCCTGCAGTTTTTACCCTTGGCTGCACCTGCAGGTCACATGGCCTGGAAAGCTTTTTAAAAATGCCTGTGATGGGGCCCCACCCCAGACCATGGAGGAAAAGCCAGTCGTTTTTTTTTTTTTAGAAGTACCCCCAGATGATGTTCATGGTTTGTGTGGGCCAGCAAGATGAACTGTGTGCTCAGGGGAGCCTCTGGGCGTGTCAGGGATTAGAAGGTGGGAGCCAATTGGAGCACGAGGAGAGCAAGAAGCCTTTGCAGTGATGAGATATGAGGTGCTGGGCTCTGAGCTACTGTAGAGTAACCAAGGAACCAGCTTGAGGAGGAATCGTGCCAGGGAGAGATCCGCCGCCCCCCCCCCCCCCCCCCCCCCCCCCCCCGGGCTGCTGAGGTTTGCCTTTGAGCTACTTTGCAAAAGGGGGCTGGCCCAGCAGAGAGTGTAAACTGGGTGAGGGCCGGAGAAAAGATTGTGCCCCACCCGTTTGGCAATGTTCCTCCCCCCTGATTTTCAGCCAGGAGTATGGAGCAGGCACGGCGGGTTCTTATCTGGCCATTCAAGCCTACGAGCCAGATTCCTTCCTACACCCCTGATTGTAACGACTGCAGCAAACACCGCTTGTAAAACTTAACACTACATTTGTTCACAGAAGTTCCATTAAAGGTAGTTGTAGGGGCGCCTGGGTGGCGCAGTCGGTTAAGCGTCCGACTTCAGCCAGGTCACGATCTCGCGGTCCGTGAGTTCGAGCCCCGCGTCAGGCTCTGGGCTGATGGCTCGGAGCCTGGAGCCTGTTTCCGATTCTGTGTCTCCCTCTCTCTCTGCCCCTCCCCCGTTCATGCTCTGTATCTCTCTGTCCCAAAAATAAATAAACGTTGAAAAAAAAAAAAAAATTTAAAAAAAAATAAAAATAAAAAAAAAAGGTAGTTGTAATTTAGAGTACCTAACTGAGATAGATTTGCTTTTAGTGGAAGATGTCTGGAAGAGAGATTTTACCTGGTGCATTTCATGCATATCACAACATCATAATTTATTATATTTTCAGAAAGAAATTAGTTTGCGGTCCAATTAATTCTGTAATGTTTATTGAGCACATATGTACTGTGCTCCATAGGTTGGGAATACACGGATGGAGAGGTGTAAGTTCCTGGGCTCACGTAGCTTATGGTGCACAGAGAGTGGCTCCTGACGGAAGGATAAGTGATGGCAGCCTGGGAGGGAGGGTAAAAAGTGGTATCAGATACCCAGAGTGAGGCCGAAGGCTTCAGGGGAAAGGGTAGGTAGGTAGAGTCTTGCAGGGAAAGGGGGAGCTCTGGGGGACGCAGAGGAGAGGCCTCCAGGCCAGAGAACAGGGCCGGGCCAAGGGCTGAAGGGGAAGGTGTGAGCTCGAGCTGAGCGAGGGTGTGGAGGAGGAAGGGCCGGACGAGAGGCGGAACAGGCGCGCTCTGAGTCGGGACGTGGCTTTCACACAGTCTTTTGGTGGTGAGTGGGCAGCGCCCTGGGTCCTCCACGCTGCCTCTGATTGGAGCAGCCCTGCTCTGCTCTGCTCTGCACGTGGGAAACTAAAAAGAGCTCATTTGAAAAGTGTTCCTCTGCTGTTTCAAAAAAAAAAAAAAAAAAAAAAAAACCCCAAAGGGATCTCATTGCTGTAGGTGCAGGGGAGTCACTGACAGCAAGAGAGCGCCCTGTGGGTGGCCGGGAGAGAGGGCCTGGAGGCTTCCCCAGGGAGCTGAGAAGCCCTCACTTCTTTCTTTCTGCAGGAGAAGGCAGGGCTGAGAGGGGTTCTCACCTCTTCCACCCTCTGCTCTAGGCCACTCTCCCAGGTCCCAGGGTGAGGTCTGGGCCATGTGCCGTGCTATGGCTAACAGGTCCTTTGGAAATGGAGCCCTTTACGGTCAAATAGCTCTGTTTTTGTCTTTTTCTCTTCTGTAAATAAGCTGTGTGCCCAAATGGGGCTTGAACTCATGACTCTAGGAGCAAGAGTTGCATGTTCTACCGACCGAGCCAGCTGGGTGCCCCAAGCAGCTGTATTTTCCACAAATCCCTGGAGAATTTTATGACCAGGTCATAAAGGTAAGGGACCTAGCAGCTCACCCTGGGATGCATGTCCGAGAGATCACGTGCCAGGCTCTTGTGCTGGGTACCTAGGAGGTGGCCCAGCCCTCAACTCTTCTTAGAGTAGACTAGACAAGAGTGGTCCACAGGCCCCATGCAGCCCACAGATGTATTTTGTCTGGGCTGTGCTGGGCCTTTTTAAGGAATTAAAGTTGGTTGCCCTATTTGTTTCCTCTGGCTGCTGTAACAAATGACCACAAATGCAGTGGCTTAAAACAACAGTTGTGTAGGTTAGAATTCTAACACAGGTCTCAGTGGGCTAAAATCATGGTGTAGCCAGGGCAGTGCTCCTTTCTGGAGGCCTTAGGAGAAGATCTGTTTCCTCGTGTTTTCTGGCTTCTGGATGCTGCCCTCATCCCTTGATTGGTGGCCCCTTCTGTCTTCAAAGCCAGCCACAGTTAGGCTGTGTCTTTATGCCGCATCATTCTGACAGGGACTTTTCTGCGTCCCACTGCCACTTTTAAGGATCCTTGCCATTACAGGGGTAATTCAGGATCTTCCCTATTTTGAGGTCAGCTGTTCAGAAACCTTAATCTCATCTGCTACCTTAATTCCCCTTTGCCGTGTAACTGGGATTAGGATGTGGACATCTCTGGGAAGCCATTATTCTGTCTACCGCAGTTGCCAACATGAAAATCAGGAGATCTTGCATAGCAATCCAGACTTGCAGCTTCATTGACAAATCAGAACACTTGGCAGCCAGGGGCCTGCACTGTTGCCTGGCAACAGTGGGTCAGTGCCAGTGTCGGCGCCATCTCTGGATGGGGCTTCGTGTGCCAGTTCTCTGCAGCCCCCACCCCTCCCATGACGCCTGCTCACTTCCCTTCGTGGCCTGGGCCCTGCTCTGGAGACCCAGGACCCTACACAGTTCGTCACGGCAGTGTCTCCTGCTCAGGGTGGTGGGGCTTGCCAACCTCCCCTGTTCGATGCCCTCCTCCTTGCCCTCACGCTCCACCCTCTCTGCTTAGACACTTGTCTCCCACCCTCCTCTCCATTTCCCCCTCTCCCTGACCCAGGCCTCTACATTCCAGAGCATCTCTGATGCTATTTTAGGTGGGCGTTATTTGTACGATAACTCCTTGCCTCCTGTCCTCTCCTTTCCTGGCACCCCACACCGGTACATTCTGGTGCCTTCCATTTGATATCTTGCATCGGCATTTGTGAGAAGCAAGTCTTTACGATGCACCTTGAGAGTAGTGTCCATCAGAAGTCGGGATCACACAGCAAACATTTAGCTGAGCCTCTACTCTATGCCGTGTGCTTTCCCACCTACTGGGAATTCAGTGGGAAGGGTGGTAGGGATGCTGGCCTTGCCCCCCACCTCCATGTGGTTCTCCAAGAGGGAGGAGGAGAAACAAGTGGACAGGTGATTGCGATTTTAACCACCTGTTGCATCTAGGAAGAGCCTGGCAGCCTCCTGCTTCCCTGGGGCTGGGAGGCGAGCTCCGTTTGCAGTGGTAGGGGGTCCCCTGGCTCTGTTAAAGGCATTTCAGTGAAAGGTTTCCTTGTTTCCAGACCCTCGCTGAATTTGGGGGAGGCATCTCGAGGCCTACGTGATGTGTTGGTTTACAGTGTGAAGGACCAGGTCAGAGGACTCTGTGTCGCTGCCTGGCGGTCTCTCCTGGGGCTCTGGTTCTTTTCTGAGGAGCCCCTTGTGTGGCCTCTTGTGGACGGGCCTCCACAGTGACCCTGAACTGTAGGACTCAGGTGGAGGACACTGGGCAGAGCCCCCAGAACTTGACAGCTTAAGGGCATCTAGTTCTTTTACCTGCGCGGAGCATTATCTAGCATATTAAGGGTATTGGGGAACTTGCTTGAAAACAAAGTAAAACTTTTCATTATGGGGAATTTCAAACATAGAAAAATAGACTAGTTCAGTGAACTCCCAGCACTGAGCTTCAGGAGTTTTTTTTCCCTTTTTTAATGTTTATTTACTTTTGAGAGAGAGAGAGAGAGAGACAGAGCACGAGCAGGGGAGGGGCAGAGAGAGAGGGAGACACAGAATCCGAAGCAGGCTCCAGGCTCTGAGCTCTCGGAGCCTGGACGCGGGGCTCAAACTCATGAATTGTGAGATCATGACTTGAGCCAAAGTTGGACGCTTAACTGATTGAGCCACCCAGGCGCCCCGCTTCAGCAGTTTTAATCTAGGATCCTTCCCCCTACCCCTCTTCGATTCTTTCTTTCCTTTTTTTTTTTTTTTTTCCCCTCTTCGATTATTTCAAAGCAAATCCCAGACTTACTTCATTGATCAGTGCTTCGGTATGTATCGCTAGCAGATACAGACTCTTTGGAAACTTGTTTTTGTAATCTTTTTTTTTTTTTAATCTTTGTTTTTGAGAGAGAGTGCGCATGCGTGTGTGCAAGCAGGGAAGGGGCAGAGAGAGGGAGATACAGAATCTGAAGCAGGCTCCAGGCTCCAAGCTGTCAGCACAGGGCTCAAACTCACGAACCGCGAGATCATGATCTGAGCTGAAGTTGGATGCTTAACTGACTGAGCCATCCAGACGCCCCTGGAAGCTTGCTTTTAAGTGGAGACTAAACACCAGGCATCCTAATTTTGATTTCGTGTGCTCTGGAGTCAAAGCTGACTTTGTGGGTGATAATCTTGATACAAAATCTTGATGTGGGTTGAATTTTATTAGCACAACGAGAATTTTGCTATTAATTTTTTTAATTGCAAAATACATGTAACACAAAATTTACCATGGTAACCATTTCAAAGTGTTAAGAATTCAGTGGCATTAAGGGGCGTCTGGGTGGCTTAGTCGGTTAAGTGTTTGGCTTCAGCTCAGGTCATGATCCCACGGTCCATGGGTTCAAGCCCGGCGTTGGGCTCTGTGCTGACAGCTCAGGAGCCTGGAGCCTGCTTCGGATTCGGTGTCTCCCTCTCTCTCTGCCCCTCCCCAACTCATCTCTGTCTCTTTCTCTCTCAAAAATAAATACACATTAAAAATTTTTTTTTAAAAATTCGGTGGCATTAAGTGTATTTACACTGGGGCATGTGGATGACTCAGTTAGTTGAGTGTCCGACTCTTGATTTTAGCTCAGGTCCTGATCCCAGGGTCATGAGATCGAGCCCATGTCAGCTCTGTACTGGGCGTGGACCCTGCTTAAGATTCTCCCTCTCCCTCCGCTCCCCCCTGCCTGTCTCTCTCAAAAAAAGTATATATACACTGTTGTGCAATCATCACCACAATGTAGTTACAGACTTTTTTCATCACCCCAGAAGGAAACCTGTACCCATTAAGCAGTTATTCCCTATCCCTCCCATCCCCAGGCCCTGAAAACCACTAATCTGCTTTCTCTCTCTAGGGTGCTCGGCCTGTGCTGGGCATTTCATAGGCATGGAGTCATACGGGTGTGATCGTCTGTGTCTGGCTTCTTTCACGGAGTATAGTGTTTTCCAGGTTCAGCCCTGGAGTCACGCGTGTCATTCCTTTTTATGGCTAAATAATATTCCATCGTGTGGACAGACCACAGTTTGTCTATCTGTTCATCTGTTGATGGACATTTGGGTTGTTTCCACCTTTGGCAATTGTGAGTGGTTGCTACTTTAACTTGTCCGCGCTTACTTTGAAATGGGTGATGTGATGCATGGATCAAAAAGAAAATGTCGTCATAAAGGGGTGGGGGGGGTGGCTACTTCCATAATCTGTTGATTTTTAACCCATTTAAAAAGAACTTATTGGGGCGCCTGGGTGGCTCAGTCGGTTAAGCATCCGACTTCAGCTCAGGTCATGATCTCACAGTCTGTGGGTTCAAGCCCCGCATCGGGCTCTGTGCTGACAGCTCAGAGCCTGGAGCCTGCTTCCAATTCTGTGTCTCCCTCTCTCTCTGTCCCTCCCCTGCTCATGCTCTGTCTCTCTCTGTCGCAAAAAAAAAAAAAAAAAAAAAAAGAACTTATTACTGAAGTACATCATATGTAACGGAAAAGCATACTCCACGTCAGGGACTCAGGCCTGTTGCTTTTTTTCGGTGGCCATGAGGCCTGCTTAGGAGGCTGCCATCTGGGAGACACCCTCCTCTTCTTAGACCTGAGAGACCACAGCTATGGGTCTGAGGGTGGGCAGTGGCCTTTTTTTTTTTTTTTTTTTAAGCATTGGCATTGAGGGAAATGCTTGACTTTGACTCCAGAGTTATAGGGGCAGACTTGGTGTTTTCATGAGTCATTGCCTTTATTTCTATGCCTCAGTAAACAGTGTCTGCCCTTGTGTTGTCAGGTGCTGGAGGTCAGGGGCTTAGGTTAGATATGTTGTTATCAGTGTGCAAAATGAAGTGGGTTTGGTAACACGTTTTATATGTAGACATTGATTTCTGTTAGATTTTATTTCTAGCAAGGAGTTAGCGAACAGGCTTGAATAAGTCAACTGCTGACTCGTGGGGTGCCCGTCGCAGGGGCTGCCTTGTGGGGCGAGATGCTCTCTCGCATCATGCTGTGTGTCCTCTTTTGGAGGGTCCAGAGAGGTGTTCATCTCAGGTCCCAGGACAAGGAAGAACTCTTCTGTGAATTAGCTCTATTTCTGTCTTGTGGGCAGCGTGAATCATCTTTGCCTTGGCCGTCTGGAAGCTCAGCGCAAAGTCGATCATTTGGGCCCGCTCTAGTGTGGCCTGCACTTGGGGTTCTAACCTTGCTTTTTGGCCCAGCCTTTTGTTTTGTTTTGTTTTGTTTTCTTTTTTCCTTCTCTTTCCCTGTTGCTTGAGTTTCTTTGTTTACTTGCTTTTCATTGTTACATGGGTTTCTCTAAGCCAGTGATTCTCAACTGGGCTCAATGTAGTTTGTCAGGATAACCTGGGGAGCTTCTTTTTTTTTTTAAATGCCGATGCTTGGGACACCTGGGTGGCTCCATCGGTTAAGCCTCTGACTTTGGCTCAGGTCATGATCTCACCGTCTGTGCGTTCGAGCCCGCATTGGGCCCTATGTTGACAGCTCAGAGCCTGGAGCCTGTTTCAGAGTCTGTGTCTCTCCTCTCTGCCCATCCCCTGCTCGCTTGCTCTCTCTCTCTCTTTCTCTCAAAAATAAATAATAAAATTTTTTTAAATGCCGATGTTGGGTCCCCACCACCTTCTGTTTTAATCGTTTAGGCAAAGTGGCCTGAGCCTAAGTATTTTCCAAAGTTCCCCAGATATTCACCTGTGTGGCCAGGGTTGGGAGCTGCTGTTTTAGGCCGTTTCACATTCGTTTAGCGAACAAGACAGGGATAAACAGAAGAAAAGGATGGAGTCTGGGAGGACAGCTGACCCTAACGTATGGTGGTTTAAGCTCAGAGGAGCCAAGTAAAAGGGATTATGTAGCTTCCAGTGGTTTTCCTGCCAGTGGAACCAGTGGGAAAGCTCTGAGGGGATCCTCTCTGTGGCCAGAACTGCAGAAGGCTTAACTCCTGGGACCAGGGTTGGGGGGGGGGGGAGTGGCTGGGATTCTGCTCTGAATATCTCAAGCCTGCTTAGTGGTGGTACAGCTTTGTAACCAGGTCTTCTGGCCCATTCAGGACCCACGTCCCATACTTGGGACCTAGTTTGTGCTTTAATTCCATTTGTTATAAAAAGTAATCATGGCGTAGTCGGTTAAGCGTCCGACTTCAGCCAGGTCACAATCTCGCGGTCCGTGAATTCGAGCCCCGCGTCGGGCTCTGGGCTGATGGCTCGGAGCCTGGAGCCTGTTTCCGATTCTGTGTCTCCCTCTCTCTCTGCCCCTCCCCCGTTCATGCTCTGTCTCTTTCTGTCCCAAAAATAAATAAAAAACGTTGAAAAAAAAATTAAAAAAAAAAAAGTAATCATAGAGAAGACCCAGTGTATAAAGAGAAAATTTAAAACATGGTCTTTGCAACTAATCCGATTCCTCCTACACTTTGAAAAAGCACTGTCTCTGCCTTTTTTTTTTTTTTTTTTTAATTATTTTGGCGAGAGCACAAGCAGGGAAGGGGCAGAGAGAGGGGGACAGAGGATCTGAAGTGGGTTCTGTGCTCACAGCAGTGAGCCCGATTCCAGACTCAAACTCATGAATCGTGAGATCATGACCTGAACCAAAGTCAAAAGCTCAACCAACTGAGCCCCCCAGGTGCCCCTAGCACTTTCCCTGCTTTAAAGAGAAACAAGAAATTAGGAAAGAAAAGACATTCTTTATTGATTAAAAAAACTATATTTTGTTGGTAGAAGAAAATGGTAAATAGCACAAGAAATCACTGTAATCTGAATGCAAGGTGTTGGATAGATGTTAACCTTTGAAGAAAGAGAAACAAATGATTATCGAAACAAAACCAAACCCATTATTTCTTCCTTCATCCCACCCCATCATTGTTTTTATTTACTTCTTTCACTTTTTAACAAAAATCTTGTTAGCTCTTTTTCTCTTCTGATTATGTTTAAGTCCACTCTACCAAAATAGGTTATTTGCAGTATGGTATTTCCAGGCTGATTTTCTTTTTGCGCTAAGTCTCAGAGAATGGTGAGGGTGCCTGTTTGAATGGTCATCAAAGAAAATTTGGAAAGTTCACCTAAGTGGGAAGAACCAAACTTGAACTTGACCTATAGCCTTGCCCCTGTAGTCACTGTTAATAGTTTGGTTTGTTTTCTCTAAGTTGTTTGTTCGTTGAGTACCCAGGGGTCCTTGTGTTCTGTGTGACCATTGCCAGGATGGTCCAGAGCTTTCCCTTGAACAGCCACAGTGGGAAGAGGTCAGTGCCTCCTGCAGTTTGTCCCCTCGTCCCTTGCTGGGGGTGGCTCCGGTCTTCAGCCTCCAGAGGCTCTGGGAAGGCACTCAGGAACTCTCTGCTTTGCCGGATTGCTAAGCGCTTATTAACCAGTTGGATGTGGGTGAGGGAGAGGGGACCCTGACTGTGGAAGCTGTTGGTACTGGTGCGGAGATGGGAAGTGTAGAGGGGGAACCGGTCTAGGGGGAGGAGGGCTTCAGGGCCGGACGGTAGAGCCAAAGACTGACAGAGGCTTCCAGAGAGGGGCAGGCTGGCCCCTTGGGCAAAGTTACCTACTGGTCTCTGGGCCTCAGTTTCCCCCTCGATGGTATAAATGAGAGAGTGGGACTAAGCGATACCCAAGTCCGTCCTGACTCCCAAATGCTTTCTTCCATCCTCAGTAAGAGCGGCAGTCAGGCTGGCAGTTGTTTTTGTCTTCTGAATGTGTCTTTTCCCTTTGGTGAGCTGCTGATGAGGTGTCGGTGATGTGGGTGTCGGCATGTTCTTACCGCAGTTTATTGCCTCTTCTCAGAAGTCCCCGTCGGAGGAGGAAACAGGCCAGTTCCTTAGGAAATGTGTGTGCCTGGGGCTCAGCAGCTCACTTCTGATCCAACCCGGAGAGCTGGTCCAGGTTGTAGGTCAACCGGCTCGCTTCAGGGGCACCCGTGACATGTCCACGTGCGGTCATTTCCTTCTGGGGCCCTCAGCATTGCTGCCGCACGGGGACAGGCAGAGGGGTCATTTGTGGGTCCCTGTGAGTGGGTGTCCCACGCCGGGGACAGGTCCCCGCTTCTCTGTCCAGCGGTGTTAGGCACGCCTGGCTGGTTACTGAGCCAACCCCAGTGCCAAGCTGTTAGCTTTCCCACAAGACTGCACATCCCGGGAGGAGAGCAGACCCTGATGGGTGCCGCGTTCCGCCCAGGGCCTGGTGGTGGCGGATGGCTTAGTATAGACTTGTCACTTTGAGATTTTCATTTGTGTGCTACATCACACTACCAGCTGGTGGATATTTAAGAAGTCTTTTTGACAGAAACTTAAAAGCTATTGTGGAGGCTCCCCCCCCCCCCCCCAGTTTAGAAGAAGGAAATCCATTTAAAACTCAGAAAGGGGAAACAATGTTGTCTTCTTTAAGAGAAAAAAAAAAAAAACCCTCATTCTGTAACGTACCGGCTTCTGAATCAAGACTCAGAAATGAGATTAAAAAAACAAACAAACTGCCCTGTGATCTGTGCTGACAACACTGAGACTGCTTGGGATTCTCTCTCCGAGCCCCCCGCCCCCCGTCTCTGCCCTCCCCTGCTCATGCTTGCTCGCTCACTCTCTCAAACAAATAAACATTAAAAAAAAAACAAAACTGTCCTGTGAGGCTCATGGAAATCGAATTTGGAATTGGTCAGCCTAAAGTTTGTCTCCTTTCAGTAGGTAATGTGGAAATACGGTTTTGCTGTTGTTGTTGAACATGAGCACAGTACCTCGTTGGCTTGGCATGTTTTGAGCACTGAGTCACTTCAGAGGGAAATTTCCAGACAAGGATCACATCCCTCTGAGGGCCAACAGCCTGTCCTTCTCACTTGGCACTTCTTTTCGCCCTCTTCACACTTGCCCTGTTCCCCGGCCGGCTGCTGGCTGGGTGGTGAGGAGGGCTGCCTTCTGATCGAAAGGCCCAGGCTACCTGCTGGGAGCTTGCGGTCTCTGATGGGTCTTGAGGAGGCTGAGACTCCCCTCGCCCCGGAACGGAACGCCTGGAGGAAGAGTCCGTGTTCTCTGTTGCTGGCATCCAGGGCCCATTCCTGTTTGGCCTGCGTGCTCTCTTCTGGCCTCCTTCTCACTGCTGTCCCCTCCCCACTGGCCCGGCTGGGTCCTGAGCCCATCATTTTTGCTTGGAATGCACTCTGCCTGCCGCTCGGCCACCTTGACCTTCCCCTTGCCCGCTCCACCGCCGGCCTGTACCCCTTGGGCTTCCATAGTAGGGTGTCGGCTGTCTGTGTTTCCCTGCTTCCCATGGGCTGCGTTGTGTGAGCTCTTTGCAGACAGGGTTTGCGTCTGACTCACCTGCGTCCCCCAGCACTCTGCTGCCACCTGACCGGGGGCAGGTGTTGAGGACACACTTGCTGCACAAGTGGGGGCTCGTAGCCTCTTGTTCCTCCCTTCCTTGCCCCTGCCCCTGGTGGTCAGAGAGGCACCTGCTCAGGCCATGCAGGGGTGGGATGGGGGTGAGGGGTAGGAGGTGAGAGTAGCAGGGTGGCAGGGTGGGTGGGGGTGCGTGGACCTGTGGGCAGCGCAGGGGAGAGTGCAGGTTGGAACGGGGTATGGACAGCTGGGAAAGGCCACCACAGGCCATTTGTGGCCTTCCAGGTGTGAAACCTGAGGAGCCTGGCCTAGACGGATGCAGACTGTCTTCTAGTCCTTGCCCTTCAGCTTCCCAGCTGTGGAGGTGGAGGTGGGCTCTAACAGGTTGACAGGCTGAAGGACACAGGGCTGGGCGGAGGCTTGCGCCTGGCTGCTCATGGCACCGGCACGTTGGCCAAGGGCTTTGATATTTTTTAAAAAAATTTTTAATGTTTATTTTTGAGGGAGAGAACGTGAGAATGGGGGAGGGGCAGAAAGAGGGAGACAGGATCCTAAGCAGGCTCCTCGCTGAGTGCAGAGCCAGATGTGGGGCTCGAACTCATGAACGGCGAGATCATGACCCGAGTGGAAATCGAGAGTCAGCCGCTTAACTGACTGAGTTAAGCACCCATATGCCCCAATATTTTTTTAAATGAGGATGGGACTTTTTTTTTTTAATGTTGTTTTTTTTAATAGACAACACATTGACATAGGTTTGAAATAAAAGATTATTAAAGTATACTTTGAGAGATCTTGCCCTTCACCTCTGATCTCATCTGCCTTGTCCCCCCTTCTTTTTCTTTTTTTTTTTTTTAATGTTTATTTTTGAGACAGAGCACAAGCAGGGTAGGGGCAGAGAGACAGAGGGAGACACAGAATCTGAAACAGGCTCCAGGCTCTGAGCTGTCAGCACAGAGCCCAACGCAGAGCTCGAACCCACAAACCATGAGGTCATAACCTGAGCTGAAGTTGGAAGCTTAACCAAGCTGAGCCACCCAGGCACCCTCCCCCACTTTTTCTTTTTTAGCGTTTATTTTTGAGAGAGAGAGAGAGCGTGTGAGCGAGAGTGTTGCTGGGGAGGAGCAGAGAGAGGGAGACAGGGAATCCCAAGTAGGCTCCGTGCTGTCAGCACAGATCTTGACGTGGGGCTTGAGCTCATGAACCGGGAGATCATGACCTGAGCCAAAATCAAGAGTCAGATGTTCAACCAACTGGACCACCCAGGTGCCTCCGCCTTCTCCTGAATAGAGAGCCCCTTTTAGCAGTTAGGATATCCTTCTAGTGTTTCTTTACTCAAATAAAGCAAACACAAATTTATATCCTTATTTCTCCCTTTTTATTAGAGAAAAGAGCACACTACGCATAATCATTCTACACCTTGCTCTTTTACGCTACCACTGTAGCCTAGAGATTTTTCTATTTTTATACTTGGAGAATTATCATTCTCTTTCAGCTGTTTTGATATCGTGAAGTTGTTCCTTTGTTTGTTTTCTTTTAAATCCCATCCCCTGGGGCGCCTGGGTGGCTCAGTCGGTTAAGCGTCCAACTTCGGCTCAGGTCACGATCTCGCGGTCCGCGAGTTCGAGCCCCACGTCGGGCTCTGGGCTGATGGCTCAGAGCCTGGAGCCTGCTTCCGATTCTGTGTCTCCCTCTCTCTCTGCCCCTCCCCCGTTCATGCTGTGTCTCTCTCTGTCTCAAAAATAAATAAACGTTAAAAAATAAAAATAAAAAAATAAATAAATCCCATCCCCTAAACAAAGGCATTTGGGTTGTTTCCAGCATACCTCGCCTGCATCCAGTAGTCTTATCTGTGCACCTTTCCCGCGTGTGCAGGAGGACCTGAGGGTAGTGTCCCCCAGGGACACCGCTGGGTCAGAGGGCAAACACATTTGCAATGTGGGTAGATTTTGCTAAATTGCCCTCTGCAGGGGTTGTTCCAATTTGTACTTCCATCCAGCAGGTATGAGTGCCTGGTTCCCCACCGCCTTGCCGAGAGAAGGCATAGTCAGATGTTTGGATTTTTGCCAACCTGACAGGTGTAAAAGGCATCTCAGTGTAACCTTCAGTTTGCATTTTTCTGAAGTGTGAGCCGATCGTGTCATATGTTTAAGGACTACTTACTTATTTAAGAATATTTATTTATTGTTGGGAGAGTGCGTGTGGGGGGGTGGTAAGGAAAGGCAGACAGAGGATCCAAAGCGGGCTCTGTGCTGACAGCAGTGAGCCCGATGTGGGGCTTGAACTCACGAAACATGAGATCATGACTTGAGCTGAAGTCGGATGCTCAACTGACTAAGCTACCCAGGTGCCCCGGGACCATTTATATTTTTGTGTGGACGGTTCTTTTCTCATTTTTTTTCTTGGGTTATTGGTTGTTTATTTCTCACTGTGAGCTCTTTATGTTTTGGGGAGTTTAGTTCCTTAAGTTAGGAGTTGTAAAAATTTCTCAGGCTAGGAATTGTTTCGATCTAGCCAGATTCTTTAAGTACCTCCCTCCCACCCCCATCTCCTGTATTTAAAGATTCAGACTGTGGCCTTGGGACAGAGTCTGGTCCCTATTGGGACAGAACCACAGCCTTGGCTTCCTTCCAGGATTTTAAATTAATTGACCACAGACACGTTTTGAGTCTGCATGGGGGTGGGCTACGTGGTGTTGTGAAAACAACCAGCCCCTCATGTTTCTGTGGCCCGACACAGCAGAGACTTCTCTCTCTCCTCGTGCCGCGTGTCCAGTTTGTGCGGTCATCGGCGTCATTCACGGGCCCAGGCTGATGGAGGCACCTTTTTTTGTTGTTGGTGGTGGTGGTTATTAATGGCTTTATCGATTCACAATTTGTGCACCACGCAATAAAGTTCACTTGTTTGAGATACACAGTTCAGTAGTTTTTAGTATATTTACAGTTGTGCAACAATCAGCATAATCTTAACATTTCATCACTCCCCCAAACACCTCATACTCATACCCGTTAAGCAGTCCCCCCATGCCACCCCCAACCCCAGCCTTCCTTTACCTTCTGGCAACTGTCAGTCTACTTTCCGTCCTCTGGATTTGCCTGTTCTGGACATATAAACGGAGTTACGTATACAGTAGATAGCCTTTTGTGCCTGGCTCCTTTCTTTAAGCATGCGGTTCTTTTCTTTTTTATTTTCTTTATTATTTTTTAATAAAAAAATATGTATGTTTTCAGGAATAGAATTGTGATTCATCACTTATATACAACACCCAGTGCTCATCCCAACCAGCATCCTCCTTAATGCCCCTCACGCCACTAGCCCTTCCCCCACCCAACACCCCGCCAGCAACCCTCCGTTTGTTGTCTGTATTTGAGAGTCTCTTATGATTGCTCTCCCTCTGTTTTTATATTATTTTTGCTTCCCTCCCCTTATGTTCATCTGTTTTATATCTTATTCCACATATGAGTGAAGTCATATGATATTTGTCTTTCTCTGACTAATTTCGCTTAGCACAATACACTCTAGTTCCATCCACATTGTTGCAAATGGCAGGATTTCATTCTTTTTGATTGCCGAGTAATACTCCATTCTATATATATACCATGTCTTCTTTATCCAGTCATCCATCAATGGACATTTGGGCTCTTTCCATCCTTTGGCTATTGTCGATAGCGCTGCTATAAACATCGGGGTGCCTGTGTCCCTTAGAATCAGCATTTTTGTATCCTTTGGATAAATACCTAGCAGTGCAATTGCTGGGTCGTAGGGTAGTTCTATTTTTAATTTTTTGAGGAACCTCCATACTGTTTTCCAGAGTGGCTGCACCAGTTTGCATTCCCACCAGCAGTGCAGAAGAGATCCTCTCTCTCCGCATCCTCGCCAACATCTGTTGTTGCCTGAGTTATTAATGTTAGCCATTCTGACAGGTGTGAGGTGGTATCTCAGTGTGGTTTTGATTTGTATTTCCCTGATGATGAGTGATGTTGAGCATTTTTTCACGTGTCTGTTAGCCATCTGGATGTCTTCTTTGGAAAAGTGTCTATTCATGTCTTCTGCCCATATCTTCACTGGCTTATTTGTTTTTTGGGTGCTGAGTTTGGTAAGTTCTTTATACATTTTGGATACTAACCCTTTATCTGGTATGTCACTTGCAAATATCTTCTCCCATTCCATCAGTTGCCTTTTAGTTTTGCTGATTGTTTCCTTTGCTGTGCAGAAGCTTTTCATCTTGATGAAGTCCCAGGAGTTCATTTTTGCTTTTGCTTCCCTTGCCTCTGGAGACATGTCAAGTAAGAAGAAGTTGCTGTGGCCAGGGTCAAAGAGGTTGTTGCCTGCTTTCTCCTCTGGGATTTTGTTGCCTTCCTGTCTTACGTTTAGGTCTCTCATCCATTTTGAGTTTATTTTTGTGTGTGGTGTAAGAAAGTGGTCCAGGTTTGTTCTTCTGCACGTCGCTGTCCAGTTTTCCCAACATCATTTGCTGAAGAGACTGTCTTTGTTCCATTGAATGTTCTTTCCTGCTTTGTCAAAGATTAGTTGCTTGTACGTCTGTGGGTCCATTTCTGGATTTTTTTTTTGTTTGTTTGTTTCCATGATCTATGTGTCTGTTTTTGTGCCAGTACCATACTGTCTTGATGATTACAGCTTTGTGATAAGCTTGAAATCCAGGATTGCTATGCCTCCAGCTTTGGTTTTCTTTCTCAGGATCGCTTCGGCAATTTGGGGTCTTTTCTGGTTCCATACACATTTTAGGATTGTTTGTTCTAGCTCTGTGAAGAATGCTGGTGTTGTTTGAATAGGGATTGCTCTTTCAACGTATTTTCAAAGTTCATCACGTTGTAGCGTATATCTGTACTTCATTCCTTTTTAAGGCTGAATAATATTCTGTTCTGCACCACATTTTATTTACCCGGTCATCTGTTGATGGGCAAAGCTGTTTTCACCTTTTGGCTATTGTAAGCAATGCTGCTGTTAACACTGGTGCACAGATTTGCGTGTGGACGTATTTTCCTGTCTCCGGTAGATAAGCAAGCTCTGTGTTGACCCAGGCCGCCACCATCACCACCACCTTGGGAAGGGAGTTTAGAGAATTACACACTGGCTTTTAAAGTGTTTGATGGAAAAACGACACATTTCACTTCTAGCAGATTTTATTGGCCGGGGCCGTGACTGACCTGGGGACATGCAGTTCCCAGAAGGACGTGAACTGGGAGTACTTGGTGAATGTAACTAATTTCTACAGAGAAGAGGAACGGGCATTCGTGGGACCCAGGAGAGCGAGTCCGTGTGGACAGGCCAGTCTGGGAAGCGTTCAGTAGTAAGGTGGGGAGTCCCAGGGTAGAAACTACCTGGAACTGAATAAATGGGGCAGCCTTGAAAGCCGGTCGGTGAGAAGACCTCGGATCTTTCAAGCGGCAGCTTTAGAAGTGGGTGATGGTATCGGAGAGGAGCAAGGCAGTGTCGTGCAAGTAACCTTGAATTGGCCGAGGTTTGGGACCGGGCTCGTCCAGGTTTTCACGGCAGGTGTTGTGGCTCCGTGCAGGGGATGCAGACCTCACCCCACTCATGCTCGGTGTCACCCACCTCTTGCTTCTTACCTGTAAAATGCCGCCCTTGCAGAATTCTGGCACACAGTAGGCACTGAGTAAGGTACAGCTGTCACCCTGATGCATTTGGCTCGCTGCAGCCAAGCCTGCGGTCACCAAGTGGCCATCCCCAGGCCTCCGGTTCATGTTTTCCTTGCGAAGCATACATGTGCTGAAGGACTGTCCTCTTCTCGGGGCCTGGTTATCCCCAGGGTGGCCGAAAGAGGAGGAGGTCAGTGGTATTGACGTGGCCGATGAATATTCCAAGGCGAGTAAACAGTTCTTCCTCAGCCTCTGGCGCAACAGATTTCTCAACTCGAGTGTTTTCTGAGCCCTGGAGAAACTGGGCAGATCTGTGTGCGCCCTCAGTCCTACACCCTTGTATTATTTTTCTAAACAAAGCAGGACAATGGCAATGTAAACATTGTTTGAACAAAAGCATTTGGCTAATGGAGATAAAACCAAGAGGAAAATAACAATTTTAATTTCTTTTTGGCTTTTGTGTTTTGACATTTGCCAGCATACTTTAATCTTTTAAGAATTAAAAAAATTACACGGTTTGCAGACTGCTGTTTGTTTCTGCTTGTTAAATTTAGTGTGAAATTGCCTCAGAAATCCCCCCCCCCATGTCAGCTTGGTCTTGTTTTCCTCTTTCGGGTTGGGGTGGGTGGGGGGAGGTGAGGGGCCAGTGGCCTGCAAAGCGTGTGGGCGAGCATGGAAACTGGTAGAAGCAAAAGCTTTCACCTCCGTTCTCACAGCTTGTGCGCGTCCATTGTCTTGTGGTGCCTGGCAGGCCGCCGCGTCCATTTTCCAGATGAGAAGACGGAGGTTCAGGGATGTGCCTGAACAGTGGGGGGGCGGGGGGGGGGGGGAGGAGAGGCAGCCATCTTTCCACTCTGTCGGGCTGTCATTTCTAACCCCCCACAAACAGTACCGAGAGGTCGCGTTTTACATTCTGTCGTAGCATCTGGAGGTTTGGTTGGGGCGCAGAGAGGAGCTCAGAGACATTGCGGGGGGGAGCGTGGGAGCAGGTGGGGCCGGACTCGGGGCCTGTGGAGTCATTCATTCCCGCGGCAGATGTGTGCCAGGCGCCGTGCCAGGCCCTGTGAGGCGGGCGGCAGTGTGGAGACAGTCGGGGCCTCTGTCCCCCCGAGAGCTGCAGTCCAGAGGTCGTGGGAGGAAGGAGGGAGAGCGGAGGGAGAGCCGGAAGCCCAGGCAGGCAGCAGGTGGCGGATCCTCCAGCAGAAGGGGAGGGAATTGGGGGTGATTTGGATTCGGTTTTATCCTGAAACCGGGGAGGAGGTAGTCGCCCCGGAGGTGCGGGCCACGGTGCCACAGGTCTGGGAAGTGGCCTCCCCCGCGAGGGTGTCTGAGCCACTCATCGGTGTCATGAGAAGGCATGCTGCTCACGGCACCCACGGGCAGGCTTCTTGCGCGTCCTCTGGACTCTTCTCTGTCCCGGTTCGTTAGCATCACTCCCTGGCCTCTCCCCTCGCCTGCGCCGGATGGTTCTCCGGGGTCTCCGCCCCCCCCCCCCCCCCCCCCGGCATTTCTTGGACTTGGCCTGGTGACTGCTAGCCTCCGTCCCTGTTCTCCCCTGGTCATGTCACCGCTCCCCCCAGAGGAACGTGTGGACCCTGGTGCCCCTCCCCAGCCCTCCGTGCCCGCTTTGCCGTCACCTCCAGCTACGTTTGTTTGTTTGAAGGAAAACTACGGGTTCGGCCTCTTTCCTTCTCCTGAAACCTGCACACTCTTCCCACCTCCGTGTTCTGTGAAGGGCGCCTCTGTCCTCCTGGCTACCGCCACTCCACCTGTCGCACCCCGCGCTGACCTTCGGTTGTCGGGGGTTCGTTCTGCTCCGCGTTTATGTCCGAGGCCTCCCGCCTTTCTGCTCCCCTGCTGCCCCCGCATTCGGGCCTCAGTTCTTCTCATCGCCCCCCGTGTGGGTTCTAAGTGGTCTTCCTGTCTTCCTCGTCCTCCCTCCTTCCCACCCTGGCCCTCTCACCCTGTGCTGCTTGGTCAGGATTCCAGAAATACTGTTGTGACAGCGTCATTGCCCTGCTCCCAAACAAAACAAAAACCAAGCTCTGTAGCTTTGCTCCAGCAGTATTTCCTAAAATAATTTTGAGTGGTACGCAGTTGAATGTTAAATTTTAATAGTTCTTTATCTTAAAAATGCCCTAGTACTTTGGCAGTTGAAAAAGCTCAACACTGAGTTACCACATGAGCTGGCGATTCCACTCTTCAGTGTAGACCCAGGAGAGCTGAAGGCGTATGTCCGTGCAGACACTCGTACGCAAATGTTCACAGCGGCACAGCGGCACTATTCATCGGCCAAAATAAGGGGGAAACAACCCAGATGTCCTCCAACAAAGTAGGTAGATAAAAGAGGTAGTATCTCCATACAATGGAAAATTCCTCAGCCCTAAAAAGGAATGAAGTCCTGATTTATACTGCACCGTGGATCAGTGTTTAAGATGTGTTAGGTAAAAGAAAGAAGACACGAAAGGCCAGAGGTTGGATGATTCTGTTCATATGATATGTCTGGGAAAGGCAAATCCAGCAAGACGGAACGTGGACAGGGGCGGGGGTGGGGAGCGGGAAGGGGCTCGGGTGGGGACTAAGAGATGCACGGCCCCTTCTTGGGATGACCCTAGCACAACACTGTGGATATACTAAACGGGAAGTGTGATTTGTGCACTGAAAAATGGTGAATTTTATGCTCTATGAATCCTGTCTCAAAAACAAAACAAACAGGGGCGCCTGGGGGGCTCCGTCAGTGAAGCATCCGACTTCGGCTCAGGTCATGATCTCACGGTTCGTGGGTTCGAGCCCCGCGTCGGGCTCTGTGCTGACAGCCTGGAGCCTGCTTCGGATTCTGTGTCTCCCCCTCTCTCTGCCCCTCCCCTGCTCACGCTCTGTCTCTCTCTGTCTCAAAAATAAATAAAAACGTTAAAAAAATAAAAAAAAAACCAAACAGGCCCCCCACTTCCCAAATGTCACAGCAGTGATGCCTGATTTCGTGTATGTTATTACTTAGAGTGGGTATTTGAATTTAAAAGGAAATGGATTTAAAGAAACATAGTAAGCGAACAATAGTGCCACTTAGAGGGACAACTAAATGAGGCCGTTCCTAAGACAGCACCTGGCGCGTAGCAAGCGCTCTGTAAGTGTCCGCCACTAGCATTATCATTTTTGGGAGGAAATGGCAAAATCTTGCAAGTGAGTAACCACACGAGTCCAGATTTCGTAGTGTGCTGAGTGGGGCCCCGGCATCACAGCCTCTCCCCGCCGGCCCCCTGGAGACCCCACTCCCTCACCCCTCGCTGTCTCTGTGCTCTGCCTGAACGAACACTTGCTCGTGCCCCTCATTCTTCAACAGCATTGCCTCAGATGCACTCGGCATCCCACCGCCTGTCCTGATCTTCCTGTGAGCTGCCCCGGGGCCCGCAGCTTGTAATCTGCTCTGTGGTCCCCCAGCCCAGACCAGAAGCCACGTCTTGTGCTTCCCGAAACCCTCGTGCCTGTTGGAGCCGTTCTTTTCACACTGAGCGAGTGAAGACGAATTGTTGAACCTGGTATCGACTAAACCATTTATACGTCTGCTCTGTAATGATAAAACGATGTCATTAAAGGACAGCAAAAGTGTTTTCAAAATCCGTGGAGAGCTTTTGCACACCCTGTAAATGAGCAGTTCTACTCTTAGGAACGTACTCTGGAAACACCCTGCCCCTGTGTCCTGGGAGCCGTGCGTGCACAGACCGGAATTATTCATGATGGCAAAAGTTTGGAAATAGTTTAAGTGTCCATTGGCAGGAGAGTGTGTATAAATTGTTACATGCGAACATAAAGCAGGTGGGGCACAGCTAGCCTTATGGCGCGACGTGGATGCGCCTCAGGAACATAGATGGTGTGAAATGACAGAAGCAACTCGTGGAAGACCACACATTATTTGGTTTTACGGCACTGGTGGTAAAATAATTTTCTGCTTTAAACAGCGAGGGACGGGGCTCCGGGGTGGCTCCGTCGGTTAAGCATCTGACTTTGGCTCAGGTCACCATCTCGCATTCGTGGGGCCCAGCTCTGCATCGGGCTCTGTGCTGACAGCTCAGAGCCTGGAGCCTGCTTCAGATTCTGTGTGTCCCTCTCTCTCTCTGCCCCTCCCTTGCTCGTGCTTTCTCTCTCTCTCTCTCTCTCTCTCTCTCTCTCTCTCTCAAATAAACATTAAAAAAAAAAAAATCAAGGTACTGAAGAATCCAGAACCCGAGCTGTTTGCCTGAGGCAGAGGAAGTAGGGAGGGGAAGGACCCCCTGGGGTGGGCACTGTGGTCGTGCCCTAGGCCTTGAGAGCGTGGGGGATCACAGGGGTCCCTTTTGTTTGTGCCTCACATGTGGTTTGCACTTAATTCTTTTATGTGCATCCAATAACACATAATAAAAACTTAAGCAAACAGAGGAACAGCAAGAAGACGTTAGGGCCAGCTCACGTCTTTTCTGGGGCAGAGACTCTGACATTTAAGAGTTAGAAGGAACATTTCCTCCTGACATATCCAGTCGGTACTGCAGAGTAAATAAAGCACTGGGACCGTCTCCAGCAGAAGAGGAAGGAGGGAAATAATATTTTTATTCTGTACCAAAAAAGAAGGTTTACCTTTCAACATGGAGACCCAGTTTTTTTCTGAGTGGAATTTCAGATGACCACAGCTATTTGAAAGGAATAATACAAGGGGGCGCCTGGGTGGCTCAGTAGGTTAAGCGTCTGACTTCGGCTCAGGTAATGATCTCACGGTTTGTGAGTTCGAGCCCCACCTTGGGCTCTCTGCCGTCAGCACGGAGTCCTTTTAGGATTCTCTGTCTTCCTCTCTCTCTGCCCCTCCCCTGCTAGTACTCTCTCTCTCTCAAGTAAAGAAACATTAAGAAAGAAAAAAAGAAAGAAAAGAAAGAAATAATGCAGACTTCTTGATGTAACTGAATTAGCGGAAGATCTGGTAATAGCCAAAGAGACATCATTTCTTAAGGATGTGAGTTCTGAAGAACACATTTAAAAAAATCGTTTTGGAGTCTGTGGTATTTCAGACTTCTGTCCTGACTGATTTCATTGTATTGCCAGTCTGTAGAACCTTACACATTTCAAGGGGAAGCTTTCTTTGAAGCGCATCTTTAAAACCTTTTTCCTTTGTGGGCTATGCTGGTAGGAGCTGGGAATGCCAGGGTCTGATCCTGGTACAGCATTAAATTGCTCTGGGCCTTGGTGTCTGCACGTAGGTGAGTCCTCAGGCCCTTCCGGCTCCAGCATCTTTGCCCCTGCTCACGTGGCTTGGTGAGCTGGCTGGGGACGGGACCTCCACCCGGTGGCCAGCTGCACAGGGGTAGGAAAACAGTTTCTCCTCCACCATTTTCTGGCCTTTCAAACACAGAGGCAAGAGGCGCCTTTCCGGGCTGCAGCGTCAGCAGGGACAAATTCATTGTTCTCGTGACTTTGAGCCCTGGATGGGACTGAAGCCAGAAGGAATACATACGAAGTACAGAATAGGACCAGAGGCCAGAGGTCTGGGATCAAATCCTGGTCCTAACCCCTGCTGGCAGTGCGGTCTGGGCTGGTTCCTGAACCTCTCTGTGCCTTAGCTTCCTCCTCTGTAAAAGGAGGATAATAATAATAGCTCCCTCTAGGACTGTTTCGGAGATTTAATAAGGAAACACGTGTGTTCTCAGAACATGCCTGGCATATAGTTGGGGCTCAATTAATATTTGCTAGTTTCTATTAAAGAGAGTCTTCTCTTTCTCCTGCTGTTCTAAGGCTATTCTATCACAGTTACTAGTAACAAAGAATTAGCACACAGAGACCTTTCTTGGAAATGCCAGCCACAGAGAAAAGCCGGAGCCGGTGACTCTGTTTACCGGGTTGCTGTGTGGTCAGGAAATGGGCGCTTGTGGACCAACAGACTGGTAGACGATATCCACCCAGCACGGTTTTCACGGAGAAGCTCCCATGGGCTTTTGTCTCCTGCTTTGGAAGTTCTTTTTGAGTCGCCCTCGGGGACGTGCCGAGTAACATCCTTACCGACGTCCTCCCCTTGGTGGTGCCGGGAAGAGGACGCAGATATTTGGACACCTATTATTTGCCAGTGTCTCTCCAGGCACCTCGATAAGAAATCCCCGTGTTAGCCCTCACATGCGGCCTGACGCTGGCCGGCTTTGCTCCCGAGCCTAGGCTGTCGGGGGCATCGAATGGTCTCTGCTCTGCGTGGGGTCCGGGCCCTGGCGACTCTCCACTCCTGTGGTGGCGCTCGTGAAGCTGGGGGCCTGGCAGTCCTGTCCTCGGGCAGTTCATCCCTGGGCAGTCAGTATGGCAGCCGCTTAACTCCCGTGACGGTGAGCTGAGCGGAAAGGGAGACGGCGTTAACGCTGCTGGTCTCTAGATAGACGGGACTGTGTTAAACACGGTCTTACTTGTCGTGGTCTTACTTGTCTCCCCTGTGTTCGCTCAGCGCTCACTGTGCGCCGGGCTCTGCTCTTGGCCTAGAGGAGACTGTGGTGAACACAGGCAGGACCTGCTCTCACAGAGGTCAGGGGCGGGGGGTGGGGGGGGGGGTGGAGGGGGCACAGGGGAGAAACAGGTTCACAAGCGAGAAAACGTCGTGCAGAGCGGGGCTTTGCTGAGCATTCAAGGTGATGACGTGGCAGGGTGACTGGGGGGTCTGAGGAGGCGATATTTAAACTGGGATAAAAATGACCAGAAAGGCCGTCCAAGTGACAGTCGTGGGAAGAACGGCAGGCAGACGAGGCAACAGGTGGGTAGAGGGGCTGGGGCCTGTTTGTGGCACATGGGCTGCTCTGAAGTGACAGTGAGCAGACTGTCCCAGTAATAGGTCAGTGATTGGAGAAGAGGGTGCAGCACATGGTGACACAGAGTTAACCTTCGAGTCCTGTCCTTCCTCAGGGTAGCCCCAGGCCCCGGGCCCCGATTTCGGAGAATCTGGCCTATCCTTTCTTTCCGATTGCCCGTTTGCCGAGGTGAGCCTGTCCTCTGGTCTCTGGGGCCCTGGCTTGACCCCCACCCCCACCCCCACCCCCACCTCCGGCCGGCTGCCTGGGGTGGGGGATGGGGACCCAGGCCCAGCCTTGAGGGTCAGTGGACATCAGCCATCACTCCCTGACAGTCCGCGGAAGTAACTCCCCAGCCGCCCACGGAAATTGGCCTCGTTCCTTCACAGCCGCTGCGAGGGGAGTCCCGACTCCTGGAGCTGCTGCTTTAAGGGCAGAGAGAGGTGAGCAAACCAGTTGTTTTCCTCCTGGCTTTGGGTTTGCTCTTACAAGTGTGGAAATACGTGTTCCTTTCCTGCAGGGTTCCTCTTGGCAAGCATCTCGAGCTCCGTTTGAGAAAAGTGGTAGCTCTCTGCTGTGCCCAAAACCCGGTCTGTGGGGCCTGGCCCAGGGGGGCCATAGTTCACCCTCACGCCGCTCCCGCTCTCTCGCGCTGGCTCCTCAGGAGACGGCGACAGCCCGGGACTTAGTGCCATCACAGCGGCCAGCCAGGGCTAAATTAAGCACAAAATCATGGGAATTCTAAATTTTCCCATGCAGCTCGGCATTTTTTTCAGATGTCTCAAGCTGGAAAATTGTACTGATCAAAGTATAATCCATAGCTGGGCCTGCCCCATGGGGGTGGGATGGGTGTGTGGAGCCATCAGATGCCCCCGTGCCGTGGTTCCCAGTCTCTGGGTGGCATTGCAGCCAGTTATTTGTGGGTATTTCTAGTAGCACAGTCACAGTGTGTTAGAAACAGAGACGCTCTGGCCCAGGGGTCACACACAAGCTGCCTTCCTGGGAGGAGGGAAGGGTTCTGAGGGCTATTCATGCCTCCAAAGGCCCAAAGGAAGCCCTACTGTTTTGCCCACCATTGAGCCCCACAGGCCGACAGAAGCATCTGCCACTAGGCTCGTAGCCAGAGTTCTCACCTCACAGTCAGTGACCTGTGGCTGAGCTGGTCAGGGCTCCCCGTGACAACCACGGAGGTGGCAGGGAATTGAGCCATTTGTCAGAAAGAGGGTCTTGGGAATTGAAGGGTTTAGGGAGAGCATCTGGTCTACCCCATCATTTAAAAAATTTTTTTAAATATTTATTTATTTTTTAGAGAGAGAGAGAGAGAGAGAGACAGTGTGAACAGGGGAGGGGCAGAGAGAGGGAGACACAGAATCGGAAGCAGGCTCCAGGCTCCAAGCTGTCAGCACACACCGCCTGATGCAGGACTCGAACCCGCGAACCGTGAGATCATGAAGTCAGACGCTCAACCGATTGAGCCGCCCAGGCGCCCCTTGGTGTGATTTTTTAAGAATGCTGTCAATGATTGGTCATTTGCAAAACGACTTTGAAGAGTAGAAGAGAGGTGGGGAGCATTAAAGAGTTCTTTTTTCTTTCAAAATGGCATATTTATGCCTTGCCCTGGTCCAGTTGTCAAGATTTTGATCCTTGACCCTCCCGGTGAGAGAGCCACAGCTCAACATACCCCGTCTCCTAAATCGGGGAGTGAAACTAAGTGGCTGTGTCCGATGGCCAGAGTGTAGCCCGAATGGTCAGAGCAGCTCTGACCCTGGCTCACGTGATCTTTAAAAATGACCGCATTTCAACACCCATATAATCTGCACCCACGTGCTGCTCTTCTCAGAGACTCAGTGGTCGGGGCACGCTGGCAAAGAAAAAGAGAATTCCTCATGGGTGTTTTCAGTACTTTAGAAAACTTTAGAACAGGTAAAGCCATAGAAGGCTATCTGACTTGCTTCAGTGACTGTCAGATCCTGGCAGAGGCCGCCCAGGATGTTCTCCGGTGGAGGACTGGCTGCCTGGTGGGAGGAGGGGCACTGCCCAGCATTGGGGCGGGAGTCCTTCATTTCCACCTGGTGGTAGGTTAGCTGACACCCCCGTGGGGCTCTTCCTCCCCTAGAAGTGAGAGCGGAGAGGTGCGTGGGCAGTTTAACCTGACCTGCTTTATCATCTAGAAGTCAAGTCTAAAATGTTTGTTTTTGGGGCACCTGGGTGATTCGGTCGGGTAGGTGTCTGACTCTTGGTTTTGGCTCAGGTCACGATCTCACGGTTGGTGAGTTCGAGCCCCGCATCGGGCTCTGCACTGGCATTGTGGAGCCTGCTTGGGATTCTGTCTCTCCCTCTCCTCTGCCCCACCCCTGCTGTGTTCTCTCTCTCTCTCTCTCTCTCTCTCTCTCTCTCTCAGAATAAATAAACATAAAAATTTTTTTCCATGTTTATAATAATACTCCTTTTTGGATGGTGATATAAAATTTGATTTCTCCATTCTGTGCAGAGAACACTTCTTTTTTGGCTGAATCTCACCGTTTTTCTGGTGAACATAAAGGGTGTTTCTGCCCCCACCCCCTTTTCCTTTCTCCCCTGTGCATGAGCAGTAGTCATTAGGCTCTGAGTTATTGCTAGCTTGGCTGATGCAGGGTCATAATAGTCCTTTCTCTTTAGGCTGAAATGATTACTGTGGAAAAGAATGTGGCACTGTCCATATTGTCCTAACTGGACCGTTGTCTTCTGGAAAGCCGGCTCAGTTTGGTCATGTGAGCCGTAGTCTCAGCCACCCCCTGACTGAGCCTCCTTGTGATGGTCGTGGTACCCTTTTCCCCAGTAGGAAGGTGGAGATATTTCCTCACTTGTGGATTGCACGCAGGGGAGAATTAAAGCCAACTAGTCAAGGCTTGCAATGTGTTTCACAAACTTTTGGTGTCTATGAGTGTCATGCGGTGACACCAGGGCACTCACTCCAGGATACTCAGAAATCACCCCGGGAGCTTGGTCAGGGTGTCGCCTCCCCTCGGCGCTGCCCCCAGTTATTGTGTGTCTGGAGCTTTTTGAACAGCCTCCGCAGGGGCTTCTGGAAGACGGCCGACGGCGGGCCACACCGGTGTACCACGGCAGGAACGGTGGCCGTACCCCCTTCCCCAGCTCTCCCTGTCCTCTGCCTCGAGAACAAAGTGCACATGAAGCCACAGGAGGCTGCCACACACAGATAGTTTGAGCCCTCATCTGAGATGATGGTTTTTGGATCAGTTCACTCAGCCGTGTCTGTCGATCGAGACTGGGTCGTCACAATTGGCGTTGGTTGACCTGCGGCTGTTAGGTTTTGGGGAGCAGGGAGAGACCCTTGGGGCTATTCCCTCATAGCTGGTCTTGCCCCCTGATGATGATCCCTGGTCCCTGCAAAGCCACTGCCAAGATCTCCTTAGGGATGTGGCGGGGACCTCGGTGGGCAGGGCATGTGTCTTCTCCGGAGCCGGCCGGCCACGCCCGCCTCCGTGACGCAGCAACGCAAGAGCGGCCCAGGGACCTCCGGGCTCTGACCGTGGACCCACCCGGGCTGCGCTGGGTAGGGGAGAGAGCCTCTTCTTTCTTTCAGCGACTGGGAACGCTAGGTTTGGAAGGAATTTCCCCACCCAGTTGCACAAGCCCTTGGAGCACATTTTTATGGAATTCTTCTTGCCTCCAGGGGCACCGCTCTGGCCTCGGAATGTTTGTTTATTTAGTCTTGTTCTTTGGCTATTCCAGTCTCCGGTGCCTCTTGGATTCTGGTTGTGTTTTCAAGAACGCCACGGTTTGTCTTGCCCGGCTTGTCCCCGGCGAGTGTGACCGTCGGGCTCTCTTACTTTGCCGTCACTCTGGAAGAGACCTTGACTGGTGGCCGCCTGCGTTTTGAGGAGTGACGAGCCTCCCCGGGAGGGACGCGGCTCCTCAGTCCGCCTGAGGTCGTGGGTCAGGTGTGCCTGGGGAGAGTCTGGTTGGTGTCCCCGCACGTCTACTTGAAGCCCCGTGGGGGAGTCGGGGTGGGGGGCACTCACTGTGCGTCTGGTGTTTGCCCGTTGCCGGCTTTCCTGCTCTCAGGGCGCTCCTCGCGCTGGGCTCGCTGTTACAGGTGACGGCACACGTTGCTGTAGGTTACAAGTGACCACGCAGGCACCCGTGTGGAGGAGAGATGGCTTCAAGCACAGGTGGACCCAGAGGCTCCACCCGTGTTGTCTTGCTGCCCTCCCTCCCTTTGCTCTTTGCTTTCTTCCCTGTCCCTTTAGGTTTCGTGGCTTCCAGCAGCTCAGCCACCTTCTGGTTTCCTAGCACTTTAGAGCCACCCAGAAGGGTCTCCGGACAACCCAGTCTGGATGGCCCACCTGCCGTGATGCAGCCACTGTGGTTGGGGGCCTGTGGCGCTCTGACGGGCAGAGCCTGGGCTGGACCTGCTCCTGGCCGCTTCCCCCTTGGAAGACCCAGGATCTTTCTAAGACAAGAGGAAGTGGATGTTGCATAAGCAGAAACAGTAGATTCCATTTCCAGGACAGAAATGAGAGATCTTTGGCTTAAAGAATCTTCTCCGATACTGGGGCCTAACTGTAGAAAAATGAGTGTCCCCTTCTATACTGGATAGACTGTTGGCTTTTGATGGGGGGGGGGGGTTCTCCAGAACTCTCAAAGGCCTTTTGGAAAGCCTGACAGAAATGCGCATTGCCCACGATGAGACTTCCCCAGGGCAGCTGAAATGTTCAGTTTCTTTGCCGTTTGTTGGATTTGATCAACTCAGTGAGGTTTACCTCTTGTGCACCAGAAGCCTTGATTCTTAATAAAACAAATTAGTACATTCTCAAAATAGGCTAGTCAGGGCTGGGGCCGGAGTGGGGAGGTGTGGCGGGAGCCCCGTGTCATCTCATCCAGGGTAACAAATGGACATCCTTTGGCTCCTGGTCAGCTGTTCTGTAAATGCAGAAAAATTTGTTTGCTTTTTTTTTTTTGTAAGTTTATTTATTTATTTTGATAGAGAGAGAGAATGAGCAGGGGAGGGGCAGAGAGAGAGGGGGAGAGAGAGAATCCCAAGCAGGCTCCCTGTTGTCAGCACAGAGCCCAATGTGGGGCTCGATCCCACGAACCGTGAGATCGGGATCTGAACCCAAATCAAGAGTTGGGTGCTCAACCGACTGAAACACCCAGGCACCCTAAAAATTTGTTTACTTTGAATAGAAATCTCAACTTGGCTCCATTCAGAAAATATTGAAAGTCCTAACAGTTGTACAAACTTTACCACTTATAATGCAATAGTTTAAGTCGTGTCTGATAACAGAATTCGATTTCTGAAGCTCTTTCTGATTACTGATTTTTTAAAATGTTTATTTACGTTCGAGAGAGAGAGAAAGACAGAGAGACAGAGAGAGAGGACAAGTGGGGGAGAGAGACAGACAAGGATAATACAGAATCCGAATCAGGCTCCAGGCTCTGAGCTGTCAGCACAGAGCCTGAGGTGGGGCTCAACCTAAGCCATGATGTCATGACTGAGCCACCCAGGTGCCCCATCTAATTACTGATATTCTGATGGCATTTGTCCCTTGAGTTGTTGGTATGTAATTTATGGAAATAAGCCCTCCCCCCTTTTTGCCATCTTGGTCTAAACCTTTAACAAAGTTTATTTTTCCTTCTTGTTTTGACGATCCCCATCGCCTCCTACCTCCTGCCTTCCCCATATCTGAGCTCAAGCTCCTTAATAAATGGGGGTATATGAACTGACCACGGCTTCCTAGGCTTGATTGAAGAGTCCCACGAGGTCACAGATTATCCTGTACTAGTCAGTTCAGGCTCAGCAAGCTGGAAACGGAAGAAAACTAGCAGATGAAGAGGGAAGGTTTGGAAGGTGGACCATGCGTACTGTTCAAAAAAGCAAGAACAAAACAAAACTTAGGTTCTGGAAACACTGCAGCGTGTATATTTGAAGATGCGCTGTGTTCGGGGCCTGTTTTGGGGAGGGAGTGCCTGGCAGATGTTTGCCTGGAGAGGAGATGTTTAGGTGTTGACTGTCCAATCCTGAGGTTGAGGGGGAGAAGTTTTGGAATGGGGAGAGTGAGGTCTGAGGTCCACATGGACAAGTGCGGTAGGGCCCCCCAGGTCCCCGTCCCCAGTTGGGGCCTCCTGGGAGGTCCGGGGCTGTGGTCCTGCAGCCCACTCGAGTGTCGCTGGCTTCTCTCACGGCAGGAATTGGAAGGGTCGGTCTACAGAGTCTCTGGTGAGGCGTGCCACCCGGCTGGCCTTGAACATGGTTTCTTGGAGGCGCCTCTGGTGTCCTTTCTCCTATCAGGAATTTTGTATCCCCAGGTCTCCTCATTCTCACCGCGTGCCCATCCTGAAAGCACCTCTTATCTACGGCTTTACAAAAAAGGCAGGCAGCCATTCAAATTATATGGGCTTTCTATATTTCTCTGACTGTAAGAAATGTTTTATTAGCTTTGCCCTTCTTAGAGCCTAAATATTTCAAAGAGACTGCTAACAGATGTCTTTGCAAGTTGAGCCTATTAGAGAAAACCCCTGCCTTGGTCTGCAGCCCCGGTTTCTCAGCTCCTTTCCCAGCCTCTGTCTGGCAGGGCAGGAACACTCCCCGCCCTTGATCGGAGGAAGTGCAGCCTTTTCTTTGCCACCAAAGGCCCAGGAGGCTTGGTGGGTGCCCTGGCCAGGCCTCCTGGCCTCTCCTTGGCCTCTCCCCAGGAGGACACCGGGTCCAAGGTGGCTGGACTAGAAGAAGGGAGCAGAGCCGGGGCGTCATTTCTTCCTCAGGAAATTGTTTTGTTTTGTTTCTCGTTATGTTTCCAACCATTTGAGGCCTTCTTACCAAGACCATTTGCTCTCATGCTTAATCAAAGCTGCTACCTGACCTGGAGGAAGGTGACCGAGGACCTCTTCAGCAGCGGATTCCCACGCCTCCTGCCTCCCTGACAGTGGGAAGGTCGTACCTGCCGTGCACCAGATGGAGTGACAAACGGAGGGGCCCGGTGGTCCCTGGCACGTCGCCGGGCCCCTGGGCGTTAAGTCCAGCTGAATGTTACTACTGATTTTGACGAGTGTTTGTACTTTAAGCTGAGGGATGCTCATTAAAAATCAAAGTGTTCCTTTCTGCTTTTGAGGCCTGCCCCATCCCTGGCAGCAGTGAATGTTGCTGTGAATGAAAAAGCCTAACTAAATCAAATGTGCAGGTCACCGTGAAAATTTTTATCCCTGGTCCTTTGACAGGCTTTAGAGGATTTATGAGAGCTGGCCAGATCAGTGGAGAGGCAGAATATGCCTGCCTTCTGCTGAAGCCCCGTTCTGTGGCTTCAGATGGGGACAGAATTCTTGGCATATCTGAGGCTGGAGGGAAGGCCTTGTTAGCCATAGAAGATGTATCGGTTGTCACCAGGATAAAGTTTTATGAGCTGTCCCTTATTTGTACGGTTACATGTGACAAGTGATCATTGTGTTTCCTGTGGTTCTTCCCTTCCCCTCGCCCCTACCGCATCTCTTGTTTGTTTCTTTATTTTTTTTGATGTGCCCATTGCCCACGTGAGGCTTTAGATGAGGAAGGTGAGGGCCACACCTCACAGAAGCAGCACAACAGCTGCAGCAGCTCGTGGGGAGGATGGTGGGAAGGACGGGGAGGACGGGCCACTGCAGGAGGAGGGGGCAGGGAGCAGGTCCCGGCCGCACCAGGCTGCTTTGGTGGAGGTGACCTTGGTTAGCTGACCCCATGACTTCAGGTCCTCGGGTTCCTCACCTACCTTACCTGGAGGCTTTTCATGAGCATTCAGTGAGCTAGAGCCTGGCCCAAGGCTGCCTTGGCTGCTTCACAGCCGGAAGAGCCTGAAATGAGCCCGGTAGGTGGGAATGGGGGGTGGGCAGAGGGAGGGCACTTGTTTCGTGTCCAGGCTCCAGCTGTGCTGCTCTGTCTTTGGCAGTCCCTGGAGTCTACCGGACCTCAGTTTCCTCATTTTACCGATGAGGAGTAAGTAATTTGCATTATCACTTCCTCCCACCCTCTCAGGTCTCCTCAGCTTTGAAGACACACTGGGAGTTCTTTCTCGCGGAAATTCCTTCTCCTGCCTGCCTTTGCAGCCCCCAGCAGCCAGCTGAGTTGGTCGTGCTGGCTCTGCATCCTCAGATCCTCTGTGTTCACCTCCAACCCCTGCCAGACTGGCCTTCCTGAGGAGAGGGACACTGTTTAATCTGTTCTGTAAATTTATTCAACAGTATTTATATCCACGTCAGGCACAGTGTGGGAAGCTGGGTGGTTGTTGATGAAAAGACCACACTCACTGACCAAAGCCCATTGTCAGAGATGTGGGCCTCACTCTAGCCCAGTAGATGTTTCTTCTCTGGAGAGGGGGGACACGTGTGTCCGTGCCACAGGGCGGGGTGGACCCATTAATGTGTAACCTTGGGCCTCAGTTCTGTCCTCTGTGAAATGAGGGGATTGGGCTAGAACCAGAATATTTCTGAGGTTGTATTAGCTCAGGCCAGATGCTGGAGACTCTGAAAGTCCACTGGAGGGTCCTGACTGTGCTTTAGAAGAGTAGTTGGAAACCTTTATAAGAAGTCAGGAGAAAAGCGGTGCTCACAGAAAATTCCCCGGAATTTAGAAGCACGTTGGACCAAAGCCAAATGTTGAGTGATTTTTAAAGGCATAGATAGCACCTGACCGACTCAGCACAGTGTGTGACTCTTGATCTCAGGGTTGTGAGTTTGAGCCCCACATTGGGTATAGAGATTACGTAAAAAAAAGGCATAGATAGACATTTTGGGGGGGGTAACATATACCTGAAACAAGTCTTTTCTTGCTCCCATAGGTAATTTAAAATTTGTCAGGACCAACTTCCCCCAGCGTTATGACTGTTCTCTTCTCTCACCAGTCAGTGAAAATACAACCCACGGAAGAGCCATGCCAGTGGAAATGTTTTGAAAATAGAACAACTGTTACAATGTTTACTTCCTATCTTCCCAAGGCTTAAACTTGAGTTTAGGTTGTATTCATCATTAACTTGTAGTATTGATCTTGTCGCAATTTTTTTTTAAACGTGGCTCTGTCCCCTCCTAGGGAGGCTGGAGTATGTCCACACCTCCCCCAGCCCTCCTGACCGCGCCCCCTCCCCCCCCCCCCCCGACCTCAGTACCTGCCCTTTCCAGAAAAGGCCAGAGCCCCCTACTCTCTCTCCGAGGCGTGCGTGCTACAGTGAGCGTGTTTCTTTCTTCCTCCAGGTCATGGCTTCTGGCTTCTCGGACCTGAGGCTCCAGCGGAGGACATGACTCTCAGGGATCCTACTCCAGATCTGTTGCGGAGACTGAACCTTCGCAGGGCACGAACTCGCCCAGGACAGGAGAATCTCTCTCTCTGAAGGGCTCTACGATTGTCGCCAAGAAAAGTAACAATGGCGACTTCGTCTATCAGACGGCAAATGAAAAACATCGTGAACAATTACTCGGAAGCGGAAATAAAGGTCCGGGAAGCCACCTCCAATGACCCGTGGGGCCCGTCCAGCTCCCTGATGACGGAGATCGCGGACCTGACCTACAACGTGGTGGCCTTCTCCGAGATCATGAGCATGGTGTGGAAGCGGCTCAACGACCACGGCAAGAACTGGCGGCACGTGTACAAGGCGCTGACGCTGCTGGACTACCTCATCAAGACGGGCTCCGAGCGGGTGGCCCAGCAGTGCCGCGAGAACATCTTCGCCATCCAGACCCTGAAGGACTTCCAGTACGTGGACCGCGATGGCAAGGACCAGGGCATCAACGTGCGCGAGAAGTCAAAGCAGCTGGTGGCCCTGCTCAAGGACGAGGAGCGGCTGAAGGCCGAGAGGGCCCAGGCTCTCAAAACCAAAGAGCGCATGGCCCAGGTCGCCACCGGCATGGGGAGCAACCAGATCACCTTCGGCCGCGGCTCCAGCCAGCCCAACCTCTCCACCAGCTACTCGGAGCAGGAGTACGGCAAGGCCGGGGGCTCGCCCGCCTCCTACCATGGCTGTGAGTAGCGGAAGCGCCCCCCACCCCCTGCCAGCGCGCTGGGCCTCAGGTGGGGTGGGCGCCCTGGGGCTGAGCGAGAGCTTGTATCTGTCCTTCGTTCTCAGCTCCCTGCCCGCGGCGACGCGGGGGCTTGGTCCCTTGGCTGCTCTGCCTCCGGGGTCTCAAGACCCTCTGCTGCTCCGCGGTGTGATTCGGTACATCCGGGCAGGGCCAGCCGGCCCTCGGGGAGACGGTCTGCCCCTTTCCCCCACAGGGAAGGGCCGGAGTGAAGCGACTGGCCTGCCCCACAGACGGTGGGAAGTTGACTGTGTTTGGTAGGTAGGAGGAAACGAACGTTCTTTCTCGATGATAATCTCGTTTCTTTAATCTCATTAAATGTTTGTCTAACCACTGGGCTGCGGGTCTCCCGACCGGCTCAGCGTGTTATTCTACCTATTCTACCTCAGCGTCCCAGGGGAGAGAGATGGGATGTCTCTGTCTCCCTTAAAGAGGGAGGGAGAAGGCAGAGGCCTCTGCAGGTGCCAGCGTGAGCAAGGCCCCTCTTTGGACATGTGGGCGAGAGCTCTTGGTGATTTGCTTTTGCATGGCTGGGTCTGTGCTGGGTGGGGCTGCTCTGTTTTCTCGTTTTGCATGTCGGATTATGCTGGGCCTTTGCCCAACATTTGGACGAGATTTCAGGGAACAGAAGTGGAGTTCAGGGCCTGACGGGAGCTGGTCTCTGTGAGCCACATTGGCGTCCTGGGCATTCACTAAAAGTGGCCCCGGGAACAGGCACCCTGCTGCTTTCCCTGATGCTGTGTCAAGACAGGTGGCCCTGGTGGCCTGTGGGGACGCAGAACTTGTATCTTATGGCTGTAAAAACAAAAGTGCATGCCCCTACACAGCCTTTCGTTTTGGTATCGGTAACACTGTCAGCATAACACCAGCCTTTTTTATTTCTTGCACATTTTTTTTTTAATGTTTATTTTTCAACAAGAGAGAGACAGAGAGACAGAGACAGAGACAGATCACCAGTGGGGGAGGGGCAGGGAGAGAGGGAGACACAGAATCCAAAGCAGGCTCCAGGCTCTGAGCCGTCAGCACAGAGCCCCATGCAGGGCTCGAACCCACAAACCTTGAGATCATGACCTGAGCCGAAGTTGGACACTCAACCAACTGAGCCACCCAGCCACCCCATTTTTTTCTTTTTTTTTTAAAAGGAAATTGTTTGTAGCCTGACAAACGCCTGTCGGTCCTTGTGTGGTCATTGGTTCTGCTGGCCGACCACCTACTAACGGCTCCCGCCTGCAGGTGTCAGTTTGACGTTGTCCTGCCACCAGCAGCATTTTGAGAAATGTGTCAAATGGGAGATTTGTGTACCAAAGCCAGACTTCCTGGACTTCCCTAGGAATTCCAAATTATGACCGAGCTTGGAGAGGTTAGCATTTTTCTTGTCCCTGTTTCTAGTCGTGGCTGTTTCCCTCTCAGTTTGAACTGCTCTGCTGAAGCATAGGTTGTGACCCTCGTGAGACCGCACGAGAAGGAAAGTGACCTGCGTCTCCAGAAGTCTCTGTCTGGGCCAGGTTCATCACCAAAGTGGTGACGATTGCCCTTTAAAGGGAGAGCTCGTTTGTTGCTCTCGTGGAGCCTCCCCACCCCCCAAAAGTGCCCGCTGTGGGTTGAGCTGGTCTCAGGCTGCCTCGGCTTCCTGTCTGGGAAGTGGACGCGCCTGTGCTCTGCAGCCACTGGGAGCTGCCCTTCTCGCGACGTGCCTGTTGCGGTCATTTTTGTCCAGAAGCCAGAGGATCCGAAGCGAGAGCTAGAATAGCATCCCGTCCATCAACAGCTTGTGGGACGTTCCCCGTGCGGGAGCCGGGGGTTCGGGTCGGGCACCGGTGGCAGGCCTGCCGGCCTTCTGCTGGCCTGCCGGATGCTGTCACGGCCCCAGCTCTGACGCTTTCCGGTTCCCTCAGACCTTGAGCTCGAGCTGCATGTTCAGGGTCAGAATGTGGTCAGCGGGCTGTCCGCCGCCCCCGAGCGCCACGGGCCCCGGCCCCGGCCCGCACCGTGCCGCTCCCACTCCCTCTAACGGCGTGTCTCTCTCTGTGTGTGTGTGTGTGTGTCCCTGCCCGACAGCGCCCGAGGCCTCGCTGTGCCCCCAGCACCGCGCAGGGGCCCCGCTGGGTCAGAGCGAGGAGCTGCAGCCGCTGAGCCAGCGCCACCCCTTCCTGCCGCACCTGGGGCTGGCCTCCCGCCCAAATGGCGACTGGTCCCAGCCCTGCCTCACTTGTGACCGCGCAGCCCGAGGTGGGACGGCGGTTTGCTTTTCTCCTTCCTGGAAACGCTGGGCGGCTTGCTGGGGGTGTGCTTGTTGTGTGTCAGTACAGCCAACTCTCTCCCTGTCTCCTCCCCGGCCTCTCGGTCCACCCTCCCGCGGACCCAGGGCCCCCTTTTTCCTGTCTCCCTGAGAGCCCCCCTCGCACCACCACGTGTCACTCGCCAGAGGTCCTGTTGCGATTTGGGTGAGGCATGGGGTGACTGTCCGTGCTTTCCCGGTGTCCCCACGCCCTGAAAATTTGGACGGGGCCCCGCTGTCTGCCAGACCCAGGTGTGGTGGGGGCCAGACACCCTTTGGCTTGTTGAGCTAGAAGGGTGCGGCTTAGATCTCACAGTGGTGGGCAGACCCGAGGGCCTCGGTGGACGCTCGTTGGAAGCCATCAGCCTTGATGCAGTGATATGTGCCTTGATGAGGACAAAATGGGATTGTTTCTGCTTCTCAATTAACTGCTGCCCTTCCAGAAATCCCCATTACCGTGGTAAACAGAGAGTTAGCTGTACTGTCGATTCTAGGTCACAGTGTTTGAAGATACCTAATTCAATGGGTAACTAAAAGCGGGGCTTCTCTTTTGACTAATTAACAATGTGTCCCGGTCAGAGGCTGCAACTATTGCAGGTTAAACCGAAAGCAGATTTTTTCTGTTGCCTCCAAGAAAACGTTCTCAGTCTGATCAACCTTCGGCCCGAGTGCCCCGCCCCCGCCGCCCGCCCCCCACACACAGAGAAGAGAGCTATTCTCGCCTGTTCTTACTAGAAGGGGCACCAACGGAGAGGCTCTGTGTGACCTCCCCGATAAGGTGGCCCGCCTTTATTCAGCCCTGGAAACAGTTACTGTTCATTCATGCCTCATCAATATTACAGCTTGTTTGACTCGGGTATTTGTGTGGTCACTAGATTCAGCTCTGGGATAGTTTCCTTTGTGCTCCTGTCTTCCCCTAACAGCCTGTGCAGGATTTTGTGAGGAGGACCGGCTTTGCACTCTGCAGGATGAAAAGGTCGAAGTGTGTTTTGAAGGATCATCCAAAGGCCCTTGGGTTGCACACCGTTTCTTCCACCAGATCTTTGGCGGCCGTTCCTACAGGTTCCCAGTGTTCCCCCCAGGACTCCGGGGTCCCCCTTTGTTTTTCCCGGATTTCATTCAGTAACCGGGAAGGTGTGTTTGGAGTCTTGCACCAGCTCTCCTGGTGGCAGGTTGGCTCTGCTGGGACATGTGCATATTAAAATTAGGCCGCCCTGCTTCCCACCTCTCCCGATGTGGTCCGGACCACACCCTGCGCCACCAGGCCAGTCTTGTCCCCTCTGGTTCCTTCCGCCTGGGCGCCTCCTCTGCACGCACACATCTGGCAGGTTGCTCGAGGTGCCCGGTCCATGTGGATTTCTCTTCTCCTGCAGCTCTGGTAGAAATTGGGGCTCAAAATGAGTAGGTCTTTTTGGCAGCTTCTCGTGTCCCAGAAGAGTTTGGCGCAAACAAGTGTCACACGGTGCCACGTTCCGTCCTTCAACTGGTTAGTGTGTGCGTCCCTCTCTGTATCTCACACGTTGCCCATCCTTAGGCTGCTGGAGAGCAGGACCCCCGCCCACGACGACTTTCTGTCCGTTCTTAGCACCTAACAGTGTTCAGTGCAAGGTAAGTGCTTCACGTACGCACGTCGGTGGGTTTGCTTTGAACACGCCGGCTTGGAATCCGGCAGTGGAGGAGTCAGACGGACACTGGCCGTTCGGGAAGTGGTCTCCTGAAATGCAGGCCGTGATCCTGGAGGAGACGTGTGGGGCGGGGCACACTTAGGACCCCAGACCCCGCAGAGGAGGCCCTGTGGGCACGGGTGCAGACTCAGTGTGGGGCAGGGGAGGCAGACGGCTGAGAAAGCCCCTTCGTGGGAGAGCACGCACTGCAGGGAGGCTTTCGCTGCTGGGTGGCTGTTCTGACCCACAGTAATCATGCCGGTGTTTGAGGAGACCATCCTTCCACGAGCCGTACCCATCTGATCCTCTCTGTGCCTCCTTCCTCCCTTTTGCCTCCCGCATACATCGGCAGGTCTGACCTTGGAAACCTCTCAAATTCTGTCCTTCCTTTCTGGTTCCATGACCTCAATTCAGTGTCTGCTTTCTCACTGGTTTCCTTGCGGTAGCCGCCCTCCCCCCCACTCTTGTCCACCTTCCATCTTGAGAAATGAGACCCTGATCCTGGGTCTTGGGAGAGATCCTCTAGATTCCAGGGTCCAGGCCAGAGCCTTTGACACGGTAGACAACTCCCCTGGGGGTCCTTGGCTGCCCTCTGTCAGCCTAGGTGTGCGGATGTCCACCTGGAGGCAGCACTCCAGGTTGTCTCTGCGAAGCCTGCCCCAGCTGCCCTCTGGCTCCCACATCCCCTCCTTCACTCAGCAAGTATCGAGTTCCTGTCTTGTGCCCAAGCGCAAAGCGGAGCCCTCCGCCCCTACTCAGGGGAAGAGAGACAATAAACGTAAGACACCATACAGGATGTTATGTGGTGAGTGCTTTGGAGAACGGCAGAAAAAAACCAAACAAGCACGAGCATGCCCAGCCAAGCCTGAGGAGTGGGGAGGGTGGTCTGCAAGTGTTAAGGAGGGTGTCGGGATAAGCCTAATTGAGAAAGTGATGTTGGAGCGAAGGTCAAAGGGGGATGAGGAGTGCTCGAGTGAAGGCGGCTCGGAAGAGGCGGTGCAAATGCCCTCAGGTGGAGTGTGCTGGGGGGCGGGGAGGGGGTTGTTTGCAGACCCGAAGGGCCAGTGGGGCTAGAGCTGAGTGAGGCGGAGTGGCGGGCCCGCCCCGAGGCTGGCGAAGGTGGAGGGCCCTTCTCCAACCGCCTCTGGCAGGGAGCAGTTCCTTCAATTCCGGATCCCTCAGACTGATACTTTTGTATCAGCCTGTGGATGTTGTAGCCACTTTCTCTCACGGCGCTTGCTTGTCTGGCTCTGTCGGGAAGCCACGGTCCTTATCCAGGTGGGGGGTCGCAGGCTGTGGATGCCTTACAGGAGAGCCAGCAGGCTTGCTGGAGGGCTGGACGCGGCGGTGGGGGGGGGGGGCATGGGGAGAGGAGTTGAGGACTGCCGGCGGAGCAGCCCGGAGTGGGGGGGGGGAGGGGATGCCGCTGCCATCATCCGGCCGCCGTGAGGGTGGCTGTGAGCCGTGCGGCTGCGAGCAGAGGTGGGGTTATGCTCTGGCCGTGGCGAAATGTCTACTAGACATGCGGGTGGAGGTGTGGGGAAGGTCTGAGAAGTCGAGGGCTTGGGGGAGAATTCTGGGCTGGCAATGGCTTCAGCTCTTTGGCCTCACCTGGCATTCATGTTTCCTTCACACTTGTGTCATCCCTGGTGCCCCGCTGCCCTCCCCGCCCAAGGCTGGGCCCTGGGCTGGCGCGCGTTGGCCGTGTATGTGACTCTGGCACGTAGCTGGTGCTCAGGACTGCCGTGTGCAGGGGAGGCTGTGGGGCCCAGGGGAGCCTTTCCAGGCTGAGAGGTTGGGGTTTGCCAGAGAGCACCCAGACGGGGCAGCTGGCTTGGGCGGAGCAGGGGTGAGCCACCTGCCTGTTGTTACCCTCCCTCCCCCCCTCCCCCCTGCTCTGTCCACCCTCCACCCTTCAGCAGGCAGTGGAGAAACTGCAGAAGTTCTTGGGGTGGTGGGAAACCACATGAAAGGTGGCATGGCGGGGGGGGGGGTGCTGGGGGAATCGTCCCCGTGAGTCCGGGTGGAGACCTGAATGTAAGACTGCCACTGTCCTCCAGCAGGCACACCCAAACTCAGGGCAGGACCTGCCACCTCCCTCATCTGTCCTGTGGATGGAGGCTGATGAGGGAAGGAAGGAACGCCCAGCCCGTACACCCCCAGAGCCCGGGCCACGCTTGCCTTGCTCCGGCATCGTCCTGTGTTTGGTACCCTGCGTTTCTGGGTGCGAGGCCAACCACCAGCATTCCCATTTTTTTTTCTTTTTTCTTTTTTCTTTTTTCTTTTTTCTTTTTTCTTTTTTCTCTTTTCTTTTCTTTTCTTATTAATTTTATTTTATTTTATTTTATTTTTAATTTTTTTTTTTAATGTTTATTTATTTTGGGGACAGAGAGAGACACAGCATGAATGGGGGAGGGGCAGAGAGAGAGGGAGACACAGAATCGGAAGCAGGCTCCAGGCTCCGAGCCATCAGCCCAGAGCCTGACGCGGGGCTCGAACTCACGGACCGCGAGATCGTGACCTGGCTGAAGTCGGACGCTTAACCGACTGCGCCACCCAGGCGCCCCTCTTTTCTTATTAATTTTAAAGTAAATCTCTTTTGAAAGAGAGAGCATGCACACAAGCTGGGGAGGGGCAGAAAGAGAGGGAGAGAATCCCAAGCAGGCTCACGAACCGTGAGATCATGACCTGAGCTGAAATCAGCAGTCGGGACACTTAACCAACAGAGCCACCCAGGCCTACCCAGCGTTCCGGTCCTTAGACAAAGGAAGGAAGAAGGAAGGAAGACAGAGTAGAAATGCTTATTGCCCTCTGATTCCCTCGGATGCATCAGAACCAGAGTGGGCAGTTCTGTGTTCGCACACGCCACCTGGGGCCAGGTCTCCGGCTGACCCGATGGGTCCACTGTCTTGGTGACCCCTTGGACGCTTGGGCTGGTGGAGCAGCCCCCCTGCGATGTGGCTGGGCTCTGCTCCCAGGAGAGCTTCGGGGCTTGCCTCAGGCCGGCCCTTCTTTTGGGCTGGGAGCTCCTCACGCAGGGCTGCGCCCCCCAGACCCTGTGGACAGCGACTCACCAAGTGATTCCCAGAGATTATGAGCATTCCATTTATTTGCTCTGCTTCAGACTAGAAAGGATTGGAGTTGGCTTACAGAACACATTCGATACCAGAGGATTAAATAGGGGCAAAAGGAAAATAAAATAAGGCCAGAGTGACACATAAGTGCTGGAGACGGATCCAAAATTGGCTTTGAACTTCTCAGCCGCCAGCACCAAAGAGGGCGATTTCCCTTTAGTTTCTGGACAAGAGTCTGGGATCCGGATGACGTCCAGGGAGGCCAGGTACCCACCGTGCAGCGGGGGGAGCGGGGCCTGAGAGCAGCCTGCACAGGCCTTCACGGGGAGCACTTGATCCTGACTGCATCCCCACGGCCGGGCCACCCGAGCCTGTCCTGAGCCCTGCCCCGCTGGCCTGGTGTGAATCCGGGGGAGCTTGAGGTGTCCCCGGGACTGGAGGGTCGGTGTGGTTATCTCCCTCCACGGTGCTCAGCCATTCTTAAGCCCATTAGGGAGAATCTGAAAGCATGCGTGTTTGGGAGGAGCCCAGGGGCACGGGCCTTCCCAGAACTCTCCAGGGAAGCTGGTTCTCCACAGCAGGGAGCCTCAGGGGTGAACCAGAGCCCCTGCGGCCCCTGCCCTGCCAGCCAGACTATGGGAGCCGAGCGGGAGCAGGTAAACACGTGCATGCACACAAGAGGACATTTTAGTAAGGGTTAGGCATCTGAGAAAGGGAGGAGTCCTACACAGGTCTGCTTTTGAAAACTTGAAGATGTGCGAATATATAATCATAATACGTTATTGTTTTTTAAAAGCTACAAACCCAGCCCGCATGTCCCTCAGAAGCCCTCGTGGGGTGTGGACTTGGAAGGAGCCTGGGTCAGCCCAGGCCCCCTGAGAGGGTGGGAGGGGGAGGGGAGCTCTGAGGTGCAGGACTGAGCGGTGCTGCCCAGGCACGGAGTGGGGGGGGGGGGGGACGTGCAAGGGCCTAGAGGCGTTTGCTGGCTGCCAGCCAGGTAATTCCCCAGTGTCGGGGAGGCCAGGGGCAGCCACCCGGTGAAGAAAGTTCCCGGCCCTCAGGGGTCCCAGCCCTCAGCGGCAGAGTGTTTTTCAAGAGGGATGGACTAGGAATCTGGTGGGAGATGGGATCCACGGGACTTCCCTTTTGCTGGGGCGAATATGTCCTGTAAGTCACGGGACCCCTGATCTTAGGCAGGCAGGCAGGAAGCCCCACGGCAGAGGCCGGTGCCAGGCTGGCAGCCTTAGCTTGCTCTGGAGTTAATCCCTTCAGGTGGAGGTAGAATCTCAGAGGAGGCTGGTCAGTAACGGGGGCGGCCGTGTTGCTGACACACGACCCTGGAGGTGCTGCTGCTTGCCACAGGGGCTGGGTCCCAAGTGGGTCTGAATGTGCCGGGTGAGGCTGTCCCCCGAGTGGGCCGTTGCGAGAGACAGCCGCAAGGTGAACTTCCCACCCATCTGCTTTCCCCGTGACTGGTCCATCTGCCGCTTCGACCTGCCTGAGGAGGTGGGCGGGTGCTCCTCAGTAAGGACACCGAGATGGCCTGAGCGGAACCCACTGTGTCATGAGTGGTAAAGCTGGGATTCCACCGAGTAGACGAACGAACATATAGCTGCACTTGTTCCAATCATAAGATCGTATGGCTCATCCCATGTAATGCTTTTTTCTTTTATGGTTTAAAAAAAAGTGGGTTTTTTTTTTAACATTTATTTATTTTTGAGAGACAGGGAGAGACACAGCGTGAGCTGGGGAGGGGCAGAGAGACAGGGAGACACAGAATCCGAAGCAGGCTCCAGGCTCCGAGCTGTCAGCACAGAGCCCGACGCGGGGCTCGAACCCAGGAACCACGAGATCATGACCTGAGCCGAAGTCAGACGCTCAACCTACTGAACCACCCAGGTGTCCCTCTTTTATGGTTTTTAAAAAAATTTTTTTTCATGTTTATTTATTTTTGAGAGAGAGACAGAGCGTGAGCAGGGGACGGGCAGAGAGAGAGGGAGACACAGAATCTGAAGCAGGCTCCAGGCCCTGAGCTGTCAGTACAGAGCCCGACATGGGGCTCGAACCCACAAGCCAGGAGATCAGGACCCGAGCCGAAGTTGGACGCCCAACCAACTGAGCCACCCAGGTGCCCCCTTCTTTTATGGCTTTTAAAAGCAGGGGTACCTATCTCGACTGTTACATAATGGGGACCCAGATTTTAAGGAGTTCCTGTGATTATCAGAGAGTGTAACATTGAAACACAGCCATCCGAATTGCTGATAGGGGATTATCAGCTAAGGATCAGTGTTGTTTTGTGCCATAGAACGTTGAATTATGAATACAAAATTTGTATCTGTCCGTTTGTCTTTTTAAAAAATGTTTCTTTTAATTTATTTATTTGGAGAGAGAGACAGACAGACAGACAGCAGGAGCGGGAGAGGGACGGAGAGAGAGGAAGAGAGAATCGCAAGCTGCCTCCACACTGTCAGCACAGATCCCGACGCAGGGCTTAAATCCACAAAACTATGAGATCATGACCTGAGCCAGAACCAAGAGTCAGGTGCTTACCCGACTGGGCCATCCAGGCACCCCTCTGTTTGTCTTTAAAGCAGACTTTGTAGTATAGGTAAACAGTGTTGTTTATAAGTTCATAGTAAGTGGAGTATGAAACAGGGACAAGGAGCTTTAAGTCAAGGTTGACAACAGTTACAGAGCTGTGACAGTGCCTGGGTCATGGCTGCCCAGTTCCGTAGCGGCTGGCTTCAAATGGTCCACTTCAAGAGGGCATTTAAAACGTACTTAAGTAAAAATAAGAAGGAAGGTCTAAAGATAGATTTTTTTTTTTTGGTATGGCAAAAGAGACTGTATGATTTACTTATAACCCCTGTATATCATGTTCCTCTCTTTTATTGTGTTCACAGTACTTTTTACTACTTGAGTTATCATTTATTTCATTTTCTTTCTGTCTCCCTGCACTAAAACACACTCCAAGAGCAGAAGCCTGGTCTGTGCTCAGTGCACAGTGCCTGACCCGGGGGAAGGCGTTCAGTAAACACTTACTGAATGAACACATGCTAAATAAACCTTAATCTGTCTTCCTCCCTTCCTCCCTTCCTTTCTCTCTCTTTCCTTTCCTCTCTTCTTTCTTTTCTTTTCTTTTCTTTTCTTTTCTTTTCTTTTCTTTTCTTTTCTTTTCTTTTCTTTTCCTTTCTTTTCCTTTCTTTTCCTTTCTTTTCTTTCTTTTCTTTTTTTTCTTTTCTCTTTTCTTTCTTTTCTCTTTTCTTTTCTTTTCTTTTCTTTTCTTTTCTTTTCTCTTTTCTTTCCTTCCTTCCATCGTTCGTTCGTTCCTTCCTACCTTCCTTCTATCCATCCATCCTTCCGTCCGTCCATCCATCCATCCATCCATCCATCCGTCCTTTCTTGGTATTTCTGTGTTATGCTCATCTCTCTTGGTGTTCTGCCCCAGGCATAAGCATTAGTCTCTTGGAAATATATTTTATAGGCTTTTCCAGAAATAAAGAGACACTTTACATATCTGTGCAGTTTCTTGGTGCTTTAAGGTTGAGTTTAGCAACAGTGTAATTCATAGATGCTGGGTTTTGTCTATTAATAAAAAGCTGTTCCTCGTCTTGCTGGCTGCCTTTTTTTTTTTTTTTTTTTTTTTCCTCTAAGCCACTTGCCCTAAGGCCGGCTGCCGAGAAACTTTTAAATGTTCCAAAACATCCCAAAGCCTGGGCTGCACGTCTGACCAGTGAAGTCAGAACCTCTGGGCTGGGCCCAGGCTTCACAGCGTGCGCCCGGGGCCGGGCACTGTGCCTCCAGTGGTCCATTCCGGGTCAGCTTTTGTTCAGCAGAAGCCTTCTGTTCTCCCCTCTCTCCAGCCGATGCCCAGTAGCGGTGCCCTTTCAGAAAGTTACAGTCGGCAGGCAGAACTTTCAGCAGCTGGAAATTGATGGTGCCGCTTGAATTAGTCTCCTCCTGCCGACAGCTTAGTCCAGCTGTGGGGAATAATCTGCACCCTTCAGACCAGCTCCCTGGTGGCCCACTTCTCCAGTACGAACTGGTAAGCCCAGGGTGGACCTGAGCTGAGGACCTGCGGCCATTTCATTATAAAAGTAACATGTGTCCATTCGTGTTCCTGTAGAAAGTGCAACACCAAGAAGACAAATATCCCCTAATCTTATTACAGAAAGACACAGCCTTCCTTTACACGTTGGTACATTTCCTTTCGGACTTTTTTCTAAACATTTTTTGTTCCAGGAGTGCATACATGGTAAATGCAAGTTTGTGTCTCTGGGTTTTGTCTCATAACATTGTAACAGAAGCGCTGTCTCCCTTCCTCCCACCCTGTGAACATTCTACCAGCTGCACTCAACATTCCGCTGGGTGGAGCTTCCTCGCTCGTCCCGCCCGATGCTGGACCTGCGTTAACTCCTCTGGCTAACGCCAGACAGCCCTGCCATTTTCAGTGCCAGGGTCCCACTCCCTGGACCGTGAGCACAGGAGGCTCCGAGCCCCCCGGTTGTGCGGTTTTGTTATGACCATCTTCCTGTGGGCAAAGCAAACAGGTTCCTAATCGGGAAAGGAATTGCAGGCCAGATCAAGACCCACATCCCCCAAAGGCGGCTGTACTGACATCTGGACCGCAGGTCTGAAGACCGCTCCACGAAAACAGAACAAATCTAGCGTTTTGTGTTCTGCAGATAATAGCCCAGTATACAAGCGTCATTCATAACCACATGACATTTGCAGAACACAGTTTTCAAAACATTAAGTTTGTTTGCTTCCTCATTTCGTAAGTCCCGTGGGCCAGGGCCGGCGCTGAGTGGTGAGGGGCCCAGAGCAGCTGAAGCCTTGTCCCTCATGGGCTTCCGTTGTAGGAGAGGCAGACACATCTATGGGGCACCTAGTATAGGGCCTGGAAGGGGCCTGGGCAGGCGGTTTCAGAGCTTCGTGGCCATCTAGCTGTTCCAATGCTGTGTGTGGTGTGATGGGGCAAGCTAGCGGGGGGAGGGGGGTGGCTGTCATCACAGGCCTCAGGGATCCCTGAGCAGTGGCTACAGAGGGTTGCCCTTCAGCTGACTCCTTAGGCTGCATTCCCATGAGAAATAATACAGTGAAGCGGTCTGATCTTTTCACCTAACTTTCTATGTGCATTTTCCATGTCGCCACAAAGTTACTCTTAGTTTCTTTCTTTCTTTCTTCTTTCTTTTTCTTTCTTTCTTTCTTTCTTTCTTTCTTTCTTTCTTTCTTTCTTTTATTTATTTTGAGAAAGAGGGAGCAAGTAGGAGGGGCAGAGAGAGAGAGAGAGAGGGAGAGAGAATCCCAAGTGCGGAGCCTGATTTGGGACTCCAACTCCTGAACCTTGAGATCATGACCTGTGATTGCTGCTAGTTTTAAAGGTGAAACCTTGGGTAGGTTACTTCACTCTGGCCAACGTAAGTCTTTTAATTGGTGAACTAGGGATAAGGGTACTCTCTCCTGGATTATGGCGTAAATTACGTGTGCTAACATATGCTGTGCGCATATGGCCTTACACAAAGGAGGCGTGGCATAAGTGGATTGTTATGATCAGAGTTGTTTTCAGCTTCTCACCAGTGTAAATAATGCTGTGGTAAAACTTCTTTGTGCAGAAGACTTGCTTTTCAAAGGATTCCTTAGGTTCAGTGTAGCCTTCGGTGTGGAGTTCCCAGAAGTGGCATTAATGGAGAAGTGTGTGAACATCATTCTGTCTCCGGAAACATTGCAGATGCTTTCCAAACAGGTTGTGTCCCCTTGCCGGGCCCCCAGCTGTGGAGACAGTGCTCGGTTGATAGCCACGGAGCCCAAAGGGGGTACTATAATTTTTTTTAAAGATTGTTACTAATAGATGGAAGTTACTATCAGAATACTCATCTTATGTGTTTTTTCTAAACATTTATTTATTTTTAATGTCTGTTTATTTTGGGAACGAGTGTGTGCAAGTGGGGGAGGGGCAGAGAGAGAGGAAGAGAATCCCAGGCAGGCTCCACACTGTCAGCACAGGGCCTGAAGCGGGGCTCAAACTCACGAACCGTGCTGTCACGACCTGAGCTGAAATCACGGGTTGGATGCTCAACCGACTGAGCCACCCACGCGCCCCCAGAATACTCATTTTAGAAGTGAGTTTCCAGTTTCTAAGTATTACTCTAAGAAACTGCTATAGGCATTTAACTTCTTTATTTGAATTCAAACTTATGATTGAATTTTAAACGACATTCCATCTTCGCTGAAGTTCATGCCTCACCCTGGGCCTGCTCACAAGTTTGGGTGCCAGCGTTCACTCATCTCCATGGGGCCAGATGGACTGCCGAGCCCCGGCCCCTCCCTCCCGAGGTCCTGCCTGGAGAGCTGTGGGCACCTCCCGTGCCCCACCCGGAGAGCGACTTTCACCGGGGACAAAGCCGGGGACGCCGCGGCAGGAACGATGGGGGCCCCTGGGAAAACAGTAATGAGAAAACATTGCTTAATGCTGTGGATGAGCCCTCCCTACCACACCTCACAAGCCGGTGATCTTGAAATGGAGAAGGTTTCACCTGTGGCCCAAAGAGAACAGCATAGACTTGCTCTTTTTTTCCACGCAGAGGATGGGCTCTGAATCGTGCAGACAAACAAAAGGACTGCCTTTTGTCTCTGCTCTCCCCCCCCGCCCCCCCCCCCCCCCCCAGTCTCCAGCCCTTCGGGGGGGACCGGGACCACTGTTCTGGCTCTGCCCCCTTCCTCCCTGGGCTTCGGCTTCCCTATCCCTGTCCCAAACTGAGGCGTGCAGCACCAGTGGCTCAGGCTGGTGGTAAGGAGCGAATGACGTGGGAACTGAACTTGAAAATGAGCCAACAGGTGTTTGAACTCCTGCTCTGTGCCTGTCAGGAAGCCGACGTGGCGTCTTCGGCCAGATCAGTTTGAGGAGATGGCCCGACTGCACACAGGTCAGCGGTGCCGTGTGCATAAGCACTGATTACAAAGGGGCAGACGAAAGCCACGAGGTGCCCTGCTCTAGGCGCCAGGGGTGGCGGGAATCAGGCCAGCGAGGACGCCTGCCCCGAGGAGCATCCTACTGGCCTGATTGAGGAAGACGTGCTTGAGAAGGTGCCGCTGGAGCTGACGCTTTGGCTGAGGGGGTCTCTCTTTCCCCCTTGCGGAACAGCGGGATGGGCACAAAAACAGGGAGGAGCTGAAGGATTCTAGGAACTGAGTGGAGGCTGGCAAGCTGGGGTGCCTGGGAGGAGATGGGCTCGTGAGCAGCCCTGGGGAGCGAAGAGTCCGTCCTGGAGCTGGGAGGCGGTGCTTCCTTGCCTGCAGGACGAGGATGCCCATGTCGCTGTGTGCAGGGAGGCGGTGGGAAGACGCTGAGCTGTGCGTGGGTAAAGCTTTGACCCGGTGGCTTCCCACAGCTGCTGCAAGCAAGCACCCCAACCCAGGCAGCTTAGAACAACGGAAAGGGGTCGTCTCTCCTTCAGGAGGCCCCGGGTCCAAAATCAAGGCATCGCCAGGCCCACACTCCGTCTGAAACCTGTAGGGGAGAGTCCTTCCTTGCTTCTTCCTAGCTTCTGGTGGCGGCCGGCAGCTGAAGCGCTCCAGTCCCTGTCCCCCCTCGTCCTACGTGGCCTCCCCTCCTGTGTCTGTGCCTGGGGCTCTTCCCCTTGGTCTTGTCAGGACACCGGCCATGTTGGATTTAGTGCCCACCCTGCTTCAGCATGACCTCATCTTCCCTGATTACATCTGCAGTGACCCTGTTTCCAAATAAGCTCGTGATCTGAGGTGCTGGTGGTCAGGACGTCCCCGTGTCTTCTTGAGGGACCCAGTTCTGCCCACAGCACCCTGGCAGAAGAAGGCACTCTGAGTGCTGATCGCAAGCACTGCTTCGGATGCAAGGTGTCAGCCAGGCTGGCCAGGGCCACAGGTTCTCGCCTGTGGCCTCAGGCTGGATGTTCCAGGAGCCTCTTCAAGTACAATAGAATCTCAGTCGAGTGAATACTGAATCCAGCCACGTCTTACCTCTGGCAAAGCTGCCACTATTGCTCCCAGGGACCAGTCACACTGCATCATGGCTCCACTTAGATGCCAGAGCCCCTCTAAGGACCCCAAGAACCACCTTGGCTCTTCCATCGTGGCCCTTTGGACACCCTCTGCCTTCACCAGCCTCACACCCAGTGAGTGAAGCTCCCACTTACCCTCTGTCTGACCTCCTTCCACCACCCAGGCCTCTGCCCCGGCATCTCAGAAAGGCCTTCCCTGACCTCTGAACACACAGAGCAAGCTCTCCTCTGCCTGGGATTCCCCCGCCCCCTGCTCCCTCCCTTCCTTCCTTTCTTTCAAAAATAAGCTTCCTGCCTGTTGCAGAGCCATGGGAGCCCAATGCTGGGCTTGAACTCACAACCCTGAGATCAAGACCTGAGCTAAGATCAAGAGTGGGACGCTTAACCGATGGCGCCCCACCCTGCCTTCTTCATTCCTTACTGGCACACAAGCTCCGGGAGATCGGGGACTTTGCTCATACCTGGAGGGGTGCGGGGCATGGTAGACATTGAGTGTAGAGACAGAGTCCCGGAGCCCCTTCAGGGTGCTGGAGCGAGCATGGCATTCGGCCCTGAGGTGTGGCTTTGAGTTCTGGTGTCCGTGAACAAGCCATTTAGCCTCTCTGGGCCCCAGCTACCTCCTCTGTGGAAACAGCGATAACCAAGAACAAGGCCTTAAGGATCACACTGTGTCTCTCTCACTGGCTGGGTGACCTCTCAGCCTCCGCCCGGGTCTGCGAGTTGGACTGAGGCTTCGCTGAGATACTAGTAAGAGTCACACGAGCACCGCACGCCAGGCCCTGGTCTCAGCGTCTCAGCGCTTTTCACAGATGAGCTCACTGAATTCTCACAACTACTCTAGGAGGCAGGGACTCTGTCTCCATTTTGCAGATGAGAAACGGGCGCCCAGAGGGTTGGCGACCTAGGCCAAAGGTCACCTGCTGAGAAGTGGCAGGCAGAGCCCAGATCGGAGCCCCGCCCTCCACGCTGGGCTGCGTCTCATGTGGAAAACACTCGGCCCAGGTGAGGCGCACACCTCAGGAATGGATGTGCTTCCCTGCGCGTAAATGCCGGAAAAGCACACCCACGCACATCCACGCGGAGTAGGCATGAAACGTTTTTCTGGGTAGAATCACAAGAAAATGTCAACAGCTGTTTCCTCTGAGGAGAGGAATGGGGGCAGGATGAGAGGCGTGGCTCCCACTTCCTTTTATGATGAACTGTTTTAAAAATAGTCACAGGCATCATCACATTCCACCCGTAAATATTCTGTACGCGTCTGTTCCTGAAGAGTGAGCCACGGCGCCCTGGCCGCACCTCCCGAAAACAGCAGCACCCGTACCACCCACACTCAGCTTTTGTCACTTGCGCCCAGAGTGTCTTGCAGCTGATGTGTCTAAACTGAGACCATCCCAGGACCGTATGTTGCATCGGATTGTCCTGTCCCTTCTGTCTCTCTGATCGCAGCAGATTTCCCTTTTTTCCCTAACCTGAATACGCCAAGCACCTGGGCCACTTGTCCCCTAGAGCACTCCTTAGGTCTGGGTCTGTCCCTGCACTGCATTAGGCGGTGTTTGGCTCAGTCCTCGCCCTGTCGTTCTGTGAACTGGGAATCAATTTCAAGTCTAGACTGGAATCAAATCCAAGATTTTGCCCGAACTGTCATGGGAGGTGGGTGATGTCATGTGACAGGCAGAGGGTGCCCACAGCATGGCGGGTGTGTGTGTGGGGCGCTATGGCTTATCCCTCTGTCACAAAGTCACAGCCTCCCCCCCCCCGCCCCCGCTTTGCCCTGAGAGTGACCTGACTGTCATACTTGGTGCCCTTCTCATCTTGTACTTTAAAAAAAAAAAAAAAATTATTTTTTAATGTCTTATTTACTTTTGACAGAGAGAGAGTGGGGGAGGGGCAGAGAGAGAGGGAGACACAGAATCTGAAGCAGGTTCTGGGCTCTGAGCTATCAGCACGGAGCCCAGCGCGGGGCTTGAACTCACGAGCCGTGAGATCATGGCCCGAGCCGAAGTCGGGTGATTAACTACTGACTGAGCCACCCAGGTGTCCCCCCCCACCCCTTTTTTCCTTTTTTTGGCTTTTCCAACCATGTATCTATATTTTTTCTGTTTTAATGTTGCCTGGGGTAATCTGAACTTACTTTCTCATAATTCATCTCATTTGACCTAAAGTAATGTTTCTTGCTCCTCCCTGTGAGGAGATGAGAGGAAGACCCTGGGGGGGGTGGTCTTCTGTGGGGAACAGGTTTAGAAGCCTCAGCTCAGGCCAGGCTACTGAGTGGGGGTGGCCTCGGTTTCATTGCTGATTCAGGAAGTGGCCCGTGGAACCACAGGAAGAGGTCACCACATTGAGAAAGATCCAGTAAGCACTTGCCTGCAGTTCAGTGATGAGGGAGGAACTTCACTGGCCTGGGGCACCGGTCACTGGAGGGTGGAAGCTGGAAGGCTGTTCCCTAGCTCCTCCCTCAAAGGACCATGGCCCCAGTCCTGCTCCCCTGGAAGTCTGGGAGGGACCAGTCCAACGGGATACCCACTTACGGCTTCTGTGTGAGTGCCAGGCAGCTCCAGCCCCTAGGGAGTCTGGTGGCCTTGGGGCGGAGCAGAGAGCAGTGACCTGGGGGCCGGGCGCATTCTCACGGGAGAGCCAGCTGTGTGTGGGGCGCTCCTGGCCCTTCCCACAAGCCCCACTGGCCTGCATCTCACAGATGTGGATACAGAAGCCCAGAGAGGTCAGGCCGTTGGCACGTGGTCTCACTGCCAGTTGGTGGTGGGGACAGGATTTTGAACCCTGGTTTCCCTGCCAGCTAACAGGCACGGGATTATAACGGTGGGGGCGGTGCTCAGACCCAGATGGGGTCTTCTCGGGCCCCTGAGGCCTGGTGCCCTTCCATTCTTCCCGGGTTGTCCGACGTGCCTTGTGTTGCCCAGCATCAATGGGCGACACGTGGAGACAGGCCGTCACCTTGCGTGAGGCTCACGTACCAGAGAGTTTTACCAGAAGTCACGCTGGTCACCACGCAGAGCTGTTTTCCTGGTAAGGTCGTGTCCCACAGTGGCTTCCCTTTCATCGATGTGATTGCAGGTGTGCTCAAGTACTTTCTAGGAAAATCGTGACACGGCCTGAGAAGTGATTTCCTGTTTTCCTATTACCTGGACTGCTTCGGTTTCTGCTTTCAAAATTGTCCGAGGCCGGCCAGCCGAAGCCTCTGTGTTAGAAACTCTGCCAGCCTTTGCTTTAGGAGCACATTTGGGAAACCAGATCCTTCCTGAAGCCCAGGGCGTGGGCACCCACACTCGGCCTGGTGCCCCCCGGAGCCGTGGGGGGTGGGGAGTGACTGCCAGAGACTCTCGTCCACCTGCAGTGGGAGGTGTTTCTTGGTCTTCCTCTTAGCCTGTATCTTGAAGGAAAAGTTGGCTTTATAGGCTTCCTCTTCAGCCTTTCCCCTTGGCTTTCTCAGCCGGCATAATAGGCCCGAGAGGATAAAGTCGAGGCCTAGCTCTGTTTATAATTCTTGGCCCCAGCGAGCGAGGACTTTGAACTCTTCCAGGTGGGACCCGGGAGCAGGGCCATGATGCTGCGCCCTTGATGCCCCATCAGTGGTCAGCCTCCACTAACGGCCCCTGTTCGTCCCTCCAGAAGGTGGCGGGCTGAGAAAGCGTCTCTCGGGCACTTGCGTTTTCCAGGGGTCTCTGGGAACCGCGGACCTCCAGAGCCGCCGAGCAGGGCCAGGCTCAGGTGGTCAGGAGGGTCCGTCCGGGCTCATCTCACAAGCACATCTGTGTTCACTGTCACGTGCGCGGGTACAAGAGGCCCTTTGTGGGGCAGGGATGCTGTCACTAAGGCAGAATGTCTCCGTTGGAATCCTCCCTCACAGCGGAGGCCGCTGTGTGCAGCTCAGCTGATACTGGGGGCTGGCGGCTGTGAATTCTGCCATCTGCAGAACTGAGAGCTGCTGTACATCCGTTCATAAAAACCACAGCGTTTAGGGGAATACCCTTTGTCTTTAATTTCCACATTGATGTGGTAAGCCATTTCCCTACGTGCCGGCTGTGTGTTATTCTAACAGTCAGTCATGGTAGACACTCACATGTACATTTGCATTGGAAGCCAGTCTGGCCTTGCAGATGTGCTGAAAGGCTCAGAGGACAAGGGAGGCCTCATTTCTCTCGAAGGTCCCTGTTCAGGGCCCCGTCCCATTCGTCCCTGGCCGGGCTGACTCAGGCGCTGTGGCCGTGCGGCCAAGTAGCAGCCTTCCCTGCCAGGACGGGGCTCATTTTTCAGAGCGCTTAGCGCTTTTTTGGGGTGTGGGGTGGGATACAGGTCTTCTTTATCGACTCCCCGTCTCCATTTGGTAGTGAATGAAGGACGTCGAGTGTGCTGTGTTTGTTGTAAACGGAGTTCTGTGAAGCAAGCTTCAGAGATTCCCGGAAAGAGGCTGGGAACAGGCAGGCCTGAGTGGTTAAGCATGGGAGAGCCACACACATTCAGTCGAGCAGAATCTTCCAGAGCCGTTCCCCAAAACCGTGCGGCTTCGTTTGTATCCAGCAGTCTGGATGGTGACATCTTTGCCTCTAGAGTACAGGAAAGCCCAAACCTGAGCCTTGTTATTGGCATAGGTGAGGTTTGGGAACAAAAGCACCACCACCATAAAAAAATATATATGTATATGCTTTTATTTGGTATATTATTAATAAATCAGATTATTAAGATGGACTTGATGTCCCATTTTATTACCATCTAGCTTTATTTTTAAAACAAACACTTTGGAAAATGCAACTGTGATTTACTAGGCTGGGATTCAACCTGATTTGTTTCTTTTTCCTTTTATTTCTTTATTTTTTGTGGGGGGGGGCGGTTCTTCTGGTTGACAGTAAATCGTAGCAGACACACTGCTTCACGACACAGAATTGTTCCAAATGAACCCTTACTGCCGTGTGTTTTGTTCGCTTTTAAAAAATTGCGTGACAGAGCATTGCCTTTTGCAGCCTCCTGCCCTTGCAACCTTGCCTGGTTCTTCTGTGATCACGTCTGTGACTCTGTGTCTAGCCCTCTTCTTCCTGTTTTATTCATGGTGGCCAGAGCCGAGCCAACTAGAAACCTCATCTGTCAGGAATCATTCCTGACCTTTTACTTTCTCCCAAAGAGGCAGGTCCTAAGGAGCAAGTTTACATTGGGGTTTTAGGCAGAAGCAGCATTGGGTGCGTGGGCCCTGATGGTGGGGCTTGCTGGAACGGACATAATGAAAAAAGGAAGAAAACTGATACACGATTAGAGCATTTTCAAACAGCTACCCGTCCGCCATGAGATTGAATTCTCCATCTGTCCGTCCGTCCATCTGTGCATGCTTCCACGCATCCATCTATCCAGTGGGTGTTTGCCAGGTGCTCTGCCAACCTTTGAGGATGGATGTGCTGGTGAGAAGACAGGCCTGGACCCTCCTCAAGGAGCGTACCTTCTGGCATAATCCACCAAACTGCAGACTAGAGGGGAGTGCTGACCCAGCCCCAGGCGGGAGGGCAGTCCGGGAGGACCAGGGCAGGGGAGCCGAGCGCCGAGAACTGAGGACTTGCCGAGGACATGCCAGGAGGGCGTGCATGGCACGCACAAAGGCCCAGAGGGAGGATGGAGTGTGGTTCCAGACCTTTCGGGCAGTGGAGCTCGGCTTTGAGGGTTTCGGAGAAGCTGTGGACCTTCTCTCGAGGCAGAGGCAGAGGCGGGCACGTGCACCCAAGCTTTATGCCCTGTTTCTGGAGAACCCTACACTCCCCGGTGCACAGAACATCTGATGGCCGTGTCGTTTTCCATACGGGGAGGCCCAGCCTGGTTTAAGTGTGTGAATGCGTCGAGACTCCTTTCCTGCAGGCTCACTGCATCCGCTAGGAGTCCACATCCCATCCCTTCAGTAAGAACTGTCTTTCCAGGAGCTGCTTTCAAGTGTTTACACTAGCTAACTGCTGACAGCAAAAATGTGTTTTTCCCGAGTCGGTGCTCCGTTTTACTTAGAAAACACAATTTTTCAGGGTTGCCGCAGAAACATTTGGCTTCATTTCCCATGGTCTTTACCCCCAGGAGATGCACAGTGAGATTCTTCAATGTTGAGGAGTCTCAAGTGAAGTGCTTGGTCCACAGATAGCCCTGTGCTTGTTTGAGTGACAGTCTTTGATCCAGCTTTTCAAGAGCAATACTTTTGATCTTCTCAAAACAAACCAACCAACAAACAAGCAAACAACTTAGTTTCTCTGTCTGAAGGAGGGCAGCCTGGAAGCGAAGACTGAGGTTCTAATCCTGGCGAGGCCTGACCTTGGGGCTGGCGCCTGAAGGCCTCTTTCCTTGACTGGGGCCACGTGGCTCCTGTAATTGAGAGTCTGTGTTTCATGTTACTCGATTCTAACCTTGCAATAGTCACAACCCTTCCGTGCACGGCCCGACCCTGCGGGTGTGAGGTGGGGACGGGGTGTGGTTCGAGCCGGTAGCTGTTGATCGTGAGCCTGTCCCTTGCCGGTAGTGACTCTGCCTTTCCCCTGCAGCCACCTCCCCGAGGGTGTCCTCTGAGCTGGAGCAGGCCCGGCCCCAGACAAGTGGAGAAGAAGAGCTGCAGCTACAGCTGGCACTTGCCATGAGCAGAGAGGTAGCGGAGCAGGTGGGTGCCTGGACGGGGGCGGGTTGCGCGGTGGGGGCGGGGGCCGGGCGGGGCGCAGAGCAGGCCCTGCCCTCGGTGTTTCTCGGGTGTGTTTCCTGAGATGGGGCTTCGAGGTGCCAGGACCGTGTTCTTGCCACCCACCGTCCCCTGTCAGGAAGGGGGCCTGTGCTGTTCCAGGTAGGGAAGCCTCTTGTTGCCAAGGGATGGAGTGATCGGAAGTGCGCCCCAGAAACACTTTGGTACACACGGCAAGTGTCATGGCCTCTGGGCGTCCACAGCCCCTCAGCGAAAAGGCCTGTGGGTGCGCAGTGGGGCTTAGCCCCTTGGGAGGGAGGTTTGGTGAGATGGATCGAAAGCATCTGAGTGCCGAAAAGGCGAGAAGAGCTGCAGGTAATAGAACGCTCATTGCGTTTAGATGACGGAAGTGTGTGTAGTTTTAATTTTTTTCAGTTCCTGTTTTTCTCTAATAATCATGCATTACTTTAACACGGAGAAGGAGGGAAAGACGTGATGGAAATGACCTTTCAAAGCGGCCATCCCGTGGGCCCCAGTGATGAGGTCCGTCCCTGCTGATCTTGGGTTAGGGAGGGTAGACTGAGTCAGGTAGCGCGAGGCTCTGTCTCGCCCAGAGGTGATGTGTAGGGACAGATATTAGGGAGTGCGACGGGAGTGCAGCGGTGGCTGTCCCAGCCTGACTTGTGTCGCTGTAACTGGAAACCTAAAGTCCAGCAGTAGTGGACAGCTTTGCTCGGTCCCTCTGTTCACAGCAGGAAAAACACAGCCATTAAATCTGTCCCTGTGGATGCCTGGCTCTGTCACTGACAGCCCGGGAAGAAGGTGTAGGAATACAGGGACAGATGGACAGTGGGAGCCCATTTTAGTAAATAACTCATCTCTGTGATTTATCACATTTAATATAAATGAAATATAACGATTTTTTTATTTCATTATTATGCAAAAGCCTAGGACAACCCAGTCTTTTGCATAGGGTGACTTCACCTTAAATAAATACAAATTAAGGGCGCCTGGGTAGCTCAGTCGGTTAAGCATCCGCCTTTGGCTCAGGTCATGATCTCATGGTTTGTGGTTCAAGCCATGCATTGGGCTCTGTGCTGGACCCTGCTTCGGATCCTGGAGCTCAGAGCCTAGAGCCTACTTCGGATTCTGTGTCTCCCTCTCTCTGCACCACCCCCCCCCCACTCTCTCAAAAATAAACATTAAAAAAATTTTTTTAAATAAAAAAATAAATATAAATTAAATACAGGTGACCTTTGAGCAACACAGGTTTGGACTGTGCTGGTCCACTTATGTGTGGATTCTTTTCAATAGATAGTGTAAAGATACTGCCTCTTATTTTCTGAATAACATTTTATCTTCTCTAGCTGTATTATAGTAACACAGCATATGATACATATACAGAATATGCATTAAGTGACTATGTTCCAGTCAACAGTTGGCTATTAGTAGTTAAGATTTTTTTAAGTTTACTTTTTTTTGAGAGAGAGTGTGAGTTGAGTAGTTAAATTTTTGAGGAGTCAGATATATATGTTGATTTTTGACTGTGCAGGGGCGGGGGTTGGTGCCCCTAATGCGCATGTTGTTGGAGGCTCAGCTGTATAATGAATCATTTCTGTTTGAAATCATAGAAATAAACATACAGCCATTTTCTGTAAGCATGTGCTGTGCGAGATGCAATGATAAGTGATTTTCATCCTCTTTTCTAATTCCTTTCTGGGCTGTCAGACTTTTGTATTTTATATGGAGACGTGTTGCTTCTATAATTACAATTATAAAGCCATTTTCATTTTGAGAAAAAGCGTTCCCTTTCCCTAACTTGGCTGTGCCTGCGCCCGTCTCCCTGCTGGGACCCCAAAATCAGGGAAGCCACACGAAGTAGGTGGGGCGGAGCCCTGTGGGCTATACCTTCGGGATAGAAGACTGTGTTTCACGAGTCATTTTCCAATCTTCCTTTGAAATAATGCGTACTACAGTTTTGCGCATCCTGTTCCTGGCCAGCGCTGCTTTGTTCTCTACCGTGATGTTATTACAGTCACGGTCAGCTCCAAGTCCCATTGTCCTCTACAGGAAGAGCGCCTCCGGAGGGGTGATGACCTCAGATTACAGATGGCCCTAGAAGAGAGCCGAAGAGACACAGTTAAAGTTCCAAAAAAGAAAGAGGTAAGCGCTTCACGGGGAAGGTAAACGTTTGAGACGGTCCCGTAGTCGCTGGGGGAATGTCCCAAACCTAGCGTGCAGAGTACCCTGCCTTCTCACAAGGTGCTGTTTTCTCCCTTGGCTCAACAAATACTCCTCGGGCCCGTGCTGAGCATGAGTGAGCCGAGGACGTACTAGAAAACACATCCGCCCCAGACATTACTCCCAAGGCTCTTCTGAGACTGGCCCCAGAGGAGATGGGCATGGGCGAGGGGCTTCTGTTGACCAGGGCCTCCCTTTCCTCCCGTGTAAACGAGCACGATAACAGCCAGGCGGTCTTGGCGGCCGTTACATAAGCCAAGCGTCAAGTGCTTTGGAACAAATTCCTGGCACAGGGTAAGCCCTCACTAGTGCCGGTCTCCACTGCCGTCATCAGCCTTACTCTGCGCCAGGCTGCCTGCTAGGAGCCTAAGGTGACTAGGCCGCGGGTCTGCTCCTGTCAGGCTCATCCAGTCAGAAGACACAGGGCCAGCGGTTCCAGTGATCTCCTGTGGTACAGCACCATGGGGTCCCTGGCAGTAGCTGGGGGGGGGGGGGGGGGGCATGCGAGTGGGTGGGTGGGGCCGCCCCCCAGGAAGGAGGGCCCTGGATGATGGCTGGCAGCTGGGGGCAGCATGGTGGGTTGGTGGGGACAGCGTTCGGGAGGGAGGCTGCAGCCTGGGCAAAAGCTTGAGTCCTTCTGGAAAGCCCTGAGGGCCTTTGAAGGTGGGCGGGGCATTGGGCACAAAGTATATAGCTTGGTGTGGGTGGAGCCTGGGCTGCACTGGGACTTGGTTTTGTGAGGAGGTGGGCGGGGTGGCCAGCTCAGTTTCCTCTTGGCACCTCCCAGAGGGCTTCTCTTCCTAGGAGGCAGACAGTATTTATGGTTAACACGTGGATATTTGCTGTCACTGTAGCCAAGTAAAACCTGTCCCCTTCTCTTTGTCTCAAAGCATGGCTCCCACCCCCAGCAGACCACTCTGTTGGATTTAATGGACGCCCTCCCCAGCTCGGGCCCTGCTGCCCAGAAAGCAGAGCCTTGGGGCCGGTCAGCCTCAGCCAACCAGACGAACCCCTGGGGCGGGCCGGCAGCCCCAGCCAGCTCTTCAGACCCCTGGCCATCGTTCGGTAAATACCTGCCCCCTTCGTCTCCCGTGCCTTCCTGTTGGATGTGTGAAGGGCCATAGGGCGCAGCTTCTTGCTCTCCCCCCCCCTTCTGGAGGTGGGAGTGAGGCAGGCCTTTGGTGGCGGGTTGGGGCTTCTCCAGTCCCCAACCGTAATGTCCAGCAAAGTCCTCCCGAGGACTGCAACACAGGGCTTTCTGTTTTGAATGGTTTTCTGCTTTGGTAGAGGGAAAGCTGACTTCCTCTTTGCTTCCCACACGCAGTAGAAATGGCCGGTCCCCTTTCTGGGACGTGTGTCAACTCTCTGAGCCTCAGAATTGCACCCAGCACCCCAGGTTAAGAAACTAACACACAGCTGGAAATTATGATGTGCTTGCTGTGGTTGCTAATGAAAAGAGGATGTGTTTGCTGTAATTCTTCCTACCTGTTACATAAAGCAATAGTCAGTTTACTAGGCTAAGTGAATATTTTAAAGTTCTTCTTAATGCCAAATGTCGGAGAATCTGTGGTCGGAGATTTGAAACACGAGTGTGGCACAGATGCTTTAATCTGGGGAGAAATCTTGGGCCTGTGGGTTTCCTGATGGCTGGACACAGGGCCTGGCCTGAAGCCTTTGTAATGACTTCCAACCCAGCCTGCTGCTCTGGGAGGTTCCCCCCACCCGGTGCTCTGAGCCCTGCCGGCCATGGCTGATCTGTCTGGGAACTTTCGGTGGTAGGTTTTGTGGCAACTTGCGTGTGTCTCTTTGGGGTCCCTGTTTCCCCCAACTGGAACCATCTTTTGTGTTCGGCTCGGTTCCCTGGACGTTTGCCGAAGTGTACCGAACGCCAGGCTCTTTCCTGCTACTCAGGGACCCAGATGCAAACAGGTAGTGGTCTTGCCTTCAAGGTCCTGAGCAGGTGTGGGCAAGATGGGAGTTCCAGCATGGCAGAGGTACACCAGCTGGGGGGCTGGGCCTTGGTGGCGGGTCTTTAAGAGCATCCTGGGACAGGGCTTAGCTCAGGAGTCTGGCAGGCATGAGACAGGCAGGTATCTTGGAGGAACCTTCAGGGAAGCACAGGAGGTGGCCAGGCTGTGAAGAGGCAAGGGTGTGCCTAGCAGAAGGCGTGGCTTGTGAGAGGCCGAGAGCGTGCAGTGGTGTAGTGGGTGCAGGTACAGGCAGCGGGGAGCAAGGGCATGGGGTGGGGGCCCTCAGGGCCTGGCAGCCTTGTCCAGAAGGCAGTATCAGCCCCAGATGTCCTTTGACAACGCCGTTGGCCTCAGGGACCCGGGCAGGTCCCCACATTTCCTTTGGTAGGAGCCCTCTGGGCCTTGGGGCAAACTGCAGGCCAAATGGCCTACAGGATCTCGGTCACTGAAAGCCAGGACCACGGTTGCCAGGAGCTTGGCAGTTCTCATGGCCCATGGCCTGCGTGCTGCGCCCCCGGGGAGCTTGTGGGCTAAAGTGTTACTGAGCATACACAGGGATGGCGTAGGCAGCTCTCCTGGAAATGCCCACTTGGGCCCCTTCCAGACAGTGGCTTTGACTTTATTTTTAAATTTGAGAAATAGTTCCTCTGTAATGTGATGGCCACCTTGAGTTATGGATAGGATGTTCTTCAGGAAACACTATCAATCCCTTTTGGAGTTGCGTAATGGATCATTAAACAGACAGGACGTTTTCTAGTGCCCAGAAAAGAAAACCGGCACGCTAGGAGCCCGGCGCGTTTAACAAGATTGAATTCTGCTGAGTCTGTGGCTGATGGGGAGTGGTTGGGGTGGGGCTTGGGGGTTGGGAGGGAGACTACTTCTGTCTACTTTTTTTTTTTTCTTTTTTTTTTTTGCTCTTTGACTTACTAGGGGTATGTGTCACCAGGTCAGGAGACACAGAATTTATGAATTTTCAATGAACGAGTTTGCCCCTCCCTTCCTTTGGCTGGGGGATAGCCCTGTGCCCTGGAGCTGGGTGTCTTGATCAAGCCAGGGACTTGACCTCATAGGGTGGTTTTTTTTTTTTTTCCACGTTTATTTATTTTTGGGACAGAGAGAGACAGAGCATGAACGGGGGAGGGGCAGAGAGAGAGGGAGACACAGAATCAGAAACAGGCTCCAGGCTCTGAGCCATCAGCCCAGAGCCCGACGCGGGGCTCGAACTCACGGACCGCGAGATCGTGACCTGGCTGAAGTCGGACGCTTAACCGACTGCGCCACCCAGGCGCCCCTAATAGGGTGTTTTAAAGTGGGTACTTCAGCAGTTGTTAGCCATTCACGGTGTGGTGCCACCATCACTACTAATCCCAGGACATTCCCATCACCCCAGAAAGTGACCCCATTCCCATTAAGCAGTCACCCTCTGTGACCCCTCCCTCCAGCCCCTGGCAACCACCAGTCTACTGCGTTCTGTCTCTGGGTCTTCCCATTCTGGATATTTCTTACGTGTAATGGAATCAAACAGCGTGTGGCCTTTGTGACTGCTTCGTGTCACTCAGTGTGATGTTTTCAGAGTTCATCGCTGTAGTAGTGGCACGTGTCCTCACTCCGTTCCTTATAACAGCTGAAGAACATTCCATTTATAGTTCCACCGCATTTTGTTTAATCACTTAGCACTTGATGGACACTTGGGTTGTTTCCACTTTTTTGGCTACTAGAATCCAGTTTTTTAAAGAGAAGATGGAAACCTAAATTTTTGAAATCTGTTCATTTTTGTTCATTTCTGAGAGAGCGTGCAAGTGGGGGACGGGCAGAGGGGGACAGAGGGTCTGAAGCAGGTTCCACACTGCTGGCAGCTGCGGGGCTCAAACTCAAAAACCACGAGATCACAACCTGAGCCGAAGTTGGATGCCGAACCGACTGAGCCACCCAGTCTCCCTGAAATCTGTTAATTTTTAAATGTTGACAAGGAATTAAAAAAAAAATTTTTTTTAACATTTATTTATTTTTGAGACAGAGAGAGAGACAGAGCTTGAACAGGGGAGGAGCAGAGAGAGAGGGAGACACAGAATCTGAAACAGGCTCCAGGCTCTGAGCTGTCTGCACAGAGCCCGACGTGGGGCTTGAACTCACGGACCGCGAGATCATGACCTGAGCCGAAGTCGGACGCTTAACCGACCGAGCCACCCAGGCACCCCGACAAGGAATTTTAAAGTGAGAACATGGTTGGGGCTGATCAGATATATCTGCAGGTGGCCAGTGTGGTCTGCGGACTGCTAGTCGGCCATTTTCTTGCCCCTCGCCCAACCCAGGGCCCTGTCCTTGGTTCTGACGCACTTGGCATTTTAACCAGTGACTTGGGGGGAAAAGGGGACATCAAAGCCCAGAGAGGCTCCTCATTCCTCTGGTGTCACACAGCAAGTTAGGGGCAGGTTCAGTGCATGTGGCACCTAACCCTTTCCTGGAATCGCCATGCCATCTTGGGCTGCTGCAGAAGCCTTCTGTGGCCGTGCGTGTCCTGGAAAAGTCACCTCAGACCGTAGCGTGGAGATAACCAGTGTTAGAGTGTTAGCTTATCTGCTCCCTGTTTTTTTCTGGCTCTTATGTTTTTACATAGGTGAGGCCATATTATATATCCGGCCTTACAAATGTATATAGGTATTTCCATCTGCACTGTGTGGTGAGTGTTTCCAGGCATCAGGAGAAAGTGCACTGCACGGCTCCCGTGGGACAGTGCAGGGCTGTGGCACCGTGACACAGCCCCCGGCTGTCCCCGGAGGTGGGTTTTGCAGCTCTGAAACTCCGCTTCCAACAGCCCTGCAGGAGATGGCCTCACACCAGCTCCTCCATGCACTGGAGCATGGATACAGCCCCTCTCTGCTTCCCTCTTCCGAGAGCCGCTCCAGAGCAAGACATGGTGTCAGACTTGCCGATTAGCCTCAAGTAGAATCCGCTAGTGTGTGTTTTTTGGGCCACCCCATTGCCCGGAAACACATTCATAAATTTGAAAGATGTAGAGAGTTCCTACCCAAGCGCTGGTAGTCGCCCCCGCCCCCGGATGAAAGGAGCACTGTTTCGTAGCAAGCCCTGCCATTCCCGGTTCTCTCCAAGCAGCACTGGGGGCGGCTTGGCCAAGCGGCCTTGGGAGGAAATGCTGAGGGCTGAGAGGAGGGCGGTCGGAGCCCGCCGGGTCAGCGGGGCACTTCCTCCTCTGTTCCAGACACACAAAGCAGCCACCTGGGATGAGAAGGGCAGACAGCCTGGTGATTCAGAAGGCCTTGGCTGGCTCAGACCCGCTCACTGCCCGGGCCAGGACAGAGGCCGTCTTCCGCCCCAGTGGCAGCAGGTGGTGCTGCTGGTTTCCTGACGATCCCCGCCACTCAGTTCTGTGACCCCCACAATGTGACTGCCCCCCACCCCGCCCCCCTGCACATGAATATTCCTATGCGAGGCCTCGGATGAGCCAGGCTGGCGGGGGAGGGGCCCAGGGACACTTGCTCCCTATGAATGGGCCCACAGAGCGGGAGGCGGAAGCCGCTTGATCTTTCTGCCCCGAGTTCCATCCTCCTTTGCTCTCATTCACTCGCGCTTTCAACAAGCATTTATTTATTGGGTTTGTGGTGTGGCCCGGGCCCCGTCGACTACACGGAGGACAGAGCACAGAGGAGCCTTGCAGCGAATCCACTGTCCATTCATGGAGGAGGAAGACGGAGCGCCGGTCCCCAGGGGCCGCGCTGTCAGCAGGCGTAAAGGGGGGTCTGCCCCGCCAGGCTAGCTTCTGTGGGCTGTCGGCACCCATGGGAAAGCAGAGGGCACGTTTTCTGTCCCCCAGGTAGGTTTGAGGAAAGCGAGGTGCCACCGCGTGTAGCCTCCTGTGACTCCAAAAGTCAGCACGGTGCCTGGTACACACATAGGTCCCCAAGCGCCACTTGCAGACTGGAAAGCCAGGAGCCCGCCATGGCTAAGCGGCTCATCCGTGGTCACCTGGATGACTGGCCAGGGATTGAACCGAGGGCGTCTTTCATCCCACGCCCAAAGCTCTCTAGGCTGTGACCGTGCTTTGTCTGCGTGCACGGCGGTGCAGGGGCAGGGAGCTCTTTCTGGACCGGAGCTTGTGGATTTTCAGCATCGTGCGTGCTGGGTTTTAAAGTTCTTGGCCGTGCTGTTTCACCGTATTCTAAAGGGGACGCAGGGCACGTGGGAAATAGCTGGGGGTCATAAGAGGCTCTCGAACAACGTTAGGGTAGAGTTGCACAGCAGCGGGGAGGGGGCCCCGTGTGGCAAGCCTTGCCTGTGAGCCCAGGATGACGGGGCTCAGCGTGGTGCCAGCTCACGGAGAGGGCGCTAGAATGCGCGCGGTGTATATAGCCTCACGTTACCGTGTTCGTGCAAAAGGAGCTCCTCCGGAGACATTGAAGCACTTTGTTTTCACTCTTACCGTTGCCCGTTTATCAGTTTGAGGGAAAACTGGTGTTTCGACCCTCGTTGCCCGAGCTAGGGTCTGGATGGAGGAGCAAAGCCTGATTTTGCACCTGCGTGGCAGGTGTGCAGTTGCCGAGGGGCTTGCCCATGTGAGGCCAGGAGGGGAAGGCCCGGGGCCCAGGGCTGGAGGGGTGGCGGAGCACCCCAAGAGTTGTCTGTTTGTGGGGGCCGCCTGGGTTCCCGTGAATGCCTGATCCTTCCTTTTTACATTGTGTCCAATTGTCCGCCTCGCAAACTCCTGTGTATTCTTGGATACACGGCTCACATATGCGGCGTGGAAAGCTGTCACCTGTCCACGGCACTGCCTGCCCCGATCCCGTGGTCACCGACTGCCCGTGCCACCCATGCTGGTTGCAGTAGGTGTGTTCTTGTTTCTTCTCAGAGGCGGGACCTGGACCCGGGCCTGGTGAATGCTGACCAAATGTGCTCAGAGCGAGGTGACTCCAAGGAGCACCTGTGTGTGGGAGGCGAGGCTCGTCCCCGCCCGGCGTTTGTCCATTCAGGCTGTGTGTCTGGCTGGCGCTCAGATGGTGGGCCTCTGCTTCCGAGAAGGCTTGGCCAGGCACCTGAGTGCTCCAGGAGTTCGGTGGCTCCCACACATCCTGGCTGCCTATTCTAGTCACTTCTAAGCTTCTAAGAATCCAGACGCCCAGGCGCTCCCAAGAGTCTGTGCGTGTGAAGGGAAGAGGCAGTGTTAGTATTTTACTCACATCCCTCAAGAGGCTCCTAAGGACAACACCACCTGGAAACCACGTCTCTGGTGGCCCCTGAGCCGCACGGCCAATGAAGTCTTGCCAAATCTAAGGCGTTTGAAAACTCTGCGCAGCGCATCAGAGCTTAGGGGCAGCTCTTATCTGTGTGTGTTTCTAACACCCCAAATTGTCCAGAAGTGGTCACTGAACTCCAGTGTTCAAAGATGCCTCACCGGAGGGAGTTAGTGTGGAAACTGCAAAGTCCCTTCCGGCCCCGGGGTTCTGTAGCTCCCTTGGTCCTTCGCTGCTTCCCTCCAGCCCCCAATTAGTTGTCGAGCATCTTTTGCGTGTGAGGCTCAGTTCTGAGCGTGGGGCAGGAGCGGCGTGGGCCAGGTAGACCCGGCCACTGTTCTGTGGAACACGCGCTCCAGCTGGGGAGGCGCATTGTCACGTGAGCTAGCGCAGGGGTGAGTTCCTTGTGAGGGGTGAGGGGCTGGGCTTAGAGTGGGTGGCTGAGGGATGAGGTGTTGTGGAGGCTGCAGGGTAGGGGTCGGGCCTTCTCAGCAAGCACCTCCCACCCGTCCAGACACACAGCGGCGGGAGATGACCTTGTAGACAGCTCCGGTAGAGATGGGTGGCTCTGTCTTCACACCAGCTGGACACCGTGGCTCAGACATTATCACCAAGACCCAGACTTGTTTGCATAGCCCGAGCCTGTGGGCCCTTCCCCTCTGGCCTCCGGCCTCAGAAGCCCCAGGTCCTGCCACCTTGGGGACTACCTCATGTTCTCAGTCCACAGCCCAAGGGATAGGGAGGATTTCTCTGTAGCTCCTCTACCATCCAGGGGTTTGGGAGTGGGGGGCTTGGGACCGGGGTACTTTGCAGGTTCACGTCAGCTGGTGGAAACCCTCCCCGGTTGCCACAGCAAGGTCAGTCCGCCTCGGACTGGGACTGGGAGTAAGCGGGGGGGGGGGGGTGATTCTCCCAAGGAAGTCAGGGTATCCTTCAGGGAAACAGGGCAGGAGTGCTGGAAAGTGGCCAGGGGTCTCCTGATGGAGGCGAGCGGCTGGAACGGGCAGCAGCTCTCACACACAGTGCCCGAGGTGGTCAGGTCTGCAGGGGCAGGAGCGTGAGCCTCCCGGTCCGTGTCCTCCTGGCGCAGGTGAGCTGGGGGGTGTAGACCGGTCTCCTGACGAGCTCGTTCAGTTCTCGTGGTTGCTGGTGAGCAAGGGGAGGCTGAAGAAAGGGTGTCAAGATTCCCGTGCTCTGGGGGTCCTGGGTGGCTCAGTCCGTTAAGCGTCCGACTTCGACTCAGGTCATGATCTCACGGTTTGTGAGTTCGAGCCCCACATCGGGCTCTGTGCCGACAGCTCAGAGCCTGGAGCCTGCTTCGGATTCTGTGTCTCCTTCTCTCTCTGCCCCTCCCCTACGCATGTTGTGTCTCTCTTTCTCTCAAAAATAAATAAGCATTTAAAAAGTTAAAAAAAAAAAAAAAGATTCCCGTGCTCACAAGGAGCCGGAGCAGTCTGTCAATCTTTCCCTGACACTTTCTACCACATGGCTCCCTCTAGTCAAGGTGGAGAACCACGGCCCCGTGAGGTGCTGTGTTGGGGACAGAGCAAGGACCCATCCCCACTGTGATCCCAGCCAGGACCAGTGTCCTGCTAAGCTCCTCGTCACGTTTGGCAGAAGTGGGCCTGGGGAGAGCTGTCACAGTCACAGGGAGGTGGCTCTGTGTGTGCTTCTGGGAAGACCTGGAAGGAAAGGTCAGAGCAGCTTCTGGAGGCAGGTGGGTGTTTCTGGAGGCCTCTGGAGGGTGTGGGTTTGGGGAAAGCAGCAGGAGAGGTCCCAGGTCCACACAGGAGTTGACAGGCTCGGGTGTCCAAGCGGTGGTGGGAGTGAACCTTGCAGGTCCGTCTGCCTTGGCCCGTGCCCAGCCCTGCACGCTGCTGCTGGGGCTGTTAAGAGGGGCCTGCATGGGAATGGGGCCCAGGGAGGCGAGTCCTCTGGAGGCCTGGGGGACATTCCCTGGTCTTCTCTGACACTGGCAGTCACCACCCTTCCTGCTGCCCTCTCTGAGCCTCAGAGCTCAGCCAGATTGTCGCAGGAGCCACCCGCACACCTGCAGGGGGGAGGAGCGTGACGGGGGTCACAGCCCAGGGAGACTCTTAGGCAAAGGAGTAGCTATGGTGCTAAACGATAGGTGCTCTAAAGGAAAGCTGAGTGATTCCAGAGGAGCTAGTGAGGGCAAGCGGGGAGGGGAGAGGCGGAGGGACTCGAAGGCCCAGAGGCAGAGGGCGGTTTACGTGCCCTATGGTGTGTCTGGGGGGGCCGGGGAGGTCAGTGTGGCCGGGGAAGCACAGGCAGAATGAGGACATCTAACACACATCTCTTTGGAGTTCCAGAAGAGTTTATGCTTGAAAAGATAATGATTGACGGTTTTTAAGTTTGTGGCAAGGTGCTACTTCTCAGATCCGGAAGTCTAGTGAGTCGTAAGCAGGATAAAATAAAAGAAATGCCCACCTGGGCACATTGGCGGGAGACTGGAGAACACCACAGGAAGGGAACATCTTTTAGTTTTTATTTTAATGTTTCATTATTTGTTTTTGAGAGAGAGACAGAGAGAGAGAGAGAGAGAGAACGCCGGTGGTGGAGGGCAGAGAGTAGAGGAGAGAGAATCCCAAGCAGGCTCCCCACTCAGTATGGAGTCCAACACGGGGCTCGAACCCCCGAACCGTGAGCTCATGACCTGAGCCGAAATCGAGAGTCGGACATTCAACTGACTGAGCCGCCCGGGCGCCCCTAAGGAAGAGAACGTCTTAAATAAACCCAAGGGAGCATTTGCACCACTGAAAAGAGACGGCAGTCAAGCGGACGGCTGACATCTCAACGAGGATGGCCGTTGCTGGCAAGCAGTGGAAGAAGGTCTTGGGTGCGCTGGAAGAAACACCATCAACCTTGAATTCCCTTCCTAGGGAAACCTCTTTCTTGCAAGAATGATGGTAAAATACATTTTGAGACACCAGTGAAACATCTGTTACCCTCCGGAATTCTGGATTCATTGAAGGTATTCCTTAGGAGCAAAGGTGAAATAGTGACATTTGCAGGCAGCAGAAACGTCCCAGCTTCCCATCGTGACTTGGTCTTTCTGGTTATTCTGGCTCCAGCCAGGAGCCCTCCAAGGAACCCGGCCAGAGTCGCCTCCGCTGAGCAAGAGATGCTCCCAGTGCTGTGGTCACTTAAGAGATCCCAAGGGTTTCAGGAATTCGGGACCAGGAGCCGAGGGTGCAGAGACCAATATGTATACTTCATATCATTTCACAAAAAGTAGTAACAATGTAACAGGATTTGAGCGGCACAGTTCATAATCCTGTGGATTTGTTGTTCTCGGTGACAGGAGCACACACATTATTTTCAGTCCCCTTCAGAATACTTAGCAAAGACTTGATCCTGTGCTAGTCAAAAAAAAAAAAAAAAAAAAAAAAAAAAGGCCAGCCTCAGCACATTTCTGGAAACCAGGATCACCTAGAACACACGTTCTGACTACAACATCCTCAGCAACAAAAGGAAGACTAGAGAAACTCCATATGCTTGACATTTGAAAAACTCCTGAATTCTTGAGTCAAAGAAGAAATTCTAATGAGAATCAAAACATTTAAAACCAACTAGTAAGGTAAATATTTTTATCCCAGAATTTGTGGGGCCACTAAAGCAATAGTGAGGGGGAACTGGTAGCTTTCACTGTTTACAGAATAGCGTGACACCGAAAGTGGAAGAAATGAAGTAAGGATAAGCACAGAAATGAGTGCATTAGGAAACAAACACACGGGACAGTCATCGCTGACTGAAAAGAGCAACAAATAAAACAGATCTCTGGCAAGAATAATTTTAAAAAATAAGGAGGAGGGGCGCCTGGGTGGCTCAGTCACTTAAGCGTCTGACTCTTGATTTCGGCTCAGGTCATGATCTGTGGTTTGTGGGTTCAAACCCCACACTAGACTCTATGCTGACAATGCGGACCTGCTAGGGATTCCCATTCTCTCTCTCTCTCTCTCTCTGAGACCCTCCCTTGCTCAAGCTCACTCTCTCTAAAGAAATAAACTTAAAAAAAAATTTTTTTTAAATAAGGAGGAGAGACGCAGACGGTATTAGGAATGAAACAGGGGGACATAACTGCCCACACTGCCAAGGTTTCACACGGAGTCAGAGGCTGTTTGGTCAGCTCTGTGCTTTCAATCTGAAAACTTAAAGTGGATACATTTAGAAGGAAAACTTAGCAGAGCTGACCGGAGATCAGTAGGAAATCGTAAATAGGGCTAGTGCTATATCATCATTAAAGACTTTGAGTCAGGACTTAAAAATCCCCCCACCCCCCAATCCACCCGGAGGGCTTTACTGGCAGATTGTAACACCACTCTGGAAACAATTCCACCTTTATACAAACTCCTTCAGAGGGTAGGAAAATAGGGAGTATCCTGCTATTTTATGAGACTAGCATAACCTTAGCATCAAAAGCAGACAGGACATACAGTGTGAGAACAGACTTGTCAGGCCACTCCCGCTCAGGAATACAGATGCAAAAAGCAGATAATTGTGAAACCAACATGAAAAATATAAAAAATGATAGAGTACATCAGGAGAAAGTTTGCAACGACCACGTCCTTAGAAAACGTATACATACATGTACCATATCACAGACGAGAAGGGAAAGATCATGCTATCATCTTAATAGAGAGAAACTGATAAAATTCATCAGCCATTCACTGTGAAAGTCTTAGCAAACTTGGAATAATGAGGAGCTTCCAGAGCCTGATTAAGGGCTTCTAGAAGGAAAGAAACCTATAAATGGGAAGTGCTACCATTTAATGTAAAACGTTGAAAATTGATCCTGTAAGAGCAAGACAGGGACACTGGCTGTCCACACTCGTGCTTTACGTTGACGCTGGTGGTCCCAACCAGCACAGTGAGGCGGGAAAAGGAAAGAAAAAGGATAAAGGTGGGAAGAATTAGGCCATCGTCACGTGCACACAGAATAAAAAGGAAATGTGTACATAGGAAAAAAAGACCTTTGAGGTGTAGGGAAGGCTTTCCTAGTCATCACAAAAAGCACAAATTACAAAAGAAAATACCGATAGGTTTCTCCCCATTAAACTTCAGAACATCTCTGTTCATCAAAAGATACCTTAAAGGGGCGCCTGGGTGGCTCAGTCGGTTGAGTGTCCGACTTCTGCTCAGGACACGATCTCGCGGTCTGTGAGTTCGAGCCCCACGTCAGGCTCTGTGCTGACAGCTCGGAGCCTGGAGCCTGCTTCAGAATTCTGTGTCCTGCTCTCTCTCTGCCCCTCCCCTGTTTATTCTCTGCCTCTCTTTCTGTCAAAAGTAAATAAACATTTAGAATTAAAAAAAAAAGATACCTTAAGGAGAGTGCAAAGAAAAGCCACAAATTGGGAGGTAACATTAATGGAACATTATGAACATTAATGCAGGGAACATTAATGAGATTATGGGGCAGTTCCCAGAGCACCAGGACTTGCACCCACACAGCATAAGGCATGACTGTGGAGGCCACACGGGCATCACTCGGTGGAGGGGAAGGAGCTTCGACCGAGGGCCTCACACGTATGAGCGCACTTGGGGATGAGAACCAAAGCAAAACCTAGCCAGTGCCTTCAGCAGACCAATCACATGTGGGCACCCCCCGCCCCGCCACGGAGCGGAATATTATACAACCATAAAAAGGAACGCATTTCCACTGCACGTCAACGCAGGTGAAATCTCCCAAATAAAATGTGGTGTGCGTGAATAGAGCAGGCCGTAGAGGATGTGTACATTTATATATAGGTAAGAAAGGCACAGCTGATCGATAGGTTGTGTAAAGCTGCCTCTATGGGGTAGAGGGGGAAGTCGAAGGAAGGGCTAACACAAAATATTAGGTGCACTCTCTTTTACTCTTTTGAAAACCGGTTGTGACCCACTAAGTTGATTTGCCACTGACGGTTTGAAAACATTTTATTGCCTAGGTACATAGGCATTTGCTTCTGATTCCTTTTGACATACACCTCTGTTTTATTCACCCTCTGTCAAAAGCAGAAACCACTCAAAGCAAGTGGGGACAGGATGCTGCCAGGGCCTGTGGCTGGAACAGCAGATGGGCAGGGCTCGTTCCTCAGAGGAAGCCTGTGGACTCCGGGGAGACGGGCTCGAACTTAGCTCGGGAGGCTCCTCGCGAGACCGTGTATGGCGGGGACTTTGGAAAGGTTCTCCGCGGTTTCCTGTCTGGTCCCTTCCCAGCAGGCCAGGCCCAGTGCACTCCCCGGGGTGGGCACCCCCGATGGCTGTCGGCCCTGGCCTTCAGCTCTGTCCAGCTTTGCTGGCGTGGGACAGCACCCTTTGGGTGACTGCCTGTCTTGACATGGGGCCCAGCGTCCTCTCCTTTCTCTCCCCGGCCGCCCAGCGCTCTCCGAGGACGTATCTGAGCCTACCCTGCCTTTCCACAGGTGCCAAGCCAGCTGCCCCCGTCGACCCGTGGGGAGTGCCCACCGGAGCCAGCATACCCTCCGTCTCCAAGGGCTCGGACCCCTGGGCAGCCCCACAGCAGCAGGCCCCCAGTGCTGGGAAAACGGCCGACGCCTGGGCCGCAGCCTCGGCCGCCAAGCCTGTTTCGGCCACTGGTGAGACCTCCCTCTGCCCAGGCTCCGAGGGCCCCTTTGGGCCCCATGCCTTCCCCTCTTCTGGCTCCGTGGCGTGGGATCTGTGGGTTGGCCTGCACTTGCTGCTGCTACCCTGTCACCTGCAGCCTTTGTCCCCAGTCTCCCGATGCCACAAGCCCACCGTGAAGGGTGAGCTCATAGGTCTTCTGGGCACCGTGCCTCTGTCCAGAGGGAGCTTCCCGAGGGGGTCTGGGCAGGCTACCCTCTGGGCGCTCCTTCCAGGAGCTTCCTACAGGCTCTATCCAAGTCTCGAAACGTAGCTCCGAAGTACCTCCACCCACGTTAGCGCCTCCTTCGGTTTGGGGTTGGGGCAGGCGGGAGCAGTCGCAGGCAGGCGCCCCCACACCGTGTCCTGGGAGGCCGGGATCCTCGGCCTGGCCCCCTCCCAGACCACCGGGTGACCCTGAGCCCCGTGCGATGGGGCAGACATCTCCCCTCCTGCTGCCAGCACACCCCTGGGTTGTAGACTGGACGGCAGAATCACGGGGTCATGTTGATGTGCCCACAGTCACCGGCCTCTTATGTTCACCCAGGGGCCTTTGATCTCTTCAGTAATTTGAATGGTACAATTAAAGATGACTTTTCTGAATTTGACAACCTCCGAACTTCAAAAAGAACAGGTATGTGAAAGATGGTAGTCGTTTCCATAACGTCTGTGCCTTTGACCAGCCCAGTTGTTGCAGAAATAATCGGCTTTCAAGACCTATCAACCTCCTGCATTTTGTTGTGTTTTGGTCTCGGGAGCTGTAAGTGGCCGATGGCAGGAATTCACACACTGGCAGTGAAAAGTCATGCGGTTGGGTTTTTCTTTCACCCCGTCCTGGTGTCGGGCCTGGGTTTCCTGTCTCATTCACCTCTCTGCCTCGGCCCCGCCCCCAAACCCCAGAGGCTGCCTGCACGAGCCCCAGCCCGGCATGGGCCCCCACTGCCCAGCCTGAGCCGCTCTGACCGTCTGCTTTCCTCCCGAGTCCCCACTCCCCAAGCTGCCCCTTTTGCAGACAGCCCGAGCTCTGGGTCTGGACACGGTGTCTCTGCCCGACTTCATCACCCCTGTTGTGGCTGTCAGAGGCCCAGGCCCAGTGCCCCCGGGGCTGGCGGGGCATCAGGATAGGTAGGGTACAGAGAGACCGGACCAGGGGGAGGGGGCCGAGGCCAGAGACCAGGGACAGAGCCAGGCTGTCTCTGTCCGGCTCCGGCCACGCCTCCCAGCTACCTAGAGCAACTTCTCTCCTTTCTCTTTCCTCTCTCAGCTTCTCCCCATGCCCTCCCCATTCTCCATTTGTCCCCCCCCTCCGCCCCCTTCCTCCCTCCCACCTCCTCCCACCCCTTCCCCCAGCTACAGCTACAGGCCTGGCTGGCCCTGGTCTAAGGTACGAGCAGCCTGGTGCCCCGGCTCACCCCTCGGGCCCCCTCTCAGCTCAGGGGACCAGAGGCCACTAAGAACGTGCTGCTTCTTGGGGTCTTTCTTTCGCTGCATTAAAAAAACAAAATGCCATGCGTGTCCTCTGCGGGCCAGCTTACAACCTAACTGTCCTGGCCCACCCACGCGTGCCTCAGCGAGAAGGCGGTGTGGCTTCGTTGTGGGGACATCCTTCCGTGGACTTGCAAAATAGGTACCCCCAATTCTAGAGCTATTTCCACTGCAGAAAATTTGGGAAAGTTTCTGGAAGGAAATGAAAATCATCTGTAATCCTTCCACCCACCCCAGCCGCTGTGTATGTTTTCTGAGCTCTGTGTATACGGTCTTTTTTGTTCAGCTCATACGGTCAGATGGAGTTGGGTCCTCCCCCCTCTCCTCCTTTACAGAAGAACAACAGATTGAAAAATGGAAAAATTTTTCTCAGGACATAAAAAAAAAGACTTCAGCAACTATTCCATAGCTGTGTAATATCTCCTTGCGTTGCTCAGCGGTAATTTATTTGATCTGTAACTTCTGGGAGGACATTTTAGGTTGATTCCAGGTTTCGCTCAAGTAAATAATGCTGTTGTGAACAGCCTGGTGCTTACATCCCTGTTCACATTTCGCATTATTTCCCAAGACTGGATTCCTAGAAATGGGATTACCGAGTGGAGAGTATGACCATTTTTAAGAACCTTTAACCCCACTGCCGCGTTGCATCTTGGCCAAGCACACTACGTTCCCACCAGCCTGTCTCAGTACACCCTCTGTTGGCTGAATTTTTGAAAATAATTTGCTTTCTTCTCCATCAAGAAATTCACGTTCATTGTAGAAAATGGACAGTGAACACACACCAAAAAATAAGCTGCCCGTGCCCGGCCAGCAACCTGAAGGAGCACCCCGGTATTTTGCGGGGGGGGGGAATCATGCTGTCTGCGTTGTCTTGTCACCTGCTTGTCTTCACGTAACGTTGTGATACAGCTCTTCCCTCATCATCGCGTCTTCTGTCCCTGCGCTCTGGGTTTGGTTACGTGAACCGGGGGTCCTGGGAGCTGCCCCTGTGGCCGACTGTCCCCAGTCGGGTCTGTTGGAAACAGCCCTGCACCGAACATCCCGTCTTCTGCGTGGCCATGCGGGGTGCCCCCCGGAATGCCTGTGTCTCGCTTGGGACTCTCCTGGGGTTGGCGTCTCGGGGCCCCACCCTCCGCTCTCACCGTGCCCGCGTGTGTCCCTATCTTGCAGCTGAGGCGGTGGCCTCTCCACCGTCCCAAAACAACGGAACTACAAGCCCCGACCCCTTTGAGTCTCAGCCCCTGACCGCCGCCTCGAGCAAGCCCAGCAGCTCCCGGAAAACCCCCGAGTCCTTCCTGGGCCCCAACGCGGCCCTGGTGAACCTGGACTCGCTGGTGACCAGGCCAGCCCCGCCGGCCCAGTCCCTCAACCCGTTCCTGGCACCAGGTATGCGCACCTCCCGGCCCCCCCCCCCCCTTCCTGAGAACGGGTTTGGGGCAGGCCTCGGGCCCTGACCTCTCCTCCACCCCTAGGGGGGCGCTTCCTGCCGTGTCCCACACGCTGGTGCCAGATGCTCAGAGGCACGGCCGCAATTGCTGGGCTTCAGCGGGCAGGGGTGTGAACGCCGGTGTGCAGTGGTGGGGTGGGGGCTGGAAGACAGCCCCTCTCCTCAGGTAGACCGAGACCCCTGAGCGGAAGCTGTCCCTGACGTGGTGCCCTTGGCCAGGGAGACCCTCCGGCAAGCACCGCCTCCTGGCCGGGCGAGGGCAGTGGTGGGGTGAGGAGGGGCCGGAGTTTGCTGCCCAGCTTTCCACTCTCTGGGGGCCACTTTCCAGGGACCCACGGACCCTCACTTCAGCCCCGCGAGGGGCTGGATTCTGCCTTCCCAGGGCTCGGAACCCCACCTTCCCTCCCTGTGTGCGTCCTCCCTGCCGGCAGGCTCCTTCTAAAGGCCCGCTCTCCACCCTCAAAGGCTCCGTGTGGACAAGCCCCCAGCCCTTGCTTTGGTGCTTTAGCGTCCAGGGCTGCTGTGGCCGGCCTGGCCCTGCCTTCTCTGCCCCTGCGCTCACACCCTCAGCTGCCCCGAGCCCCTCTGCTTTCCCTGCCCGGAGCACCCTCTTTCCAGTGGGCGATCACAGTCCTCCTCGGCACCCAGCCCAGATAACCCTCTCCCTCCGGGGACCGACGCCCCCGAGATTTCCCAGCAAGGCCTTGGGAGCCCCAAGGGCCGGGATGTTATCACATTCAGGGCGTTCAGTCTGAAGCCCACCGCAAGACACATCTGAAGCCCTGGGCAACCCTCATAGAACCCTGCAGAAAAGAGGGACCCCAGGACTTAGAAGAGTTGAGGGTGGGGACCCTGGGGCAGAAGTGGGGTGTGTGGAGGGCCTGGTCCTGCCCAACCCTGTGATGGGCAAGGACGTGGTTGCTCCTCGCTCCCTGTGCAGGATGAGAACCCAGTGTCTAAGCCAGGCTGGCCTTCCCCCCTGCAGTGGCCCCCCTCCCCCCAGTGGCCCGCCATCCCTCCCCCCACCCCTCAACCCGGCGCCCCGCCATCCCTCCTCAGGGGGCTTCTGCTACCTCTAAGGTGTTCCTGCTCCAGCAGGGTTGATCTGCAGGGTTACCAGGGGCTGGTGCGGGGACGCTGGCTGTGCCCTCAGCAGGGCGTGTGCCTCCCCAGGGTGGGGCGGAGAGCGGGCAGGGCAGCGTCTCCTGGTGGTGACCTGTGGGGGTGCCCTCAGCAGGCAGCCTTTGTGCTCTGGGGCTGGGCTGCTTTGGAGACTCAGTGCTGGCCGCTCTCGCGTTTTTGGCAGAGTGTCAACAGACGTTTTTGCTGAAAGCTGGGGAAAGGTTTTATGACGTATGATAAATTCTGGACACGCTGGGTAAGACATGGCTGCATCCCCTTCTTGACTGCGGGGCTTCTCAGAGCCTTTATCAGGCCAGCCCTCGGGTCCCAGGGCCCAGCGTGGAGACTGCCACTCTCCAGCAGCAGTTCCCAGCTCCCCCTCTGCCCTCCTCATTCCCGGACCCCCGTGGTCACGGAGTGTGGCACGCGGAATACGGGAGCAGTGCCAGCTGTTCGTCGTGAGGGAGCCCCACGAGCTGGGCACGTTGCTGGCACTGCCCCATTCAGGCTTTGGGACTCTGGATGAGTCCCTTGGCCTCTCACAGCCTCGGTCTCCTCACGCGGACACCGGAGACCCAGCCGGCAGATGCGTGTGCGCGTGCAGAATAGCGTGTGCGAAACAGCGGGCGCCGGGAAGGGCTGTTCCCAGAGGGGTGGACTGCGGAGTGCACGTGCTCCCGGCGGCCGCCAGCTTCCGGCCCTCGGACCCGGGGACGGATGTTGTCCTGACGAGGGCCGCTGTCCCTCCTGCTCTCTCCTCAGGTGCAGCCGCAGCCTCGGCCCCTGTCAACCCCTTCCAGGTGAACCAGCCCCAGCCGCTGACGCTGAACCAGCTGCGGGGGAGCCCAGTCCTGGGGACCAGCACGTCCTTTGGGCCGAGCCCGGGGGTGGAGCCCATGGCTGTGGCCTCCATGACCTCCACAGCCCCGCACCCAGCGCTGGGGGGCAGCGGTTCCTCCCTGACGCCACTGGGCCCCGCCACGATGAACATGGGGGGCAGTGTGGGCATCCCCCCGTCGGCAGCTCAGGCCGCCGGCACAACCAACCCTTTCCTCCTCTAGTGCCCGGGCCTGGGACCCACCACAGAGCGAATGCCCAGAGCACCTGTGCCTGAGGACGCCCAGCAGGGACTCGGTGGCAGAAAGGGGGGGTGGGTGTTAGGGCTTTCCACTTCTGGCTTCCTGATAAAAGGGTTGCCTCTACGGCCCCGATCCTCAGACTCGAGCGGTGGCCGGCCTGCTAGACGTCAGACCCGGCACGCGGGTCTCCGCGCCTTCTGAGGCCGCCGCTCGCCCGTCCCTGGCCTGTAGCCCGACCCTGCCCGGTCGCCTCCCCGCGTCCCCCCCACCCCCCACCCCGAGCGTGAGGTCCCGGCTCCCGTGGAGATTGGCCAGCTCTCTGGGGCCTTGGACGAGGGGGCGGGAGTTGTCCGTGTCGCCCTCGCCCTGAACCTCAGCCCGAGGGCCTCTGGGACGCTGCCTGGCCCGGGCCTTGGGACAGCCACCGTGTCTTTGCCCCTGACCTCCAGCCCTAGCAGGACCCAGGCAGTCCCAGGTGTGGACGGAATGAAGCACCAGCTCCATGAGACGCTCACCTTTTGGGGACGTGGTTGTGCATATTTTATTTTCCTTTGACTCGTGTGTGAGTTCAAAGTAACCACCACCACCGTGGAACAACTCGAATTAAATCCACTAGAGCAAGCTTTAAACTAATCTGAGCATAACCCCGCCACGTGGCTCTATGCTTGTATACGTTTGCACATATTTTGTTTAGTACAGTTTCATATTTGAGTTTGCAGAATTATCTAATAGTCTTTTTTTGGCTAATATTTTTATAACGTGGTTCTTATTTAACTGTCTAGTTTTGATAGAATTTACCAGGTCTGGCTCAATTAAGATATTGGCACATGTCATGTTAGTGGTTTACATCCTCTTATTTATGGTTTTAACTCTAAGAAAATTTAAATAGGAAGAGACAAAAAAAAAAATGCCTTATGGAAAAACTAAAGCAGATTCTTTATAGGGAAAAATATGGGAATTTGATTACACATAAAAGATGATGTTTATTTAAAAAAACAAAACCTACAACAGCAACAACGACAACATCCCAACCTCCAGTTGCCTTTTCCTTTCTTTCACTCCCTTTTTTTGGTGACTTCCCAAACTGATTGATGTGTAGCCTTTTGGGCTAGATCCTGAGAGAGGCTATTTTTCTTACCAATACACCACCGTCGAGAAAGTTAAAGAAAAAAAAAAAATCCAATGTATGAATGTGACTCACCAGTTTGTATCGGCTAATTCCCTTTTGTAACAGAAGGCACGCGCAGATCGACAAGGACTTCCGTTTGCAGTGGAAATCTGAAACGGAAGAGGTGTCTTGAACCTTGTGTCTGTGATCTCCTCTGTCTTAATCCGCACTCAGGGTGAAGATGGGGACGGCGTGGAGATGGCGGGTGTCTGGGGGTGCCCGTGGCTCCCTGGGGACAGCCTCCGGGCCCAGAGGGGTGAGGGACCAGGGCTGGCCCTGACCCACCCGGCTGCGAACCCCAGACACACACACTGCAGACTTAAAAATAATCATCTCTTATTTTGGAGAGGAGGGGGAAAAAAAAGTCCTTCTCACACAATAGATTTTTAACAAACGTGCACTAATCTCACCCCCCCCCCCACCTCCTGCTTCCCCCCGCCCCCCACCACTGTAAGAAAAGTATGAAGTCATGAAATAAAGACCAGAAAGGATGCGCTTCTCCCCAGGGAAGGGACCCCACCCCCCACCCCCCAATCCCGCGTCTGGTCAGCCTGCCTGGCGGGCATTCCAGTCTTCCTTTCCGCCCTGGACTTTTCGACCCCGACCCCAAGGGCAGCGGACCCCGCCCCCGGCCATCCTCCGCCCCCTCGCTGGTTCCAGGAGGAGATGTGACCCTGAGCACCGCCCTGAGAGCCGTAAGATGCCCGGTGGCGAGCGGGCGGAGTCAGAATTGCCTTCTCAGGCCACTGCTGTTTGCTATTTTTACAAGCTCACCGTGCTGCTCCGAGAGGCCGTCCTCCGGCCCCAGGAGCCACCGCCAGAGCTCCTAACCGGCCACACCTCGGCCAGAGCCGGAGGCCTGGGGCTGGACCACGGGCCCCGGCGACGTCTGGCCTCTTCCGACCTGGGGGAGGGGCCTCTGCAGGCCGCTTCCCCAGGGAGGTGCTTTCACTCGTATGGTGCGAGCCCGGACCCCGTCACAGGCCAGCAGACCAAACCTGACTACTTGGCCAGTGATTCTTGGTCACAGTCAAGACCCCTTCCTGACGTGACTTTGAGGCCCCAACATGGTAGCCACTGGGCCACCGAGGCCCCAGGAGACCCCCGTCCCTCCCCGCCTCCCGGCCCAGGCCCGTCCCAGGCGCCTCGTCCCTGTTGCCTGCTGCACTGATCATGAAGCCACCGGCCACTGCCACACGTGTAACACACATGCCATCACGCCCCCTCCTGATGGGCACCGTGGTAGGGGTGTCACCCAGCCCTTTTCTCAGTCCCAGGGGCCGGTGGCTGGTTTTGAACTTGTGTTGACTATTGATACTTATTTACTGTACAAATATAATTTATCATTTGTATCATGATGCGGTTTCTGGCTGTGTCTTTCCCTCACCCCCATCTGCGCGTCAGTCCCGCCACGCAGGAGAGGGGTGGCGGGCATGCGCTCTGCCCCGGGGCAGCCCTGCACACGCACCTCTCCGCCGAAGACCTGGCCTGACGTCCGCTCCGGGAGCAGTACTCAGCAGGGACCCTGGGGAGGGTTTGCCTGAGTCCAGAGCAGCTGGGAGCGCCCCTCTGCCAGGGTGCCCTGGGTTACGCTGCGTCGAAAGCCACCTGTCCGTGGCATGACAACCCGCTTACTTCTTAGAGTCCAGTGCCTGGTTGGTCGGGCGGCTCTCCAAGCAGTGATCGGGGACCCCAGCTGCTCCTTCTCGTGACACCGCCACCTTCGACACACGTGGCCCTGAGGTCTGCGGGGAAGGCAGTGAGCGAGCAGAGCGAGGAGTGTGAGGTTTCATGAGGGCCAAGTCTGGTGGTGGCTTCTCCCCGAACCCTCGCCAGCACCGGCCCCAGGGCTCCAGCTAGGAGCAGGGAAAGGGGGAAATGCAGGCTTCCTTTGTGCCCTGGGGGACGGGATGTGAGTTGGGTTAACACGGCTGGTCTCTGTCACAGCAGGCCTTGTGGCCACCAAATGCAGATTTCATTCTTCTACACATAGAGTGTGCCCCTACCCCCGAGGGCGGCATCCTAGGGTCGCACACAGAACCACCAGAGAGCGTATGTGGGGGTAATTTGTTACACAGCAGTAGAGAACAAGCACACACAGAATTCTGCCCTATTTCCTTGCTGTCTTACCCTCATCTTGTTCCGACTTCCTGCAGCCCCTGTTGAGGCCATTTGGGATAACGGGAGGAGCGTCACCCCTTAAACCTGATACTTCCCGGGAGGCTGTTACTTGTCCCGGTGAGAAGTTTTACTAGGACTTTAGTGTCCCAACCAGTTTTGTTTCTTCCCTCTTCCCATCAGTTTCTTATCTGTTCCCCCAAGTCCCATCGGCTTCTAGAAACCAATTCCTTTTCCAACCTCTCGATGCCCCCAAAGTTCTGGATTCTCCGTTTCTGTCATTCAGCTTTTCTGAGCTCACCGCCTCACCTGTGCTAGCTTTCCAAGTGCAAGGATCGCTCAAGGGAGGTTTGAAATGGGTCGGGCCTATGAGTGGTGAACGAACATCTTTCAAACCCACGTTTCTTTGGCCAGAACAACTCACAGGGACCCACCTGTGTACCACGGGGCCCTGGGACAACGCAGTCTTCTTGTGAGCCCAGGAGAAAAAGGAGATGTTCTAGTGAGCACACAGCTTTCTCACGGTGGAGGACAGAGGGAACAGCGAGGGGTGACCTCGGGGCCATCCCCTTTGACTGTTCTTTGTGTGGATGGTCACAGATCTCCACCCTGCTTCCCCAGTTCCCAGGCACAGAATACCCTCAGCCTCTGAAGTTTCTAGCATTCTCCTGCCCTGACTGGGAAGAGGCGCGAGGCAGCTTTCTGAGGAGATGGTCACATTCTACACCTTGACAGGGAGGTTGAAGGGTACGCATTGGTCGAAACTCAGCGCGTGCGTGAGAATTAAGATTTCTGCATTTCATTGCACGTAAATGTCCCCTCAAAAGAAATGGCACCTGAAAAACAAGTACCGAACCCTAGTTAAGGAGAGGCGTGCTGACATGTTGCAGAAGGAGGTGTAGTGATGTCTGAGGTCTATTTTGCACTAAAACTTGGGACGGATGGAAGGGGGGAGGCGAACGCAAGGGTGGGGAGATGGCGACAGGAGTCTAGGCGGCTAATATGCAGCCGGCCATTCACTGGGACATTCCAGCTTTTTCCATGCTTAAACATGTTAATAAGAAAATGTTGATAAATTAAAAAACTGCAAAATGGAGGCACCTGGGTGGCTCAGTCGGTTGAGCATCCGACTTCAGCTCAGGTCACGATCTCACGGCTCGTGAGTTCGAGCCCCGCGTCGGGCTCTGTGCTGACAGCTCGGAGTCTGGAGCCCTCTTCGGATTCTGTGTCTCCGTGTCTCTCTGTCCCTCCTCTGCTCATGCTCTCTCTCTCTCTCTCAAAAATAAACATTAAACATTTTTTTTTAACTGCAAAATGGAAGAGGACGAGAAGAGGGTGAAGCACGCTACGTCATCGGTGCTGGCACGCTGGGCCTGATGGGAGGGGTTCGGCCCCTCAGAGCTGCAGGAGGGTGAGGAGGAGAGAGGAGAGGCATGTGGAGGGCCCGGGTTTCGCTGGGTGCAGCTGTTCGCAAGCCAAGAGCCGCGTGGAGCTCGAACTCACAAACCCCAAGATGAAGAGTCCCATGCTCTTCTGACTGAGCCACCCAGGCACCGTCTTGGATCATTTCCTTCTCCTCGTGAGCCCTGCAGCGGAGGGTGAGGGCTCCTGGAGGTTGGAAGAGGGACAAAGACGTGGAGGAGTTTTCTCGGAGATGCCGGCAGAGCTGGCTGGGGAGAGCGGGGTCCGCCTGCAGCCGGGAGGCAGCCCTGGCCGCGGACCGAGCCTGGCAGTCCTGTCCTGGCCTCTGTGACCATGCCCCAGCCCCGCAGCACCGCGCGGGCCCAGGGCTAGCTTTCGTAGGGCCCAGGATGGCCGGGTGAGGACACGGGAGGGGACACGGGCACAGCAGTTGAGGGCATCGGATGAACGTGCCTGTAATGACAACTGTGACTTTTTTTTTTAATTTGATTTTTTTCTTTAACTTACATCCAAATCAGTTCGCATCTAGCGCAACAATGATTTCGGGAGTAGATTCCTTAGCGCCCCTCCCCCATTGAGCCCATCCCCCCCCTCCCACCACCCCTCCTGTAACCCTGTTTGTTCTCCATATTTATGAGTCTCTTCTGTTTTGTCCCCCTTCCTGTTTTTGTATTATTTTTGCTTCCTTCCCCTATGTTCATCTGTTTTGTCTCTTAAAGTCCTCGTATGAGTGAAGTCATACGATATTTGTCTTTCTCTGACTCATTTCACTTAGCATAATACCCTCCAGTTCCATCCACGTGGTTGCAAATGGCAAGATGTCATTTTTGATTGCCGAGTAATACTCCATTGTAAATATAGATCACATCTTCTTTATCCATTTATCCATCGACATCTGGGCTCTTTCCATACTTTGCCTATTGTCGATAGTGCTGCTAGAAACATGGGGGTGCATGTGTCCCTTCGAAACAGCACATCTGTATCCCGTGGAGAAATGCCTAGAAGTGCAGTTGCTGGGTCCTAGGGTAGTTCTGTTTTTAGTTTCTTGAGGAACCTCCATACTGTTTTCCAGAGCAGCTGCACCAGTTCACATTCCCAGACAACTGTGAGTTCTGAACTGGGCAGGGAGGAAAGGAGAGGAGGGGCTGATGGCCGGCACGAAGGGGGTGGTGGGCAGCTTGGAGGACCCAGATGCAATGGACTGTTGAGGGGGGACCGCAGGAAAGGAACCACAAGGTGGGGAGGGAGCGGGCTGGGAGGGGGAAGCCTGGGTGGCTCTCTTGGAGGCACTGGTAACAAGAAACAGGTGGTGGGATGGGCGGCTGCTGAGGGGCAAGGCCAAGGTCATGGCAAGGGAGGAGGCTGAGGAAGAGGCCAAGTCGTGGGAAGGGTCATCTGCGTAGGTGGTGAAGTTGTCACGATTAGCTGGAGGGGCGCCTGGGTGGCTCAGTCGGTTGAGCGTCCCAACTCTTGATTTCGGCTCAGGTTGTGACCACACCGTCAAGGGATGGGGCCCAACGTCGGGCTTTGCTCTGGTAGGATGGAGCCTGATGGGAATTTCTCTTTCCCTCTCTCTCTGCCCCTTCCCCACTTGTGATTGCTCTCTCTCTCTCTCTCAAAATAAACTTGAGAAAAAAGAATAGCCGGAGAAGAAGGCCGAGGGCAAGGTAGTCAGGTCTCCGGTGGATGTCAGTCCTGGGGGCTGGGACACGAAGGCGGAAATGCTGCTGGGAGCCAGGACGAAGCTCATCTCTGGGCCCGTGGGACATGGCGTGTGGCAGCAAAAAGACACCGTTTAAGAGGGCTGTGAGCATAAGCGGCCAGGACTTGTTGGGGTGCGGGGGGAAAGAGTGTGGCCAGGGACAGTGCGGGTTTCAGCACAGGACAGAGGTGGAGGGAACTTTGCATTCAGAGAAGAGGCTCAGTATCCTAGGAATTTTGCTGACGACAGACCACACGTTCCAGAGCACACAGGGAGCTGGGGGCTGGGGCCGGGGGTGCCCGGGCAGCACAAAGTTCTGGTGCAGAGAGAACTGAGTGAGGTAAAGGACAGAACGGGGTCCGCTCAGTAGTGTCGGAGGCCAGGTTCCAATTGCAGGGCAGTGTGTAGGGGCGAGGCTGGTGGCCTTCAGGCCGGGAGCCAGGGGGTTACCAAGAGCTGGGCGCAGGCACTTTGCGGCTTCCCTTAAATCAGGCCCACGCAGCGCCAGGCGGCGAGGAACCCCGGGCGAGCTCCGGCTCCCGTCTCCAGGCTGAGGGCAGGCTGGGTGACCACCAAGCCACGGGGACCTGTGCGTTGAGAGGGCTCAGCTCCCAAAGTGCGGGCTGCTGGGCTGCACGGCGCACCCTCCTGTCCCGTGGGAGACCAGAAAGCTGGGATTCCGGCGCCTCCCCGCCTCTGGGAGGACTGCAGCCCCGTCGTCTGGGCTGCGGGGTTGGGGGCCGGCAGAGGGCAGGCCGGGAGGCCCCTCCTTGCAGCTCCTACCGACGGGGCTCTGTCTCCTTGCCAAGGGAAGCAGGCGGTCACGCCCCACAGCGGGCACCGCGGCCGGGCACCCAGCAAGCCCGCTGCTCGACGCCGAGGAGGCCCTCGGCCTTGGGGACACACCTGTGTTAGGGATGAGCGTGTTGAGGCGAAGAAAAGGCCGCACAGCCACGAGTGGCAGAACCGGGCTTGGAGCGAGGCTCACAGCCTAGGTGGCTGTCCTGCCGGCCGTGCCTCTCTCGGGGCAGCTTCAGTCCCTTCGCCGTACAGGGTCGGGGGAGGGGCCAAAGGGGAGAGGAGGCAGCTCCAGGCCCAGGTTCTGTGAAAAGGTGATGCTTTATTATATAAAAACCTCCACCCACCCCCTTTCCCAGTCCCACGAGGCCACGAGTCAAGCAGATGTATCCGAGGCCAACTCTCTGGAAGGACAACCTGCTTTGTCTGAGGACGCCGGTCTGGCGGGCGGGGCCCGGTCCGGTGGGTGGGGGTAGGGGCTGGATGCCTTCACAGGGGGAGTCCTGGCGGCGGGCTGGGCCTGGAGACGTCCTGCGTGTCAGAAGGCCCAGTGTCGTAGCCCAGCTTCCTCATGTCCTTGGTCACCACGTTGAAGAGGAGAGTGACAAAGCCCTGAGAGCGGACGCGGGTCACTGGGAAGAGAAGGGCGGCATCAGCTGGGCTGCTTTGGGAGTCTCTCGGCCTCAGCGTTTTCTCCTGTAAAATGGGAATGACTGCCGGGCCCGTGCCCCTCCCTGGGAGGTGCTCTGGGGAAATGCCTGGGCCCTGCCCCTGCAGTCCCTCTGCGTGCCTGGCGGGTCTCTGGCTTCCACCCTGTTGCGTGGGGGTCTCCCCAGTCTCTCCCGGGCTCCAGCTTGCCTGTGGGGTGGGGGTGGGGTTGAGGGGATCAAGCTTTACCTTCCCGGCCTTCACCCTGAGCCACCACCTTGGGGTCTGTGTACTCGGGCCGCCGTCCCATGAACCAGCTGGAAGACAGGAGACCCTGGGTGAGCAGATCCTTCGCCTGGCCGTCCCTCAGCCCCGAGACACGGGCTCTCCCCCTGCTTCCGAAACCAGCAGCCCTCCTCCAAGCCCTGTCCTAGGGCCGGGCCCTGGGCACAACCTTCCCACGCCACCTCCCTCTGCCCGGGAAGGTGAGTCTGGGTGCCATGTGTGGCTTCCAGCAGGCGTGTGGGGCTCTGTGCCCCACCCCTCCTCAGCTGGATGCCGGGCTTTCCCATCACAAGTCACCCATGGCTTTGAGGGACATGTGGGGCTGGGGGCACGGTGGGAGCCCAAGTGGAAATCCCAGAAAGAGGACGGCAGCATGAGGTGCCCCCCCCCCATGTGGGAGTTCAGCATCCCTGGGGCGGGCAGAGGGGCCAGACCTGGGCTCTCCACTTTCCTCTCGATGGTGCGGGATCCCGCGCAAGTCACTTGCCATGTCTGAACCCTTGAGCCCCGGTGCCTCTCACCTGTACCTAATGGTACCTAGCTCCCGGGGCTCTAGGTGAATGCACTCTGTCAACTACCATGAGAAACATTAGCCCTCCTATTTATGCCTCTCGCATAAATGCACCTGCCCCAAGGGTGGGCGTGCTCTGGGGTGACCAACACGATCACCTGACTCCGCAGTCACTGATGTGAGGGGTGCACACTCAGTGCCAGGGACCCTGCCATGCCCACTGTCCACCTGCCCCTCACAGGGGCCCTGGTCTGTAAACCCCCGCCTGTCAGAGGCTAAGGGCGGTGTGGTGACATGCCCAAGGCTACAGGCAGGGAGGTGAGGCGGGGCCTCCCCTCCGTCCCAGTTCAGCCGGCCAGAGCCTCACCTCCAACACACGCATTCAGGCCGGGAAACCTTCCCGGGGCCCATTCCCGGCCAGGTGGGCCAGGTGTCCCATGCAGGAGCACCTCCAGCCTGCGTTCTGGGGCCCGGCTGGTGGCAGGGGGGACCAGTGATGTAGCTGTGGGCGGTGGGCTCCCCACAGGGAAGGAGGCCCCTCTGTCTATCGGTCCAGGCCCAGGTTCCGGCATTCCCAGAGCAGGCTCTGCCCTACCTCCCGCTACAGTGGCCTGCACTCCGCCCCAGCGAAGCCACCCTTCCCGAGCAACACCCCTCCAGCTCCAGCTGGAGTCACCCCTTGGCCCAGGCCACCCCGACTGAGACAGCCCTGGCCCCCAGCCCACCGGCTGCTGCCCAGGGGAGGAAGCAATGCCTGCCCCCTGCTGTCTGCAGCTCCAGTGACACCCAGTAAGGTGCTCACTGGCTCCCAGCTGAAAGAGAGAGAGAGAGAGAGAGAGAGAGAGAGAGAGAGAGATGGGAGGGGGACTGGGAAGCCAGGGTTCCAGCCAGGCCTGGATGGGCGTATTGCCACTTCTCTGTGCCTCAGCGTCTCCATCTGAGGAGTGGGGCTGTGCACCTCGCAGGCACGGGAAGCAGCCACCGCGAGCGTGGCACACCCCGAGCACCCATACCCAGAGCTACCAGAGCCAGTGCGTTGCTTCCTCTCCTGAGGCCAGGAGGGCAGACGGTTCAGGGTAGGGTAGAGCGTCCGTCCAGGCAAGGGCCTGAGGCAGGGAGGGCTGCAGGGGGCTGGAGGAACCAAGTCAGAGGGCACGTGCAGGCAGGGGAGAGGGCCCGAGGGCAGCAGGGCAGGAGAACGCAGGGCCTCGCAACATCCTAGCTGAAGTGAACGGTAAATGCGGAGATGTGCTCGAGTGGTTTCTAAAGCTGTTTTAGAAAACCATTTTTGTCGCTACGTGAAGACTAGATGGGAGGCGCTGTCATAGGCTGGATAACGGCCCCCAAGATATCAGGTCCTAATCCCTGGAACTTGGGATGTGACCTTATTTGGGAAAAGGACCTTTGCACGTGAGATTAAGGTGAGGATCTTTAACGTGGGGAGACTGTCCTGGGTTATCTGGATGGACCCTAAATGCCATCACCAGTGTCCTAAGAGAGGCGGAGGGAGATGTGACACAGGGGAGGAGGTGACATGTGAGGTCATACACGTGACTGCAGAGGACACTGGAGCGATGCAGCCGCAGCCACCAGGAGCAGGAAGGGGCTGGGAACAGGTTGTCCTCTAGAGTCTTGGCAAGGGGGGCGGGGGGCGGGGGGGGAGCGCGCCCTGCCGGGTACCTTGATCGCAGCCCAGTGATACTGACTTTGGACCGTGAGAAAAAAATGTCTGTCATTTAAGCCTCGAGTTGGTGGTGATTGGTTACAGCAGCCCAGGAAACTAATACGGTGCTGAGTGGGCCGGGCCAGGCCAGGCCAGGCGGCCACGGGGGCAGCAACGAGAAGTCTCCTGCGGGAGCAAAGGCCACTGGGAACCAGTTACACACCGGCCTCCACTCGCGCCGGGCCACGTCTGGGAAGATTTTGATCAAACTGCCTTCGCTAACCAGACCTTCCTCCGGTGTCTGCAGTCCAAGCACACGCGGCCTTGCCCAGAGGAGACGGTCCCCTGCCCCGAGCTGCTGTCCCTGGGGCACCGGCAGAAACTTCGCCTGCCGTGTGAGCCGTAAGGCCTAGCTTCCTCAGCAACGAAACCCTTTCCTCAGAGGGCCCTGGCCCTGAGACCCAGGCTGCCCTCAGCACGGCATGAACGCCCCGGCCCCGGGCAGCTGTGTGGGCTCAAAGCCCTTAACCTCCCGGGACCCGCCGATGGGCACCGCCCCCACCTTCCCGACGGTCCCACGGGGCGGGTGGCGTCCTCTCTAGCTTCCGCTGGCCCAGGGCACCGGCTAATAAGCCCCTTCCCGTCACGGTGGCCTCCCAGAGGGCAGGGGGCACCCCAGTTCGCCCCTCCCCCGGGACCCAGAACTCAGGGCGGCCTCCCTGGCTCAGGTCCAGCGCCGTCCCTCTGCGCAGCAGGGCTCCGGCCAAGGCTCACCCCGATACCGGCCAGGCCTGCCGGGGGCTGCTCGTCGGCCGCCACCCGGGGAGCCAGACGGTCCTCCATTCCCGCACGTCGTCCTGCCTGTGAGCAGAGGGCCCGGGGCCCGCTCCTGGCTGAGCCCGCGGGGAGCAGGGGCGGCCGGCCGCCACACTAAGCTGACAGGAGCTTCTGGCCCCGACCTCGAGTCGGCCGGCCCTCTGAGCTTCGACGCGGAGGCGGTGAGGGGCAAGAGGCCTGGGCCCGGTCTCCCCCACATCCGTGCGCCAGCCCCCCTGCCTCCCGGGTGTTCCCCCCGCCCCCCCCCCCGCCCCCCCCCCTTACCAGTGACACCCTGTCCTTGCCACTCCTCACACGCGAAGCCCGTGGGCCTTGCACATGCGGTTTTCCTATGTCTGGAACATTCCTTCCCCACATTGCCCACCCTGGCCCTTACCTCTGCTCTAGTCTCTGCACAGATGTCACCCCCTTGAAGAGGCCCCGCTGTGAGGCATTTCCTGACGGAAACTGCCCACCAGGAGTATCGGTGCCGTTCTGTTCGGCTCTTACTGCTGTACCCTCCCGCGTCCTTTTTTTTTTTTTTTTCAACGTTTATTTATTTTTTTTGGGACAGAGAGAGACAGAGCATGAACGGGGGAGGGGCAGAGAGAGAGGGAGACACAGAATCGGAAACAGGCTCCAGGCCCTGAGCCATCAGCCCAGAGCCCGACACGGGGCTTGAACTCACGGACCGCGAGATCGTGACCTGAGCTGAAGTCGGACGCCTAACAGACTGTGCCACCCAGGCGCCTCCCGCGTCCTATCTTTTTAACGTCATATTATGCCATGAGCATCTCCCCATCTGCTCTGCTCTGACCAAAGGCTGTTAACACGGCCCAGGGTAACAGCGCACGGCCTTACGTGGCTGGAACGGTGGCTGAAGGGAGCCCAGCGACCCCCGGAAACCACACAGCCCCCGCTTCCATTTGTCCCCAAAGACAGAGCAGCAGGAAGATGCGACGAGGTTGCCCGGCACAAGTGAGGGGGGACCATGACAGCCCTCCCTGCGCCCCCCCTGCTTAGGTCAGAAGGAGGGGCTGGAGGCGACGCGTACGAAACTCACCTCGTAAACTTTTGCAGTTTAGACGTGGATTCTGGGACAAACATGGGGATGGTCCTTTTGTGCCTGAAACAAATGTTTTCACGGACACGTGTGCCGAGTCACAGAAGAGTGACGAACTTCCTGAGCCTCCCGCGAGCAGGAGCTGTCAGGCGGGCGGTGCCAGGTCAGCGGCAAGGCCAACCCGTCCGGCTGGCAGGGGCCGCACCCACCGGGCCCGGGCTGGGTGCTGAGCGCCGGGAGGCTGAGGCCGGGAGAGTGGGCCCGGCCTCTCGGAGGCCAGAGGCCCCGCGAGTCTTGTTTCTTTCAGAGGGTCAGGAGGATACAGAGGGCTACAGCCGTCCGGCCCGGGGTCCCGGCTCACGCGCCCCTCAGAGGCTCCGGCCTCCACACGTCCAAAGGTGCCGCCACCTCCATGGCCCAGTTTGGACGCCCTTCCTCCGGGAAGCCCCTGACAATCCCCCCGACCTTCCCCGCCGTGGCCACCTGCCCCAGGCCTGCCCCTCACACCCCGTCCCCCACTCCTCTCCACACACCTCCCCTCACGTCTTGCACTTTCTGTCTCGGCAACGAGACTCCTCAGGGCATTTGGTGCCCGCCGTCCCTCCATCTTCCTCCACCATCTCCAGAAAAACTCCCGTCCTTTGGGCCCCAGAACACGCTGTGTCCATACCCTGTCACCGTGCTTAAGAACACGGTCGCTCCTCTCCGTCTGTGTCTACTAGTCTGGGGGCTTCCGAGGAAGGGCCCAGGTGGTCACACTAACGCCAGCAGGGCCGGGCACAGAAGGGGGATTAGCGAGAGCTCGCGGGACGCTGAGTGGCGCGGAAAGAGAGGCGTGGATGGAGTCTGAGCCGCAGCCCCAAACTGCCTGCGAACTCTGTCGCTGGGCCCAGCCCCTCGCAGGATATCCCCCGGTGCTTCCTGCCGGGGCCTCTGACACTCCCCCCACCCACCCGCTGTCTCGGGGTGGGGGGGGGGGTTGGCAGCCCTAGCTTCACCCATGTGGGTCTCCTTCCAGATATGGGCTCTAACCCACAGCCCCCAAGCCGAGTTGCCCAGGCGCCTGGGGACCCCAGTGCATCCCCAGCCTAGAGATGACATCCGTCCCAGGAAAAGGCCTGCTGGGGGTGCCCTGGTTCTCAGCCGGCACGGCCCAGCAAGGGAGGGACTGCGGCCCAGGGACCAGTCAGAGCCAGGACCTACCTGCCGGGCGAGAAAGGCAAGTGCACTGCCCCATAGCCTCGAACCACATCGTTCCCAAACACGTCTGGTCCATACACACTGAGCACGATCTGTGGCCCTTGGGAAAGACAAGACGAAAGGTCAGCAGGTGGTGAAACTGGGGGGGGGGGGGGGGGGAAGGTGCCAGGCAGAGAACCCGGATGGTGCTCAAAGCCCTAGGGGCTGTGGCTGCGCAGAGGGCAGGAGTGGACACAGGTCCTGTCCCCTGGGTCCGTATATTCATCCTCTGAATGTAGGGATGAAATCACTGCCCCAGGTGACAGGTGAGGTGAGTGGGTGCGGCCCCCAGGCAATGACCTGCCTTCCCGGCCTCTCGGTTTCCTCCTAAGACAAGGAGAGTAGTGCCTGACACAGAAGAGCTCCGTGTTAGGAAGAGGATCATACCAAACAACGCATGCCGAACATGGTACTTTGGTTTTACCCATTTTTTAAAAACTTTATACAAACGGAATCCTATAGTATGTGTATTGTTACTTAGCTTTTTCCTTTTTTTAACTATTTTTATTTATTCATTTATTTATTTTATGTTTTATTTATTTTTGAAAGAGAGAGACAGATAGAGTGCGAGCAGGGGAGGGACAGAGAGGGAGACATAGAATCCAAAGCAGGCTCCAGGCTCCGAGTTGTCAGCACAGAACCCAATGCGGGGTTTGAGCCCATGAACCATGAGATCACGACCTGAGTGGAAGTCGGGCGCTCAACCGACTGAACCACCCAGATGCCCCTCTTTTTTTTTTTTTTTTTAATTTTAGAGAGAGACAGCATGAGCAGGGGAGAGGGCCAGAGGGAGAGAGAGAGACTCTTAAGCAGGCCCCACACTCAGCACCAAGCCCCATGCGGGACGCGATCCCACAACCCTGGGATCATGACATGAGCCAAAATCAAAAGTCAGACGCTCAACTGACTGAGCCGCCCAGGTGCCCCGGGACCCAGCTTCTTTATAATTCAACATCACGTTTGTGAGATTCTATCAAACTGTCATGTACGGGGTTTTGCTCGTTTTCAACGCTGGGTAACATTTTAGCTCCAGACAGAGAATGAGGACGTGGTTCACTCTAGTGCCGATGGACACGTGGGTGGTTTCTCCTTGGGGGACCCCCCGATGGGGAGACTATGCGCTCTCTGCTACTCTCGTCCAAGCTCCGGCCCCCTGTGCACGCACGTTTCTGCTGGGTACGTGTCCGGGGCGTCCCGCGGGGTACGCACACACTCGGGCTGAAAAGAGAACGCGGGGCCGTCTCCCAAAGGGGTCGTGTCACCCACACACTCCCGCCCGTGACTGGAGTTCCCTTCACACCACATGCTCACGAAGCTTAGGATCCTTCCTCCAGCATTCTCCCCTGAGCTATTCTGGTGCGTGGGCTGCGGCACCTCACGGTGGCTTTTAATTTTTAATATTTATGTTTTTTAGAGAGAAAGAACATGAGCAGGGGAGGGGCAGAGAGAGAGGGAGACACAGAAACCTAAATAGGCTCCAGGCTCCGAGGTGTCAGCACAGAGCCCCACGCGGGCTCGAACTCACAAGCTGTGAGATCATGACCTGAGCCCAAGTCAAAGGCTGAGACGGAGCCACCCAGGCGCCCCTCACGGTGGCTTTCATTTGCATTTTCCTTAACTGTAATCTTTCTTACTAAAATAAAGCTGAGGCCCTGCTCCGTGTCTCGTCACTCAGATGTCCCCTTTTGTGAAGTACCCGCTCAGCCTCTTGCCCGTTTTTCTACCGGATGGATCTTTTTCTCATTGACGTGTAATGTGTATGTGTGTGAATTCTGCGGCCTGTCTTTTCGGGCCAATTGCTGTCTTCTGATGAATAAAAGCCGTTAATTTGAGTATGGCCAAATCCCTGGATCTTTCCTTTAAAAAGTCCTTTGAAGGGGCGCCTGGGTGGTTCAGTCAGTTAAGCGTCTGACTTCAGCTCAGGTCATAATCTCACAGTTCATGAGCTCGAGCCTCGCGTGGGGCTCTCTGCTATCAGCTTGGAGCCCACTTTGGATCCTGTCCCCCTCTCTCTCTGCCCCTCCTCTGCTCGTTCTCTCTCCCCCTCTCTTTGAAAAAGTCTTCCCTTACCTGATATCATGGCTCTAGCGTCCTAGGCTATCTTCCTGAAGCTTTACTACTTTGCGTTCACATTTCTATTTACACATCCACCTGGAGCTGACTTTTGTGTATGTGTCGTAGGATGCGGGGATCCGGTTTCTTTCCCTGCACATATCTGACTGTCCCGGTACCTTTTATCAAAGACACCTGCTTTCCCCTCCTGCTCCACAGTGCCCTTTGTCACAAATCAACTGTCTACGTAGGCTTAGGTCTGTCTTGGGGCTCTCTTTGGATCTGTCTGTGTCTCCATGTGCCAGAACTACACTTAGTTATTCTGCTTTAAAATTAAATTGAAGCTTGATGTGTGGTGGAACAAGTTACATTTTGATCTTGTAAGGAGTTTCTTTTTAAAATGCCATTTTCGATTCACTTTTTATGCACATATTTTAGTTATTTTTATACAGAAAGCCACTGGTTTTTGTGTGCCCATCTCATATCCAGCATCCATGGAAACTTATTAATTCGATAACTTCTCTGTAGGTCATTTTGCACATTCTTTAAAAAAATTTGTCTACATTTATTTGAGAGAGAAAGAGAGGGGGCAGGGGATGGACACAGAGAGAGAGAGAGAGAGAGAGAGATTGAGAATCCCAAGCAGGCTCTGCACTGTCAGTGTAGACCCTGATGCAGGGTTCAAGCTTATGAACCGTGAGATCATGACCTGAGCCTAAACCAAGAGTCAGATGCTCAACCGACTGAGCCACCCGGGCGCCCCCATTTTGCACACTCTACATACACAAGGTTACCTGTGAAAAACAATTTTGTTCTCCCTAATTCTCATGCCTTTTGTTTGTGATGGTGCCAGCAGGAAGGAAATTTCACTTAGGAGAGGTGATATTTGCTCTAAGTGTTTTATAGATAACCTTCATCAGATTAAGAAAGTTTCCTTCTGTTCCTAGTTTGCTAAGTGTTTACCACAAATGGATGTCGAATTTTATCTTGGTTTCTTCATTTATAGGGATGATCGTGACTTTCCTTCTTTTTAAAGCAGTGAATCACACTGGTTGATTTCAGATGTTCCACATACAAGCTTTGTATTTCTGGAATAAACTGTACTTGTTCAGGATGTATTATCCCCCTTCCATCCTGCTAGATTTGGCTTACGAATATTTCGTTTGGGACTTTTTGCCACCATGTTCAGGGTCTGGAATGATCTGGAGCTGAGCTGCTTCTCCCTTCCTCCCAGGGTGCAGCACCTTGAGGTCTCCGTCCGAGTTGTAGGGATTTTTTTATTCTTGTGCCCCGAACCCAGTGCAGCTGTCAAAAGTCTCAGTCAGCCTCTCAGTCACCTCTGGTGGAGTCAGCAAATACTTGCAGGGGTGATGTGAGTGGGATCATGACTCTAGATTTTGTTTTCTCCTGGCTCTTGGCCTGGTAAATCTCCAATACTTGGCCAGCTCCCTGAGGCCTTCAAAGAGTCGTGTTTGTTTTTGCTTCTTAGTAGTTTATCCACCTCTCCTAGCTTTCCTCAGCAGCAGGAGACTGCTCCATAATCCAGAGCCCCATTCCAGGAAGCCTATGGAATGGGGCGCCTGGGTGGCTCCATCAGTTAAGCGTCCAACTTTGGCTCAGGTCGTGATCTCATGGTTCGTGGGTTCGAGCCCCACATCGGGCTCTGTGCTGACGGCTCAGAGCCTGGAGCTGCTTCAAATTCTGTGTCTCTCCCTCTTTCTGGCCCTCCCCCACTTGGGCTCTCTCTCTCTCTCTCTCTCTCTCTCTCAAAAATAAATTAACATTAAAAAAAAAAAAAAGCATCTATTGAAGCATCTTACTCATGGACAAAGACAAGATGCAGTCCAGGCAGCCCTGCTCCGGACCTTCTGTACCCAGTAAGCCTAGGCCCCAGGCCACACGAGGCAGAAAGGCCCAGACTATGAAATCAGATGGACCTGAAAGCCAATCCACACTCAGCTCCTAGCTATAAAGTTGAAGGCAAATGACATCACTTTCTGTGTCAGTTTCCTAATGTGGGAAAAGAAATGGAATGCAATCTGTCCACCACATAGGATTAGGAAGCTAGGAAAAGCACACACGGGGGGAGTATTCACAGCCCCTTTGGAGCGACCCCAGACTTTGCACACAGTAGGCGGTTATTAAGTGAGAGCGAATTCCAACTAGCGGACAAGGCAGATCGTAAACACTGCAAGCAACGAGGGCGCTGGGAAGGAGGCCAGAGATGGCAGCGGGAAGGGGTGTCCCAGGCAGAGGGGACAGTACGAACCAAGCCTCGGAGAGGGGACTCGAGGGATGTGCACAGGAGGTGTGGACGGCTCCGGTCAGGAGCAGCACAAGCCACGATCGCAAGCTGAGAGCCTTGCTTCCCAGCCCCAGAGCTGTCCAAGGCGCAGGCTGGGGCCTCACCCGATCGGCTCTGAGCTCCCAAAACGTCAGCTGCACAGCGTGTAGACGAACTGGGGTGCGGAAGTGGGGGGAAGCGGCCAGGTGTCAAGAGAGCCCGCGGCAAGGCTGACATAAGGGTCCCGGAGGTGGGCAGCGAAGAGCCGAGAGCGGACAGTGGTGGCAGGATGAGGCCCGACTGTCCTGGGGGCGCCTCCCCGTCCCGGTCCCCGCAGGGCCCCCGGGGACTCACAGCCGTAGGGGTTGGTGCTTTTAAAGGTGACGTCGATGGGGAAGTTCCACACCAGCGCCTGCCGCACGTCTTGGCTCTTGGATGTGATCTGTGAGATGCCCTCCTCCAGACCCTGTGAGCACAGAGACAGTGACAGCCCGAGCTCCAGCTGCCATGCACGCCCCCTACCTGGGTGGGCGGGCGGGAGGGCTGTGTCCTTCCCTTCTGCCCACATGCTAACTTCCCAACAACAGGGTCTGCGAGGTCACGGAGCAGCTCCTAGGTCTCTCCGGGTTTTATTTCGTTCGAGCTTGACGGCCTGGAGCCAACTGGGCGCAAGTTCTCCCCTCGCCAGCCCGAGGAACCGGCTCCGGCCGGCCGGCCCCTCGGATGTCACCGATTTCACCCCGACGCTTCCTGTCGGGGCACAAGTGCGTGCGATTTTCCCCATCACCAGACAATCCTGCCCTCCTTCTTCCTCCACCCGTCAACCCGTTCGATGCTCCCTGCCAAGCAAAACTCCTTGAAAGGTCTGTCCGTTACTCCCCGGTTCCAGTTCCTTCTCTGCTTTTCTTTTGAGAACCGACTTCAATCTGGCTACAGGCTCCCACTCTACCAACGTGTTTTTGTGGCGTAGCACCAGTGACCCCAGCATCGCTGTATCTATGGACACTTCTCTGTCCTCAGTTCACCCGACCCAGTGGCAGCGCTGGACCCGGCCGATCGCTTCCTGACACACTCCCCCTGCGTGGTTTCTGGGACACGGTACGTACGTACATCTTTGGGTCTTTCCTCCTCACGGGAGGGGTGGTCCCCACTGTTGCTCTCAGCACTTGCTCCTTTCGTGTGGGAGCGTCCCGGGGCTCCGTGTTGGGACGCTCCTCTAACCGGCCCTCGTGACCTCAGCCATCTCGGGGCCGCCAACGTGGTCTGGGTGTGGCTGATTCCCAGACCCGTGTCTCCAGCCCAGTCCTTACCTCCGACCTGCAGATCAGCACGGCCCCACCCCCAATGCCCACCCGGCACCTCCACCTGGATATCTAGTGGGAACCTCAACACTTGCCGGGCCGAGTTCTGGAAAGTTCTTCCAGATCTGCTCTCTCTAGTCTTCTCAATCGAATGGCAGCTGTGCTAAGTGCCCAGGCTAGAAAGCTTGGTGCTACTTTTAACTACTTTCTGTCATGCCCCACATCTGTCCGAGAGGAAACCCCGTTGTCTCCCGTCTTGTTCGACCACCTGTCATCACCCCCCGTGCCGCGCCTTGTCCACGTGCCGCGTCTGCTCCTCTGTTTCCGGTAACCGTCCGTGGCGTCCCTGCTTTGGCCCTTGCTCCCCTGTCTACTGGGAACACAGAAGCTGGGGGGAGCTTTGAAAAACACAAGACGGGTCACTTTCTCTCTGTTCTAGACTCTCTGAGGGGGTCCCAGGTCACCCCGAGTGAGGCTGTGGTCCTCACTCTGACTTACCGTGTCCTCCAAGGCCTGCCCGTCTTCGACACCCCCTGCTTCATCCCCAGTCACTCCCCTTCCTGCTCAGCTCCTCACTGGCCTCCCTCCTGCTCCTCAAGCACGCCAGGCGCACCCCTGCCTCAGGGCCCGTGCACCGCTGCTCCTTTGGTCTGGAAAGTTCTTTCCACAGACTTCCGCATGGCTTATTCCCACACTTCCTTCCGGTCTTTACCCAAAGTCACCCTCTCAGGGAGGCCTTCCCTGGCCATCTGATCTAGATTCCAGCTTCTCTCTATCCTGCACACCTCCCTGCCCGACTACTTTCTCCTTGGCACTTTTCACTAGAACATACTAGAACACTAGTACTTAGTGTCTGTCTTGCCCCACAAGAATGGGCACTCAACAAAGTCTGGGACTCTTGTCTGGCTTCGTTCACCACTGTCTCCCCATCACCCAGAAGGCTGCCAACAGTTATTCAGTTAGGGGGTTAACAGAAAGTAAGTATTGTCACCTCGCCGTGCAGAGGAGGAGACAGGCTCAGCGAGGCTTCGACAAGTGCTGCACACAGTAAAGTGTGGAGCGAGCCGACATGGTCGTTCCAGCCCATCTCCTGGTGGAGGCAGACTGTTCCCAGGGAAGTCTTGCAAGGACAGCTTCCGTTCTGCCTCCTGACTCCCCAGAGTCCTCCCCATGAGCTAGGAGAGGCCAAGTGATGAAGGGACTTGCCCAGAGGCTCCGCAGGGTGGCTACTTCCAGGCTGGCCCTCTGGGGCCTGCGTGCCTGCGCCACCCATACATGCCTCCTCGCTGCCGTGTGCAAGTTCCCGGGGTGAGGCTCGCAGGCAAGCGCAGCCTGGATCTGGGAGCCCGCCCGTGGCTGCGTCCTCCACTCCAGCTTTACCAGGAACAAAGTCGTGTTTTAGAACCCCCTGAACTCAGTGTCTACCTCTCAGTGCATGCTGAACTGGGAGAGGAAGGGATGTACGATGGACACCTTGAGAAACCCCAACAGTCGTGGGGGCTGTGGGTGAGGGAGGCCCAAGAGCCCAGCTTACCGCCGTGGGGGCCCAGTCCTGGCCATACACAAAGCAGTACTTGCAGTAGAGATCATCATACTCAGGAAACTGTGGAAACAAACACACACAGGTTCTGTTTACAGGGACTCGTGGTGAAGCTACGTTGGCCAGGTAAGGGCAGGTAAGGCCATGTTGGCCAGGTAAGGGCAGCTGACGGGAGTTCTGAACACGGGGCGCCTGGGGTGGCGTCTAAGAGACAGCCGGACGAGGAGTTCGGCAGAGGGGCCGGGGCCCGAGATGTGGGAGTCCAAGGGAGAGTCCCGGGCTGCTACTGCCCTCGAGCCTTTGCCCAGCCTCTGCCTTCCGTCTGACATGCCCTTCCCATTCCTTCATCTGGCAGACTCCTGTTCGTCCTTCAAAACTTACCTTCCAGAGAGCCTGCCCTAACCTCCAGGCTGTTTCAAGGGCCACCGCCTCGTGCTGCCAGCCCCTGGTCCTTCCTTCCGTCAAAGCTCTGATTGCCCGTGTTTATTTCTGCCAACCCCATCTGACTGCGAGCTGAGAACAAGAGTGATGACGTTTTGGTGTCCCCGATGCTTGGCACGAGGGTAGGCATAGAGAGGAGGTCTAAGGGAATGGTGAAGTGAAAGGTCTAAGAACCCGGATGCTAGCGGGACAGAGAGCAAACACAGGGGTGGAGTTCAAGGCCTGAAGAGGGGGAGGGGCCCACAACTGAGTGGGAGGCACAGTGGGGGTGGCAAGCGGGCTGACAGTAGAGGTAGTTGTGATGCTGCCCAGCCAAAGGCTCCTACAGGGACAGAAGAGGAGCAGACAGTCTTGGGCACTAGGACCAAGGCCGCCGGGTGGGTTAATGGGGGCATAATCCCAATGAAACAGGAAGGCAAGAGACACCAACTAAGAGATCGTGGCAGGGCTTTGCCCAGACCATCTCACTTAATCCTCACAAGGATATAATCAACGCCATCTTCCAACAGCCTGGAAGGGTAATGCAGCAAAGCTCTGGCACAAGACAGACCGGGTTCAAATCTCAGCCTTGCCACTGCCTTTGGGCAAGTGTTCCCCCATCTGTAAAATGGTGGTGTTAGTAATACCCACCTCCCAGGACTGTTGTGAGGACTGAATGAGCAGTGCTGGGCGCCAAGGCTGACACATAAGGAATACATGGTGCGTATATCTCTGTGCGTATATAAATATGACAAATGGTTCTTCTCAAGTGTAGGGGGATGGAGGGTAGCGTCCCCTTCTGTCAGACTGGACACTCTCCCTGGATCTTTCCACCATCACCATCGTTGTATCGGATCGCCTAAATCACCTCCATTCTAATCCAAGTTTAAGGATTCGAGGGCTCAGAGTGCGGAGCACTTGAGGACCGAGGCCCAGCGTGCCGGTCGGGTCTCGGCTCGTCCCGTTACACCCGCGTTAGGCTCCTGCCCGTGACTCAACAGAGTGGACACGATCCGAACCAGGGGTCACAGGCTCGGCCGAGCGTGCCCTCGGTACCAGCTCAACCTCTCGAGGTCTGTTTCCACACGCGCACGTCGGGCGCGAAGACTCCGCCAAGCCTCTCAAGGGCTGGCTCCCCTCCCCCGTCTAACCCAGGAAGAGAGAGGCTCACAGGAACGACGCGCCTCTCCGGAGCCACACAGCAGCCCGGGAGATCGCGGGATAGGCCCCGGGGGGAGACAAGGGGAAGGCCGGGCAAGGTCCACGGCCGCTCACCTGGGCGCTCTCCACCTGCCCGTTGACCATGAGTAGGAAGACGCTGGGACCCGCGGCCGCCATGGCAGGCTGGGGGCGCCTGGAAACGACCCAGGCTGCGCGCGGGGTTGCTAAGAGGCGCCGGGTTGCCCTGGAAACAGACGGCGTGGCGCGTGGGACACGTTTCTTGGGAGCGGCACCTTCGCGGAGGCGAGCATGTGTGAGACAGTGCGCAGGCGCAGTCAGCGGCTGCTGGTGCGAGGGGCGGGGCTTTGGGGGGAGGGGCTCGGCAGTCCCACCCCTCTCCGGGGGTAGCCGGGACCGTCCACGCAGGCTGGGCGGGAGCGTGGGCCCGTTGTGTAGAATTCAGCCCCGCCGTCCGATCCGGTTACACCCGCAGGGAGTGTGTATCCACTCGGCCTCGGCGCTGCCCGCCCCGAAGCGCAGAGGCCCGCCCTGACTCAGGCGGGCCAGGAGCCAAGTGGTGCAGATGCTCTCCGCCACGAGATGTCGCTGTGGCGCTACCTGGAGGATGGCGGCCAGGGCGTGCGGAGGAGAGATCCTGATGCGGGACCACCGCGTGTCGCGTGTCGCAGGCAACGTTCGAAGGCCGCGAGTCAGACGAGGCTCGGGGCCGCCCGGGTTCTGGAGAGTCTCCAGCTGGGGCCCAGCAGCGCCCAGCGTCAGGTCAAGGGGATGCCCCTTTGGGGCTTTTGAGGTCCTCGCCCCCCAAGAAGTTGTGTAAACAAACTTGGGAGGGGCCTCCAGAAAACTTTAGTCCAAGCCAAGGCTCCTCAATGTGAAAGGGGGAAACTGAGGGCCACGGAAGGGCAGCACCTGGCATCCCAGTCATCTGGCCGTAGGGGGAAGACTGAGCCAGAACCCATGGCTCTGTCTGGTTACTGTTCAAATAACAGTGACTCCCTGGCCGTCCTGCGTAGGTCATGGTTTCTGTTAACACAGCAATCCGATCCTTCTTAGCACCCACTGTGGTTTGTATTTGCACATTTATTACTGTCATGACTCGGGCTATTGCCTGCCTCCCCTCCTCTAGACAAGCCCGCCTGTTGCCTGAGACCAGGGGCCCCACTGATCCTGTGTTCTGGTTGCCTGGCACATAGGAAGCACTGGTAACATTGTTGGACGAAGGAATAATTGTGAATACATCTCAATTACTCAAAGAGGAAGCAGATCCAGAGAGGGGAGTTTGCTGGGAACAGTCACAGCGGCAGGTAAGTAGCCGGATCAGGGTTCAAACCCAGGACTTCACAGGCTAAAGATCCTCCCTGCCTCCTCTGTCTGGTCCCAGGCCGGGCCCAGCGACACTTCTTGGCCAGGGTGGGAAAAGTGGCATTAGGGACCTTATCTCTGATCCAGGAAATGAAGGGATGCACAGGCCTGTAGACTTCTGGGAGGCCAGGCCCCCAGCAGGGACCCCAGGTGATCACCCCCTGTAGCAGCCAGCTGTTAGCTTGGAAGCAGACCAGGGGGCTCCCATCAGACACCTGTGCGGGAGAGGGAAGGAGGGGTCAAAGCCAGCAGGGACCCACTGACCACTCCCTGAGAGGCGAGCAGAGATACCTGATTAGGGGAGGGGCCGGGGGGGGCAGCCAGGGTTCCCACCTCTGACAGGAGATGCTGGGGAGGCCAGATGTTGGGGGCCCCAGTGCAACACACAGAGCTCAGAGCTCGGGTGGACTTGGTCATCCCCCCTCCCCCCATCGCTCACACCCTCTTGCCAGTTAAAATGCTTTCTCCCACAAATTCTACCACTCTTGCCTGACCCTTTCCTCCTTGTGGCTTTTGAGGCTCAGTATTACACAAAAGTCAGTTTTTAACAAAACGCTTGTGTTTTGTCAGATAACCAGGGGCTTTCCAGCGGTTCAAAACCTGGCTATGTCAAAGGCTGTCCCACATTCAAGCAGGACCTAAAGGGGAAGTCTCCCCAGGGGGTGGGAAGCCCCTAATCAGGGGTGCACATTAGCTGCTTGCCTGGGTGTTATGGAATAGGAGACCCTGGGAGGATGGCCAGCCTGGCTCTACCGAGTCTAGAGGCATTAGGAGGGGCTGTGGGGGAGGGCACGTCTCGGGGCCTGCTTGGGCCCAGCTCGAATCCTTACCACCAGTTCAGAGGGGCCGGTGGGGGGCTTGGTGCACTGGGAGCCCTCAGGCAAGCTGGCCTCCGGGTCAGGACAGTCAGGGTGGAGGCGAAAGGCATCTTTGCAGGTGTGGATATGCAGTGGTCTCAGCGGGACACGGTGCAGCTCTCGGGGTGGGATGTAGGGATCTGCTGGGGGCGGAGGAGGGTGGGGGAGGGCTGCGATGGGCGGACCCTCAGCCAGGACTGATATCCGGCAGGTTTGCACCAGCCCTGCCCTGCCGGTTGGCACACCGCAGAGTTTCCCTCCCTGCCCCAAGTCTCCCTGCCCTGAACCCAGTCCTGAGCTTCCAGTCCTCCCTGACGCTCCTCACCTCCACCTCCCTCTGCTATGGCTCCATCCTCCCCTGCATTCTCACGGTGCTCCCAGGGAAGCTTTAAGCCTGGGGAGGAGGCCAGGAGCGTGCCCAGGGCCAGCCTTTGGGGCTGGGAGCTGACTCAGGCATAGTGGAGTGTCCCTGCTCACCCTCTCCCCTGCATGCTGGCATCTTTGGTGCTGACCATTGGCTGGCCAGAGCCAGGCTGTTCTCCGGGCTCGGGGACTGTGGGGATTAGTGCCCCCGCAGGTGCCCCAATCTCCACCTTGGCTGTCTGCCTCGCCCAGTCCAGCGCCCCCTGCTGCCCTCAACCATCCCAGGCACCTCTCCCATCCTACCGATATCAGCCTCAAACCCTTGGGCCCAGCAGAGCAGCCGTGGGAGGAAAGGTTGGGGCCGGGTGGCCAGAGGGACCGGCTGCACGGCGCTGCTGAGAGGTGGTGGCCTTGCCAGTCGAGCCAGGGCCAGGCCACCGGACGCAGAGCCCTCACTCCCTCCTGGGGACAGGAGCAGCTCCTCCACACGGGAAATGCTCTTGCAACTGTCCAGCACCAGGCGGTCTGGGCCCAGGGTCACTCTGAACTGGGACCGAGGCCCGCTGTAGAGATCAGGAGGTAGTGAGCCTGGGGGCCTCCCCTCTGGAGCCCCTCTCCACCACCCTCCCGGGCCCTGCACCCACCTGCCAAAGCATCTGGCTCCTGCGAGCACCCACTCTTGGGAGATGAGGGCCCCCTCGCAGCGGTAGCGGGCATCCAGGAAGATGCTTGCCTGCCAAGGCCACGCGGCCGGGCCCTTCCTGCTGTTGGCCTCCGCCGGCCTGATTCCCGCACCTCAGGAAATGAGGCCTCACAGCTCCGCTCCGGGACCCCCACACCCCCGGGGGGGGGGGGTCTGGCGTTCATTTCTTTCCTGTCTGACCCGCCGCCTTTCCATCCAGGCCCCTGCTAACCTCTGCAGCCCCAGATCCGACCTCTCGCCCCCTCCCGCCCGAGGCCAGGCTGCCTGTGATGCGGTCCTGTGTGAGCTGGAGAAAGCTACCTAACCTCTCAGGGTCTCAGTTTCCTAGTTCCACCCCGAGGGGTCTTGTGAGGATTAGAGGGAGTAATGTAGGTCAGAGACTGGGCACATCATCTCCGCCCTGCCCACCGAGAGAACTCCTATTCAGCCTTCAAAGCCCACTTTTGTGAAGTCTTCTTTGCATGCCTGTCCCCAGCCCCTCCCCATCTTCCCTGTGGGGAAGAGTGCCTCACCTTCCTGCCCAGAAGCTCAGTGGAGGTGGGTATCCAGCTCTGCTTGCTTTTCTCTCAAGATGGGGAGCTCACTCATTGCTAAGGCAGCTGGGCCTCATTTAGGTGCCTTCACCCTGTCCACGTGGTTTGACCCTCAGGATCTTCAAAGGTCAGGCCCCATCCACATGGAGCTCCTCCCTGGAGGCTACACACCCCCCACTGCCTGTCACCATGTCTGTCCTGCACCCGAGTTCCTGTTACTCGAACCCAAGTCTGGGTCGGCAGTTTTAAGAGAACCTGGACTCTCAGCCCTCCAGGGATGGGTGCCCCCCCCCCCCCCCCGCGGAGGCCACCTCCTTCACCCTCTATCCCCAGCCCCCTTCCCGCAGCCTCTTACCAGACAGGAGCAGCAGCACCGGGAACATTTGCATAGCGGGCCCCGGGTCTCGTCCCCACCGGGTCTGGCCTCCTCCCCGCCAGCCCAGGACCTTTAACGTCTCCGGCGTCCCCTCCCCACCACCCACACAAGGCCCACGTCACCAGGCAAGGGGGAACTGGCCTGGGAAAGAGGAAGCGGCCATGGCAGGACTGGCAGGGGGCGGGCGTCCTGGAGACAGACCTAGGCCCATCCTGGTGACCGCAGCAGGGACTCGCATCCCGCCCTGCCTCCCTCCGGTCTCAGGTGACAGGTGGAGAGGGCAGCTGGCCCGAACCCACAGCAGTACTGATAATCCCAACCCCCCCTCTGTTGATGCCCCAGCGAGCTCTGGGGCGCGCAACTCCACGAGGGCCGTCCTGCCACCTCCCAGTCCCTGTTACAGATGGGGAAGTCGAGGCTCGGAGAGGTGAAGTGATTTGCCGAGATCAGTGTTGGAAGCAGAGTTGGATTCAAACCAGAGTCTGCGCGACTCCAGATCACCACATCCTTCCCTCTCACAGCTCTTCTCGGTCTTTCTTCCTGGCTCAGGCGCTCGGCTCTTCACGCCAAGAATGCTTGTGGGCTCCCCGCCAGATGCAGCACAGGCCAGACCACAGCTGAATCCCCCAGGCAATGCAAAGGTAGGCCCTTTGTGGCGTGTCACGCCCCTCTGGCCCCTCCTGCGGCTGTCCCCCTGCCCCCCCCGGCCCCCCAGCCTCATGGTGCTGGACGCCTGCATGCACAACGCCTTCCTTCAAATCGTATGTATTTGTTTTACGCTGAGGTGGAACTCACATAACCATTCTTTAAGTTACAATTCAGTGTACCCCAGTGTCTTTGCACATGCTCTTTTCTTCAAGCCTGGAATATCCCTTCCGCCTTTGCTGCCTGAAAGCTCCTTACTGAACTTCAAGATCCAGATCAATGTCCCCCCCTTCAGCCTGCCTTTCTTCTGTCCCCCTGCCCCATGTTGGTCCAGGGGCTTTCTCTGGACCTCTCAGCCCCCCAGTCACAGCCCCATCCCGAAAAGGCTGCGGTCTGACCCGGACTCCCAGACCACACTGAGAACTCTGTGAGTGCCCGTGGAGAGAGGGCACATTGGAGCCACTTACTAATTGCTTGTGGGATGACTGCATGAGCGAGTGAATGGGTGGGAGTCTTTGGGGGATACTGGAGGGGGTAGGGCTGGAGCCTTAAGGTTCCAGCCGCAGGGGGGAGGTGTAGATTCAGGGAGGGGGAGAAGAAGACTCGGGGACCCCAACCTCCAGCAGCATGACAGAATAATCGGGTCTGGGGCAGAGCCCGACATAGAACAAAGGCCCTCAGTTTCCGTCTCCAGCCTGTCTCCGCTTTTCAGTGTGACCCCGGGCAAGTCATTGCCTTACTCAGGATCTCAGTGTTTGCATTAGTAAGAGAGGGGCAATGCCTGGACTATCTCGTTCTCCTGTTGAGTCATGGGAAGGGCTGGGGGGGGGGGCTTCCTGGCCCCTCCAAATCAACCTCCGCGACTGGGGCATGCCCTCTTAACCCCTGATGTTCAAGGGAGGAAGTGCGTGGAGTGGCTGCTTCCAGAGTTAACCAGCAGAGGGAGCTGTGGAGAAATGGGTCACACAGTCTTGGGTTCTAATCCAGACCCTGCCCCTTAGTAGCTGTGTGAACCTGGGCTGAGTGCTTAAGTTTTCTGAGCCTCAGCTTTCCAGGCACACCTGTCTAGTGGGGCTCAGTAAATGGTAGCAAGGGTCTCCACTGTGAGGATGGGGATGTGATTGGAGTCCAGGTCGCTGGTAGACAAATGGAATTGCTGGCCAAATTCTGGAAAACACTGTATGTCTTTTTTTTTTTTTTATGTTTATTTATCTTTAAGAGAGAAAGAGAGAGAGACAGAGGGACAGAGCGTGAGGAGGGATGGGGCAGGGAGAGAGGGAGACACAGAGTGTGAAGCAGGCTCCAGGCTCTGAGCTGTCAGCACAGAGCCCGACGCGGGGCTCGAACTCACGAACCATGAGATCGTGACCCGAGCTGAAGTCAGATGCTTAACCGACTGAGCCACCCCCGTACCCCAAAACACTGTAAGTCTTTAAAAACCATTCATCTGTGGGGTGCCTGGGTGGCGCCTCTCTGTCTCAAAGATAAATAAACATTAAAAAAATGTTTAAAACCACATTCGTCTTTAGGGGCGCCCGGATGGCTCAGTCGGTTGAGCATCCCCGTCTTGATCTCAGCTCAGGTCTTGATCTCGGGGTCGTGAGTTCAAGCCCTGCGTTGGGCTCCACAAATGGGCATGAAGCCTACTTAAACAGAAAACCATTCATCTTTAATCCGGAGGAAATAAACACGTCGGCCGAAGCCAGGCAAGTTACATGAAGCATGTTCACATGTCGGGCACATGACACGTAGGCCACATGTAACAGAAAACTCATTTGGGGCTTACATACATGGAGGTCATTTGTCTCAAACATACAGTCCAGAACTGACAGGGTGGCTCGGCTATGCCATCGGGGACCCGGGCTCCTTCTATCTTCCTGCTCCACCTTCTTAACATGTGGCTTTTGTCCTCATAACCACAAGGTGGCTGATTCCGCTTCGTTCCAGCGAGACTTTGTGTAGGATGTGACATCCCATACAAACCACTGATTGGAGGAGGGCTTTCGGACACAACCCATTAGCCAGAACTACTTGACAGGGCATGTCTAGCTGCAAGGGAGTCTGGGAGCTTGAGCGTTTTTCTGTCCGGGCTGCCCAGGATAGGACAGCAAGGGACAGGGCAGTTAGAATGAGCGTCGCATTAGCCAATTCTTCAATCCCAGGGTTGCTTCTGTTGATCTTAAGCGTATCTCCACATCTAGCTTTTGTTTTCCTCCGTTGAGAGACACGGCCGCCAGAAGTATTTCTTTGCTTCAGGAGAACATGACCGTGTGGGCATGCAAATAAGGGAGTAACGGATCAAGCTTTGCCTCAGACAGTTGTTGTGGATGGGGTGGTATTTGGAACACGGACTAACTCTTGTGGCGTGGGCACCCACTGATGCAATCAGATGCCCAGTAGCTCAGAACATGCTCGACCAATCCGCGTGGACACCTGTTGATGGGCCGGACTGCCTCACGCCGGCAGAATGCCGGCCCCCGCAGTAGGTGTTTCGATCCACGGTTGCCTCAACTTCCACAGCTGGAAAATCCTGTCCTGTTGGGTGAATTTTCAGATGACACTACGTCGGTCAAAGAAAGCCTTGTGGCTCTTGACGTGTAATCCCTGGCCTGTGGGGCATGGGTGGGTCAGGGTCATGGGTGGGTCGGGGGTCAGGGGTGGGTCAGGGGTCAGGGGTGGGTCAGGGCTGGCATGCCCGTGGCCCGACTGGCTTGTGGGAGGGGGTGCAGGTGCCGGTTGCTCCTCATGATCCTTCCCTACCTCCCCGGAGTTCCAGCCCAGGAGGGAGATGGGTGGTGAAGGGAAGGGAGAGAGGTGATCTCCCCAGGAGATGGTGGGGACGCTCTCTGGCGAGAGAGGCTGCTGCGGATTTAGAGAATCTAGGATGATTTCTTATTTTTTAAAGTTTATTTTGAGAGAGAGGGAGAGAGCGAGAGCGAGAGCGAGAGAGAGAGAGAGAGAGAGTGCACATGCACGCACCAGCTGGGGAGGGGCAGAGCCAGAGAGAGAGAATGTCAAGGAGGCTCAGTGCTGTCGGTGCAGAGCCCGACGCGGGGCTCTATCCCACGACCCGTGAGATTGTGACCTGAGCTGAAATCAAGAGTTGGACGCTCAACTGACTGAGCCCCCCAGGCACCCCTAGTATGGTGTTATTTATTTATTTATAATTGTTTATTTAATTCATATAGGAATCGAATTTAGTGGTTTTTGTTTTCAGGGATAGAATTTAGTGACTCGTCGCTTACATATAATACTCAGTGCTCATCCCAGCAAGTGCCCTCCCTAATCCCCCTCACCCCTTTAGCCCTTCCCCCCACCCAACACCCCGCCAGCAACCCTCAGTTTGTTCTCTGTATTTAAGAGTCTCCTATGGTTTGCCTCCCTCTCTGTTTTTATCTTATTTTTGCTTCCCTTCCCTCGTGTTCATTTGTTTGGTGTCTTCAATTCCACATATGAGTGAAGTCATGATATCTGTCTTTCTCTGACTGATTTCGCTTCGCGTGATACCCTCTGGTTCCATCCACGTAGTTGCAAGTGGCAAGATTTCATTCTTTTTCATCACCGAGTAATACTCCATCGTATGTATATACCACATCTTCCTTATCCATTCATCAGTCAATGGACATTTGGGCTCTTTCCATGCTTCGGCTATTGTAGATAGTGCTGCTATAAACTTTGGGGTGCATGTGACCCTTCAAATTAGCATTTTTGTATCCTTTGGATAAATACCTAGTAGGGCAATTGCTGGGTCGTAGGGTACTTCTATTTTTAATGTTTTGAGGAACCTCCATACTATTTTCCAGAGTGGCTGCACCGGTTTGCATTCCCAGATGTCACTTAAAAAAAAAAAAACTTTCTTATTGTTTATTTATTTTTGAGAGAGAGACAGAGTTCGAGAGGGGAAGGGGCAGAGAGAGAGGGAGACATGGAACCCGAAGCAAGCTCCAGGCTCCGAGCTGTGAGCACAGAGCCCTATGCAGGGCTTGAACTCATGAAATGCGAGATCATGACCCGAGCTGAAATCGGACGTTTAACCGACTGAGCCCTCCAGGCGCCCTCCCCACCAGATGTCACTTTTATTTATTTATTTATTTTTAAAATTTTTTTTTTTAACGTTTATTTATTTTTGAGACAGAGATAGAGCATGAACGGGGGAGGGTCAGAGAGAGGGAGACACAGAATCTGAAACAGGCTCCAGGCTCTGAGCTGTTAGCACAGAGCCCGACGCGGGGCTCGAACTCACGGACCGTGAGATCATGACCTGAGCCGAAGTCGGCTGCTTAACCGACTGAGCCACCCAGGCGCCCCCAGATGTCACTTTTAAATGGACCGAAGTCACCCAGGCTGGGAAAAGGGACAACAGAAGGATGATTTTTTTTTTAAGTGTCCCAGATGACAAATCCATGTAAGTGTCTCCATGTGGTGCTTGAGAAGAATCCAAGTGGAGATTACATTGTTTAAGTGACTTCCTCTACTTGATGAAAATTCGTGATTTCAAAACATGCTGTCATAGGGGTGCCTGGGTGGTTCAGTCGGTTGACTGTCTGACTCTTGACTTTGGCTCAGGTTATGATCTCACCATTTATGGGTTTGAGCCCTGCATGAGGCTCTGCACTGACAGTATGGAGCCTGCTTGGGATTTCTCTCTCTCTCTCTCTCTCTCTCTCTGCCCCTCCCCTGCTCACTTGCTCTCTCTCTAAAGAAGTAAACTTTAAAAAAATAAAATAAAACAACATTGTCTAAAAAAATGCTGCTGCGGGGGCATCTGGCTAGCTCTGTTGGTGGAACGTGCAACTTTTGATCTTGGGGTTTTGAGTTCAAGCCATTGGGTGTAGAGATTACTTAAAAATAAAATCTTTAGGGATGCTTGGGTGGCTCAGTTGGTTGGGCCTCCGACTTCGGCTCAGGTCATGGGATCTCACTGTCCGTGGGTTCGAGCCCCACGTCGGCCTCTGTGCTGTCAGCTCAGAGCCTGGAGCCTGCTTCGGTTTCTGTGTCTTCTTCTCTTTCTGCCCCTCCCCTGCTCATCTGACGGTTCTAGAGTGTTTCTTCCTCATAGCTATGAAATGTTTCCCCTCTGAGAAATGGTGGGGTGGATGGGGTTCCTGGTGCCACATTTTTGGGGTGGTAGATATTGCAAAGTGCTTTCCCATCCGTTCAGCTGCATGGCCCCCCACAATAGCTGCAGAGGTGGAAGGTAACAGCTCCCCCACAGGGGACGAAGCCAAGAGGCTCAGAGCTGGACGGGACCTCTCTAAACTGCACCGCAAGGTGGTAGTGGGCGGGGCTAGAATCCAGGTCTGCTTCTGGCTGGCTCCTGCAGGGGCGTGGCCTCGGTGGGGGGTGGGGGTAGAAGGAATGAACACCGAGACGAGTAAACAGTGTGAGGCAGGGATAAGTGCTAGGAGGAAGAAATAAAACAGTGCAAAGGACTGGAGAGTGATGGGTGTTATTGTAGGTGGGTGCCCAGGGAAGACCTCTTAGAGGAGGAAAGTTTGAGCAAAATCCCAAGAGAAGTGAAGGGGTGAGTCACGCGAGGACCTGGGGTTGAGCACTTCCAGAAGAATCCCACTCAGTGCAAAGGTCCGGAGGTGGCGTTTGCTGGAGGAACAGAGAGGCAGGCTGGAGCCCGCTCGCACTGACTTGCACTGACTCACGAAGACAGCTGTGCCCAACTTTGCCTTCGGTGATGTCACATCGGTAGCTTGAACTCAGCCACAGAGGGAGCATTTACACCACAGAAATTGGTAAATGCTAAACTCGGGGCTTTTGAGTTTTTATATTTGATTGTTTTTCGGAGAGCCACCCTCAGCAGCCCGGCACTGGGGGCAGGAGATGGGTTTGGAGAGCTCACCAGGGCCTCACGGCAGTGGAGGGTTTTGAGCCAAGGAGGGATGTGAAGTGACTTGGGTTTTAACAGAGTTTCTGGCCACCATGTGGGGAAGAGACCATGGGCCTTGGGGGTCGGGGGTCGGGGGGTCTGGGAGGCCAGTGAGGGGGCAGATGTGAATCCAGAAAGGATTGCCAGATTTAGCAAATGAAAATACACAACCGCCGGCCTCAGGGAAGCTGATCCCTACACCTCCCTTCCATTCTTCACGAGTGGGGCGTGTGGGGCCGGGTGAGGGACTTGACCTATGGGAGCAGGAAGCTACTGCAGGGACACGATCTGATCTGTGTTTCCCAAAACCTCTCTCTGGCTGCTGTGCAGAGACTAGGGTCCAGGAGCAGGAGAGGGAGCCCAGGGGACAATGCAACAGGAAATGATGGTGGCCGGGACTAGGCCGTGAGCCGGGAGGATGGCGCTTCTCCAACTCGGGCTCCCCTAGTCACTCTGCTCCAGCTCCAGGGACACTCCTGCCTCAGGGCCTTTGCACCTGCTGTTCCCTCTGCCTGGACTGCTCTCCCATCAAATCTCCACAGGGGATTCCTTCCTCTCCTCCTTCAAATCCTTGCTGCAATGTCACTATCTCTGTCCGGCCTTCCCTGACCATCCTGTTTACAATAACACCCCCCTCCCTGCCCCCCCCCCCGCCCCCACATTACTTCCTACTGCTGCCCCCTGCTGCCCCCTGCTTTATTTTTCCGCATGGTGCTTATCACCTTCTAAGACCAGTGTAATTGAGTTGATTTGTTCTGCTGCTCTCTTTCAGCCAAAATCTGAATTTCTCACGGCAGAGACTTCTGTCTGTCTCACGGCCGAATCCCCAGAACCAGGAACGGCGTCTGGCACACGGTAGGTGCTCCACACCATTTAATCAGTGACTGGATGTTCGCATTTGGGCCTGTTGGAGGTTGTAGATTGGAGGCGTAGATCGGGGGCGGGGGGCGACTCCCAGGTGCCTGCCCTGGATGGAGGTGCCGTTTGCTGAGATGAGGGGCCTCAGGGTGGGGAGCTGGTGAGCGTGGTATTAGTCACAGGAATTGGAGGGCTTGTGGGGGGTCCGCGGGGAGATGTCCGGGGAGCACTGGCTGTCGGGACCTGGAGCTCGGGGAGAGGGCCGGGCTGGAGCAGGGTTGAAAGTGGTCCGTGCAAAGCTCAGGGAGGAACAGAGCGAGGAGGGGACAGGGGCCGGGCCAAGCCCCAAGATACAAACATTCCAGAGAAGGGCAGAAGACCTGGGGGGGGGGTGGGATCAGGAGAGGCGGGGTGCCATGAGGTTGATGTCCCCGATGACATTCATCCCGGGCCAGTCTCCCTCGCAGACCTTGGATCTTTGCGAGGACAGAGCAGATGCAGTTCTCCAGCCCACAGCCAGGGTAATCGTGGGCAGGCCTCAGGAATGTTCTGGGATGGGTAAGATCGGTGCAGTGTGTTCGCCCAGCTACTGGGTTCTCCGGGGACCACGATGGATTGTAGCACCAAGGGCGGAGCTCCAGACTCTGTGACAGATGTGATGCCATCTCCCCCCACCCCCCGCATCCCCGCCCAGGTCCCCCGGTCAGCCGGGGTGGGCCGAGTGAGGGAAGCAGGGGTGAAGAGGGGAGCCGAGAAACCACAAATGACCTCAAGCTGGAGCCGTCTAGCCATGAGGTCAGCCCACCCAGCCATCCAGGCTTTTGGAAGTCAAGGACAGCAACTTCCTGGCAGGCTCCTGGCTCTCCCTTCCACCCAAACCGCAATCAACTCGCTGGCCTGGGGGCAGTCCCTTCTCCTGCGGGGGGGGGGGGGGGGGGAGGGGGGCAGGGAGTGCTGGCATTCAAATCCCCCTGGCCACACTGAGGTCCAGCGCGGTCACATCCCATGTCCTGCTTGCCGGGCCCCCGGCAGCGGCTCCCCCACGTCCCCTCCCTGTTCCCCGAGTCTGGGAGTTTACAAGCCTCTCTGACTTAGGCACTGACACTTCCGGGCAGAAATCGCTCCTTCCTATTTGCCTCATGACCTTTGGAGTGGAGGCAGCCTGTCCTGGCCACCGTGTGCTGAGGCAAAAACAGACAAAGTACAAGCACCAGAAGAAGGAAGGGGTGTGTGTGTGTGTATATGTGTGTGTGTGTGTGTGTGTCTTTGCATGCGTGTGCAAGCTCCCATGTGTGTTTCCGAATGTGCGTCCCAGTAGCTTGCATCTCCATGGGTACATGTCCCCGTGTGTGTATTGTTCTCGTGTGTACGTGTGAGCCTACGTGAGCCTCTGTGCATGTGAACGTGTAGGAGCGTGTCCCTGTACTCTTCTGCGTGCGAGTGTGTACGTAGCAGGGTCCCTGTACTTTGTGAGTCCCTCCCTGTGTGGGTATGAGCACGTCTGTGTTTCTGTGACCCTGTGTGGCCCGTGGGGCTTGGCAATGCTGGGCGGAGATTGGAGGGGCCGGCCAGACTGCCAGCTGGCACCTGCCTCACGCCCAGCCCTGCTTGTCACCTGCGAGACAGTAGGCGATGGGCCGTGTGAGACCTCATGACCTGTCACCACTGGGACAGAGCAGGGGGGTCCCAAAGGCTGGGAGAGATGAGGAGGGTGGTTGTGCCAGGGAGACTGTGGACCGCGAGTCGGGGAACCTAGGCCCCCACCCGGGCCGTCAGCCCTCAGCGTCCTCTAGAAGACGCCTATCTTGGTCTTGGGCACTAGGGCACCTCCCACCTGCCCTCGTGACCGGTAGATCTGGCTTTTCCCTGTTTACCTGCGAGCCCCCCACTCGGTATCCGCTCTCCATTTCTTCCTTCCTTTTTTTTTTTTTTAAGTTTTATTTCATTTGTACCTCTTTTTACTATTTATTTATATTTATTTTTGAGAGACAGAACGTGAGCAGGGAAGGGACAGAGAGAGGGAGACACAGAATCCGAAGCAGACTCCAGGCTCCGAGCTGTCTGCAGAGAGCCCGGTGCGGGGCTCAAACCCACGAGCTATGAGATCATGACCTGAGCTGAAGCTGGACGCCCAACTGACTGAGCCACCCGGGTTCCCCTCCACTTCTTCCCTTCTAACGTACCCCAATTTGTGGGGAAGCAACGTGCCTATGTAAGCACTTGACTTCTGAGCCTCCCTTGCAGCTAGGGATGGCCTATGACATGGTTCTAAGATGTATGCACCTGTCTGTGACCAGGAAGGGGTTTACTCCTGTTGACGACAGGGGACACACGGCGTGCCAGGTCCTTCTCCCTCTTTTATTCTGCCTGGAACATGAATGTGATGGCGGGATCCCAGGAGCTGTCTCGCAGTCATGAGTTAAGAGAGGGAGACTGTCATGAGTATAACGGCAAAGTGGAAAGAGAGCCTTTGTCCCTGACAACTAAACCAAGGTCAACAAAGTGCTTTGGATTTCTCCCAATGAAAGAAAAAGACACCTTCAAGTGCATAAGCCATGTTGGTGGTTTTCTGTTGCTGGCAGCCCAATGCAATCTTAACCGATCATTCCAGGTTGAGGGCTGGGAGGACAGGATGCCCGGCACTCCCCCACCGCCCGCGGTGGGCCCTGTCTCCCTCCTCAGAGACCTTCCCGCCTCCAGCCGCTGCCATTAACACCGGGATCCGTGTTCAGATCGGGCCTGGAATCAGTTATCATTTAGACCGACTCTCCATTTCCAGTCTTGGAGAGGCTTCCTGCTGAGTGACAGGAGAATAGATTGCTACCCTCGTGACAAAGAAGGGACTGAGGTTCAGAGAGGGCTGGGGCTTGCCACGAGTCACCAGCTGAGGAGATGACAACTTGGTCCCTAATTCTGGTGAGTTCTGTGGGCCCCTACAGGGAGTTCTCGTTCCCACCTCCCCTCGCCCACCTGCCTCACGGGGGCCTGAGATGCCCCCATGGAGAACAGGCAGTGTCCTTTGCAGGTTCATCCACTGAACTGCCCCCTTCTCGGGAGGGGGCGTTCTGTCTATGGGGTCCTCAGGGCACCCTCTCCGGTGGGTGGCACTGGACCCAGGAGGGCTTGCTGAAGAAAGCAGGGAAGGAGAGAGTGGAGGGGACCCAGCAGACTGACAGTCGCCTCCCCTCGGAAGAGGGGGCCCCGGGAGCAGCTTCCGTTGGCCCCTGTAAACGTGGGTGTGAGCCGTGGCCGGGCCACGTGGGCTTTCTCCGCTGGATGCCCCCGCCACTCGCTGGTGACTGAACCAGATTACTCACAGCTGCCTGCCTTAGTCAGAGAGGCGTGTCCGTCTGTAAAGAATGGGAACCGGGTACATGGAGTCCCGGACGCAGACACAGTCCCCCACCGAACCCCTCATCCCTGTGCTTTGTGGACTTGGGTCGCTTTCTCTCCTGAGCTGAGCTTAGACGTAAACTGTGACGATGAGTCCGTCTGGAAGGAGAAGGCGAAGACAGAAATGGTTACATACCTGAGATGCTGCTCAAATGTCCCCGGGCTTAAGGAGGAGTCCGTGTGGGTAACGATGGCTGGTCTAGCGCCTCTGAAATGCCAGGCGCCTGCCTGGCTGTCACTTCCTAAGTCTGTAAAACCGCTCAGCCAGAGAGGTCTGAACATCCCCACTGCACAGATGAGGGCATGGAGGTCAGGGCTGTCCAGTCCTGGCTCCCCCACGGCCTCTGCCCACCTCTCTGGCCCCCTTCTCTCCTCCATTCTCTGGGCCCCTTGGCCCGGCCGACACGTGCTTGTCCCTTGGGTCCCAACTTACACGTCCATCCTTGACTTCCCCGGCTGGACGAGAGGCTCCTCCCGGCTCCCAGGTGTCTCAGCACCCCTCACCTTGGTACTTAACACAGGGGACCATGGCTGCCTGGGTGAGATGTGGTCTCCCCTGGGAGCAGGCTGGGGCCGTGACTCTAGTGCACAGCACAGACAATAAAGAATGCCTTGGTCGTGATGTGGCAGGGTTGAAATCCAGGTGTTTCTGGTCCCAAAGCGCATCTTCTTAAAGCTCTGGGACTGGATGGGGGCACCTGGGTGACTCAGTCGTTTAAGCGTCCGACTTCAGCTCAGGTCACGGTTTCGCGGTTCATGAGTTCGAGTCCCGCATCGGGCTCTGTGCTGACAGCTCGGAGCCTGGAGCCTGCCTCGGACCCTGTGTCTCCCTCTCTCTCTGTCCCTCCGCTGCTCACACTTTCTCTCTCAAGAAGGAAAAAAAAGAAACCCTGTTCTTTTGCTCATCCATAGGATGCAATTCCTCACCCATTCATGTTTTATCCAGAGATTGAAGCCCTTTGATCACGCGTTCAGGCTCCACTTGTGATTCTGGTTCTCTTGTTGTTTCCACAGCATCTGCAGTGGCCTCCTCTGCTGGTCTTAAATCTCCAATTTGTAAAAAAAACCAAAACAAAACAAAAATGCACTACCTATGAGATGCAATAGAGAGAGGGATACCCACACTCTCTCCCTGGGCTTAGCTTGCCCAATGAGAGCCCACTTTGAACCTTTACTGGGACTGCTAACTACCCCCACTGCCGCAACGGGGGGCCCCTGGAGGTTGTTTCAAGGAGTCTGATGTTAGATGTTCCCAAAGTGATGAGGGTTAAGGTTCTGCAGCTCAGGAAGGCACTCAGGGCTTGGGTCAGAGATCATGTGATAACACAGGACCAAAGCATCTACCGCTGAGCTCATCGCCTAACCCCTGACCTGTTCCTCTTCCAGGGAGCCCATCTGGGGGACAACATCTCCACTACCTGCCCAGAAACTCTGACATCTCCTGCACTTCTCTCTCTCCACACACCTGTTTCAGGGACGTTGCTCTGTATTCCTGCTGCCACTACCCAGTCCAGACCCCCATCATCACTGTCAGCCTGGACTGTCACAATGACCTCCTCCTGGCCTCCAGTCTCTTTCTCGAGTATGCCCTCCATAGCGTTTGCCAAAATTATTTTTCTGAACCAGGAATTGTAAACCCAAATGCCCACGACGGTCGGACAGGAGACACGAGCCAAGAGAGTTGAGTTTGTGTATCTAACGCACATGCTAGTCTTCATTCCCACAAAGATAACGTTTGTGTTACTGAAACCCAAGTTCGGTCGCTTGTCTCTTGAAAGCCAATGCTCGAGAGATAGTGACGGCGGGAAAGGAAAGGCTGTTTTATTCAGGAGGCCAGCAACCTGGGAAGATATGGCGGACCAATGTCCAAAGACCATCTCTGAAGTCTCCGAGCAGTGGGTCTAGAAGAGGGAGGCACAGGGAAGTGTTGGGGGCTCAGCGTGCAGGGGAAACAGTGGTATTCTCGAAAGGACCTCAAGCAGACCTGCTGGTGTCAGGAAAGGCTATTTTCTTTTCTTTCCTTCTTCCTTCCTTTCTTCCTTTTCTTTCTTTCCTTCCTTTTCTTTCCTTCCTTTTCTTTCCTTCCTTCTCTTTCGTTTCTTCTCATCTTTCTTTTCCCTTCCTTCCTTCCTTCTTTTAAAATTTATTTCTTTATTTTGAGAGACAGGGGGAGAAAGAGAACCCCAAGCAGGCTCTGTGCTGTCAGCGCAGAGCCCGATGCGATGCTCAACCCCATGAACCAAGAGATTATGACCTGAGCAGAAATTAAGAATCAGATGCTCAACCAACTGAGCCACACAGGCACCCCAAGGCTAATTTCTAGTGTGGTCAAGCTTGATCTTCTAGGGACATCTGGGTCCTTGTTTCCCCAGGGTTAGTGTTCTGTTGAAATCTCAAAGAAGCTATAATTAGTCAAACCCCAGGTTAGAGGGCACAGGTCAGTGAATTTGCATTATGCAGCCTTTAGGCTACTTGGAACATTTTACTTGCTCTCCTGGCTTTTTGTTTGTTTTGGTTTTTTTTGAGACACATGTCCTCTCGGCCTCATTTGTTTTCCTGCTTTTAATACATGTAGAAAACAGTGGTGCGAGTAAAATGGTAAATAGCATCTGACACTTGGACCATGCTGGGGAGGGCATTAGGGAATGGTGGGGACTGTAATGAACTAGAGAGCCATGCCCTTCCAGTGGGGGTGGTTCTGCTCAGTTATAATCCATCATTGCCATGTGTAAATGCGGGACTGATGTTGACAGGTCTTCTGGTTTTCCGAAAGAAACCAGAGATCAGGATTTTTGTTAATGTTTTATTTTTGAGAGAGAGAGAGAGAGACAAAGCATGAGCTGGGGAGGGGAAGAGAGAGAGAGTGGGAGACGCAGAAGGTGAAGCAGGCTCCAGACTTTGAGCTGTCAGCATAAAGCCTGACTTGCTGCTTGAACTCACAAACTGTGAGATCATGACCTGAGCCGAAGTCGGCCGCTTAACAAACTGAGCCACCCAGGTGCCCCTCCCCATTTTTAACATAGGCAAATAACTCCAAGCTTTAAAAAAGCTCTGTGTGAGTCATTCCCCCATCCTGCTGGCAAGTCAAAATGGTACGATCTCCAAGGACAGAATTTTGACATTAATTATTAAAATTATAAGTGCCGCAGTCTGTAACTTGGCACCTGGACTTCTGGATATCCACCCAGCAGGTATACTGGCAACATGCAAAATGATGTGTTCAAGATGATTTATTTCAGGACTGTTTGCAACAGCAAAAAATCTGAGTGAATCTAAATGTCCACCTACAGGGTGCTAGTTAAAGAGATTACTTTGTAAAGGGATACTATTTAGCTGTAAAAAATGAGATGGTTTCTTACATAGGACATCAACAGCACAAGGGACAAGAGACAAAAATAGGTAAGTTGGAATTCATCACAATTAAAAACGAAAAAATTTAAAAACCTTTGTGCTTTAAATTAAAAAAAAAATTTTAACATTTATTCATTTTTGAGAGACAGAGAGAGACAGAGTGGAAGCGGGGGGTGGGGTAGAGAGAGAGGGAGACACAGAATCCGAAGCAGGCTCCAGGCTCTGAGCTGTCAGCACGTAGCTCAACGCGGGGTTCAAATCCACAAACCATGAGATCATGACCTGAGCCGAAGTCGGACACTTAACCGACTGAGGCACCCAGGCACCCCAAAACCTCTGTGCTTTTAAATGATACCATCAAGGAAGTGAAAAGGCAATCTGCAGAATATTTGTAAATTATATATCTGATAAGGAACTTATTTCCAGAATATATACAGAACTCTTACAATTCAACAATACAAAGGGAAATAACACAATTAAAAACCAAACAAAGCATTTGAATAGACATTTCCCCCCCAAAAGACAAATGGCCCATAAGCACATGAAAGATGCTCAATATCATTAGTCATTAGGGAAACGCAAATCAAAACCACAATGACGTACCATTTCACACCCACTAGGATGGGCTACTAAAAAAGGAGGGTGGAAATGACAAGTGTTGGTGAGGCTGTGGAGAAATGAGAACCTTCAAACTGCTGGTCAGTTTGTAACATGAACACAGCCACTGGGGAAAAGTTTGGCAGTTCCCCCCAAAAATTAAATGTGAAAGTTTGCCGTATGACCCAGCAAGCTCGCTGTAAGGTATCTAGCCAAGAGAAATGAAAACACGTCCACACAAACACTTGTACTTGAATGTTCACAGCATCATTGTTACAATAGCCAAAAAGTGGAAACAAATGTCCACCAACTAATGAACAAAATGTAATCTATCCATACAATGTAATATATTTGGTCTTAAAAAGGAATGAACAAGACAGGGATGTCCACTCTCGCCACTGTTATTCAACATAGTATTGGAAGTCTTAGCCTCTGCGATCAGACAACACAAAGAAATAAAAAGCATCCAAATCGGCCAGGAGGAGGTCAAACTTTCACTCTTGGCAGATGACATGATACTCTATGGAAAACCCAAAAGATTCCACCCAAAAACTGCTAGAATTGATTCATGAATTCAGCAAAGTTGCAGGATATAAAATCAATGTACAGAAATCAGTTGCATTCCTATACACCAACAATGAAGCGACAGAGAAATCAAGGAATCGATCCCATTTACGGTTGCACAAAAAACCATAAAATACCTAGGAATAAATCTAACCAAAGAGGTGAAAAATCTATACACTGAAAACTACAGAAAGCTTATGAAAGAAATTGAAGAAGACACAAAAAAATGGAAAAAGATTCTATGCTCCTGGATAGGAAGAACAAATATTGTTAAAATATCGATACTACCCCAAAGCAATCTACATATTCAATGCAATCCCTACCAAAGTAACACCAACATTATTCACAGAGCTAGAACAAATAATCCTAAAATTTGTATGGAACCAGAAAAGACTCTGAATAGCCAAAGCAATCTTGAAAAAGAAAACCAAAGCAGGAGGCATCACAATCCCAGACTTCAAGCTATACTACAAAGCTGTAATCATCAAGACAGTATGGTGCTGGCACAAGAACAGACACTCAGATCAATGGAACAGAATACAGAACCCAGAAATGGACCCACAAACGTATGGCCAACTAATCTTTGACAAAACAGGAAAGAATATCCAATGGAACAAAGACAGTCTCTTCGGCAAGTGGTGCTGGGAAAACTGGAAAGCGACATGCAGGAGAATGAACCTAGACCACCATACACAAAAATAAACTCAAAATGGATGAAAGACCTAAACGTAAGACAGGAAGCCATCAAAATCCTCAAGGAGAAAGCAGGCAAAAACCTCTTTGATCTTGGCCACAGCAACTTCTTACTCAACACATCTCCGGAGGCAAGGGAAACAAAAGCAAAAATGAACTACTGGGACCTCATCAAGATAAAAAGCTTCTGCACAGCAAAGGAAACAATCAGCAAAACTAAAAGGCAACCGACAGAATGGGAGAAGATATTTGCAAATGACATTATCAGATAAAGGGTTAGTATCCAAAATCTATAAAGAACTCATCAAACTCAACACCCAAAAAACAAATAATCCAGTGAAGAAATGGGCAAAAGAGATGAACAGACACTTCTCCAAAGAAGACATTCAGATAGCCAACCGACACATGAAAAGATGCTCAACATCACTCAATATCAGGGAAATACAAATCAAAACCACAATGAGATACCACCTCACACCTGTCAGAATGGCTCACATTAACAACTCAGGCAACAACAGATGTCGGCGAGGACAGAGAGAAAGAGGATCTCTTTTGCATTTCTGGTGGGAATGCAAACTGGTGTGGCCACTCTGGAAAACAGCATGGAGGTTCCTCAAAAAACTAAAAATAGAACTACCCTGCCAGCTAGCAATTGCACTGCTAGGCATTTATCCATGGGATACAGGTGTGCTGTTTCGAAGGGGCACATGCACCCCCATGTTTATAGCAGCACTATCGACAATAGCCAAAGTATGGAAAGAGCCCAGATGTCCATCGATGGATGAATGGATAAAGAAGATGTGGTGTATATATATATATATATACACACACACACACACACACGCACACACAAGGGAGTCTTAGTCGGCAATCAAAAAGAATGAAATCTTGCCATTTGCATTTGCAACTACGGGGGTGGAACTGGAGGGTATTACGCTAAGTGAAATTAGTCAGAGAAAGACAAAACTCATATGACTTCACTCATATGAGGACTTTAAGAAACAAAACAGATGAACATAAGGGAAGGGAAACAAAAAGAATATAAAAACGGGGGGGGGACAAAACATAAGAGACTCTTACATATAGAGAACAAACAGAGGGTTACTGGAGAGGTTGTGGGCGGGGGGGATGGGCTAAATGGGTAAAGGGGACTAAGGAATCTACTCCTGAAATCACTGTTGCACTATATGCTAACTAATTTGGATGCAAATTTTAAAAAATTAAATTAAATTAAAAAATAAATAAAATTAAATTTAAAAAAAGATAAAAAAACAGGAATGAAGTTCTGATACATGCTGCAAGGATGAACCTTGGAAAAACATTATGCTAAGTGAGAGAAATCGCACACAAAAGATCACGTTGTTAAGATTCCATTTGTAAGGAACGTTCAGAATAGGCAAATCCAGAGAGACAGAAAAGTAGATGAGTGGTTGCCAGGAGCTGGGGAGGGGAAATGAGGAGCGACTCCTGAAGGAGCTCTTTTTGGGGTGAGAAAAAAGTTCCAAAATTAGGTGGTGGTTGCACAATTTTTATGAACATAATACAAAAACCCACTAAATTGTACGCTTGTAATTTTTTTCAAGTTTATTTATTTTGTGAGAGACAGAGTGCAAGCAGGGGAGGGGGAGAGAGAGAGGGAGAGAGAGAATCCCAAGCAGGTTCCACCCTGTCAGTGCAGAGCTGGACACGGGGCCCGGACCCGTGAAACTGTGAGATCATGGCCTGAGCCAAAATGGAGCCCGGTACTTAGCTGACTTAGCCACCAAGGTGCCCCTTTACGCTTTTAGGTCTTATAGCATGTGAATTTTCTCTCAAAAAAAGCTATTATTAAAAAAAAAAATGGGGCGCCTGGGTGGTTCAGTCGGTTAAGCAGCCGACTTTGGCTCAGGTCATGATATCACTGTTCACGAGTTCGAGCCCCACATTAGGCCCTGTGCGCAGACAGCTCAGAGCCTGGAGCCTGCTTCAGGGTCTATGTTCCATCCTTCTCTGACCCTTCCCTGTTCACACTGCCTCCCTCTCTCTCAAAAATAAATAAAATAATTTAAAAATAAATAATAAGTAAAACCTTTAAAAAAATGAGGGACCACTTTGGTTATTGATATTTAATGATCTTTAGGAAAGGTGTATAGAATTTGTATTTATTAAAGAGGAGTTGGACAAAAATGTGTATTTGTATTGAATTTGAATTCTAAGAGACAACAAAAGTGACTGCCTGGGGTTAGGGCCAAGATTTTTCGCTTAAGCCTTCTTATAACAAGTTTTGAGCCATGTGAGACATTAAAAAAAAAAATTTTTTTTAAGGTTTATGTATTTTTGAAAGAGAGAGAGAGGGAGACACAGAACCTGAAGCAGGCTCCAGGCTCTGAGCTGTCAGCACAGAGCCTGACGCGGGGCTCGAACTCACAACCGTGAGATCATGACCTGAGCCAAAGTCGGACACTTAACTGACTGAGCCACCCAGGCGCCTCGAGATGCTTTTTTCCTAAAGAAATGGTCAGTTGTGTCCAATGCAGCAGAGCTCAGTAAGGCAAAGACCGAAAAACATCCATTGGATTTGCCTATAGTTAGACAATTGATGACTTTTCCAGGACAGAGTCAGGGCCCAGTGAGGGTAGAGGCAAAGAAGGCAGCTCGTAGTAGATTGAAAAGTAGATGAGAGGGGCACCCGGGTGGCTCAGCCGGTTAAGGGGCCGACTTCGGCTCAGGCCGTGATCTCACGGTTCGTGGGTTCGAGCCCCATATCAGGCTCTGTGCTGACAGCTCAGAGCCTGGAGCCTGCTTCCGATTCTGTGTGTCTCTTTCTCTCTCTGTCCCTCCCCAGCTCACACTGTTTCTCATTCTCAAAAATAAACATTAAAAAAAAAAAAGTGCATGAGAATCAGTTTTTGTCAGAGAATGTTGAATAGCCTATAACTGTATACCCAGCCTAGCTGAAGTTTTTATAGAGAGGTAACTAAAGTCTATGTATGACTCTCTTACGGTACTTTGTTTTCTTCCTGAATCAGACAGGACCATCACACAGATGCCCACCCAGTCCCCTGACTACGTGAGTTTCTGTGTTTTGCTGTTTTATGACCTCTACTTATACTGAAGGTCACTGCAGGCCTCATATTAGACATACTCGAGTTAGGGAAGATTGTCTACTGTGCCCCCTAAAGAAAGGCCATCCAAGTACTATTTTCAGACCTCAGTGACAGAAAATGTTCCCTTTCCTCAAGTACGGTTTATTAATATTCAGTGCAACAGTTAATATGGCTTTTTGTTATGCTGTGAGAAAAACCAGAAACAAATTCATAGCTCAACCTTAATTAACCGGGGAGACCCATATGGGATCTTTATATGTCTAAATACTAGATAGCTATTTTTCCAGGGGCTGACCTTAGACAAATATGTTTTTCCTTGACTTTTAAAAGACGCAGTATCTACTTTTTCATTTTAATGTATGATCCCAATAAACCTCTTAAAATTCAGTGCTGGGGCGCCTGGGTGGCTCAGTCGGTTAAGCGCCCGACTTCAGCTCAGGTCACAATCTCGTGGTCCGCGAGTTCGAGCCCCGCGTCGGGCTCTGGGCTGATGGCTCAGAGCCTGGAGCTTGCTTCCGATTCTGTGTCTCCCTCTCTCTCTCTGCCCCTCCCCCGTTCATGCTGTGTCTCTCTGTGTCTCAAAAATAAATAAATGTTAAAAAAAATTTTTTTTTTAATTCAGTGCTAAAAAAAAAAAAATGTATGGAAGAGTTACCAAGGGGCAGGAGCGGGGTGGGGGGGAACTGTCACCATTAAAGAGAAGGGGCTTCTGAGCAGCTGATAGTTTTTTTTATCTGAATTCAATACAACTGTTGTGTTAAATTTGTGAAAACTGATTGAACTATACACTTACGTCTGACTTTCTGTACGTAAAAAGTAAACAAAACAAAACAAAACACAACAGTGTGGAATATAAACAAAACAAAGGTTTTAAGATTTTATTTTTTTAGCCTCTACACCCTACGTGGGGCTTGAACTCACAACCCTGAGATCAAGAGTTGGCACGCTCTACCAGCTGGGCCAGCCAGGCGCCCCAACAAAACAAAATTTTTAGGAACAGTGTAGGGCTTGCCAAAATTCGTTCCTGGTCTGGATCCACTTTTCAGCCGCTAGTTAGTGATGTAAGGAGACCCTCTCTGCCCGGCACTCGGAGTCTAACCATGGGGTTCCACCCACCGGTCATTGATCATTATTCAGGGCAGAGCCTGCGATCCTGTACTTCTCGCCTCCATACCGTTGTCTGAGCCCTTCCCTCTTCTCACTCGGCGTAAAGAGCCACCTTTGGAGTCCCTGCTCCAAAGCCCTTTTCCTTACAGCACTACCTCGAGCTTCCTGAAAACCTTTCCTCCCCACCATGTTCATACTTGTCCCCGTGTCACCGCTGCCTCCTCCGCACTGAGCTTTTGAGGGATGGTGCTCGATGAGTATTTGCTATACGGACGAACGAACTACCGGCTCCGGAGTGGGGCGGGGCACCTGGATCCCAGTACTGCTTCCTCCCTCTCTGGGCTCGGCTGACCCGCTCGCTCTCCCCCTCAGCTCCGCCGCAGCCCAAAGAGCGGAGACCACCGCAGAACCACCGACGGAGAGAACACGCAGGAGGCCGGGAAAACCCGAGCGGACGCCCGGGGACTCCGGAAGCTGGGCGGACGACCAACCACCGGAAGTCAGTGGCGGCTTCAGGCCGGCCGCTCTAGAATCCCAGAGGCCCAGGGTCTCTGTGGTTGGACGCGTCGGATCAACCCTATAGTTTGGCCGGCGCATTACCAAGAGCCGAGCTCCCAGCCGATCGGGAAAAGGAGGGGGTGGTGCATAATTCCTCGGGCGATGGGGACTGATAGAGGGAAAGGGGCCTAAGAAGGGAGATTTCATGAGCCGACCGAGAAGGTGACAGATCCACGCACCTCAGCCCTTCCAGCTCCCGGTACCAGAGGTGACTAGCGAGCAAAGCGCAGGATGGCAGTGCGCGCGCACGCACGGGGACGTTGCCTTCCATTCACGCGGCGCCCGGGGCTGCTACTGCGCATGCGTCAGAAGACGGCGCTGGGCGGAGGGTGCACCCCTGCGAAGCGCCGAGAGCCCTTTGGGCGGCTCCCTCGGGCAAGCTGGACAGCGGCGCGCGCGCGCGGGCGGAGGCGTGGCTTCCTCTGCAGGTGGGTTCGGATTGGACGCAGCCAGTAGAAGGGGTGGGAACCTCCTCAGAGACCGCCCAGCGATTGGCTAGAGGCTGGAGGGAGCGTGGTCTTGGGAGGCGGGGCGGGGGGACCGGCTGGGCAGAGCACGACGCTGAGGTGGTGGCGGCGGCCTTAAACAAGTGAGCGAGCGACTCTTTTAGTACCCCTCCACCGGGCACGGGAGATCGGGGAGGCAGGGGCCACCGGCGACCTCCGAAGGCCCCGAGGAGGTGTCGGAGTGGGGCGCCATTCGGTGAGTGTTGACCGAGAAAAGCGAAGTGCCCCGCCCCTCCCTTTCTTCCTGGACCGCGCCTGGCGGCGCCTCCCCCACCTCCCACCCAGCGTTCCACCCCGGACCTGAGCTCTGGGTTCCAAGTCCGGGTGTGGGACGACGACTGCGTGCCAGCCGCTCTCTTTCGCTCCCTACCTGGCCCCCGTCGGCTTGGGGAACTTGGTAACTCCCTGGTACTGCTCCCCAGCCTCATAGAGGGGAAACTGAGGCCTGGGAGGGCGGCGGGCCCCTCCTCACCAGCGTCTCCGCACAGAAGCCATGGCCGAACCCCTGAAGGAGGAAGAAGGCGAGGACGGCTCTGGGGAGCCGCCCGGGCCGGTGAAGGCGGAACCCACCAACACCGCTGCCTGTGTAGCGGCCAAGAACCTGGCCCTGCTGAAAGCGCGCTCCTTCGATGTGACCTTTGACGTGGGGGACGAGTACGAGATCATTGAGACCATAGGCAACGGGGCCTATGGGGTGGTGTCCTCAGCGCGCCGACGTCTCACCGGTGAGCTTCCCTATCGTGAACCGCTTACAGATCTGGAAGCCGGTTCCCTAGAGAGTGAGAAACCTGCTCCATCTCAAACAGCCAGGAAAGCTGGGATCTACATTCTGGCTGAAGGCAACAAACACCGATGAAGTGTCTTCTGGGGTGCCAGGCTCTGTGTTGGGCACAGTTCTCGGGAGCTGCCGTTGGTGGTTTTGCCTATTTCTTTAGAAAAAAAAAAAAAAAATGACAATACCAATTAGACCAGAATGGAGATCCCATCTTTGGTTTCTAAAAGAGAAAAGTGTTCTGGAGCCAGAGACTGGCGCAAGGAATTGGTGGTGGGATGGGTGAGGTCTGAGATGGAGAGAGAGTGTAGGTAGGGAGAATGAGCACAGGTTATTTAGAGTCAAGGCTCTGCTACTGATTAGCTGCACAACTAGCTAGTTACTAGCAGGTAACTAGGTTACCATGGGGGGTTATCATGTCCGACATTGAACTACTAGTATCTGTCTCAGGACAGATGTGAAGGGGAAATCTGATAATGTATGCAAAGTGCTTAGGACAAGGCTTGGCACATAGTAGGTTCTTGTTATAGGATAGTTGTTATTCAGTATATGGTAACTGCATTCTAGAAGGGAGATGTTGGGGGGGGGCTGGGTGGCTCAGTGGGTTCAGCTCAGATCATGACCTCGCGGTTTTGTGAGCTGGAGCCCCGCACAGGGTTGTGTGCTAAAAGCCAGAGCCTGCTTCAGATCCTCTGTCCCCCTCTCTGCCTCTCCCCCACCTTTGCACATACTCTCTCTCAAAAATAAATAAAACACTAAAAAAAAAAAAAAATAGAAGGGAGATGCTGAGAGTGGCCTTTTGCCAATCTGCAGCCATTCTAAGGTACGTCATGGTATCTTCCTTTTCCCTGCTCCCCAGGCCAGCAGGTGGCCATTAAGAAGATCCCTAATGCTTTTGACGTGGTTACCAATGCCAAGCGGACCCTCAGGGAGCTGAAGATCCTCAAACACTTCAAGCACGACAACATCATCGCCATCAAGGACATCTTGAGGCCCACGGTGCCCTACGGGGAGTTCAAATCTGTGTAAGGAGCAGGGATGGGAGAGAAAGGCAGAGGCGGGACCTTTTCTGAAGGCCGGGGCCATGTTGCTGAAGTTTCCGAAGGGCAGCTGAAGGCAGGCTGGGAAATGTCCCGTGATTCCAGGACCAGTGTCCCTTAGGGCTTTCCCCGGGACAACCGTGATTACTCGTGAAGAGTACAGACGTTACGGTTTTATGAAATCTCGGTATGTGGGACGGCAGACGCGGGACCTTCGTGAGATAACGTCACCCTTTTGTTCCCATGGCAGATATCACTGGTCAATCACAGAGCACTTTCTTAACAAAACCTGGGCAAGCCTGCGCAGTTTTCACATAGTCTTTCAAGCAGCCACACCAAACAGTGGAGATGGCCCCCAAACTAGACCTATCGGCCAGCCCTGGTTTAGTCCAGCCCTGGGGAAACTGGATCTAGACAGAAAAATGATTTAACTTCACTTGAAGTTATGGAAGAGTTGGAGAAAATCCTGACTCTTCATACCATGCCATTGGCCCCTGCAGAGTGCAAGGATGAGGCCATTACCTGTCGCGCTGGGAGGGAGTAGTGAGGCTGAGGCTGGGGCTGCCGCGCCGGCGAGGCAGCCATGCCTGTCTTTCTTGCCCCCTCTAGCTACGTGGTCCTGGACCTGATGGAGAGCGACCTGCACCAGATCATCCATTCCTCCCAGCCACTCACTCTGGAGCACGTGCGCTACTTCCTGTACCAGCTGCTTCGGGGCCTCAAGTACATGCACTCGGCTCAGGTCATCCACCGCGACCTCAAGCCCTCCAACCTGTTGGTGAATGAGAATTGTGAGCTCAAGATCGGTGACTTCGGCATGGCCCGCGGCCTGTGCACCTCGCCGGCTGAGCACCAGTACTTTATGACTGAGTATGTGGCCACGCGCTGGTACCGTGCTCCTGAGCTTATGCTCTCACTGCACGAGTACACGCAGGCCATCGACCTGTGGTCTGTGGGCTGCATCTTTGGTGAGATGCTGGCCCGGCGCCAGCTCTTCCCAGGCAAAAATTATGTGCACCAACTGCAGCTGATCATGATGGTGCTGGGTACTCCATCGCCGGCCGTGATTCAGGCCGTCGGGGCTGAGAGGGTGCGGGCCTATATCCAGAGCCTGCCGCCACGTCAGCCCGTGCCCTGGGAGACAGTGTACCCAGGCGCTGACCGCCAGGCCCTCTCACTGTTGGGGCGCATGCTGCGTTTTGAGCCCAGCGCCCGCATCTCCGCAGCCGCTGCCCTTCGCCACCCCTTCCTGGCCAAGTACCACGATCCTGATGATGAGCCCGACTGTGCCCCGCCTTTTGATTTCGCCTTTGACCGTGAAGCCCTCACCCGGGAGCGCATTAAAGAGGCCATCGTGGCTGAGATTGAGGACTTCCACGCGCGACGCGAGGGCATCCGCCAGCAGATCCGCTTCCAGCCTTCCCTGCAGCCTGTGGCCAGTGAGCCTGGCTGCCCCGACGTTGAGATGCCCAGCCCCTGGGCTCCCAGCGGGGACTGTGCCATGGAGTCCCCTCCGCCAGCCCCGCCGCCGTGTCCTGGCCCTGCACCTGACACTATCGATCTGACCCTGCAGCCACCCCTGCCCGCCAGTGAACCAGCCCCTCCGAAGAAAGAGGGCGCCATCTCAGACAACACCAAGGCGGCCCTCAAAGCTGCCCTGCTCAAGTCCTTGCGGAGCCGACTCCGAGGTGCCTTGTGGAGGCAGCGGCTGGCCAGGGAGTGGGGCTGCAGAGGGGGTACTCCCAGCTTGGACAGGCCACAGACTCTTACCCTCCCCCTGCCAACTTCTCTGCAGATGGCCCCAGTGCTCCTCTGGAAGCTCCTGAGCCTCGGAAGCCGGTGACAGCCCAGGAGCGCCAGCGGGAGCGGGAGGAGAAGCGGCGGAGGCGGCAGGAGCGAGCCAAGGAGCGGGAGAAGCGGCGGCAGGAGCGGGAGCGCAAGGAGCGGGGGGCCGGGGCCTCTGGGGGTCCCTCCACTGATCCCCTGGCTGGGCTGGTGCTCAGTGACAATGATCGCAGCCTGTTGGAGCGCTGGACTCGCATGGCCCGGCCCCCAGCCCCCACACCGGCCCCGGCCCACGCCTCAGTCCCGGCCCCCACCCCAGCCCAGCCCACCAGTCCTCCGGCTGGCCCCCCACCGCAACCTGTAGGCTCCACCTCTGGCCCCCCACCGCAGCCTGCTTGCGCACCCCCTGGCCCTGCTCCCCACCCTGCCAGCCCTCCGGGGCCCGTCCCTGGCCCTGCTCCACTCCAGAATGCCGCCTCTAGCCTCCTGGCTCCCCAGTCGCTTGTGCCACCCGCTGGGCTGCCTGGCCCCAGCTCCGTAGGTGTTCTGCCTTACTTCCCATCTGGCCCGCCCCCTCCAGACCCCGGAGGGGCCCCTCAACCCTCCACCTCAGAATCGCCCGATGTCAACCTGGTGACCCAGCAGTTGTCCAAGTCACAGGTGAGAGGCGAGGCCCGGGCTGTGGGCTCTCCTGGATCTGGGCCCAGAGAAGATGGGTCTGGGGAGTCCTTGCTGTTTGGTGGGGATGGGGGATAGGAGAGTCTTTGGTGTATCTTTATTCCATGAAAACTGAGTGGCAGATGGGGCTTATCTCTGAACTTGTTCTCTTGCTCTTAGAAGAAGCGTAATGCCAACAAGCAGGCTGTCGGGAGACAAATAAGATGCTTCCTGGGAAGAGGGCTTGGACCAAGCTGGTCCCTAATTAGCACTCGATGATTGTCAAGGATTGTCAAGGGTGGTGCTGTCATCTCCCACAGGTGTCCAGGCAGAGTCGCCGGCAGCATCAGGACGGACTTGTAGACGTCTGTCCGCTCTTGATGGTGCCTGTGTCGTAACCTGCCATCATCCGTTGCAGGTGGAGGACCCCTTGCCCCCGGTCTTCTCGGGCACTCCGAAGGGCAGTGGGGCCGGCTATGGTGTTGGCTTTGACCTGGAGGAATTCCTAAACCAGTCTTTCGACATGGGCGTGGCTGACGGGCCACAGGATGGGTAAGATGGCAGGACCGAGCTTCTGGAATGGGGCTGTGGGTAGGGTTTCCTGTTGGAGGAGGGGCTCGCCTGTGGGATGGGCAGGGAGCCAGCCTAGGCTAACAGTGCCTTTCCCCTCCACTCTCCCTGCTTCCCTTATCCCCGCAGCCAGGCAGACTCGGCCTCACTCTCGGCTTCCCTGCTTGCTGACTGGCTGGAGGGCCATGGCATGAACCCTGCCGACATTGAGTCCCTGCAGCGTGAGATCCAGATGGACTCCCCAATGCTGCTGGCTGACCTGCCTGACCTCCAGGAGCCCTGAGGCCCACGGCCTGTGCCTTGCTGCGGGGGGCGGACCCAGCTACCGGACTCACAGAAACGTCTCCAAGGGCTGGAGCCTTGGGCCCAGCAGCAGAAGCTTGGCTAGATTATTCTGCAGGTTCATCTCAGACACACTCTGCAGCCTTAAGCAGCCACCTGAGCCACCACCAAGCCATGGAAGGATCAGGAAACCTCTACTCCTTGAGCGATCCTTTTCAGTATTGTATTTTTATTATTATTATTATTATTATTATTATATTAATATTATTACACAGTCTTTTTGCCATCAAAATGAGGCCTGTGAAATATAAGGTTCCCTTTAGTGCCTAACTCTAGGTGTCTTTTTGGAGTTGAGAGCAGGGTGTCGTAAGTAGGGGAGCAAGGGGGAGCCGGGTCCCCCCACGTTTGGGGGCCGAGCAGACAACACTTGCACGCACAACAGCCAAAACCAGTTCATTCAGATCCTGAGGTTTATTGGGATCTTCGCTCCCCACCTGCTTCCAGCCCCACAGGAGGTGGTCCTCTGCCCCCTCATGTGGTCAAACCTCAACCCTGGGGTGGGTGGGGGACCTTGTGTCTATGCCTACCGTGGTTGTACCTGTTTTCGAGCGGCATGCGGTAACTGTGCTGAAATACAGTTTTGGCATTGAGCTCTGGGGGCTGGGACAGGCAGGTAGGGGAAGCTGAGTATGACAGTGAGATGGGGCTGGGGGTCCATGGTGCTCACCGTTGGGGGATGAGTTGGTGGGAGGGAAGCGGAGGACGGAGATACTCGGAACGGTGCGGGGAGCGCCGGGCTGTGGCGGCAGTGGCCACATGTGGGTAGCCTGGCGCACGCCGTGGGTATTGGTCAGGCTACGCCAACTCAGTCTAGCACACTAGGGTGGCTCCAGACCGAGGAGCCCGCGGTGAGGAAGCTGGCTGAGGTGGAATGCGGAAGCCCACAGCCGAGGAGAGCGGTTCGGCCTTTGGGGTAGGGCAGAGGCAAGGAAGAGTCTCGCGGAGCCCAGTCGGGTCTGGGCCAGGACGGCTGCGCCTTTCGGAGGAGGCCTGGGTCAGCTGCTGGCCGCGTGGCCTGTGACGAAGGGAACAGAGGCCTGGCCTGGAGATGGACACCCTGGGGGTGATGGGATCCGCTGGGGCGAGAGCCGTGAGATCCCCTGTGAGAAGCAGGTGCTAAGAGAGCAGTAGGCAGGGGTGAGGCAAGGGCGCAGAGGGAGCACTCATGGAAACCTGGAGCAGCTAGGAGGGGGAACTCGGGGCCTGACGGGGGCCAGCCCCTCAGGCCCGGCGGATTTTCATCTCGGTGCGCTTGAGGGAGTAGTAGAAGCCCTTCCACTGGGCCCAGTTGATGCCATTAGCATAGGAGAGGTGGGAGCCGCCCAGGTAGAAGCCGTTGAGGTTGGCAAAGTGGCAGCTGCGGAACCAGAAGGCTCCCGAGGAGAGGGCTGCACAGTTCTGCACAAAGAGGTCCTGGTCCCGGTCGAAGGTGGAGAATTTCTGGCCGCTGTGGTAGGACAGGGAGTCGCCTGGCGGAGGGGAGGAGGGATGGGGCCACTGAGGCGGGGTGCAGGGCCCCGTGCTGGCAGGGACGGGGATGGCGGGGACGGGGGACGCTATGCGAGGCGTCACGTGGCAGCCTGGCGGGACGGGGCACCCTCCCTGAGTCCGCCGTTGGGTAGCTGTGCTCCTGCAGTGAAGGGAAACAGCTGCTCCCCGCAGCGCTGCCTGGAGTGAGGGGACGCGGCTTCTCCCAGGGCCGAGGCCCAAGCTGGGTGGGAGCCAGCAGGGCCCTTTCGGGCCAAGCGGGGAGGGAGGGGCCCAGAAGGGGCTGGGAGCCAGCTGGGCAGTGCCAGCCCTGCCTTCTCCCCGCCCCCCCCCCCCACAGCCCCTTGTTAGGGCGGCAGCAGGGGGTACCTGCCCCGCCGTCCTCGAAGCCTGCCACGTAGAGGGTGTAGCCGTCCTCCTCGGCACTGACCGCGTTGGGCGAGATGGAGAATTCGGCGTACTTGGCCGAGGCCGTGTTGTTCTCAAAGTCCTCCAGGTCCACTCGTAGCTCGTACTTCTGCTTCAGCGTCAGGAGGTGCAGGTTCTGCAGCCCTGGGGGGGGGGAGGGGCAGCTGCTCAGCAAAGCTCTGGCTCAGGGCGGCCCCCAGCCCACCGGACGCCCCTGCCCCCGCCTTACCCAGCCAGTACTCCCCATCGGCACGGCCAAAGCCCAGCTTGTAGTCATTCCAGCCCCGGAAAAAACTCACGGAGCCATTGAATCTCTTCTGGAAAACCTGGAGCACAGAGGACAGGCCTGGACGATCAAGAGTCCAGGGGGCGGGGGCCTCACGCAGGCACGGACCCTGTGGTGCTGAGGGGCTTCGTTAAAGGACCAGACTGGGGCCTGACACGAGCCACACACTGGCACCGGGCCCCTCGGCGAGCAGCTCCCGAGTGCCAGGGAAGGGTTAAGAGGGGGAGTAAGTGGTTCTAGAGTTCAGGCAGCTGGCAGTGAGTTCCAGTGTGGGCTGTGTGACTTTGGGCAAATGACTTCACCTCTCTGGGCTCCAGTTCGTCTATGGAAGTAACCTTTCTCCCAGGATTATTGTGAGGATACAGGCACTAGCCTGCCTTAGGCACCTGGAATTCAGTGTTGGCGGCGGCTCACAAGCTACACCGCGGATATCGTGACCCCATTAGAGATGACAAAACCGAAGCTCCCGGAGGTGAAGCTCGGTCACACAGCCGGGGCAAGAACCTGGCCTCCGTTCCTTCCTCCCACTCACCGTCCACTTGCCGCCCCCGGTGGTCATGTCACAGAAGACAGGCACAGGCACGCTGGGGCCCGAGGGGTAGATGAGGTACACGCCGTCCTCCTGGTAGCCCTGGGCGTAGATGTCATCGCAGTCCAGGGGCTGCTGAAGGCAAAACTTCTCCAGAGCTGGGGGCAGGGGCGGAGAGGGTGAGGAGAGGAGACCAAGGCATACCCGGCACCCCGCAGCTTGCCCCCGTTCCTAGGGGCACAAGCAATCATGGCATTTCTTCCGGGGTGGGGCAGGGGGGATGCTCAAAGATCACCTCCACCTGCCCCGTGCTGTAGAGGAGGGGATGGCATCCCGGCTCCCAGAAATGACGGCTCAGAGTACTCTCTCCTCGCCCAGACTGCTGGCCGGGCTGCTTACCGTCTCCCCGGATCCCAGAGGCCTGGGGGGCGCAGGGGGGTGTGGAGAGAAGCAGCAGCAGCGGCAGGGCCAGGAGGGCCTGGGACAGGACGACAGGGTCACCTCACCGCAGCCCCCCCCTCCCCCCCCGCCCTGCAACCAGCCCCAGAGCTCCTTGCGTTCTCTGCACCGGTCCCTCAAGCAGACCACCCCCTGTCGGGAGCCCCTTGCCTTCCCCCTCTGGCCCTTTTTTCCCAGCCAGAGGAACACCACGCTCTGGGACAGGCCCGGGGCCAGAGGAACACCACGCTCTGGGACAGGCCCGGGGCCTCACAGCTTAAGAGTCTCCCCTGGATCACAGGAATGTCCTGTGCCTTCATAGCCCCCTCTCTGGTAAGGGCCCTCTTCCCCCAAGGGGGCTCAGGCCCCCGGTGCCGTGAGTCCCCTGCCCCGGGCCCAGTACCTTCATGCTGCCAGTTCAGCTCGGAGCGGCTGGGTGTCTGCTGCCCCAGACTGCGCCCCAGACTGCACCCGCCCAGAGTTATGTGCTGGGCCCTGGCCAGCCGCCCTGGCCCCGCCCCCTGTAGCTGCAGAGCCCCCCTCACCCCTCCCCGGCTCTGAACCAGCATCTGCTTTCACGGTCAGGGGGGCCAGGGGATGTGGGGCCCGGGCCAGGGGACCACCTGCGTCTCATTAGGCCTGTCGGGTAGATTACTGGGGAGTTCACTCCCTGCTGAGTCACCCCGCTCCCTGGAGCCCCTCTACCACCCACCCCCTGGACCTGGTACCCCCAGCCCATCCCCTGCTTCCCAATGTCCCCCCCCCCCAACACACACACCCCCCAGATGTCTGTTTATTTTCTTCCCCGGCCTGTGTTTCATCAGCCTTTGGGGGAAGGCTAAGGAGTGGTGGGGAGGGTGTGGGCATGCCTGGGTTCTGGGGAGGGGAGGCCCATTATGGGGGAGCAGAGGGCTGGGGAGGCAGCTTAGGAGCTCCTGATGTGGGAGCCTGTCTGGGGCTGGAGGGGGATAGGGGCAGCGGGGGCCAGGCCGTCTCCTGGCAGGGCTGGGACATTTCTGAGCCATGAGCACAGCCTGCAGGCGTCCAACTGCTGTCTGCCCCAGCTCAAGCCAGGGCCCCTCTCCAGCCCCCTCCCAGCCCCCCTTGCTCTGGCCCCTCAGGCCCCCTCCTTTCCCCTCCCACAGTGTTCCCCGGGGATCTGTCTGGCTCCTGCACTGAGCGCACCGAGCGAGGGGCCTCTCTTGTTCTCTTCACCTCACCCCACCTCCCTTCCTTCTCCCAAACCTTTTACCTCAGCCCCCATCCCACCGCCGCCTCCCCACTAAGACCCCTCTTAAGTAGTGTCTCATTTTCTCAGCCCTGAAAGCCTGCCTCTTGCCTCCTCGCCCCCATTGAGCCCGGGTGTCCTCCTGTCCGCCTCCCAAGCATTCCTAGGGCCCACCTGCTCCTTTCTCCATTTAGGTGCCAGGCCTCCTTCGAGCCCTCCCAGGTGCTCGTCACCCCCAGCCTCTTCATGGATGCCCCTGCTTCCGTTCCCTCCGCTTCCTTCCATCCTCTGCGCAGGCTGCCAGCACAATCTTTCTGGAGGGCTGCTTTGTCATCACCTGCTTGAAGCCTCTGGTGGTTCCCTATCGCCTCAGGGCTGAGACTGTTGCTCACCTTGGACTCGAGAGGAATTTTAAGTCCGGCTTAGGCTTACCTTAAGGACCTCATCCCCTGACTGCCTGTGACTCCTCAAGTACAATCTGGCCACACCAGATTTCTCGCCGTGGAGCTCCCCCCTCCCCCGCCTTTGCCCACTCAGTTGTTCCCTGAGGGGCCCACCCGGTAGAGTCGTCTCCACCAGGCATTGGGTGCAAACGGGCCAGGTCTGTGTCATTCCTGCACGCTTTGCACACATCACAGACTGGCATGTGTGTTCGGTCACAGATCAAATATCTTTTGAGCACCCACTTTGTGCTGGCTGTTGGGGACACAGTTTCTGCCCTTAAGGAGTGGCAAACACCGGCATTAGCTCATTGCAGATGTTAACGTGGTTATACAGGAGCCTCTGTGGAATGGATGAACAAATGAGGTATCCAGAGGCACAGAGTAAGAAAGGGCTCTGGCCCAGGTCCCCTCTCCTAAGTCAGTAAGCCCCTTGGATGAGCCCAGGTGGCTTCCTTGACTTCGGCTGTGTAATCGCTGGTAAGCGTCGTCTCTCCCCCTAGTTGTGTCGTGCCCTGGAGCCAGGTTGCCAGCTTTCAGATCCCGGCTGTGCCACCTGTTAGCTGGGAGACCTTGGACAAGTGCTCTCTGCTTCAGTTTCCCCCTTTGTAAAATGAGGATAGTAATAGTATCTCCTTCCCAGGGCTGTGCTAAGAAGTAATCTAGAACAAGCGCCTATATACCATACGCCACAATACCCACGACGCGTGACTCTATCTACAATCGGTAAGTAAGAAATTTTAGTTATCATCGTTAACGTCACGATTGTGATCTCAGGTGAACGGTGTGCCTTCCATGTGATTTTTCTCCTTGCCTGTGGAAGAGATAGTTGCCTGCCTCTCCGCATCCTCCATCGTTCCCTCAGTCCTTTGTAAAGGCAGGGAGCTACTCCGTCTTCCTGCCGTTTGCCCTGTTGCCGGGCACGATGGCTGGAGCTCCAGCCACCTCTTTGGCGAGTGAGGATGAGGCCCCGTCAAGAGATGGCAGAAGGTGGGTGTGTCTGGCTGGCTCATTCGGTAGAGCATCCAACTCTTGACCTCGGGGTTGTGAGTTTGAGCTCCACGTTGGGTGTAGAGAGCACTCAAAAAAGAAAAAAAAAAAAAAGAAGAAAGAGAGAGATGGTGGAGCATGATCAGGGAGGAGCTGGGTCCCTCAGGACTTCGTGGAGTGGGTCCAAGGCCAAGCTCTGGACTGCCCTTCCCTAAGCCTCATTTACGTGCAAGAGAAAGACACTTTTATCTAGCTTAAGCCTCCGTTGTTTTTCTCCTGTTACACACAGCTGAATCTAATCCTAATACATCTCTCCTTTCAGCAAATGCCAGCTAATTTTAGCACAGGCTACAAATAGGAAAATCATGAAAAATCAGTCATCAAAACAAATAATAAAATATGTAGTAGAATACAACTAATAAAAAAAAATGTAGGCAGAAAAAATTAAGCAGGGAGGCATCAGTCATATTTTGCCTTTTTTTTTTTTTTTTTTAACTTCACAAGAACGTATGTAAGTGTGGCAAAGCAGGCACTCTGTTCACTGGATGTGGTCGGGAATTCGTTGAACCTTCCAGAGAAAGGCTTGGTACATACCAAGAGTCAGGAACACCTCTCTGAAGCTGCTGTCTGAAGGAAATACTCTGACATTTGACAAGGCGCGTGTACTGGTCAGTGGGCATATTCGTGGGCTGCCCACCACGGGAATCTTCTTCCCGTGTTTGGGGGATCCCCCCCCCCCCCGGAATACCTGTGCTTGCTCTCCCAGCCTTCCTTGCGGTTCTGTTGAGGGCACCTGACCTCGGTTCAGCCAACCAAAAGCATTGCCCTGGGCTTTGTTTAGGGAGAGCTTGGTTTAAGAAGCAGGAGATTGAAGAATTCACTCTTGGGGCGGTAGTGACCCCCGAGGCATCTGACTTCTGGTCCTCTGGCTGGTTGGTGGTGGCTTTGCAAGCACGGTGCCGAGTCACATAGGCTCTGGCTCGGGCTGCAAAGCCCTGAGCTTGGTTCTCAGCACCTCTTGGCAATTGGTTTTCTCTGCCCACGATCTGCTTGCAAAAGACCCCCTTCTCATGAGTGAAGATGTTTACATGAGGGCTTTTTCACGGCCAACAGCAGACGCCAACCCTGACCAACTTTGTTGGAAGGCTTTCGGGGCCTTGGAATTGTGGAGGACTAGCAAGACTGGGGACCAGTGGTTGCTTAGGCTGCTCCAAGGTCCTCAGTGGTGGTCTTGTAGTGGGGACAGTCTGTCAGGGTGGTGCTGCTCCCTGGACAGGCCGGGTCTTGGTCAGCCTGCGAGCCAGGAGGTGGGGAGCGCCCGTCCCACTGGCCTTGCTTCGGTCGCTTGCCTACCCACTTGGCATTTGCCCCTCCACCTCCTCATCACTGGGTTCCCGTGGCCCCTGGCTTCTGGCTGGTTTTGGCCAGTGGGAGGCACCAACAGGAGGTGGAAGAAGAGGGAGGTTGGGGTGTTTGTCCCTGGCTCCCACCCTGCCTAGGACTGTGGTTTCAGCAATGGCTGGGCCCGCCTCCCCACCTCCAATTATAGCTCTTGCCGTAACCCCCTTCACTGGCCCTGATAACTCCATATCCTCCCCTTACCCCTGCCGCCTGGGATGCTAAGGCCCCCACCACTGCTAGTCCCAGGGTGGCTTCCTTAATGCCCACGCCCAAGTAAGTAGTCCATTAAATTCCCTTACAAACAGAAGCTGAGGCTGCCTTTGTTTCTTGCCAGGACCCTGACAGACACGAGGGCTTTCTTAGGTTTTGTTCTAAAAGCCCAGCTCCCGTGGACTGTCTTAGACAACAGCCAAAGACAAGACCCCCGCACTGTCTGTGGGTGCCGGGCATCGTGTCTCCATAGGACTTTCCTAACTGCCTCATCACCCGGCCTTCAGCCCGAACCGGGAGAGGGCTGAGGAGGGGAGTTTTTGAAGGGAACTCCTAGGAGCAGAGGGCACTCAAGGAGGGGAGAGGGTGTGTCCCCCAACTCGGGCCATGAGAGGGGGCTCCAAGAAGGGTGAGGCTGTCTGTAGGAGAGACCCTGGCTGAGCGGCTGCAAAGGGCCGCTACTGCAGCAGGGGGAGGGGCTGTTGGGAAGAGGGCTGGGGCCCTCAGGGTCACTGGCAGGACAAGGATGTAGTGTCCCTTGAGCACCTCTAGGACACAACAGGCACCCTTTAATCCCTATGTAGGCAGCAGCGGACAGACATGACTTTCAACCCTGCTGGAGCTAGAGGGGGAAAAAATGACAACGTGAAATGATGAGCATAGTGAAAAAGAAAGCAGAGGAGGGATGGGAAGGAAGGCCATGGTGAGAAGGGGTGACGGCTGACTCGGGGTCCCAGGTCCGCCGTCGCTTTTGTGGTGGGGGATGCTTCCCTCCCCATATTCTCCCTCTTTGTCAAGGGGGCAATGAGGAAGCGTTTGGTGTCTCTCCCCGCTTTTCTTGGTAGTTTGGGGCAAGTTCAGTTGACGGAGCTCAGAGGGTGGCCAAGAGTAAAGCAGGTTGGAGATGCGGAGGGAATCGATTGCCAGGCTAAGTCACTCGAAGCGGACCCTGAGGCCTTTGGAACTGGGGTGTGTTGAGGCATGATCTTGCGTCTCCTGTTTGCCCCCTGGGATTTATGTAACCTGGGGGCTTGATTTTATTTTGGTGGGAGAGAGGTGTGCATGCTGCCTACCAGGGAAAACATACAGGTGATAGGTTGGTCTTCCTTTCTTAAAATAAAGGAGGGGCGCCTGGGTGGCTCAGTCGGTTAAGTGTCCAACTTCGACTCAGGTCGTGATCTCATGGTTCGTGAGTTCAAGCCCCACGTCAGGCTCTGTGCTGACAGCTCAGAGTCTAGAGCCTGCTTCAGAATCTGTGTCTCCTCCTCTCTCTGCCCCTCCCCTGCTCGCTCGCTCTCTCTGCCTCTCAATAATAAATAAACGTTAAAATTTTTTTTAAATAAAATAAAATAAAATAAAATAAAATAAAATAAAATAAAATAAAATAAAATAAAATAAAAAAGGAATGCATAAGCATAGTTGGGAAAAAGGTGTGCTGAAAGGCCCTTCCTTGAAAAACAGCATTCCCACCCTTGTGTTTGAGTCCTTCTGGTGGGTCTTTTCCGTTTCATTGTGTGGCCACTTGGGGGCCCTTCCACACTGGAGGCTGTGTCCTCATTCTGAGAATGTTCCGCTCTGTTGCCTGTTCTCCATTTTCTCTGTTCTCTCTCTTTTTAGCTTTAAAAATATTATTCTTAAGTAATCTCTGCACCCAGCGTAGGGCTCAAACTCATGACCCCAGGATCAAGAATCTCACGCTTCACCGACTGAGTCAGCCAGGCACCCCTCTGTTCTCTTGTAATTTTATTAGTTAGATGCTGGACCTCCCAAATCAATCCTGTATTTGTTCTTATCTTTTGTCTGACATTTTTCATCTCTGTGTTTTTAATTCTAATTTCTGGAGCCCACCCTTAATGTCCAACATTCCTATTGACTACAATATTAGCTTTTCATGTTATTTTTATTTTCCAGGTCCCTCTTGTTTTAAGGCTTTATTTGGGGTATAATTTACATATCATAAAATCTACCCGCTCCTTTAAAAAATATAGTCTTTATTTTATTTTAGTTATTTTTTTTAAGAGAGGGGGGTGCAAGTGAGCAAGGGGGCATGGAGAGAGAGATAGAGAGGGAGACAGAATCCCGTGAGGGGCAGACAGAGAGAGAGAGAGGGAGAGAGGGAGTGGGGCTCACCCAAAGCAGGGCTTGTGTTTTACCCAGAGTGGGGCTCGTGCTTACCCAATGTTGGATTCGAACTTGTGAACCGTGAGATCATGACCTGAGCCAAAGTCAGATGCTTAATGACTGAGCCACCGAGGTGCCCCAGTAGTCTTTATTTTTTTGAAGACTTTTACGTTCACGGCAAAACTGAGAGGAACGTACAGAGGTTTCCTATGTAGCCCCTGCCCCCACACATGCACGATCAACGTCCCCTAGCAGAGTGGGACATTTGTTACAGTGGGTGAACCTTCACTGACACATCATCGTCACCGCAAGTCCATAGTTCACACAGGGCTCCCTCTCGGTGTCGTACATTCTATGGGTTTAGATGGATGTATAACCACATCCCACCACTAAGCATCATATAGAATAGTTTACTGCCCTAAGGACCCTCCGTGATCCACTGATTCGTCCCCGTATCCCCTGGCAACCGCGGATATTTCTACTGTCTCCATAGCTTTGGCTTTTTCATAGTATCACGTAATTGGGATCATACAGCACGTAGCCTTCTCAGAGGAACCTCTCTGACTTAGTGATGTACATCTAAGGTTCTTTGCTGCCTCTCGTGGCTCGGTAGCTCGTTTCTTTGTAGTGCTGAATAATATTCCATTTTCTGATGGACCACAGTGTACCCACTCACCTACAGAAGGACACCTTGGCTGCTTCCAAGTGTCGACAGTGGTGAACGAAGCTGCTATGTTTGGGTGAATAGCAAGGGGTGTGGTCGCTGGGTCATATGATAAAGAGTACGTTTAGCAACATAAGAAACGGCTGAACTGTCTTCTCCAGTGGCTGCACCCCTTTGCACTCCCACCAGCAACGATTGAGAGTTCCTGTCATGCCACATCCTTGCCAGCATTTGGTGTTGTCGGTATTTTGGCTTTTGTGGTTTTGTTGTCTTAACTTGCAATTCTCTAACGACATGTGATGTGGGGCCCCTTTCCACATGCTTACTTGCCATGTGCATGTCTTTTAAAAAACTTTTATTGTATTTTATTTTTCGAGAGCGACCGGGTGCAAGTGACTGAGGGAGGAGAGAGAGGGAGAGAATCTCACGAGGGACAGAGAAGCACGCTCACCCAAAGCGGGGTCCCAGACTCACCAGATCCGGAACTTGAACTCATGAACCGTGAGGTCGTGGCCTGAGCCGGTCAGATGCTTAACCAGCTGAGTCACCCAGGCACCCCATCTGCATGTGTCCTTTGGTGAGGCATCTCTTCAGATCTTTTGCCCATTTTTAAATCCGGTTGTTTTCGTGCTGTTGAGTCAATTGCTCCTTTTTAACGCATGCAGTGTTTTTGGTTTTGCTTTGTTTTGTTGTGTTTTATGAACGTGCATCTTCTCTTCTTTGGAGATACCAATCACAGCTGTGAGGTTTTCTTCCGTTTCCTGCGTTATCTCTACTTCCTCCATTTTTTTAAACGTTCACTTATTTTGAAAGAGAGTGTGTGTGTGAGCTGGAGAGAGGGGCAGAGAGAGAGGGAGAGAGAATCTTAAATAGGCTGCATGCTCAGTGCAGAGTCTGATGTGGGGCTCGATCCCATGGCCGCGAGATCATGACCCACGCCAAAATCAAGAGTCAGACGTTCCACCGACTGAGTCACCCAGGTGCCCCTCCTCCATTTTGCTTATTTGATTTGGTCGCCATCTCGTGTGTTTGAGGCTTTCTTCAAATACCTGCTGCTGATTTGTTCAAGTTTGGGAGAAGGCTCTGGAACCTGTTAGGAAGCTCTGTGGACCCAGGTGGGGCTGGGCCTCACTGTGGCTGACGGGTCAGAAGGTGTATCCTCCATAGAACAGGAAACCTCACTATAGTGGCACAACCAGCTGGAGGTATTTTGTTTCTGTTTTTCCACAAGAAAGAAACAAACTACAGAAATGGACAGAGCAGGGCTACTTGAGAAGCTGTAACTTTTTTCACTTCCTTCCTGTATTTTCGGTGGATTTTGGAAGGAAGAGGAAACGAATGTGAGAGATAAATCCACCAGATTTAACCCCCCGGACTATTTGCGTATCTCGTTTTATTTTAAAGCATTTCTTGCTGTTGGCACAACGTTCTGCCTTCTATCAATGAAGAAGCTGATGCTCAAAGAGGTGGCGGCACCGGGGCTCGAACCTGAAGCCCATTCTTTTCCCATGTTTCTGGGAGCCCCAAGAGACTTGTGATCCCATGGGACAGGAGGACATTAGGTACGCGGGACACGTGTGGGAGCAGGCCAGGCCACATTCAGTGAGGCCGTGGTTAGAGGGAGATCCAAGTATGGAGGAAGACAGAGACTCCCAGCCCATGGAGGGTGAGGAAGGCTTCTTAGGGCCCCAGGCGGCTGGCATGACACAGGCCCTTGCGGGTGCACACAGCACTCTCCGTGGTGCCTGCCACACAGTGCCTGGTCGGCCAGGTCCTGGCTTCTGTCGCTTTGTTTCCCGTACCTGCCTGCCCGTCAGCTCCCTGAGGACGGGAGCTGGCCCTGAGCCTGTCCCCCGGCACCTGGCAAACACCGGAGAGCCACCTTGAGGTGCTGATGGGCGGGGTGGGGGCAGCTTTCCCTCCAGATGCTAACACCTGCTAAAGGAAAGAAGTCTGGGTTCTGGGGTCCCAAGAAGGAAGGAGCAGAGCCATGGAGGGGTTTCCGGGAGGGGATGGGGAGTCCAGGGGCCTGGCGGAGGGAAGGGTGAGAGAGGGAGAGCTGGTGTTGGGGGTCAGCTCATAGCACAGGAGGGCTGTAAGCCTGGAGCAAAAGTGATGTCACTTTGTAAACTGTGAAGTGCTCTCCATATTCAAGAGGCTTCTTCCTGAAGATCGTTTGGTAAAAACAATAGAATTGGGCGCCTGGGTGGCTCAGTTGGTCAAGTGTCTGACTTCGGCTCAGGTCATGCTCTCATGGTTCTTGAGTTCAAGCCCCGCGTCGGTCTCTGTGCTGACAGCTCGGAGCCTGGAGCCTGCTTCGGATCCTGTGTCTCCCTCTCTCTCTGCCCTTTCCCTGATCACATCATATCTCTCTCTCTCAAAAATAAATAAACATTAAAAAAACTTATAAATGAATTGGGAAATGGTTCCTCCTCCTTCCATTTTCCTGGGAGATATCGTATAAAATTCATGTTTACTTATTCTTTAAAAGTTTGGTAGAATTCTCCAGTGAAACCCCTTGCTCCTGGAGATCTTTTCCTTCCTGAAAACATACTGTGTCACTTTCTTCTGCCTTCATGGCTTTTTTTTTTTTTTTTAACTTTTTTTTTTTTTTTTCAACGTTTATTTATTTTTGGGACAGAGAGAGACAGAGCATGAACAGGGGAGGGGCAGAGAGAGAGGGAGACACAGAATCGGAAACAGGCTCCAGGCTCCGAGCCATCAGCCCAGAGCCTGACGCGGGGCTCGAACTCATGGACCGCGAGATCGTGACCTGGTTGAAGTCGGACGCTTAACCGACTGCGCCACCCAGGCGCCCCTGCCTTCATGGCTTTTGAAGAGGAATTTGCTGTCATTTGAATTGTTTTCTCCTGTAGATATGTGTTGTTTTTCTCTGGCTGCTTTAAATATTTTTTTCTTCTCTTCAGTTTTCAGAAGTTTAATTATGAACTGTCTTGCCTAGAATTTGGGGGGGTTCTCCTGTTTGGGATTTGCTCATCTTCTTTAATCTGTAGGTTTATGCCTCTTGTCAAATTTGGGAGGTTTTCAGGCAGTATTTCTTTGAGTACCTTTTCTGCCCCTCCCTCCTCCTCTCCTAGGACTCCTATGACAGAAATGTTAGATCTTTTGTTACAGTTACATGGGTCCCTGACTCTTAAATTTTTTTTTTTTTCAACGTTTATTTATTTTTGGGACAGAGAGAGACAGAGCATGAACGGGGGAGGGGCAGAGAGAGAGGGAGACACAGAATCGGAAACAGGCTCCAGGCTCTGAGCCATCAGCCCAGAGCCTGACGCGGGGCTCGAACTCACGGACCGTGAGATCGTGACCTGGCTAAAGTCGGACGCTCAACCGACTGCGCCACCCAGGCGCCCCTTAAATTTTTTTTCCCCATCTTTTTTTTCTGTGAGTTGTCACTGGTCTGCCTTTGTCCCATCCATTCTGCTGCTGAGCCCGCCCACTGAGCTTTATATTTCTGTTATTGTGTTTTTCAGGTCTAAGATTTCCATCTGATTCTTCTTTACAGCTTTTATCTTTTTTGGTGAGGCTTTCTCACCAAAGTGAGAAAAGTGAGGTATTCATTTGTTTCAAGTACGTTTGTAATTGCTTGTTGAAGCATTTTATCATGGCTGCTTTAAAATCATTTCAGGTAGTGGGGTGCCTGGGTGGCTCAGTTGGTTAGGCGTCCGACTTTCGGCTCAGATCGTGATTTCAAGGTTTGTGAGTTCAAGCACTGAGTCGGGCTCTGTGCTGACAGCTCAGAGCCTGGAGCCTGCTTCTGATTCTGGGTGTCTGTCTCTCTCTGCCCCTCCCCTGCTCATGCTCTGTCTCTCAAAAATAAACATTAAAAATTTTTTAGGGGCGCCTGGGTGGCTCAGTCAGTTAAGCGTCCGACCTCAGCTCAAGTCATGATCTCGCGTTTCGCGAGTTTGAGCCCCGTGTCGGGCTCAGTGCTGACAGCTCGGAGCCTGGAGCCTGCTTCAGATTCTGTGTCTCCCTCTCTCTGCTCCTCCCCCACTCACACTCTGTCTCTCTCTCTCACAAATAAACATTAAAAAAATTTTTTTTTAAATCTTTTCAGGTAGTTCTAACATCTCTGTCAGCCTCTATTGATTGGTCTTTTCATTCATTGTGAGATCTTCCTGATTCTTGGTATTGAGACAGAGAAACTGGAGGGACCCCATGAAGAAAAGCTAATTTTTTCTTTCCCCTTTTTCCTGCCCCTGTTCTCGCTATGACCTGCACGCCCACCTTACATATGCCTTGTAGAGCAGATAATGTATGTTCTCCTTGTGAGGGTCAGGGAGTTCATGATTTCTCTGGAGTCTCTCAGCACAATAGATAACATCGAAGGAGTGACCAAGTGACCTTTGTTCCTGGATTGCTGAGAGGACACGTGCACCTCCGTCTTCAGTAAAAAGACTCCCTCTTCTTTCTGAGTCTCCCAGACGCCCTGTCTGTATCTGCACTCCCTCTACAACTTTAACAGGCTGTGTTCTCATTTCCTCTTGGCCCACGGTTGATTTCTGTGCCGTGCGAAGCCAATGACCCTCTTGGCCGGTCCGGTGGGACCCCCTCTGGGTCTGCAGACCACGCGTCAGTGTGATCAGTGATTTTCAAACGAAACCTGGAAAATGTCTGATTATGTTGTGAGACACTGCGTCCTATTTAAACCTATCTGAGCTGGCTTTCTGTGGCTCCCCTCTGGCAGGGAGAAAGGGGCACTGCCTCAGTATGCCCGGTGAGGGAGAAGTCCAGGTTTCTCTTTCTGCCTCATTGACAATGCCAGCAGGGGCTCCCTGTGACTGCTGGGCGGATCAGAGTTTTGGCTCCCCATGTGGCCTCTGTTAACACTTCATGGTCAGGGAGAGCACTTGTTTCCGGCTGGGAGGAAAGTCAAACCCCTCCACTTGGCCTTCTCTTGACAACAGCCAGGATGTCTGGTCTTTCCACCCAGTCTCCACTGGTGTGAGTGGGGGTGGGGCTGCATCTTTTCTGTGTTGTCTGGCTGAAGTATTATTATCTAAAAGTTTCCTGACTTCAAAATAAAATAAAATAATAAAATTAAATTGTAAAAAAGGAAAGGAAGAAAGGAAAGGAAAGGAAAGGAAAGGAAAGGAAAGGAAAGGAAAAAGGAAAGGAAAAAGGAAAGGGAAGGGAAGGGAAGGGAAGGAAAGGAAAAAGAAAGCTTCCTGACTTGCCAGGCTGTCCCTTTCCTGGGGTTTTGGCTAGAGAAACAGGCTTTTGTTGTTGTCATCGTTGTTCTTGTTTTTGTCTGTGCCCACTGGCATTTCCAGAATGCTTGCTCTGCCAGCCCCCAGTCTGTGACAGTGAGACAAAAGGAAAACCCAGGGCATGCACCTCTGTGTCATTCCTTGGGTTCTGAGGTTCCCAACCCGTTTGCTTTCTTTTCTCTTTCCGTGTCTCTTTCTTATATTGTCAAAAAGGAACCAGGGGCACCTGGGTGGCTCAGTCATTTGAGCATCTGACTCTGGATTTCAGCTCAGGTCATTGTGAGAAATAAGGCCACTGACCCAATCAGAGGAGGGACGCAGACACTCGAGCGCAGTGAAGCAAGGCTTTAATCAGGTTCTTGCAAGAGCAGGTGTCTCATGGACAGGCACACTTGGGGCAGTTACCGCAGGCAATTTATCTCCTAGCGTGCAAGGCCCTCCCCTGACTCCTCATTGGCTGAGCACTACAGAGGTGAGTCCCTCCCCTGGTTCCTCATTGGCTGAGCACTACAGAGCTTACAGCCTTCAGTTCTTTGGTGCATGCTCGTTGCAAAGCCCGCAAAAATAAGCCTGTGAAATGGAGAGGGGAAGAAGAACCAGGAAGTGAAGTGTCTAAGGGTTTGGGACTCCAAGTGCGGGCGGGTGGGGATGCGGTTGTACATATTTCCAACAGGTTGTAAACTTATTGTTAACTAGACAGCGCAGCTTTTATTTGGTATTTCAGAAGATGAATCCTCTCACTTCTCGCAGTCATGGGACTGAGCCTCACATCAGGCTCTGCGCTGAGTGTGGAGCCTGCTTGAGATTGTCTCTCTCTCCCTCTGCCCCTCTCCCCCACTTTCATGCTGAGTCTCTCTAAAAAAAACAAACAAAAAAACACCACAGAGCCAAAATGGAGTCACTATATTAAGCTCCATCAAGACTGAACACCGAACGTAATTGCAGTTTCAGCCTCTCCCATGAGTAGAATTTTAAACCAATCAATCTGGAATTTTTCTGGTCAGCACTAGTGAGGTAATCTGCATGATACCATCCCCCTGCCTTCCCCTAAGGGAAGGTGACCTTGCCTGAAACAGTCTTTTCTTTCGCTAATAACATCCTGTCCCACCCATTACTGGCCCATAAAAGCCTTCCATTTTGTGCAACTCCTTGGAGTACCCTTCTGTTTGTTAGGGGGGGATGGTGAATAGAGCCAATTAGATATTTAAGACTACTTAGTTGAATTTTTGCTCTTTAACCGTCTCTAATGTCCACAGTGTCTCATATCTTGCACAGGAAGAGGAAGAAGTGTATCTTCTCCATCTTCTGCAAAGCGCAAGTCCCTTAAACCGAATTATAACGAGGTGTTAACGTCCATGCAGTGCGGCAGACCCGTCTTCACAGACAGGTACACCCGCTCACCACCACCCAGTTGAAACATACCCGGCAGGCTCCCTTCCCTGGTCCTGGGAAGGACTCATGTTGACTCACAGTCTTTAAAAAACCCCGGCTGGCTGGGTGGAGGGTGGGTTGGTGAAGGGCAGGGGAAGGAGTGGACTTCTCAGGCCGGTCATCCGTTCCCAGGGGCCACCGTGGGTGGGGCGGGAGTGGCCTGTGGCCTCGGCCCTGCGTCTGGCTCCCAAGGCTGCTCAGGCCTCTCGGCTGACCGGGTCCCTCTGCTCTGGCACTGGGATATCGTTAGGATGCTGCACACTGGGTCATCTGATCGGGGTGGGGGGTTCCTGCCCTTTTGCCGCCAGACTCACTGTCAGAAGGCGGGGGGTGGATGGAGCTGGGGACACGTGGGCACAGTGGGGTGAGCCACCAGGCTTGCCTCCAAGGCTCTTTAAGAGCTAGCATTTATCGGGCGCCAACTGCACGTTAGGCCGTCTGCAATAACCCTGCACAGGAGCAATTATTACCTTCAGTTTTACTGCCGGGAAACTGAGCTCGAGTGAGAGGAGTTACTTGGCCTGGGGAGCTGGGTGGAACCAGTATTTGAACTGAGGCCTGTTTGATGCCAAAGTCTGGGTGCTATCCAGTGCCCCCCACAACCTTGCTGGTCTGGTCCCGCTGAAGGAAGGTGTAGGCCAGCTGGCCGGGGAGGTCTATACGCAGAGGTCTGGACCGCAGCCGGCCCCCGGCTCTGTTCAGTCTGACTGTCTGCTTATGTCCAGCTGCGAGGCACGGGGGAACCTGGGTCCAACTGGGCAGAATCTATGATGGGAAGTTTGCTCCTCAGGGGCCAGCTGGCTGCGACTCCCAGCTTCTTGGCTGACCGCCTGGATGCTCCAGACCTGGGTAGGCGGCATGGGAGTCGGAAAGGGGGTGGAGCAGGGGAGCGGAGGGGTCTGGAGCCAAGTCTACAATCTGATGGGGGGGGGGGGGCGGGGAGATGATGCATGAGGGCGGGTTGGCTGCCCGCAGCCAAGGCCCCCTGCCAGCCAGTGTGAACCTCCAGAAGGGTGCTTGTGGCATCTTCTGATGTCACCACTATCACCTCCTTCTTCCTCTCCTGCTGTCCCCGAAGTCAGTTAGTGCTCCCCAACCTGTACATCCTGCTTGACCCTGCCTTTGCCACAGACCTTCCTATCTCTTGATATTTGAATTTTGGCTTCTCCACTTTTTCATTACACTCAGCAAATGTCTGTTAGGCCACCTTAGGCCTGACTGTTTCAGTTGCTGAAGCATCAGTGAAGAAACTGATGTGAGTGTTGAGGAAGTCACTTAACCCCTCCAAGCCTCAGTTTCCTCTTCTGTAAAATGGGGGAAGGGTTCATTCTCACGTCAGGGGTCGTGAGGGTTAACAAGAGGTGGCTCCCATCTCCAGGTGCCTCTTGCCCTTCCTCCCGACCCCCCCAGACTGGCCCCCAGCTTCTCTCCCCTTCTGATCTTCCACACGAGTTGCCAGGACGAGGGCCCAGATGCTCTGCTGAAAACTCTGCCCTTTTGGTTCCCGGTTTTATTTTTAGGGGACAGAGTCTAGTTTTCTTAGCCTGATAGCCAGGACCTTTCTGGTTCCTGCCAGCCCCTCCAAGCTTCTTTCCTCACTCTGTCCACATTCACATGCTAGTTATTGTGAGAAATAAGGCCACCGACCCAATCAGAGGAGGGACACCGACCCTCGGAGCGCAGTGAAGCAAGGCTTTACTCAGCGTTCTTGCAAGAGCAGGTGTCTCATGGACAGGCACGCTTGGGGCAGTTATCGCAGGCAATTTATCTCCTAGCGTGCAAGGCCCTCCCCTGACTCCTCATTGGCTGAGCACTACAGAGGTGAGTCCCTCCCCTAGTTCCTCATTGGCTGAGCGCTACAGAGCTTACAGCCTTACCCGGAAGTCACCTATGCCCGTGTAAGACAAAAAGTAGTCTCATTGCAACAAATGTTCATTCCTGGGGTGACGCAGAGACTTCAGTTCTTTGGCGCATGCTCATTGCAAAGCCTGCGAAATGGAGAGGGAAGAAGAACCAGGAAGTGAAGTGTCTTAGGGTTTGGGACCCCGTTGGTGGTGGGCGGGGAGGGGGGGGTTGTACATATTTCCAATAGGTTGTAAACTTACCGTTAACTAGACAGCACAGCTTTTATTTGGCATTTCTGAAAATGAATCATCGCCCTTACTTCTCACAGTTATCCACTTGGGGCCTGTTATGAGCTGAATGGTGTTCCCTCAAAATTCACATGTTGAAGTCGTAACCCCCAGTGTCTCCGAATGTGATTCTATTTGGAGACAGAGTCTTTAAATAGGTAATTGAGGTAAAATTAATTGGGGTGAGCCTTTAAAAATTTTTTTTAAATGTTTATTTATTTCTGAGACAGAGAGAGACAGAGCATGAGCGGGGGAGGGGCAGAGAGAGAGAGAGAGAGAGAGAGAGAGAGACAGAATCAGAAGCAGGTTCCAGGCTCTGAGCTGTCAGCACAGAGCCTGACGCGGGGCTCGAACTCACAAACCATGAGATCATGACCTGAGCTGAAGTTGGTCACTCAACCGACTGAACCACCCAGGCGCCCCCGGGGTGAGCCTTTAAATAGGTAATTAAGGTAAAATTCATTGGGGTGAGCCCTAATCCAATAATTTGTGCCCATATAAGAGGAGACTGGGACACAGACACTCACAGGGAAAGCCACGGGAGAACCCAGGGAGAAGGCAGCCATCTATAGGTCAAGCAGAGAGGCCTCAGAAGAAACCAGCCCTGCCCCAAAACCCCCAAACAACAAATAAACAAAAAGGGGCGCCTGGGTGGCTCAGTCGGTTAAGCGTCCCAACTCTTGATTTCGGCTGTCGAGCCCCGTATTGGCACAGAGCCCGCTTGGGATCATGACCTGAGGGGAAATCAAGAGTCCAACGCCTAACAGATTGAGCCCCCCAGATGCCCCAACAGCTTGGGTTCTAAACAGAAATCGACTCAGCAATCAACAACAGCTTTGCCTAAGTCTCTGAATTATGTCTCATTACTTCATCAACTACTTATTTATAGCTGGGTATTTAGGATGCTTTAAAGCTTCCCCTTTAAAAGGACAAAAACAACAACAACAACCCTGTTTTTGGCAACAAGACAGATAGATGACCTCAAAACTCTGGAGCAAACTAGGAATGCCCAGTAGACCGCAAGAAGCGTCTTTTAACCTGCGTGGCTGCAGTTGGCAAAGATCAAAGCGCGTGATGAAGCGCTGTGTCGGTCAGGACGTCCTTAGATCACATCATCCAGGTGGGAAGTGTGTCAGAGCAGGAACGTTCGCTACAGCACCGCGTGTTACAGCAAAACGTTAGTGATGCCCTTGATGTCTGTCACTAGAGGACTTGTGGGAGACTAGTTAAATATACTCAAAGGTGCCTAAAGAGAGGTAGCTGTCCAGAACCACAAGTGGTCTCCTCCGGTCCATTCAGGCGAAGTAATGGTTCAGGGACACGGATCTGATCACATGCCACCTGCTTAATATCATTTATGGTTCCCACTGTCACGCAGCAAGAGACTCTACATGGTCCCCTACAACCTGTGGCCTGTGGACTGCGCTCTGGGTCCCCCCACCCTGCCTCTGCTCTGACTAGCCCCCCTGCGGTGCCACACCCGCACTGGCCTTTTTTGCACGTGGCGTGGAATCCCCCCCTCCCGGTATCTTTCGTGGGGTTAACTCCCACTCATCCTACAGCGCTGAGCCTCAGCGGCCCCCAAGTCTGGGACAGGGGCTTCCCCCGGAGGCCCACAGGTCCCTGGGCTTCTGTACCAGCACTGACCGCGCTGAGGGTCAAGCTGCCTGTCTCCTTGTTTGAGCCTAGTCTTTGAGCGCCTCGGGACAGGGACCCTCTTTGTTACTTGTAGCTCCAGCATCGGGCTCCGTGCTTGCTTGGTACAGAGGAGGCATCTTCTGACTGAAGCAAAGGGCAGGAGAGAGAAGGCTGGGGAAAGTTCCCTGCAGGAAGTGGGAGCCAACCTGGACCTGGCTGAGAATGGTGAGGGTGTCCCAGGCAGGGGAGTGGCAGGGGCAAAACGTGGAGGTGAGATGTCGAGAGACCCTCTGGACACGGTAAAGCCCACAGGACCGGGTGGGCAGTCGAAGGGGCGACACAGGCCTGGGAGTCAGGGAGCCTGGTTCCCCCTGCCAGGCCTGGCACAGGAAGTCTCTTCAGCTTTCTGAACGTCAGTTTCCCCATCCAAAAAATGGGGCTAATAATCACCGTGTTGTGGGAATCCACTGAGGCGGTTCATGTGGCAACATACGAATGCTATACTGCTAAGTAAATGTTGGTTTTTTTTTTTTTATCATGAAAATTATTTCAGGAAGCCTGGGATCAAACTGATGATGGGGGCTTCGAAAAGGAGGCAGGGGGAGCTCAGACTTTCCTCCAGCTTCTGACGGGAAGTCCCATACGCTGGCACACAGCAGGGAGGTGCAGCCAGGTTTACGGGTCAGGGTCACGAGCAGCCACACATGGGCCTGGCCCCTCTAGCATCTGAACTGTCTCCTGCCCATCCGTAGAGTTCTGGGACTGGCCTTGATATCGCTCTTTGCTAACTGTCCCCCTGGGACCCCAGCTCTGAACACAGATGTTGAAACTAGGCACCACTTATAAGCACGGCCATCTGTGGAGTGGGAACATGTGGCCTCCCGACTGAGCTGGCCGCAGCCTCCCCCCCGTGTCATCAGGGTTTCAGGCATCTGGGCTGCAGCCTGGAATTGGCCTTTCAATCCAAGGGGGTGTCTCAGGGCAAGCCTGGGGCACCTGTGATGAAAGAGGACTGACGGACACTGTCGGGGGGGGGAGGGGCGTCCACTTAGCGGCTACTTTGTTTTGTCTCCACAAAAGCAGGAATCCCACACATGCTCGGCCTTATCTTGCTCTTTACTCAAAACTCAAAGATGCCGGCCAATACGGCAGGTGCTGTGGGAGCTGGCGCCTTCTTCCAGCTCCGTTGTCTCCGGTCTGGTTCTCGTTCCACTGCTCTCCTTCAGCTGAAGGAGGCCTGACCCCTGGGGCCAGCTGTGTGGGCCGGGGCTCTGAGGCTTGCACAAGGGGGCCCGGCACGGAGGCACCTTGGTAAAGGCCACGGTGAGAGTGAGGGCGACCACTGGGCCCACAGGGCGTGGGGAGCACCTCAGGGGCCAGGGTGAAGGCCAGGGCATGAAGGCAGCTGTGCTGGCATGGGCACCAGGGCAGCTGGGGCTTCTGCAGCACCCGCCGCACCCAGCTCACCACACCTGACAGCCCAGGGGCTGTTGGCTTGACAAGATAGTGGGCTCCTGAGCCCCGCAAGAGAGCACTGTGGGGCGGGACACGAGGGATGATGGCAAAGGGTTGGGGGCTTATGTGCCCCTGTGGGCCTTGGCCCCTGTTCCCCTTGCCTCTCGTCGCTTCGTAAGCTACACAAACTAGGCTCTTTATCTCACACCTCGGGGTCTTTGTGAGTACTGGTGTCCCTGCCAGAAATGTTGTCTTCCCGCTCCCATGGCTTTGCCGGCCAGCTTGTGTTTGTCATTCAGGCTTAGCTTGGGCATTGCCTTGTGGAGGATGCCTTCCAGATGTCCAGATCTGCGTGAGGTGCCTTTGTTTGGTCCTCCTGCCTCACCCCTGCCTCACCCTCGTCAGATCACCCAGGACTTGTCTAATGATTTTTCTGCCTCCCCACCACTAGACTGGAAGCACCATGAAGGTTCACTAGTCTACGCCTGGGGCCAGCATGATGCCTGGTATATAGTGCTTAATCCATGTTTGCAATGTGGATGGATAAGTGTGAGAATGGATGATTGGATGGACAGACATAAAGTGGAGTGATGGCTGAAAGGATGGATGGATGGCTGGGGAGGAGGGGGGGCAGGTGGTTGCACGAGTGGATGGGTGGGTGGGTGGGTGGGTGGGGGAAGGGGAGTGGGGGAGTGAATGGATGGGGCAGGTGGGTGGGGGTGGCTGGATGGAGGGCAGGTAGGTGCATGAGTGGATGGGTGAGTGGGTAAGTGGATGGAGGAAATCGTACATGTGCGCATGCTCACGAAGGCGCATGGCTGAGTATCCAGGGAATGGATGGACGAAAGAATATAGGACAAGAGTTGTGTATACATGGGGGAATTTGTAAAGGATAATGAAGGAGTGGATGCCTGACTGGGTGGGTGGATAAGTAAGTGGATAATAAATGGGTAGATAATCAGTGCATGTATAATGGATGGCTGGGGGAATGGACAGTGAATTGATGGGTGGATGGACGGGTGGGTGAGTGGACTCCTCACTCACCCGCCAGGCCTCGGGGACACGTCGGGGGGAGTCAGTACACAGCACATCCCGCTCAGTGATCAGGGTCTCTGGGCTCTCCCAGGAACAGCTGCAGCAGAGACCTTCACAGGCTTCCCAGGGCAGGAGCCACCCAGAAGTCTACTGGGGAGATGGTGCAGGAGGAAGAAGCTGTGGGAGAAGGCAAGGAGTGACAGACTCTTGCCTGGGCCACAGCCAGAGAGAGCTGTTTGCATCTAGGGAGGGGGACCCCGGACAGGGATGCGGGGCTGGTGAGGGAAGCTGAGGCTCAGGCTGGGGCGGGGGAGGGAGCAGGGGGCCGGGAGCAGCTCAGGGAGGAGTAGAGAACAGTGTAGCTGGGTTCAGGCTGGAGACAGGTGGAGGGATGTCACCTCAGCCCCAGCCTGTGGGTGTGTCCGCCTTTTCTTTCTCCCAGCCAGTCACCCGTGGGAAGTGCCCTGGGGCAGCTGGGCGGAAGCCAGGGGATGCAGGTGGCTAGATCTTCCCAGAGAACGCACGCCCCAGAGACAGAAAGGCACCACAGCAACAGTAGAGGGGGGTGTGCCGATCCCTCACATGGCCTGCACCGCTGGCAGTGCTCGGGGCATCCAGGTGGTTCCCAGGAGCACGGAGGAAGGAGAGCCGTCCAGGCGGCAGGGCTGGGAGCGAAGGGATCCAGTGCTCACCAGCACGCACTGTGCCAGGCTTCCTGATGAGTGCCGGCCTGCCCCGTGCCTTCTGGAAGCTCCAGGCCGGGGAGGCAGGAGAGGAGCAAGACACTCCAACAGAAGGGACTTCTGGTCTCACTGAGCCCCTTTCCATTTACGTATCAGGAAACTGAGGCCCAGAGAAGGTCGGTGACTTGCCCAAGGTCACACAGCAAGCTGGGGTCAGAACCATCCAACACTCAGTTGCCTGATTCCTAATTCCAATTTCTACCTAGACCAGGCCTGGGCCAATTTTTCTTTCCTTCTCTGAAGTAAAGGGCTACATCCTGAGATACAGCAAGACCGCATACTGCTTTCCCGGCTTATCGTAATTGAGATGATTTCTGCCACCCAGGAAAACCATAGAATGTAGTGGTTAAGAGCTTGGGTGCAGGAGCCCGACTGTCTGTCTGGGTTTGGATTTTAGTTCTGCCACTAATGGCTGTGTGACCTTGGACAAGTGACTTAACCTCTCTGGCCTGTTTCTTCATCTGTAAAATGGGAGTAATACAGTACTTCCATCATAGGTTGTGTTATTGAGGGTAAGTTCATAGACACAGGTGCTTGGAACAACGCCTGTGGTTAGGAGTGTATGATGTGTGTGTGTGTGTGTGTGTGTGTGTGTGTGTGTGTGTGTATGCACATGGGAATAAGTGGGAGCTCATGTATAAGTGTGCACACGTATGAGGGCCTCGTTACACATGCAAGTGCGTTTGTGTTGTGTGTTAATGAACGAGCATATGGGTGTGTGTGCGTGTGACTCTAAGTGCAGGTGTATATGACTATATACACAGGTGCATGAGTGTTTGGGGGGGTCTATACAGACAAGGGAGAATGTATACGGTATGGGTAAGTGGTAGTATGTTGACTGGGTATGTGTGTGAATTTACATGCAAGGGCATGAGAAGGGGTGATTAGGTGAATGAGTGAGAGAGAGAGAGAGAGAGAGAGAGAGAGAGTGTGTGTGTGTGTGTGTGTGTGTGTGTGTGTGTAATAGCTCCTCCCTGCATCAAGGGACCCTGAAGCTTTCCCAAATAGGATCCCAGTCTGGGAGACCTTGGACAAGTGACTTAACCTCACTGGCCTGTTTCTTCATCTGTAAAACGGGAGTAATACAGTACCTCCGTCATAGGTTGTGTTATTGAGGGTAAGTTCACGCCCGTAGGGTGCTTGGAACTATGCCTATGAGTAGGAGTATTTTTGGCTCCTAGTTTCTCCAAAAGTGTCTCCGCCCCCCTACCTCCTCCCAGGCCGGAAGCTGGAGCCAGAGGTCAGGAGGCCAACGGCCTGAGCTGGGCCAGTAGGAGCTGGACCCACAGGGAGGGAGGAACCACGATGTTTGTTGGGTGAACGAATGGACAAATGGATGGAATAATGAACGAGTCTGTCTCCAGGGCCTGAAATTCAACTCCCTCCCCACAGCTCAAGCTCCTGAAATGCAGGCCCACTCTCTTGCCAAACCCCCTTCATGTGGGCTCTGCTCTCTCTGAACGCACCACTCAGCTCTCCGAGCTCCCCAGAGGCCTGTCTACCTTGTAGGGCAGGCCTAGCTCAGTGTGGCCTTTCCTGACCCTGTGAGTCCCTGGGGTAGGCTGGGGGCACTGTGGGAGGCCCTACGTGGTATCCTCGCCCTACAGAGCCGGCGTTCTTCCTTTCCTTTCCAGCCACTGTGGGCCCTGTGCAGGTGCATGGGGCTACCCTCCCAGGGCCCCCTCTTGGGTGGGGCTCACCTGCCAGGCTCAGGAACTTTGACCTTGGGGAAATCTCCCTTCACATCAGCGCAGACATGCCAAAACAAGGATCGCCCATAGCCCACACGGAATTGAATTATTTTGCCATGAATTCTTTTAAAGAGGATTTATATGATCTTTACAATGTTGAATTTGTTAAGAACAGATTACTTGTTACTGGGTATGAACACGAAACGGCTATTACGTTCTCCATTTTGGTCACGCCTGATGTCCCAGGATCTAGCTCAGTGCTCAGCACTCAGCAGGTGCTCGGTAAACATTCGTTGACTCCGTGGCACTGAAGATTTGCATCTGACGTCACAGATGACACGAGCTGGGTTTACCAGCTGACATCACGTGGAGGGTAGCAGACACCCAACTCAGCAGGTATGACGTTTGATTTGACGTTTTCTTCTTGGAGTTTGGAGATTATCCCATTCCCATCAGGTTTCAATCCTTCCCAGAGACTGTAGAGACATTCACAGGCCTACAGAGCCTAGTGGAAAGAATGGGACCATCCACACCTAACCTCTACAGCCAGGCTCCCTGGGCAGCGGGTTCCCCTCAGAGCCCCAGATAGCAGCAGGGGCCTCTAGGAGCAGAGGAACGGGGTCCAGGCCTTTCTCCAGGAGTACGGGGCTCTCAGCCTGAGGGTGCAGTGTACTTCTCCTGCCTGCCCCTCTGCCAGGCCGGTTCCCACTATGGCTCACAGCGAGCCTCTCTCAGGTGCCTGGCCTGGGTGCGGGCCCTACCCTTTTAGCCGGCCTCCCCGCCCACCTCCAGCCCTTTGTAAAACGGTGTCCACCCAGCAAGCCAGAGTGACCAGGGTCGACTTCTTTTGTGTGACCGGTGCAGTCACTCTGGGCCAGCCCTCAGAAGGGACCTGTGTCTAGGCATCCGCACTGGGCATCCCCATCTGGAAACTCTTCCTTAGTGTAGCTTGGAGTTTGTGTTTTGGTTTTTTGAGGTTATGTGGTGTTTTTGTTTTTGTTTTTTTTTCAAAGCTTATTTATTTATTTTGAGAAAGAGAGAGGGCGAGAGAGCAGGGGAGGGGCAGAGAGAGACAGGGAGAGAGAGGATCCCAAGCGGGCTGACATGGGGCTCAAACTCACAAACCTCAAGATCATGACCTGAGCTGAAACCAAGAGTCAGTTGCTTAACCCACTGGGCCACCCAGGCACCCCTGGAGTTTGTGTTTTTAAAAGTGAAATCTACTGGAGTGCCTCAGGCTCAGAGAGAATAGCAGCTTACCCAGGTCTTGCCAGGACAGGGCAGGTGTAGACCTTCCATGTGCGTCCAGCCCCCTGGCTCTCTCCCCTGCATCTCTCTGCCAGCCATCCAAGTCCATGGATAGGGGAAGCCTACTCTCTGCCACAAAGATGAGTGCCGGTCTAGGGCTCTGCTCCACTGCTCCCTAGAGTGAGGCTTTGCTGCCGGCCCACAGTGGGTTCGGGTTCGCCAGCTGAGCTTCTCCATCCTGGTGGGAAAGACAGGAGCGAGCCATATCTAGCCCCACCTGCTGGGAATGGTCCCCAACGGACTTCTGGTGAATCCATCACCCCTCCCCACCCTCGCCCCCTCCCCTCTGCACCAAGCTCCCAGGGCTTAAGAATAACTTCCTCTGGGCAAGTGGCTTTCTGTACATACTTGTGACCTCAGAGCTTAGAGGAGTGAAGGAAAGCGCCCAGGGCCCCTGGCTCATACGGGTCAGATGGGAAGTCTGATTCCGGGACTTGGGCCCCTCGGCCACTGTCACAATCAGGAGCCTGACCATGAGCTACCTGATGGCAAGTTCACGCCCAGTCGGGAAGGGGGAGGCGGGGAAGCTCCGGGAGGGGATCGCATCTGAGCTGGACCTGCGAGGGTCTCTCAGGAGGGATGAGGGGAAGCCCCGCCGCAGGCGAGGTGCAGAGGTGCAGAGGCAGAGAAGGGTGACAGAGGGCGGAGGCTGGAGAGGAAGTTTCAGGCCCTCAGACGCAGGCCGGGTGGTTTGGATTTTGATCTGATGTTGTAGAGAGCCATGGCCGGTGCTGGAGCAGCATGGGACCCAGCTGTGTTCAGGCAGATTCTGCTGGCCGTGCACCGGGGAGTAGATGCGAGGGGCTAGAGGCGAGAGTCACACGTTTGAAGCAGAAGTCACACGTGAAAGCTTCATGGAAGGGGAGATGCCAGGGAACACACAGCCAGCGTCAGAGAAGTCAGGGGGCCAGGAAAGCTGCAGCTTTTCACCGTTGGCACCAGTGAGATGCCCGGGGCAGGAGGGAATGCGCCGGACCACATGCAATCTGCTGGCATCCCGGGGCCCCACACAGAACTGGCTGCTCAGGAAACTGTCCCTCCAGGGACCGAAGGGAGGCTCCGCGTCACTCTCCGGGGGTGCGATATCTCATCTCCCACACCTCCCCTTTGGCACACCCTGTTCAGTGGCCTGGGAAGAACCCTGGCTGGGCCAGTAGGGGCAGTGCCTGCCCACAGTTCCATCTCTGCCACGCGCCCATATGGCTTCTCTCTCTCCATCCCTCCTCCCCCTCCCTGTCCTTATCTTTCCCTTCCGTCACCATGGCGACTCACCACCTCGGCTCGCCTGCATCCCAGCCTCTGCCAGGGATTCTGAGCCCGGCTCTGTCCCTCCCTCCTCCGGAGCCCTGGTTCCCGCAGTCCTGTCTCCTCCCCCTGGGGTGAGTCCAGAGGCAGCCTCCTCTTTCCCGACTGTCACATCTATTTTCCAGCTCTGACGAGTCGCTGCCGGCTCCTCTGGGGAGACCATCCCCCACCCACCGTCCACCTGCCACTGTTCGGCCAGCCCTTAGGAGGAGAGCCATCCTCACTGCAGCTGACAGTGTCTCGGGGCCTCGGCTCTCAGCTTCCAGACCTCTCCCCGCTCCCAGCCCCCCATGCCGAGGTCCGCCTTGTCAATCATTTCCTTCTGTCATCGGCTTGGCAAACAGGCAAGCATTGGGTCCTGAGATCCGGGGTGCCGGGTGGGGGGGTGGGGGTGGAAAGGGCCACCTGGGGACAGGGAGGGATGGGTCTTTGGAGGGGGGATGGGGTCCACTGAGACCTAGGAGGAAGACAGAAATCTGGATTCTCTTCTAGATAACGTTTTATCCCACCCCCACCCCCACCCCCAATTATGTCTCCAAGGAGAGAAAACGGAGCTTCATGGGAAACAGCCGCAACAGTTGGTGAGTGGCAGGGCCACCCGGCCGGACTGCCCCAGATCCTGCTCGCTAGGCTGGTCCGGGAACCGGAGGCCTGGGGCCACCCGGCCTCCCTCCAGAGGGCTGTGCCAGGGGAGGGCCTGAAGCGGGATCTGCCAGGGTATGGAGGGAGGGACGGAGAAAATCCGGCGGGTGCTGCATGGAGACCAAATCCAGCTCAGAATGGGAGAGCGGAAGGAATCTTCTAAGAATCGGAGCCATCTGCCCCACCGCTGGGAGGCTCCCATCCACTCCTTATGGTCCCATAGTGTAGCATATGCAGGTATCACCCCTGGGGGGTCCGGCCGAAGCCAGTAACTCCTTGAGGAAGCCCTTGCAGCAGAAGGCTGTGGGAGACGGTTTTCAGTGAGTATTCGTGCCGGGCACCGGGCAGGGCTCTGCACATGCACCAGCTCGTGTGATCGCCCCAGTGGCCCCGTGAGGCAGGGACCGCTAACCTCCCGTCTCGGACAGTCAGGAAACCGGGGCCCAGATCAGTGCGGGAGCTTGCCCATGGACACACGGTGACTCCATCCAGGCTTCTCCCTGCCGGGAGCACTGTCACCGCTGTTCTGCTGCCTCCCCCCCTGGGGTCCCAGGCTCCGGGGTGCAAGTCAGTGAGGAACGAGCAGGGCGTGGCCTTGCTGGGAGCCCCCCGCCCCCCCAAACTCCTGACCCGCCCTCCCCGCGCCCCACACACTGCTCCCAACAGCCTGCTCTGCACCCCCAGGTCTCACGCGCCGTTCCCCAAGTTGGAGCTGGGCCTGGGGTCCCGGCCCGCGGTGCCGCGGGAGCTCCCCGCCTGCTCCATCTGCCTGGAGAGGCTGCGGGAGCCCGTCTCGCTGGACTGTGGCCATGACTTCTGCGCGCGGTGCTTCAGCACACACCGCGTCCCGGGCTGCGAGCCGCCTTGCTGTCCAGAGTGCCGGAAGATCTGCAAGCAGAAGAGGGGCCTCCGGAGTCTGGGGGAGAAGATGAAGCTCCTGCCGCAGAGGCCTCTGCCCGCTGTGCTGCAGGTCCAGGGTCCAGGCCTCGGCATGGGGAGGGGGCGTGGAGGCCCCCGGGTCTGACGGTGGCTCCGTCTCCATTCTAGCATGTCAGAGCGGGGAGCGGAGTTTGGGGTTGGACACGCTCCCCGCTTGGGGCCCGGCTCCCACTGCCTGGGTGCTCAGGGAACCCTCTCCCCCCCCCCCCCCGGCCCAGGAGACCTGCTCCGTGAGGGCCGAGCCGCTGCTGCTGGTGCGCATCAATGCCTCCGGAGGCCTCATCCTGAGGATGGGGGCCATCAACCGCTGCCTGAAGCACCCCCTGGCCAGGGACACCCCTGTCTGCCTCCTCGCTGTCCTGGGGGAGCAGCACTCAGGGAAGACCTTCCTCCTCAACCACCTGCTCCGGGGCCTGCCGGGCCTGGTGAGGGCAGGTTAGGGGTCCCCGCCCGGCTTTGGGAGGGGCATGGGGGCTGGAGGGTCCACCTGATGCTCTCTTCTCTGCCCCACAGGAGTCAGGGGAGGGCGGCTGGCCGAGAGGAGGAGGGTCCCTGCAGGGGTTCAGGTGGGGTGCCAATAGCCTCACCAGGGGCATATGGATGTGGAGTCACCCCTTCCTGCTGGGGAAGGAGGGGAGGAAGGTGAGGGGCCCAAGGGCAGAGGAGGTGAAGATTGGATGGGGGGGGTGGGTATCAGGGGGAACGTGGAGGGTGGGGGGTTGGTCGGGGAGAGCAGGGACAAAGGGGAGGGGAAATGGAGAAAGAAAGCTTTGGGGACAGGGACGGGAAGACGGGGTAGGGAGAGGCAGGGTTGGGGGAGCACATGGAAGAGCGAGGCGGGCTTGACCCCGTGGTTCAGCCCCCACCCCCACCCCCCCGTACAGGTGGCTGTGTTCCTGGTGGACACAGGGGACGCCATGAGCCCGGAGCTGAGCAGGGAAACCAGGACCAAGCTCTGTGCCCTCACCACGATGCTGAGCTCCTACCAGGTGAGGGCGCTGTGACCTGGTCATCGGCCCCATCTGCCCGGCTCCAGCTCAGGAATCTCTCCAGACTGGACATCTCAGCCCCGTCCAGCCCTGGGAGTGCTAGGGATGGTTACCCTGATCTCATAGACTTCCGTGTCCAGGGTCCCCACAGACTCTGGGGTTGCCCCTGCAAGGGAGGGTCGCCCCCGGTCAGTGAAGGTGGGAACATGGCTTGTTCTAAAGGGAAGTCAACAGCCGCTGGGAGCAGCTGAAGGTCAGCAGGACCTTCCACCCCCTCGAGGCCAGTCCAGGCCCTGCAGGCTGTGCAGGCTCCCAGGCAGGTGTCTCCCAGGTCCCGGCCTCACAGTCGGCCTGCGAGCTCCTTCCTCCCCGGGGTCTTCCCAGTATCTCTTTGCCTTTGCAGACCCTCTTCCATCTTGTTCTCCTTGGTTCCAGATCCTCAACACCTCCCCGGAGCTGAAGGATACAGACCTGGAATATCTGGAGGTGAGGAGACATTTGGTCTTGGGGTGCCACCCTGTCCCTGTCCTGACCGTAAGGCCAGGGGACTGGATCAGCCACAATCAGAAGTGCCTTCCATTTCTGGCCGAGGAGTTCATGCAAGACCCGGAGCTGGGCTGGGGGGGGGGGTGGGGGGGGCGGTCAAGGGCAGAGGGTGACGTGTGGGATGCCTGGTTGGGAGAGGCAGGGGAGTCCCAGAGCCGGGAGCTGGGGGGCGCGGGTTCCCCAGTGTGCCCAGAGGGGAGGGGGCCACAGTCCTTGCAGTGGCCCAGCCATGACCCTCGGTGCCTCACCCCCAGATGTTTGTGCACGTGGCCGAGGTGATGGGCAGGCATTATGGGATGGTGCCGATCCAGGTGAGACACCCATGTCCGGACACGTCACCCCAGACTCTAACACCCCACAGCTGCTGGTGTCAGGACCCCTTCTCTTCCAGCACCTGGATCTCTTAGTCCGGGACTCATCCCACCCCAACAAGGCAGGGCTGGGGCGCGTGGGTGACGTCATCCAGGTGAGGGGTGCAGAGGGCGGGGATGAAGGTGGCGGTGGGGGAACTGGGCAGGAGGTGAGGGGAGCTGGGGAGGGCGCCTGCAGGGAGCTAAGAACAGGAGTGTGGCCCCTAGCTCACAGGTCTCCCCTCTGCGCTCTCAGAAAGCCTCCAGCAAATACCCCAAGGTTCAGGAGCTGCTCCGAGGGAGGCGAGCCCGCTGCTACCTCCTGCCTGCTCCCGAGAGGCGGTGGGCCAGCAAAGACCACGGAAGCCCAGGCGGTGAGTGTCCCCGGGAGCAAGGCCTCCCCCGCCTGCCCTCCTCTGGGTGAGCCCCCCTTGCCCTAGCGAGCCTCTCCCTGCCTCTGACACCCTTTCTCCTCCCAAAGCCCGGTCCTGCTCAGCCCCCGGTCCTCAGCATGAGGAATCTCTTCTTCAGACACAGATGACGATGTCCGCCACCTCTGTGCCTACGTCGCCGATGTGCTGAGTGCGGTCCCCCAGCACGCCAAGAGCCGCTGCCAGGGGTACTGGAGCGAGGGCCGCCCCGCGGCCAGGGGAGACAGACGCCTGCTCACCGGGCAGCAGTTAGCTCAGGAAATCAAGGTGGGCCAGCCCCCAGCCCCAGGCCCCGGAGAAACCGCCCCCCGCCCCCCGCCCCCGCGCCCCTTGCCCTCCCTGACCCCTCCCGTGATGTCTCTGCAGAACCTCTCAGGCTGGATGGGGAGGACGGGGCCCGGGTTCACCTCCCCGGACGAGGTAGGGGCCCCTCCCCCCCCACCCCCAACCCCGGGGAAGGGTCTTGGGGGCCGGGCGGGGGCGGGGCCGTGGGCCCCGGGACGGAGCGCAGGGCGCAGGCGGCCGAGGAGGGAGGCAGCCTGGCTTTGCCGTGGACAGATGGCCGCCCAGCTGCACGACCTGAGGACGGTGGAAGCTGCCAAGAAGGAGTTTGAGGAGTACGTGCGGCAGCAGGTGAGCCAGCCTCGAGCGGGGGGCGGCGCCTCGGGCGGCGGGGGCCACCCCCCCCCTCCCTGGGACAGGGCTCCGGGGCGGAAGGTCAGCGCGCCCTCCTTCCTCCCCGCCACAGGACGTGGCCACCAAGCGCATATTCTCTGCGCTCCGGGTACTGCCCGACACCATGCGGACCCTCCTCGCCACCCAGAAAGATGCCATCCTGGCCCGCCACGGGACGGCCCTGCTGTGCAAGGGCAGAGAGCAGACCCTGGAGGCCCTGGAGGCCGAGCTGCAGGCCGAGGCCAAGGTCTTCATGGACTCTTACACCATGCGCTTCTGTGGCCACCTGGCCGCCGTCGGGGGCGCCGTGGGCGCCGGGCTCATGGGCCTGGCGGGCGGCGTGGTGGGCGCCGGCATGGCCGCGGCCGCACTGGCCGCAGAGGCCGGGATGGTGGCGGCCGGCGCGGCGGTGGGGGCCACGGGGGCTGCGGTGGTCGGGGGTGGCGTGGGCGCCGGGCTGGCTGCCACCGTGGGCTGCATGGAGAAGGAGGAGGACGAGAGGGTGCAGGAAGGGGACCGAGAGCCCCTACTGCAGGAAGAATAACGGGGCCCAGGAGACCCAAGGGAGGAAGAGGTGCCGGGTGGGAGGGCAGGAGGTGCTGGAGGGGAGGACTTGGGGGCGGTGTGGAGAGCACGGCGTGCCGCACCGCCCTGCTCCAATGCCCAGTGTCCGGGTGGCTGGCCGAGCTGGACAATCCAGGTGGCTCCAGGATCCTGGGGAGGCCACCTGGGGCCAGGAGGCAGTGTCTGGGGGCAGTGGATAGAGGATAGGGCCCGTTCCTGGTTGCAGACCACTGCTAACCTGCCTGTGGTTCCCAGACCAACTTGACCCCAGGGTTTCCCACCCAGAGTGAGGCTCCACTGGCCTCCCTCTCCTGGCTTATTCCCCTGATGACCCTGAATTGTAGGAAGGCTGAGCAGGCACCATTCTGGAAGTCTCCCTTGGGTGGAGAGGATCTGTCCCTTCACAGATGGGAGAAGCCGCGGGGTCGGGTGACGTTGGTGCTCAGGACCAGGGAGCACTGATGAGGGGCTGGGGGAGAGAGAGAGAAGGAGCGGCCACTGGGCAGAACCAAAGAGTCCAGTGTGGTGGACAGCGACCTAATCCCCAGAGTGGAGACACTTTGCTCTGATGACTTTTCCCAGAGCTGCCCCCAGGAGGATAATGGTGGCCTCCCTGACCCTCCGCAGCCCCAGGGAGTCCACATATGCACTTTGAATGGGGGTCCCTGTAGATCTTCCCTCATGGGTGTGTTCTTTGTTGAGCAAGCTCAGACAGCAGAGTGCCCAAGTTCTTTCTGGAATGCTGTCCCAGCAATGGGTTAGATGCCAAAGAAAAATGCCCGTAATTGCATTCTGAGCTAAATCGGACAGCCCTCGTGAGTCTATGAAAGTCCTGCAAGGGACAGCAAAGGGAAGAACACATTCCATCCCGAACATGAACACGCCCTTTTTCTGGAGCCCATGTCTGCAGGAGACCTGGGTGCAACCCCCCACAGGAACCCAGAGGGCCCAGCGTCCTTCCATGGGACAGAAAAGTCCTGCTGGAAGACTTCTAGGCTATTAAGCTGTAAAGTATTCATGGGCGCCTTATATGAAAAATAAACTGTGTGTGCTTGAGTGTCAATTTCCCAGTAAATTATTGAAACAATACTCGAATTCAGCCCCCAGAGGGCTTTGGGGCACAGGGGCGGGGGAGGTAAACCAAGGCATTCCGTGGTGGGGACCTGTGGATAGGGAGAGCAAGACTGAAATTCAGGAGGTCTGGGACCTGAGTGTCCAACACCCCACTTGGGGGTTGCAGGAGGGCTCAGGCCAAAGGCCAAGGGCATAGCCACCTTCCACTAAGACTTGGGGTCTTGCTCTTCTGGTCTCTCCTGCCTCAGATGGCCCTGGGAATAGATTGTCACCGGGCATCTGTCCTGGCAGAAGGAGAGAGTTGGAGGTGTAGGTGAGGAGTCTTTGCTACATAAAAACTAGAGGGAGGAGGACCCCAGGCCAACCTCTGGTCGGGGGCGGGGGGGGGGGGTCAGCCAGCCAGGCATTCCCATGCTGTGTCTCCTCCCTGCCTCAGCTCCCCACCTCAGAATTTCAGCAGAGGTCACCGTGTCCAAACCCTGCCTTTTACAGATGCAAACCCAGAGAAGGGACGTCTCAGTTAATGCCCCCCAGCTGGCTGGTGGCAGAGTAGGGCAGCTCCAAACTCCTGATTCCCCAGCTGGTGTTCCCCCACATCCATCAGAAGAGTTTTTTGTTGTGGTTGTTTTTTAATGTTCATTTATTATTGAGAGACAGAGCATGAGCATGGGAGGGGCAGAGAGAGAGGGAGACACAGAATCCAAAGCAGGCTCCAGGCTCCAGCTGTCACCACAGAGAGCCCGATGTGGGGCTCCAACTCGCGAACTGCAAGATCATGACCTGAGCTGAAATCGAACGCTTAACCGACTGAGCCACCCAGGCGCCGCAGAGTTTTTAAGGTCAGCTGTCCTGAAATCCAGGTGCTCTTCTTAGTTGATTTCCTCCCACTCTGGTTCAGCTCTGGGAAGCAGTGTTGCGGGGACTGAGACGGAGGGACTTGGTGTGGGACAAGTGGCTTCACAGTAGAAGCTTCAGTTAGCAAGCTGGGGGCAAAATAATGATGCCAAGAAATCCCAAAGCCAGAGCTGGGGATAGGAGGGGCGAAGACGGAGGGCCGAGGGTGATCCTAACTTTTGGAGACTGGGGCAGAGGTGGGGATAGGGTCCAGACTTTGTCTGGTGTGTGCCCAGAAAAGCTTCCTAGAAGCATCTGTAGGGCCCTGCCATCATCATGTGGTGAACCCGTGAGCTACACAACCTCCCAGACTTTGGGGCTGGCAGGCTTAGAACTTGGATGGGGGAAGCCTCCGAGGAGACCCTGAGGGAAGGTTTCGTCTAGCGAGAATCCCACCCAATAGCGCTGCAAGGAGTTGCCGTGATCTACTTTGAATGGAAGCAAGTGGAAATGCTCTGCATAAGCAAGATGAGTCGTATTAAGTTGTACAGCATTTGTCTTGTGCCCTGTAGTTCAAAGCATCCTCCCAAACATCAGCTTCCTTAAGTCTCCACACCATCTCATGCAGCATGTGGAGTATCCATTTCTACAGAAGCCCGGACACATGACTAGTCAGACGTAAGCCAAGACTTGAACCCAATGTTTTCTGATGCCAGGTTCCTTGCTTAGGTGAGCCCTCACCGCACAAGTCTCTCCAGGCTCCTCGGCCAGGCTGTTGGGTCCCAAACCCAATTAGGGGGCTTCCTGGACTTTCAAGGTCAGTTCTGGAATTCACAAGAGCCCACACGACTCTGTGGTCAAGGTCCCAGCAGGGTGCTGACGTCTGGCTGGTTTCTCCTCTGTGACCTGTTGAAGGTCACTGACTCTAAGATTCTCAGGTGATTCTCAGGGTTGGAGATCTGGTGATTTGGCTTGTGGCTCCAGTTTCTGAGGCCACTCCTCATGTTGGAGATGGTGGAACCTGAAGGAACCTGCATTCTTAATTCTTACTGTGGACTGAACCCCACCCCCCACCCATCCTAATCCACCACACGTTGGTATTAGGAGGTGGGACATTTGGGAGGTGATTGGATCGTGAGGGCAGAGCCCTCACGAATGGGATTAGTGCCCTTATAAAAGAGTCCCAGAGAGATCTCTAGTCTCTACCCCCCCATGTGAGGACACAGCCGTCTAGGAACCAGGAAGTGGGCTCTCATCAGCCACCACACCAGATCTGCCGGCATCCTGATGTTGACTTTCCCTACCTCTGGGACTGTGGGAAAGAGATATTTGTTGTTTGTATGCTTCCCATTCTGCGGTTGTTAGAGCAGCCCCTCGATCGCGTGGCCCAGGGATCCCTCTAACTGCCCGGATCTGCGATAAACCATGCTCTGAGCAAGGAAGAAACACTACTTGCATGAAGTGAATGAGATGTATGGGTTTACTTATTACTGCACCACAGCCTGTCCTACCCTCACTAACATGGAAATTTGCTCCCGGAAATGGGGTGAAGACCTGAAATAGTCCTGGCTGGGTGGTGGGCAGTAAGGAAACACAGTGCTGGATCCATTTTACGGCCTCATGAAATATTGGGTAAAACTATCCTCTACAGTCACACTGAAGACAGACCCTTATACTGTTGTATTTTCCTTTCTAAAAATAAAACCTGCCAACCCAGAAAACCCTCCCTACAAATGTCAAAAAGGAATAGTTCTGGTTTTGAGTAAGCATGAGCTCAGACTGGCCTGTGTCCCAGGTGACCTGCTATTTAAAAAATAAAATTATTAAGACAGAAAAGAAATCCCACCATTTTTTAAAAAAAAAGATTTTATTTTTAATTAAAAAACAAACAAACAACCACGATGTGGGGCTTGAACTTACAACTCGAGGGTCACATGCTCTACCGACTGAGCCAGCCAGGCACCCTCCCCATCCTGCTTCCCTATAAGCCAAGCAGATACAACCCCTGTTTGCATGTTCCCAGGTATGAGCACTTGTCGGGTGAGGAGACTCCACAGTCCTGCTCACTCTACGTGCTTTCAGAGTTCACTCCGCATTCCCCTGGTCATTGGGGTGGCCATCTGTGCGAGTTAATGGCCTCTATCTGGGGAAAAAAAAAAGAAAGAAAAGAAAATTCTTGTACCTCTACGACGAGTAGGTAGTTGAGATGCCTCAGCTAGATTCCCACAGTGACAGGGCGATGGGGCATTGTCTTCCTTGATGTTGACATTGAAAAGAGATGGCTCCCAGGCCCTGCTGAAAAATATTCCTGGGTTTTAATTCTGATAAGAGGCTTATTTAACCTCCGATAAGATTCGCATGCGTATCAAAAGGACAGAGGAATTCTTTCTATCTTTATTTTATTATTTTTTAAAAAGTCTTATTTATTTAAGTGATCTCTACACCCAACACGGGGCTCGAACCCACAACCCTGAGATCAAGAATCACACACTCTTCCAACGGAGTCAGCCAGGCACCACAGGAATTCTTTACAAATACAGGTTTTCTCTCTGAAATGTTCTAAGAAAAAGGAGGAGAAAAGATCTCATTCCTTTCGGAAAGGAAATTCAATCTTATTTTTATTTACCCTTTTGTTACTATTTTATTGTAATAGCATAATTTCTAATGATCTCCATTTCTGTTTCTCTTGGCATTTTGCAGCCACTGAAATATTCAGCGTGTGTGGGGAAATGTGAAGCAAAGTAATTATCAGAATCACGTTGGGATAAATTAGAAAATTCAGTACAATATGGACTTGGGGAAGAAGAGTCTTTAAGTGTGTACCAACGATATGCTTAATTTACTTAAAGCAAATATTTGATTACGTAAGGGAGGAAAAAATATCTTTTCGTTTTACTTGTTAAAAACAACAGGCCCTAAATGGAATTGCTTATGCTAAGCCCATGTCAACAAACTGAGACTTAACTTAGAGTTTTGGCTCTTCTAGAAATCAGACCTTACTGAGAGACCCTTGGCAATCTCCTAAAGGAAAGTGACCTTGTAATAAGCAACTTGCTTTTCTGCCTGGTAGAACTTTCTTGTTCCTGCTCCCTTCTGCTTATAAAAGTCTTCTGTTTCATACAGCTCTGTGGAGCTCCTTCCCATCTGCTAGATTAGATGCTACTCGATTGAATCATTAAACAAATATTATGATAATAATAATAATAATTTCACTAGAAAAGCTCTTTTCTTAAAAAAAAAAAGCAAGCTCTTTTCTATTGAGCTCAATATCAATGTCAGTGATTCTAGAAAACTTGTTTCAAGTCCTTGTGGGAACCCCAGTCCCTTCCTCCTGAGATGCTGACTTCACATCAGAAGCCTGAATCCAACTGGATTTTTCTTTCAGTTTGATAACCATATCAAAACATGTAAAAGGGTCCCTCCCAGTGTGGTGACAGGCATCTTTCCTCTAGAATACCATTTATTTATTTATTTACTTATTTACTTATTTATGTGCTTATTTATTTATATTATAGAGAGAGTGTGCATGTGAGTGGGGAGAGGAGCAGAGGGGAGAGAGAGAATCTTAAGCAGGCCCCATGCTCCACATAGAGCCCGATGTGGGGCTCGATCCCACGCCCCTGGGATCATGCCCTGAGCCAAAATCAAGAGTTGGTCACTCAACTGACCAAGCCACCTAGGCACCCCTCCTCTGGAACACCTTTATGTACATGAAATCCCCCCAGCAGAGGATGGCAGGCCTCCTCTGATGTCCTCCAATGGGCCCTTCCAGGTCCTTATGATTTTAGGTCTCACAGCCCTTTTAAGTATTGAACATGATTATGAGAGGATTCACCAAATTGGGCACAGACCCAAATTCATCAGCCTATCAAACTGAAGTTCGTAAGTTCAAAGGGAGAGACACCATACTTTCTGAGGGGGTGCTATAGGCCATTTTCACCTATAGACATCTTTTTTTTTTTTTTTTAATATTTATTTTTAGAGAGAGAGAGAGAGAGGGAGAGCACGAACAGGGGAGGGGCAGAAAGAGAGCAGAGCCTGATGCGGGGCTCAATCCCACGAACCGTGAGATCATGACCTGAGCCAAAAGCAAGAGTCAAACGCTCGACCGACTGAGCCACCCAGGCATCCCCTCACCTATAGACTTCTAAATGAAGTTTTCAGTGTTGGATTCATCCACTCCACTTGTCTTCAGGGCTGAGGGGACAGGGCAGATCCCAGCATGATTTGCACGCCTCCTGAATGACAGCGGACGTCAGGTCACCTGCAAATCCCGCAGACATAACGAGACAAAGATCTCTTACTTTCCACAAGTGTCAATTCTATGGAATTGAACTGCCACCAAGTGTCTCCTGTGCTCACCTTGGCAGTGGCCCGAAAAGAATTCTGCCGACAGACAGCACGTCTCTGATACATTTTGGATAAGGTCACCTGTTTGGTCGTCATTGGTAAGAGTCTAGTGCCTTTAAAATTCCTCTCAGATGTTTGACTCAGATGATTTTGTTGATGACACATTACTGGTCTGATCGTGCACCTGCAGTGCTTCTGCACTTAAAAGATGGTCCTGGGGCGCCTGGGTGGCTCAGTCGGTTAAGCGTCCGACTTCAGCCCGGGTCACGATCTCACGGTCCGTGAGTTCAAGCCCCGCATCGGGCTCTGGGCTGATGGCTCAGAGCCTGGAGCCTGTTTCCGATTCTGTGTCTCCCTCTCTCTCTGCCCCTCCCCCGTTCATGCTCTGTCTTTCTCTGTCTCAAAAATAAATAAACGTTAAAAAAAAAAAAAAAAAAAGACGGTCTAGGACATACACAGAAGTCAAATGATCCAAAGAAAGGCTTGAGCTCTTTGCATAAGTGTGGCTGCTACCACCACGGCGTGGAGGCATCCAGAAGAACTGAGAAATAATGCTATCGGTCTAGAGTCAAATGCCAGCCTCAGAGCTCAATTCTGCCAGCAGTCAGTGTCTTTGTTTCCATGGTAAATCACGTGGAAAGCTTTTTCAAAATTTGGAATCCTCACAGCGTGGGGAGAGACCGTGACCAATTTCAATGGTTCAAAAGCTTCCTGCGGATTCTAGGGATCCGACACAAGGGTCTAGAGTATTATCAGTCGGTTGGTCTATCAGAGGATTTGCCCGCTCTTGAAAAAGCTGGAATCCACCGTGGAGAATATGTCACTTGTCCCCCAATTGTTGCTTTGTTGTTGTTGTTGTTGCTGTTGGCTATTTCATCTGAGAAATTGGCTAACTCCGGCATTCTAACACTTTGTGGACTTCCACGACAAATTCCCTAAATATGTGACCCCAGTTTGGCAATATTGCAGTTTGTCTAGTGAGGCCGTATGTCCCCGCCAGGTGAGGAATGGCGAGAAGCCAAAGTATCACTTCTGCGTTACACTTCAGTTTCTGAAGCTACCAGCAAATCATCCCCATACCGAATAATTATAGATCGCTCGGCGAGACAGATTTCCCTAAACGGGCTAGACAAAACAGTAGGAGTCCCCCAAATCCTGAGGAACATTTTGCTCTGAACACTGGACTCCTTCAAAGGTAAAAGCAAATGGGAATTGGAACTCATTAGCTAGAGGAACAGAAGAAGAAAAAAAAAAACACAGCAGAATGTAGAGAAAAACTGTAGGCGACAGAATCAAAGTCAGAAAAGTTGCAGGGGGACCATGGAGCTTAATGAAACGACAAACTTATTCACCTCTCTCAGATCTGGTACAAAGCCCTACTGGGGCCAACCCTCTATCTCAAGGTCACCTTCCCTCCTTGCTGGAGGTATGGGAATATGACAGAGTGAGTGTCCCTTTGAAAAAATGATGGCTTGTTTTCTGATTTTTTTCAATAACGTGTTTGATTTTCTCCAGCTGAGCCCTTGACGAAGGATCTGGTTTTCCACATGGCCCTGGCTTACCTTTTCGGTAAGGTATTTTTATCAGTTCTATATCCCCAGTTAAACCAGGATACTAAATCCCAAAGCCCCAGAGTGGTGCATGGATCTGTCTCAGCTGGGTGCTTTTCCAGCATGGTCTGAGACTGCCACTCTGCGATTCCCCCTTTCTTTCAGGAGGCACAGGGTCGCCGGGTCAGCCTTTTGTCCAGGGAGGTCCACAAACACTCCATTGGAGCACAGAATATGGTAGGTTCTCACGTGCACAGCAAGCATGTCCCCTGCGGATTTACTCGGGAATCAGGAGAGAGTAAGAATGCTGTTCCTCAGCCAGGGAGGGAACCACAGAGAAAGAGGAACCGTTGAGAACTCTTGCTTTTGGGTGGAGTCTTTTAAAAAATGGTAATTAGGTCAACATTGTTTACAGCATTGCTAAACCTTCTGTGTCCCTACCGATTTTATCTACAGTTATCAACTACTGAGAGAGGGATGTGAACATTTCTAACTATAATGGTGGATTATTTATAAATATATTCTAAATAGGATGCACATAAATGGTGGTCTACTTCCCCTGGCAATTCTATCAGTTTCTGCCTCACGCATTTCGAAGTCCTGTTATTTAAGAGCGTGCATATTCAGGAATGTCCTGTCCTCCCCTGAATGCAGCATATTATGAAATGTTTCCCTATCACCCTGCTAATAGTCCTTTTGCGGTCTTCTCTGTCTGATACTGATACAGCTACTTCATGTGTGTATTATGGAGTGCTTGGCTGGTATATCTCTTTCATTCTCACACTTTTAACCAGCCGTGTCTTTATATTTAAAGCGTGGTTCTTATAGAGGGCATATTTTGGGTCTTGCTTTTTTACCCAGTCTGATAATACCTGCCTTTTGTTTGCAGTCTTTAGGCCATTTACATTTAAAGTAATTATTAATCGGACGTGCCTTGATGTGGTTTTCTTTATGTTTCCTTGTGCTTCAGGTTCACTGAACCTCGATCTGTTGGTTTCTGTCAAATTCAGAATATTTCAGGACATTATTCTTTGAAGTTTTTCCTGCCTCTTCTCATTCTGGGACTTCAGTGACATGAACGCTGGACCATTTGCTATTGTCCGACAAGTCCTTGATGTTCTTTTCTCCCGTCTCTGTATTTGCCTTCTCTGATCTTTACTCTCTAATATCCACTCTGCTGTAAATCCCATCTAGTCTTTCTTTTTAAAGTATCTTCTTTTTCACTCCTGATCCTCTGCATTCTTGAGTACACAGAGGATATTTATAACTGTTTCTGTGTCTTTGTCTATTAATTGCCTCATCTCTGCCACTTAGCGATCTGCTTCTCCTGATAGATTTTCCCCTTGATTATGGGTAATATCTTCCTGCTTCTTTCCATGCCTATTGATTTTTTTCTGAAAAAAAAAATTAAATACTGGTAAAATATATATAACACAAAATTTACCATCGTAACTGTTTTCTAAGTGTGCCGTTCAGTGTGCTAGTCAATGTGTTAACTACATTCACATTAGTGTGTGACCATCACTGCCAGACTCCAAACTTGCAAAGCTGAAACCCTGTCTCCCTGAAAAAATAATGTCCCTCCCCCCTCCCTCCCCCACCCAGCCCTGGCGGCCACCACTCTACTTTCTGTCTCTATGAGTCTGAGTACTCTGGGGACCTCATATGATTGGAATCATGCAATATTTGTCCTCTTGTGATTTGCTTATTTCATTTAGCATAACGTCTTTAAGGTGCATCCACATTGTAGCCTGTGACAGGATTTTTCCCCTTTCTGAGTCAGGCCTACTGATATTTATTTATTTATATTTGAGAGAGAGAGAGAGAGAGAATACACAAGTGAAGCAGGGGGTGAGGGGAGTAGAGAAAGAATCTCAAGCAGAGTCCACACTCAGTGCAGAGCCCTACACAGGGCTTGATCCCACGACCCCGAGATCATGACTTAAGCTGAAATCAAGAGCTCGCCACTTAACTGACTGAGCCACTGAGGCGCCCCACGCCTACTGATTTTTTAAAAAAAAAATTTAACGTTTATTTATTTTTCAGAGAGTGCAAGCAGAGGAGGGACAGAGAGAGAGAGAGAGAGAGAGAGAGATACAGAATCTGAAGCAGGCTCCAGGCTCTGAGCTGTCAGCACAGAGCCTGACACGGGGCTTGAACCCATGAGCTGTGAGATCATGACCTGAGCCGAAGTTGGTGCTAAACCAACTGAGCCACCCAGGCACCCCAAGGCCTACTGATTTTTAACTGAATGCTAGACCTTGTGAGGTCCCATTGTCAGGTCCCAAATGTTGTTGAATTCCTTTAAAGAGTGTGGGATTTTCTTCTAACAAACAGCTTGAAAGGATCAAATGGATCTCTAGTAGCTTAGCTGTTTTCCAGAACAAAGTACAGCAGTCTTTCGAGAAAGACAATATCTAGTCTCATGTACTACAAGGCCTCTTTCCATGCTGGATTTTTTCCCAGCCCTGCGTGAGTGCCAATGACTATTCAGTCTACAAGTTCCAAATCAGATTTCTGGGGAAAAAAAAAAAAAAAGAAAAAAGCTTCCTTAGGGGCACTAAGCAAAAGGCCAATTAAAAAAATTTTTTTAATGTTTATTTATATTTGAGACAGACAGAGCGCAAGTGGGGGAGGGGCAAAGAGAGAGGGAGACAGAATCTGAAGCTGGCTCCAGGCCCTGAGCTGTCAGCACAGAGCCTGAAGCGGGGCTCCAACTCATGACCCATGAGATCATGACGTGACCCCAAAGTCGGACACTTAACCTACTGAACCACTCAGGTGCCCCCAAAGGCCAATTTTAAATATTGTATTGGTATCCATGAAGACTCAAGACACCATAAATCTAGAAACACAGTCCTAATTGGCTCATTCCTATTATAAGAAATGATATTTATCCTCCTAATATAATATAAACTTCACTAGGATATTACTTCTCATATGGACATCAGGCTTATACTTGTCTACCACATTCTAATTTATTCTGTGTAACCTGAGTAATTGTTAGAGAGGTATCCAGATATTTAAAACCACCACCCCTCTAGTCAATCATGCGTCCTAAAAGGGACATCCAGAAATTCCTAAAACAAAAGAAACACAAATTATTCTTAAAAACTTCCAGAAGGGATCATCGGTTCTCATTTCCTGCACACTCCCCAAAATACAACGCCCACAAAGGGAGCGAAACAACTAGAAAAGGTGTTCACACTTTTCTCTAACCTTCACAAAAGTCATAAAAGATGACACTTCTGTTCTGAAGGCCCAACAAACCAATCTAAATGCATTAGCTAAAGTAGCCATGGCAATCCTACAAGCTTTGATTTGCTCTTAGCTAGTCAAGGGGAGCTAACGCTAAAGCACATCTTGTTACACCTATGTAAGTGCCATGGGGCAAGTAGAAAGGTCCGTGATTGGCTAAAGGAAAAGACCTGACTCTCTAAAACAGACCCACTAGGTTGTGGGACCTATTGGCTTTGAGACCTATTACAGGCGTTAATAGTCATTTTGTTTGTGTTAATTGCCTATTTTACTGTCGATTTATATGTCCTGTCCAGAGTTGTGGTTTTTTTTATTAAAAAAAAGTTTTTTAATGTTTATTTATTTTTGAGAGAGAGAGAGAGACAGAGCATGAGTCGGGGAGGGGCAGAGAGAGAGGGAGACGCAGAATGTGAAGCAGGCTCCAGGCTCTGAGCTGTCAGCACAGAGCCCGACACGGGGCTCGAACCCATGAGCTGTGAGATCATGACCTGAGCTGAAGTCGGACGCTTCAGCGACTGAGCCACCCAGGCGCCCCTGTCCTGTCCAGAGTTTTAAATGCTACTGCGTGGTCACTGTCACATCAGGTCCTACAACAGAGAGAAAAACAGAGATTGACCTTGGGTCAACTATGGAGTATGTTCGATGCATGGGCTTTTGATCTTAATCAACAACATCTTGACAAGAGTGAAAATCTAGACATCATGAATTCATGTCCTGGAGCCTGACGTCATCTGTCCTTGGCCAAAAGAGAAACTGAGAGGGGAAAAGCAGCCCCTGACATCTGGAACTGATCTAACAGTTGTAGCTAGATCTCAGCATGATCATGAGCCCGTCTGAGGCTGACAGCCAGGCCATTTTGTTCTGTTGGATGTAAGGACCTTCAAAGACTTACCAGCCTCAGAGGTTACTCTGAGACCAGGGGTAAAAATGAAACAAAACAAAGCCGCTTCATAATTTCATCTAAGAACAGATGCAAATAAGGCCACCGACCATCCCACGAAGTGCCCAATGATAAAGCCGTCACCGGCTTTCTAATGGCACTCCATCTGGACCAAATCCATGGCTTCCTTGAACCCTTCACCAAATGACCCACCCAACGCCCAAATCCTGTAACAGGTTGTTTTGGTTTTTTTTTGCCTAGCACGGGGGCTGTGGAGCGGGCGTGGCCAGGGTCGTAGCTGGGCCACTTACCCGCTGTGTGCCCGTGTCCCATACACTGTTGCTCTCCCTGTCTCAGTTTCCCCAGACGCAAAAAAAAAAAAAACCTAGGAGCATTCTCTTTCAAAGGGAGCTGGCCACAAACAGGGACTGTTTACCATTCTTAATTGTTACTATCGTAAATCATCCCAACCACAGCTCAAGATCTGGGCTCCAGAGATGCAGATCTTCCCAGGAGGCCAGACTAATTTGGGCCCTGTAAGAGGACTGCAGCCGGCCAGGAGCATGCCTGTCTGCACTCAGCCCTGCCCACTGCCCCTCTGGTCCTTACCACTTCTTCCCTGGCATGAGCTGGGCGGAGTGGGTCAGATGGGAGCTGGGTCCAGGCGGTGGGGGTAGGGCAGGCTGTGCTGGCCACAGTCTTCAAGGGTTTAGGCACAGCACCTCGCCAGGCAGGGCCCCAAGTGTCACGGCCACTACTGCGGCTCCTTAGGCCATCCAAGTGGGCCAGGCTGGCTCAGGGCAGGCTCATTCTCCAGGTGAAGCAGAAAGGCTCACAGACCTATTTCCCCTCCATCTCCTGTAGAACGCAGCCAGCCTCCCCCGCTCCCCTCACACCTACCATGGATGGAAGCATTGCCGTTAGCTTTAATGTCTATGTAGCCAACTCCTTCCGGAATCTAGAGATTATCCTCTAATTCCACAAGGGTGTGGCTTTTTTATTATTTATTTATTTTTAATCTTTATTTATTTTTGAGAGAGAGACAGAGCACGAGCAGGGGAGGGGCAGAGAGAGAGGGAGACACAGAATCCGAAGCAGGCTCCGGGCCCTGAGCCGTCAGCACAGGGCCCGACGCGGGGCTCGAACTCACGAACCGTGAGATCGTGACCTGAGCCCAAGTCGGACGCTCAACCGACTGAGCCACCCAGGCGCCCCAAGGGTGCGGCTTTTTTAAAGAAAGAGGTGGTCAGACCTCACCTTCTACTGAGGGCTGAGCCCTGTCTGTAACCCACCCTCCCTCAGCGGAAGAGAGGGGATTGCAGCAGACATCTCCTCCCAGCCCAGCCTTGTATCCTTTCCCCACAACGCAGCAATGGATTGCGAGTTGCAATTCACGCAGCGCCCTTTAACATTTCTTTTTCAGTTAAAAAATCTATTTATTTTTATGGTGGTAAGATCCACATAACATAAGCTTGACCATTTTAACTCTCAGTGTACAATTCTGTGGCATTGAGTACATTCACGTTCTCGTGCAGACATCACCGCCATCCATCTCCAGGACTTTTCTCATGATCTCACACGGAAACTTCAGACCCATTAAATCATATCTTCCCATCCCTCCCTCTCCCCCAGCCCCTGGTGACCACCACCCTCCCTTCTGTCTCTATGAATCTGATTATTCTAAGTACTCATATAAGTGGAATCAGACAGTATTCATTCTTTTGTGTCTAGCTTATTTCACTTAGCATAATGTTCTCAAGGGTCATCCCTGTTCTACCACGTGTCAAAATCAAATTCCTGCTTATGGCCTAATAATATTCCATTGTCGAGGCGCCTGGGTGGCTCAGTCGGTTAAGCGTCTGACTTCAGGTCAGGTCACGATCTCGCGGTTCGTGTGTTCAGGCTCTGTGCTGACGGCTCGGAGCCCGGAGCCTGCTTCAGATTCTCTGTCTCCCTCTCTCTCTCTGCCCCTCCCTCGCTCATGCTCTGTCTCTCTCTGTCTCTCAATAATAAATAAATGTTAAAAAATTTTAAAAAAATAATATTCCATCATGTGTATATACGTATTTGTTTCTCCATTCATTTGTGGGTGGATATTTGACATTTCCACCTGTTGTTGGTAATGCTGCTACGAATATCGTATATTAATTTTGTATTTAATGTTCTCAGGAACCACCATTTTGTCTGTAGTCGGCAGTGTTCTCCATTCCCACCAGCGGTGCACAAGGGATTCAACTATTCCAAACCCTTGGCAGCCCTGTGTTTTTGTTTTGTTTTGTTTTGTTTACTAATAGCCATTCTCATAGGTTGTAATGATATTTCATTCTGATCTTCATTTTGCATCCCCCTCCTGACTAATGATGCTGGGCATCTTTTCATAGGCTTATTGGCCATTCGTACATCTTCTTTGGAGAAGAGTTCTTTATATATTCTAGATACTAGACCTTTATCAAATACATGATTTGCAAATGTTTTTTCTCATACTATAAGTTGTCCTTGCCCTTTCTTAACGGTGTCCTTTGATGCACAGACATTTTTAATTTTTATGGAGTCCAATTTATCTGTGTTTCTTTTGTTACTTGTGCTTTTGGTGTTGTATAGGAATCAACTGCTAAATCCAAAGTCGTGAAGATTCACCCCTATGTTTTCTCCTAAAAGTTCCATGGATTCAGCTCTTATATGTTGATCATCGATTTAAAACTTAATTTGTAAATCAGTTAAGGGAAAAGAGTAGATGAAATATGCATTTATATATTTTTTTATGATTAGAGATACCTTTATCAGTTCTGTGTGTGTGTGTGTGTGTGTGTGTGTGTATGAATTCCCATCTGAGTTTAGTTGCTTTCAGCCTGAAGAATATTCTTCAGTATGTCTTTTTTTTTTTTAATGCTTATTTATTTTTGATAGAGAAAGAGAGAGTGCACACAAGCAGGGGAGGGGCAGACACAGAGGGAGTCAGAGAATCCAAAGCAGGCTCCAGGCTCTGGGCCGTCAGCACAGAGCCCAATGAGGGGCTTGAAATCATAGACTCTGAGACCATGACCTGAGCCAAAGTCGGATGCTCAACTGACTGAGCCACGCAGGCAACCCCCCCACCATTTGATTCTTGCATATAATTTCTTTTTTTTTTAATGTTTATTTATCTATTTTGAGTGAGAGAGAGAGCAGGTGTGTGCAAGAGGGGGAGAAGCAGAGAGAGAGAAAGAGAGAGAGAGAGAGAGAGAGAGAGAGAGAGAGAGAATCCCAAGCAGGCTCTGCACTGTCAGCATGGAGCCCGATGTGGGGCTTAAACTCGCAAACCCGTGAGTTCAACCTGAGCCAAAGTCGACAGTCTGGAGGCTTAACAGACCAAGCCACCCAAGGGCCCTGCACACAGAATTTTCACATATGTCATTAAGGAAAGGTCTACACAAATCCCACGATACTAGTGTTAAACACAGACACATGCTACACAGAATCTAAATACACTGGACTCTGTTAAACGCCAAGTTTTAACATACATTGTTAAGCAAGTACATCCATGAAACAGTACAACTAAATACAGTGTTTCACAAACCTATTACACACCGTGCCCTGTTAAACGCAGCGTTCGCACATATCTCAACAAAGCAATTCATTCGTGCACCACCCAGTGCTAAAAACACTGCTTCACAGAGGAATCATATACTGAATTAATCACACGCGTCGCTCTTAAATGCCAAGTTTCAGCACGTGTCACTGAAGAAAAGGTGCATGTGCCACACGGCACTAACCACAATGTATCAGAGACAGCACTGTTCCGAATCACGGACACACCTACCGTGTTTAGCAACTTGCCACGGATGAATACCTTTCTTGGTGGCGCATGCTTAAAATGTTTTAAAAATAGCGTAGGGGAGCGCCTGGGTGGCTCGGTCGGTAAAGCGTCCGACTTTGGCGCACGTCATGATCTTGTGTCTCGTGGGTTCGGGCCCCACATCAGGCTCTGGGCTGACAGCTCCGAGCCTGGAGCCTGCTTCGGATTCCGTGTCTCCCTCTCCCTCTGCCCCTCCCCCGCTCACACTCTGTCTCTAAAATAAGTAAACATTGAAAAAATTAAAAGGAAAAACTATCCTATGATCTAGAAACCATTAAATAAATAAATAAATAAATAAATAAATAAGCAAGCTTGGGTACATGATTATTATATATGGGTATATATACCCAATATATACCCAATATATATATTGGGTACATGATATTATATATATATATGTATATATATATATATATATATACACATTATATATATATATTTATATTTATATATATTTATATACTTATATACTTTATATATATATAAAGCTTGGGTACATGATTGATTCCAGAAAGTGAAGTCTCTGTGAAAAACTGCTTAGAAATGCATGGTGCATGTCACCAACTGACGCATGTTGACATTGGAATAATAGGCCAGCGTGTGTGATTTATTCCTTGGCGGTACATCCCTGTAAAAGAGCGTGTTTATGCACATACTCCTCTCTTGACTGACAGAAGTGGAAACTTTGCAGAACAGAGCTGGGGGCCTGAATATTTAGTATACGACGTCTGCCTGATGCATTCTGTGGAGCCCTGTGTGGTACATTTGCTCCGGACCTCGTGCCATACGTTGAAACTCTTCACACAAGTACGACAGGTGGTGACTGACCTGGTACATAGATGTCCGTGTGAAAGGATGCGTGTGACACGGTGTGCGTGTGTACTCATTTCTTTATCGCCATATATTGAGACTTCTGTTCATCAGAGCTCTGTGCGTGACCGATTTAGTACAGAGATGACTGAATCGCTGTGTTCAGTTCTCTGTCACGCATGTCCCTTGCTGACATCTGTTGAAACTCTGTCCTGTCAGAACTAGGTGCATGTTTTCTTTGTCGTGGTGAAGTCTCTGGGAACCATTATGATTAAGAATTGGTGCATCATGGCCCTTTCACGAGGATGGAACTGAAAGAGAAGGAGGAAGCCCTTGCCCTTCCCAAAGCCAAAGCCCGCAAAGGCTTTGAAAGCCGAGAAAGCTGTGCTGAAAGGTGTCCAAAGTCCCATACGAAAAAGAAGATCCGCATCCACATTCCGAAGGCAGCCCAGATAGCCTCCAAAGAGCACCCCCAGGAGAAACAAGCTTGACCGCTATGCCATCACCAAGCTCCCCCTGACTTCCGAGTCAGCCATGAAGAAAATAGAAGAACACAGCACACTTGGGTTCATTGTGGACGTCCAGGGCAACAAGCACCAGATCAAACAGGCTACGAAGAAGTTCTAGGACGCTGACGTGGCCAAGGTCAACATGCTGATCAGGCCCGATGGAGAGAAGAAGGCATATGTTCGGCTGACTCCTGACTATGATGCTTTGGACGTTGCCAGCAAAATTGGGATCATCTGAGCTAAGCCCAGCTGGCTAAATCTAAATATAAATTTTTCGACATATAAAAAAAGAATTTATGCATCATTTACTCCTCTTTAGTGACGTTAGCACACGGTTGTGTGTGCACTCTGTTTTTAGTGATCAGTGTTGGCACTCTGCATTTGAAGGACTAGGTGCATGAATGATTAAATATAGTGATATCCACCGTGTTTAACGTTGTGTGACTCGTGTATTTTGTCGTTTGCGACATGTGTCGAAACTCAGTGTTTTTCTAAAAATTTTTAAATGTTTTTTATTTATTTTTGAGAGAGAGAGAGAGAGACAGAGACGGAGTGCAGCGGGGGAGGGGCAGAGAGAGAGAGAGACACAGAATCCAAAGCAGGCTCCGGGCTCCGAGCGGTCAGCACAGAGCCGGACGCGGGGCTCGAACCCATGAGCTGTGAGATCATGACCCAAGCCAAAGTTGGATGCTTATCCAACTGAGCCACCCAGGCGCCCTGAGACTCCACGTTTAAAAGAGCTCTGGGAGAGGTTGAGTCAGTGCGGTGACATCTCTGTGAATTTCTGGTTAGCAGGTGCTCTTTCCTCTCTTATTGGTATGTGTGGAAACCAACTCACCGGAGCTGGGTGCATAGTTGACTCAGAACAGCGATGTCGTGGAGAAATGTTTAGCATATGGGCTCTTTGGCTTAGTGCCATGGATTGAAACCTGTGTCTCACAAGCCCCCTCTGGAATAAAGTCAGCCTAACGACCTCTCTTCTAAAGCTTGTTGTACCGTTTAGCCGCGGAGTCCTAGGTGTCCAACTTTCTCTAGTTGCCTATGTTGAAACAGTGTCTAACTGAGCTCTTTGCAGGATTGTTGCAGGGGTGATAGATCTGTGAAACACTGTGTTTTGGAGAGGGTGGGGGGTTGCTCTGTTTTTAGTAACATGTAACTAAAATATTCTTTACTTAGTATGTAGTGTGTTACTATCTAAGTAACAAAACTCTGCATCTGAGCCCGCACGTGATTGAATCAGTACCATGTCAGGGAAGCGCTGTGTTTAGCAGCCTGAGCTGCCTGGGCTTCTCTCGTTCCCTGGTTCTATTTAAAAATTGAGATATAGGGGCGCCTGGGTGGCTCAGTTGGTTAGGCGACCGACTTCGGCTCGGGTCATGATCTCACACTCTGTGAGTTCAAGCCCCGCATCGGGCTCTGGGCTGACAGCTCAGAGCCTGGAGCCTGCTTCAGATTCTGTGTCTCCCCCTCTCTCTACCCCTCCCCTGCTCACACTCTGTGTCTCTGTCTCTCAATAATAAATAAACATTAAAAAAATTTTTTAATAAAAAAATAAAATAAAATAAAAATTGCGATATAGGGGTGCCTGGGTGGCTCAGGCGGTTAAGCGTCCGACTTCAGCTCAGATCATGATCTCACAGTTTGTGAGTTCGAGCCCCCCCATTGGGCTCTCTGCTGTCGGTGCAGAGCCTGTTTTGGATCCTCTGTTCCCCTGTCTCTCTGCTTCCCCTGCTCACACTCTCTCTCTCTCTCTCTCTCAAAAATCAACATTAAAAAAAGATATACCCTCTTAGCAGCTTTCACATATATAATACAGTATGTTAACTATAGTCATTATGCTGCATATTACATCTCTAAGGCTTATTTATTTTTAACCGGGAGTTGTATAATCTTTTGACCATCTTCCCCCATTTTGAACATTTCCTACCACTCACCTCTGGCAATCACCAATCTGTTCTCTGAATCTATGGACTCAGTTTTTGTTTTTTTGTTGTGTGTGTGTTTTTATTTTATTATTTTTTATTTTTATCATGTTCTTTTTTTAATTTATTTTTTAAAATTTACATCCAAGTCTAGTTAGCATATAGTGCAACAATGATTTGAGGAGTAGATTCCTTAATGCCCTTACCCGTTTAGCCCACACCCCCTCCCAAAACCTTCCAGTAACCCTTTGTTTGCTCTCCATATTTAATTTTCTTTTTTAAATAATTTTTTTAATGTTTATTTATTTTTGAGACAGAGAGAGAGCATGAATGGGGGAGGGGCAGAATGACAGGGAGACACAGAATCTGAAGCAGGCTCCAGGCTCCGAGCCATCAGCACAGAGCCTGACGAGGGGCTTGAACTCATCAACCGCGAGATCATGACCTGAGCCAAAGTCGGACGCTCAGCCGACTGAGCCACACAGGTACCCCATCCATATTTAAGTTTCTTATGTTTTGTCTCCCTCTCTGTTTTCATATTATTTTTGCTTCCCTTCCCTTATGTCCATCTGTTTTATATCTTAAATTCTTCATACCAGTGGAGTCATATGATATTTATCTTTCTCTGATTGACTAATTTTGCTTAGCATAATACCCTCTAGTTTCATCCACATAGTTGCAAATGGCAAGATTTCATTCTTTTTGATTCTCGAGTAATACTCCTATATATATATATATATATATATATATATATATATATATATACCACATCTTCTTTATCCATTCATCTATCGATGGGCATTTGAGCTCTTTCCATACTTTGGCTATTGTTGATAGTGCTGCTATAAACATTGGGGTGCATGTGTCCCTTCAAAACAGCATACCTGTATCCCTTGGATAAATACCCAGTAGTGCAATTGCTGGGTCATAGGGTAGTTCTATTTTTAATTTTTTGAGGAACCTCCATACTGTTTTCCAGAGTGGCTGCACCAGTTTGCATTCCCACCAGCAGAGCAAGAGGGTTCCTTTTTCTCCACATCCTTACCAACATCTTTTGTTGCCTAAGTTGTTGATGTTAGCCATTCTGACAGGTGTGAAGTATATCATTGCTGTTTTGACTTACATTTCCCTAATGAGGAGTGATGTTGACCATTTTTTCATGTGTCAGTCGGCCATCTGGATGTCTTCTTTGGAGAAGTGTCTATTCATGTCTTTTGCCCATTTCTCCGATGGATTATTTGTTTTTTGGGTGTTGAGTTTGAGAAGTTCTTTATAGATTTTGGATACTAACCCTTTATCTGATATGTCATTTGTGAATATCTTCTCCCATTCCATCAGTTGCCTTTTAGTTTTGCTGATTGTTTCCTTCTCTGTGCAGAAGCTTTTTATTTTGATGAGGTCCCAATAGTTCATTTTTGCTTTTGTTTCCCTTGCCTCCGGAGATGTGTTGAGTAAGAAGTTGCTGCGGCCAAGGCCAAAGAGGTTGTTGCCTGCTTTCTCCTCGAGCATTTTGATGGCTTCCTGTCTTACATTGAGGTCTTTCATGCATTTTGAGTTTATTTTTGTGTATGATGTAAGAAAGTGGTCCAGGTTCATTCTCCTGCATGTCGCTGTCCAGTTTTCCTAGCACCACTTGCCGAAGAGACTGTCTTTGTTCCATTGGATATTCTTTCCTGCTTTGTCAACGATCTGTTGGCCATACGTTTGTGGGTCCATTTCTGGGTTCTGTATTCTGTTCCATTGATCTGAGTGTCTGTTCTTGTGCCAGTACCCTACTGTCTTGATGATTACAGCTTTGTAATACAGCTCTAAGTCCGGGATTGTGATGCTTCCTGCTTTGGTTTTCTTTTTCAAGATTGCGTTGGCTATTCAGGGTCTTTTATGGTTCCATACAAATTTACGATTGTTTGTTCTAGTTCTATGAAGAATGCTAGTGTTATTTTGATAGGTATTGCATTGAATATGTAGATTGCTTTGGGTAGTATTGACATTTTAACAATATTTGTTCTTTAACAATATTTGTTCTTCCTATCCAGGAGCATGGAATCGTTTTCCATTTTTTTGTGTCTTCTTCGATTTCCTTCATAAGCTTTCTATAGTTTTCAGTGTAGAGATTTTTCACCTCTTTGGTTAGATTTATTCCTAGGTATTTTATGGGTTTTGGTGCAATTGTAAATGGGATCAATTCCTTGATTTTTCTTTCTGTTGTTTCATTGTTGGTGTATAGGAATGCAACTGATTTCTGTGCATTGATTTTATATCCTGTAACTTGGCTGAATTCATGGATCAGTTATAGCAGTTTTTTGGTGGAATCTTTTGGGTTTTCCACATACAGTGTCGTGTCATCTGCAAAGAGTGAAAGTTTGACCTCCTCCTGGCCAATTTGGATGCCATTTATTTCTTTGTGTTGTCTGACCTGTCTTGTTCCTGACCTTAGGGGGAAAACTCTCAGTTTTTCTCCATTGAGGATATTAGCATTATATGGCTTTTATGATCTTATGATCTCAAGGTATGATCCTTCTATCCCTACTTTCTTGAGGGTTTTTATCAAGAAAGGATGTTGTATTTTGTCAAATGCTTGCTCTGCATCTATTGAGAGGATCTTGTGGTTCTTGTCCTTTCTTTTATTGATGTGATGAATCACATTGATTGTTTTGCGGATATTGAACCAGCCCTGCATCCCAGGTATAAATCCCACCTGGTCATGGTGAATAATTCTTTTAATGTATTGTTGGATCCAGTTGGCTAGTATCTTCTTGAGGATTTTTGCATCCATGGTCATCAGGGAAAATGGTCTATAGTTCTCCTTTTTAGTGGGGTCTTTGTCTGATTTTGGAATCAAGGTAATGCTGGCCTCATAGAAAGAATTTGGAAGTTTCCCTTACATTTCTATTTTTTGGAACAGCTTCAAGAGAATAGGTGTTAACTCTTCCTTAAATGTTTGGTAGAATTCCCCTGGAAAGCCATCTGGCCCTGGACTCTTATTTTTGGGGAGATTTTTTATTACTAATTTGATTTCTTTACGGGTTATGGGTCTGTTCAAATTCTGTTTCTTCCTGTTTCAGTTTTGGTAGTTTATATGTTTCTAGGAATTTGTCCTTTCTTCCAGATTGTCCATTTTATTGGCATATAATTGCTCATAATATTCTCTTATTATTGTTTTTATTTCTGCTGTGTTGGTTGTGATCTCTTCTCTTTCATTCTTGATTTTATTTATTTGGGTGCTTTCCTTTTTCTTGTTGATCCAACTAGCTAGTGGTTTATCAATTTTGTTAATTCTTTCAAAGAACCAGCTTCTGGTTTCATTGATCTGTTCTACTATTTTTTTGGTTTCGATAGTATTGATTTCTGCTCTAATATATTTATTACTTCCTGTATTCTTCTGGTTTTGGGTTTTATTTGCTGTTCTTTTTCCAGCTCTTTAAGGTGTAAGGCTAGGTTGTGTACCTAGACCTTTCTTTCTTCTTTAGGAAGGCCTGGATTGCTGTATACTTTCCTCTTATGACTGCCTTTGCTGCGTCCCAGAGGTTTTGGGTTGTGGTGTTATCATTTTCATTGGCTTCCATGTACTTTTTAATTTCCTCTTTAACTTCTTGGTTAACCCATTCATTCTTTAGTGGGATGTTCTTTAGTCTCCAAGTATTTGTTACCTTTCCAAATTTTTTCTTGTGGTTGATTTCAAGTTTCACCGCATTGTGGTCTGAAAATATGCATGGTATGATTTTTATCTTTTCATACTTGTTGAGGCTGATTTGTGCCCCAGTATGTGATCTATTCTGGAGAATGTTCCATGTGCACTGGAGAAGAATGTATATTCCATTGCTCTAGGATAAAATGTTCTGAATATATCTGTTAAGTCCATCTGGCCCAGTGTGTCATTCAAAGCCATTGTTTCCTTGTTGATTTTCTGTTTAGATGATCTGTCAATTGTTGTAAGTGGGGTGGTGAAGTTCCCTACTATTATGGTATTATTATCAATGAGTTTCTTTATGTTTATGATTAATTGATTTATATATTTGGGTGCCTCCACATTTGGAGCAGAAATGTTTACAACTGTTAGATCTCCTTGGTGGATAGACCCCTTAATTATGATATAATGCCCTTCTTCATCTCTTGTTACAGTCTTTATTTTAAAGTCTAGACTGTCTGATATAAGTATGGCTACTCCAGCTTTCGTTTGTCAATCATTAGCATGATAGATGGTTCTCCACCCACTTTCTTTCAATCTCAAGGTGTCTTTAGGTCTAAAGTGGGTCTCTTGTAAAGAGCATACAGATGGATCTTGTTTTCTTATCCATTCTATTACCCTATGTCTTTTGATTGGAGCATTTAGTCCATTGACGTTTAGAGTGAGTACTGAAAGATATTAATTTATTGCCATTATGTTTCTTGTAGAGTTGGAGTTTCTGGTGGTGTTCTCTGGTCCTTTCTAGTCTTTGTTGCTTTTGGTCTTTTCTTTTCTTTTCTTTTCTTTTTTCTTTTTTCATCTTTTCTTCCCTCAGAGAATCCCCCTTAACATTTCTTGCAGGGCTGGTTTAGTGGTCACGAACTCTTTTAATTTTTGTTTGTCTGGGAAAGTTTTAATCTCTCCTTCTATTTTGAATGACAGCCTTGTTGGATAAAGAATTCTTGGCTGCAAATTTTTCTGATTCAGCACATTGAATATATCCTGCCACTCTTTTCTGGCCTGCCAAGTTTCTGTGGGTAGGTTTGCTGCAAACCTGATCTGTCTTCCCTTATAGGTTAAGGACTTTTTTCCCTTGCTGCTTTCATAATTCTTTCCTTGCCTGAGTATTTTGTGAATTTGATTATGATATGCCTTGTTGATGGTAGGTTTTTGTTTAATCTAATGGGAGTCCTCTGTGCTTCCTGGATTTTGATGTCTGTGTCTTTCCCCAGGTTAGGAAAGTTTTCCACTATGATTTCCTCACATAACCCTTCTACCCCTTTTTCTGTCTTCATCTTCTGGGACCCCTCTGATTCTGATGTTGTTCTTTTTTAGTGGGTCACTGATTTCTCTAATTCTTAAATCATGCTATTTTGCTTTAGTTTCCCTCTTTTTTTTTCTGCTTCATTATTCTCCATAAGTTTGTCCTCTATATCATTGATTCACTGCTCTGCCCCATCCATCTTTGCCGCTATGGAATCCGTTCGAGATTGCAGCTCAGTTATAGCATTTTTTATTCCATCCTGCGTAACTTTTATTTGCTTTATCTCTGCAGAAAGGGATTGTAATCTATTTTTTACCCCAGCCAGTATTCTTATTATCATGATTCTAAATTCTGGTTCAAACATCTTGCTTGTATCTGTGTTGATTAAGTCTCTGGCTGTCTTTTCTCCCTGCTCTTTCTTTTGGAGTGAATTCCTTTGTTTTCATCATTTTGAAGGAAGAAAAGGAATAAGGTAAAAAAAAATTAAAAATAACACACACACAAAATCAAATAAATGATGCTAGATGCTAGGTGTGTTTTGGATCGGGTGTCAAAAGAAGCTTAATAGATTAGAGAAAAAAGGTGGGGGGGGAATAAAATGTTTGAAAACTTGAAAAAATGAATACAATAAAATAGAATAAAATGAAATGTTGGAAGTAAAATAGAATTTGAAAAATTTACAAAAAAGTAAAAAATATAATAGAAAAAATAAAAATATTTTTAATAAAAATTGAAAATAAAAATAAATTTTTTCTCTTTCTGTATTCAAGAAAAAGAAAAGAAATGAAAAAGAGAAAAAAGAAAATTGCATAGATGGATCAGCAAACAGACTGAAATATGATTGAAATTACTTCGTTTTCCCTTAGAAGTCAAACTATGAAGCACTTTAAAGTGCTAAAGTGCTAAAGCACCTAAGCAGGTGGAGAGACTTGTGTTCCTGAAGAATGAACTGTAAGCCCAGTTGGCCGGGGCTTAGCGTAATGGCTCCGTTCTCCACTAGATGGCGCTGCTCAGCTTACTGGGGTGGATTGTTGTGGTTCATCGTAGGTGCTTATGTGCATGCACGGGAGTGGTGAAAATGGCGTCACCCAGCTACCCAGTCTCTAGTATCAGAACTCTGTGCTCTCCCTGACCAGCAATTGGGCACCGGTCTTTTGTCTTTGGCTTTCATCCACTCCCCACCTTTACACAGTCCTTGACCAAGCCGTCAGGTTGCCAGGTGGCCCCGCCCTCCTGAGTTTTATCTCAGATGCGGCTGTGTTTCCCGACCCCTCACTTCTGAGGGACTGTGGCTTTAACCCGCTCAGACCCTCTGTGGGAGGGTCTCACCGAGCAATGGCCAGGTGCCTGCCGCATCCAGGACCTTTCGAGGGACCATGCTGCTGCCGAGGCCCAGAGACTGCAGCCAGGTGCCAGCCCACCCCAGAAAAAGTTCACGCGATCGTGTAGCAGCAGCGGTTCTGGGATTATGGAGAATCACAACACACATCTGGCACCAGGCTTCACCCTTAATGACCTTGTCCAGCACCAGTGAATGTGGTTGTTCTCCAGGGTCTGCTGGCCCGAGGACACCTAGACCTCACTCTCCGCTCTTGGGGATTCGCCCTTCCCACCAGAGCACCACCAGGTATTGAGCTGCAGTTTCAGACTCTGCGCTCCCCCTGTTTATAGAGTCTTCATGGAATTTAAACCCTCTCCTTCCTTTGTCCTGTTTTAGTTCAGTCTCTGCAGCTGTTTCCACTTTCCCACTTTCTCTCCAGTTGCTTTTGGTGGGGGGTGCTTTTCTTGTACTCTTCCACCATCTCCATCCTCTCTCCACAAGCAAAAACAGCTCCCTGCCCTCTGTGGCTTCGCTCTCTCCCAGTTCACCTCTCCATGCCACATGCCTGCTGAATTCTGTGGTTCAGGTTGTGCAGATTGTTGTGTTAATCCTCAGATCAGTTTTCTAGGTGTGCAGGATGGCTTAGTGTTGATCTGGTTGTATCTCATGGACGCGAGATGCAAAAAAAAAAAAAAAAAACTTCCATGCTGTTCTTCCATCTTGGCTTCTCCCCCTGTGTGTGTGTGTTTCAGGATTCCACATATAGGTGAGATCATACAGTATGTGGCTTTCTCTGTCTGACTTACATCGCTTAGCATAATGCCCTCAAGGTCCATCCATGTTGTTGCAAATGGCAGAATTTCCTTTTTTGATGGCTGAATAATATTTCATTGTATGCACATGTGTGTGTATGTCACATTTTCTTTATTCATTTATCTATCGATGGACACTTAGGTTGTTTCCCTATCTTGGCTATTGTAAATAATGCTGCAATGAACATGGATGTACAGATATCTTTTTCTTTTAAGTTTTTTTTTAATGTTTATTTATTTTTGAGAGAGAGAGAGAGAGAGACAAAGCACAAATGGGGAGGGTCAGAGAGAGACAGAGACACAGAATCGGAAGCAGGCTCCAGGCTCTGAGCTATCAGCACAGAACCTGATGTGGGGCTTGAACCCATAAACCGCAAGATCATGAACTGAGCCAAAGTCAGATGTTCAACCAACTGGGCCACCGAGGTGCCCCCCAGATATCTTCCTGAGTTAGTGTTTTGTTTCCCTCAAACACCCAGAAGTGGAATTGCTGGATCACATGGTATTTTCTATTTTTAATTTTTTGAGGAGCCTCCATATTGCCTTCAATAGTAGTGGCACCAATCAGCATTCCCACCAACAGTGTGCAAGGATTCTCTTTTCTCTACATCTTCACCAACACTTATCTCTTGTCTTTTTGACTCTAGCCATTCTAACAGGTATGGTGGTCTATTTCACTGGGGGGGTTATTGGCATTTCATTGACGATCAGTGATGTTGAACAGCTTTTCATGTACCTATTGGCCATTGGCAGGTCTTTGGGAAAATGTCTATCCTGATCCTCTGGCCATTTTTTAAAAATTGGTTTGATTTTTTTCTTTTTTCTTTTTCTTTCTTTCTTCTTCTTCTTCTTCTTCTTCTTCTTCTTCTTCTTTTTGCTATTGAGTTGTATAATTCTTTATATATTTTGTATATTAACCCCTTATCAGATAGACGGTTTGCAACTATTTTCTCCCCATTTGGGAAGTTGCTTTTTCATTTCTTGATGATTTCCTTTGCTGTGCAGAAATATGCTCATTCTTTATTGAAAAACGTTGAAGCTCTGTGTTACCAGAGCTTGGTATGTGACTGATTCAGCATGGTGATGTCCCCAAGAAACCCTGTGTTTAGCATTATACAGTGCATGTGGCCCTTTCTTTGATAACATCTGATGAAACTGTTTTTTACGCTAGTCACGTGCGTGTCGTCCTCAGTAGAGTGGTGTCTCTGTGAAAAGCTTTATGCTTAAGATTGTGTGGTGCCTGGAGTCCTTTCTTGAGGAATAGCTGTTGTATATTGTAGTAACATAGCTCTGTGTTGTTATTTACTTAGCATAGTGATGTCTCTGAGTTTAGGCTTTTGTGGTGTGTGGGCTTCTTTCTTTAGGGTGACATAATGAAACTCTATTAAAAGAGCTCAGTGCGTATGTGTGCACGGGTACGGATATAGAATCAACATGGAACCAGCATATTGAGTCCATATGGTGCTGACGCTATGTGGTGCATATAATTTCATCTCGAGTGACATAATTTAAAACACTGCGCTTCGTCTGTCTTGATGCACGATCGATTCAGTATGGTGCTCTGGGACACACAGTGGTTAGTACTGAGTGGTTGCAAAGAGTCCTTTCTGTAGTCCTTTCTATAGTCGCATACATTGAAACTCATGTTCAACAGATCTCCATGAGGGATCTGTGTCTGGGCCTATGTGATGCATGTGCTACCTTTGTAAAAAAAAAATATATATATATATGTTTATTTTATTTTTGAGAGAGAGACAGAGAGACAGAGTGCGAGTAGAGGAGGGTCAGAGAGAGAGGGAGACACAGAATCCAAAGCAGGCTCCAGGCTCTGAGCTGTCAGCACAGAGCCCGGCGCGAGGTTCAAACTCACGGACTGCGAGATCATGACATGAGCTGAAGTCGGTTGCTCAACCGAGTCACACGGGTGCCCCTATATGTGCTACTTTTTAATGACATATGTTGAAGGTGCATTTAAAAGAAGTTGGTGGTTGATTGAGTCAGTATAGAAATGTGTGTTTGTAATACTGTTTAGCACTCTGTGGTCCACATGCTCTGATTTTAGTGACATATGTTTAAACTACACACTTAGCTCCGCCAGGGGCATGGTTGATTCAGTAGAATGATGTCTCTTTGAAAGAGTGTGTATAGTACTGAAATGTGCAAGCACTCTTTTCTCTAGTAACATATGTTGAAATTCTGTGTGAAAGAAAGGCATCACTTAACAGAATCTCTCGTGCACCTACATCTGATAAACCCCAAGTTTCAACATATGTCACTAAAGGGAAAGATACGCACACCATTGATTGCTAACCATGGTGCGTCACAGAGACATCATCAATCATGCACACAGAGCTTTTAAAACAGAGTTCAGGTGTGCCTGGGTGGCTCAGTTGGTTGAGTATTTGACTCTTGATTTCAGCTCAGGTCATGATCCCAGGGCCGTGAGATCGAGCCCCGTGTTGGGCTTTGTGCTGAGCAAGGATCCTGCTTAAGATTCTCTCTCTCTTTCTCTCTCCCTCTGCCCCTCTCCCCCACTCACATGTTCTCTCTCTCTAAAATAAAATAAAATAAAATAAAATAAAATAAAATAAAAATAAAACCAGAGTTCAAAAATACGTCTCAAAAGAAAAGAATGGATGTGCCTGTGTCACACATTGCCAAGCATGTTTTTTTTTTTTTTCAGAGACATTACATTACTGGATGAATCAGGAAATTAGTCTTATAAAACCCAAAGTTTCAAAATATGTCACTAAATGTAGAATACATGCATGACACAGTTCTAAACAAAGTGATTCAAAGAGATGTCACTTCACTGAAAACAAAATCACTTGCTTCCTATTTAATGCACAGTTTCGACATCACTAAAAAGGAAGTTCAGACACCATACCCTGCCAAAGAAAAGTTTTCAGAGACATCACTACTGAATCAGTCACGCCCCTAATTCTGTGATTTCAACATATGTCACCAACAATGGCGTCCTACACAACACAGTGCTGAGCAGTGTTTCACAGTGACTTCCCATAGGTGACTTCCCTTCACCTCGCTTGTTTATAGGGTCCCAACACGTGCCACAAGGAAAGGAGTGCATACATCACACAGTGACAACAAACACGCTATTAGGGTTAGGATTTTTGTTGGATACAGGCGTTCAAGGACACATCTGTCAAATCACTAGCTGACAACTGAGCTAGTGGAAAGAGATTTCTTTGACCACATGTGACCAAAAAATGCAGTCTTTGCAAAAATAACTCAGAAAAGTCATTAAACAATCAATCAACTATAACCTGTAGCAAGCAGCAAAAACAGACCCTGAGGGTGGGGAATCTGATTTCCAGAGTTACCTACTGTAAGAGTCAAATGTCTAGTTATCAGCAAAAATGACAAAGAAACAAAGTAAGACTTATATATAGGAAAAAAAAAAGAAACTGTTGTTGAAGAAACACAGACATTGGGCTTATTATACAAAGCCTTTAACATTTTTTTAATGTTTATTTATTTTTGAGAGAGAGAGAGACAGAGACAGAGCACGAGTGGAGAAGAGGCAGAGAGAGAGGGAGATACAGAATCCGAACCAGGCTCCAGGCTCTGAGCTGTCAGCACAGAGCCTGACACAGAGCTCAACTCATGAACTGTGAGATCATGACCTGAGCTGAAGTGGGATGCTTAACTGACTAAGCCACCCAGGCGCCCCTACAAAGCCTTTAAATAAACTGTCTTAAATATGCTCAAAGGGCTAAAAGAAACCACTAGAAAAGCACTAAAGGAAACCAGGAAAATAATGTCTCAACAAGCAGAAAATATCATAAAGAGGTAGAAATTATTAAAAGGATCCACATGGAATTAGTATTTTTGCATCTTGGGGGTAGATACTTAGTAATGTAATTGCTGGATTGTAGGGTAGTTCTATTGTTAATTTTTTGAAGAACCTCCGTACTGTTTTCCAGAGTGGTAGCACCAGGTTGCATTCCCAACAGTGCAAGAGGATTCCCCTTTCTCTGGAGTCTCCCTAACACCGGTTCTTCCTTGTTTTGTTGATTTTAGCCATTCTGACAGGTGTGAGGTGATATCTCATTGTAGTTTTGGTTTGCATTTCCCTGATGATGAGTGATGTTGAGCATCTATTCATGTGTCTGTTGGCCATCTGGATGTCTTCTTTGGGGAAATGTCTGTTCATGTCTTCTGCCCATTTTTAAATTGGATTATTCATTTTTGGGGTGTTGAGTTTTGGAAGTTCTTTATGTATTTTGCACATTAACCTCATTAGATATATCATTTGCAAATATCTTCTCACATTCTGTAGGTTGCCTTTTAGTTTTGTTGATTGTTTCTGTCACTGTGCAGAAGCTTTGTATTTTGATGTCCCAATAGTTTATTTTTGCTTTTGTTTCCCTCACCTCTGGAGATATATATAGAAAGAGATTTCAATGGCCAATGTCGAAAAAGTTACTGCCTGTGTTTTTCTGTAGGATTATTATGGTTTTGAGTCACATATATAGGTCTGTAATCCATTTTGTATTATTTTTGTATATGGCATAAGAAAGTAGTCCAGTTTTTCTTTTGCTTGTAGCTGTCTGGTATTCCCAACACCATTTGAAGAGACTTTTGCTTTACCATTGGATATTCTTTCCTGCTTTGTCAAAGATTCATTGACCACCCTACAACCCAGCAACTGCACTACTAGGTATTTACCCAAAGAATAAAAAAGTGTTCATTCAAAGGGATACATGCAACCCGATGTTTATAGCAGCAGCATCAACAACAGCCAAATTATGGAAACAGCCCAAGTGTCCGTCAACTGATGAATGGGTAAAGATGATGAGGTACACACACACACACACACACACACACACACACTGGCATATTACTCAGCCTTAAAAAAGAAAGTCTTGCCATTTGCAACATGCATGGTGCTAGAGAGTATTGTGCTAAGCAAAATAAGTCAGTCAGCAAAAGAAAAATACCATATGATCTCATTTATATGTGGAATTTAAGAAACAAAACAAATGAGCAAAGGGAGAGACAGAGAGAAACCAAGAAACAGACTCTTAACTATAGATAACAAACTCATGGTTACCAGAGGGGCGGTTGGGGGGTGGGGATGGGTGAAACAGGTGATGGGGATTAAGGGTGCACATGTGATGAGCCCTGGATGTTGTACAGAATCACCGAATCACTAGATTAGACACCTGAAACTATATTACACTGTACGTTAACTAACTGGAATTTTAAAACTTAAAAAAAAAAAAAAAGATTCACATAGAAATTTTGGAGCTGAATAGTGCGATAACTGAAACAAAAAATTCCCCAGAGTGCTTCAACTCCAGCTTGAGTATAAAAGAACCAGCAAACTTGAAGATAGGCCCCCTGAAATGATCCACTCTGAAGAGCAGAAAGGAAAGATAATGAGGAAAACTGAACAGAACCAGGGGAGTAGATGACAGTGTTAAGAGGCCCCAGGGACCGATCCTTCCAAAGACACACCACACCAACCCACCAACAAACCAAAAATGGGCAAGAGCAGTTAGAATCAACTTTGTCAGACTCTGGAAAATGGCCAAAGGCCTAGCACAACCTTGGTTGTGATGGCTTATGGAGGACAGGTTGACTGAAGCACATGAAGAGAGTTTGGGGCATTTCTAATCTGTTCTTGCTCTATAGGGACACCAGTGATATTGGGTTAGTTGCCCCCCGCTACCTCATTTCATCTTAATTATTCTTTAAAGAGCTTATCTCCAAATACCGTCGTATTCTCAGGTACCAGAGGCTAGGAATTTAACGTATGATTTTTAGGGGCATAGAAGTCAGCCCACAACAGTCTTCTAAATGATTTGTGCTTGTCTGTGTTCACATGTCTGGAATTCCCCTGACATACTGCTCGAAGAGCCTTGCTTTTATTTCCCTAACTCAGAACTCTCTTAGGGTGTGGAAATGATTACATAGAAAGGCATTCCTCAAAAACATTGAAAGACAAGGGAGCAATTGTTGACAAGGCATTGAAAGACAAGGGAGCCTGTGGCACAAGATGACACTCAAGGCCAAACACCTGGGAGGAAAAATGGGCAGTCAGGGACTTCCGGTAATAATGGCTCTGAGTGACTGGGGAAAGATCTGAGAAGACCACCATTTTCACTTCTGGCTGATCTGTAGGCTTCCCATTAGCAAGAAGTAAAGACTGAGGCAGAGCTGTAGACAGCTAGGCTAAGCTCTGAAGGAGTGCCCCCAACACAGAGCCAACCTGCTAAATACAGAGACAGTGTTTTCTTTTTCCTCTTTTCTCTCCCGATGCTGAAGGAAATCTCTGTCAACCAACTAACTGGAGTCACTAAAGGCACAGTCCTCTCAGAGACTATATATGACAAGAAACTACATCCTTTACAAAAATGGTTTAAAAAGATTACTTTAAAAAAAACACACAAAAATGAGCAGAGCCTAAGAGATCTGTGAGCTCCAACATACAAACAATGGGATTCCCAGAGGAAGATGGGCAGAAAGGAACAGAGAAACTACGTGAAGGAGAGTGGCCTAACTTCGCAAATTTGATAACACACATGAATCTACACATTCTAGAAGCTCAACAAACTTCCAAGAAGGATAAACTCAAAGAGATCCACACGGAGATACATTATAATCAAACTGTCAAATGCCAAAGACAAAAAGCAAATCTTGGCATCAAGAGAAAGTGACGACTCATCATATACAAGAGATCCTCGATAATATATTTTTTAATTTTTATTCATGTTTATTTATTTTTGAGAGAGAGACAGAGTGTGACTGGGTTAGGGGCAGAGAGAGAGAAGGAGACACAGGATCGGAAGCATGCTCCAGGCTCTGAGCTGTCAGCACAGAGCCCGACGCGGGGCTTGAACTCATGAACCACGGGTTCATGACCTGAGCTGAAGTAGGACGCTTAACCGACTGAGCCACCCAGGCGCCCCAAGATCCTTGATAATATTAACGTTTAATTTCTCAGAGTCCACAGAGATCACAAGGCAGTGGAAAGACAGTCAAAGTGCTGAAAGTTAAACATACCAACCAAGAATTCCACACATGGTAAAACCATCCTTTAAAAAGGAGAAATTAAGGGGTGCCTGGGTGACTTGGTCAGTTACACGTCCGACTTTGGCTCAGGGCATGATCTCACGGTTCATGAGTTTAAGCCCCACATTGGGCTCGGTGCTGACAGTGTGGAGCCTGCTTGGGATTCTGTATCCCTCTTTCTCTGACCTTCCCCCACTTGCTCTCTCTCTCACAAAATAAATAAAAATAAACTTTAAAAAGGAGAAATTAAGACATTCCTGGAAGAACAGAAAGTGAAGGAGTTGGTCACTAGCAAACATACCCTACAAGAAAACCTATGAGGGTCCTTCAGGCTGAAAAGAAAGGAAATTAGACAGCAATTCAAAGTCATATTGTTGCATCCACACGACTCCTGAAACAGAATGCTAAGGGCACCAGTGACAGTCACAGCAAAGTTTATTGCAACGAGAGGCAAGGCCGACCGATCGGGACCAACACGCTTGATCAGAGTGCGGCCTCGAACAGCCGGAGTACAGAGTTTTTATAGCCGACCACATCGTCTTATCATCACCTGGGAACAGAACAAAGAAAGAGTTCCCAGATGGGGGTGGAAACAGTTCAGACCTTCTGCGGTTAAGCCGCAACCAGTTGACCTCCTTGACCCTGCCTCCAGCGCCACTTTTTCAAAGTTCTCAACATGCCCTTACCCCAATCCAATCAAACAGTAATCCAGTTGATTTCCCTTGAACTTTTGTCCCCTTGATTGATAGGCAAGGCTGTTATCTCTTAACCTACAGTGTCAAAACAAAGCTGTTATTTCCCAAGGCTACAGGTTAGCCCTACACTACAATTTAACCCTTACAATATGAAGAAAACAGTAACACTGGTGAAGGAGGGGGGAGAAAAGGTAATATTAAAAACTATGATTGTATTTTGGTTTGTAACTCCTCTTTTTTTTCCTGGATGATTGAAGAGAAAAGGGGAACTGACACCAATCTTTCTCAAACTCTGTGAATAACACTGAAGATTAGGAAACACATCCTCATACTATGATAACCTGATACAAAAGCCAGACGAAGACATCACAAGAAAATAAACCGCAGGCAAATGTCCCCTATGAATATAGATGCAAAAAATATTCACCAAAATACTAGTCAACCAAATCCAGCATCACATTAATAGGACTGTATACCATGACCAGTGATACTTATCCCAGAAATGCAAGGATGGTTCGCATATGAAAATTCATCAGTGTAATACACCATATCAATAGAATGAAGGTTTTAAATATATGATCATCTCAATTGATGCAAAAAGACATTGACAAACTCCAAAACTCTTTCATGATAAAATCATGCTATAAACTCTAAATAGAAAGGAACATCCTCAACCTGATACAGACATATATGAAAAACCCCAAGCTAACATAATCAAGCCGAAAGAAAGAAAGTTTTTCCTCTGAGATCAGGAACAAGACAAGGATGCCCATTTTTTGCCACTCCTCTCAATGTTCTCCTGGGCAGCTCCAGTCAGAGCAGTTCGGCAAGATCAGTAAATTAAAACCATCCATATTGGAAAGTAAGAGGTAAAATTATTGCCTCTTGCAGATAACATGAACTTATATATAGAAAATCTTAGTGAATCCACAGAAAGACTACTAAATCTAATCAATGTAACAAAGATGTACAACTATAAGATCAATAGAGAGAAATCGGTTGTGTTTCTATACAATTACAATGAATAATCCTCAAAAGAAAGTAAGAAAACAATTGCACTTGCAATAATATTTAAAAGAATGAAATACATAGGAATAAATTTAACCAAGGAGGTGTAAGACTCGTACAACCAAAAAGTATGGAACGGCGCTGAAAAAAATCAAAGAAGACGTAAATAAGTAGAAGGACACCCTCTGTTCATGGAGGAGAACCCTTAACGTTAAGATGTCGCTACCCCCAGTGAGACATTGACTCGGTGCCTTGGTCCTTTTTTGCAAAAATGGAAAGGCAGACTGTAAAATTCATAGGGATCCCTGTGTATTTTTCAGGATCACGGGGCACAGGCTGTCCCTACACAGGGCCAGGACTCATTGGCCAGTGTATGGGTGACAGTCACAGAAAACTGGTGAGCCATACTTATGAAGGGTTATGAGAGCAAGGGGGGTGTGGTGGTTTGCTCCCTAATGAAAGCAGCTTAAAAACTTAAAAAGGGGAAAATGTATATGAAGAAAGACGTAATAGACATGACAGTGTGAGGAACTCCGTGGACCCACTTTCCAGCGAAACTAGTGAAAATTAGAAAAGTACAGCCATTTAAAGTCTCTAGAAATGGTCGGGGGACATATTCACTCAAGAAGATCTACTACAGTTGAGTAAGAATGCCAAACAGTTGTGGTGTTTGAATCAGGGCTCACTCACTTCCTACTCCCTCCCAGCTCGGCGAGATGGAAAACCCATTCTAGACTGGGGCAGCCAAAAACACAGAGCTCCCTCTCACCCCAACTCCCAACCAGAGGGCTGATTTCCCAGAAGGCAGGACTCAGCCTTGCTGATTTTGTTCCCAGCTACTTGCTGTGGAACTATATTCTGTGCAACTGTGGCCAAGAGGTGGGGGCTTCCTTTTTTCCCCCAACGGGGGGGGGGGGTGGGTAGGGAAACAGGTCACAGAAGCAGATAAATCCTAATCTTTTCCCAGAGGAATTGACTTCACTGCAGTAGGGTGTGGAGAAGTGTAAGCCCGAGGGGGCTCTCAGCAGCAGAGGATGTGGTGAAAGGCAACTGGTAATATAAGCTAAACTGTAGGCTGGCCGGTTTGCCCAAGAGACCCAAGAGCTGGGAGGAGTCCACTTGGGGGTCAGAACAGATCCCTAATACTAACCTCTACAAATATGCATTAAAGGAGTGGGAATGTGATGGGCTTGGTCTGTGGAGGAATTTCTGCCCTCAGGTTATTGTCGAAACAATAGAGGGATAGGCACAAATTAACAGCTGGATGTAGTTAGGAAAAGAGAAAAGAGAGCCCTGCCCAGACCAGTGTCATTCGAAGGCAACTGTGAGTAGATACGGCCAAGGCTGTGCCCCTGAGAAGCAACATCCCAGGCTTACCACTGCAGGGATGGAAATAGACGCCACAAAAATAACCCAGCCAGTCACTAAATGAAACAATAAGCAAATAACAATAACATGCCCGGGAGGAGGACCAGTACCCAGAGTGACTGCAATGTATTGTCCAAAATGTCCAGGGTCCAAAAAAAAAAAAAAAAAAAAGAGACATGCCAAAAAACTGGAAAGTTTGATCCATATACCAGGAAAATAAAAAAAGCAAGGACAGAAACCGCCGGTGAATAAGAACAGATGTTGGTTTTAACAGATAAAGCCTTCAAGTAGCCATTCTAAGTAGGTTCAAGGACTAAAGGAAGGTGTGATAAAGGTACTGTGTCAAATAGAGAATATAAACAAAGAGATGGAAATTGTTTGAAAAAGGGATCAAATGGATATCTTGGCATTTATTTATTCTTTTTTAGTTTTTTTAACGTTTTATTTATTTTTGAGACAGAGAGAGACAGAGCATGAACGGGGGAGGGGCAGAGAGAGAGGGAGACACAGAATCGGAAGCAGGCTCCAGGCTCTGAGCTGTCAGCACAGAGCCCGACATGGGGCTCGAACTCACAGACTGTGAGATCGTGACCTGAGCCCGAAGTTGGACGCTCAACTGACTGAGCCACCCAGACGCCCCTGGGTATCCTGGCATTTAAAGGACACTACCTGAAATTTAAAAATCACTAGGGCTGCACAACAGTAGGTTTGAACTGGCAGAAGAAAAGATTTGTGAACTTGAAGGTAGGTCCATAGAGATGGTGCAGTCCAAAGAACAGAGAGGAAAAAAAAAAATGAAGAAAAACAGACCTTCCAACACCTGTGGGACACTATTAAGTACATCAACATACACATAATGGGAATACCAGGAGAGAGCAGAAAGAGAAAGGCAAAAAAAAAAAAAAAAATCATCTGAGAAATGATAGCTAAAACTTCCCAAATTCCTTGGGGTGGGGGGAAGAATGTTCCGTGGACTCAACAAACTCAAAGTAGGATAAATGGAAAGAGATCCGTAAACAGACACATCATCGCAAAAATGCTGAAAGCAAACCACAGAGAGAATCTTGAAAAAGCAGCAAGAGAAGAAAAGACACATCCCTTACAAGAGAACCCCGGTAAGATTAGCAGTTAACTTCTTCCCAGGAAACGATACTAGAAAGAAGTGGGATAACATTCCCAGTGCTTAAAGAAAACTACGGTCAACCATGAACCCCGTAAAAGCTTTTTTTTTTCAAAAATGAAAGTGAAATAAGACATTTCCACCTAAACAAAAATTGAGAATTTGTTACTAGCAGACTAAACTTACATGAAATTCTAAAGGAAATTCTTTAAATTGAAAGCAAGGGATGGGGCACCTGGGTGGCTCAGTTGGTTAAGCATCTGACTTCAGCTCAGGTCGTGATCTCACAGTTCATGGGTTCAAGCCCTCCCCATGTGTGCCAACAGCTCGGAGCCTGGAGCCTGCTTCCAATTCTGTGTCTCCCTCTGTCTCTGCCCTTCCCCCACTCGCGCTTTGTCTCTCAAAAATGAATAAACATTTAAAAAAACTTTAATAAATTGAAATTACCAGATGGTAATTCAGATCCACCTGAAAAAGCAAAGAGCAAAAGTAAAGGCAACTATGTAATTAGAATAGTATAGATGCACATTTTTCTCCTTTAATCTCTTATTTAGAGAGACATCGTATCAAGCAATACATACATAATGTACTCTTGGGCCTGTAACAAAAAAAAAATGTGATATGTTATTGGCTAAAGGTGCCAAAAGTTCAGAAATAACAGAAGCAAAACCATGAATCGCTGAAGCAGTAATCAGTAAAAGTTTATTGTGCACACACCAAAAAGACAGTTTGCAAGCCAGGAGCACACAAACGAAAACATGTAAATGAGGCTCAGAGGTGTATTGTGATAAAGCAGCCTATATATGGAGAGAAAGCAGTGATTGTTTATTTTTCACAGTGATTGGTTATAATATTAGAATTTCCTTAAATGATGGGGAATCGGTCAGTAGTTACCTTATATCAGTCTTGGGAAACAGTTGAAGTTTTGCTTATGATTTCCAGAGGCATAAGCAAAAGTGACCCTGGTCAAGTTAGCATTGCATAATAAGCTAAATTAAGCTTTGTTTGTATGACTAAACGGGTTTTGTCTGCTCAGGGAATTTTCAAGGCTGGGGTCCATTTGTTTTTTATTTTAACAGAGGTGAATGGCAAAAGGAAATGAGTCCAGATGGTAACTTGAATTTACAAGAACAAATAAAGATAAGCAGAAAAGATAAATAGAAGGTTATTATGACTAAAGTGATAAATATATACTTGTTCTCCTTTCTTCTCTAAGCTTCTTTAAAAGACACTGAGTTTCATCAGATTATTTGTTTTTGGGGGGTGTTGAGTTTTATAAGTTCTTTATAAATTTTGGGTATTAACCCTTTATATCAGATATGTCATTTGCAACTGTCTTCTCCTAGTCCATAGTTGCCTTTTTGTTTTGCTGATTGTTCCTTCACTGTGCAGAAGCTTTTTATTTTGATGTAGTCTCAGGAGTTTATTTTTGCTTTTGTTTTCCTCGCCTTGGGAGACATATCTAGAAAAAAGTTGCGCCGGCTGATGTCAAAGAGGTTACCGCCTGTGTTCTCTTCTAGGATTTTTATGGCTTCAGGTCTCACAGTTAGATCTTTCCTCTGTTTTCGATTTATTTTTGTGTATGCTGTAAGGAAGTGGTCCATTTTCATTCTTCTCCACGTCGCTGTTCAGTTGTCCTGACACCATTTTGAAGAGACTGTCCTTTCCCCGCTGAATATTCTTTCCTGCTTTGTTGAAGATTAATTGACCATATAGCTGTGGATTTATTTCTAGGTTTTCTGTTCTGTTCTATTGATCTATGTGTCTGTATTTGTGCCAGTACCATACTGTTTTGATTTCTACAGCTATCACTTGAGGTCCGGAATTGTGACGCCTCCAGCTTTGTTTTTCTTTTTCAGGAATGCTTTGGCTATTCCGGGTCTTTTGTGGTTCCATACAAATTTTAGGTTTGTTCTAGTTCTGTGAAAAACGCTGTTGATATTTTGATAGGGATTGCATTAAATGTATAGATTACTTTGGGTAGTAAAGACATTTTAACAATATTTGTTCTTCCAGTCCATAAGCATGGAATGGCTTTCCATTTCTTTGTATCATCTTCAATTTTTCTCATCAGTGTTTTATAGTTGCAGAGTATGGATCTTTCGCCTCTTTGGTATCTTATTACTTTTGATGCAGTTGTAAACGGGATTGTTTTCTTAATTTGCCTTTCTGCTGTTTCATTATTGGCGTATAGAACTGCAGAGGGTTTCTGGACATTGATTTCTGTATCCTGTGATTTTACTGAGTTCATTTATTATTTCTAGCAATTTTTTGGTGGAGTCTTTTGGTTTTGCTCTATGTAATATCATGTCGTATGCAAACAGTGAAAGTCTTTACTTCTTCCTTACTGATTTGGATGCCTTTTCTTTCTTTCTCTCTTTTTTAAATTTGAGAGAGAGAGACTGCAAATACAGGGGAGAGGGGTAGAGGGAGAGAGAGAATCTTAAGCAGGCTTCATGCCCAACGTGGAGCCCAACACGGGGCTCAATCCCATGACCCTGGGATCATGGCCTGAGCCAAAAATCAAAAGTTAGATGCTCAAACAACAGAGCCACCCAGGTGCCCTTCTTTCTCTGTTTTTTCAAGTTTTTGTTTATTTTTTTTTCAATGTTTATTTATTTTTGGGACAGAGAGAGACAGAGCATGAACAGGGGAGGGGCAGAGAGAGAGGGAGACACAGAATCGGAAACAGGCTCCAGGCTCTGAGCCATCAGCCCAGAGCCTGACGCGGGGCTCGAACTCACGGACTGCGAGATCGTGACCTGGCTGAAGTCGGACGCTTAACCGACTGCGCCACCCAGGCGCCCCTCAAGTTTTTGTTTAAATTGCAGTTAGTTAACATACAGTGTAATATTAGTTTCAGGTGTACAATTTAGTGATTCAACACTCACATACAACACTGGGTGCTCATGACAAGTGCCCTCCTTAATCCCCATTGCCCATTTACCCATCTCCCCACCTCCCCTCTGGTGAGCATCAATTTGTTCTCTGTAGTTAGGAGTCTGTTTCCTGGTTTTCCTCTCTGATCTCGGAGAGAGGATCCTCTATGATCATTTTTCCTCTATGATCTTTTTTTTTTTTTTTCTTAAATTCCACATATGAGCGAAATAGTATTTGGTATTTGTCTTTCTCTGACCGACTTATTTCACTTAGCATAATACTCTCTAGCTCCATCCATGTCATTGCAAATGGCAAGATTCCATCCTTTTTAGGGCTGAGTAATATTCCATTATATATATGTGTGTGTGTATGTATATATATACACACCATCATATATTGTAATATTCAGTGTATATTGTATATATACAGTATTGTATATATACTCAGTTACCATGTCTTTGTCTATTGGTTGCCCCTTGCAATTCCTATGAATTTTTTACTAAGCATCTCAACTTATGCGAGGACGTCAGCTGGGATCAGGATATGTATATGTAATATACATATATATACATATACATATGTGTATATATATGTATATATTTATTTGACATATGGTACTGGATATTGACATGCCAAAGAATGTATTTGGATCCCTACCTCACACCATATACAAAATTAAGTCAAAATGGATCAAAGACCTAAATGTAAGAGCCAAGACTATAATTTATTTTATTTTATTTTTTTTTACCGTTTATTTTTGAGACAGAGAGAGACAGAGCATGAACGGGGGAGGGGTAGAGAGAGAGGGAGACACAGAATCGGAAGCAGTCTCCAGGCTCCAAGCCATCAGCCCAGAGCCCGACGCGGGGCTCGAACTCACGGACTGCGAGATCGTGACCTGAGCTGAAGTCGGATGCTTAACCGACTGAGCCACCCAGGCGCCCCGAGCCAAGACTATAAATGGAGAAAGAATTGGTAGAAGAAAGAAAGAAAAAAATTGGAAAATAGAAGAAAAAAGTGGTAAATTTTCATGAAGTTGAATTTTTCAATGAATTCTTATAGATGACAGCAAAAGCACAAGCACCAAAAGAAAACTAGATAAACTAGACTTCAAAAAAAATTAGAAATTTGTGTGCTTCAAAGGGCATTAGCCTTGAATATCTCCCACAGATTGGGAGACATTAGTTGTAAATCATATATCTGACAAGGGACTTGTATCTTGAATATATAGGGTTATTACAACTCAATAACAAAAGTTAAAAATTGAACTACATGATCTAGCAATTGCACTACTAGGTATTTACCCAAAGGGTACAAAAATACTAATTTGAAGGGACACATACATACTAATGGCTATAGCAGCATTATCAACAATAGACAAAATATGGAAACAGTGTCCATCAACTGATGAATGGATAAAGAAAATGTGGACAAAGTGGCCAAAGTGGCCAAAGTCGGACACTTAACTGACTGAGCCACCCGGGTGCTCCACATCGTATTTATTTCATTGTATTTTAGAGAGAGCGCATGAGCAGGGGAGAGGGGCAGAGGGAGAGAATCTTAAGCAAGCTCCATGGTCAGCCTTACACAGGGCTTGATCCCACAACCTGAGGATCATGACCTGAGCTGAAATCAAGAGTCAGACACTTAACGGACTGAGCCACCCAGGCACCCCTAGGAGATAGACTTTAGATTTGAAGATACAAATAGGTTGAAACATAATACATAATTGTTTCCTGGGCCAGATGTGTGTGTGTGTGTGTGTGTGTGTGTGTGTGTGTGTGTGTGCGCGCGCGCACGCACACGCATGTGCGTGTGTGCCGGTGTGCACAATTATATGAGAGTAATATCTAAAGAGTATAGGGGTTTTTTTGAGGTGATAAAATGCTCTAAAATTGTGATGGTTGCACATATTTGTGAATATACTAATATCTACTGAATTATACACTTTAAATTGGTAACTTGTGTAGTATGTGAATTATACCTCAATAAAGCTTTAAAACATTTTTCATATGGAATTTCAAGGGCCCCCAAACAGCCAAAAAAATCTTGGAAAAGAACAGCAAAGGTAGAGGATTTACACTTAATTTCAAAACTTACTACCAAGCTATAGTAATCAAAACAGTGTGGTATTGGCATAAGGATAGATATATCGATCAATGGAATAGAATTTACGGGGCAGAAATAAACTCATTTATCTTTAGTCAGTGATTTTTGACAAGATGTCAAGTCTCTTCAGTGCAGAAAGAATAGACTTTTCATCAAAAGAGGATGCAACAACTTCCTATTCATATACAAAGAATGCAGTTCAGCCCTTACCTCATACCAATCAACTAAAAATGGAATCAATCGCTAAATATAAGGGCTAAAAAGTGTAAAGGTCTTGGAAAAAAAATAGAGGTAAACCTTCATGGCCTTCAATTTGGCAATGGAGTCTTAGATACGACACTAAAAGCACAAGCCACAAAAGATAAATGAGATAAATAGGACTTCACCAAAATTAAAGGGTTTTGTGCATCAAAGGACACTATCAAGAGAGTGAAAAGACAACCCAAAGGAGGTGTGAAAATATTTTCAAATCATTTATTTAGTAAGGGCTTAGTATCCAGAATATTCTTCTACTGATTCCATCACTGTCTCTCTATAACAACGTCCATAACTTTTGTATGGATTTCATTTCTGAGTTTCAATCCCTACGTGTTTGTGCTATAGAAACCTAAAATGAAATCTGTCATATGGTGAAGCCATTACCTTCCCCCCAAACAAGTAAAACATCTTCTTCCTTTAGTTACTAATCTTAGTTAATAATGTCCCTAGATAGGCACCCAGGGATCAGTCTTTGCAACCCTTCTCAGAACTATGCAAATACAATTGAGCGTTGGTGTTGTCTCTACACTGAGCCCTGTTGACATCCTTCATTTCCACTCAAGTCCCACAGACATATTCTCATCCCATTCCCATTTTCTTTCAGCCTTAGTTTCAATGTTAATTCCTTGGAAATCGCTTCTCTGAACTCAACATTGAGTCCCATTCCTTTCCATTCTCCCTGCCTGTCCTCTTGAATAACACTCTGTCTTCAGGACGTTCATCTATTTTGTCATTATACAACTATTTCTTTATCTCTTTACCTCTGTCTTCCTCCAACTGGACCAGTTGCGGAAAAACTGACCCCAGAATACTAAAATAAAGCAGATTTCCTTGTGATCATTACTTATGAGTTAGAAATTCAGAGAAATTCCTTGCTGTCTTAGCCTTAAATGCCTGTTTGTTTAAAAAAAAAAAATCCTATAGTCAGGGGCATCTGGATGGCTCAGTCGGTTGAGAGTCTGATCTCAGCTCAGGTCATGATCTCACAGTGGGTGAGTTCGAGCCCCACACAGGGCTCTCTGCTGTCCGTGCAGGGCCCGCTTTGGATCTTCTCTCCCTTTCTCTCTGCCCCTCTCCTGCGCTCTCTCTCAAAAACAGAGACATTAAAGCAATTTCGGTAGTCAGATCACACGATTGTCTTCAGATTCAAGTTTTACTTACAGAAGAAAGAAGGCCTGCCCCAACTGGAAATATGGGTGCAGATAGGTGTTTGAGATGATGACTTCAATTCCTTTGGCTATCTACCCAGAAATGGAATTGCTGGATCACAGGGTAGTGTTTTTTTTTATTTTTATTTTTTTAGGAACCTCCACACTATTTCCCGTAATGGTTGTGCCAACTCACATTCCCGTCAGCATTGTCAAAAGGTTCCCTTTATTCCGCATCCTCACCAACACTTGTGATTGTCCGCTGTCGTTTTGATAATAGCTCTTCTGACAGGTGTGAGGTGATCTCACTGAGGTTTTGATTTGCGTTTTCCCGATGATGAGTGAGGCTGAGCACACCTCCCCATGGACCTGCTGTCTTTTTGTATGTCTCATTTTCAGAAATATCTATTCCAGTCCTTTGCTCATTTAATTGGATTATTTGGTTTTTTGTTCTGTTTTTGCTGCGGGGTTGTGTGAATCCCTTATATGTTTTGGATATGAACCCCTTATCAACGTAGGGTTTGCAAATATTTTCTCCATTCCCTGCTGTTTCACTCTGTGGTTTCCTTTGTGGTGCAGAAGTTTGGTTTTTGTTTGTTTCTTTGTTTAGTTTGATGCAATTCCACTTGTCTAGTTTTGCTGTTGTTGCCTGCATTTTTAGCATCATATCCAAAAACATCACTGCAAAGACCCATGTCAAGAAGCTTTTTCCCTATGTTTTATTTTAGTAGTTTTATGGTTTCAGGTCTGATTTTAGGTCTTTAATCCACTTTGGCCAATGTTTGTATATGGTGCGAGATAAGAGACCAATTTCATTCTCCAGCATGGGGATATTCAGTTTTCCCAGAACCATCTGTTGAAGAGACTATCCTTTCCCCTTTGTGTATTCTTAATACCCTTTTTGAAGACATTTGACCATATACATGAAAGTTTATTTCTGGACTCTTCTTCTATTCTATTGACCTATATGTCTGTCTTTATGTCAGTATGATACTGTTTTGATTACTGTAACTTTGTAATGTATTTTGTAATTATGAAGTGTGAGGTCTCTAGCTTTGGTCTTTCTCAACATTGTTTTGGCTATTCAGGGTCCTTTGACATTCTATGTGAATTTTAGGATGTTTTTGTCTATTTCTGGGGGGGGGGAATGACATTGGGATTCTAATAAGGATTGAATTGAATTGAATCTATAGATTGCTTTGGGTAAGTATTGACATTATTTAAACAACAATAATTCTTTCTTTTTATTGTTATTGTAAATGTTTATTTATTTATTTTGGGGGCAGGCAGAGAGGGAGAGAGAATCCCAAGCAGGCTCTGTGCAGAGCCTGACATGGGGGGGGGGGGAATGTGAGATCATGACCTGAGCCGAAATCAAGAGTCAGACAATTAACCAAATAAGCCACCCAGGTGCCCCCAATATTAACTCCTTCAATCATGAACAGGAAATGTTTTTCCATTTGTGTGCGTGTGTTCATTTCTTTTGGCAAATGTTTTATAACTTTCTGTGTATAAGGGTTTTTTGGGGTTTGTTTTTTTTTGCCTCCATGGTATTTTGTTCTTTTTGATGCTATTGTCAATAGAAAGAATAGTTTTCTTTTTTTTTTTAATTTTTTTTTTCAACGTTTATTTTTATTTTTGGGACAGAGAGAGACAGAGCATGAACGGGGGAGGGGCAGAGAGAGAGGGAGACACAGAATCGGAAACAGGCTCCAGGCTCTGAGCCATCAGCCCAGAGCCTGACGCGGGGCTTGAACTCACGGACCGTGAGATCGTGACCTGGCTGAAGTCGGACGCTTAACCGACTGCGCCACCCAGGCGCCCCGAAAGAATAGTTTTCTTAATTTCCTTTTTGATCTGTTCATTATTAGTGTATAGAAATGTAGCTGATTTTTGAGTATTGATTTTGCATCCTGCAACTTTGCTGAATTTGCTTATTAGGTCTAAGGTTTTTTGCCTCAGTCTTTAGGATCTTCTATACATATGATTATGTCATCTGCAAACAGATGATGTTTTACTTCTCTTTTTCCAATTTGTATGTCTTTTATTTCTTTTTATTGCCTAATTTCTCTAGCTAAGAATTCCAGCTATGTTGCAGCAAAATTGAACCAGTAATCAAAAAATTCCCAACAAAGAAAAGTCCAGGACCAAATGGCTTCACAGGTGAATTCTACAAAACATTTAAAGAAGAGTGAATGCCTATTCTCAAACTATTCCAAAAAAGAGGGAGGAAAGCTTCCAATTTCATTCTATGAAACTGGAATTACTCTGATACCAAAACCAAGTAAAGACACTATCAGAGAGAGAGAGAGAGAGAGAAGCCAATATCTCTGGTAAACATGGATGCAAAAATCCTCAACAAAATATGAGCAAATCAAATGTAACAATACATTAAAAAAATTATTCACAACAATTAGGTGGAATTTATTCCTGGGATGCAAGGTTGTTCAATATTCGTAAATGAATCAACATGATATATCACATCAGCAAGAGACCAATATGATCATTTCAACAGATGCAGAAAAAGCACTTGTGTAAGTATAACATCCATTCATGGTTTAAAAGTTTGGTCTCTGTATTTAATCCCACCAAAGGCCATGAGAAAGGAGTAAGGGTCCCAGGCACTCTCATACCATGATGATTGGGTAGCAAACTTGTAAAGACATAGATAAGTAAATAGAAATGTATAGAAAGAGTGGACATTTCCTTCCCAGAGTTATATACTCTTCTCTAGAGGTACTTGTTAGAATTTTTGTTTATATGATTTTGATATTGTCCCATTCATTTGATATACTTTTTAAAAATATAGAATTTATTGTCAAGTTAGCTAACAAATAGTATATGCGGTGTGTTCTTGACTTCAGGAGTAAATTCCTGTGATTCATCACTTACATACAATACCCAGTGCTCACCCCAACAAGTGCCCTCTTATTGCCCATCACCCCTTTTCCCCGCCCCACCCTGCCCCCATCAACCCTCAGTTTGTTTTCTGTATTTAAGAGTCTCCTATGGTTTGTCTCCCTCTCTGTTTGTAACTATTTTTTTTCCCTTCCCTTCCCCTTGGTCTTCTGTTAAGTTTCTCAAATTCCACATATGAGTGAAAACATATACTTAAAAAAAACATGCACAAGTATATCATTTAGACGATTATATTATATTCACAATTCTTCAACTTGTTTATCGAGAGAGCACGAGCACGTAAGTGTGAGCAGGGGAGAGGCAAGGGAGAGAGAAAATCCCAAGCAGAATCCATGCCAAGCTTGGAGCCCGATTTGGGGCTTAATCTCATGACAGCGAGATCATGACCTGAGATGAAATCAAGAGTCTGACGCTTAACTGACTGAGCCACCCAGGCACCCTTTCAACTTATTTTATTTTTTTTTTAATTTTTTTTTTCAACATTTATTCATTTTTGGGACAGAAAGAGACAGAGCATGAATGGGGGAGGGGCAGAGAGAGAGGGAGACACAGAATCGGAATCAGGCTCCAGGCTCCGAGCCATCAGCCCAGAGCCTGACGCGGGGCTGGAACTCACGGAGCGCGAGATCGTGACCTGGCTGAAGTCGGACGCTTAACCGACTGCGCCACCCAGGCGCCCCTCAACTTATTTTTTTAAAGCATATTAAGCTTTAGAGATATTTCCAGGTAACGGAATATATATCTATGCCATTATTTTTAATTTCCACATAATATAAAGCCACATAATACAATGAATGGCAGTAATTCATTTAAATATTTTAAGTTGGTGGGTATAGAGAGCATTTCTTCTGCGTTTGCAGCTATAAATCAATAAGCATGAATAATCTTTACATACCTCTTTGTGGATCTGTATTTTTTTTTCAAAAAGAGGTAATCTAAATATATGATAAAGTTATTTGTTCTAGCGACACATTTTTTTTTCAGTTCACATAGTCAGATTTCCCTGAAAAATGTCTTTGTTAGTACATGTTTAATTTTTTTTTAATTTTTTAAAGTTTATTTATTTATTTTGAGAGAGACAGTGAGAGCTCAAGCAGGGCAGGGGCAGGGAAAGAGAGAGAATCCTGAGCAAGCTCCACACTGTTAGCACAGAGCCTGATGTGGGGCTTGAACCCATAAACTGTGAGATCATGACCTGAGCCAAAACCAAGAGCCGGACACTTAAACAACGGAGCCACCCAGGCAATTTTATGTGTCAGTTGGCTGGGCCACAATGTGCCCAGATATTTGGTTAAACATTATTCTGGACCTCTCTGTGCAGGTGTTTCTGGATGAGATGAAATTTGAATTGGTAGATTAAGCAGATTGTCCTCCCCAATGTGGGTGGGCCTCATCCAACCTGTTGAAGGCCTGAATAGAACAAAATGATGGAATAAAGGAAAATGTGCTCTGTCTAGTTGCCTGTCTCTGAGCTGAAACTTTGGTTTTCTCCTGTAGTCAGACTTGGACTGGAGTGACACCATCAGCTCTCCTGGTTCCCAGGCCTCCGACTACAGGCCTTGGTACTTCTCAGTCTCCATAATCGCGTGAGCCAATCCCTTCATTCACATGCAGAAATTCCAGGGGTGCCTAGGTCAATCAGTTGAGCATCCAACTCTTGATTTCAGCTAAGATCATGATCCCAGGGTCATGGAATTGAGCCCTGCGTTGGGCTCCATCAGTGTGGAACCTGCTTAAGATTCTCCCTCCCTCTCCCCCTCTCCCCCCCCTCCCCCACTCGTGCCCACTCTCTCAAGTTAAAAAAAAAAAATTAATTAAAAAAAAATGCAGAAATCCTGAAGCTAGAAGCTTCTTCCTGTAAAGTTAGAGCTTGTGATATAGCCTCAAGTTTCTGTCGTCTAAAGGGCTTTGTTCGACTACTCCACCCCTAGCCTGCAGATTTAAAAACTACAAAGTACCTGAGAAAATAGTGCCAGCATAAGGTAAACCCAGTCCCTAGTTTTTCCCAACCCATGAAATGTCTTTCAATGGTAACTGTTTGAAAATCACAAATGTGGATGGAAACCCTTTACATTATGTCTTCCTCCACAGTGGCCCAAAGGGGGATGATAAACAGATAATGTTGGTGTCTTAGGGTTTGTAGTCCAAAAGCAGGTGAGGAGCCGCAAGGACTGAGGGAGGCCTGGCAGGGGATGGTTTTGACTCATCCACCCTGGGCTGTGGGCCCAGCACACTCTTCCTACAGCACTCTGCTCTAGGTGAAAGTTTTTGTCACTCGTCTTCGAGTTCTCACCCCTGTTCTCACTCCTCCACCTGCTTCCCATGGGAAATCTTCAGTCTTATTCCACACACCCATGGCCGTCTTCTGGTCACGTGATTCCATCTGCTTTGTCACCACAAAGATGGACAAACATGAACAAACTCCACAAATGGCACCCACATTAACCATACACAGCCCCGGGTCAGGCCCTTGCTGTCCTCCTCTTTCCAGATGGTGACAGCGAGGGAGTTTAAAAAAAAATTTATTTTTGAGAGATAGAGGCAGAGGTTGAGCAGGCGAGGGGCAGAGAGAGAGGGAGACACAGAATCCGAAGCAGGCTCCAGGCTCCGAGCTGTCAGCCCAGAGCCCGACGCGGGGCTCGAACTCACGAACCGAGAGATCATGACCTGAGCAGGAGCCGGAAGCTCAACCGACTGAGCCACCCAGGCGCCCCGAGAGTGAGGGAGTTTAAACAAGACACACTCGAGACCCACATGAGGGTTAGTGACGGGTCAGAACTCAGATTCAGATAGCCCAGCTCCAAAGCATCTTGATTATTCTTGAGATGTGGGCGTTATGTACACCATCTCATTGTGCTTCCTGGAAACTTCAGACTGATTGTAGGAGGAAGGAGCTGCGGGTCAACTACAGTGAGCCACACTTTAGAGAAAGCTGTACACGTTTGTTACCACTTTCCTGTCTGACCCACTTCACAGAGATTCCTTCAGGGAAACCACTTGGGGGACATATGTTGTAACTCTTATTAATTCTTTAATTATTTACTCTGTTGGGATAGTGTTCACTGTCACCAGAGCAGCCAATGCAGTAGTTCAAGAACAAACTCTCGCAAGACTCCACACCCCTCAGCAAGTTAAGAGTCAACCTTAGAAATCTACCTTCTCATTTCCTGCGTTCTTAGATTTTCCTTGCGAGCTCACCTGTGCCCGCATGAGCAACAGACCATGATGAATTCGACGGTGGATGTAACAATAAACTAAGGGATGTCCCCTGACCTGCTCTAAGGGAGAACTCTGGACAGGCTGAGTAGACTTCCACGGATGGAGTCACGTGGGGAGGGAGGGGTGCAGGGCATCACAGACGTCCCATTGTGATGCGCGTGGAGTCTTAGCTGGGATTGGCCGGGTGGGCACAGGGTGGGATAAAAAGCCGGGCTCAGAGCAGACCTTGCACTGAGAGTCCGTGGGGAGGGGTGTCCTGTACCTCGTTTTCTGCTGGTCTCGTCCTCCCCACCGCCTCAGCACCCACTCAGGGCCCCTTTCCCAGTCTCCCAGGCTTCCAGTATAGACTCAGGTCTCCCACTTCCCACATCTACCTTTTCTATCCTGAGGCAACTAAAAAGAAACAGAAAAGCAGAAAGACACCAAGCTGAGCCCCCAAATCTGGAATCTTGTGGATCAGTAACAAAGGGAAGCCCATCGCCAGAATGATCAATATCATGAGCTCAGTGAGCTTCACCAAAGTCATGGGAAATCCTAGGGTTTTAAAATGTAAAACCTTGGAAGAAAACTCAGAATCCTAATGAGCACTTCATCAGAGGTACTGCGGAAGAGAGCAAAAGTCGTGCTGGGCTCTCACTTCCCATATGGTATTTTCTCCACCCAAGTGATGAATGAACCTGAGTCCACAATCATGGCTTATTCATGAGACAGCAGCCAGCACAAAGCCTTTCCCCTCCTGTGAGATGAATCATTACCCAACCAGGCGTACTTAGGGAGCAGTACGTCCTCCGGACGGCCATATCCATCCTCCTTGCGTTCCGTAGCTCCGCTCTGATCAGGTAAGGCCTCTGAGCCCACAAAGACCACCAGTGTCCGTTCTACCTATTCTAGAATTTCATATTCGTGGAAGCATACAGTGTGTGCTGTGTTGGGTAGGGTTTTCTTCTCTCGACATAACGCTGTTGCTTGTATCAGAAGCATGTCCTTTTTATTACTGGGCAGTTCTCCATCGTGCGGATGATCACACATACTTTCCGTTCTCCTGTTGCTGGAAACCCAGGCTATTTCCAGTTAAAGGATATTATGAATAAAGCTGCCTTGGGTATCCTGGTACATATCTTTTGGTGGGGTTATCGTAGCATCTGGAGACCAAATACATTTCATCATTTATGGGGGTACAAGGACCAGTGGAAGACCTTGCCCAGGGTCAGCCATGACAAGGCTGGGCACATCCAGGAAAGCTGTCTCTGACATCAGTGGTCCTCCGCGTTGTTTGGATGGAGTCATGGTGGTTGAACTTTAGGACTCCGTTAACTCAGGCTCCCCATAATCATTTTACAACCTTGAGATTAGCTCCCAAGCTTCTAGGGGTGGCAAAAAGGGACTGGTTTTCCCCTTTCGCCTTTAGTCCGGGCTCAGGCTCTGAGCAGGTCAGGGAGAGGCAATGAGATCAAATTTCTGATTCACTGTGTGAATGTCCCTTCCCCTCCCAGCTTCATTTTCTCCATGTGCCAATAGAGAAGATTAGCTCCATTCTGGGGCTCACTATGGGCCTGACAGTCTGTGAGTCCAAAACTACCCACAATTATTCAGTGATGGTTAGAGATGGGGTGTCTTTCCCCATCTGCCGTCTCCAGTCCCTTGCGGCCCCAGAGTCACCCCTCCGTGTAAGCTCCACATGGGACTCTGCACACTGCTTGCCTCGTCAACCTAAAATTGTCAGGAGGTAATAATTAGGCAAGAGCATTTATTTGGGATTAAAGAATTGCTATTTGGGGTACAGACATGGGTAGTTACCCAAATAGTGTCCCACTAGAACGCAAAAGTCAAGTTAAAAAAAAATCTTTTTTTAATGTTTATTTATTTTTGAGAGAGAGAGACAGAGAGCATGAGCAGGGGAGGGACAGAGGGAGAGGCAGACACAGAATCCGAGGCAGGCTCCAGGCTCCGAGCTGTCAGCACAGAGCCTGACGCGGGGCTCAAATCCACGAACCCTGAGATCATGACCTGGGCCGAAGTCGGACGCTTAACCGACTGAACCACCCAGGCGCCCCAAAAGTCAAGTTTTTAAAGCAAAAAGGGAATGCATGCATATGCTGTTTACAAACAACCTTTGATCGGTGTTGGTGGCAGAAAGTCATCCTTACTGAATATAATGGGTTGCTATAATATCAGTAAGCGAAGTCTCTTGCTGTAGCAAGTTGCTGGTATTCACGGTGAGTCCTCGGAATATTTTCGGTTTGGCCCACTTCAAAAGTTCATGGTTCCGCTGGTGAGAACATACATAAAGCCCATCTCCTTAATGGCCTCCCGCTTCGTTTTACAGCCCCTTGACATTATGACCCCATTTCATGTCATCTTTCATACACCCAGTGCCCAACTCCCGTGACAGTCAGTGCTTTTTAAAATGTACCCAAGATGTTGGCTTTATTCAGGTATGGTGAGGCCGGGGCGCCTGGGTGTCTCAGTCGGTTAAGCGTCCAACTTCAGCTCTCAGGTCATGACCTGACGGCTTGTGAGTTCGAGCCCCACGTCGGACTCTGTGCTGACAGCTCGGAGCCTGGAGCCTGCTTCACATTCTGTGTCTCCCCCTCTCTCTGTCCCTCCTCTGCTCATGCTCTGTGTCTCTCTGTCGCGCTCTCAAAAATAAATAAACATTAAAAAAAAAAGGTATGGTGAGGCCACCATCAGAAAATGGTTGCTCTTGAGAGTCTGTTATAGTTCCTAAGAGGAGGGGGCATGTCACAACATGCAGGGCCACGTTGGGGGAGGCACCCAGGTCAGTCGGGAGGCAAAAGACAAAAGTCTTTAGTTTTTGCTGGAAGGTTTGGGTGAAACAGGGGAAACAGGCTTGGGATTGGCCAGTTTGAATAATTTCAGGGGCTCTGGGGTGTAGGGGCTGTCCCGAGTTGCCTGGTACATGGCCCTGGGGTGATTTATGACAGGGGGATAGTGTCCCAGACTGCCAGAGTCCGAAACAGAGGTGCTGGGGATGGCCTTGCCCATCAAAGGCATCTCCAAGAATTAGCCAACTCTGGCAGGGACGGTCCCTCCCAGGTCCACAAGGCCACCAGGATGTCAAAGCATCGCAAATGGGACGCCTGGGTGACTCAGTCGCTTGACTGTCTGGCCCTTGGTTTCGGCTCAGGTCATGATCTCACAGTTTGTGGGATCGAGCCCCGCGTAGGGCTCTGCGCTGACAGCACAGAGCCTGCTCGGGCTTCTCTCTCTACCTCTCTCTCTGCCCCTCCCCAGCTCACGCACACGCTCTGTCTCAAAATAAATAAATGAACGTGTTTTTTTTTTAAATCGTGAAATATGGAGAATTTAAAACATGAATATAGTCAGGGACGGGCAGGAAGCTGTGGGAAGAATCCTCTGGAGTCCTCCTCCATCCCCCCGACTGGTGGACAAAAATGGCTCCTGGAACACCCTCCAGGAGGTGCTAGGGCAGTCCTTTGGGCTTCAGGGAGAAAAAGCAGTTTGTGTGCATGTGTGTGTACGAGTGTCTGTATGCGTGTGCTTTTTGTGTGCACATTCTCAGCTAATTCCTGTTACCGATTAAGTATCTACATAGTCTAAGCTTTGTGATGGTCATTGTTATCCAGTGTGTTCAGTCAGACAGCACCTGAATATTTCTAATTGGGCCCCGTGGGCCAGGAGCCCCTTCCATCCTGGCTGCCCCCGCACTGTTCCTCACCCCCATGGGAGGCCGCCGAGATGCTCTTAGGGGGAGGGAGACACAGAGTTGCCGCTTCTGGTAGGTCATGCTGCAGGGACCCCAAAGGAAACAATCTTTCTTGTGTTCACGAGGGCCACAGGAATGGGTCAGAGAGATCGGGGAGCAGAGCCAACAAGCCCACCACCTTCTTAGCAGGGTCTCGGGTAGACGCGTCTCATCTCTCTGCCTCCCCGGGACTTCAGTTCCAATGATCAGATAGTTCAAAGAATCTCAGAGGGAATCTGCAGAGGCCTGTCTTGAACCGTCTGCAGCTTTCCAGAAAACAGTCATTCGACTGGAGACTGAGTTAGGGTAGGGGTGGGAGGGTCTGGGGGGGGGAAATGATAATGGCACATATGTTTTTCTCCAGCAGAAGTTTCTTAGTGCCTCAATTAATTAAAACCAACCCCCCCCCCAAAACCCAACACCTCCCTGACGTGCCCTAAGGCTGAGGCACTTGAAGCCATGTGTGATGTCCCCAGCAGGACTGGCCAGGGTGGGCACCAGGGCAAGTGTGGGGAAGACTTCTTAACCCAGCACCGGGCTGGCCTAGGGCTCTGTGGGATGGTTGTGGTTATTGAGTCTGGCAATACATGGAGACAGGGCTCATTCCTTTTATCTGATTTCAATCATCTCCACAACCCAGGAAAATTTTCAGACCGGTATGATGGAAGTTCCTCCCATCTCGGCAAATATGTGAACTCCAGAAAGTCCGAGCCAGATGTGACCTCATACGCCACCCATCCAAAATTTCCACTCTGCAGATAGAGAGCCTGTGGGCCAAGGAACAGTTGTCCAAATCAAACTACAAACTCAGGATGTGAGAACAGAAACAAAAGCATGGGGGGGCGCCTGGGTGGCTCAGTCGGTTAAGCGTCCGACTTCAGCTCAGGTCACGATCTTGCAATTCGTGGGTTCGAGCCCTGCGATGGGTTCCGTGCTGAAGGCTGGGAGCCTGGAGCCTGCTTCGGATTCTGTGTCTCCCTCTTTCTCTCTGCCCCTACCCCACTCATGTGCTCTCTCTCTAAAAAAAAAAAAAAACACAAGCAAAAAACCCCAGAAACAAAAGCATAGTCATAAGTTGGATGCCTGCTACCTGTTATAAATCCTGTACAAGTCCAGCGGCATATAACTTTTCTTACCCTCAGGAAACTTTACTTGGTGGCTTCCTTGCCTGTGTTCACCCAAGGGAAATGCCACAAGTTGCACATTGCCCTGCCTGAGGCTTTGGGCTGCCATATAGGTCCCCAGTTCAGGGCCTGCAGGATCAGGCATGGGATTTTTCTCCTGTGCCTGGAGTGCCCCCCGATGGCTAATTCGGTAACAACCATAGTTCCCTCTAATGTCTTCATGCAAGACAAGACATTGTCAGGAAGGGGGTCTTGCACGCTCCTCTTTGGCAACTTCGCCTCCCCCGTCAGTGTACATGTGGGGAAAACATGCATCAGTAAAATGTTCCCCGAGGATGGACGTTTTCGTCCTGAATCCTTGGATTCCTCGAATTTCGTCCCTCCTGGAGGACTCAGTGGCGAGTCCTGCCCGCCTCTCCAGAAGGTTCCTTCCCTCCCTGGCACATCCATCTCTTGGAAGCTTCTTCCCACCAAGACACCCCTGACATCCCAGCCCTGAACTGAGCACTGACTGGTGGTTACAACTGAGCACTGACTGGTGGTTACAACTGAGCACTGACTGGTGGTTACAACCCTGCAGCGACCAGCCCTGAAGTCTGACTCACGAAGCCGAGACTTTACTGCGACATCAGCTGGAAGGGATCCGGCTGGGGGGTGGGGGAATATAGCTCAGCCTGTGACCTGAGAAAGAAAATTCATCTAGGACTTAAGGACCAACTTAAACTTTGTTTATAGAAACTTATTCTACTAAAATTAACAACTCAGGCAACAACAGATGTTGGCAAGAATGCGGAGAGAGAGGAACCCTTTTGCACTGCTGGTGGGAATGCAAACTGGTGCAGCCACTCTGGAAAACAGTACGGAAGTTGCTCAGAAAATTAAAAATAGAACTACCCTACGACCCAGCAATTGCACTGCTACGTATTTATCCAAAGGGTACAAAAATGCTGATTCAAAGAGGCACATGCACCCCAATGTTTATAGCAGCACTATCGGCAATAGCCAACGTATGGAAAGAGCTCAAATGTCCATCGAGGGATGAATGGATAAAGATGTGGTATGTATATACAATGGAATATTACTCGGTGATCAAAAAGAATAAAATATCGCCATTTGCAACTACGTGGATTGAACTGGAGGGTATTATGCAAAGCGAAATTAGTCAGTTGGAAAACAACAAATATCATATGACTTCACTCATATGAGGACTTTAAAATACAAAACAGATGAACATAAGGGAAGGAAAGTAAAAATAATATAAAAACAGGGAGGGGGACAAATCATAAGAGATGCTTAAATACAGAGAACTAAAAAAATATTTCAATATTTCTCCATTTCTTGCCAACACTTTTTTTTTTTAATCTGTCTTTTTAATTATACTCATCCTAGTGGGCGTGAGGTGGCACCTCGGTGTGGTTTGGATTTTCTTTTCCCTGATGACAATGTTGAGTGTCCTTTCACACGCCTTAGGCCACTGGTATATCTTTTTTAGGGGAAAATGTCTATTCAGATTTTTTCATTGGGTTGTCTTTTTACTATTGAATTGAAAGAATTCCTTGTATATTCTAGATACAAGTTCCTTGTCAGATACACCATTTGCAAATATATGTACTCTCTTTACATGGGTTGCCTTTTCACTTTTTTTTTTTTTAAACTGAAGTGTAGTTGACATACAATGTTCTATTGTTTTCAGCTGTACAACATAGTGATTCAGCAATCTTGTACATTGCACCGTGGTCCCCACCGTAAGCGTGGTTACCATCTTGTCACCATACAGAGTTATTATCATATTGTTGGCCATATTCCCTCTGCTGTACTTTGAATCCCCGTGACTTACTTATTTTATAGCTGGAAGATTGTACCTCTTAACCCCTTTCACTTACTTTGCTCACCCCCACCTCCCCTCCCCTTGAGCAACTACCAGTTTATTCTTTGTATTTAGGAGACTGTTTCTGGTTTGTGTGTGTGTTCCTTTGTTTTGCTTTTTAGATTCCACATGTAAGTGAAATCCTACGATATTTGTCTTTTTCTTTTTTTTTTTTATTTTTTTATTATTATTTTTTTTAATTATTTTTTTTTTAACGTTTATTTATTTTTGGGACAGAGAGAGACAGAGCATGAACGGGGGAGGGGCAGAGAGAGAAGGAGACACAGAATCGGAAACAGGCTCCAGGCTCTGAGCCATCAGCCCAGAGCCTGACGCGGGGCTCGAACTCACGGACCGCGAGATCGTGACCTGGCTGAAGTCGGACGCTTAACCGACTGCGCCACCCAGGCGCCCCGATATTTGTCTTTTTCTGACTTATTTCACTTAGCGTATATCCTCTAGGTGCATCCGTGTTGCCATGAGTGGCAAGTGTTCTCTTTTATGGCTGAATTATGTTATGTGTATTTATACCCTACAATTTCCTTATCTGTCATCTGTTGATGGACACATAGGTGGCTTCCGTATTTTGGCTACTGTAAATAGCACTGAGATAAATATATGGACCCATGTATCTTTTCAAATGACTGTTTTCATTTTCTTTGGGTGAATACTCAGGAGTGGCATTACTGGGTTGTATGTATGATATTTCTGTTTTTAATTTTTTTGAGGGATCTCCATACTGTTTTCCACAGCGGCTGCACAAATTTACACTCCCTCCAACAGTGCACGAGGGTTTCCTTTTCTCCACCTCCTTGCCAATACTTGTTATTTCTTGCCTTTTTGATACTAGCCATTCTGACTGGTGTGAAAAGATATCTCATTGTGGTTTTGATTTGTATTTCCATGGTGATCAGTGATGTTGAGCATCTTTTCATGTGTCTGTTGACCATCTGTGTCTTCTTTGGAAAAATTTCTGGTCAGATCTTCTGCCCATGTTCAATCAGATTATTTGGGTTTTTTGGTGTTGAGTTGTATGAGTTATTTACATAGTTTAGACATTAACCCCTTATCAGATACATCATTTCTAAATATCTCCTCCCATTCAGTAGGTTGCTTTTTGATTTTGTTGATGGTTTTGTACGCTGTGCAAAGCTTTTTTAGTTTGTAGTAGTCCCAATGGTTTATTTTTGCTTTTCTTTCCCTTCCCCAAGGAGGACAAATCCAGAGAAAGTTGCTACGGTCAATGTCCAAGAGATTACTGCCTATGCTTTCTTTTAGGAGTTTTATGATTTCAGGTCTTACCCTTAGGTCTTTTGTCCATTTTGAGTTTATATGGTGTGAAAAAGTGGCCCAGTTTCATTCTTTTGCATGTAGTTGTCTTGTTTATCCAACACGATTTATTGAAGGGACTGTCTTTTCCCCATTGTATATTCTTGCCTCCTCTGCCATAGATTAATTGACCATGTAATTATGAGTTTATTTCTGGGCTCTCTATTTTGTTCCATTGATCTATATGTCTGTCTTTGTATCAGTGCCATACTGTTTTGATGATTATAGAATTGCAGTGTGTCTCGAAACCTGGGATTGTGATACCTCCAGCTTTGTTCTTTCTCAAGATTGCTTTTGCTATTCAGGGTCTTTTGTGGTTCCACACATATTTTAGGATGATTTGTTTTAGTTCTGTGAAAAATACTATTGGGATTATAATAAGGATTGCATTGAATGTGTAGATTGCATTGGGTAGTATGAAAAATTTAATAATATTGATTCTTCCAATCCATGAGCATAGTATATCTTTCCATTTGTGTCATTTTTTTTCCCCATCCTTATCTTATAGTTTTCAGAGTACAGGTCCTTCACCTCTTTGGTTAAATTTATTCCTAGGTATTTCATTCTTTTTGGTACAGCTGTAAGTGGGATTGTTTTCGCGATTCATTTTTCTGCTATTTTGTTACTACTGTATAGAAATGCAACAGATTTTTTTTATATTAATTTTGTATCCTGCAACTTTACTGAACTCATTTATTAGTTGTAATAGTTTTTTGGTGGAGTCTTTAGTGTTTGCTAGATACAGAATCATGTTGTCTGCAAATAGTGACATTTTTACTTCTTCCCTACCAATTTGGTCGCCTTTTATTTCTTTTTTTTTTTTTTTTTTTTTTTTTTTTTTTGTCTAATGGCTGTGGTTAAGACTTCCAGTACTGTTTTGAATAAAAATGGTGAGAGTGGACATCCCCGCCTTGTTCCTGACTCTCTTTAGCCTTTCTTGTGGAGTAGGTCTACTAGTGGTCAATTATCTCAGCTTTTACCTGCAAAGTCTTAATTTCTTTCTCTTTTGAAGGCTAGTTTTGGTGGATATAGAATTCTTGGTTGATGTTTTAAAGTCTCAGCATTGAAATATGTCATCTGCTTTCTGGCTTCCGTGGTTTCTGAAGAGAAATTAGGTATTAATATTATTGAAGATCACTTGTATGTGAGAGGTTGCTTCTCTCTTGCTACTTTCCAGATTCTTTAACTTTTGTTTTTGATGATTTGACTTTAATATGTCTTGGTATGACTCTATTTGAGTTTATCCTGTTTGGAGCCTATTTGACCTTGTTGAAAGTGTAGATTCATGTCTTCCACCAAATTTGGGAAATTCTTGGGTACTATCTATCTTTGTGCTCATTTCTTTTTCTCCTCTCCATCTGGAGTTTCTGGTGGTATGCATGACATCTTAGGTTCTGTTAATTTTTCTCTATTCTCTTTCTACTGCTCAGATGGAATAATATCAATTTGCTTATCTTCAAGTTCACTGATTCTTCTGCTTCCTCAGGTCTGTTGGACTCTCGTGAATTTTTAATTTCAGTGGTTATACTTTTCATCTCCAGAGTTTGTTTTATAATTTCTTTTTACTGACACTCTTTATTCGGTGAGATGTTGTTTCTCTGGTATCCTTTTGTCTTGTGTCCATGGTTTCCTCTCACTCTTTGGAAGTTGATATAAAGTCTTTGTTTAATAAGTGAATACCTGGGTTTCCTCAGAGACAGTTTCTATTCATTCCCCATTTCCAGTGAATTGTCCTTCATTTCTTGTTTCTTCACGTCTCATAGTTTTTTGTTGAAAATTAGACCTTTTGAATATTATAATGTGGCAACACTGGAAAACAATTCTCCCACCTCCCTGAGGCCTGTTGCTACTGCTTGTTGTGAGCTGTTGTTATTTGCTTGTTAGTGACTTTTTAAAAAAAAACTAATTTTGCATCTTAAAGAATTTTTTTTTAATTTATTTTTGAGAGAGAGAGAGAGCAAAAGCAGGGGAGAGGCAGAGACAGAGGAAGACACAGAATCTGAAGCAGGCTTCAGGCTCTGATCTGTCAGCACAGAGCCCAACGCGGGGCCTGAATCCATGAATTGGGAGATCGTGACCTGAGCCAAAGTCGGACACTCAACCAACTGAGCCACCCAGACGCCCTAAAAAAACTCATTCACCGTCATGCGGCCGTTAGCTTAGTGGTCAGCTAGCATTTTTAACTGTATCTTAATTAAGCACCTGGAACCAAAGAAGGGGGAAAAAAAGAAAAGAAACAAAGAATATAAAGAAGAATACTGTTATTGTAACTCTCCCTGCCCCCCACCCCCCCAGCCCCGGCTTCAGATGTTGAAGTCCTAATCCCCAGTAACTCAGAATGTGACCACATTTGGAGATAAGGTCTTTAAAGAGGTAATTATGTTAAAGTGAGGTCACTGGGGTGGGGCTTAATTTAATATGATGGCTGTCTCCATAAGAAGAGGAAATTAGGACAGGGACACACAGAGGAAAGACCATGTGAAAGCATAGGGAGAAGGCAGCCATCTACAAGTCATGGAGAGAGGCCTCAGGTGAAACAGAATCTGATGACCCCTTAATCTTGGACTTCTGGGCTCCAGAATTGTGAGAAAATAAGTTTCTGTTAATAAGCCACCCACTCTATGGTACTTTGTTGTAGTAGCCTTCAAAAATTAATGGAATCACTATTATTTGTTTCTTTTGTTGGAAATGCTGCAGGAGTCTTGATATTGTGCGGGGCTAACTCAGCTCGCTGCGAGGCGTTAGCAATGGGCAAAAGTTTAGTCTGTCTAGGGGTGCCTGGGTGGCGCAGTCGGTTAAGCGTCCGACTTCAGCCAGGTCACGATCTCACGGTCCGTGAGTTCGAGCCCCGTGTCAGGCTCTGGGCTGATGGCTCAGAGCCTGGAGCCTGTTTCCGATTCTGTGTCTCCCTCTCTCTCTGCCCCTCCTCCGTTCATGCTCTGTCTCTCTCTGTCCCAAAAATAAATAAACGCTGAAAAAAAAATTAAAAAAAAAAAAAAAGTTTAGTCTGTCTGAAAATAAACACACGCCTTCTGATCAGCTGGCCTCCTCCAACAAGGTCATTGATATGAAGGCTGTAAAATTTTGAAGGATTTTAGAGACTTTCTACTATTATAGTTGACAACACTGACTGCATATTGGAATCATTTCAGAAATTATTTGCTAAAAGCCTGGCTCCATCCCCATAAAATCATGCAATTGTTTTAATGGTATGGAGTTAGTCAAGGAAAACTCCCCTAATATGGGTTTGGGTGAAGGACAGATTGAAAGTCAAAAGCTGGAGGACGGCAGGACTTCAGTTGAGGCTAGAGGGCCAGGTGACAGGGAGTTTTAGACGAGGCGCATGGAGACCAACATGGCAAGGGCACACGCAAATATTGGGGAGCAGTGGAGGTAAAGCTGGGTTGGGAAGGAGAGACCAGGCAGTGACCATGAAAACCAAGCAGAGAAATCAAGGCCTTCAAAGGATTTTGAGCATTGGGCTGGAATCAATGGGGCCTTGGAAGCTGCTTGAACCTGGGAGGAGTGCCATCAGAGGTGGGTAGAGAATGTGGCTTCTGGGGGCAGTCCCAGTCACTGGTCATCAGGAGGACTGAAGGCTGAGGTTTGGAGTAAAGAAAAGGCCACAGAGAGGGCACCTGGGTGGCTGACTCAGTTAAACGTCCGACTTCGGCTCAGGTCATGATCTGACCTGTTCGTGGGTTCGAGCCCCGCATCAGGCTCTGTGCTGACAGCTCAGAGCCTGGAGCCTGCTTCGCATTCTGTGTCTCCCTCTCTCTCTGCCCCTCCCCTGCTCATGCTCTGTCTCTCTCTCTTTCAAAAATAAATAAAAACATCAAAAAAAAAAAAAAAGAAAGAAAAGGCCACAGAGTTCCCAGCACTCATCAGAGTTGTAGAAAATATGTGCATTTTACTTTTTTAATGTTTATTTATTTTTGTTAGAGAGAGAGAGCACAAGCAGGGGAAGGGCAGAGAGAGAGAGACAGAGGATCTGAAGTGGGCTCTGTGCTGACCGCAGCAAGCCTGATATGAGGCTCGAACTCATGAACCGTGAGATCACGACCTGAGCCGAAGTCGGATGCTCAACCGACTGAGCCACCCAGGCGCCCCTATGTGCATTTTAAATAGAACTGAAAACACAAACAGGAGGTTTGGTTCCTGCCACAATGAGGCAATAGCCGAGGCTGCTGGCTCTGTCCATAAAAATCCGCCCCTGACAAAACCTGTGGCGGAAAACACGGAGCCAGGAACCAGCAGATCCACATTATGAGAAACCTCTGGAAGGAGGGAAGGTTGGCCTGTGGTGTGTGCATGTCTGTGTGTGGGGGGGAGTTGGGGGCTAAGTGGGGTGTGTCTGCAGCCTGGGGCACAGGGAGACTCCAGCTATGAGAGGAAAACAGTAATGATTTCAGCTCTGTTCTGGGCTTTCCTCAACCATTGCCTGTGGACAGTCACCGTTTGTCCCGCACCCTCACAGCAGGCATCAGTAGCAAAGGTCAAGTCTGCTGAGATGGGTGTTATCAGAGGTGACATCCAAGTAACACGAGATGAGGAAATGGGGACAGCGGATAGGAACCAACATTCCCAGGGAATCGTGACTTCCCTCTTTCTCTCCGGGCCTCCAGGCCCAGCGGACTCCAGTGTAATCCCAATGCTGCCCCTTCTTGGATGCTTGAAGGTGAAGCCCTGACCTGAAGGGTTTCTTGGAGTCTAAGGCTCCCAATGTCAGTGGCCACGGGGTATGCTATGTGCTCTCAGCGCCAGAGCTCCTATTCCTCAAACTCTCCATTGCCGGACGTAGAGTGGGGTCTGGCCACCATCTCCCCTCAATACTCTGCCAGAGGAAGTCACCCCTCAGAGCGAGGGCAGAAAGATGAACTCAGGGCAAAGAGCAGCACGACTTCCACAAAAGAGGAACTATCACTGGACGGCGTATGGCGTGGGGCAAAGAAGTCTGAGAAACGATGGATCGAGACTATGAAACGAGTGTGCTAAAGCAGATGAGGGGCTATTAACAATGTAAAATTGGGAAAATCACCGGAAATAAAGTTGAACTATTAGGGAAGAAAAATACGATACTCTTAGTATTTGCTATATATACTGAAACCAATTACTCAGCCATCAAAAAGAATGAAATCTTGGTGGGAAGGCAAGCTGGTGCAGCCGCTCTGGAAGACAGTATGGAGGTTCCTCAAGAAGCTAAAACTAGAACTACCCTACGACCCAGCAACTGCACTACTAGGCATTTATCCATGGGATACAGGTGTGCTGTTTCAAAGGGACACATGCACCCCCGTGTTTCTAGCAGCACTATTGACAATAGGCAAAGTATAGAAAGAGCCCACATGTCCGTCGATGGATGAATGGATAAAGAAGATGTGGTCTATATATACAATGGAGTATTACTTGGCAATCAAAAAGAATGCAATCTTGCCATTTGCAACGACATGGGTGGAACTGGAGGGTATTATGCTAAGTGAAATTAGTCAGTCAGAGAAAGACAAAAATCATATGACTTCACTCATATGAGGACTTTAAGAGACAAAACAGATGAACATAAGAGAAGGGAAGCAAAAATAATACAAAAACAGGAAGGGGGACAAAACAGAAGAGACTCATAAATATGGAGAACAAACGGAGGGTTACGGGAGGGGTGGTGGGAGGGGAGATGGGCTCAATGGGGGAGGGGCGCTAAGGAATCCAGTCCTGAAATCATTGTTCCACTATATACTAATTTGGATGTAAATTTAAAAAAATAAAAAATAAAACAAGTTAAAAAAAATGCCCAAGAATCAAACACTGGATGTCTGCTATGTAATGTTCTACACTTTTTCATAAGTTTGAAATCTTTCATATTTATGAAATGCAAACAAAATGAAAATTAAAGCAAAATGGACCATCTCACTGCTACCCGGGAATCCAGACTTTTCTTCTTACACTCCTATCATTTCCTGAGCAGGATGGACAGATCTCTAACTTCAGATCTTAACCTATTCCATTCCCTGGCATGAAAATTTCTTTTCATTATCTTCTCTGAGTCCCACCCCTTTGTGATGAATTTCAATTTCCTCTCCTACAGAAATTCCCGCCAAGTATCCTTATTCTTCATTTCATTACTGCCTCTTCTAAACAGCTGAAATATCTGTGACCTGGCCTATTCTTGGATCCCCATCAGCCTATCATTGTTATTTATCTTTTTCCTGATGTCCCTTTTTCTCCTCAATTAGTAAGTGCCAGCAAAGCATTTAAAAAGCACTTGTTGAAAAAAATAACCGAAAGACATTGAAAAGCATTTACAAACAGACTATGTATATGCATATGCATGCTTGCCATGTGTTTGTCAACTATGTGTGAAGAATTTTAATTGCGTGGGAAAGTGCTTGTGATGTAACGCAGAAAGAAAAGGTCAGGATGCAAAACCTTTCATACCGTCTGAGCTCAGTAAAATTCGGTACAAGTGCGCCTTCATAACTGCATGAGAGCTCATCATTTGGATGTGAACTGATAACCTTTTAGGAAAGAACGGAGCCGTTCTGAATAAATTCAGAAATGTTCTCTAATACAAAAAAAAAAAAATGAAATCTTGCCATTAACAATGACCTGGATGGAGCTAGACGGTATTCTACAAAGGAAAATAAGTCAGGAGAGAAAGACAAATACCGTATGACTTCACTGATTTGTGGAATTTAAGAAACAAAACAGATGAACATACGGGAAGGGGGGAAAAGTAGAGAGGGAAACAAATCATAGGAGACTCATAATGACAGAACAAACTGAGGATTGATGGAGGAAGTGGGGTGGGGGAGGGGCTAGATGGTCGATGGGTATTAAGGAGGGCACTTGCTGTGATGAGCAGTGGGTGTTGTATGTAAGTGATCAATCACTGAATTCTCCTGAAACCAATATTGCAGTATACGTTAACTAAAATTTAAAGGGCAGTGGGTGGCTCAGTCAGTTGAGTGTCCAACTCTTGATTTCGGCTCAGGTCATGATCTCAGGGTCATTGGACTGACCCCTGTATCGGGCTCCACGCTGAGTGTGGAGACTGCATGGAATTCTCTCTCTCCCTCTGCTCCTCTCCCCTAAAATAAAAATATATATATACATATATTTTTAAAAAGAGGTTTTTTTTAAATTTTTTTTAATGTTTATTTATTTTTGAGACAGAGAGAGACAGAGCATGAACGGGGGAGGGGCAGAGAGAGAGGGAGACACAGAATCAGAAGCAGGCTCCAGGCTCTGAGCCGTCAGCCCAGAGCCCGACACGGGGCTCGAACTCACAGACCGCGAGATCGTGACCTGAGCTGAAGTCGGACGCTTAACCGACTGAGCCACCCAGGCGCCCCAAAAAGAGTTTTAAAAATATCTAAAATTGACATTAAAATTAACAATTTTTAATTCAAAAATTTTTAATGTTTATTTTTCAGAGAGAGACAGAGACAGGGGGAGGAGCAGAGACAGAGGGAGACAGAGAATCCAAAGCAGGTTCCAGGCTCCGAGCAGTCAGCACAGAGACTGACACCAGGCTCGAACCCACGAACCGTGAGATCATGACCCGAGCCGAAGTCGGACGCTTGACCAGCTGAGTCACCCAGGTACCCCTTCCTTTTTTTTTAATTAAAAAAAAAATTTACATTAAAACAAAAAACACGCACACACTAGCATCAAACTTAAGAAATAATCCATTTTAGGCATGGTGCCCGTTGTTTAAGTTAACTCTTACAGAAGAGTGCCCAAATAATAGGGATCCCTTTGCACAAGAAATAGGAACTTAACGAAAAAGGATGAATAATCCAAAGCAGAATGAGGTAAAAGAGTTAAGCACAGCTCTGGAGTTACAGACAGATGGACTGGAGTTTAAATCCCACCCCTGCTATCCAGTTGCTAAAAGACATTTTACTCTATGTTATTGGCTGAATCGTGACCCTCTTAAAATTCATTTGTTGGAGTCCTAACCAGCTCTATTTGGAGATGGGCCTTTAAAGAAATAATTAAGTTAAAATGAATCGTATGGGTGGGTTCTAATCCGATATGACTGGTGTTCTTATAAGAGGAGGATATTTAATAGCATATACAGAGGATGTAAAGACACAGGAGAAGGTGGCCATCTACAAGCCAAGGAGAGAGGCCCCACAAGAGCCCAACCGTGCTGACACCTTGATCTTGGACTTCTACCTTCGGGAATGGCAAGGAAATGCATTTCTGTTGTTCAAGCCACCTAGTCTGTGGCACTTTGTCATGGCAGCCCTAGAAAATTGATACACTACATATTCAACTATCATCTGATAGGGCTTTTGTAAAGGATAAACTAAATACATTAAATGAGATGCTTTAGGGGCGCCTGGGTGGCGCAGTCGGTTAAGCGTCCGACTTCAGCCAGGTCACGATCTCGCGGTCCGGGAGTTCGAGCCCCGCGCCGGGCTCTGGGCTGATGGCTCAGAGCCTGGAGCCTGTTTCCGATTCTGTGTCTCCCTCTCTCTCTGCTCCTCCCCCGTTCATGCTCTGTCTCTCTCTGTCCCAAAAATAAATAAAAACGTTGAAAAAAAAATTTAAATGAGATGCTTTAAGTTAGGCACCTAACACTGTACCCAACATGTGGTAAGAATTCAACAAACATAAATGCACAACTTGCAAATGCCCACATTTCGCCAGGTCAGCAGCATCCTTCTACCACAGAATTCATTGCTAGAAAACCAGAATTGTATCAAAATTGGTGACAAATGGGGGTGCCTGGGTGCCTCAGTTTGTTAAGCTTCCAACTTCAGCTCAGGTCATGATTGCACGGTTTGTGGGTTCGAGCCCCGCGTCGGGCTCTGTGCTGACAGCTCAGAGCCTGGAGCCTGCTTGGGATTGTGTCTCTCTCCCCCTGCCTCTCCCTGCCCTGCTCATGCTCTGTCTCTCTCTCTCTCAAAAATGAATAAACATTTTTTTTAAATCTTTTAAAAATGGTGAAAAATGCACTAGAATAGGGAAGAGACATGTTTTCCTAGCTTCTCCCCCCACCCCGCCCCACTCCCCATCACCCTCACTGAAAAAAGAAACAAGTGGAGACAAATTCCTATCATCACTGATCGTAATATTACTCAAGAAAATATACTGAATCTATAATAGGATAGTTTAAAATCTGAGCACAATTATCTGAGTTTGAATACCGAAATACAACCTCTGAAGAAAGGAGTAGCGAGATTCACAGACCAAAAAAAAAAAAAAAAAAAAAAAAATGCTTGGAGTAGACCTTGAGAATATAAATAAATTTTCTAACTCATGTGGTAAGATGAATAATGGCCATCCAAATATATCCACATCTTGGGAATGCAAACTGGTACAGCCACGCTGGAAGACAGTATGGAGGCTCCTCAAAAAATTAAAAATAGAACTACCCTATGACCCAGCAATTGCACTACTAGGTATTTATCCATGGGGTACAGGTGTGCTGATTCATAGGGGCACATGCACCCCAAAGTTTATAGCAGCACTATTGACAGTAGCCAAAGTATGGAAAGAGCCCACATGTCCATCAATGGGTGAATGGATAAAGAAGATGTGGTATATATATATACAATGGAGGATTACTCGGCAATCAAAAAGAATGAAATCTTGCCACTTGCAACTACGTGGATGGAACTGGAGGGTATTATGCTAAGTGCAATTAGAAAAAGACAAAAATCACATGACTTCACTCATATGAGGACTTTAAGAGACAACAGATGAACGTAAGGGAAGGGAAACAAAAATAATATAAAAACAGGGAGGGGGACAAAACAGAAGAGACTCATAAATATGGAGAACAAACTGAGGGTTAGGGGAGCGGTGGTGGGAGGGGGGATGGGCTCAATGGATAAGGGGCACTAAGGAATCTACTCCTGAAATCACTATTGCACTATATGCTAACTTGGATGTAAATAAAGAAACAAACAAAAAACAAAAATGAAAACCAAAAAAAACTTAAAAGAATCTTCTTTGATCAAAGTGTTGGTTACTGAGTAAGATTGGCATGGTATTGAATCACACTAATATACTATTCGCCAGCCACATGTAGTTTGAAATTTGGCTAGTCCAAATTGAGATGTGCTCTAAGTGTAAAATATGTATCATATTTCCAAGACTTAGTAGGGGAAAAATACTAGAAAGTATGTCATTGATAATGTTTTCTATTGATGACATATCAAAATGGTAGTATTTTAGAATATAGGGTTGAATAAAATATATTATTAAAATTTAAAAAAACACAAATACATCCACATCTAATCGTCAGGACATTAGAACATGAATATGTCACCCTACATGGCAAAAGGGACTTTGTAGGTACGATTAAGAATCTTGAGAAGGGGAGATTATGCTGGAGTATCTGGATGGAGACACATCACCGGTAGGAGATACCATCACCCAAGCAAGGAGAATGGAGTGACGTGAGGAAGGGGCCCCAAACCATGCGATGCAGAGGCCTCTTGCATCTGGAAAAGACAAGGACACGATTCTCTCCTGGAAGCTCCAAGAGGAATGCAGCCCTGGTAACACCTTGATTTTGGACTTCAGACCTCCAGAGAAGGATGATGATAAATTTGTGTTAATATGTGATAATAGCAACAAGAAAACTAATGTACACAGGAAGTATTTAGGAATAATAGTCTTTTCTCTAAGGATGAAAGGAATGTTTGCCCGTGAAAGAATAAAAGAGAAAATTACTCAAATCGAACACAGGCATTTTAGTTGAGTGGTTGTTAAACTTGGCTTTATGCTTGTTTAAAAATACAGATGCTTCTTACGTATCCGATTGATTTAGACTCAGGTTGTGATCTCGTGGTTTCGTGAGTTCGAGCCCCAAGTCGGGCATGGTGCTGGCAGCACAGAGCCTGCTTGGGATTCTCTCTCCCCCTCTCTCTGCCCCTCCCCTGCTCACACCCACGCACTCTCTCTCTCAAAATAAATAAGCATTAAAAAAAATATACAGAGGCTTGGGAGCTCCATTCGGAAATGCTGCCTTGTTAGGCCTGGGATTGGACTGAGTTATCTTTTTTTTTTTTTTTTCTTTTCTTTTAAATGCTTCCCAGGGTGTTTTGGGTTTAAGATGGTCCTATTCCACTTCTTTTCTCCAAAAATGCAGGGGAAACAGCTACAAATTCAGATCTACAAAATGAACAGTAAAGACTGAACATATGTGTGGGTAAAGTGGGAGAGAAGATGCAAAGGGAAGCATCTGAGTGCGTATTTCCAAGAGGAGAGTGGCATCCTGAAAGCACGACCCAAACTCCTCCCTTAAAAGAAAGGCGACAAGTTGCACAGGCTGGGGCAGGACTCCCTCTGGACTCTGCACCTGAGCAGGGAACAAAGGGAAGCAGGGACAAATGTGACTCACACTGTCAATCCGGAGATAGAAGACACATATGCAGGGAACTATAATTCAGAAGAAAGGAGTGACTGTTCTTTACTATTGTCTGGGTGAGAAGCAAAGCCTAAAAAGAAACATTTAAACAGGAAGTCTGCAAGGAATTAAGGCGGGGTTCTCTTACACAGAGGTGAAGGCATGTGTTGTTGCATGTTGGAATGCATTTAGACGTGACTTAGTATCTGTATGTGGCCATGCCCTATGACCCAGCAGTTTGGGGAGTTCCTTCAATCACTACCTCTGAAGGATGAGTGTCCTTAATTTTGTAATTATCAATTGCCTGTTAGTGATTATGCGAGGAGGTAAAGGAAGGAGATGCAATGAGGGGGGCACATAGAAAGCATCAAAGATACTGATTCTGTTCCATGTCTTAAGATGAGTGGTGTAGAGGGGCACCTGGGTGGCTCAGTCTGGTAAGCGTCCGGCTTCGGCTCAGGTCATGATCTCGCAGTTGGTGAGTTCGGGCCCCGCGTCGTGCCCTGTGCTGACAGCTCGGAGCCTGGAGCTGCTTCGGATTCTGCGTCTCCCTGTCTCTCTGCCCCTCCCCCATTCACGCTGTGCCTCTCCCTCAAAAACAAGCATTAAATTTTTTTTTTAAATAAAAAAGTCTTTTCCTCAAGAAAGAAAAATCTTGAAGTGACAACCTTAAATTTACAGCTTAAGAAACCAGAAAAAGAGTAAAGCAAACATAAACCTGTCAGGAGGGAAATGGTGAAGATTTGAACAGACAGAATAGACCATAGAGAAATCAATGAAATCAAGAGCCCGTTCTTTGAAAAGACCAACAAAATTGACAAACCATTAGCTGGAATTACTTAAAATAAATAACATTCAGAATGAAAGTGGGACGTGACTCCCAATTCTACAGAAATAAAACGTATAAGAGTACTGTGAACATCTGTATGCCCACAAATTGGATAGCCTAGATGAGATGGACCGATTGCTAATAACACTACAAATAGAAAAAATTAGAAAATCCATAGATGATAACTAGTAAGGAGATTAAATCAATCAAAAAAAAAAAACAAAAAAACAAAAAAAAAAAACACCTCCCAACAAAGAACCTGATGGTCTCACTGGTGAATTCCACCAAACATTTAAAGGACAACTTATACCGGGGTACCTGGCCGGCTCAGTCTGTAGAGCATGCAACTCTTGATCTCAGGGTTGTGAGTTCAAGTCTCCTGTTGGGCATGGACCCTACTGAAAAGAATAATTTTTTTTAAAAAGCTTTAAAGAAAAACTTGCACCATCCTGCTCAAACTCTTAAAGAACTGAAGAGGAGGGAACACATCCTAACTCATTCTACGAGGCCAGCGTTGTCCTAATACCAAAGCCAGACAAAGATACTGTAAGAAAAAAAAAAAAAAAACTACAGACCAAAATATGTCTAATAAACATTGATGTAAAAATCCTCAACAAAATACTAGCAAACTGAATTCAGCAGTATATTTAAAGTATTATACAACATGCCCAAATGGAGTTTATTCCTGGAATGCAAGAATGGTTCAACATTCGAAAATCACTCTGTGTAATATGGCACATTAACAGAATAAAGGACTAAAAACACATGATCATCTCAATGGATACAGAGTAAACATCTGACCAATTCAATCCCCTTTCAACACGATAAGAGTCATATATAAAAACCCACAGTGAACATACTCAATGATGAAAGACTGAAAGCTTTTCCTCCAACATCAGGAACAAGGCAAGGACGCCCACTCTCTCCACTTCTATTCAACGTAATAGTAGCCAGAGAAATTGGGCACGAAAAAGAAATAAGAGCACTCAAATGGGAAAGGAAGAAGCAAAACCACAGATGACATGATTTTATATGTTGAAAATCCTTAAGAACACACACACAAACTTAGAATACATGAATTCAGCAAAGTAATAAGATACAAAATCAACACACAAAAATCTATTGCATTTCTATATACTAACAATGCACAATCCCAAAGGGAAATTAAGAAGACAATTCCATTTACAACAGCATCAAAAAGAATACAATATTTAGGTATAAACTTAACCAAGAAGGCAAAAAGATTTGTACCCTGAAAACTACAGAACGTTGCTGAAAGAAATGAAAGCAGATGTACAAGAATGGAAAGATAACTCATGTTCATGAATTGAAAAACAATATCGTCAAGGTATGAATACATTTATATTTAAATACCACAATATAGTAGCCAGAGGCTACCATATAAGACACATAGCTGTAATATATCATGTCTCTTTTTTTTTCATGAGAAGGAAAAAGTCCCTGGCAAAGAAGCCCTTTCAGGAGAATTTACCTAATACAAAAATATTTAAAAGAAACCAGGGGCGCCTTGGTGACTCAGTGGTCAAGCCACGGACTCTGAATTTCGGCTCAGGTAATGATCTCCTGGTTGATGGGATCGACGCCCGCCCCCTCGCTTCCAAGGAGCTCAGCACTGCTTTCTGGGGTTCTCTCTCTCTCTCTCTCTCTCTCTGCCCCTCCCCCGCTCACATACACTCTCTCTCTCAAAATAAACTTAAGGGGCGCCTGGGTGGCGCAGTCAGGTTAAGCGTCCGACTTCGGCTCTGGTCATGATCTCGCGGTCCGTGAGTTCGAGCCCCGCGTCGGGCTCTGGGCTGATGGCTCAGAGCCTGGAGCCTGTTTCCGATTCTGTGTCTCCCTCTCTCTCTGCCCCTCCCCGGTTCATGCTCTGTCTCTCTCTGTCCCAAAAATAAATAAAAAACGTTGAAAAAAAAATTAAAAAAAAAAAAAACTTAAAAAAACAAAAGTTAAAAAAAGTAACCAGCACAAGATCTACACAAAGAAACTATGAGTAAAAGCAAAGTTTGTCTAGCTCAGGAAAACAAGGTGTCAGAGGGAATGAAAACTATGATCAAAACTTGTCATCAAAATATTTAACTTAACGGAGCCATCCCCTTTGTAAATAGGAGGCACACGAACAGATCCCACAGCTCAGGCAGAAGGCAAGACAACAGAAGGTGAAATAAACGTGGGGTGCACAGAAACAAAGAAAGAAGCACAAAACTCTGAAAATGGCTTCCCGCGAGAGAAAGAAATGGACTGGGGGGGTCTGGGGTGCTGTTTTAATACAGGATTCTAGAACTATTTAGCCTTTAATTTAAACTCTGAGGATGTAAAAACAAATCTATCCCCTTCCCCACCCCCTACCCCCTCCAGCACGCAATGCTTACTTGTCCGCCGCTCATACTCCTAGCCTGGGAGAGCCCCCGCCCGGGCAGGTTGCCTGCTCCTTCCTAGGAAAACACTACAAGGTCTTGCTTGAACGAGTCCCTCTTGCTCCCGGTGTCTTGTCCCACCTCTGCTGCCTGGGCCCACGCAACATCCGGCTCCACCTGCACGTCTGCTCCCTTAGATCTCAATCCCTGGTTCTCCAGTTGCTGCTGCCTCTTCCGGGGGTTGCAGACCCTGGCACCACAGCCCACGTGTCCTGGACCCCCAGGCTGGCCCTCCCAGGCCTGGCCCCCACCTGGGCCCCCATGTGTCCCGGTTTCAGTTCATAACAACTTCGCTGTCATTCTCGATCACCTTATTTGCAGGAGCGTGGGTTGGGGGAGCAGGGCTGCGGTGTGGCTCCCGCAGCTCTTGAGTGTTGTTTACTGTCGCCACGGAAACCTCCCCGCAAGCCCTGGGCGGGGCTTAGGAAGGGGCGTGGTCAGAGCCCAGCGAGGCAGAGGCGGAGGTCTCCTCGGATTCGGGAATTCTAGCCGGCGTCCGGGTTCCGACTCAACCCGTGCCCTGGGCGTCGGGAAAGCAGCCTCGGGACAGGCAGCTTGGCGCTGGTACAGCGGGTTCGAGGAGTTTTCCTCTTCCCGCGGTGGCGTAAAGACGGGCCGGGGACCGACATCGGATTCTGAACGGATGGAGTACGTGTGGGATGGGATAAGAGGAAGGCGGCCGCTGAAAAGTACCGGGAGTCAGGAGGAGGAATTTCGTGAAGGACTTCCGGGGGTGGGGTCACGTGGCGAGGTGACCCCCCCCCTCGACGTCACAGACGCCCATTGTGACGCGCGTGGAACCTCAGCCGCCGATTGGCTCGGCGGGCGCGGGATGGGGCTAAAAGCCCAGGCGCAGGTCCAACCCTGGGCTTAAGGGGGCGGGCAGAGAGGCGGTCGGTGTCTCGGCTCCCGATGATAGGACCCAGCTCTCTAGGCCCTCCGCACCCGCTCTGTTGAGCTGGCATCGTTGGTCTGTCGCGCCTCCGGGGACTCGGGCCCAACCTCAGACCTCGGATTTCCTTGCCCCATCCTCGGCCGTCGCCCATCCGGACTCGACTCCCGGGCCCACCACTGCCTCCGCTCCAAGCCCGCAGCCTCGCTGGTGCAGCACCTGTTGCTTCCCTCCCTCGTGGCCATGCCCGCATGCCACACGATGTCTTCGGGCGAAGGCACAGAAGTCCTCGGTGCAGGCCACTGGCCAGCTGGACAACTCTAGAGCCTCTAGAACAAATTTGGTCTGAAACCCATTTAATCTTTGGAAACATCTATCGAAGAAACTGAGTTGAGGGTATAAGAACGAAAATAAGGGTCATGCCCTATAGAGGAAAATCAAAATAGGGAACGAGGAACTAGGTCTTGAGAATGGCTACAAGTGTTCATAGAGCAGACAGGTTGCCTTTTTGAGCCCGTGCTGGCTAAGAAACATCAGAACCTCAAAGCAGTGCTTAGAAAGGTGTGGAGAGTACAGGTCCGTCTCTTAAGGAACCCGTGGATTGCTTGGCTAATTGTTATCCTGGGGGAGATGGGGAACCTAAGTCCTGGGCCAGAATTTCTTGAAATGTTTTGGGAGTCTCTACTACTATATTATTCTCGGGAAAATGTCCCTTCAGAAAGAGAAGACATCAATGGACTGGACAACGGATTAAATGTTCAAAACCATCTCCATAAAAATGCAAGCGGCTTGGGTCACCTGGGTGGCTCAGTCGGTTAAGCAGCCGATTTCGGCTCCGGTCATGATCTCGCGGTCAGTGAGTTCCAGCCCCGCGTGTTCGAGCCTTGCGTCGGGCTCTGTGCTGACAGCTCAGAGCCTGGAGCCTGTTTCAGATTCTGTCTCCCTCTCTCTGACCCTCCCCCGTTCGTGCTCTGTCTCTGTCTCAAAAATAAACGTTAAAAAATTTTTTTTAATGCAAGAGGCTTTATAATACTGTCAAAATATGAATGGAAGCCCAAAGCAGAAAACCTCTTAGGGGGGAACAGAGGGGGACCAGCAGAAGGCTCTTTAAAGGAAGTTGTCGCATATACGACAAAACAAGAAAAAATGAATAAAGACCACCAAAGAAGGTAAAGTTGTACAATAGAAGAATTCAAGAGCAGATTCGTTGTAAAGGTGAAGCCAAGTAAAATATCAAATAGCTACTATGGCACCAGAGACATAGTAGGCCCTCAGGAAAAGTAACTGATAACATACGAGGTGAGTTTCTAGACCACTCAGAGTAGGTTTATGAAACATTTTGTGGTGACGATTCCCCAATATGTGGTGACATATCCATCCAATAACACAGGAAGTTTACACTGGATATTCGGAGCCTGCAATTGAAGTGACTTGACCAGAGTCCGTTAGAGCCTACTCAGAGAACGAGAACAATATGTATTAGAGAAAACCAATCTGAGAATGTAAAGTGGGAAAAGGGGCCAGGACCGTAGCTGTCTTCTGGCTTAGATGATGCCACAGTAAGTATTAACAGCAAGCTCAGTTCCTACTCATGCTTACAGAGAACCCAGAGCTAAGTTAAATTACATCTCCTTCCATGCTGGTCAGCTCTGTACGCAACCCAAGTTCTCCATTCCGACACGTCTGTGGAAGCCTTGTAGTCACGCTTAATATTAGGAACCAAACACTTCTGTCTGGAATCTCTTGGTAGAGCATTGCTTTGCTGAATCCTTAACAACAACCCCTTTGAGATGAGTTCTACTGCTCCCAGTTTAGAACTGAGGTCTCTATGGCAAAGCAAAGTTGGGTGACCTGTCCGACGTCACACAGTTGGCAGGTGGCAAGGACAGCAGGACTGGAACCTCTGTCCTGACCCCCAGCCACCTTCGTATACTTGCTCACTCCTTGGTCGAGTGGATCTCCTCACAGTGACCCTGGTCTTTGTCTGTGTCGCTGAAGACATTTCAACTCCACCACTAAATTCTGATAATAGGAACAAGTCTCTCCTTTTTACAGTCACAAACTATACCCCATATTAGAAGAGCTCTGTCGTAGTCCGAAAAAGACAGCGTCTTCATCTTGCCGTTGACGGAATGACAGGGCCGTGCCTGCCAGTGAGGCCGATCTCTGCGTGAGCCTCAGTTTCCGTCAGATGCATTTGGTCAGCATTTTTTTTTTTTTTAACATTTTACTTATTTTTGAGAGAGCACACGCGGGAGAGGGGCAGAGAGAGGGGGATAGAGGATCTGGAGCGGGCTCTGCATAGACAATAGCGAGCCAGGTGTGGGGCTTGAACTTACAAACTGAGATCATGGCCTGAACCAAAGTCAGACACGCGACCGGCTGAGCCACTCAGGTGCGCCTGGTGAGCATCAGTAAGCAGGGCCTTTGGGTTTAGTAAAATGAGGCTGGAAAACATCTCCAGAGACCAGTGCAGCCCACATGGTCACATGGGGCAAAGACAAACTGAGAAAGTCACGTTTATTGTCACATAGGGACTAGCTAGACAGCACCCACAGCTGATACGCCAACAGACATAAACCTTCCAGCTTCCGGAATTCCATTTCTCCAATGTAAAGGGTATCCATGCTGCCCCAGTCCCCTCTGGCCATGAAAAAATGTGGCAAACTTTTAATGAAACCATTGAAAAATATTCAAGCCCAGGGGCGCCTGGCTGGCTCGGACAGTACAGCATGCAACCTTGATCTCAGGGTCGTGAGTTCAAGTCCCATGAAGGGCACAGAGCTTACTTAAAAAAAAAAAAAAAAAAAATCAAGACCTGACAAGTGAGCCAAATTTCCCTGGTGTCACCTGAACCACCTCCTCGTCCGACTCGATTTTGACTCAGGTTGTGATCTCACGCAGAGTTTGAGCCCTGCGTCCAGCTCTGGGCTCATACTGTGGACCCTGTTTGGGATTCTGTCTCCCTCTCTGCTCCTCCCCCACTCGTTTTCTCTCTCTCAAAATAAAAGAAAAAAAAAAAGAGAATGAAAATCTGGCATAAAAGAAAATTACCACGAAAATCGAAATGCCTTAAAAAAATGCCTAAAGTAAAAAAAAAAAAAAAAAAAAAAAGCCTAAAGTTCCCCTCTCCATCCCCCCGCCCCAAATCTGCAGTGTTTTTGCCTTTCTGCAGCCACCAGACTCAAGTTCCATCTCCCGTCACTGATTTAGGAGTGGCCTTTACTTACTGTCAGTTAATCAGGAGGCTAAGGTCCTGGATTACGCCACCCTGGCTCCCAGTGAAAATTTAAATGTTCTACCAGTTTCCAGGGTGTTTTTCCTTCGGAAGAGTGGAGAAGCAAGCAGACAGCCTCCAGCTGTTAGCTTTTGGCCGCTACAGCTTGCACTCCTCCCGGAGTGGCCCTGACCCGTGACCCGGGGTTCCTCCGCCAGGCAGTCTTTGTCCTGAGCCACCCCACAGGTTGGCAGGTCTATATCGCCACCTGACAGCTCCCCCCACCCTCCTCCGGGTCGGCTTCCTCCCGTTTCCTTTCACAGGTGTCACCCCCAAGAACCCAGCCTGCAATGAGGCTGTTCCCCCGAGCTGCGTTACGGAGAGGACACCCACTCCACAGAGTATTGCCCTCCTCTCAGTGTTCAGGTCCCGGTTGGCATTTGCTGGAAAAGGAACGTGTCGATCAGAAAGATCGAGGACGCCTTTGATGGGCTTTGGAGAGTTGGAACGTTTTCAGCCCCTTGGAAAATAGAAGCCAAGTAAAAAGTTTTTCTTTTTTTTTTTTTAACGTATTTTTTTTTGAGACAGAGAGAGACAGAGCATGAACGGGGGAGGGGCAGAGAGAGAGGGAGACACAGAATCGGAAGCAGGCTCCAGGCTCTGAGCCATCAGCCCAGAGCCCGACGCGGGGCTCGAACTCACGGACCGCGAGATCGTGACCTGAGCCGAAGTCGGACACTTAACCGACGGAGCCACCCAGGCGCCCCAAGTTTTTCTAAGAGAGCAATTGCCTGGGTCTGAGATGATGCCACACGAAGCAGAGACAGAGAAGCCAAAGTTAACATGTTTTTCTCAGGGGTGAGGCAGCCCTTGCTATAATTTCTGCAGCCTGCCTTCTCCATAGCAGTTATTTCTGGAGTTCTCGCTGCCACATCCTTTTAGTCAAGTGTCCCTGTGTATTCACTCACTCCAGGGCCAGCTTCCCTGCCTCCCTTGTAAATCCAGGCTGAACTTGAACAAGAGAACAGTCAAGATGGCTCCTGGTGCTTCATTATTACAAACACAGTTCTGATGAGAACAATCTTGAAGGTCCATCATTGCATTCACCCTTAACTTTATTTTTTTAATGTTCATTTATTTTTTGAGAGAGAGCAGGAGAGGGGCAGAGAAAGAGGGACAGAGAATCCTAAGCAGGCTCTGCACTGTCAGCACAGAGCCGGATGTGAGGCTCAATGTCAGGAACCAAGAGATCATGACCTGAGCCAAAATCAAAAGTCAGACACTTTACTGACTACTGTTTCTTTTAGTGCATATTCTCTAGAAGAGGAAATGCCTGGACAGAAGCATTTGCTACATTACAACCCAAATAGCTAGTATCAGTTTACATTCTGTTCCAGTATTTCGTGAATTCTCCTAAATATTCACTGTTTTCCCCACACCTTGCTAATGTTGGCGATTACCTTCTTTTTGTGTTTAACTGGACAATGACTGTTGCGTAATTTTGAAATTTTCTGTATTTTTATTTTTTTTAACGTTTATTTTTATTTTTTTTGGGACAGAGAGAGACAGAGCATGAACGAGGGAGGGTCAGAGAGAGGGAGACACAGAATCCGAAACAGGCTCCAGGCTCTGAGCTGTCAGCACAGAGCCCGACGCGGGGCTCGAACTCACGGACCGCGAGATCATGACCTGAGCTGAAGTCGGTCGCCCAACCGACTGAGCCACCCAGGCGCCCCTTCTGTATTTTTAAACAGAAGTTGTGTGTGTGTGTGTGTGTGTGTGTGTGTGTGTGTGTGTGTGTGTTTTAATAGGGTTTGGTTCTAAGGTAAAAAAAAAAAAGCAAAAAAACAGTTCTGCGTGATTTCTGGGCAGTCACAGAATTTCAGTGAGCTGCAGGCTGGGATGATGGTGAGGCAAGTGAGGCATTCCCCACCCCACCCTACCCCCCCCCCCACCCGTGCAAAATACAAGTGTGGGTGGCTCCAAAAAAACTCAGCAGTCAAGATAAATTTAAGAATAATGCAATATATTAAATATATATATATATATATATATCAATGCAAAAAACGCAAGATACACAAAGTATCAAAATTGTACACAAGAGGCTTCAGCCCTGCACATCAGCGTAACTGCCTCACTCCCGTCACTTTAGTTGGCCCTGGCAAGCAGGCGTCTAACTTTTAAAAGGACCCTTTAATTATATCTGCCCAAATCTCTTTAGTCCCTTCGTCTGATTGCATTACCACACTGTAGTTTAGAAAAACTGGCCGTTGGTTCCACATCCTGGTCCCCAGGAGGGCGGGGACACAACAGGTGTATCCAAAAATCTGAGCAGGGGGATTCCAGAGTGTCTCTGGTCTTGCCTTGGGTGTGAAGCATTTCTTCCAGTAGATTCTGGACTCTTGGCCTCGGTGGAAAAGGCACTGGCTTCTCCTCTCAGTGACTTTGCCTTGTGGCCAAGGCCAAGCTGTTTCCACCACTCCCTAGCTGACATTCCTTCCCAGTTACAATTCACCCCCGGGGCCATCAAAAGCAATAAGGAAGTGACTCCCGTCTGGATATCTGTAGATGTAATCAGTAACCTGGGGCTAGCTGACTCGTGCCTGGCCCTGGGGACACTGATAGAACCTTCTGGTCTCTGCTTCTCTGACACCCTTGGCAGGCTGCCTCAGAACTCACCGTTAAAATGCCCGCTATGCTCACACCTGGCCACAAGCACATGCCAAGACTCCTATCCCATTTGACATGGAGAACCTCTGGACTGGCGGGGGGGGGGGGGGTCTTAGCTGCCAGAATAACCAGGATGGTGAGATGCCCTTCACCCCCACTGGCTTCACTGAGAGCCCCAGACACCGTTCCTTTTTCCCTCCTGTAGTGAGGCCCATTCCAGGTCGTTCCTTCTCTGAAAAACACCAGGCCCTGTGGGTGTTGTATTTAGAATTGATTGATGTTTCATGTTCCTAGACAAGGATAGTGGTGTATATTACTAATGGCTTTTTTTTTTTTAACTTCAAGAGCTTACTCACTTAATAGTCTTATTTTTCTTAATAAAGGGGGGAAAAAGTACTGTCCAAAAGCAGGGACTTAAGACTCCCAAGAGGTGGACCATAAGCCCCTTAAAATCATGCTAGGAGAAAACATTAACTAAAATACGCGGACAAGATGACGACAAGCGAGGAAACTGACAAACTGTTATGTGCCATAAAATCCCATCTCAAAAATGAATCTGAAGTGACCGGAAGGGGGACGCTGATGTTCCCTGTCTCGCTCCGGGCGCCAGACAAGCAAGGATTTACACTGCGTGCAAACGTGCGGCTACTTTTCGCTCCGCGTTCCATTCATCGAGTCAAAGGTCAAAAACATACTGGGGATCACACACAGCCGGTAAAACTCTGCAAAAAGAAATGCACACGAGCGTCAGCAGTGGCGGTCTCTGGATGGCGGCGTTTTCGGCGGCTCTGATGCTCTCTTCCAGATACCGTGCTGACCCTCCTCAAAGAAGATGTTTCCTTTTACAGTTCACAGGACAGTCCCGGCTTGGGGCGGGGGGGGGCGCCCCGTCTTCCTTCCCCCGCCCCGGCCCCGCCGGGTCGCGGCCACCGGGAGCAGCGTCCTCGAACCCGCGCCGCGGCGGCCGCCGCCATTTTCCGCGCGGCGGCCGGAGGGCCTGGCGAGTCCGCCCCGCGGAATTCGGGAGCCGCTCCCGCCCCCACCCCGGCCGCCTCCGATCTCCCCCTCCACACCCCCCACCGCCCCGCCGCCACCCGCCCGGCCCCCGCGGCCGCGTCTCCGCCGCCGCGGCGCCCGGCCCGGGGTCGGAAGCCGCCGAGCGCCGGTTTCCCGGAAGCCGAGGAGCGGGCCGCTCGAGCTCCTCCCCTCGGACGCGCGCCGGGGGGACCGCGTCTCGGAGCCTAGGTGTTCCCAGCCGCGGGACCGTGCCGGCGCGGCGAGGTCTTTAGCGACGCAGAGTCGTCTGCTCGCTGTGACCTCGTGGCGCAATGGTAGCGCGTCTGACTCCAGATCAGAAGGTTGCGTGTTCAAGTCACGTCGGGGTCACGGTCGCCTTTTTTCCCTCGCCAACCACGGAGGGCCGCGGGAAGCGCCGCAAAGGCCGTGAGGGGAGAAATCCGGCCTCCGGCGAGCGCTGTCACACTGCCAACGGGCGGAAAACCCCGCTCTTTTTCCTCGCATCGCGAATACGGGGTTTATAAACGCGACTGCGAGAGGCAGAGGTTCCTTGCGGCGGCCGACAGGAGGCGCGGCGACAAGCTCAGAGTGACCCCCCCTGCGCCCTGGCGGCCGCCCTGCCACCCCCGCCTCCGTTCATCGCGGGCCCCCGGGGTTACCAACCCCCATCCTCCACCCACCCCACCCTCGCCTCTGCAAAGCCGCGTCTCCTCCCCCTCCCCCTCCCCAACGCACTTGGGCCCCCTGGGAACGCCACCTGCCGGAAGATTGAATTCACACCTGCAGGGGCCTCTCGTCCAGAAAGGAGGCCCTTGTCCCAAGGTCTGGTGCCTTCTGCAGGTGTCTCCTTGCGTGTCCTGACCGGCTCTTTCCGCCGCAAATGTTCCCCACGCTCAGAAGCTCGGTGGATCTGGCTATAGCCGTAAGGCCTGGGTATTCACCTCGATACGGTTTGTTAATAGTTACAAACAAAACAAAAACAAAAGAGTGCTACCTGTCCACCAGTAAAGGGATGCATAGAGAAAAAAAAAAAAAGCAGTTGCCTAAATATTTCAACACATACTGTATATGTTAATGATACTATGGATCCTTATTAGAATGTGGATGGGAATCATTCACACCGACTGGAGGAGAGTGGTTACTTCTGGGGAATGAGGAGGTAGAAGGGATGGAGGACAGAGTCTTACTTTTCTTTTTTCTTTTTTCTTTTTTAACAAGCATACCCAAACGTTAACATTAATTAAATCTGGTTAGAGAGTACATGGAGTCTAATAGCAAACCTGGGTTTCGGTCGGAATTCACTCTGCCTGCAGAGAGACCCAAACGTGCAAGTCAAAACATTAGTTTATAATTTCCCGGGTTATTAGGACCCACAGCAAGCTGGCAGGGGTATATTCTCTCTGAAAGAAATACATTCTCTAACCAGGCCTTCTACTTTTCGCACACGTAAAGTGCCAGTCCAAATACACTCGCATTTTATTTTAAATAAATCAAAAGAGAAGTCCTTCTGCGTAAGAACCAGCAAAATCAGATCCATAGACTTCGGATATGGGGATTCTCAGATACAGAATGCACGATGGGTGGGTTTAATCTTTTGAAAACGAAAGGACTAGGGCGCCTGGGTGGCTCGGTTGGTTGAGTGTCCAACTCTTGATTTCAGTTCAGGTTATGATCCCAGGGTCGAGGGATCGAGACCCGTGTTGGGCTCTGTGCTGAGTGTGGAGCGTGCTTGAGGTTCAGTCTCTCTTGCTCTGCCCTTCTCCCGCACTAACATGCTCTCTCTCTAACATATAAATAAATAAACAAATAAGTAAAGTAAAAAAGTGGCCTAAAAAATTAACAAGAGACAATAAAAACGATTTGGTATGTTTCAAATACCAAAAAAGAAAATTCCAGAAATGAAAGAGTGAATATTCGATTTTAGAAATACATGGGTGTGTTATCTAGCAGATTAGACAGAGCTAAAAAATAAGAATGAAATAAAATATTTTGGCGGTTCAAAATACGTTTGTAAATCTTGACATTCCCTTCAAAAGGTGATGCCTAATTCTCTTCCCCTTGAGTATGGGCTGAACTTAATGCCCTTCATCTAACAAGTAGGAAAAAAGTAGACGTTACGGTGTGTGAGTTTGGGCACTTGGTCATAAAAGAACTGTGGTTTCTTGCCTCTCTCTGGATCCCTTGCTCTGGGAAAGCCAGTTGGCCAGTTGCCAGGTTCCAAGAACCCTCATGATGTGCTACAGAGAGGTTCACTTGATGAAGAGTTGAAGTCTCCAGCCAATAGCCTCATGAGTAATCCCCAGTCAAGTTCTCGATGAGTGCGCCCCAGCCAGCATTTCAAGTCTACTTTTACGCGAGACCCTGAATCAGAACCAAGCAGCTAAGCCACACTCGAATTTCTGACCCTCAAAAACTATGTGAGATAGGGGCGCCTGGGTGGCTCAGTCGATTGAGGGCCCGACTTCAGCTCAGGTCATGATCTCACAGCTTGTGGGTTCAGCCCCGCGTCAGGCTCTGTGCTGATGGCTCAGAGCCTGGAGCCTGCTTCGGATTCTGTGTCTCCCTCTCTCTCTGCCCCTCCCCTGCTCATGCTCTGTCTCTCTCTGTCTCAGAAATAAATTAAAACATTTAAAAAAATTAAAAAAAAAAACTCTGTGAGATAATAAATGTTAAGATGCCAAGTCTTGGGGTTAATTTCCCGTATAGCAATGGATAACGACTACAAAGGCAGAATTAAAGAAATTACACCGAAGGCAAACAGAAAAAGATACAAAATACGGGGGGGGGGGAATAAAGCGATATTGAGGATAGAATGAAAATGTCTAATCTCAGCCTAAATGGAGTTCCCTGAGGGACATAAAGAGACGGTAGGGGAGCGGTAGTATTTGGAGAAATGGCAGCTACTAACTTTTCAGAATTGATACGAGACATGAGTCCTCACTCTCAAGAAGCACTATGCCTCCTAAGCATGATAAGGAAAAAAATCCATGCCTGCAGACAAAGTAAGGAAACTGCCCAATATCGAGAGGAAAGATTCTTTTAAAAAACAACCAGGGGATTGGGGCACCTGGGTGGCGCAGTCGGTTAAGCGTCCGACTTCAGCCAGGTCACGATCTCGCGGTCCGTGGGTTCGAGCCCCGCGTCGGGCTCTGGGCTGATGGCTCAGAGCCTGGAGCCTGTTTCCGATTCTGTGTCTCCCTCTCTCTCTGCCCCTCCCCCGTTCATGCTCTGTCTCTCTCTGTCTCAAAAATAAATGTTTAAAAAAAATTAAAAATTAAATCTTACAAAAAAAAAGAATAGAGACATTTTCAAGCAAATGAAAGCACCAGCATCCCTCCCCAAAGGACTCTCTGAAGGGGGTACTTCAGGGAGAAGGAAAGCAATCCCAGACACAAGGTCTGAGATGCAACAAGGACCCAGTGAGCAAAGGAAATGGCAAACACGTGGGTATAGCCAGCAAACCTTGACCGTGTGGAAACAATAAAAATAGCACAAGGAATAGAGTGCCTGGGTGGCTCAGTTGGTCAAGCAGCTGGTTTCAGTTCAGGTCATGATCTCGCTGGTTGTGAGTTCGTGCCCCACCTCGGGCTCACTGCTGTCAGCACTATCAGTGCACAGCCCGCTTCAGATCCTCTGTCCCTCTCTCTGCCCCTCCATTGCTTGCACTCTCCTAAAAATAAATATTTTTTTAGAAATAAAAAATGTGGGGCACCTGGGTGGCTCAGTCGGTTAAGCATCCGACTTCGGCTCAGGTCACGATCTCACGGTCCAGGAGTTCGAGCCTGCATCAGTCTCTGGGCTGATGGCTCAGAGCCTGGAGCCTGCTTCCGATTCTGTGCCTCCCTCTCTCTCTGCCCCTCCCCCGTTCATGCTCTGTCTCTCTCTGTCTCAAAAATAAATAAATGTTAAAAAAAATTTTTAAAAAAATAAAAATAAAAAACGTGTGGACTTGCAAAATAGAAGTACAATACTGGGCAAGAATAACATGCAGGCCAGAGTAAATTTAGTCTGGGAGTAAAGCCGTTAAAGGTTCTATTTTTTGAAAGGAAGGATACTTATTAACCGGAAACCACGTTATATTAAAGTGTAGGGTAATCACTAAGAGAGTAGAGGTAATTGATTGATTATGCAGTCCAAAAAAATCAGCTAAAGATATCGAGATCTGAATAATAAGCAAGTTTGGTCAAAGGGATAGAGAGAGAACTCTGCATACAACAAATGGAGAACAATGTTCTTGAGTTCACATGAAACATTTCATATAAACGTGATTGCTTTCTCGACCATGAAGTCAATCTCAACAAACTCCAAAGCATAGGTATCATTCAAGTCACTTTTTCTGACCGAATTACAATGAATTTAGAAATCAACAAGGAAAAGCACACTAAAATGAGGATATTTAAAAACACTTGTGGGGTGTCTGGGTGGATCAGTCAGTTAACACCTGACTCTTGATTTTGGCTCAGGTCACGATCTCGCGGTCCGTGAGTTCGAGCCCCGCGTCAGGCTCTGTGCTGACAGCTTGGAGCCTGGAGCCTGCTTCTGATTCTGTGTCTCCCTCTCTCTCTTCCCCTTCTCTGCTTGAGCTCTGTCTCTCTCTCAACATAAATAAACTTAAAAGAAAACCACTTGTAAATTACGTCATAGAGCAAAGACAAAAACCAGACACTTAGGCAATCGGAAAAAAATTGGAGTTATGGACACTGCAAAGAAGGAGATAAAATGACCACTGTTTGCAGATGATATGATTGCGTGAGAGAAAACCTAAAGGCCTCAGCTGGGAAATTACGAAAGACAAAAAGAGAAGTCAGTAAGATAGTGAGGTGCAAAATTAATGTACGGAAACCAACAAAATCAACCAACGACCAGTTAGAAGGAATAAGGTGGAAAGGGTAGACATAGGAACCAAAACATTTCACATTCACTTTTATGTTGTTTAGATTTTTTTGGCCACAATATGACTATATTATCTAGCCAAAGAAAAGTTCTTAGTATCGATGAATGGTGTACTCCTTGAGGATACAGAAAGCGTGTGGACAGAAAGTTGATAAGGGCCTGGTGTTGGGCAGGCAGTACTCAATAAATAGCCTCACAGACTGAAGGACCCGGGTCAAGCAAAGAGCAGGTTTCTAGAACAAAATCTCTGACATCAATATCCAAGAGCTCTGGGATGGGATGCCCCTGGCGGTGGCTTGTATGGGGATGGTTGGAGCACACAGGGGTCCCCTGGAGGCCCCCCATGTGATTCCATGCGTGACTTCTGTATGTCGTGTGTATGACCCACTGTCCCTGATCTTGTCCTAACATGACTTCTCCCATGGGTGTCCCATTTATTATGTGCCCATTTATAGCTCACCTGTGAGTCTGACCCGGCATAGGACCCTCCAGGTGACTCCTCTGTGGACCCCATCAATGTGACCCTCGCCCTCTGGCTTCCAGCTGAGTTTGGCTGATGTGGAGGACCGACTGGAGGAAGACAGGAAGGAGTATGGACATAAGCAAAGACCAGCCAAACGAGAAAAGCCAAGGCCATTTATTCTGAACTTGCCATAGAAGGGAGTCAGCCACCAGCACCGTGCGTTGGCAGAGACCCAGAGGCGGGCGGGTGGTGGCCCGGAGAGCTTTGGCTGGGGAAGCTACCTAGAACTGGGGCATCCCGTGTGATTGGTCAGGGGTGAACATTTGCTTTTCCCTGGCTGGTCCTAAGTTGGAGGCAAGGACACAAATCAGGGAGGCTGTCTGTTGTTAATCAAGTCCTGGGCAGTTGGGGCTATTTGCCATAGAGGTTATTGTTTGACTTACTGGATCGTTACCGGAGACAGCAGCCTGACTTTCTACAAGTCCCACTTACAGCAGGCTGCCTTCCCGGGCTGGTTACCGTCACGAGGGGTTGGTTTCCCGGGCGGGCTGCTGCAGATTGGGAGTTACAGTTCTACTGGGGTTTTTTGTTTTTTGTTTTTTTGTTTTCACTTTTGTTTTTGTTTTCTTAAGTAATCCCTGTGCCCGACATGGGGCTCGAACTCAGGACCCGGAGGTCAAGAGTTGCATGCTCTACCAACTGAGCCAGCCAGGTGCCCCTAGAGTTCTACTTTTATATACGGCCTGGCCTTGGTCCATTTGTATATTCAGTCTCTCAAAGGCCGTTTATCCCCCAGCTGCCTCCCTGCAGGGCCACTCCCACCTGTGGCCTCAGTGGAAGTTCACAGCCCCCACCAGGTGACCCTCTCTGTCCCAAATGCTGGTAAGCATTGCCCCCCCCCCCCAGGTCTGCAGGCCCCAGGCTCAGACACCCTGGCAGGACTCTCCAGAGGACTCACGACTGCATCCCATCGTCCTTGGCTCCAGAGAGATGGAATATTCCTGGGGCAACAGAGTCTGCTCCTTCGGGAAACAGAGCACGAGTGGCCAAAGTTTTGAGAATTCAGCAGGGAGCCTGCATTCTGTTTCCTCCCCAAGCATCTGAACTTGATGCTTCCTCAAGAGGTGACCTTAGCCCAGGGACACGCTGCAAGGTGTGAAGAGGTCCCTACACCCTCATTCCCCTGAGCTGCCCTTAGTGGGGAGAACTCTAGAAGCTGAATGTCGGAAAGCAACAGAGCGACGTGTGCTTACTTCATCTGCACGGGGATACACAAAACTGACAGTGGCGAAGAACAGGGACAAAAGTGACGGCGACAAACCCGGCTATATTTTTGAGTGTCCTAAGCACATCACAGAACTAGAAGGTCTCACCTGTACCAAACAGAGTGGCAGACCCACGCACACTCACGCACAGGACCGGAAAGGAGCGTGCTGAAACATTCACAGTGATCGTCCCTGGGCGGCAAGATGACAGGTTTCTGTTTTGTCTTTGTGCCTGTGTTTCTCATTTTCCCACAATGCACCGTGGCAAGTGTACCAAATGGGGCTGGGGGGCGGAGGGGGGGGGAAGCTTGGGTCTAAGTCCTGGCTCGGTCTCTGATCAGTTGTATGACTTGAACAGTCTATTTCCCCGCTCACAGCCCAACACCCTCATCTGGAAAATGGGACCCATAACGGTTCCTACCTCGTAGGGGAAATGAGAAGGTTCAGTGAGTGAATTTATGGAGAGTGCTTCAAACGGCGACTGTCACATAGTAAACACTACAGACAGTGGTCTTGGGTATTTATTTATATGAATATTATTATCACAACGTTATTACTATACCCAAGGCCAGAAATTCCTCATTAGATCGATTAGTAAAAAGGAAAGGTCCCATAAGTTCAGCACTTGGACGCGAGAGCGTTCTGCTGCCAATCGGACCCTGTGATTTCGTGTTCTGTGTGCTGTGAACAGATCGTGCAAATCCTCACCCCTTGGGCCGCGGTGGCAGCCGCAGGCAGCCTGGCTCTTGTCAGGGCCCCCAGGGCGGGAGATTTTCACCATCGCTGGGAACGCAGAGACCACAGAGACCGGCCGCCTTCTTAGGACATAGCTCACCAGCAGAGGGCACAAGTGGCAAGCCCAAGGAAAAACTGGGCGGTGAACTTGGAACTTCTTTTTTCCCTCTAACGTGGGGAGTACTAAGCTTTGTTTGTTTGAGCACCCTTACATTTTTTTTCTGGAAAGCGAGGTACCCCTTGCACATTTTCAGCTGGGCATCTAACGCTTTTATTATCATGTAAAGTCGTTGCAAAAGCGGGCATGTTATAAATAGTACCGTGTTAAATTAAGCAGGTACATCATTTTTAAATATAGCCCGTGAAGTGTAAACACCGCTATGATTCGGTACTATGGTGCATTTTAAAAATGCAAGAACAGGGGCGCCTGGGTGGCTCAGTCGGTTGAGCGGCCGACTTCGGCTCAGGTCATGATCTCGCGGTCCGTGAGTTCGAGCCCCGCGTCAGGCTCTGTGCTGACAGCTCAGAGCCTGGAGCCTGTTTCAGATTCTGTGTCTCCCTCTCTCTCTGACCCTCCCCCGTTCATGCTCTGTCTCTCTCTGTCTCAAAAATAAATAAATAAACGTTAAAAAATTTTTTTTAAAAATGCAAGAACAGATTCTTGCTCACCAGTTAGAAATTTTGCACGTTTCCCTTTTTCTCTTTGCATTTCCATTCTTCTCCCTGCAGATGTAGGATAATGTGATATACTCTCGTGCTGAAAGTCTTTTATTTACGACCCTGTCATACTTCTCTCCACGAAAACGCAAATGTACGTTGAAAATGAAACGGCTTAATTCCTGAGACCTTAGGGGTCTGGTTAATTTTTCTTGGGGATTAATTTATCACTATGATTCATATTAATGCGCAGCGCCGATGCAAACAACACAGATGTATTACAAGTTGTGTGTGTGTTTTAATGTTTATTTATTTTGAGATAGAGGACACCCAGGCGTGCTTGTGCACATGCGAGGTGGGGGGGGGGGGGGGGGGAGAGGAGAGGGCGCCCGCGTGGCTCCGTGGGTTAAGCAGCGTACTTGGGCTCAGGTCATGATCTCACAGTTCACAAGTTTGAGCCCCACATCCGGCTCTGTGCTGACAGCTCAGAGCCTGGAGCCTGCTTCAGATTTGGATTCTGTGTCTCCCTCTCTCTCTGCCCCTCCTCCGCTTGCACTGTCTCACCTCTCTCAAAGAAGTAAACAAATGTTTAAAAAAAAATTTTTTTTTTTTATTTTTTTTATTTATTTTATTTTATTTTTTTTTAATTTTTTTTTTTAACGTTTATTTATTTTTGAGACAGAGAGAGACAGAGCATGAACAGGGGAAGGGCAGAGAGAGAGGGAGACACAGAATCTGAAACAGGCTCCAGGCTCTGAGCTGTCAGCACAGAGCCCGACGCGGGGCTCGAACTCACGGACCGCGAGATCATGACCTGAGCCGAAGTCGGCCGCCCAACCGACTGAGCCACCCAGGCGCCCCAAAAATTTTTTTTTAAAGAAAGAGAGAGGGAGAGAGGATCCCAAGCAGGTTCCACACTGTCGGCGCAGAGCCAGATGTGGGCCTCGATCCCACAAACTGTGAGCTGAAATCAGGAGTCCACAGGCACCCCTGCATTACAAGTTCTGATAACAGAGCTTGCAATGCTCAGATTGCTTCTTTATTCGGCACTTCAGAAGCTGTTACACCCAACTGGTTGGCTCAGTCCGTTAAGCTGCTGACTTCAGCTCAGGTCATGATCTCACGGTTTGTGGGTCCAAGTCCCACATCGGGCTCTGCGCTGATGGCTCAGAGCCTGGAGCCTGCTTCGGGTTCTGTGTCTCCCTCTCTCTCTCTCCCCTCCCTGGGAGAGCTGGGCCAGAAATCACTGATCCAAGCCAACCCAACGGAAGCCTCCAGACCAACTCACAGATGGCATCCAAGCAAAGGGATGAAAAGAAATTTTCCCAAATGACTTCATTACTACACAGCTAGGATAGCAGCACAGAGAGCAGGTAGTATTTCTGTTTTATATGCTTTGTATTATTTTTAGTTGTTTATATTACATATTATAAGCATCACGTGCCTCCATATTCTATTTAATTGTCTCCCTTTTCTCACTGAGATACTTTGTAACTCTTCAAATTCCATGTTTAGCAAGTCCTGTAAATAGAATTTGAAGGTGAGAAAAATGCAAATATTTGAAACACACCTAATTGTTTTTTTAATTTTGAAAAACAGGGATAGTGTTTGGTTGATTGAGGCTTGAGTCCTTTGCGTTTGGAAGGTCATGCATGATGTCTGGTCTCAGATGCTTTGAAATAGACAAAATGCGTGTGTCTTAGTGGAAGGAATAAGCTTTGAAGTTAGACGTATTATACTCAAATCCTAGTTTGGCCAATTGCTTTTACATTGGCCTCAGTTTTCTTACCTGTGAATGATAATAAGGAATAAGGTCTATATTGCGTTTTTGTGTGGTTGGGTTTTTTGGCGGGGGCTCTTTGTGGGTTTTTTTGTTTCTGTTTGTGTTTTTTTTGTTGTTTTGTTTTTGTTTTTTTGGTTTGGTCTGGTTTGGGTGATATTGGACAATGCTCTTTTTATATTCTGATTAGTCTAAGGATCCTGACTTTCCAGCTCTCGCTCTAAATTCCCTAGGATCTTGGGCTAGTTCGTCACCCTCTGAGACCTAGTTATCCAGGGTGTTGAACGCAAGGATTTCAGTGGCTACTCATTACAACCCACCCAGCATTAGCACTCTGGGCACTTAGGTCTCTCTGACCTTGTTACCCCCTCGTGGTCCTCTGCAGCCCAGTCTTTTCGACAAGTCCAAATGCGGCCTCAGACCCGCCCCGGTCTGCATTTCGGAAGATCTCCAGGTGACTGGCGGGCCCGTCGGCCCTAGCATCCTAGATTAAATAGATTTGAGGCATCTTAGAAAACAAAAGTACCGGAATCACTATAAATGTAGAAATTTCACAAACTCTTGGATCGAGGCTGCTCCTGACAACTTAGAGATGATAGACGCCCTTTCTGAGCCCCCACATCTGAAAGGTACGGAACTTGTGCATTTATCGTGTTTCGTTCCTGGGGTCAAACAATGCGTTTGCTGGGTACTCCTGTCTCTTAATGATCTGGTATTAAATTATGACCTTTTATTTTCCCCGTTGTCCCTGGAGTCAGGCAGAAATCACTTGCAGTCCCCATTCTGCCCCCTTAGTGGCCGCTTACCCTTGGACAAGTTACTTAGCCATCGAACCTAGATTACCCCATCTAAGGAAACTCATAACCCCTCTAGGATTGCTGTGAGGATGACGAGGCTATGGATGAAAGCACTTAGCCATGCTCCGGAATACGGCAGTGGCTAATGTTATTACAAAACAGAAAATGCCATCCTATCAACTTATGGGTAATGATGTGCCATTTTTACGGTGGTTGTATTAGTCAGCTCGGGCTGCCATAACAAAATACCATAGACTGGGAGTCTTAAAACCAGAAATTTATTTTCTCTCAGTTCTGGATGCTGGAAGCCCCAGATCTGGTGTCCGCTGACTCATCTCCTGGTGAGGACCCTCTTCGTGGCTTTTAGATGGTGGCCATCTTGCTGTGTCCTCACATGGCCTTTCCTCTGATGCATGTGACCTTCTTATAAGGGCCCCAGTCAGATTAGGACCCCACCTTTAGGGGCGCCTGGGTGGCTCAGTTGGTTAAGCGTCCGACTTCAGCTCAGGTCACGATCTCGCGGTCCGTGAGTTCGAGCCCCGCGTCGGGCTCTGGGCTGATGGCTCAGAGCCTGGAGCCTGTTTCCGATTCTGTGTCTCCCTCTCTCTCTGCCCCTCCCCCGTTCATGCTCTGTCTCTGTCTCAAAAAAAATAAATAAACGTTAAAAAAAAAAAATTAAAAAAAAAAAAGACCAGAGCGTTGGACGCCTCCTCCCGCCCTGGAGATTGGTCGTACCGGCCGTACCCGGGCAAAACACACAATCTTTTTTTTTTTTTTTAATTTTTTTTACACTTATTTATTTTTGAGAAACGGAGTGAGACGAAGTGTGAGCGGGGGGAGGGGCAGAGAGAGAAGGAGACACAGAATCTGAAGCAGGTTCCAGGCTCCCAGCAAGCGGTCAGCACAGAGCCTGAGGCGGGGCTCGAACCCACGAACTGTGAGATCGTGACCTGATCCGTCGATCAGGCTCCATCGACCGAGCCACCCAGGTGCCCCCAAAACGCACTTAATCTTAATGGAAGACATCGTCACGGAGCAGATCTTGGTGCTGGTGGCCCTCGGAGAGCTGGCTCAACCACAGTGCTTTTTAATGGATCGTTGCCCACACCTCTTTCTCCGCCACAGCCTGTACTCCATCCTGTTTCAAGGGGTGGCCCCCGGTTAGCCTGAATCAATCGCCAACCCTGGTTCTCCAACCTACCGTGAAGGCCTTTTTGAAGATAGTATCGGGAAGGATGCTGGCTTTCCCACTGTAGGTGAGATGAGGTTCTATCATTTGAATTTTACTTTTAAGATGATAGGGTGGGGGCGCCTGGATGGCTCAGCTGGTTGAGAGTCTGACTGTTGATTTAAGATCAAAATCCACTTTCCCTTCTTCTGTAAGTGCTGAGACACAGGACCACCACCATGGCGTAAAATACACTCAAAGCGTCTCGCAGCATCATAGATGCTTAAAACACAGTTTACCTACGTTCCAAAAACAGCACCCCAGTTAGCTAAAGAGCCTGTTCACCTTCACAAACCCCACAAGAAGACATTAAGGGGATATGGTGAAAAACACAAGGAACCTTGGAGTCAGGGGCATCAGAGTTTGTGAGAACTGGGGGCCAGTGACTCTGTGGGGGGTGGTTTCCTCATCAAGTGAAGCCAGTTTTGCTGAGCTGAGGACGCATGTGAATAAAGGGCCCAGCAGGGTCAGGAGAACTTGAAGGAAGATCTGCTCTCAGACAGATTCTCCTGAAACATCTAACTTCCAAGGACGAAGGCAAGATCGGCCATATAAGCAAGAAAAAGAAGAAGAAAGCTGTCTGTATCAGATCCGTTAGACTGTTCTCCTCAGTGTGAGAGGCAGGGTCATCCAAACTGGACCAGGGATGGCTAGGGAGGAGCCCGAGGGAGGGAGGGCTCAGGCATATCCATCAGGGCTCCCAGATTCACGTTCCTGAGGGAAGCAAGGCTGGTACTTTGCTAACATGGCAAGTGCATCCGGGACATCTTGTAGGCAGGAGCAAATCAGAAACCAAACACTTGGATTCCCCAGATCAGGGAGACCTGAGTCCTCTAAGTTGTATACTTCCTGACCTAAAGTCCTGCCCCTCGACTTTTGTAATGCCGACGTCTGAAGACGTGTCACCAACTTTATGGATATGATTTTCATGTGAAATTTATTTATTCATTGACTTAGCGTCACGGACAGACTTGGTAACCTTGGAGATCTTGACTTTATTTGTTTCCTCTTTAAATACCTGTAGTGTTTCCTTATTTGACAATCCATCTCTGAAGTCTGACGTGGGAACAGTTCTGCAGTTTAACCTCCTTCTCTTGTCTAAAATGCATCGGTTTCCGGGCCACCTGGGTGGCTCGGCCGGTTAAGCGTCAGACTTTCGCCTCGGGACACGGTATCTCAGTTTGTGAGTTTGAGCCCTGCATCGGGCTTGGGATTCTCTCTCCCTCTCTCTGCCCCTCCCCCGCTTGTGTTTTTTTCTCTCTCGGTAAATAAATAGATAAACTTGAAAATGCGTGTGTTTCTGGGTCTTCTGGTCACCACTGAAACCCTGGGAGTGCTTACCACCAGACCCAAGAAAACTGCCCTTTGGAGCATGGGGGGTCCCGATTGGGTGGGGGCCTGTGGTGCCCGCAGTGGAAGAATTCACCCAAGGCAGAACAAGAGAGATGGGAGTTTACTGAACACTGCAAGAGAGCAGCGGCAGGACAGCAAAGGAGAGACCACCTGCCACAACGCGGTAGTGAGGGGCTATAGTTACAGGGTGGGGTGAGGGAGCATGGGAACATGGAATTTTCCCTTTTCGGTTAATCTTACCCACTGCCCGGTTGTGACTGGTCAGTGAGGGCCTGTGGCTATTTCGAAGCGGGTCACTTAATGAGCCTGTTTGCGTTCAGCTCGGGGGGTCCCTACGGGCCCTTCTGCCTTGTTCAAGGTTCCGTTGCTCTAGCCTGTTGCTTCTACACGAAGAATGGCTGGTGCCAGCCCAGCCCAGCCCAGCAAGAATCTCACGAAGCAATAAAGCTTGGCTCTCACTGACCCTGTATCTTATTTATTTAAAAACATTTTTTAATGTTTATTTATTTTTGAGACAGAGGGCGAGTGGGGGAGGGGCAGAGAGAGAGGGAGACACAGAATCCGAAGCAGGCTCCGGGCTCTGAGCTGTCAGCACAGAGCCCGACGCGGGGCTTGAACTCACGAACCGCGAGATCATGACCTGAGCTGAAGTCAGAAGCTTAACCGACTGAGCTACCCAGGCACCCCTGACCCCGTGTCTTCTATGTGTCTTCTGGCTCTGTTTCTGTCCTGGGTTATGTCTGATTCTTGGCCAAGTCTGGTTTGGGTCTGGTTCTGACCTGTATACAGCTACTTATGCCTCCGTGGCAGGGAGTGGGGGAGATACACGGTCGGACCATTTGGAGAGCCTCGTCAGATGGGAGCCAACAGGAATTCGGATCTTTAGGTTATTTCTTCATTTATCTTGGGGATTCCGATACCTCCCGGGAAGCCCCGTTATGTTTTTGTGGGCACACACCAGCACGAGCTCAAATCACTTAAGAGGAAAAGTGGTTATTTTCCCTCCCTGGAACGGAGAGGAGCCCTCTAGCAGCTGCAGTTCAACCAGCCGGTTAGTGTTGAGGTTCTGTGTTTTACTTGTTGACCTGTGGGTGAAGTGACTAAAACAGGTGGTTTGTTCTCTTTTCTGTGTGTACGTTTATAAGAAGCATTCTGCACCCAATTCCAATGTGTGTGTGTGTGTGTGTGTGTGTGTGTGTGTTGGGGGTGGTTCCCCACCCACCAAACAATTCTCGGACACTGGCAGGGTGTCCCTAATCCTCCAGTTCAAGTCAATTCCAATTCCAATTCCAATTCCAATTCCAATTCCAATTCCATCCAATTCCCGTGACCCCTACCCTAAAAAATTAATTTGCTAGAGCAGCACACAGAACTCAGAGAAACAGTTTACTTACTTAGATTACTGGTTTATTAGGATGAAGGGATATAACTCAGGAACAGCCAGATGGAGGAGACACACAGGGCAAGGGGTGTGGGAAAGAGCGGGGAGCTTCCATGTTCTCCAAGGGCCACTGTCTCTGAATAGCCACCTGGTCACCGACCCAGCAGCTCTCTGAACCCCATCCCCTTTGGGGTCTTGATGGAGGCTTCATTAAATAGGCACGATTGATTAAATCATTAGCCATTGGCAGTCGAACTCGACCTCCAACCCCCTCTCCCCTCCTTGTAGGTTGGGGGTAAAACCAAAAGCCTCTAATCACATAGTTGGCTCAAGTGGCAAACAGCTCTCACCCTTAGGTGAGGTCCAAAAGTCACCAAAAAAAGACTTCTCGATTTCTCCTATCACTTAGGGAATTCCAATGGTGTTAGGGATTCTGGGCCAGAAACGGGATGAACACCAAACACAGTATATATTTCTTATTATAAAGCACAAACACCGCAATTAAAAATTTTTTTTAACGTTTATTTTTTTTTGAGACAGAGAGAGACAGAGCATGAGTGGGGGAGGGCAGAGAGAGAGGGAGACGCAGAATCGGAAGCAGGCTCCGAGCTGTCAGCACAGAGCCCGACGCGGGGCTCGAACTCACAGACCATGAGATCACGACCTGAGCCGAAGTCGGATGCTTAACTGACTGAGCCACCCAGACGCCCCACAAGATTGCAATTTTAAAAAAGCTTTTCCCTATCTTGTGAATGATGGTAACTTACCTTTCACAATGGTCTATTTATAATCTCTCTGTAGCTCATTCTCTCTCTCTCTTTCTCTCTCTCTCTCTCTCTCTCTCTCTCGGAGTCTTTCACATCTGCGACTCTTTTGGCTCTACTCTTTTCCAGTATTGGCTTCATCCCTGGGCCGGTGGCTGGACTTCTAGGCATCACGCGTAGATATAGCAACACTTGAAGGGGAAAACAAGGGCCTCTTCCTTCTAGGACTCTTTCTTAGAGACAAGGAGATCTTTCCCGGAAATTCCATCAGATTCTGTCATGTGTCAAGGGTAGAACTGGGGTATGTGTCTCCATTCCGACACAGAGCCCTGACAAGGGAAATGAGATTAGCAGGACTGGCTAAGATGAATCATTTGGAGTGAAAAGAATATTGGAAAATTAGCCACAACGACCACCGCAGTGTTCCCCATAATAAGAAGAATCAGAGTGGCTTTGGACTTTTCGTCTGTAACACACTATGCTAGAAGCAATGGGGTATCTCTAACGTGTGAACAGAAGACAAATAAGGTGGCATGCAAGGCTCCATAAAATATATATTGCATAGCTTTTCTAAAAAGCGGCTACTTGAGAAATCACCCACTCTATAATGAAGAGTTCTTCAGAATAAAGAATACCGGAATGCCAGGCACATGCTGAGAACCCAGCGAGTGTGGTATGCAGAATAATGGCCCCCCAACGACGTCTATACTCTAACCCCCAGAACCTCTGAGCGTTCCCTTTGGCGTGGCAAAGGGACTTTGCAGATGTGATTCATTTAAGGATCGTGCATGCAAATATTATCAAGTAGGCCCAGTATAACCTCCAAGGTCCCTACAAGAGGAGAGCAAGCGGGTCAAGGTCAGAACAAGGAGATACGATGAAGCAGAGGTTAGAGCCATGGACTTCGAAGATGGAGGAAGGAGCCACGAGCCAAGGCAGCCTTTAGATGCTGGAAAAGGCGAGAAAATGGATTCCCCCCCCCCCCAGAACCCCCAGCAGGATCGCAGCCCTGCTCACATCGTGATCTTATCCCCACAAAACCCATTGTAGACTTGTGACCTCGGTAAAATACTAAAGTTTTTGAAAGACTCCAACTACCTCCATTTTGAGCTCAAACTTTCTGACTGATTTAAGTTCTTCTCTTCCGGCTTATCTCTTAGCTCGGGCAAAAGACCCTTCGGGCAAAGCATCCGGTGATGAAAACCGAAACTACCCCCTCGAGCGAGTGCTAAGTGACAGCCCTGAGCCAGTGAGACCCTGGGGGGAGGGTGGGGGCTGGCTCCAAGACACTGATGGACCCGATCATTACTGACCACCTACCGGTACCCGCCAACCTTTGCCCCACACTTTCCTTGTGTAGCCCTGGAAGGTTTTTTTCTGCCACTTTGGCGACGTCTTTGAGAAGCTACTTTGCTGTCTTCCTGGTGTTGGCTTCACGGAAGTAAATCCCTTTCTCGTGTCACCTCCACTCGTCTCTGCCTTTGGATTTTGTCAGTGGTGCGTGGCCGAACGGGGTCTGGTTGTGACCCCCCTGGAGTCAGGTGCTCATCGCCCTTGGGCCCTGGCTACATTTTCTTGTTTCAAGCCAAGTAAATCTGTGGTCATGTGTTACAACCACAACCTATAAACGTTTATCATTGGCCAAAATCGATTCAAGAAGAGGTAGAAAATCTGAATAGACCAGCAGCCTCAGAAGAAACAGAAACTTTCTCCTTTTTTTCTTCTTATTTTCAAACTAAATATAGCTCCTAAAAAAAAAAAAAAAAAAAGGCATCAGCCAGTCTTCTAGATGAATGCCGTCAAACCTTCAAAGAACAGATAATTCTTTCTTCTTTTTTTAAGTTTATTTGCACGTGTGGCGGAGGAGAGGGGAAGAGAGAGAGGGAGGCAGAGAATCCCGAGCAGGCTCCATGCTGTCAGCGCAGAGCCCGATGCGGGGCTTGAACTCGCAAACCGTGAAATCATGACCTGAGCCCAAACCAAGAGTCGGATGCTTAACTGACTGAGCCACTCAGGCGCCCCCAAAGAACAGGTAATTCTGATGATATTCTAATAATCACAAAGCGTAAAAACAGAAAGCTTCACAATTGATTCTACGAGGTTATAAATGGTGTGATAACTAACTTGGACAAAGGGAAAACATATACAAAAGAGTGCACAGATATAAAAATCCTGAATGAAACACTAGTAATAAATTCACCACCATAGACCACTGATACTATACCATAATCAAGGGGAATTTATTCCAGGAATCAGTGATGGTTACACATCAGGGAAGCTATGATGAACTTCACATTGAAATCCTCAAAGAAAAGAAAATGTGATTACTTCAGTGAACACTGGGGGGAAAAAAGCAGACAAAAGTAACTTCAATATGTGCCTTCTAAAAATCTCTTAGCGGGAGCCACAGAGGAACATAGTAATGACAATTTTCCAAACATCATCAGCAAAGTCAATGCATTACTCATCTAGGGGAAACAGACATGAATTGAAGTAGGGATATGATTGACCGGGAAGTCCCAGTATCTTAACGAGACACAATCTTTCTGAATAAACCTGCGGATATCATGGCATGTCAGTCAAGATCCCAGCACTGTCCAAGTCAAGCATGCTTTCCCACAACCATTCTTGAAGTAATCCTTTGCTTATGTATTGACTCCAATGGCCAAATAGGACTTTCTAGTGTAAGAGAAGGCCTATGGATGAGGCCCGTGTCTTGGCTGACCACCGTTTCCTTGATCAAGTTACCTAGTCTTAACGTAACTGTGTGTTGTTTTAAACTAATTATCAATTGACAAGATCTACTTTTCTTCCCCATTGCTTTCCTTTTTCAGAAAGGTATTTGTTTCGGGGGGCAGCTGATTGGCTCAGTCGGTTAAGCATCTGACTCTTGATTTTGGCTCAGGTCACGATCTCACGGTTTGTGAGACAGAGCCCCATGTAGGGCTCTGGGCTGACAGTACTGAGCCTACTTGGGATTCTCTCTCTCTCCCTCTCTCTCCCTCTCTCTTCCCCTCCCCCCACCTCTCTCACACACAAAATAAATGAACATTAAAAAAGAAATAAAATAGGGGTGCCTGGGTGGCTCAGTTGGGTAGGCATCTGACTTCGGCTCTGGTCATGATCTCACGGTTCGTGGGTTCGAGCCCCGCGTCGGGCTCTGTGCTGACCGCTCAGAGCCTGGAGCCTGCTTCGGATTCTGTGTCTCCCTCTCTCTCTCTGCCCCTCCCCCACTCACGCTCTGTCTCTCTCAAAAATAAACAATAAAAAAAATAAAAATTAAACAGTTAAAAAAAAAAAGAATGAGTGGTGTCCTTATATAAACAGGGACACAGAGGTAGACGCCCAGGGAGAATGCCAAGTGGTGGTGGAGACAGAGATTGGGATTATGTGGCCACAAAAGAAGGAATATCACGGACTGCAGGCAGCCACCAGGAGCTAGGAGAGAAGCATGGGACAGATTCCCCCTCTGAGCCCCCAAGAGGGAACCAATCCTGCTAAGTCCTTGATTGGAGACATCCTGCCTCCAGAACTATGAAAGAATGACCTTCTGTGGTTTCAAGCCATCAAGGTTATGGTAACTTGTCAGAGCAGCCATAGGGAACTCAGACAGGTGCATGCTATCGGTATGATTTTGATAGTGACCTTGATCACCTGGTTGAGGGAGCGTTGCCAGTTTTCTCCACTTTAAAGTGACGAATCCCCCACCCCGCCCCCACTGTTGCAGACTGTGCCCTTTGGAAGGAAGTCACTGTGCACAGCCCCCATAGGGAGTGAGAAAGGATGCGTCCCGTCACAAGGAGTCTTTGTTGCTGTTGTGAAGGCGATTTCTGCCTCCAGTATATTCATATATGGTATTACCAATGTAAAGGACTGGAATTATCTGTTGAAGAACTTGTCCGTAGCAACTTTGTTAAATCCCCTTATGAAGTCTATTAGCTTTCTTTCCCATTTGCTTAATTTGGATCGTGTGTAATTGTAACTGCAATTGTAATGCTTTGGCCTCTCTCTCTCTCTCTATATATATATATATAAATCTATATACACACACATATATATCACACTTCCGTTCCACCTCTGGTTATATTGGCCAAGACTCTGGAATACTAGTAGAGAGCGGCCGTGATTGAGTCAGCGTACTAGGGTTTTTGTCTATTGGGACCCTCACCTCCTCCTCCACTTTCCTGCATGTAATTCTGGTGAGACTATTACCAATCACAGAGCCCAACCCTTTGGAGACAGGCCTGAGCGCATGGTCCAGGTCTAGGCAAACATTAGACCCTCTTTTCCTTCCCCGGGATGATTTTCCCAAAAGTGGGCAAGAAACCTCCATCTGACCACTCAAGTTTTCTCTCTGGTTTTTGTCTGTTTATTTGTTTGGAGCTAGAAGAGAGAGGGCCTTATTATCTGGTTTACAGGGTGGGAAAGAAAGGGGTGAGGGTTCCCAGAGGCAGCTCTGCCCAGCACAGGAAAAGAGAGGCTGCCTATGTAGAAAAAAATGAAACCAAGGAGAGACTCAAAACCGGTGGGAAGACGAGGGAAGGGGAGGAGAGATGGGGGACAGGGAGAACACTAAAGACCTTGATTTAAAATCCCTGCATCCAAACTTCCTGGCTTGGGGAGCCCCAAACTTTATGCTTTCCATTTTCTTTGCTTAAGTTGGATCGTTTCTGCAAGAGAAGGAATTTCCACTATTACAGAAATCACCCTATCCTGGTAACTAACGTCTGCGGGGCAAGGATCGTGTACCAGACTGAAGGCACGTCGTTCACCGACACAACCTCATTTCATCCTCACCAGAACCAGCGGTGGAGAAACTATTCCGAGTTTACAGAGGAGGCAACGGAGGGTCTAGGAGGCAAGCAAATTGCTCTGCTCTCCCGGGGACCACGCGGCAGGTGTCCCTCAAATCCTCCTTTGTGGACGAAAAGGTCCTGGTTCTCCCACTTCAGGCTGATTCAGGATAAATACCCAAGAAGCCCGGCCGAACGGGAATCGTTCTGTTTGGGAAATGTGGGCTTGTCGCTCTATTCTAAGAACAGATTCTAAGTTCTGTAACACAGTTGGTGGGGGGAAAGGGAGTACGTCAATTCCAAACCCAGCCTCAAAAGCGGGTGCTGGGCGCACTCCGCAGAGCGGGGGCCACCAAAGCCCAGGTGCCCGCCAGGGCGGGCGTGTGCCCAGCCCGCGCCCCTGGCTGGCCGCCAGCCCCGTCCCGGAGCGAGGACTCGAGGTCCTTCCTGGCCGCAAGTTTCAGAACCTGAAACCCCCGGGACAGGCGCAGGGCCGGGGCGAGCCCTGGCGTCCGCGGCTCCGAGGGCCCAGCCCCCCGAACGCTTTCTGGGTGTTTCCAGAGCTTTTGCAAACGCTGCCTTCCCGGTAGGAGTCGCGTCCGCAGCGGTGCAGGGGTGCAAGGGAGGCGCCCAAGGTCGCGTCCGGGCAGGGGGCGCGCACGGCGGGGCCCCGGGCTGCGGGCGGGCTCCCGGCGCGCGGCGGGAGGTCTGGGGCGGGGACTGGAGTGGGGGCGGCACTGCGCCCTCCAGGAGGCCGTCTCCACGCTCTCCGGCCGCAGCACTCCGGGCGCATGGAGGCTATAGAGGTGTCCGAGCCGAGCGGCCAGGGGGCCACCCCCGAGCGTCGTGGGCCTCGCTGCCAGCTTCTGCCCGGCTTCCGAGAGGAGCTGCGGGCGCTCCTGATTCTGGCGGGCCCCGCGGTGAGTAAGGTAGCCTCCGTCGGAGGCTGGGCCCGGCGGGTCGGGGGCCCGGCACGCGTGTCGCCCCGGCTGACCTAGGGGGAGGGAGGGGGTCAGAGCGAGCTGGCGGCAGACGCGCGAGCGCCCGGGGACTCGGTGCCCAGAGCCGCGCGGGCGCGCGTCCCGGTGCCTCCGCGTGCGTCCCGGGTCGCGCTCTGCACCGTCCCGGGGGCCGACCCGCCGGGCACAGGTGGCGCAGCTGGCCCCCGCCCGGGCATGGGGAGCCCCGAAGGAACCGGGACCTGCTGGCCTAAAGGCGCTCCACGGGTGCCTTCCCTGGGGGAGGATTCCAGCGAAGCAAGCCGGTTCCCGAACCGCAGAACATTCGGGAATCTGGTTGGCTTGAAAACTAGCTGTCGAGTGGGGATTTCAGGTCACTGCATGGTCTCGAGGCAGGGAGGAGGAAGGTGAATTGCCCGTCTCTCTTGGATTTAGATCTCCGGACCCTTCGGGATTATTCTGTCACCCTCTGCACGAGGAAACCAGAGGCATCGTGTCTCTCACTCTCCTCCCCCGTTATTGTGTGTGTTAAAGACGTAGAAAGTTTTTCATGTGGTTCTCTGTGGGGCTGAGGTTTTTTTCTTATCATTCTAAGGTTAGGGCTTTTTCTGCGTTGTCTATTTAAAAGTAATGTGGGTTTTGAAAGCCACAGGAACCACAGAAAAATATAATCCCAGCCCTGTTCTCCTGACAGTTTGGGTGGTTTTCAAGTGAACGGAGTAAGAGTCATTTCATTGGACAAGAAGAACCAGTTGGGGTTTCAAGGCGGGAATAAGCTTTTGGCCACTTGGTAGGAGTTCTGCACCTGCACCGGCTAAGGCGGTCACGTGGCACTTCCTGGTGTGGTGACATCACTGGTTGAGGGATCTCATGATACCTGCTGTGGTGTGCCTGGGGACAAGAGTAATGCCAGGGATAAAGCCGGGGAAATGAAATTCTACGTCTGCGGGGCAAGGATCGTGTACCAGACTGAAGGTGTTTGTGAACCTCTTCTTGCAGAATGGAGAGAGAGAATGCGTGGTTTGGAATCTCTGTATCTGGGGGGCTATTCCCTGCTTTGATCTCAGAAGGCAGGTTGGGAAACGACTATGTGAATTTGAGTAGTTCCCGAACCTCTTCTAGCTTTTGTTTATTCATCCCTAAAATAAGGATAGAAATCTGGGCTTTGGCTCAATGTGCTGTCAGACTTGCTGTGAGAAAAGGCTTCTATAAGGCTGTTATTGCTCTAATAATACACCACCACAAGGCGGCTTGCTGAGACCTAGCCTCTCCCAGGACAAGTCCTTCCTTTCTCTGGTCCCCATTGAAACCTGGTCTCCCTTGATGTAGGGGGACCTTCCGGGTCTCTAGGAATCAGCACTAGCCTGGGTTGTTGACCTGTTGGGCCCTTTGTGTTTGTTGGAACCCCTGCGTGTTTGTATGTATATGACTGTGTTAATTACCGAAACAATGTATATTCCTTACAGACAAAAATAGAAAACCAGGACAAAGAAGGTAACAAAAACACTCTGAAACTTCCCCACCCAGGCAATTTGGGAATTTCCTTCCAGCCCTTTGGGTGGGGGTTTGTACTGACTGCTTTACCCAATGTATATTACTTATAGACAAAAGTAGAAAACCAGGACAAAGAAGGTAACAAGAACACTCTGAAACTTCCCCACCCAGGCAATTTGGGAATTTCCTTCCAGTCCTTTGGGTGGGGGCTTGTATGTGACTGCTTTACCCAAAGAGGTCATACAGTGCTGTCACTCATTATTTAGTCTCTTTCCACACTCAGTGTCCCACACTAAGGCTCCACCATCAATTAGGTAGGATGCCTGGTCTGAATCTCCTCCTTGTGATTTTGTCTCTCCCATTGACTGCCTCCCTTCCAGCCTCTCATATTAACATGGATTAGGACTGACTTCTCTTCCACTCCGAATGAACTTCAGATGAGGCCTGTAAGGAGAGAATATGCCTAACGCAAGGGAACAAGGTGCATATCAGAAAACATATCGGTGTATGTTCCATTTATTCTGCAGAAAACGTATTTGTGAGGGAGGGAGGCGGTGGTTGAAACTACCTAGCCTTGGGCTTTTCTACTTTGTCTTTGTCATTAGCATTTTATCTTCACTGCCAGGCTGAGTCAGAGTCCTGAAAAATAATCCCAAGGAGGGATTGCCTGCTCTCTAGGAGCATGGGGCTGTGCGCAGCATTGCCGAGGGTGGAAAAGAAGGGGGAATCGCCTGGACCCAAACTGAGGGAGCTTGTTCCCATCTGTGTGGAGAAAGGAATACTTGAGAGGGAGCTGGAGAACCTTCTAGGGCTGCAGGGCAGAACGACAGAGCAAGCCCCGCACGGTGAGGGGCGTCTGGACAGACAGGCTGGATGGCAGTCGGGAGAGACACCAGACCTGCAGGCTGATGGTTTGATTTTTATCCTATAGGCAGTGGGGAAATAATCAGCGGGCAGTACTTAGTGACGTATGTAAGATAAGGCGGGAGCAAGCTTCCAGAAGGCAGAAGACAATCTAGGCTTGGCTGATGAAGGTCTAAAAGAGTGGGAGGCATCTCAAAGGGTGATGGGCATGAGGGGAAGGGAGTGGTCCAGGACCCTCCTCCATTGTCCCCTCCCTCACCCAGGCCTAGCTGTCTCTCCGCCAGATGCACCTGCTCACCTCCCCTCCTCCGCCCTCCAGGTCTGGGCCACTACCGCCTCCAGCTTGTGTCTCCCTCTTAGGTTGGCCCCACTGCTCCACTTGGAGCCACCAAACTCCTCTTCAGATGTGCTGTGTGAGCTTGTCCCCTTCCTTCGCTGGTCTCCGTGAGGCCCTCCAGTCTCTCGTTTCAGTCTCCCACTGGTCCTTCACCCAGCCTCTTTTCAGTGCCCCAGCCTTGCCTCAGACCCCACACCCTCCTGCCACTCAGGTGTTTCCTCTGCCTGGAACGTTCTCCCCAGACAGACTGCCCACCTTCACCATTCAGGTTTCAGCTGAACTTCATTTCTCCCAGAACCTTCTCGGCCTCCCAGGCTGTGCTCTCGGAGCTCCTGCCTCCTTTGTAGCACCCATCACGTGTGTCACTGGCAGTGTTATTCCACGATGAACATCTTTCTGTGCTACGCGGTGGGTTCCGTTGGTGTAGGAATGGAGCGGATGGTGTTCATGTTACTTCCGTCCGTCTCCCTAGTGCTTGGCGCGTACTTGGTGCTCCAAAGATGTTGACCCCAGTTGACCATCTGGGAGTCCGGTGACTTGCGTCCTACCTCTGTTACTAACCAGCTGTGTGACTTGGGGCTGGTGGCTCAGCCTGCCTGCCTGGATTTCCTCGGGTGTCAAAGAAGAGGCCGTAGCCAGTGCTGGCCTCCTTCCAGTGCTGGCCTCTCGCTACAGGAGTAAGCTTTCAGGCATCCATGGGGGGGGGGTGAGACCAGGGCCTTCTAGAACTGTCTCGTATGGCACACTGGACAGGCTCACACCCATTGCCTCCCCGGCATCTGGTCCTGGAGAGCACCCTTCCAAAGCGGCCACATAGCAAATGTTCTGTTTGTTGCTGTCTGGCCGAAAAATGAGCAGGGCCTCCGTGGCAGGAAGAAACAGATGCCACTTGTTTTGTTTTTTTTTTTTTAATTAATTAAATTAAATCAATTTTTATTTAAACCCAAGTTAACATATAGCGGGATAATGGCTTCAGGAATAAAATTTAGTGATTCATCGCTTCCACGTAACACCTGGCGTTCATCCCAACAAGTGCCCTCCTTAGTACCCATCACTGTTTAGCCACCCCCCACCCACTAGTTTGGGCATTTCCTTTTTTTTTTCTTTTTTTTAATATTTATTTAGTTTTGAGAGAGAGAGAGAGAGAATGTGAGCAGGGGAGGGCCAGAGAGAGAGGGAGACACAGAATCTGAAGCGGGCTCCAGGCTCTGAGCTGTCAGTGCAGAGCCCTACGTGGGGCTCGAACTCATGAACTGTGAGATCATGACCTGAGTTGAAGTCGGACGTGTAACTGACTGAGCCACCCAGGCGCCCCCAGTTTGTCCATTTCTGTTGTGCATTTGACTACATGTAGCCATTGCCAGTCATGCTGTCGTGGAGACAGCGGCCCCTGAGGCGCCCGGGGGAACAAACCTGTGTCGGGAATTGGTTAATTCCCCAGGCACAGCAACATGCTGTGTGATGGGACAATTTGGGAGGATCTTGTCCTTGACCAACACGTCTTGACTGGGTGTGCATGGGGTGGGCGTTGGGGTGTCGAAACGCAGATCTCACAGCCCCGCTGATGTCCAGAATCAGTCTCTTAAGCTAGGGGCCGGGTGTTAGCTTTCTGATCAATATCCCCAGGTGATCCTTTAATTTTTAAAAAATTTTTGTTGCATTTATTTATTTTGAGGGAGAGAGAGTGAGCACAGGGAAGGGGCCGAGAGAGAGAGAGACAGAGAGGGAGAGAGAGGGGGAGAGAGAGGATCCCAAGCAGGCTCTACTCTGTCAGCACAGAGCCCAATGCGGGGCTTGAACTAACAACCATGAGATCATGACCTGAGCCGAAATCAAGAGTTGGACCCTTAACCCACTGAGCCACCCAGGCACCCCCTTCAGGTGATCCTTTGTGTAGGGACCACAGCAATGGTCAAGAGCTCACCCGAAGGGCTTGAAACCAGGATATAAACATTACGCGGTTAACAAACATCAACCCTGGAGCCAGGATCCTCCTGGGACTGAAGGTCACCAAAGGCTGCTGTGTTGGGCGACCTGAATCCCATGTTACTGCCATGACCCCAGCGTGGGTTAGCTGAACTCAGCTACACTTCCTGGCCTTTTCATCTAAGAAGCATAACTATTCCCGCTGGTGGACGGGACACTTGCCCTACAAAAATGCCCATTCCCTGCCCAACTACAAAAGGCGTTCTGTGTAGCATGATCAGTTAGAGCAGAATTGGGAAAGTGGCCCAGAGGCCTGATGATAGATGAGACTGAGCACGTTTTTACGTGAAGCCACGGAAAACAGCTCACATGTGGCCTGTGGGGGGACTGGGCACTGTGTCGTAGAGATAACGTTCCGTGGAAAAGAGGAAAACAGATTCTGTGATACAGCCATTTGCCACTGTTTACATGCACGGAGGCTGAGAAGTTAGTGACCGTGATACTGAGTTTACTAAAAACAAAAAAAAAGGACCCCGTGATCTTTAAAGTTATATAAATTCACAGTCGAAGAGACAGCAAGGTCCCCTGGACGGAACCACAGAGAACATCTGTAAGGATGGTGACGAGGCCCAGATCCTGGCCCGTCCCACTGGCACAGGCCTACGGGGGGTACCTTGGCTCTAGGCTTAGGTTCTATAGGATTGGGTTTCCATGCCAACCTTTTTTATTTCCACCCCTGCCCCCAGCTTCTCATTGTCCCCTGCCTGCTCTTTGGTTTTTGGCTTACTTCTGCAATACGTTTTGAAAGCATCCCTTCTGCTCCATAGCAGAAGGTCCTGTCAGATGAGAAGCTGTGTCACTTGGGGGCCCAAGAAAGATGGAACCTTGTCTGAGGTCTGAGCAGGAGGAGTCCCTTTCCCTTTGCCGATGGGACCAGCACAAGCTCCTCTGTGTCCCATCAGCTTGGAAAGGGGCCCTTGGGGCAGACCCCAGCAGCAGCTGTCAATCCTTAGGCCTCGGTTCTGTCTCCCAGAGAGTGGGGGTGAGAGCACAGAAGCCGCCTGGGAAAGAAGGGTTTTCCCGAGAGGTACTCCACTGCTCTGGTAGGTGAGGGTGGGAGGTGTTTTTTAATTTTATTTTTACTTTATTTTTGAGAGAGAGAGAGAGAGAGAGAGTGGGGGAGCGGGAGAGACCGGGGGAGACACAGAATCCAAAGCAGGCTCTAGGCTCTGAGCTGTCAGCACAGAGCTCGACACAGGGCTCGAACTCGTGAACCGCGAGATCACGACCTGAGTGGAAATCAGAGGTTTAACCAACTGAGCCACCCAGGTGCCCTGGGAGGTGGCTTTAAATTAACCTAAGGAGGGGCGCCTGGGTGGCGCAGTCGGTTAAGCATCCGACATCAGCCAGGTCACGATCTCGCGGTCCGTGAGTTCGAGCCCCGCGTCAGGCTCTGGGCTGATGGCTCGGAGCCTGGAGCCTGTTTCCGATTCTGTGTCTCCCTCTCTCTCTGCCCCTCCCCCGTTCATGCTCTGTCTCTCTCTGTCCCAAAAATAAATAAACGTTAAAAAAAAAATTTTAAAAAAATAAATTAACCTAAGGAGAAAAAAGAAAAAAAAAATTAACCTAAGGAGATAAGGTAAGTGTCCAAACATCCAGCTGCAGCCTTGGGGAGCAAGTCATGGTAGTTCCTGGAATGATGGCTCATTGTTCCAGAAGCTGAATTTGCCCTCCTTTCTGAGCCTTCATAGGATTCAAGAATTAAACGTGCTTGGCAGATTGGGGATGTCTCTCCCCAAGATTCCAGAGCCCGCTGACCTTCCAGCAGGATAACCTCGTGTCTGCCTTAGGTGTTCCTGCCTGTGAAATTGATTGAAGGTGGCATTCTCTCCAGTCCTCACTAGGAATTTGGGAGAACAGGGGGGTTATCCCAGAAGGCAGCCTCTGACAACTTCAGAGAATGTACACATGTGACGTGCGGCCTGAGACTCTGCAGTGAAAAATCAACTTAAAAAGCTAGAAAGTTCTCAAAAATGTGATTCTGGGGGCGCCTGGCTGGCTCCAAGGGTTGGACTTCCACGCAGGTCACGATCTCATGGTTCGTGAGTTCGAGCCCGCATGGGACTCTGTGCTGATAGCTCAGAACCTGGAGCCTGCTTCGGATTCTGTGTCTCTCTCTCTCTCTCTCTTCTCTCTCTCTCTCTCTGCCCTTCCCCTGCGCTCACTCTGTCTCTCTCTCAAAAATAAACAATTAAAAAACGTTTTAAAAATGTGATTCTGGTAGCGGTCGCAGATGAACTTTTTACCATCCTTCTGGAAGCCTACCTGAAGTTGCGTGTTGGCCTGTGAAAGTTGGCAGAGGCCGATACCAGCCAGATTCCGTTACTGGCGTTGATTTGCAGAGGGTGGGGGCGCCCCGGCCCCTGGCCCTCACACCCTCCTTCGGCTGTGACAGTTGGGACACTCACCCGCAACTTCTTTTCTGTCTCTTCCCAGTTCTTGGCCCAGTTGATGGTGTTTCTGATCAGTTTCGTGAGCTCCGTGTTCTGTGGCCACCTGGGGAAGCTGGAACTGGACGCCGTCACCCTCGCGATTGCGGTATGTAGGGGACTTGCCAACACACGTTTCTGAAAGCCGTCTGTCTGAGTTCCCTCTTGCTGCTGTTACGAGGTGTCGCTATTTAATGGCCTAAAACAACACAGCGTATCATCTTATGCTGCTGGAGGTCAGAAGTCGCCAAGGGGTTTCACTGGGCTGAAAACACGGTGTTGGCGAGGGCGGTAACCATTTTTCCGTCTGCAGCTATAATTCTCCTTTGCCACGTAACCTCATGTTTTCCCGGGGTTCCGGGGGTTGGGATGGGACATCTTTGGAGGGCCCTTACTCCGCCTCCCACATCAGTGAATTTGTAATCCGTGGCGCTCTGGCCTTCTGTTCTTGGTCCCACATCTGGGAGAAGGGAATCCTAAAGGGGGGGGGGGTGAAGTCTGACTTCATCAGGAGAAACTGTGACACCCCCCACCTCCGCCTTGACTTTCATCTCCCTGACACAGAAGTGGAAGATGGAATCCTGGATTCTAGTGTCCAAACCTAAAATTGGGAGGAACCCCAAATCCTCTCTGTATCCTGGATGAGTCCCCGAAACCAAAGAGAGATGTCATTGACCTCTGCCAGGGGCTAAGTGGCTATGTCTGGCCAAACGACCCTGCCAACTTGTTTGATTTGGCCAGCGAGGTGTCTCTAGGAAGGTGGATTCGGTGGCTTGTGTGCCCCTGTTCAGCCTCCCCAATTCCCCCTTGGTGCTCTCTGCTAAGGCACACGTCCACCTTACTTAGCCGTTGGTGTTTGCTACCTCGGAACTGGGCGAGACTGCTCTGAACCGGGTCTTGGGTATATACGGGTTGTCTTGCTTTCGGGGAACAATGTGAGAAACCCCCAGGCTTAATTATCCCTTTGTGGTTTTGATGTTTGGAAATCCGGGAGGAACAAACGCACCTGGCAAGCCTCTGGCAAAATCTCTTTAGCCAAGCAAGCACAAGAAAGCTGTCCTTCGGGGCGCCTGAGGGGCTTGGTTGATTGTCTGACCTAGGCTCAGGTCATGATCTCACGGTTTGTGAGTTCGAGCCCTGCCTCAGGCTTGCTTCCATCAGTACAGCTTTGGATCCTATGTTTCTCTGCCTCTCTGTCCCTCCCCTGCTCATGCTTGCGCTCACTCTCTCTCTGTCTCTCAAAAATAAACACTTCAGAAAGAGAAAGCAAGCAAGCTGGTGCTTCTAGGCTGAGTCCAGTTTGGGGCTGTTGTCTCTGTAACCTCCCCGCAGACTCAGGTAGAGGTAACAGGTTCCAGACATCCTGTGACGCCACTCCCTGGTGTTGGGGGTGCTGCCCTGGGCTCCCCAAAGCTCCAGGGACCCTGGGGTTTAGTTGCTGACCCTGGTCAAGACAAGTACACCTGGAAGCCCTCTGGTCTTGGCTTCGGGGCCTTGATTCTGAGCCCTCAGAACCCTTTGGGATATTGTAACAGGCCGTACTTGGCCTTGAGCAGGGGGACTCACCGAGAACTGCCACCCCACCACATTACGTTGCCGTTGAGAAGGATTCACGTTCCTCTGAAGTCAGGAAGCCAAACGCCTGGGACTTAAGACAGCAAAAGGCTTTGTCGTGACCTCTGGCCGAGACGTTTCCTCTCTCTCAACTCGTGCGCGTCCTTTAATTAAAGTGGGGCCAGTGGACTTGTGCAGGGGCTCCGGGCGGAGAATGGGGCTGAGTAGGCCGACTGGTGAGGGTTGTCGGAGGCTCGAGGCTGCCTCTGATCAGAGCAGACAGAGAATATGCCTTCCCGTCTCCTTGCGTTTCTCGGCAGATGATCAACGTCACTGGAATCTCGGTGGGCTTTGGCTTATCTTCTGCTTGTGACACCCTCATCTCCCAGGTAAACGGAAGCCCCAGGTGACTCTCACCGTGACCCTGAACATCTTCTCCGGAGCATAGCCGGAAGGTCCCCAGCGGCAGGAAGGGAGGGCCGTGCGCGCGGCGGGGAGGGACTTGCTGACGGCCAGCCCTGTGACGTCTGGCCAGCCGTCAGTTCCACTTTCCGGTGCCTGCTTTCTTTGAAGCGGGGCTGGGCGTCTCGCAGGCTTGTGCACGGCCACCTTACGTTGCCTTTTGACCACACGGGACATTCTGTACGAGTCCCTTTTATGACTTCCCGCATCATTGAGTCTGGCACGGTCCCCGCGGGTCTCAGACTTGAGCGTCCCTCTGAGCTACCAGCGGGGCTTGCCAGAGCAGGCTAGTGGCATCCTGGTGACTGCTGAACGAGCGGGTCTGGGGTGGGGGAGGGGCAGAGGGCCACGTCTGACCTGCTCTCTGCCAAGTCCCATGGTGGTAACTATTCTCTCTATAGCTAGCTTCAGGCTCCCGTACAGATGTCACTGAGCACGTCCCAGGGAGAGATGGCACAGGGTTTTTGGCTTCTGTAGGCCCCTAGGAGCTGGCTTCTGCGCGCACTGACCCTGTTTCTGCAGGTGGGGGGCAGGGCCCGAGATACTGCACGTCTAGTAGGTTGGTTTCCAGCTGATGCAACCCTGACTGGCCTTCAGAATCACACGGAGAGGGGCGCCCGGGTGGCTCAGTCGGTTAAGCGTGTTTGGCTCAAGCCATGATCTTGCGGTCCCTGAGTTCAAGTCTCCCCGCGTCGGGCTCTGTGCTGACAGCTCAGGGCCTGGAGCTTCCTTCAGATTCTGTGTCTCCCTCTCTCTCTGTCCCTCCCCCGGTCATGCTCTCTTCTCTCAAAAATAAATAAACATTAAAAAAAGGAAAAAAAAAAGAATTACGTGGGGAGCTTTTAAAAGTGATTGATGTGGGGCACTTGGGTGGCTCAGTCAGTTGAGCATCCGACGTCAGCTCAGGTCATGATCTCGCGGTTCGTGAGTTCAAACCCCACATTCAGCCCGCCACTGTCCGTGCATAGCCCACTTCAGATCCTCTGTCCCCTCTCCCTGCCCCTCTCCACTGTGCTCTCTCAAAAATAAACAAACGGCAATGACTGATATCTGGCTCCCACCCCGGACCTGTTAAATCCAGACTCTTTTTTTCTTTAAAGTTGATTTCTTTATTTGAGATAGAGCAGGAGAGGCAGAGAGAGAGAGAGAGAGAATGCCAAACAGTCCCTGCACAATCAGCACAGAGCCCCAGCTGGGGCTCAAACTCACGAACCATGAGCCCACAACCTGAGTGGAAACTAAGAGTCAGACATTCAACCGACTGAGCCACCCAGACGCCCCTAAATGTAGACTATCTTTAGTGGGACCCTGGTGTCAGTGTTTTAAAAATGTTCTCCCGGTGGGGTGCCTGGCTGGCCTCATGGAGTGTGCTACTTTCTTTTTAATAATGTTTATTTATTTTTGAGAGAGACAGAGTGTGAACGAGGGAGGGGCAGAGAGAGAGGGAGACACAGAATCTGAAGCAGGCTCCAGGCTCTGAGTTGTCAGCAGAGAGCCTGACACAGGGCTCGAACCCATAAACCGCGAGATCATGATCTGGGCCAAAGTAGGACACTTAACTGAGCCACCCAGGGGCTCCTTTCTTTTTTTTTTTTTTTTTTTAATTAAGTAAATACTATACCCAGTGTGGGGCTTGAACTCACCACCCTGGGATTAAAAGTCGCATACTCTGGGCACCTAGATAGATGGCTGAGTCGGTTAAGGGTCCGACTTCGGCTCAGGTCATGATCTCATGGTTTGTGGGTTCGAGCTCCGCGTCAGGCTCTGTGCTGACAGCTCAGAGCCTGGAGCCTGCTTCAGATTCTGTGTCTCCCTCTCTTTCTGCCCCTCCCTTGCTCGTGCTCTGTCTCTCTCTGTCCCTCTCTCTCTCTCTCTCTCTCTCTCTCAAAAAATAAGCATTAAAAATTTTTTTTTTAAGGAAATTGAAAAAAAAAAAGTTCTCCAGGTGATGCTAACGGGTAGTCAAGTCTGAGAACCACTAACGTAAAGAGCGTGGCAAAGTCATGATTGAAGGCCTTTGGGGGGGTATAAGGGGTGTCATTTCTGTACTCACGCGTTTGTTTGGACCGTGTGTACCTAGACGTATGGGAGCCAGAACTTGAAGCACGTGGGGGTCATCCTGCAAAGGAGCACCCTGGTGCTGCTTCTCTCCTGCTTCCCCTGCTGGGCACTCTTTGTCAACACCCAGAACATCCTGCATCTCTTCCGGCAGGACCCAGCCGTGTCCAGGTAAGATGGGCCCATGCCATGGGGTGGGGGTGGGGATTGGGTCCATCTTGGCAGAAAAACGGCCCTATCCAGGTTCAGCCTCTGGGAGTTACAGAGGCCGGCATTATGTAGTGCTTTTCATACCTGGCAAGCAAGGTCTAGACCCTTCCTTATTTGGGTGACTTCAGGGTACGTCGTTTGTACTGAAATAAGGTTTGCAAACATTCTCCGCTCGAGATAGGAGTTTAGGGCATTTGTTCACGGTTTTGTGATTCTTGGCCCTGGTTGATACTAAAATCACCTGGGTGCCTTTAAAACCCGCCCATGCCCGGTCCCCCTCCCCCGTCGGCGTTCCGTTTGAATTGGCGTGCGGTGTGCGGTGTGGCAAGGGCATCAGTGTCTTGCAGAGTTCCCCTCGAGGATTCTCATGGGCTGATGTGTTTGCCACCTGCTGGTCGAGTTAATCAAGACCTTTAAAACAAGTCCTTGTGCTAGACCCGCGGCGGTGAACCTAGGGGGCGTTTAGCCATGTTGGGAGGCGTTTCCGGGGATCAGAACTGGTTACTGGGGCTCTGCAGAGACATCGCAAAACATCTTCCGATGCACAGGTTCCTTCCACGGCGGGGAATTATCTATCTGGCCGTAGTGCCGAGGTTGAAAAACGCTTTCCTAGACCTAAAGATTTGGAAGGACCAAGAGAGGCGGTTTTAAGAGGACAAGGTCTAGGTGTCTCTCATTTTCGCATTTGCTCCAGCAGTCGAAACCCATTAATTTAGAAAGAGCCAAGAATGGGAAAGATGGTTTTTGTTAGCTTCTCCTACCCACCCTTCCTTCACAGAGAACTCTGTGGCCTTTTTTTGCTTTTCATTGTACAGGCTTACCCAGGACTACGTCATGATCTTCATTCCTGCCCTGCCTGTAAGTTTTCAAGGGTTACAAGGTCCCCTTCTTTTTTTTTTTTTAAGTTTATTTTATTTTGAGAGCGAGCGAGCGAGCCACAACGAGTGGGGAAGGGGCAGAGAGGAGAGACAGGATCCCAAGCAGGTTCCGTGCTGTCAGCGCGGAGCCCGACTCAGGGCTCAGTCCCACGAACCGTGAGATCACGACCTGAGCCGAAATGAAGAGTCGGATGCTTAACGGACTGAGCCACCCAAGCACCCCATGAGGTCCCCTTCTTGGGGTTTACTGGTGGAAGGCACCTGAGCTACCTGTGGGCCCAATGCATTGGGTCAGTCTTCTGTGATTCACACGTGTGACGCTGGCTCCTTTAAGAAGTGGGGTTTTAATTATGCCTGTAAAAGACACAAACGTGTGTCCCTTGAGAGACCCCGGGACCGAGGCGAGTTCAGTGAACCACTGTCTTGAACTTCTGCCGCTGGAGGGGTCTCCAGGATATCCTCTGCGGAAAGGAGTTCAGCCTTTTTTTTTTTTCTTTTTTCTTCTTTTAGATAAGGGTAAATTCTCTCCCATGTCAGAACTCCTTAGGGCCTCACTCTAAACCTTTAGATTTTTTTTTTCTTTTCCTTGCTGAGTGTGATCACACACAACCCTAAGTGTATGTTCACGTCTGACACAGAAGCTCGCGGTCAGTGAACAATTAAAATTATTTTACTCCGTTGGGACGGCGGGGCTGCGTGGGTTTGCTTGCACTGCCCTGACAACACGCCGCAGACTGGATGGCTTAAACGTTTTCTCACACTACTGGAAGCTGCAAAGTCCGAGATCAAGGTGTCGCGGGGTTGATACCCTTGGAGGCCTCTCCTTGGCTTGCAGACCACCTCCTGCTTGGCTGCCTCCTCTCGCGGCCATCCCCCTGTGTGGGTGCAGCAGCGGTGTCTCTTGTCTTCTTATAAGGACCTCAGTCCTGTTGGGTTAGAGCTCACGCTAATGGCCTCACGTTCACGTAATCACCTCTTTAAAGACTCCCCAAATACAGCCACGTTGGGGGTTACGTCTTCAACATACGAATTTGGATGGCTGTAATTCAGCCCTTGAAAGTAGCCGTCTGCCGTCACAGTTGGCATTGTGGCTTTTAATTTACCCCGAAGCCTTTAAAGTTTAATGTTCTCGGGGTGTCTGGGTGGCCCGGTTGGTTAAGCACCCAACCCTTGGTTTCTGCTCGGCTCACGAGCTCATGGTTTGTGGGATTGAGCCCCGAGTCAGGTTCTGTGCTGACAGTGCAGGGCCTGCTGGGGGGGGGGGGTCTCTCTTTCCCGATCTTTCTCTGCCCCTCCCCCATGTGCATGTGTGCACGCTCTCTCAAAATAAATTTCTGAAAACGTTAAAAAAAGATAAAGTTCCGTATTATTTAGTTATGCCACCAAATAGGACTGTTACTTGGTCTATAAAAGGGGTGCCCCCCCTAGAGTTTGCCCAGGGGCCTCCTTTACAGCCCCACTGTCCTCCAGAAGGCTCCTTGTCATACTCCCAAGGAAACTGCTCTCCCAGGCCCTGGGGTCCCTTGGATGCTGTTCATCCATAAGAGATGTTTGGAACGCCCTGGCCCTAGACACCTCGGCTCCCGCCCCCTGTCCCTGTCCCCTTCTGAGACGGCATGCCTCTGCGGGTCCACGGGGGAGCAGAGGGCAGCCAAGCCACGGCTCCCAGCTCCTTGCTACATGGCAAGGCCAAGATGTTAACATTCGTTTCTTCTTCTCTTGTAGGCAATCTTTATTTACACGTTACAAGTTAAATTTTTGCTCAATCAGGTAATGTAGACTCTCCTTTTTTCTTTGGGGGGGGGCGGTTCATGGGAGTTTATGGCTTTCGGGGATCGGGGCCCCGAAAACACTCATGGATAACGGGGTGGGGAACCTCACCTGCTGGGGGCCACCGAAATACGTTTCCCCGTGTGGTGCGCTCAGGACTTCGGTGTGGAGAAGTTTACGAAGTGAAATCAAGGGAAGGGTATGTACTTGTTGGCTCTGGAACATTCTTATCTGATTCCCCCTTGGAAATATTGTCATTGGCAGGATCAGGGGTAGCACTAGCGTTCTTTGGCTCCATGCTGTTACCTGGCTCTCTGGAAGTGAAGGGTGTGTGCCTGTGTCCCCCAGAGGGCGCCGGGCAGGCTCCAGGGAGCCAACCTCTCAGCTCCTCTCAGCCTGTCTGAAAGGCCCGGCTCTCCTCAGTGGGGCGTGAAGGCCCACGTCGTAATACGTCAGGGAAAACTGTGACCGGCAGCAGGGGCCAAAGCTGTGTGACGGCTGCCCTGGTTCGGTAGGCGTGGATTTACGATGCCAGCGTATGTGGGACCCTTGACTTCCTTCCAGAGGAATCCAGGGAAATGAGGGTCCCGGGCAATGGGTCGTGGCCACACAGGCAGGCTCTCCAGGGCACGTGCGACCGAGGGCACAAGGGAGGGGAGAGAGAAGGGAGGAGGTTTTCCGTTTATTTAATGTTCTTAAATTTAAGGTATTACCCTGTGGACAAAAACACCTTCCGAGTCTCCCGTCAGCATAAGGATGATACACTTGAAGGGTCTGGAAAGGGGCAGAAGTCTGCACGACTGAGTGCTGGCCTGTCTGTCCACTGCCAGCCCGTGGCCTCGTCTGAAACCACGCGGAGGCGTTAGATGCTCGGGGCTTTCTCCCTGACTGCCAGGCTCCCAGCCAGCATGGGGGCTCCTAGCCACAGGGTCCAGTTTGGCCCAGCGAGGACACTGGGAGTGAAAACCCCTCTCTCAGATACTCTGAGGGACCCGCAGAGACCTACAAAGAGGAGCCTGCAGCTGAGAGGGGCCGAGAGGCTTGAACTGGGTTTGGAGACTACCCGGGGTTCCCAAGGGGTTCTGGTCACCGGGACGTGGGAGCACGGTGGCCACGGCATGGATGGAGGGGCACAGTGGATGACAGAATCAGAGAGGTGGGCTGGCCCAGGCTCAGCCTTGGTTCTCTGCTGTGGATTTCAGCTGGTGGGGAACCGATTGCTAGGGGGAGAGAGGAGAGTTATGGACGTGGTCCCAACAAAAGATGCTGCAGGTCTGTGATGAGAAAGGATGCCCTTCGGGAGCAACGGGAATCGTAACACTGGGGCAGATCCTGTAGAACGAAATGACTCCTTGTCTGCAGGGATCTCTGGAGAGGGAGGGAGTTGCATTTAACCCAGTTTCCGTCTTCGGACCCAGCCTTTCTGTGAGCGTAGGATATGTGAGTGTGCAGCTGGTCTGGGGGCAAAGTTAATACAGTTGGGGAGGGTGGAAGGAGCCCCAGAGAAAACCGGGGGGTTGCTTAGACTTCTAGGTGGGAGAGAGGTAGACAAGGCGACCCCACTGGCTTTTGCTGACCTTCCTCTGAGGGAAGCTGTCTCTTGCGTGTTTTTTCTTTCCATCTGTGTGCCCAGGGCTCCCCCATTTATAGCTCTAGTCGCCAGTCTGGAATGCTGCCTCTAGGAGGCGCATGCATGTTGCGCACTTGACCTTCTTATCCCCCAGGCCTGCCTCTCCACTTGCCTGCCTTCCTTCCCAGTTAGGGGCCTCGAACACCTTATCTCTGGGGAACCTGCCCTCATCTGGCTCTCCATCTTTTCCTTCACTCTTACGTCCGGTCACTGATGGTCCTGTGGTCCTGCTTCTCTCCAACCTCCAGCCTCAGTTCCTCTCTTCTTCTTCCCTTATCCTTCGGCGGATACTTCCGTAGCATCTTAGCAAATTTCCCTGCTGCCAGTCCTTCCCAGGGCCAACCTCACCCCACGCTACTTCTGCTCTCTCTACCCGAAAGGCTTGTGTGGTCCCCTGCCTCCTTTGCTAAAAACTAATAAACAGGGTTGCCTGATAAATAAGTGACCCACATAAGTGGTTGGCCACGATCCTTGTCCTGGTCCCTGACCAGGAGACCACTTGAGACAAATACTCAGCATGGTGGACCATAGTGTGGCTGGATCAGAGGAGTGTGGTTCTCCCCCAGCAAGGGCGGGGGAGAGTTATCCTATGATTCTGATGGATGGAGTTTAGGTGCAGTGCAGGGGAAGCCACGTTTTGGTAGGCTCAGAGCAAAGCAGAAGAGGGATCAATGCCAGGTCCGCCCTGCAAAGTGGACCCACGTCCTCTCTCCTTGGGGACCAGAGAGAGCTCAGATAGATGCGGATTGCTGTGTCCAGAAATCCGTGAGAAGCTCTGCCCCTGAGCTGGAAAATCGAGGCTGCTGCTTTGGGGTGTGAGAGTGACTTCAATCCCCCAGGCAGGAGAGGGATCTTTTATTTTCACCGGTAACGACTTCACACGGCGAAATGTCACAGGGTCCGTGATTTCAGAGAAGCAGGTTTGTCCGAGGGTGAGGAAGCAGTAGGTGTTCAGACGAGGGGCCGGGGTGACACCTTGCAGGTGGGAGAAGCAGCCGGCCTCATCGCGTCTGCGATTCTGATCCCCTGATGCCTTGTACGTCTCCAGCCCGTGTCGTTTTCCTCTCCCTCCTGAAGTCTTAGATTAAGATGCCAAACAGCCCGGACTTCTCTGCCCTGTACTTGTAAGCAGAGCCGGGTGGGATGGAGTCCTTCCCATGCCCCAGCTTTGTGAGGTCATCTTAGATCAGTGTTCCGAACTTCCATTTGGTTGAAAAAGTGCTGAGTTGGTCACCCCCTGTCCAGTGTGGGAGGTGATTTGTTTATACTCCGTCTCGGCCAGTCCTTGTGCTCTGGTAGGCGAACCACTTGGCGGTCCTGCCTGTCTGTTGCCGGGCCCTCTCCTGCCCACGTCCCTGTGTTTCACGCCTCCAGGCAGGGGAGGAGGGGAGGAGGAGGGAGGGGGGAGGCAGGAGGCCAGGAGCAGCAAGGACAGGCATCCGGTCGGGTCCTCGTGCTATGCCTGTGGCGCGTGTGCATTTGGGGAGGAAGTGACCACCCTGCTCCCTGGTCTCCAGCACGCGGTGCGGTCTCTCCTCGTTTCAGGGAATCATACTGCCCCAGATCCTCACCGGAGTTGTCGCCAATCTTGTCAACGCCCTCATCAACTATCTGTTTCTCTATCAACTGGATCTCGGGGTGATGTGAGTCCAGCTGATTCTGGGGATGGGAGGCAGGGGGGGACCTGCCTGAGGCTTTTCCAGGGCGGGATGGCAGGGGGGGACCTCTGCTTGGTCGTGTGTCCCGGTGGGGGTCCCCTCCCTGGGCCGCTCTGGAAAGCACGGTCAGGGACGGACCGCGGGGCTGCTCCGGAAAGAAGATGCGTTTAGGGCTGCCACGGGAGTCCCCGCACGACGGACAGGCACCTGCCCTCACTGGGACCGTTCCTTCCAGGGGGTCGGCACTGGCAAATACCATTTCCCAGTTCACCCTCGTGCTGCTCCTCTTCCTGTACATCCTCTGGAGGAAACTGCACCAAGATATCTGGGAAGGTAAAGTCTGCTGTTCGTTTTCCAGCTCGGACGTGGGTCTTGTCTCGGGTTGAGCTCCAGCCCAGTGGCCCGTGTGTTGGTGATGTGTCTCTGTCCCTGCTGCAGGGTGGTCCCTTGAGTGTCTGCATGACTGGGCCGGCTTCTTCGACCTGGCCTTCCCCGGCATGCTCATGCTGTGCATTGAGTGGTGGGCCTACGAGATCGGGAGCCTACTGAGCGGTCAGTGCAGGGACAGGTGGCGATGGCTGGCGTGGGCACGGGCCCCGTCCGGAAGCACGGTGTCAGCTGCCTCTCTCCACCAGGTATCCTCGGCATGGTGGAGCTGGGAGCCCAGTCCGTGGTGTATGAAGTGACCGTCATTTTGTACATGGTGAGTGTCCGGGAGCCGGTCGTGTGGGGGTGCTAGATGGTTCTCTTGAAAAGAGCCCAAAGGGGCGCCTGGGTGGCTCAGTCGGTTAAGCGGCCGACTTCAGCTCAGGTCACGGTCCGTGAGTTCGAGCCCCGCGTTGGGCTCTGGGCTGATGGCTCGGAGCCTGGAGCCTGCTTCCGAGTCTGTGTCTCCCTCTCTCTCTGCCTCTCCCCCGTTCATGCTCTGTCTCTCTCTCTCTCTCTCTCTCTCTCTCTCTCTCAAAAATAAATAAACAAAAAAAAATTTTTTTTTAAATAAAAAGAAAAGAATCCAAAGAATGAGCGTAGGCATTCATCCCGTTAGTAACCTGTGAAACGATACACGAGAGTAAAATTTCATCGTAGAGCCAGGCAGGGCCCATCTGGAATGGTGGGGTCTTTCCGGTGAGCTCTGGGCAGTTTGCACGTCCTAGCATTGTTCGGATCTGAAAGATTTTTGCTTAAGCTTCTTTATTTGTGTAGAGAGGGAATGCAAATAAGGGAGGGACAGAGAAAAAGAGGGAGAGAGAGAATTCCAAGTGGAATTCTTGCTGTCAGTGCAGAGCCTGACGTGGGGCTCGGTCCCATGAACCGTGAGAACGTGACCCGAGCCGAAATCAAGAGTCAGACACCAGCCAGGCACCCCCCGGATCTGAAAGACTTGATTTGATTTGCACACTTGCCAGACATGAAGAATCTTTTTCGGTTGTCACAACACAGATAGATGCCTGGGGACAGGTCGGGGGCGCAAAGGGTGATGGCGCTAGGTTCATGGCGTGAGGAGCCGCATTGACTGGGATGAGCTTGGGTGTGGATCTTTGTGTTTCCTTAAAGTGCCTTTTTACCCGATGCTCCGGGGAAGGGGAAAGGTCGCCGTTTTGGGATTCTGTTTTCTAAACTTGATCCCTTGATGGTCTTTCAGAACAGACTTCCCCTGGGCTCCTGGCAGTCCGTCCTCTGCACGCAGAGGAGGAACACGATTGTGCGGGACCCTCCCTTGCACACCTTAGAAGCCTTGCCCAAAAGCCCAGTATGCGATGGAGATTCCCATCAGCCTGGGGGCACTCGGCTAGGCAAATGGGAGGTTGCAAATTTGTTTTCTCAGAACTTTTAGGACCAGGTTTTACCACTGAGGTGTATGCCATGATCTTTCGGGTCCCTGTTCCCTGGGGAAGGTGCACGGTTGGGCTGAGAACCGAGCCAAGAGGCAGGGACTTCTCTGCTCCCTGCTTACTCTTCCCTTTTCGTTACGGTATGTCTGCTTTTCATTTTAGATACCTTCAGGCTTCAGTGTGGCCACCAGTATCCGGGTAGGGAATGCGCTGGGCGCTGGAGACATCGAGCAGGCCAAGAAGTCCTCAACTGTCGCCTTGCTGGTCACAGGTGCTTAGAGTCTTCAGTCATTGACTCACCCAAGTGGTCTGTGCCCGGGAAGCCCAGCCTCCTGGTGCCCTGCAGATCTCCTTTCTCACTGGTTGTTTCTCTGCTGTTTTTACCTCCAGGAGTCTTTGCTATAACCTTCTGCGTCCTGTTGTTAATTTTTAAGGATCTGGTGGGGTACATTTTCACTAGCGACCGGTGAGTGTGGACATTTTCTTGAAATGTAAAATTTGCGGTAAAGAAATTGTTGGGTAGATGGATGCCTTCACACTGGGAGGCATCCTGGGGGTGTTGCATCTTGGAGGGTCCCTGAGCCATTTGTAAGATCAGAAACTCACTGGGGGCACCTGGGTGGCTCGGTCGGTTAAGTGGCCAAAAAGTTCATGATCTCACGGTCCATGGGTTCGAGCTCCACATTGGGCTCTGTGCTGACAGCTCAGAGCCTAAAGGACACTTCAGATTCTGTGTCTCCCGTTCTCTCTGCCTCTCTCCCACTCGTGCTCTGTCTGTCTCACTCTCAGAAATAAACAAACATAAAAAAAGGAAAAAAAAAACCTCACTGATGTTTCCTGGGAAGAACTGATCAGATGTAGGAACTAATTTATCATCCAGAATGCCAATTTATTGGGCAATTTATTGGTGATACGTGCTGCAGGTGGTCAGGATAGGTGTGTATTTTAGAGAAGGAGACCCCTTTTTGGTACCATTGATTACATTTTCAGTTATTTTGCTCCCAGTGATAAGAATCCTCTTGGTAGCTCAGAATCTGGCCCCCAAGTTCCTGGTAGATACAAGTCGTGGAATATATTGGTCAGTTCGAACCGAAGCTAAAATCTCCCTGAAGAGCTGTCTCAAAAAATCACATGATCAGATCGATCACTGAGACGAATTCGTGTAAGGGATGGATCTCCTGTGTGGTTTGCGGGTCCTGTTTGGGTTGGTTGCTTTCATCAGTGAGGCTGGCTGGTGTGGGCATGTCGCAAGGATACTTCTGACTTGGGTTTCTTCTATCAGCAGTTTACAAAAGGCAACGTTGACTTTTCCTTCACGGGTTTAACGAGCAGCTGGTGGACAGGACTGCCCTCCGCCGTTCATTCCTTGGGTATCTTTTTGGGGTTGCCTTTTGACTTCTGATGTCGGGTTGTCCCCTTGAAGCCTCTGCCATGTTGCTGTGGGGAAATAGGATGTTTAAGTGTCCCTCGCTTCCAAGGAAGCAGAAGGGCAGCTGGAAATCATGCTCGTTTTCCTGCAGGGGAATCAGAACGGTCGTTACCGGATGTGTATCCTACGCTGATGGTTTCAGGAGGCACGTGGCAGACATTTGCTTCTGAGTCTGTCCACTTCCGGAAACCATGCGGGGCAGGAAGAAAACACGAAGAACAAAAGGGCCCAGGAACCATATCTTTGGTGGTATTGGGAGACCCGAGAAAACTCACGACGTCAAATTATTTATGAGCTGACCAGGATCAGCTGAAACTGGCAGGATTGGTGACACAGATTCTAACAAGGACACGGAACCTAACGTTAGCAGAGAGGGAGAAGAGAGAGAGCCCCTCGACGCAAAGTAATAAAGGAGGAAGTTACTAAAAAACAGTAATTTTTTTTAAACCGTGAGAGACGAGTTTGCATGACTTTTGAAAGTAAATTTTAAAAACCTGGAAGGAACATAGGGGCGTCTGAGTGGCTCAGTCAGTTCAGTATCTGACGTCAGCTCAGGTCATGATCTCACGGTTCGTGAGTTCGAGCCCCGCGTCAGGCTCTGTGCTGACAGCTCGGAGCCTGGAGCCTGCCTCCGATTCTGTGTCTCCCTCTCTCCCTGCCCCTCCTTCACCTGCACTTTGTCTCTTTCTCTCAGAAAATGAATAAACATTAAAAAAAAATTTTTTTTTTAATCTGGAAGGAATAAATAACTTTCTAGGAAAATAATTTACCAAAACTTATCTTGGAAAACATAAAAGGTCTAACTGGACCGATTTCCTTTGAAGAAATAAGAAAAGTTTATTTTAAAATTTGAAAAAGCACTAATCCCTGAGGATTCCCGTGGAGAATTTTATAAAACCTCGAAAATGTCATTCCAGTGCTGTCGAACTGTACCAGAGACCACAAAAAGGGAAATGTCCGCATTCTGTTTTGGAAGCAAAAATAACATTGGTACCGAAATCTGACAAAGTTTGTACAGTAAAAAAGAAAGTTGCAGGCCAATCTCACTTAGTAATATCAGTTCTAAAATCAAAACTAAAATATTAGTGGACAGAATTCAGCAGCACATAAAAGACAATATATTTTGATGGGATATAAAAGTGAGTATGTTGGAAAAGCCAAGTTGTAGAAGGTCACGTAGAGAATGCTAGAACATGAACTAACAGTTTCTAGAAGGGGAACAGAAGACTGTATTTGTACTGGAAAAGTACAGACAGTATTCAGGATTGTTGCCCAGTCAGCAGGGAGGTGGCAATGGGTGGGCTGGGAACAGAGTGGAAGTAAGATTTTTCTCGATATTCTTTTTTGCATGGCTTGATTTCTTTTAACCATTGGCAGATGTTACCTATTCAAGAAATGAAATCCAATTTGAATAGTGAACTGTATTTCTGTCCTGTTTCTAGAGGGGGAGGAGAGTGACCACCTTGTTCAGTGCTGGGTTTCCTGATTTCTTAATTTATTCAACAAATACTTATTGCCAGACAGTGATCTAGGCCTGTTTGTTCATCACTCAAGAGTATGATGGATTTTTTTGCCTTCCTGGGTCAGTGGCAGCATTTTCTAGAAGTGTAGGTGTTAAAATCAAAGTCTCTAGCTGTACAGGTTAGGGACTACCTCTAGGAACCAAGGATAATTCTGTAAACTGTCTCTATGGCCTTTGTAACATGCCAACCTGGGTTCCACAGAGAGAACTGTAACCACTCTGTTCTACTCCATCCAGACACACTGAGATATGTGTGGAATCATGTTCAAAGAAGGATGGCATCGGGGCGCCTGGGTGGCTCAGTCGGTTAAGCATCTGAATTCGGCTCATGATCTCACGGTTCGTGGGTTCGAGCCCCACATCAAGCTCTCGAGACGCTGTCAGTGCAGGGCCCGCTTTGGATCCTCTCTCCCTGCCCCTCAACTGCTCACATGTGCTTGCACACTCTCTCTCAAAAATAAACATGAAAAGAGGGTGGCATTATAATCCAAATTTTATTTTTTTGTGGGCAGTGGAGCACCACATCATCTCATGCAATTGTTTCCATCAACCAGTTGGACTATATATTCCTTCCGGAAGTGATTCGATGCAATGTGGGGTTGGTTTCCTCTACGGGCCAAGAAACCGTAGGAATGTCCACGAATCGGGTGTTGCCTGGAACGCATGAGCCCCTCCAGTTTTACACAAGAGGCCAAGTGCCATCACCTGAGCCACACATCTGTCTCCTCCTGATCACGACGTGCTTTCTTTTCCTAACAGAGAAATCGTGGCTCTGGTCGCTGAGGTGATTCCGATCTGTGCCGTTTCCCATGTGTTCGAAGGTCTTGCTGTAAGTGTTACGCAGTATTCCTTTCAAGCCCCTTTATGATCTACACGTTTCTTCTGATGGTGGTACATTTAAACCGAAAAGAGCAGTTGGGGGTGCTTGGGCGGCTCAGTGGGTCAAGCATCTGACTTCGGCTCAGGTCATGATCTCACTGCTCGTGGGTTCGAGCCCCAAGTCGGGCTCTGTGCTGACAGTTCAGAGCCTGGAGTCTGCTTCGCGTTCTGTGTCTCCCTCTCTCTCTGCCCCTCCCCTGCCCTCTCCCTGTCTCTCAAAAACAAATAAACATTAAAAACAAAAAATTAAAAAGGCAAAAAGAGAAGGAAAGAGCAACTGGGATGGGGCAGGTAGGTAATACCGAACGTTTTTATCATACTCGCTTGATAAGAACACTGGTACATGATCACGGATTTTAAGTCTGAGCCCCGCCCCCGCCCCGGGATGGGAGGTGGTTGGGGACAGGAGTCTTTCAGAAGCCTCAGCAGTGTTCTCACTGATGGATGTTTTCTGCCTACAGTGCACAAGTGGTGGCATCCTGCGGGGAAGTGGCAACCAGAAGGCTGGGGCCATGGTCAATGCCGTCGGGTATTATGTGGTTGGTCTCCCTGTCGGGATCTCGCTCATGTTCCTGGCCAGACTGAAAGTGCTTGGTAAGCATTAACCACGGGCAGGCAGATCTGTTACTCATGGGGCCTGGAAATGACTGTTGGAGCATGGAAGCTTTTTTCTTTTCTTTCTTTCTTTCTTTTTTTTTTTTTTTTTTGAGACTTGGCCCTGGAACTTTGAAACTTTTGCATGCTTGTTCTGTGCCCTGTCAGAGAGAAGCACAGAGTGGACAGCAGGTAGCCAGGGGCCCGGGACTACAAGTTCATGCCCCTCTTGCCCAGCCGGGCCTGCTTTTCAGACTGACACGCTTGACTAGAGCAGGGTGACCTTTCTACTCCTCTCCCTGCCCTGTGCCATCAAGTTCTCACGTCCTCAGAGTTGGTGAGAGCAGGAGTGCCGAGGAAGCTTTGAGAAACGTGCCTTTTGTGGCCCCAGTTCTGTCCTTTGGTAGAAGCGCTTGTATGGTGAGACCCGGAGAGTGAGTCTGCAGGTCTGGTTGTGGCCATCATAAACTGGCCCCACTGGAGTGTTTGGGCTGAGGCAGGGGAAGCCATGGGTCAGCCTTGGCGTGATTCTTACAGAACTTCGGCAGCAGCCATGGTAGCCGTATACATCCTAGAGCATGGCTCCTGTGTCAGCCCATGCAGCCCTTAGAGCTGTGTTCTCAACGTCCCCTTCATTGCCATTCTGTTGCCTCCACCTCCCTCCTGGTACGACCTTGTAAGCCTTGTGCCTTGCAGGTCTCCCCAGAAGGCCATGGGTGTGATGTGTGTGAACAGCACAGAAGGCAGGCACAGGGGTGTGAGGGGACTCTTTATCCCCTTGCCACACTTGGAGGAAAGGACTTAATCCATGCTAACCTTTAAAAACATAGAGAGGGGCGCCTGGGTGGCTCAGTGGGCTAAGCATCCAACTTCCGCTCAGGTCATGATCTCGCGGTTCATGAGTTCGAGCCCCACGTCGGGCTCTGTGCTGACAGCTTAGAGCCTGGAGCCTGCTTCGGATTCTGTGTCTCCCTCTCTCTCTGCCTCTCCCTTGCTTGTGCTCTGTCTGTCTCTCTCTCAAAACATTTAAAAAATTTTTTGAAGTATAGAAACAAACGACTGCCCAGCTTTGATTTCTAAAATAATAATTTGGAATACACTGGTGGTTTAATGCATGATGATGTTAAAACCTGAACACTTTATCTTTGGGTGAAGTGGTGACAGATTTAAGCGTGGCTCATTTTTACCCATCAGTACTTGGCTGGCGGGGGACCAGTGAGAAGTCATCTGATACCTGGCGTGAACTTCCCATCCCGTTATGCTGCGTATTGTTCTCCAGTTGAATAATATTTTAATGAAAAATACGGGAGATGTTCAAAGAATGGAGTTGCCAATGCAAAGTTCACTGGGCTTTCATCATGGTGCAGAAAATTATTTAGCTGAGTTTCTGACATTATTCATATTTTGGATTTGCCAGTGGCATAGCTAAGGGAAACATGAGAGGGATCCACTTAAAAATACAGATCTGTGTTCCCAGTGCTGTTCATTTGACAAAAGCATCCCTAGGATGTGCAAAGCAGAGGGAGTTAAGAATCACCTAAAAGAGAGGCACCTGGGTGGCTCAGTCGGTTGAGCGTCCGACTTCGGCTCAGGTCATGATCTCACAGTTTGTGGGTTCAAGCCCCGCATCAGGCTCTATGCTGACAGCTTGCCCAGAGCCTGCAGCCTGCTTCGGATTCTGTGTCTCTCTCTCTCTCTCTCTCTCTCTCTCTCTCTCTCTCTCTCTCTGCCCCTCCCCCGCTCATGCCCTGTCTCTCTCTGTCTCTCAAAAATAAATAAAATGTTAAAAAAAAAAAAAAAGAATCACTTAAAAGAAATGCCATGGTGGGGCACCTAGGTCGCTCAGTTGGTTAAGTGTCCAACTTCGGCTCAGGTCTTGATCTCACAGTTCGTGAGTTTGAGCTCCGCGTCGGGCTCTGTGCTGACATCTTGGAGCCCGGAGCCTGCTTTGGATTCTGGGTCTCCCTCTCTCTCTGCCCCTCCCCTGCTCATGCTCTGTCTCTTTGTCTGTCTCTCTCTCTCTCTCAAAAATAAATTAAAACATTAAACATTAAAAAAAAATGCTGTGGTGCAAACTTCCAGTTATAAAGTAAGTCCTGGGGATTGGGAATGCGCAATATAGTAGCTACAGTATTACTTGCTTGAAGGTTGGCAAGGGAGTAGATCTTAAAAGTTCTCACTGTAAGAAAAAGAATTTTGCAGCTGTGTGTGGCGACATATAATTAGATTTATCGCGGTGATCATTTCACAACATATACACACACGTTGAATCATTGTGTTGCACGCTTGAAACTAACAGGTCAGTTATGTCTCAATTTAAAACATGCTGGGAACTCTGGGGAGCTGAGGGTTCCGCGAGAAGACTGTAGCCAATCTCTGCCACCCACCTCTTCGAGAAAAAAAAGTGTAACACTAACCGGCTTGAATGTTGTGTCCCGCTTTGTAGGGTGTGCAGTATACCTACACAGGGTGCCCAGAGGCGCATCAGAATGTGACAAGTTCTCCTGGGCAGCTCCAGCAAAACATAAAGTCCATCATAACTCCCTGTGAGGCTTTTCGAATACACATATTCCTGGGTCTTGCCTAGGGGATTCTGATCATCATCGTGTTTCGGGGTTCCGGGGTTGAGTCAAACAGAAGTCTTTTAAATGGTGTGGGGTGAAATTCCTGGAACTCTAACTCGTAACTTTCCAATTACAGCTGGAGATAGCTGGTTATTTCCTGTTTAGGATGGTTAGGGTAAGCTTGTAGTTTTTGTGGCTTGGGCACAACTGGATTTGGAAGAGAAAGCCATCCTGTATGTATTTGGTTTTATTAGTCCATTATAGGAATGGCAGGTGGTCATCAACTTTACTCTTCTAGATATTGGGCTGGGAGCGCCTGGGTAGCTCAGTCAGTTGAGTGTCCAACTTTGGCTCGGGTCATGATCTCATGGTTTGTGAGTTCGAGCCCTGCATCGGGCTCGCTGCTATCAGCGTGGAGCCTGCTTCAGATCCTCTGTCTCCCCCTCTCTCTGCCCTTCCCGTGAGTGCTCTCTCTCTTTGTCTCTCTCAAAAATAAACATGAAAATAAATAAGTAAATAAATAAAAGTAAACATCGGGCTGATCGCACCTGAAACGTGATACGAGGGTGACTGGTGTCGACGGGAGCAGAACTGTAAACTCTGCGCCAAGTCTGGCTACCTGCAACTGTCAATCACGAGCCCAGTCTGGCCACCTTGCCCTTATCCAGATCTAGATGGCTGTGGACCAACCAAATAGGAAAAGCAAAGGCCGTTAATTCTGAGCTTGCTGTAGCAAGGCCGGGGCCAGCATCACTGGAGTTCTGGCAGAGATCCAAAGGCAGTCAGAGGAGTTGGGAAGGTTTTGTGGCGGGGGTGGGGGGGAGAGGGGCACGCTTCGGGTGTCCCCTGATGGACGCCGGTGGCCTGGGGAAGCTGGAAGCAGGCCAAGTAGACGTGGGGCATCCTGTGCAATTGGTCAGGGGTGCGTGTTTGCTTTTCTCTGCTTGGTGCTGAGTGGGAAGCAGGGACAAAAATTAGGGAAGCTGTCAGTTCTTAAGTCAAATCCTGGCCATTTTGGGTCCGCTGTTGCAGAAGTTACTGTTCAGCATCCTGAAGTGTCCCTAGGGATAGCTATCTGGCCTTCTGCAAGTCTGATGTGGAACAGGCTGGCTTTTCGGTTGTTTATTGTGGATAAGGGGTTTTCCTGGCTCTGTTGCTGCAGGTTGTGGGTCAGAGTTCTACTTTGATATATGATGTGGCCATCGTATATTCAGTGTCTCAGTCTCCTCTTTTTCAGGGAAAATTAGAGACAAGGGGAATTCAGGGAAAGCTAGGGAGCCAGGTCTTACCACTTGGGGATTGTACAGTCATCTTCATAGTCAACTGTATTGCAAGATCTTCTTGAGCTCCTTGATGTTGTACCGTCACGATGACCATCATGGTGAGCGATTGTGCAGAACCATTCAAGACTTGGGAAAAAAATGCAACCAACCAGCGTCACAACCATTGAAAAGGTCCCTTCCAACAAGGTTCAGGAGCAGTTTTTCCTGCTCTCTCTTCCGGTAGATGAAGTCTTCTGGCTAAAGATGGTGGAGAAGCTGTTTAGGAAGATGTTGTGGGAAGGCAGCCTTAAGCTGTTGGCGGTAGGACCCTGGTGATATTTTGCACGTAGCCCATCAGTGTGGTCAGGCTGGTATTGGCGGCGAAATCCCTAGACACAGGCCTGCCGGTGTCCTAATTCTTTCAGAATTTAAGGGTGAGTTTAAGGATGACATTGGTCCTTTCTACTTTTCCAGAAGATTGTGGGTGATGAGGACAGCATAATTTTTTGAGTAAGGAGTAATATTTTACAGAGTTCTTTTATATGGCTCCCATAAAGCACGTGCCTCAGTCACTTGGTATAAAACTTGCCATCTGAGACCTATAAAACCTGAGACATCAGGTTGGAAATACAAAGTCAGGCAGCTTTTTAGTGATGGCAAGGGCTGTAGCTTTTCAGCAAGGAAATGCGTCATCTATCCTGAAAATAGACAACCGGTAACTAAAACGTATTTAAATCCTACGGAGGATACAAGCTGGACAAAATCCATCTGTTGGTGTTCAAAGGTCCCTTGAGGCCTGGTTCCCGGCCACGTCGACCTTCACGGTTTCTCCAGGATTATGTTGGTGACGAGCGACACATGGCCTGAAAAAAACCTCAGCTATTTTTTTTAAAGTTTCCCCACCAATGTTGGTTTCAGATGCTAAGCAACCCGTCTACTCTGTGATGACGATGAATAGTTTCGTGGAGAAACTTCGCTAACATCCATTTGAAATCATCTTGTGCTATTGAGTGGCCATCTTGATGGTGCCAGAGATTCCCTGAGTGATGGGGTGTGCAACCAGATGTGTTTTCCATTCGTCTTTTCAAAACCGGAGGCTAAACACTGGTCTTTTACAAGGGCCTCTTTGAACCCTCCAGAGATCTATCTTTTGAGGGCTCGGACAGGATCAGAACCTGGTTAAAGTGGCTTGCTTGGCTCAATGATCTGCGAGGGTCTCCTTTTGGCTTCTGCATTCTCTTGTTCTCTGTGGGTCTCCATCTTTACAATGGCTGCCTCTCTGGAAGACGGAAGTGAGTTTAAAGGTTTCTTCACTTGCTTTCTATCTGTGATAGGGGCTCCGGCAGAGGTGAGAAACCCTCTCTGTTTCCAGAACAGCCCCACATCAGGCAGGGGCTTCTCCCACAGCATCAGTCTGCCGTCCGCATATATGTCTAGTCTCTGGTCTTTGCTGGTGACATACTTTGGGAATCACAGTAGGGTCTGCCATCTGGGCTGATGTTTTACCTCGGGTAGAGGACTGCAGTCTAATATTTTATTGTTTTATTATTTTTCTTTAAAGTTTATTTATTTTTGAGAGAGAGACACAGCATGAGCAGGGGAGGGGCAGAGAGAGAGAGAGAGAGACACAGAATCCGGAGCAGGCTCCAGGCTCCGAGCTGTCGGCACAGACCCCAACACAGGGCTCGAACTCATGAACTTTGAGATTATGGGCACAGAGAGACAAAGTAGTTTTTTGTAGTTGGGGATGCCTGGGTGGGAAGGAGGCCTGCTGAGGAGCCTTCTAGGTTTCAGAAGCCTGTCCTGAGCCACAGGGTCTGTCTCTATGGACAAGTCGATTCATAGAGAGGTGTTGCAAGCTCAGAAAAATTTGGCTCCCGTGGTCTGCAATATCCAGTTAAACCCAGAAATCCTGCATAGGTCGTACCCTAAATGAACTGTGTTGTGGCAGAATTGTGATTGTGCTTTTGAAACGATGTCTCTTTTCTGCCAAGGCTGAGAACAAGAAAACAGAATGTTTTACGTGCACTTCCTCATTCTCCGCACAAAGTAGGAGTGCTGATGCATCATGTATCAGAAATGAATCACAAGAGGGCGCCTGGGTGGCTCAGTTGGTTAAGCATCTGACTTCGGCTCAGGTCACGATCTCACGGTTTGTGAGTTCGAGTCCCTCAGAGGGCGAGCTTGAACCCCACTTGGGGTGAGTTTGAGCCCTGCTTCAGGCGAGTCCCACTTCTCTCTCTTCTCGCCCTCTCTGCCTGTCATGGGATCTCTCTCTCTCTCCCTATCTCTCTGCCTCTTGCTTACTTGTGCCCTCTCTCTCAAGAGGGGGAAAAAAAAAAAAGATGATCTTCCTCTCCCTCTGCCCCTCTCCCTCGCTCACGTGCTTTCTTCCTCTGTCTCATGAATGAATGAATGAATGAATGAATCCTGCTGTGATTTAAAAAAAGGAAAAAAAAAAAGAATCACAAGGGAAATGTACATTTTTAAAATTCTTTTTTAAATTAGAAAAAAAAATTTTTTTAATTTTAGAGCGAGGGAGTGCAAGTGGGGAGAGGGGCAGAGGGAGAGCGAGAGAATCCCCAGCAAGGACGGAGCCTGATGCAGGGCTCCAGACCACGACCCTGGGATCCTAACGTGAGCCAAAATCGAGTCAGGTAGTCAAGGGACTGAGCCACCCAGGTGCCCCGATTTTTAAAATTCTCGATTAAGGAACTGAGAAAAATTGAGGGGGGGTGGGGGGGATTCAGTGGCCCTCCTAGCCCGTGACTGTGCAGACACCCTGTTTTCCTCGGCTGGTGAAGGAAAGGGGTATCGGCTGTCCCCATGTAGAGGCTCGCTGAACAGAGCAGAACAAAGACTCATCACTACAGTAAAGTGAGTGACTTCAGGAGGGGTTGATGTCAAGATGGTTACTGGGTCAGGTATTCGTGGTGAGCGAGGGATAACAATTTTGTTGATGGCCCTGAAGTCTTGAGTAAAGATATCCTCATGCATTTGACTTTTTTTTTTTTTTTTTTGTGACAGTTCTAAGGGCCAGTCCAGGGTATGGAAAGACCTCTGGGTGTGACTTTCCAGCGCTAGGTTTGAATCCCTTCATTTGCCTTCAAGGGATGCTGGGGAAGTTTAGGTAACACTTGGTAGGAGCAGTCTGAACTTTTAGGGGTCCTGCTCCAATCCTTTGGCTGTGTCAGTACAGTAACCAAGGCCATGGAGTGTCAGGCATAGTGTCAAGGTCCTTGTCTGGGGTCTGTGTCAAATATAGGAAGCTAGGTGTGCACCCCGAGCAGACCGAATTTGACCGTAAATAGAGGAGTCCGCTCAGATCTCTGGTATGCATTTGATATCACGGTTCCGCCTGCAGAGGAAGGCTCCCCCTGTGAAATTTGCAGGGGTGGTAGCACCGAGCAGGAAGCTGCGCTTCTCAGTCAAGGGCTCCAGGGTTACGGTTAAAGACTGGGATAATTGGCAGGGGTGCCTGGGTGGCTCAGTCGGATTAGTGCCTCTTTTTTTTTTAAAGTTTTTAAATGCTTCTTTATTTTTGATCGACACAGCGAGAGTGAGGGTGGGGTGGGCAGAGAGAGAGAGAGAGAGAGGGAGACACAGAATCCGAAGCAGGCTCCAGGCTGAGCTCTCAGCACGGAACCCGAAGCGTCTGACTCTTGCTTTCGGCTGAGGTCATGATCTTGTGGTTCGTGAGTTTTGAGCCCCGCGTCGGGCTCTGCGCTGATAGTGCAGAGCCTGCTTGGGATTTTTTTCTCTCTCCCTCTCCCCGGCTTGTGCTCTCTGTCTCTCTCAAAATAAATAAATAAACTTGGGGCGGGGGGAAGACTGGGAGATTGGGAAAACCTGCGGGTCACTTGAAATACCAACCACCTGTGCAGTATGTGTACCGTGAGACAGAGGTTGGGTAAGATGCCGGGGCTGCTTGTAGAAAGCGGGGCATCCGACAGGCATTGATGAGGATGGCCGTCTCTATTTACGGTGAATTCACCTGGAGTGTTGAAGGGCCTGGCGGGATAGTGGGTGATTTTGCCTTCCGCAAGCACTCACTGACCTGAAACGAGAGAGTTTTCTTGGTCTTGGGTTTTCCCTTCCCGGCATCCCTTCTGTTTACAGTATCTGCAAGTGTCCTTGTAGTTGGAGGTTGGCCGGGGTGGGGGCGGGGGGCGGCCATCCAGCTGTCTCTCTCGCAGGTCCCAAAGAGACTTGGGGTCTTGGCTCATTTTTGTCCCAAAGTCCTTTTTCAAAATGGTCCTCCCATGTGTTGTAGGTCAGCGAAAGGGTTATGTTTCCTACCAAGTTCTGTGTTCATCTTCGCTTTCCAATTTCAGTGTTAGTTTTCTCATTGACAAAAGGAGACGAAAGGGTTGTGACATTGAGCACCTTCTCTGACGCCCACACGGCGGTTAGAAGGGGCTTAGAACGGGCGGGCGGAAACCCAAAAAGAAAGCTCCCTGGATCAAACCCAAGGCCTCAGGACACAAAAATGTGACAGGAGAGCCTCATCTGGTCTTAGTGGTGACCTGCAGAAAAGTCTGCCCCAGTGGATGCCAGTTGGGTTGAGAACCACAAACTCCTCGTGGGTCCGTGAGATCAGCACACGCGGCAGGCTTCTAGGGCCTGTGCCTGGGTTCTGGCCTCTAACTGTTCCTCTGTGACAGACAACACTTTACACAGCACCACAAAACACAGCAAAAGGGATGAAAAGGAATGGCCTGATTCCACCCAAGATGCCAAACGAATGGGAACCAGGGACAAAACCTGGGTACTGAGCCGAGGAGCTCATTGTAAAGAGATTGGGGTGCAGGCCTGGCCCGAACTCACATCGTCAAGGACTGCACACGCCACAGGCCGACAGGCACATGGGGCCTCTGTGGGTACCACATCGGGTTGGAGGCTGGGGTCCGTGGTGTAGGCAGTGTAGGCCAGGTCTTGTGGCGCCTCCATGATGAGCTGTGGACGTGGAGACCAACCAAATGCGAAAAACAAAGGCCATTATTCTGAGTTTGCTCTAGCAAGGGAGTCAGCCACCACCACCGGAGTTTGGGCAGAGACCCAGAGGCGGGCAGAGGGGTGGGAGAACTCTACAGGGAAACTAAGAGAGGTCTCAGGTGTGCCCTCATGTCCCGGGGAAGCCGGAGGCGGGGTAACAAGAGAATCGGGGCATCCTGTGGGATTGGTGGGGGCAGGGGGGAGGGCGTGTTTGCTTTTCTCTGGTTGGCCCTAAGTTGGAAGCAGGGACAGAACTTAGGGAACGTGTCAATTATCGATCAAGTCCTGGCCATTTTGGGTCAGTTGTTGCAGAAGTTCTTATGTAGCACCCTGGATTATTCCCAGAGTTTGACATGTAACCAACTGGCTTTTCGGGTTTATTGTAGGTAAGGGCTTGGTTTCTGGACAGATTGCTGTAGGCTGTGGATCAGAGCTCTATTTTTTTTTTTTTTTAATATTTATTTATTTTTGAGAGAGAGAGAGAGAGAGACAGTGTGTGAATCGGGGAGGGGCAGAGAGGGAGGGAGACAGAGAATTGGAAGCAGGTAGCTCCATGCTGTCAATGCAAAGCCTGACGTGGGGCTTGAACCCATGAACCATGAGATCATGACCTGAGCCGGAGTCAGCCTCTCAACCGACTGAGCCGCCCAGGTGCCCCTAGAGTTTTGTTTTTACATATGGTCTGCCCGTTGGCTGTTTGCATATTCAGTTCCTCACAGTGCTCGTTGGCTTTTCTGATTCTGCCATTACTTCACTGTTGACCAAAGAAACCCTTCTCACTTGGGGTCTCCCTCTGTGTCCCGTGTGGGTTTACTAGGTAGAGTGCGATGGTACCTTGAGATCCACGAGGCTTTTCCTGTGTTCTGTTCTCCCTCAGCCTCTCTGTGATCATCTCTCTGCGGACAACCTTGTCCCAGGAGCTCTGGAAGTCTGTGCCCAAAGCCAGTAAGCCTGTAGGAAGTGCCAAGGGAGGGAACTTAACATGGCTGGTGACTTGTGCATTTTGAAAACGTTAGTCCTTTTTGAGGAAAATAGGCCATAGCTGTTCAGAAGCATAGCACTCTTAGAGACAGGAAGTAGTCTGTCTTGGGAATTTCATTTCCTTATAATCTGCATGTCTCTTACTAGCAAAGTATTAGGATCACAAAGGCCAAAAAGAGCGTCTAAACATCAGTTCTGAGACCCAGAGCACTGGGCAGTGACCACAGGGAGCCCTGGGCCTCTCAGAACCTTCTGGAAACCAAAGGAGAGCAGGAAGGGGATGTCTGGATCACTGTGGGCTCCACTGCAGCCGTGAAAGCAGATTCTCAAAGTGAGACAGGAGGCACATACTCCCCAGGGGTGCCCTGTTTTCCATGGAATTAACCTCTATTAAATATTTCCACTTCTAGGTCTGTGGTCAGGGATCATTATCTGTGTGATCACGCAGTGTCTGTGTTTTTTCATCTTTATTTCTCAGCTAAACTGGAAGAAAGCCTGTGAAGAGGTAACTATGTTCATTGCTGGCCCATAAAAGTTCCTCTCCTAGAAAACAATCTGTTCAGGCTCTCTCCCTCTCATTTGTAAGGTTCTTTCCCCTTTTATCACCAATGCTTTGTTGTTGTTTCAACTGCCTTTATTTCACATGCTAAGGGCCAGATACCCCTGCAGTTACCCATTTCCCTTTTATTTATCAAACAGAAAAATAGGGGTTCCTTTCCTCCTCGTATCCCAAGCCAGGCTACCACCTATGTGCCTGAAAAATCAGTGTGAGGACAAGATTTGAAACTGGAAAGAAAGGAGGGATGCTAGCCAATTTATCCTGATACTGTTTTTTATGATCCCAAAATATTTCATTAAGATACCTGCACACATGAGTGTCTCCAGCTTGCTAGGGTCAATGTGGGGTCTGAAAACAGATGGTAGATAAGACAAAAATGAAGGAAAAAGGGGAGAATCCTCTGAACTTGGGCCCAGCCTTCCCCCTAGTGCTTTTCCATCGATCCCTTCCCCCCCCCACCATTGACCTTATGTCAATCATCCTGAAAGACGATTCCATACTTGGGAACCAGAGAAGGTCCCCTTACATGTCAGTTACAGAGAATGGCTTGGTTTTTCCTAAACTGGGTAGTAGTCAAGTCAAATGTTTTATTTATAACGGTGGTAAATAATGCTTTGTGGATTGACTTTGAGTTTCATTTTCTAGGCTCGGGTACATGCCAATGTGAGACTAAATGTGGCCCGGACTAGGACCCAGTCTGTGGCCCAGCCTGCAGTCTATCAGAACATAGGTATGGAATAAACTCTCACCTCTTGGAAACAGGCCTGTCCAGGTGGTCCAGGAGGGGGCCATTTGTGGGACACCACTAGATTTGCTGCCATGAGCGCCCCCCGAACCCGGGAAATAAAGTTTCAGGGACAAATGATAAAGTCACGCAACACTCAATTTTAGGTACACTGCAGGTTGCCAGTTCCTTGGCTGACTTAACGGTACTCACGTAAGCATTCCAAAGGGATCTCTAATAATCGGTGATCCTGTGCGTTGACCTTATCTTGGAAGCTGACATTAGTATGTCTGTGTCTATAGGGTTCCCCCATTCACCAGGCAAAGATGGGCCTTAAACAGATCGTTGTTTTAACTGTTGCTTCCGGTGACCATCACGCAAGTGTGTATATCACTTTTCTCTCTGTCAAATCTGTAATCTCCCCAGACTTCCAGATCCTTCGGCAGTTAGTCATGTACTCACACTAGTTCTTCGCTTCTTTATAACCGAGTTCACAGACTGGCTGAATTACAGCCAGCTGCCAATTCCGTTGTTCCTGCCAGTTTTCGTTCATGTTGTCTGGTCCCCTGTGTGCCTGGTTATCTTTGATTGTGTTCCAGATCTTGTATTTGAAAATTGCCGGTGGAAGTAATTTGAGGCCTGTGATGTCTGTCTGTCTTCAGGGAGGATTTTCCTTTGCTTTTGTCGAACACTTAGGGTTACCAGCAGTCTAGGGCAATTTCAGAAACAGCTTCCTGGAGCCCCCAGCTGACTTGAAGGCAACCAGGGTGAGGCTTGGTTTACTTCTGGTTCCTCCTGAATTCTTGGATACAGCCCCTGAGATCCGGCCTAGAGTCCAGAGGGGTTTACCTTGGTGAGGACTAAACTCCCCCCCAAAAGCATTGCTCAGGTCCAGATGGAGAACTCTCAGGTCAAAAGTGGCCCCCAAAGCTGGCTGGGTTTGCTGGGTTTCCAGCTTCCCGTAGATCTTGCCCTGGTGACTTTTTGTTACTTCGGTAGTACTCTGATACCTTCAAGATGATATTTTTCATTCGTTTTATCCAGCTTTCATAATTGTCTTCAGCGGATGGTTGGTCCAAGTTTCCTATCCTCTCCCATTTGTAAAAGGGTAATAATACTAGTTACATCATACCACTGTCGTGAGAGTTACGTGAGTTTCATACGTGTAAAGCGCTGAGAACAGTGCCTGGCATGGAGGAAGCATTTTGTGAGAGTGAGCTGGAATTACTCTATTCGAAATGCTTTTCTCTCACAACTCCCAAGGGCCATCAGCACATCCCAGTATCCACTATGCTGGTTAAGAAGTCGGATGCCCATCTTATTCTTGGTTCTTCCTGTCAACTGCCTTTGCGTTTGTCTCGGGAAGCTTTTAGGATATTTTCCTGAATTCTGACTACTCTGAAGCATTGGAAGACTGAATCTACATCTGAGTCACACCCTTGCTGGATGCTTAGTAGGCCCCCTGATGTGAAGATTCACAGCTCTCTTCAGTTCTGTGAATGGCCTTGAATGATCTCTTAGGTGATTTTTCTCCTCCGTTGGCCTTGTTCTCCTTCTGAACTGTTAATTAGAGGAGTGTTGGCCCCTTGAAAACTTGCCCTATGAATCTTAACTAGAGGGTCACTGTATTTATTCCTCTAGTTCTTGTGGTGAGGCAGAGCTCCCTGGTAGACCTAAGCTCACAATAGCAGGCTCCGGAGTTTGTGATCGGTGAATGGAGAGGCACTCTGAGATAGTATTCTTTTGCGTATCCAAGGCAGCAACTGCTTCCTCAATAAACTTTCCCCCGGCTAGTAACATACACATAGGACATCTTTTATACTAATAAAAAAAATATCCTTTTACTCTGCTCACTAAGTTCCTTTTTTCCCTTCAGCGGTGGTCCCAAGGAACCAGCGAAGAGTGTTAAGGAGAGCTGTTGTACAAAGAGACGAGACTCCATTGGATCTGCAAATGAGCCAAGACGCTAGGATGACCGGGAGACAGTTGGTGCTGTGGCGTGGGCTCCTGCTCCTGGGGGTCATTTCAATCTTGCTCCTAGGGATTTTACTGAGAGTGTATATCAGAGTTGAGGGATAGGCAAGAGAGAGTCAGGTCGAGCGATACTTTTTGAGTTTACAAGTAACGCACCGGCCAAGCGGTGGAAATTTGTTTTCAGTTAAGCAGTTCTACTTTGTGAGTTTACAAGTAACGCACAGGCCAAGCGGTGGAAATTTGTTTTCAGTTAAGTAGTTCTACTTTTTGAGTTTACAGGTAACGCACCGGCCAAGCGGTGGAAATTTGTTTTCAGTTAAGTAGTTCTACTTTTTGAGTTTACAAGTAACGCACAGACCAAGCGTTGGAAATTTTTCAGTTAAGTAGTTCTACTTTTTGAGTTTACAAGTAACGCACAGGCCAAGCGGTGGAAATTTGTTTTTAGTGAAGTAGTTCTACCTTTTGAGTTTGCAAGTAATGCACAGGCCAAGTGGTGGAAATTTGTTTTCAGTTAAGTGGTTCAACTGTGCCCATGGCTTTCAAGGATTGAGAGTTCAAAATTATGTTTTCTAATGAAAAAAGGAACTAAGGTAAAAAAAAAAAAAAAACTATGTTCTAGTCTAAGACAATGTCCGAATGAGGAGATTGATAATACCTCATCCATCATTGTCTCAACCCAGGACCACTGTGTACTGATGGTATTCATCTATGACTTTGATATTTCTTCTGCTTTTGTTTCTTTAGATACAAACGTATGTACCGAGTGCTTAAGGACTGTTAGCATCTAATTATTTAAAATATATTTTACAGCATATGTTTCCTCGTGTCTTCTATTCAATGGGAAAATGGCATTTGTTAAGATTCATTTGGGGTCCAGCTCTCAGGCACTGTGGGCAACGGACGTGCTTGAGAAACCAAAAGAGGAGAAGACAGGTTTAAGAAGAGAGGAGTCCGATGGCATTGATGAACATGCTTCCTGTTAAGGAATGGTCTAAAAATCTGTCCGGACTGAGAAAGATTGGCAGAGACCAGGAGAGAGGAAGCTGTAGGCCAAGACCCCACTGAGAAGCAGCACCTCATTTTTCTAGAGGGGTGGACATCCCAGAGAGAGAAATAAAGGGCTTGAAGAGCTATTCTGGGCAAACTGGAAGAAGTCAGACCTTTTCCTATGTTGATGGAGGGGATTAAAGATTGGAAGGCAGCAGAAATGGAAAGAGGGGGCTAGGAAAGGGGTCCTGGGTGGGCCCCATTCATCTTCTGCTTGGGTCTTGGTCTTTATGAAGGCACCAGCTTTAGGTGGTGAACATGGCGTATCCAAGGAAGGGGTGTGTGTGTGTGTGTGTGTGTGTGTGTGTGTGCGCACGCGCGCGCGCACGTGCTTTTGTCTTAAAAGGATGAGGTTTTGGTGAATGCTCCCTTCTGCCCCAGCATTGGAGAATAATTGGGGAAGTCTTTGGAGCTGTGCAAATCCAAACAACCCTAGCTAATTCCTCTGGGGTGGAGGGAGTGGTCAGGATTTCAGTAGCGGCCTTGGATTAAGTAGTAACCAAGTTGTACTTGGACTCAACCTTCCTGGGGGGAGGGGGACACTGTTTAACTCAGAATTAAGAACGCTGTGTACTTGGGATGGATACAAAGAGCTATGCACGGCCTTTGCCCTCAAAGAACAGATAATGGACAAGATCACAATGTTGGCTACTATGAGTAAAAAAACACCCAGGGCCGCCTTAAGGTATCTCCACCCTCGGTGTTTTACTCTTCTAGGAGAGTCACTTTACTGGGACCAAGATTAAAGGCCTGCCCTGAAGGATGCCCCCCCACCCCCCTTCGCCGGCAACCTCCCCTCTCCCAGCTCTTTCGTTAGGAAGCCCACACACGCACCCTCTTCATTCCCTCCCCTGTGGATACCCCTCCTGGATACCCTCGCCTTCTAAAGAGTTCTCACCCTGCCTGGCCTTCCCTTCACCAGGTAGGAGCCCCTGGGAAGGGATGCGGAGGCTTATCTCATCAGCCCAAGTTGCAGGCGAGGAGCGCATCCCCAGGGGAGTAAATACTTTAACACACCCGTAACCCGAGGCAGAGGGAGAGGGACTTCACCTGCAAAACCGGCGCAGTGCTCTCGGGGTGCGGTGGGTGGAATTAGAAATTCGCCCTCTCCGCCCCCGCCGCAGCACATTTCGCTCTTCGCAAGCTACAGTCTCCTTTGTCAGCGCACAGCGCCCCCGACCCCGTCCTGCCTCCCCAGCACCACCCCCCCACACCCCACCCGGGGATGTGCGGGCGGTGACGGTTGGCCCGTAGGTCCGGCGTCCCGGGGTGCGGCCCTTCCCCTCCCCCTCCCCCACCCCCACCCCCGGCCGCGTGCGCAGGTGGGGGCGGTCCGCGGGCGCGCGGGGCGGGGCCGTGCGGGGGCCGCCCCCAGCCCGCCGCCTCCCGCGCGCCAGTCCCCGCGCCGGCATGGAGCCCCCCGCAGCCGCCGTCGCCGCCGCGTCCGGAGAAAGCGCCGAGCCGCCCGACGCCCCTCGCTGGCGCGTCTGCCTGCGGAGCCTGCGGGGCGCGCTGCCGCCCGACGCGCGGCGGGAGGCGGCCGCGCTGGCGGCGCTCGCGGGCTCCGTGGTGAGTGCGCGCCCCGACGGCGGCCCCGGCTCGGGGCGCCCCCCAGCGCCTTCGCCCCGCGCTCCCCGAGCGGGGCCCGAGCGGGTCCCGGGCGGGGCGGGCGGGCCCGGTGTCAGCGCGTGCTCTCCCTCCTTTTTTCGCAGTTCCTGGCCCAGTTGATGATCTTCCTGATTAGCGTCGTCAGTTCCATCTTCTGTGGGCATCTGGGCAAAGTCGAGCTGGATGCCGTTACGCTCGCGGTATCGGTAGGTTTTCTTTTCTTTTCTTTTTTAAACACTGACATTGGGGTCGGCCCCGCGGTAAAGCCTCGGAATTTGCATTGTATTATGTCTGATATCTTCCCTTAACACTATCGGAGCTTGGCCCGTGGGTACCTTTTGCCTTATCTCTAGATTTGAAAGGAGATCGCGTAAACTGCTCGGGGAAGCTTGTTTCAACCATCCCGTGGTGGTCGGGCTTGCGGGGAATTTGTAGCAATGATACAATTCCAGGGCGGCCAGGGATTGCTAGGAATTTGTAGCAACAATACGGTCACAGGAACAAAACGGCATTTTTTTTTTCCTGTTGTTAAATTAAACCGGAGAACTTAGAGATCATGTAGATTGTCTGCCATCGGTTTGAATTGCACAATTCATTATGGGCGCAGTATTTCCCGCTTGTACTAAAGTGTCTCCCTTGGGCCACGGATTGAAATTACACCTCCTTTGAAGGCTTTCGTCCCTGAGTTTTTGTTAGTGATGTAGCGGAAAGTTGCCTCCCTCCATCCAGGCTTTCAGAGAAGGTGGAAAATAGTTCCGGTGGTGCTGGCAGGTGGTCTCTCCCAGCCTTAGAAAATTCCCCCTCCGTCCCCACCAGAGGTCGGTATCTGCTCTAAGACCGTGGCGAGACCGCCAGAGTTTCTCTTTTCAGCTTTGTGGGTGAAGTGACCTTAGTATGTGGACTCAGATATTTTATTTACAGGTCTGTTACTGAGTGAACTAATTCAGGCTAAGGGATATTCCTACTTCCTTTGAGATTTTAGATTGGGTCTCTAGAAAGAGTGAAGAAAGCAGAGAAGCTTTACCTACAGGCTGTTAACTGTGTCCCCTCCAGAAAGGATGAACTTGCTTCCTCCCCCACATAGAGCACCGTGGCCCTGGCATAATGTTGTACTCCTGATCATTCTGTCTGCTGTGAACGACATTAACAGTGGGTTATTATTGGAAACCTGAAGGGACACTTTCTGTTTATCCACGGGGCCGCAGTTGGGATCTCCCTTTTCCTATCGCTGCTTCCAAACCTTTATTTATTCTGCAGTGCTCTTTAAATTTTTTTTTAATTTTTATTTATTTACGTGTTTATGTATGTATCTTAAATGTTTGAGAGAGAGAGGGGGACAGAGGATCCGAAGCAGGCTCCGTGCTGACAGCAGCGAGCCTGTGTGGGACTTGAACTCACCAAACGTGAGATGGTCATGACCCGAGCCAAAGGCAGATGTTCAACTGCCCGAGCCACCCAGGCGCCCCCTTAAAAAAATTTTTTTATTATAATTTTTTTTTTTACTGAGATGTAATTGACACACAACCTTTAATTGGTTTGAGGTGTCTAATGTAATGATTCAGTATTTGTGTGTATTGTGAACTGATCACATTAAATCTGGTTAAAATCTTATCACTATACACAGATTTTTTTTCTATGTGATGAAATCTTTTAAGATTTACTCTCTTAGCAAGTTTCAAGTGTGAAATACGGTATTATTAACTATATTCACCATGCTGTACATTGCATTTTCACACTTTATGTACTTTGTAACCGGGACTTTGTATCTTTAGATGGCCTTTACCACCAAGCCCCTCGGGCATTCCCCCCCCCCCCCCCCCCCCCCCCCCGTCCTTGGCAATCACCAGTCTGCTATGAGTTCAGTTTTTCTTTGTTTGGATTCCACGTGTAAGTGAGATTATACGGGCATTTGTCTCTGTTTGACTTCTTTGACTTAGTATAATGCCCTCAGTGTCCATCCACATTGTTACCAATGGCAAGATTTTCTTCTCTTTTAGGACCAACTAAGATTCAGTGCATAAGCCGCATTTTATTTACATTTTATTTACCTGTTTCATTTTCTTTGGTTAAATGCACAGAAGTGGGATTGTTGGATCATATGGTAGTTCTATTTTTAATTTTTTGAGACTTCATGCCGTTTTCCCCGAGGGGCTGGACCAGTTTGCATTCCCTCCAAGAGTGCACAGGGGCTCCCTTTTCTCCACGTGTCCTCCACCACTTGTTATTTCCTGTCACATACTCTCGCAGGGGTTAGTTCATGGTGGTTTTAATTTGCATTTCCCTGACGATTAGTGATGTCAAGCACCTTTTCCAGTATCCTTTGGCCATTTGTGTGTCTTCTTTGGAAAAATGCCTATTCAGATCCTCGGCCCAGGTTTTAATTAGATTGTTTGGGGTTCTTTTGCTAGTGAGTTGTAGGAGTTCTTTACATATTGTGGAGGTGAACCCCTTATCAGGTGTACGATTTGCAAATATCTTCTCCCATTCTGTAGGTTGGCTTTCCACTTTGTCGGTGGTTTCCTTCAGGGTGCGGGCGCTTTTTAGTTTGGTGTGGTCCCACTCATTTATTTTTGGTTTTGTTGCCTTTGTTGTTGGTGTCAAAACCAGAGTCCTCGCCAAGACCAAGAGAGCTCACTGCCCTGCCTGTGTTTTCTTCTAGGGGTTTTATGGCTTCCGGTCTTGCGTTCAGGTCTCGAATCCATTTTGAGTTATTTTTTTGTGTGTGTGGCGTAAGATAGTGGTCCAGTGTCACGCTTTGGCCTGTGGCTGTCCAGTGCTCCCGACACCCCTGGATTGAATAGCCTGTCTTTTCGCAGTGCCCATTTCTGGACTGTCCCTTCGGGTTTACCATCCTGTACGGTTCATGTCCATGGTATCTGATGGCCGGTGCATGGCTTCTTCTGTGTTCTTCAAACGCCCCAGGGCCTGAGTGCTCAGCTTCTTGGGTGTGGGGACCCCACCTCCCTCCATCTCTCTGGCTTTCAGGAACCCCCTAAATCCACTTCAGGACTCACACTCTGCACATTGCCATCTCTCAGCTTGGGCCCACGGTAGCAGTTTTGTTGTTGTTGTTTTTTTTTTTTTTTTCCACTGTAACAGTGTTAAGCTTTACTTTCCTGCTGGCAACCTTTTATCCCTGGAGCCCTCTCAAGTCCCTACCTGCCCTTTGACCTCATGGGTCTTGCTGTGGTCCCTCCCTCTTCTCTCACTCTGCAGCCCTGACTGCCCAGATCGTTCTCGATCCTGCATTCTGTGACTTGCATGTGAGGCTCGGGAGGATCCTTCTAGATGCAGCTTAGGGGCATGCATCTGCAGAACACTTTCCCAGACCACTCCCTCCCCCCCCAGCCCCACCCTTCCGTGCTGTGCCACAGTCTCTGTCTCTGAATACTGTCACCTTGGCCGGCCAGCTCATATTAATTTTCGCCACGCCTGGTTCCTGGCACAGATCTGCCCCGAGTGGATATTTCCAGGAAATGCAGAGCTCAGGGGAGCTGTGAGCGGGTCCTCATCTAGGCGCCTCCTGAATTTGTCTTCTACACGGCCCTGCTGTAACATGGTGAGGGTTGAAGGCTCTGTGATGATACACGTGTAGGCCCCATGTCTCCTTTCACTATTTCGGCCAAACTGTCTTAACCAGGGGCGGCTGGGTGGCTCAGTCTGTTGAGCGTGCGACTTCAGCTCAGGTCATAATCTCCCGTGTCATGAGTTTGAGCCCCACATCAGGCTCTCTGCTGTCAGCACAGAGCCTGCTTCAGATCCTCTGTCCCCTCAAAAATAAATAAACATTAGGAAAAAAAAAAGAAGGAATTAGGGGCTCCTGGGTGGCTCAGTCGGTTGAATGTCCCACTTCGGCTCAGGTCATGATCTCACGGTTCGGGAGTTCGAGCCCCAGGTCCGCCTCTGTGCTGACGGCTCAGAGCCTGGAGCCTGCTTTGGATTCTGTGTGTGTGTCTCTCTCTCTCTTTGCCCCTCCCCTGCTGTGCTTGCTCGCTCTAAAAAATCAATAAATATTAAAAAAAAAAGGAATTAAATAAAACTATCTTAACTGTATCTTGGGGGAGAAAACAAAATTAAGATTTTATGGAAGGTTTGTAGTAATTTCTTTCCTTCTTTCTCTCTGTTTTTCCCGCAAATCACGCACCGATGAGAGCATAAAAAAGAGTTCCTACTTTTTGAAGTAAAAATAGGTACAGAGCAAATACAAGCCCCAAATTCCGTAGATAGGCCTGAAAAGGGTATGTGGGAAGGTTGGTATGTTGCAAAGAGAGGAATTTCTGTAGCTAAGGTTTTAGGTAAGGGAGTCTATGTCTGTTTTTCCTTGGGCAGTGCGTGGTGAGACGGTGCTTTTAACCAGCCGTTAAATTGTAACTAATTGGTAGGAGGAGAGTAGGCCCAATTTCAAGAAAACTATTTATGAAAGCCAGATACAGTTAAAAATGTTTTACTTTATGAAAAATTCTGTATGCGGAATGAGAGAATTTACAAAAGTGTTTGTTTTTTAAGTAAAAGAACTTTTTTAAGGTTTATTTTATTATTTTTTTAACGTTTAATTTTTAGAGAGAGCGTGTGCACCCATGTGAGTGGGAGAAGGGCAGAGGGGGCCGTGGGGGGACAGAGGATCTGAAGCAGGCTCCACATTGGCCGCAGAGAACCCGTTCGGGGCTCGAACTCACGGAACTGTGAGATCATGACCTGAGCCGAAGTTGGATGCTCAACCGACTGAGCCACCCAGGCGCCCCTAGGTTTTATTTTATTTTATTTTTTTGAAGGAATCTCTTACTCCCAATATGGGGCTTGAACATATGACCCTGAGACCAAGAGTCGCGTGCTCCACCAACTGAGCCAGCCAGCTGCCCCCTGCCCTCCCCCCTGCCCCCCCCGCCCGGCCACAAACATTTATTTATACCCCACCTTGTTTTGTTTCATGAAGAATTTGAGTTGGTTTGTAAAAATACTTTCAGTACAGAAGGATAAATAATTAGCTGGTAGAATTACCAGCATCCTGAGCTCGTGTAGTTTCCAGAAATTCACAGTGTGCCCAAGATGTCCCTGAGCCATCTGTTCGGGGGAAGGACGGCCTTTCCTGATACTGAGTCAGAGGAGTGGCGTGGACACCCTGAGGTGGAAGATGGCGTCCCGGACAACTTGCTACGAGAGATACGTCAGCAAGTCTCGAACCGTCTCCGTATACAGGTGGTCATTGTGTGGGGAAAGCACAACGCCCTTGACTTTCATCCAAGCAGTCTCAGACAGCGGACTTGGCCCAGAGATAGACTTGAGGCCACAGAAGAAGAGTGACGGCTGGGCTTCCTTTTCTTTGCCTGGAAGGCTGAGGGGTTTTGGAGCTTTGGCCCTGACACTGTCCCGGGCTGGAATTGAGAACACAAGGCGCCAGCCTCCCGCTGCTCCCTCTGTGTGTGGCCTGTCACTGACCCCTGGTGGCTAGAGTTTATGATCTTGGTCAGCCAAGAAGTGAACCCACCTTGGGATTGACATCACTGCTAAACGTGAGACCCAGGATGAAAATGAGGGTCTCCAGCTCTCCCCAGCCCCCGCAATTGCAAAATGGCTCCTTGGGCCCTGACCTTAACCTGCAGGTTCATTGTCAGGGGCCCTGGGTGAGGTGCAGACACGAGGGCGACACAAAACCAGTCCTGTTTCTCATCACAGGGTTCAAGCCTGTGGCCAGACTTCCCAGCTTCAGGTCGCCATCTGAGTGACCTAAGCTTTCTGTGACTTGCTCCCGAGACCCGTAAAACGGGCACAGTGCCCACGACAACCCTGTATGGGAGGGTTTGGGGACAGGGCCTGCACGTGGCGTATGCTCAGTACACGTTTGCTGTCCTCGTTCTTTTTTTTTTTTTTTTTTTAATTTTTTTTTTTTCAACGTTTTTATTTATTTTTGGGACAGAGAGAGACAGAGCATGAACGGGGGAGGGGCAGAGAGAGAGGGAGACACAGAATCGGAAGCAGGCTCCAGGCTCCGAGCCATCAGCCCAGAGCCTGACGCGGGGCTCAAACTCACGGACCGCGAGATCGTGACCTGGCTGAAGTCGGACGCTTAACCGACTGCACCACCCAGGCGCCCCTGCTGTCCTCGTTCTTAAAGGCACATCGCAGACCAGGGGCGTTGCCTTTAGATATCAACCGCAACTTAACTTTTTGATGTGGAAATTGTTAACACACGCCGTGTTGTTCAAGAAGAACTACGTTGTCAGCCACCCCGGTTGACAGTGATTGTGGAAGTGATTGTGATCCTCTGGTCGGAGGCTGTGTTTCTGTTTACCGTCGCCAGGGATGGACGTGGATGCCCATCTGCCGTGAGGTGCAAAGTCTTAAGTGTACGACTGCAGGTTGCTCCTTCCAGATAAACCGTCACGGCTCCTTGGCTTAGCGGGAGCTGTTAGGCAGCGACTGCCCGGCCGGTCCTCCAGCTGCAGCTGCCTGTCATTCCTTGCAGGTGGTGAACGTTATTGGGATTTCAGTTGGAACTGGCTTGGCCTCGGCTTGTGACACGCTGATGTCTCAGGTGAGGACCACCCTCCCCCACGCACGATTTTTTTTTTTTTTAATTTATGTTTGTATTTAGTCAGTTACCTTTCCTGTTGGAGGCCAGGTAGGCGACTCTTCCCTCTTTGGCTTTTGTTGCCTTTTATTTGTCAAACACTGTGCTGCTGATGGCTGTAGATGTAAGCCAAGTGGGCTTTATAATTGTGCTCAGGGGCTGTGCTTTCCTTTCTGTCTCCGGTCTGGTCTCTCCCACCCTGACACTGTACTCCCTCACCTGCTGTTGGAGATGCTCAGCTCCGTCTCCTGCCCACGTCTCTGTCCTGAGGGCCGCACTTGAATGTCGGTCACGTCCCGGACATCACACTCAGCTCAACCAGAGCTAAGCCCATCCGGCTTTCCTCCCTGAACTGTTTCTCCTCTCGGGTTGTCTCTCTCAAGAACACACAACCCTCCACTGAAGCCAGAATCCTTCTTTATCTTCTGTCTCCTTACGTTAGCGGAGAGTCCGCTCACACCCCTCCGTCCTCGTTGCCTGTCACAGGACTGGGAACTCTGGGTTGGTGTGCTAACGCAGTCAGAGGAGAGTCCGATTCTGGTCCCGGCCTTTCTCTCCTGGCTCTGTCTTCCATCTCACCCACTTGGTTTACAACCATAGCGGTTTCCCTGGTAGAATCTGAGCTGCTTGGGGAGAAAGGCTATAATCCCATTCAGTCTTTGAATCCCTGTGGCTCAGCATCGTGCTTGCTATGTAGTGGGTACCCTGGAAATCTGTCGAATGAGTGAGAGGAAAGCAGAGAAGCAAGCAGGGATGGGTAGATGACGACGGATGGACGGATAGACGGTTGGGTGGTGGGTGGATGGGTTTATAGATGGATGCTGGATAGACGGGTGGGTGGGTGGAGGGATGGATGGATGGTAGATGGATGGTTGGACAGATGGATGGATGGGTAGATGGCTAGAGGGATGGATGGTAGATAGATGAGGTGGAGAGACGAATGATGGCTAGATGGGTAGGTGGATGTGTCATAGATGAGTCCTGCCTTCAAACCCACTGCCTGGGAGAGTGGGGACGGGGTTATATCCCAAGGAAGGAGTGGCCCTGAGCATATGTGTTATATCCTGAGCTGTTGGACTCAGCTCCTCAGCTGTTGGTGTGTGAGGGTGTCCTGGGATAGTTTTTATAGGCTAAGCTAAATGTGGCTCTAAGGACTAAATGTAGCTCTGGATTGGCATGGTAGAGAATGTGAACATTTTATTTATTTTTTTAATCATTAGAAAATTTTTTTAATGCTTATTTATTTTTGAGAGAGAGGGAGAGAGACAGCATGAGCGGGGGAGGGGCAGAGAGCGAGGGAGACCCAGAATCCGAAGCGGGCTCCAGGCTCTGAGCTGTCAGCACAGAGTCCGATGCGGGGCTCGAACTCACGAACCGCGAGATCATGACCTGAGTTGAAGTCAGACGCTTAAGTGACTGAGCCACCCAGGAGCCCCTGAAATTTTATTTTAAAATAGTTATTTTGTCCCTTTTTTGTTACCATTTCAGTTATTTTTATTCATATAGTTAAAAAAAGAAAAAACTAGATCTTTGTTTCCCCACCCACCCATATACAGTGGACATCTTTCCGTATTAGTAAACGTATTTCTGTAATAGCACATTGTTTCTTGGATTTTATTTTAAATTTTTTTTTTTTTAACATTTATTTATTTTTGGGACAGAGAGAGACAGAGCATGAACGGGGGAGGGGCAGAGAGAGAGGGAGACACAGAATCGGAAACAGGCTCCAGGCTCTGAGCCATCAGCCCAGAGCCTGACGCGGGGCTCGAACTCACGGACCGCGAGATCGTGACCTGGCTGAAGTCGGACGCTTAACCGACTGCGCCACCCAGGCGCCCCATTTCTTGGATTTTAAATAGCCTTTAAAAAAGATTGTAAAGGTCAAGCACCATCTAGAAACTTTCGGTTATCTAGAAACGTATTTGAAAAAGATGGAGGAAAAATCACTAAAGGTTAACCCTTCTGAGTTATCTTTATTAACTGTTTGGTGAATATCCTCCAAATATTTCCAAATATGGACACTTACACCATTCTAACATCTACATGGTCTTATTACTTTTTCCTGCCATTAAACCATGTGTTTTGGAGAACACATTGAATGAAGTAGGTGGACACATTCCCTTTTAATGTTTGCACAATATTCTATGTCCTTTGTACGGCCATTGTTTTTAATTTGTTTCCACTGACTCTTTCAAGGCACTTTAGGTTAGACTCCTTTTTGCTTTTGAGAAAGAGACAGTCATTCAGGGTACTTGAAGGAAAGGGAGCGTGAGAAAAGCTCTGAGAAGCCTTGACTCGGCCAAGGCCACTGGGGGGACCGGGCCTGCCCTGCCCTCCCGTGGCCTGCTCTCCGCTCTGTGCTCTGGCCACCTGGCTGCCCCTCATTTCTGCCTTTTGTGCTCTCGTCACACTTAAACATCAGGTGATGTCGTTTCTCTGCTCGCAACTCTCCTATGACCCCGTCTGACTGTGGAGGCCGCTGAGCCCTCTGCTGTCCCCACCGGGCTTCCAGCCCCACAGGCTGCCCTGCTGGGCCTCCCAGACGTCTGCCTGGCTCATTCTCTCAGCCCCCGCATGTGTTTGCCAGAAATCCCCTTCTCCGGGAGGCCTGCCATCCGCCATGTAAACATCGTGCTCCTCCCCCAAGGGTCTGTCCCCCTTCCCTGATGTCTTTTTCTCCAAGCATTACTGCCATTCTAGAGAATGCACTCTAGATCTTAGTTATTTCTTTCTTTTTTTTTTTTTAATTTTTTCAACGTTTTTATTTATTTTTGGGACAGAGAGAGACAGAGCATGAACGGGGGAGGGGCAGAGAGAGAGGGAGACACAGAATCGGAAACAGGCTCCAGGCTCCGAGCCATCAGCCCAGAGCCTGACGCAGGGCTCGAACTCCCGGACCGCGAGATCGTGACCTGGCTGAAGTCGGACGCTTAACCGACTGCGCCACCCAGGCGCCCCTAGATCTTAGTTATTTCTGTTTATCGTCTGTCTCCCTTTCCTTCTAGAAAGTCAGCTCCATGATGGCAGGGACTTCTGCCTGCTTTGTTCACTGCTGAGTTAGTTCCCGGGTCCCAAATGCGTGTGGCACATAGTAAGAGTTCAAGAAATACTTGCTGAGCGAATCCGGCAGGCTCTAACCCACGCCTGCTTCTTCTTGCACCTTTGAAGCCCTGCTCTCTGCTGTCAGTGCCCTCCATGTCTAACTGTCCCTGTTCCCAGAGACGGGAGACTCCTCGTCCCGGAGCATGTTTAAAATGCCCTTGGTGCCCTTGGCTCAGATGTTGGGAGCGGAGAACAACAGCCGTCCGGCTGCATGGGTGGCCAGCAGGGTGCTCTCCCTTGGGGAGCCGTTTGCGATACCGGCGGTCCAGGCCTCGGCCCGGTACACGGTGGCCCTCTTTATCACTGCGTTTGTTTTCTCCAGTCCTTCGGAGGCAAGAACCTAAAACGCGTGGGGATCATACTCCAAAGAGGAATCCTCATCTTGATGCTGTGTTGCTTTCCTTGCTGGGCCGTCTTCATCAATACGGAGCGTATCCTCCTGCTCTTAAAACAAGACCCCGAAGTCTCCAGGTCAGCAGCGTCTCTAATGTCAGAACCCCAGGTTCAGCGTAAGTGACCGTCTGGTCGTCTTAACCTTCGTTGACGTTTTGGTCAATTAGCTGGACTTGAACCCCCGTGGAGAATGGAAGCTGTGATTTGTGGATCACAGGGTATTAAGGCTGGCAGGGACCAGCTGGCACAGAGTGACGCAGAGTGACAGAGCGTGACACAGTAACCTGACGTCCTGCCCAGAGTGAAGATACAGGATGAGAATGTTAATACCCTTGGCCCCAGTCTACTTTCCTGGTGTTTTGTAAATACGCAGAGGATTTTTTCCCTCCCAGAAGCAAAGGAGCAATATAGTTGCTTAGAGTTCTTAGAGTTGGGTTTTTTTTTTTAACCTACAATTCCAGCAAACTCTGGAATTTGTCTTCAGGATACACGGGATCACGGGATGCAAGGAGGCATCTCTCTTTTCTAGAACACTGTTCGTCTTGCTTCAGTGTGAGGTACAGCTACAGTCCTGACCCAAAACGTTTCTGAACTTTGCCCGACTTTTAGTTCATTTTGCTCTGTTCATTCCATCTTTTCTGCTAAGAATGAGCTGAAAGATGTAAAGTCAGACTTCCCTGTAAAAGCAGACACGTAGCAAGCCTAACATAGTGTTAATCTGGGTTGTGGAAAAAGCCTTTTCAGAGTGGTATTAAATTTCTCCCGTGTAAATTATGTTTAATTTTTAGGAACCATGTGGATTCAATTTGAAGAAGTACGGCAGCAGTTGTTTGAATATTAACTGAAGGCTGTTTGTTGTTTATTTCAGGATAGCCCAGATTTATGTGATGATTTTCATTCCTGCTCTTCCTGTAAGTGTCGAGGATATTTTGTGTCCTGGGACGCCCCAAGCAGCTCATGAATAGTGTCATGCCTGTGCCTCCCCTCTTTCTGTTTATTTTATCATAGTCCTGTTCCCGTGTAAGTTCAGTGTGTATTTCTGGGACCTGTCATCCCATCCTTACTGCTTCTCAGCACTTGTACCACTTTGATATCCAACAGCTTGAACGTAATACACACACCGATGAGGGGGAAGAGCTTTCTGTCCTTATTCTGTGGGTGCTTTTGACTGCAGATTAATTAAGATGTTTCTGGGACCCCTCTGGGATTGGGGAAAGTACTGCCAGCTGGCACTCTCAGAGCCATTCAGACGTCAAGGTAGTGAGCCGTTCGCAGATTCGGCCAGTTCGAGGTCTGAGGGTCCTCTCCGGAAAATTCCAAACAGCATCCTAGCATTTGATCCGCGTGGGTGTGGGTCTCTGATTTTGAGGTCGCATCAGGAGGAAATACCTTCTTGAGAAACAGAACTGTCAGAAACTGTCGGAATTATGCCTTCATGTTAACAAGAGGTGTTTTTCTGTTTTATCTCCTAGGCAGCGTTCCTGTTCCAGCTGCAGACAAGATATTTGCAAAGTCAGGTATAGAGCCTTTGGATCTTTTTACTCCGTGGTCCCTGAAACGTCTAGTAGATATTCTTAGGGAGTTCTCCGTGAAAGTCATTCGCAGTTTTATTTCCCTGGAATTTTACCCAGAGCTCCTTGTTTGGGAGACCTGAGGTCTTGTAAATGGATTTTGTCCAGCTCAGGAGAGATGCCCGTCTCAGTCTGTCAGATTCCTGTGCCCACCTCTTGTTTTACCCTGCAGCCCCTGCCTCCCACAACACCCACAACACTGCACCCCTTCCCTCCTCTGTGGGCTGCCTGCTGGCTTTGGGTCTGACCTCAGGCCCGGCTCTGGTGCCTGTGCTTTAGAGGAAGAGGCTGCAGAGTTCTGTGGGGTTTACGGCGCCCCCAGGAACCAGAGGGACAAGGGACACGGAGGGGAAGGCTAAGGGCAGAGCTGAGGGGGAGCTCTGCCTCTGTGTCCCCAGGTCCCTCTTACGTGAGCCGCCCGCTTGCCTTCATGTAACTTTTATCCACAGAAGCCGCTCTACTTTGATGGTGGCCAACTGTTTTTTAAAAAAAAATGTAGACTCTTTTTTTTTTTTTTTTTTGTAAGTTTATCTGTCTTAAGAGAGAGTGTGAGCAGGAGAGGGGCAGAGGGAGAGGGGAGAGAGAGAATCCCAAGTAGGCTCCACGCTGTCAGCGCCCAAAACCAACATGGGGCTCAATCTCATGACCCCAGGATCATTCCCTGAGCCAAAACCGAGAGTCAGACGTTCAACAGACTGAACCACCCGGGCGTCCCAAATGTAGAGTCTTCAAGAAAATGTTTACCTGAGGACTAGCGTAGAGTAGGCAAGAGACACACGAGAAGTGAGGAATGCGGCCCCGTAAATAATGGGGGTGAATGTCCACCACATACCTGCTAGGGACCAGGCCCTGCTGGGTGCTTCGTGTGAGGTGACCTCATGAACCTTCACCTTGGCCCTGGACGGAAGTTAGGTAACTCGGCCTGAGTGTCTCCCATGGGGTCTTCCTGGGACACCTCGTGCCATGCACCGATTTGCTGTCCATGCAATCATCCCTTCTCTTCTCTCTGTGTGTTACTGTGATAGAAACGATGGCCCAGCGGGTCATTCAAAAGCTTTTAGAAACTTCTAGTTGGCCGGGCTCGCAGCTGCACCAGTGGGGGAGACGTGGCCAGCGGCTCTGACCGTGGCCGTCGACGTCCTCTGTGACCGTGCTGTCATTCAGAACCCTTGCCTGTGTACCTCTGAGTGTTCGGCTGACCACCTCTTTAGGAAAACTCACTCTTCCTGCTGCAAGAGTCTTAACTGTTCTCACGAGACCACATCCTCCGCTCACCAGAGGAGTGGAAACATCCCCATGCAGCCCGGCTAAAGCAGTTGTATGTCCTGCCTTTTAACTCGACCCTAACGCGCTCTGCCCAGAGTTTCAGGGACCTCCCACGGGTTAAAGGGCTCGGTCCCTCGAGGCTCCCCTCCCCCCACCTTCCGGTGCCCAGGTTGCCCCCTGTGCTTCTGACTGATCGGCTGCAGGTTGGAGGTTTCCACGACCGCCAGCCTGATTCCGTTAATTTTTTAGAGCGACTCCCAGGACCCACGAAGAGTTTGCTTACGGTTTGCCGGTTTATTACAAAAGGGTGTGGCAAAGAACGCAGGCCAAACACCCAGATGGCAAGGTGTGTGTGGGACAGGGTCCGGAATTTTCACAGCACGTCCTCGTGTTCACAGCCTGGAGGCTGTCTGAACCCCGTGCTGCTGCGGTTTCAGGGGAGGCTCTCTCACGTAGGCGGGATTGATCACTTCCTCTATTCCCAGCCCCCCTCCCCTCTCCCGAAAATGAGCGAAGGGCTGAAAATGTCAAGCTCCTAACAACCATGGCTTGGTTGTTCTGGTGAGCAGCTCCCATCCAGGAGCCCACCCAGAGTCATTAGGACAAAAGGCACCCTTGTCACCCAAGAAATTCCAAAGGATTTAGGAACTCTGTGTCAAGAACCCGGGTTGAAGACCAAGTATTAGAACAAAGGATCCGCCTCGTGCCCCTGCCACTGAGAAGTTCTAGGGGAGTTAGGAGCTCCGTGCCAGGAAGCGGGGGTGGGGTGGGGGCAGAGACCAGTATATATGCTTCCCATTACGTCACACCCCATAACCGATCAGCTTTTGAAAATGCTGTTTGTTTTCCTGTTTGGGGATTTTAGGGCATCATCATGCCTCAAGTGATCACTGGGATTGCAGCAAACGTGATCAATGTGGGCATGAACGCCCTCCTGCTCTATGCCCTGGACCTCGGAGTGGTGTAAGTTGTGACCCGTTCGTTCCCCAAGTGCTGAGTGTCTGCTGGCCGTGGCCCTGGGGGCTGGGATATGGGGGGGTGAAGCGGCCTGGGAGGGAATCCCCATGGGGTGGGGGCTGGTGTCCTGGAGCACCTGGGGGGGCAGTCAGCCCAGGCTGTGAGGAGGAGTGCGGGCGTCAGCAGGGGGAGAATGTTGTGGAAGAGGTGACGTTGTGAGCTGACACCTGCCTGTCCGGTGGAGTTAGTGTGAGAGGGCGTCGCTGCAGCCCGTGAAGACTGAGATGCCAGACCTGAGCAAAGGCAGGAGGGGGCAGAGGACTGTCGGGATCTCCCACTAGCTCTCAGTTGTAAGAAATCAAGCCAGTTCCGTCTCTGTGAAGCTGGAGAGTCGGAGGGTCCCACGAGGAAGGCAGCGTCAGTTTGGACCTCCCGCCAGTAGGCACCATGCTGTCGATCCATCCCTGACTTGAACCGTCTGGTGCGCTGGCCCAGGTCCAGCCCCCTTCACGTGGGCTGACGTGGTCACACGAGCACTCGAGATACATTATGAATGAAATGTAGTAAAATGAGATAGAATAGAAAATAGTGTATGGAGGTCTTTTCATGAGACTTCGTGTGTACACATATTAATGTGGGTACCAGGTAGTGATGGAAATTTAGTTCTGTTAGTTGCAGTAATACACGTGTGTGTATATATACACACACACACATATTTGTACATTTGTACGTTTGTATATAAGTCATTAAGTGATGGGTAGTAGAGAGGTGGACTATAAGAATAATCAATGAAAAAAGGTTTGTAACATCTTCTGCCGGAAAAGCCAGAGGCTTTGACCATGGGGGGGGCGGGAGCACGAGTCGGCAGGCAGGTCTGAGAGCTGGTGACATCAACCCACATAAACACCTGATTGGCACCCGGTTTGTCCGGCTTTCCTCTGCAGGTGCACCTCACAGACCATCTCGTAGAAGTTTCTTGAACAGGTGTACGGAGGACAGTTTGGATAGTTGGAAAAGAGGAGAAGAACACATAGGAATGGGTTAATAAGTGATACAGTGTGAGGATTGGTCGGAAGATTAAAATGAAAAAATAGGAAGCAAGCAGGGTTCTGGGCTCCCTGTGCCAGGATGGGGCATCATTTAATTTGTGGTGATAAAATGTCATCTAAGATGCTCTAAGGTTGTCTTGTAATTGAAAACAAATTTATTATAATCCTGGGAAATAACTGTGAACCTTAGACCAGTATTTTGAGCACAGTAGTTGTTTTTGATATTGTACGTAGCTGACTACATTTAAGAATTTGTCTGCTAGGTTATTTCGGGCTGTTAGGACAAAGGACAGTGACAAGTGTGTATGTCCTTTTATTTTTCTGGTGATGAACAGTAACATTTGGCTTTTCCACAAAATTGTTGGTGGAAAGAAAACAAGTCAGTTATAAGTGGACAGTGTATTTAAATCATTAAAAGATAGTCTACAAGTTCTAGGCTTTTCTAATAACTGTAATTCTTAAAACAGAGCAAAAGCTTGTCAGGGGTATTCTGTTTATTTATATTTGGACAGAATATACTCCCAGGTAATGATCACTTTCTCTCCTTCAGAGGATCTGCCTGGGCAAACACCACTTCCCAGTTCCTCCTGTCTGCTCTCCTTCTCCTGTACATGTGGTGGAAAAAAATCCACGTCGATACCTGGGGAGGTATGAGAACTTTGATTTACATTATGATATTTGTTATTCAGAAGGATGTAATTCGGGTGTTTGGATATTTTTCCCCCAGAGAGTTTTTTTTTGGAAAATTAAAAAAATTAAGGAAAATATTTGTATACTGAAAATATAAAAATTATAGGTCACTATGAGTTTTTTTTTTTAAATGTCCATAAAGGCAGCTTTTGGTCATAGAAAACGGTTGGCAGCTGTTGGGTTTAAGAATTGATATTTAAGGAATTAAAATTGCAGATACAAAAATCTAAATTTTTCTTTGCAAATCATCCTGCTGTATTTAAAAAAATTTTTTTTTTCAACGTTTTTATTTATTTTTGGGACAGAGAGAGACAGAGCATGAACGGGGGAGGGGCAGAGAGAGAGGGAGACACAGAATCGCAAACAGGCTCCAGGCTCTGAGCCATCAGCCCAGAGCCTGATGCGGGGCTCGAACTCACGGACCGCGAGATCGTGACCTGGCGGAAGTCGGACACTTAACCGACTGCGCCACCCAGGCGCCCCTCATCCTGCTGTATTAAAACACAGTTTGATTGATATCTTGTCGACTCAGGTGAACAGATTGAGTTCTTAAATAATAGTACCACTTACAGTTTAGCTAAATTCCCTTAAATAGTGTAACATGCATTTGTAAGTTTAGTAAAATAGATTTGTTTTCTAATTTTTTTAATTGTGGTAAAATGTATGTAACATAAAACTTGCTATTTTAACCATTTTAAGTGCCCTTAAATACATTCACAGTGTTTGGTAACCATCACCACAATCCAGTTCTAAAACATTTTTATCACCCCAAACAGAAATTCTGTACCAGTTAAGCAGTCACTGCCCATTTTTTCTCCCTCTAGACTCCCAGTAACCTCCAATCTACTTTCCGTTGATCTTGTACCTTGAAAGTTTGCTGAAGTCATTCATTAGCTCCGAAGGCTTTCTGGTTGACTCTTTGGGTGATTCTGTATATAAGATCATACCATGTGCGAATAGAGATAATTTTACTTCTTCCCTCCCGGTTTTGATGCCTCTTAATTTCTTTTCTTGATTAATCGCTCTGACTACAACCTCTAGTGCAGTGTTGAATAGAAGTAGCAAAAGTGAACATCTTTGTCTTGTTTCTGATTTTAGGGGTAAAGTTTTCAGACTTTAGCCATTGATATGACATATGTGAGTTTTTCATAGAAGCCCTTCGTCAGGTTGAGAAAGTTTGCCCTATTCCTAGTTTGTCGAGTGTTTTTGTTTATAAAAGGATATTGGACTTTTTTTTTTCCTGCATTAACTGAGATGATCACTCTTTGTTTTTTCTTCCATTTTATTAATGTGGTGTATTGCATTGATTGATGTTAATCATCTCGTGTGTTCTTGGGATAAATCCCATTTGGTCACTGTGTGTGATCATTAAATATGTTGTTGGGTGTGGTTTGCCAGCATTTTGTTGAGGATTTTTACATTTATATTCATAAGGGATATTGTTCTGTGATTTTCTTTTCTTGTGTTGTCTTAATCTGGCTTTGGTGTCGAGGTGATGCTGGCCTCAGAACGAGGCTGTGGGTTTGGTACCATTATTTCTCTTCTGTGTTTTGGAAGTTTGAGGAGAATTGGTGTCAGTTCTTCAAATATTTGCTTTAATTCACCAGTGAAGCCGTAAGGTCTTGGACTTTGTTGGGAAATTCTGATTGCCTGTTCAGTCTCTTATTAAAGGTTTGTTGAGATTTTCTCTTTGTGTTCGGTCACTTGAGGTAATTTGTGTGTTTCTAGGAATTTTGTCATTTCGTCTAGTTATTTGATTTGTTGCTATACAGTTGTTCCTAGAACTCTCTTATATTTTTTATTAAAGTGAGGTTGGTAGTAACATCCCCACTGTTATTTTAGATTTTAGTTATTTGAGCCTTTGTTCTTTTTCTCTTGGTCAGTTTAGCTAAAGTTTTGTCAATTTCGTTGATCTCTTTTCATTTGTTTTTGTTTTTGTTTTATTTTTTCAAAGAATCAGTTTTTGGTTTTCTGGTTCTCGTTATTTTTCCATTCTCTACTTCATTTATTTCTGCTTTAATCTTCATTATTTATGTTGTTCTAGCTTTGGGTTTAATTTGCTCTTTTTCCGTCTCCTCAACGCGTAAAATTAATTTTATCCATTTGAGAGCTTTTTTCTTTTGTAATGTAGGCATTTACAGTTATAAATGTCCCTTTGAGTACTCCTTCACTTCATCTAGTGTGGTGGGTTGTGTATTGGTTTTCTTTTGTTTCAGTGTGGTGTTTTTTTTTTTAGTTGAACTTTTGCTACATTTTTTAATAAAGTTTATTTATTTAGGGTGAGAGCAGGAGGAAGGGCAGAGAGAGCAGGAGAGAGAGAGAATTCAAAGGCGGCTCCGCACTGTCACTGGAGAGCCTGACGCCTGATGTGGGACTCAAACTCATGAACTGTGTGTGACATCATGATCTGAGCCGAAACCAAGAATGTGACACTTAACAAACTAAGCCACGCAGGTGCCCCTTCAGAGTTGTTTTTTAAATTGTCCCTTGTGTTTTGTTTAAGAGTGTGTTTAATTTGGGGCACCTGGGTGGCTCAGTCGGTTGAGCATCCAACTTCAGCTCAGGTCATGATCTCACGGTTCGTGGGTTCGAGCCCCGCGTCGGGCTCTGTGCGGACAGCTCGGAGCCTGGAGCCTGCTTCGGATTTTGTGTCTCCCCCTCTTTCTGCCCCTCCCCTGCTTGCATTCTTCTCTCTCTCTCTCTCAAAAATAAATAAAATATTTAAAAAAAAGTTTAATTTTTCATGTATATGAATTTTTTGGATTTCCTTCTATTACTGGTTTTATCCTTATTCTGTTGTGGTTGGAGAAGATACTTCGTATGAGATCAGTCTTCCCAAATGACTCTAAACTTGTTTTGTGACCTAACACATGGGCTGACCTGGAGAATGTCCCGTGTGCACTTGAGAAGAGTATTGCTGGTGTTGGGTGGAGAGCTCTGTACAAGTCTGGTGTATAGTGTTGTTTTAAGTCCTCTCTTTCCTTAGTGATCTCTGTCTACGTGTTCCATTCATTACCGAAAATAGTACTGGAGTCTCCAAGTATTTTGTGGAACTGTCTAATTCTCTAGTTGTGTAAATGTTTGCTTTGTATTTTATGGGGCTGTGTTGTTTGGCCCCCGCCCTGTTTATCATTGTTGTGTCTTCTTGATAAACTGACTGTCTCATCAATGTGTAATGTCCTTCAGGGGCACCTGGCTGGCTCAGTCGGTTAAGCGTCCCAAGTTCGGCTCGGGTCATGATCTCGCGGTTCGTGAGTTTGAGCCCAGCATAGGGCTCTGCAGATCCTGCTTCAGATCCTGCTCCCTCCCTCTCTGCCTCTCCCCCACTCATGCTTTCTCCCTCTCTCTCTCTGTGTCTCAAAAATAAATAGTAAACACACACACACGTATATAATGTCCTTTTGTCTTTTGTAATAGATTTTGACTTAAAGTTATTTTGTCTAATCTTAGTCTAGCCACCCCAGCTCTCTTTGGGCTCCTACCCCAGTTCTCTTTGGGTTACTACTGATATAGAATCTATATATTTTTTTTTTAATTTTTTTTTAATGTTTATTTATTTTTTTTTGAGACAGAGAGAGACAGAGCATGAACGGGGGAGGGGCAGAGAGAGAGGGAGACACAGAATCGGAAACAGGCTCCAGGCTCTGAGCCATCAGCCCAGAGCCTGACGCGGGGCTTGAACTCATGGACCACGAGATCATGACCTGAGCTGAAGTCGGCCGCTTAACCGACTGAGCCACCCAGGCGCCCCTAGAATATATTTTTTAATCCTCTTTCTTTCAGCCTATTTGTTGCTTTCTGAGTCACTTTTCTGTCACCGAAGTGAGGCTCCTATAGACAGCATATAGTTAGATCGTGGTTTTTAGTCCATTTGGTCAGTATCTGCCTTTTTATTGGAGAATTTAATCTGTTTACATTTAAAATAATTACTGCTAAGGGCAGACTTTCTTTGCCATTTTATTATTTGCTGTCTGTCTTAGACCTTTTTTGTGTTTCATTTCCTTCTGTACTGCCTTCTTTGGGGTTTAGTTGATTTTTTTTTTTTTTTTGTTAGGGAACTGTTTTGATTCCATTCTCATTTCCTTTGTTCAGGTAATTTAGATTTTTTCCTTCATTGTTACCATGGAGATTATATTTAATATCTTAAATTTATAACAACCCTGTTTGAATGGATACCACCTTAACTTAAGTAGCATCCCAAAATGCTACTCCTATCCAGCTCTCTCCACCACCCCTTTATGTTGTTGTTTCACTGACGACCTCTTTATTCACATGTGCTCAGTAACAGAGGTTCGTAATTATTTTCTATGCATTTGTCCTTTGAATTATGGAGGCGATAAATCACGGAGTTACAGAGCAAACCTACAGTAATCATACTGGTCTTTATATTTGTGCACGTAGTTACCTTTACTGGAGACCTCTATTTGTTCACACAACTTTTGAGTTACTCTCTGGCTTCCTTTCATTTCAACCGGAAGGACTCCCTTTAACATGTCTTTTAGGGTAGGTCTGGTAGTAACAAAATTCCTCAGCTTTTGTTTAACTGGGTGTATTTTAATTTCTGCTTCATTTTTTAAGGACATTTTCATCAGATACAGAAGTCTCGGTTGACAGTTGTTTTCTTTTGGCGATTGATTGATTGAGAGCACATGCACACTCTCATGTGAGTAGGGGAGGGGCAGAGAGAGCGGGAAAGAGAGAAACTTAAGCAGGCTCCAATGCAGGGCTCAATCCCACAACCCTGGGATCATGATCTGAGCCAAAACGATGAGTCAGATGCTTAAGCAAACTGAGCCACCAAGGCACCCCTCTTTCAGCAATTTAAATATGTCATTCCGCTGCCTTATGGCCTCCATGGTTTCTGATGAGAAACTGTAGGTTAATCGTCTTGAGGATTCCTTGTACGTGATGAGTCACTTCTCTCCTGCTGCCTTAAAAAATTCTTTGTCTTTGACAACATGGTTATAATGTGTCTTGCTGTGGATCTCATTGAGTTGATCTCACTCGCAGTTTGTTGAGTTCTTAGATGTGTATATTATCTTTCTGGCAGCCTTTAATCTACTTCCTGTGAATGGATTTGCCTGTTCTGAACATTTCACAGAACTTAAACCGCACAATATGTGGTCCTCTGTGACTGGTTTATTTCACTTAGCCTGATATTTTCAAGGTTCATCCATGTTGTAGCTTGTATCAGTATTTCCATTTCTTTTCACAGGTGAATCATATTCGGTCATACATGGTATCATGGAGATACCATGTTTTACTTATCCATTGAACACTTAATGGGTATTTGGGTTCTACTTTTTGGCTATTTTCAGTAATGTTACTGTCCACACTCATGTACAAGTTTTTATGTGGCTATATCTTTCAGTTCTTTTCGGTAAATAAGTAGGAGTGGGATTACTAGGTCGTATGGTAATTCTGTGATTAACCATCTGCAGAATTGCCCGACTGTTTTCCAAACTGGCTACATGATTTTACATTCCCACCACATCCTCACCAGCACTTAATTTATTTCCCTTTTTATTTTATTATTATTTTTTAATTCTAGCTATCCTATTAGGTAGGAAGAGGTGGCTTGGGATTTTGACTTTCGTTCCCCTGATGGCAGATGGTGTTGAGTATCTCGGGTTTCTTGGCTTGCTCAGCTCTTGTATTTCCTTTTTTCTTTACATTTCTTCGCCCCTCTGTCTGTAAGAACACTTCCCGTCGTGCCATTCCATTAGATTCAAAGCTTCGCCTCATTACGTAGTTCTGTTATCAGATCCTCCACCTTTATCACTGATTAGATTCCGTAGCCCTTTGATGTCCTTCCCGGTAACTGGAACACAAATTTAAATGGCCTCTGATTGGATTCTGTATCTTGTGATTTTGGCGCTGTGGCTATAGCACTAAGTCACAAATTACTGAATACATATTTTTGAATGTTTATTTATTTTTGAGACAGAGAGACAGATCGCGAGTGGGGGAGGGGCAGAGAGAGAGGGAGACCCAGAATCCGAAGCAGGCTCCAGGCCCCGAGCTGTCAGCACAGAGCCCGACATGGGGCTTGAAACTCACAAACCATGAGATCATGACCGGAGCCAAAGTCAGATGCTTAACCGACTGAGCCACACAGGCACCCCCAGCATTCTTTTCTTTTCTTTTTTTTATTTTATTTTTTTTTTATTTTTTTTTTTTTTTTTTAATTTTTTTTTCAATGTTTATTTATTTTTGGGACAGAGAGAGACAGAGCATGAACGGGGGAGGGGCAGAGAGAGAGGGAGACACAGAATCGGAAACAGGCTCCAGGCTCTGAGCCATCAGCCCAGAGCCCGACGCGGGGCTCGAACTCACGGACCGCGAGATCGTGACCTGGCTGAAGTCGGACGCTTAACCGACTGCGCCACCCAGGCGCCCTCTTTTCTTTTTTTTATTTTTTTATTTTTTTATTTTTTTTCAACGTTTTTTTATTTATTTTTGGGACAGAGAGAGACAGAGCATGAACAGGGGAGGGGCAGAGAGAGAGGGAGACACAGAATCGGAAACAGGCTCCAGGCTCCGAGCCCTCAGCCCAGAGCCCGACGCGGGGCTCGAACTCACGGACCGCGAGATCGTGACCTGGCTGAAGTCGGACGCTTAACCGACTGCGCCACCCAGGCGCCCCTCTTTTTTTTAAAAAAAGATTTTTTTTTCATTTATTTCTGAGAGACAGAGTGAGACAAAGTGAGAGTGGGGGAGGGGCAGAGAGAGAGGGAGACCCAGAATCCAAAGCAGGCTCCAGGCCCCGAGCTGTCAGCACAGAGCCCGACACGGGGCTCGAACCCACGAACCGTGAGATTGTGACTTACTCTGAAGTCGGACGCGTAACCTACTGAGTCACCCAGGCGGCCCACAAATTACTGAATGTTTAAAAGTTCAGAGAATAACTGAATATTCACAAAATACTGAATATTTAAAAGTTCAGAGAAAGTATAGAGAATAACGTAACACCATAATTTACAATACCAGGTTTCATGGGTTAACATTTTCTTTTCCTTCTGCCACTTAAAAAACAAAGGAATTAAAGATTAAAGATGGTGTTTGTTTTAGTTGGGATTTCATTCTGCTGTGAATAACAGGAAAACCAAATAACAGTGTCTTTAAAAACGTGGGAGTTTCTTTTTTCTCTCACCTGCAAGAAATTCAGCGGTAGTTGTCTAGGGCTGTGATGTCTGTCTGCAGTGTCACAGTCACGTGCAGGGCTGGCACTACTGGTTGAGCTCACAAAGGTGGGGCCATCTGGAGGGAGGGCCAGAATCCCACCCAGGGTTCAACTGCCACACATCCTTCGAAGCACAGGGCTGCAGCATCCTTTCTTTTCCTTTCTTTCTTTTTTTTTAATGTTTATTTTTGAGAGAGAGAGAGAGAGAGAGCGAGCACGTGGGAGAGGGGCAGAGAGAGAGGGAGACACAGAATCTGAAGCAGGCTCCAGGCTCCGAGCTGTCAGCACAGAGCCCGACATGGGGCTCAAAACTCACAAACCATGAGATCATGACCGGAGCCAAAGTCAGATGCTTAACCGACTGAGCCACCCAGGTGCCCCCAGCATTTCTTTTCTTTTTTTCTTTTTATTTTTTTACATTTATTTATTTCTGAGAGACAGAGTGAGACAAAGTGAGAGTGAGGGAGGGGCAGAGAGGGAGGGAGACACAGGATCGGAAGCAGGCTCCAGGCTCTGAGCTGTCAGCACAGAGCCCTACACGGGGCTTGAACCCACAGACTGTGAGATCATGACCTAAGCCGAAGTCGGACGCTCAACCGACTGAGCCACCCAGGCGCCCCCCCCAGCATTCTTTTCTTAGCACAAAGGTGGATCTGCTGGCTAAGCTCTATGCCATGGTGTTATATCTACCCATAAGGGGTATTACATAGGTTAATAGAAGTCCTGGTTCCAGGCTCTTTTTCTCTTACTTCTCCACGGTATATAGTTTCCACTCCCAAGGTCACTTCATGGACCAAGATGCTACTATGTTCCAGTTAGTAGGAAGGAAGAGGGAGGAAAACAGGACATTCACACACCCCCTTCAAGTGTGTTAAAAGTTCCTGACAGGTGCCCACACCGATTCTGATTTGCCCTGTTGGCCAGTACATAGCCCCACGGTCATACTAAGCTGCAAGAAATGGATACATGGCCCCTAAACTTCTTGTAAGTTTGTTTCTGTGAAAGATTGTGAAGGATCAGGATGTCAGTTTTGCTAGGCACATAGCGGTCCCTGCTGCAGTTGGGAACCATGAAGCGCTCAGGAAACGCCAGCAGCTCCGGCTCTTCTCCTGCATTCACCCCGGATGCTCATTTATCTTGCGAGACTTTGTGCGTGCTCCTGCTTGACGAAGTTCCCCAAAAAGCCGATCATTTTACGGATCGATATAAACGCTTCTTAATTAAGTGAATTGAAACTGTGGCATGCTAATTTTCAGTCAAATGCTGCAGATCGAAATCAGAGTTTGCTTACAGTCAGAAAAACTCCATATGCGCTTTTTAAAACAAAACGAATCTGTTAGTAGTGATAAAAGAGAAGCGAGTTTAGGTCCTTATACTTTACGTCTTCCTTATAATCAGCCTCCTTTTATTTGTTTCTTTTCAATTAAAAAATTTTTTTTTCTTTTTTTTTTTTTTTTTAATAATTTTTTTTTTTAACGTTTATTTATTTTTGAGACAGAGAGAGACAGAGCATGAAGGGGGGAGGGGCAGAGAGAGAAGGAGACACAGAATGGGAAGCAGGCTCCAGGCTCTGAGTCATCAGCCCAGAGCCTGACGCGGGGCTCGAACTCACGGACCGCAAGATCGTGACCTGAGCTGAAGTCGGACGCTTAACCGACTGCGCCACCCAGGCGCCCCTTTTTTTCTTTTTTTAGTGTTTATTTTTGAGAGAGAGAGGGCAGAGTGCAAGTGGGGGAGGGGAAGAGAGAGAGAGAGGGAGACACAGTCCGAAGCAGGCTCCAGGCTTTGAACTGTCAGCACACAGCCTGGTGCGGGGCTCGAACTTACGGACTGTGAGATCATGACCTTTGCCGAAGTCAGACTCTCAGCTGCCTGAGCCACACAGGTGCCCCTCTCTTCACTTTTTTTTTTTTTTTTTTTTAAAGCATTTTTTTTTTCATTTATTTTTGGGACAGAGAGAGACAGAGCATGAACAGGGGAGGGGCAGAGAGAGAGGGAGACACAGAATCGGAAACAGGCTCCAGGCTCCGAGCCATCAGCCCAGAGCCTGACGCGGGGCTCGAACTCACGGACCGCGAGATCGTGACCTGGCTGAAGTCGGACGCTTAACCGACTGCGCCACCCAGGCGCCCCTCTCTTCACTTTTAAAAGCAGAAACGGGGGCACCTGGGTCGCTCAGTCAGTTGAGCGTCTGACTCTTGATTTTGGCTCAGGTCGTGATCCCAGGGTCATGGGATTGAGCCCCACATCGGGCTCTGCACTGGGCGTGGAGCCTGTTTAAGGTTCTCTCTGGTCCTTTGTCCCTCTCCTTTGCTCTCTTGCCCTCTCTCTCAAAAATGAAATGGAATGGAATCTTAGAAAACGTGTTAGCCTCATTCTGCCCAGCGTCCACATCTACACGTAGACAACGTTCAGTCATTTTCTCTTGTCAGATCACAGTTCTTAATCATTTCTGATTCTTTTTGTTTTGAAGTCAAAATGAGGAAAACTCACGTATCTTGTAACAGCTTCGTTGAGGCATATGATACAGACGCTGTAAAAGCCAGTTTGAGGACGTTTCTTCTTGTGACTGCAGTCCCTCCCTGCCCTTACCCTGTCTTCATCCTGAGCCTCAGGCAGTCACTAATGTGCTCTCAGCCTCCGTGGAGTCCCCTTTTCTGGACCATCATAAATACTTTACGTTGTACCTAAACCATCGGTTAGGAGGCAGGCTAATGGCCTCTGCAGAGGTGGCTAATAAGGAAGGTGATCTTACACATACCATGTAAAGTACTTCTTAGCTCTTTGCTCAATTTTTTTCTTTGTTTTTATCTCCCTTCACCCCTTAGTTTTAACGGTGGAGGAAAAAGGGCCACATCCAAACACTTTTAGACACAGATGCCTATTTGGGTCCCTCTGCAAATCTAGGTCATTATCCCAGGTTGGTAGATCCTTTAATGTTAGGAGGTGGGTAGGATTTGGGTGTGGATTGGTTTATCTGCTGTGAAATTATTAACTGTTTAGCGTTCTTTAAATATCGACCAACATTTTTCTAAATATTCTCTCAGTACT